>NC_052024.1:12304404-13504404 GCF_015832195.1 Motacilla alba alba | reverse complement strand
ACCCCACTTCCTTCTCTAAAGGATCCCTACAGAATCATGACTTCTTCAGACCCCAGATCTCCTCCCAAAGCTTGGAGGTGTCTGGACCAGTTAGTTGCCCCTGGTCAAAAACAGACTGATCAAGACTCAATATTTATCATCTTCCATCTTCCCAAAGACACTAAGGAAGACTTTTCCAAACATTAACAAAGTTGACAATGGTTTCGAGATAAGTAACTTGTAGTTTAAAAAAAGAAAAAAAGTTTTAAGCCTTGCAAGTCAAAGTGCTGTCTGCCTCTACTTCTTTGTAGACCTATTTTTCTAGTGGTCTTGTGTTCTGATACTGCCTCATGGCAAAATGATGTATGGCTACCCCTAGTGCTGAAGCAGCATTAGTGGTGATACAAGCTTTTATTTTTTTAATCTTTTTTTTTTTAAATAAATAAAATCTGCATAAGCCTTATAGTTCTGCAGCAAGACAGACTTTAGCTCAATTTTCTTTTAATTTTGTTTTTTTACAGCTACATGTAGCACTGAAGACACTGGCAGGCTCTCTGAAATGGCTGTGCTCTTCACATGCACAAACCCCACACGTGGGCATGTGGCAATATCTCCCTCCCACTCCCATATCCCTTGAAGTAGTAAGGCCAACGTTACTGCTGCAAGGTACATAGGAAAATTATCTTTAGATTTACAAATAAAACATGGTCCACAAAGGGATAATCCAACCCTTCTGCTGGAAAAAGCAAGGTCTATGGAGAAATGCATAGGTAAATGTAATAAAATATGACATAGAAGAAAGTGTTTAGATTCTCCATCCTTCTTTCTCCAAAAGCTTTAGAGTGTAGACAAATGGCTCCTCCCCTGGAGGCCACCTCAGCCTTCCCTGTGGTTAGCTAGAAGAGAAGTCAAGACTCCACATGAAAGCAATGTGCTTATTTCTTAAGGACAGAGCCTATTGCTTCTACAGCATTCCCAATTCCTGCTGTGGCAGACTAAAGAACTGAACTTAGAACCCAAACATTACACCTGGAAACACTCCTTACTAATAGAGACAAACTTAAGAGGTACACACACAAACTTTAGAACCGTTCTGAGGCACAAAACTTTTCATCAGTCAAATAAAAACCAACTAAACAAACAAAATAACCCCAACCAACCAAAAAGACAGACACAAAAAAGCCCCAAACCATGACAAGGTTATTATGCACCTCTAGTACAGCCATGAAACCATCACATCATAGGGTTTACATCAACACGTGCCCAGATAAGCAGGTTAGAACAACTATAAAACTCCTCCAGGCAAATAATGTGAACCTCTTTTAACTGCCCTGCAGTTTAAACCTTCAAATGCATCTCATTTAGGAACAATGAAATCTGAAAGAAGGTGGAAGGAAACACAATCATTTTTGTTCTGCCTAAGATAACTTACATTTTTAAAATGTATAGCCATAAGACGCCTGGCTCTGAATTTTGTATTCAGAGAGACAAAACAGTTGGAAATATCTGCATTCCAATTTGACATTTAGCACACTGCAGTTTCAAATAAAGCCTTAAAATTACATTCTTCTGAATACTACTAAAGATACATGCCACCAAGATCCACTGCTACGTTACAGTGATGATTTGATATGAACCATTTTCTTGGGATGGTACTTTCGCTTCTGTTGTTGTCCTGGGTTTTGGTGGCCATTCTGGATCAACCAGCAATTCCTGAGCTAGGTGCATATACTTGGCTTTTGGTGTCTTCTCTCTACAACCAAACAGGGAAGAAAGGAAACAGACTCCACAGCGGTCCCCAGCCTCCTGCAGAAGTGAACAAGTTTGAAAATTGGATTACCATAACAAAAAAACAAAAAAAAAAGTCAGTAACAATGCAGTAAATTACCAGAAGAAAAACTATTATTTCAGTCTTTAATTTACTGTTTCATTATCACATTGGATTGGACCTGTGGTACAGAAACTCTTCTGTTGTGTCATCTCTTCTATACTATGGTAGTAATGAAATTCAAAAAACATTAAGAAAAAAACAAGTATTTCACATTGTTGTAACACCTAAGACCACCAACAGTTTTTATAATCATTTCAATCATCACAGATAGAACAGAGAACAATAAATTATTTTACTGTTGAAGAATAAAAGCCTTGTCTAGAAAAAGCATATTCCTAAAATCCCCAAACACGTTTTAAGTCGTGAATTGTTAAACTGAAGGCAGCCAGTCAGACAAAAGTAGCAGAATTTAACTTGCTGGCATGTGAAATCTAAATACTGCAGGTATCAATAGCTATTAAAAAAGACACAAATCACTAAACTTAAGACTTCCTTCCTGTGTTTTCTCTCCCAGTCTTAAATGTATGTAATCAAATTAGCTGGGGAGGAGAAACACCATTCCTCATTCTTGAGACTGAATCCCTCTCGTGTCTCAGAGAGCACCTACACTCTGCAGGGCTGACATTTTAATGGTAATACATTCTATAGTTTTCATCATGCTCTAAATGTTTATCAGTTGGTGAACTGAAGCAAATGTGAGCCTTGAGCACAGTTTCCATTCTTCAGTGACCACAAAACAATTTGTTCTACAACGGCCTCAAAAGGACAAATGTAAATCTGAAGTGAATATATTTAATAAAATTTAGTGCTGAGAAATAAACCACTATTATTCTAGCAAGCACAAATGTACAATCGGCCAAAAGTAATAAGCCAACAGGCTTAAAGTAAAGCTGTTTTTTATGAGATTCACATAGATTTCCTTCATGTATTAACAGCAGAGGGACAGACCAGACCAAAATTCATGGTCACCTGAAAAACCTTTCAGTATCCTAAACTGTCTGAAGCAGTAATAGTGTATTTGCCACCTTGTTTTATTTCATTTGTACATGCTGAATATTACTGCTCTCAGACAAGGACCTAGAACTCTAAACCAAATTGATTTATTTTAATTGCTTCTAAGCAAATCAAGATGTTCCCAGTCCTAGCATACTAACTTATAACATCAAAAAAATTTGCTAATGTGGAAACTAAAGATGAAGTGAGAAATTCTTAAAGCAATACTCTTGGTTTGTTTCACAGTTCTTGCACACACACTAAACTCTCTAAGTGTCAATACAGAGAAAAAAAATATAAACCCAGAAGCCTTTGGTTTTAATATTTCAATTACAGAAGTCTAATTTAAGCAGACTTAAGCTAAAGATAAGGCAACAGACACTTATAGATAAGAGAAAAAACCAAATTAATCCACATGCACTCAAATGAGGACAGCAAAATACTCGTCTCCAACCTGAGGCGGCTGGGGTATGGTGAGGCGAGATTCTCCTTGTTTGTCTCGATTGAACACAACCTTCCAAAGGATCATATCAAGGAGGACATTCTGTGAGACATTACAGTGAGTGGGAAGAGTTAAAGAAACTAATGATCATTTGTTGTTAGTGTGCACATTACAAATAAAACCTGAAACAGTGGGTTAGCCATAACTAATTCAGTGGCAAGCAAAACGGAGAGTTTATGCTACTTGTCAGTACTTTTGTGATAAACATTTTCATTCTTAAGTGCTCACACAAAATTTAAGAATATGAACATGTACTCTAAAATCAACAGCAACAATGACCAAATCTGCATCCAGCTATATGAGTAAAAAACATAAATACACATGTGTTTCAATACTCTAAAAACCTGTGAAGCACCACATGAAGACATGAGTGCTTAGAGCAGTTTCCCCACAAATCATCTTGGAGCTATCCTTTTTAAAGGGACATTCTTAGAAAAGTAGCAGGAGAGTGGCAAAGCTGGGTCACCAGCAGGAATGAAGGAATTTGGTATGTGTTTCCATGTTTTTAGAAGAGGGCAGAACTTGAACAGTATGTTACAGAGTACATCTGGTTATCCTCATACAGCTGCACGGGTGGACTCGGGAGCTTTGAGCAAATCTGACAACACAGGTGTGAACCTGTACCTTCCATGGCCTCGAGCCTACAACTCTGGTCCTTGGACAGATTCCATTTCTAACATCTGACTAACTGCTGCCATTGAAAATGGGGAGCTGATTAGTCAGACTTTTGTAACAGATTTTTATAAAGCTTATGAATTTATAATATACCAGAATTTGACAGTGCTTTTATAAAGCATTGGCCAACAAATCTTCAGCTTGTTAGATGTTTGTTTTTGAAGCCAGTCTGGCTTCAGCATGTCTATACCAGGCATCCGGGGTGAGGAGGAACAGCTGCTAGGATCTGCCTTTGTTGTGCAATATTTTCTATCATATGGTAGAAAGAATCTGCATGCTTTATGATCCTAGTCTGGCACCCACAAAGAGCAAAAGCTTTCCAGGGCATTTCAGAAAAATAACAGAAAACAAGCACAGTCAGAAATTCTTCCTGTTGTAGAAGCAATGACAAAACTACATATGATCATAGTGTGACAGAGAAGTGTCACACTGGCAAGTGTGACTAAGAAGATCCCATTCCTCATGTATCTCATAATTATGAGACACTTAAAGTAGCAGTTCCTGAGGGATAGCTCTCAGCAGAACAAACTCCAGGTGAAATACAGGGTTATTAACAAGGTTAATACCTTGTTCAAAGATGGAAGGAGCTGCCACCAGTGGCCTCTCCCAGCTACTCAGAATGTGACCTATGGCACAGGTCTGTAGTGAAAAGTGAAGGGAGCAGAAAATCCAGCCAGGCACACAAGGGGAGAAAGACAATGAGCTATACTTGAAGAGAAGGAAAGAAATAGCCTGGGATTTCTACACAACACACTGGACCAAGGAGCTGGCACCACATGACAAAGCTTTAGAGTGTGGAGCAACACTGCTGGAATTGGGCAAATGCAGTTCAAGAGGTGGGCCCAAGTTATGGAAGGTGAAGCGTGTATTGTAAAACAAGGTTTGGGATTTGAGGATGGCTACACAACAGTTCTGTTGGGACACCTGCTGAACAGTAAAACAACTCATCTGCCATAACAAAGCACTCAGCTTACACTTAAAAAGTGGGGCAAACTTGGTTTAAGACAGAGCATAAAAGCCCACACAATTAGTGCCAAGAAGTAGGTACTTCTATTTTATTACCAAAGTACAGGCAACAAGATAAATAGGGAAGGCTGTTTAGAAGAAATGTGTCGAATCACCACAGCAGTTTTAGTAATGAAAGTTAAATGGCTGAAGTGTACAAAGGTGCTAACTCAAACCACCATAGAAGAGTGGGGTGAGGTTTGAAATACTGGGTGGAAGAACACAGTCTGCAGGTAATTACAGTGCTTAGGTGATGTTTAGTAGAAATTCACAAGTTTTCAGGCTGATGTGACAACCAACAAGGCCCAGAAGTGGAACTTGATGAACACATATTTAAACCAGAGGAGAACCATTTGTCCTCAAGAGCCACGTGCTGATACATGGATTGGCACACTGTACAGACTTCCTACTGGAGCCCTTACACATCCAGAACAGAAACAACACCAGATTCTATAACAGTTACAAGATCATCTGCAGAAGAAAGGAATTTTCAAGCAGATGGTAAATCTATTTCCCTCAGTTATCTTTATCACTGGACTGAAAATTGAAATTGAATTGGAAAAAATATTTCTGTATAGGAGGTTTGTTTTAATTTTATCAGAAAATAAAAAAGCCATGATTCTGAAGCTTTAGAATAGCTGTTTTGTTGCACTGGTAAAGACAGCAAAATACATAAACTTTGACTTTTCACAAATAAAAGAAAGCAAAAAAAAATCCAAAATACTAAGCATTCACTAATACAAAAAAACGAAAGAATCCAAGGCCATAAAGAAAAATCATCAGAGGAAGAGCTACATACAGGAAAATGTAAGAAAGGCACAGGAGCTTTAATAGTGGACAAACTTGTTAACAACAAGACAAGAGGCCAAGAAAATTAGTATCTACTGATACGTTTTGGAAAAGCTGTTGCCTGCCATGTGAAAACAGAAAAACATGTTCCAATAGGCAGCAACATAAGAGCATATTTTGCAAATGCTATTTGGAACAACACAAAACCTTGGTAATTTTGATTCAAGTGTCTAAAAAAAAACCTTTGTTTGAGTGAATTTTTACTAGGTCACTAATAAAGGGAAAAAACATGTCAATTGGACAGAATGTTAATGCTGTAGTACTCTTTGAAGACCAAAATTATATGATCCAAGGAAGTATTATGCTGGTTACATTGATAGCATTCCCTCACATTGTAATGGAAATACTGATTAGAAGCTGTAGAAAATGTTATACAGTAAAAACAGATAATTGTAGTGTGCACTAGATAATGCTGGAAGGCCTTTTCATCTTGCAGGAAAAAAGTGACTCATGACTGCAACCAAAACCCAAACATATTCAGATTGGAAATCACACGTCAGTTAACAGGGAGAAAAACTAACCACAGGAATAAATAATGACTGTGAATCCAGACTTCTTCTGGAAGATTTATCTGTCCAACTTTGATTCTCGGAAACAAAAACAAGGCACCTGGATGAAAGGTAGGGCATGTTTCTGCCTACATTAACTCTGGAATTATAGCAGAAGAGGTCAACATCCAGAGTGACTGACTTCAGACAAGCTCAGTGATGGAAAAAGCAGATTTGCATGAACATCTCTTCTTCTGGACTTTGATCATATCAGACAGACTTGCAATACACAGACCTGCATAATTCTGAACAATAAGCTATGTGTATGATCCAATTACAGAAGGGGGGCTCCCCTAAGGATTTTAGATAGTCCTCTATCTAAAATAGACAGAAAAATGTTTTTTATTCTGAAGTAATACAGAAAATTAAAATGGAGTATTTTAATATGAAATAGTTGAAATATTAAATCTTTTAACTTCCTCCCTGCCCCAATTTTTAGTAAGAAAGATTTTAAAATTACACTTTAGACACAGAAAACCTTTACACCTTAAATCTAGCTTACAAGGACATTTGTAGAAATACACACTTAACAAGAAAACAGCAGCCACTCACAGTGGCATGCTGCGAAGAGTGATCTAAATAAAAGACAAACATGCACCCTGCAAAAAGAAGCACTTAAAAGAGAAGCATCTTTCCCATGTGCATTCCTTACCTCTGTCAGCACGGATACAAGTGCATTTAGAATAACGATGATGACAATTCTTAGGCGCCACTCCGGTGGCACACACACAAGCTGTGGAAACAAGTTGCCAGAGGTTAGAAACACACATCCAAAACAGACTCGGCATTATAAATCCTCCCTTCCCCACCCAGTGATGTGGAGCTAAAGCTCTGCAGGGCCCATGGCTGCCCCAAAGGCAGCCCACCAGCTCCCCGAGGAAGCTGACACACCCAAGATCTGCTGACTCTCACCTCCAGAAACGCGTCGATAGGTTCAACAGGATGCAACATGATGAAAAATATGAAGACATAAAGAACTATAACAGATAAAACAAACAGAACTGTAAAAGAAGAAAAAAATATTTTAATTGGACCATCTCACAATCAAGAGTTTTAGACAGTTTTAATATGCATCATGAGTTCATTACTGCCTGGAAACAACCTCTCTTCTCCCCCTAAACCCCTCCCAGGCAAATTGGGGCAATACTGGCTCTGCTGACTGCCATAAAGAGAGAGAAGGCCTGACTCCTTCTCACTGGCTCACTTGTGGAGTTGAAATATACAGACATATACACGTCTACAAATTAAGCAATTATCAACACGAATTTCTCCATACAGTTTAATTTTTCCTTATTTCTAGCTGTGATTGTGAGAGGATAACTCCACTATGATCTCCTAGCATCACTATGGCTTCTGAAGTGGCACAACAGAGTTGCCAACAAGTTCCCAGTCACTTGGGAATTTTATTTGGAACTGTATATACTAAGAAAGGACTTACAATTTTTGTAGCATGGTTGTCTAAAGGGCTTTCCTTTAGAAAAGACAATTGCCACTATGAGGTACTGAAAGCTGGATATAAAAAACAAAGTTGTGTTTTCATAATTTTTAATGTAATGTTCATCATGAATAGTCTCATTCCCATGGTGTGCAGAGCTGGTGTTCTGGGCGTCCAACACATGACATGCACTACAACACAAAAACATTGAACACTGAGTTATGGAGAAGAGGCAAACAGGGTCCAGTTATTTACAAAAATAATGACAGAACAAATTACTACAGTAGTAAAAAAGCTTAAACTTGAGAACATATTACAGGCAGTAAGAAATAACTCAAAACTGTGGCAGGGAGGTGGCAATTTTTGTGAATTCAGAGCTTCAAGTTATGCTGCCAGTTTGTAAATTTACTACTTAAACTGTTTAAAAACTATCATTGTAGACAGACTTCAGAGACAGGTAAGGAAATACTGCAATCTAAAAACATTAAATTAAAACACCTCTTTATTTTCAAAAACATGAATTTGATTTACTGTAACTCTAACAGGAAAGCAAAGCTTTATAATATGAAAGAGATAGAACAGATCTGAACTATAAATTTCCAGTTTCTACCTCAACTGTCCCAAAGCTGAAGAGTCATTAGACCAAGCCATCTGACTCTGACCCGATTTTGTTTTTCAGCCAGTGGGTAGCTCCCATATATTTTTTCACAGAAAATCAGCAGACTAACAAGCTTCAATACAGAAGCTTTATTTTCAAAGCTTCTTTATTTTCCCCACAGGGCAGGGGGTCAAGAAAGAAGAGAGCATTATTGCCTATAGCTTTCCAATCACTACTGTATCCCGCACAGAGCCACTGAAACACTTACTCAGAGTCTGGTGTCCAAGGCTCGTACCAGGACTGCTGTTTGACCCAAAAGAACCCCAAGGTTTGGAAAGCAAGGCAGATGATGATCTGAGACAACACGGAACACAGAAGTGGACCTGAGATAAGACCTGATGGAGGCCTTCGTGCAACAAGCTCTGTCCAAGCAGGGTTCAGACTCACTGCAGAGAGAATAAAAAACAAATGACACATTGCATCATTATGGTTTTCAAGAGTTTTCCTGTTCACATTCTGTGGGATTAGAATGGCTTGCTCATGACATCACTTAAAATTTAGTCCAGAACTGCAAATGTGAAACCACTTTGAAAAGACCACAGAGCCCTAGAACAACACCACAGTGCCTTCTACAGGCTGGTTCCCCAGCAGCACAGCACAGGAGGGGACAGTAGCAGCCACAGCAGCCATCAGACTTAAGGAATTAGTAGTGTCTGGCCAAATTCCCTTCGTCTGGCACAAGGACTTACAGCTTGCCTCCTCACTTTTGGACTGCCATTGCTTCAATAAAGATGTTTTTATTAAGTTTGAAAATGCAATTCTACTGATAGCCAGTGAATTGAATGCTAGGCTGGTATGTGAAATCACTTCCTGTACTGTGAAGACTTAGTTCCCCAAGATCGTGCCCACAACCTGCTTCTTGTTTTAGGACATTTCACAAATTTCAGATGACTCTAATTCAGTACACAGTGTGGTTTGGGTTTCTTAATGCACAGATGCAATAGTCATAACATCTTCACTGTATGTCATAGTGTTTTCTCAAAACCACGTGTAATTAGATATTAAAGAAAATCTGACCAAGCAAAAGGTGGTTCACAGAAGCCACAATGGTAATTCAGTGCAGTACTTACTAGTGAAGACAACCACCAAAATGATTGCCAAATCAATGAAGAGAAACTGGAAATCTCCCAAATTGCTCAGGATCTGGAGAGAAACAACAAATGAAGCATTGATAATTTCTTCACACCACAAAAAAACTGTATTATACAGACACTTTTACAGCATTAATTCTTTGAATTTCGCTCTATAAACAAGAGAGTGTCCTGTTGAACTGGCCTCCTTTACCTGCAGGAGTCCTGAATACTCTGCAATTCACAGAACAATTCCTGAAGTATCACAGTATGATACAATTTCCTTTTCAAGATGGACAAGCTATTTGTAATTGAAATTTGTTTGTAATCAAAAGGATATTATTGAATCTTACATACAATGCAATAACAGTTTAGGCCTACAGTTCTTTAAACACCACAGCCATTACTATGTACTCATACAGCTGTGAAAATTTTCACCTCAAAGGACCTTTAATACTCTGCACCTTTAACTTGCTTAGAATACAAATTAAAATACAGGATTTCTATCACAGACCACTATTGTGAAACCAATCATATTAACAGGAAATGTTCCATTTTACTTTCCCCCTCCACACCCAAATCAATACTTCCAGTTTCTTTAAATTCTAACATAAAAGGAATGCATTGCCCTTTAAAATAAGTTAGGTTATTTCAAAATGCTGAAAGTTTTTAAATAATTGAAGCCTGTATTTTTGCTTTGTATCTATGCTTATTTGGTCTTCCCACTGCAGAGACTTTCTTTTCACAGCCATTGGTTATTGCCTCTTCTAAACAGATACTACCATGTATTTTGTAAAGTTAATATGAAAAAACCCCAAAATACTAACAACACTTTCAGTCTAAATGTATTTTTGACTGCATATGTTGTACTCAAAGGGACTTGCAATAATTTGTATTACATATCTGTCAACTTTCAAATCTCTGAATTATGCTGACACTGCCTAGGTATTGACAGCATACTTACAGAATACAGCAGAGTAACAGTGATGTACTGGATGATGCTGTATAATGCCATGAACTTGAACACACAGAAGGAAGTTACTAAAGCAGCACGGCCTTCCCTGTCAAAACAGATGCAATCATGTAACTACAAAGCTTTCTGTGCAAGCAGTTAAGTTCTGCCTACCAATATGTTAGCTGCAGTTAAACACACCACAAACCATTTGAGGGATATTAGGCTACAGACATGAGAGAAACAGGAGTGAGAATGGTACACTTCCCCCAATATCAAGTCATGGGTATGTCTTCTGAACTCAGCCACCACCTAACTTCAGTCCTCTTTGGACTTCATGTGGTTTTTCAAGAGAAGTTTTTAAATGAAAGTTTTTTTACACAAGACCTATGAAGCATTAGTTTACTGCATGGACTGAATAAACACAGTCAGCCAGAGAGCTGCTGACTTCAGAAATGTTTCTGATAATGCATTACTTCATAAGTTCCCCACAGACCCCTAGATTCTTCTTTGGCTGACCTTTATCCAAAATCATTACCTAATTTCTAATTCTAGAGTCAAAAAATTGGTCAAACCATATTCAGAGAATTTGTCTTCTACTTTGTATGGTGCAGAGCAATTATCTGAAGATTTTTACTGCTTGCAATTACACACAGCCTTTATGGAAACTAGCAAAGTGACTAAGACAAAATTAAAGACTAATGGTAGAAGCTTGGTCATGCTTTGAAAAATTAACTTTACATGGAGAAAGGATTTTACAACAAAATAGTAAATCATGCTATGGCAGGGTTTTGCTCTGCATACCTTCGGTAAAGAAACAGAATTACTAAAATGTATTGCTCTGTAATTCACACTGGTTTCCTGCAGCATCAAATATGTACTAAAATGGAGCATGCAAAGTAAGTTACACGGACACATTTAAGTCCACAGTCAGTGGCATTACCTGATCAGCTTTGGCACACAGGAGATACTGGGTGTCCTGGAAGTGAATGGTGATGCCACAGAAGCCTCAAGCTCAGACAGAGATATACCACCGTGTGCCCTCTTCAGTGCCTGCCAGGTAACATTGAAATAGAGACCATTTTGGAACTTGCCTTCAGCTGTACAATTTAACTGAATGGTTCTGTATGGAAAATAAAAATATACTTACCCCACAGTCATTTGCTCCATCTCCACACATGCCCACATAGTAACTGTAAAAAGCAAACAGGTATCAGCATTCTGGACCATTCTCCAACCATGCTCCATTTAGCTTATTTCATTACTTTGAGTTATTCAGGGTTTGCATAACAATGGGTGATCATTAATGCTGAAATCAATTACTGTTGCTGTTATACATATAAGGAAGTAGACAGAAAAGTAACACGACAATGACAGGTCAATCAAAGCAATAATGGTTAATTAGCTCTCTGTTATCCCAATGTGGTCTAAAGAACCTTTGCTCTAGGCAATGGCACTTCTGTAGTATTTTGTAAAGCTGCAAGGCCTGACACCAACAGTCACAGAATGACCAATGTAAACAGAAGTCATCCTGATAATACTTCTGTAACACACAGAAGACATTTGATGGCTGTGTTTCATAAACCAAGCAACTGCATTTATAAAATATGTTAATCAGTTTATGCACATATTCCTCATTTAAAACTTCATGAAAAGTCTGAAACTTTCCCAACTAGCCAGCAGATGGTACTACTCTCATTCTATTGGATCAGCTAATAGGCTGATCTATCAACACGAGAAGTTCTCTCAGCCCAGCATTTTTCTTTAGGCTAAACAGCTAGCAGCATGCATAATTTTTGTCTCCTATCACACCAAACACATTCAATCCTCTTGCTTTCTGTGCTTAAGCAAATACTTACTCGACATTTTGTAAAGCTTCCACCAGCTGAGTTTTCTGATCAGGTGCCATGCGAGCAAACACAGTGCCGTGTAGCACGAGCTGCAAGACAGTAGAGTTCTTAATGCTCACAGGGCAAAGGCTCTTCACCACTCAAAGTGCCCATACTCAAGTAAAATGCTCACCTTGGGTACCAGGTCCTGAAAATGCTCCAAAATCACTGCAAATGACTTCCCATTCATTGCGAAATGGTATTTTGTCATCTGGAGATCCTCAAGGCTTTCATGGACCAATTTAACTGGAATATCCTATCAAAAGCAGTTTAATACTCTAGCTGTAATGGATTTACACAGACACCTTGCCATTTCAAGCTAATACTCAGAGGGGTATTCCTAGAGATGACTAGGTTTAAAAGAAGGTCATTTGAAAAAAAAAAAACCTCATACAATAAAAACACATATTACTAAGAAAATGTAGTTTAATGTTTCAACTACAAGCAGCTAGAGAAGTTTTGACAGATTGAAGTGTTGGGAAAAAAACCCTGTCAAGTGAAATGTCAAATGTCATATCACAGTTGAAAAACTACCTCCCCCAGCTGCTTTACTAGTCTTTGGTATTTGAAGATCTGAAAGTTAACCAGTATATCAATGCTGAACTGACACTTAATAGCAGATTTACTATTTAATGGAATAACATAAAAAGAACAGTAAAACTAACAGCTTACATTCCAACATACATGCATAATATGGTGATATTACCTCTGAGTTTATGGCTGGTGATGAACTAGTGCATTTTGCGAGGGTATCTGCATAATGCCAGTTGATCCTGGCAGCCTGCCCATCCTTTGGAGGTAGTGCTTCAGCAATAATGACCTTATCCTGAGGTAGAATCATTCCACAGTCTCTGGCCACAGAGATAGCAGTTAACATGTTATCCCCTGTTAAACAATTGCATTTAAAAGGGTTTCAGTCAGAAAAGCATCAAGAACATATGTTGATCTTTCCTGTAAGAGGAAAGCTAACAAAGCCTGTAGAGAACTGTGAGGACTGCCCCACATACCAGTGCCAACCTCAGAGCAAACCAAGCCTACAAACAACATTCAAACCCCAGGTAAACCCGCTCCTCTAGAAATTCTGTCTGCTGCTTAGAGCTATAAAGATCTCTTATTGACCAAATCTTAGTGTATATGGAAAATTAGGCAGAAAACAGGCAGCCATTTAAAATACTGCTTTTTACACTCACAGAACATGCAAACACAGTGCTGTATGGTTAGCCTAGTGAAACATTCCAAAATCACAACACCTGTGATTTAAAAAGCAAACATATGCTGTATAAAAAAACACTGAGCACAGACATCTAGAATGCTTGCAAGGACCTAAGTCATTCTCCCAGAAAAAATCCAATACAAAGTGACTTTTCATAGTGTAAATCAAAATGGTAGGGAACCTCAGGACATCCAGTCCAACCTCCTGCTCAAAGCAACTTCAGTCATTAAATTAGACTAGGACTTCCATTTAGCCTGATTTGAAAGATTTTTTTCATCCTCCAGTTCAGTATCAAATAGCTTATACTTGGAGCTAGGGAGAAGAAATTACAAAGTGGAATTAAAGCCTCTGCTGGTTTCACTGACTTACCAAAGCAACTTGCACCCAAAAAGAAAAAAACTGGAGTCTGAATATTTTCACAAGTTTCTAAACTTCCCTGTTGCTATAAACACAGTGTAAACCCACTGACAGCAAAATTTGACTTCATATACATAATTGAAACAAGACCAGAAAGAGATGATCTTTGAGCATCAATGTTTACATGCTAACCTGTAACCATGACAGTGCGAATGTTGGCTTTATGCAAATCTTCAAGTACAGCAGGGGTTTCTTGCTTTAACTTGTTTTGCATTATAATTAACCCCATAAAATCCATGTTGCTTTCAATAGCATCTCTGATGAAAAAGAGACAAGGAAGAGAAGATTTTAAGATTAACATTAGATTTTAAGATTTTAACATTATCAGATGTAGCTTTAAAAGCCTGATTTTGCTTATCAAAGTACAGAGGAATATGTATTTTTAACCATTAAGTAATTTGCTTTATAAAAAGTGATGTGAAAGATATAATCACAATAATTTATATTTATTTCCTTTGTTTTATTTGAAAACCAGTGTGAGAAAATCTTGTTTCCTCTCAAGCACAATTTTCAGTTTCTTTAGAATGCTTTATAAAGGAAATTACAGTCTCAAATAGGTTATAGCTAGAAAACCTGCTCTGAAACTAACTACATTCACAGACCAAATATTAAGATATGTTTAGAATGCACATCTCTATTTTCCAATTTAGCTGAACCTTAACCTAAAAGCTACCACATTGTTACAAAGACATGTAAGATTAATAGGCACTAGTTAATTAGGCAGAAAAACAAATTCCCTTTGGTTTACATTAAAAAGTCAGTGTATTTACAGGTCTTGGGTATTCTACTGCTACTGTAGACTTTCACACCTGAAACTGGAAAACTCATTTCTCTGCTTTGCCAAATGTTCACCTGGCACAGAGGGCTGATACAAAAGAACACAGTCAAAGCTGGCATTTTCATAGCTGTGCTAAACATTCAAGCACTGTGGGGAAGATGACATTATCCACAAAACTAGGCTCAGGTGAAAAATAATTCACAGGAGGTACTACTCTTTGAAAGAAGAAGCCCTTCTACCTTTCAAACCTCTGCAATGAGTAAATGGACATGCTGCCTTTAGGAGACAAAGCAACTGCATCAAACATGCACAGGAGGACTTCCACTACTTGCCATTATCCTTAATAAACATAGATGATATAAGTATGTGCAAGTAAAGAAATCAGACGAGGTTTTCTGCTACAATAATGTAAATTAGACATCATGAAAATAATATTCCAGGTCATTTCCAGTTTAAAGCTCATCCTGTGAATTCACTTCATTGCAGAAAAAACTTCTTTATCTTGTGTGTCCAGGGCGCAACTAAAGGATGTACAGAACTATGGATGCCAAGACAGAAAAAAGCTAAAGAGAGCAGTAACTAAGAAGAGTAGTAATTGTTTTAAACAAAAATACACATTACATATTAATTCAAAGCATGCAGCTTTTAAAGTCTCTTACTTATTAAGAGTAAAGTCAGTCTTACCTGCTAATAGTCTGGACTTTGTGCCACGTGAGCTTAGACTCCAGTTTTCTGTGAGCAAGAGCAATAACTCGGAAGCCCTGCTTAGTGTATTCTTCCAAGACACGCTCGAAGTCAACAGGAACTTCAAAAGAAAGTTTTGAGTTATTGAACTATTCATCTTTCAGCTGAGCTATGGAAGAAATAAAACTAATTTGCTCATTTACCTGTTTCCTGCTTACACAAGCTGGCAATCACTTCTGGGGCACCTTTCATGTAAGCATCCATTCTCTTTTCCCCTAGAACCCTGGCTATCACACACATGCGCTGCAGCACTGAGGAAAATGGAAACTGGCGCACGATTCCGATTTCATATCCAGTCTGTGTCAGACAGGAAGGAAGGAACAAAAGGGTTACATCCACATGCATCTTAGGAAAAATAGATATGTGCCAAATGAAAAAGTATACTTACCGAGAGCTCAAACAATTCCTGAAAGACAAAAAATGTACAGTCACTCTAAATATCAATTTTAAGTATTTCTTCAGCTACAAACTATTTCAACACAAATCAGTAAATGAAACTGCACAGCATTCTTCCTATCAAGTCATATTGTACTTTCAATGGATTTCATAAAAGCTGAATATAAACATACTGCATCTGTCTAGTATCCTTTAAGTGAGACACAGTAGAACTGTAGAGCTTGATTTCTTGATTAGAATTTCCAAGACCTTTCACATTCAAACTGTCTGTTTAGCCTTTGTAACTGACTAAAGTACTATGGTGTTTCAGAATGAGGCCACAATTATTAAGTATATCCCTCCAAAAAATAATGTAGTAAGTTGCAAGAATGTTCAGATGTCAACTACTGCACAGAAATTACCGCTGTGCACAAACACTGAGCTCTGAACAAAGACAAGACAGTTCTATCTACTACAAAACACAACTCATACAAATGTACTGACTTGTTATACCCTCCCACAACCCTACTCTGTGATAATCTGGATATACACTCACATGCTTAAAATTTCCCTTGGTGAAATATTTAAAAATACTTCAAAATACAGCTAGAAGAAACTTTACATTTGCTAAGTACATTTTGTTTTTTTATTCAGCACTTATTATCTCTAAGGTACCAGAGTGGCAAGAATTCCACGCCACACAGTGACATTAACAAATGACTGTTTTAACTGAAACTGCAAGGTGAGCACACCTAAGCATCTCATTAAAACGTAAGAATTTGGTAACATACCAATATTAAAAGGCATAAGCTGAAAAAGCATTACTGTACTTCATTACTAATCAGTAAAGGCAATAGTGCTGACACTCACTTAGCTCACCTTGAAAGGGGCATATACTGAATCACTACCTTCAACAATGGTTTAAACATGTTTGTTGTATCTTTGCCATCAATACCCTCACAGTTCTAATCCAATTTCAATTTTATCATATAGTAAAAATGTGTTTCTTTAACTCAAATAAATTGTTTTGAGTTTTTATACCATTTCTTGATCTGTTGCTTGCTTGGATTCTGGGGAAAGTTGTTTTGAAGGTCGAACCACTGTTGGCATGATTCGATTATGAAGGGCTGTTTCCTCTTCAGTTGCTTCTTCTAAAATCTATATTAAAAAAAATCAACTAATTTATACATTCATTAACTTTGACTTGCTCGTAATGCAATATACAGGGAAAAAAAAGCACTTACCCATCCTATTGCTTCAAACATCTTCAAATCAAGTGGATCCCCAGAAAGCACCCCTTCAATTTTTGTAAGGGAATGACAAGTTGCCATGCAAGCAACAAACTCTGACTTCAGCAAGCTCTCACTGCAAGCCCTCTCTTCCGGCAAAAGGAAACTGAAACAATGAAGTAATAATATACTCAGCACTATAATTATTTATTATGAGCCACTTCAAAAGGTTTGTTTAGATTAACAGAAGAAAATTGACTGCACAAGTCCCTTCACTTGTGTTTTCACACATCACAGAAAACAAATTAAGACTCTGGGCTGGAATCTTCAGAAGCTATCACAACTTCTTCCTCCTTCAAACACTCAGTGTTCACTCCTTCCCTGTCTAGTTTGATCTCTCATACAAAGCCCTCTTATCACTTAGTACTTAACTTAATTAGCTAAGCCAATTCATTTTAGCAGCCTGAAAAGTCATTACTTAGGAGGACAGGATTAAAGAAATATGCAACAGTATCTGCAACAGTTCTGCAGTATGACCATGACGAGGTCTCAGACTCTAACAAATAAAATTCTACTTTTTGCTGTGGAGTTGTAACTTCCACTACACCTAAACTAGTTTAGGTGGCAGTCCTACAGCACGTTACAAATATGTAAACATGTATGAGCTCACAATGAATTTTCTATTCTATTCTGCTGAATTTTCTATTCTATTCTGCTGAAACTGAATTTTCTATTCTATTCTGCTGAACATGAGGATCATATTGGCTGTCACCCCGGAGCTCATCCTTACCGAGCATTTTCCACCCGCTGAATTCCCCAAAGATCCAAGCCATCCTCAGTAAGTGTGCCAGTCTGCAAAAGAGACCAAGGGCATGGCATGAAGAAGAAGCCTTCAGAAACAAATTATCTTCCAGCAAAGCAAAAATTAACAGCTATTTAAGCAAATTACACTTGAACAATATATTTTCTTTCCTTTTCACATACAAATCAAGACTTCTGGACAGAAAATACAGTATCTCCCTTGCTTTTTGCTAACCTGTTAAATAACTTTCCAAAACATTCAAAGCAGTCATGCTCCTCACTGGAGACAGGACAAATGAAACAGAAAATTAAAATCCAAAGATGACAGCACACCATCTCAATGTTCAGGGACTGGGGACAATGGAAAATGGGTACTAAACCGTTAGTACTATCTTACACAGTTAAAACAGTGACTGAAATGTACTTATAGTTGAAATAATACGGTTAGTATTATATTTATTATTTGAGATAAAATCAAAGGAGGAAAATAAATTTTATCTAGGAAATAGCCAAAAGCAAAGAATTCTGGCTAGCAGCATTACTGTCTTTCATTCATGTTTGGTTAACAAATAATAACAAAATACATCACTCAGCTTGTCATTGAAATGAATGAAAATGAGAAAAAGTCTGACTTCACACCTAAGTTTTTCAGAAGCTTGTGTGCTAAATAAAGTTCTTAGTAAGCCTTAACTTTCACATTCCTGAGGTGCCAGTAGTAAGTTGGGACTTGGGAGTCTTGAGATAAGAAAGCAGCTCAATTACAACAACTTTTTAGAGCAGATAAAATTAGGAGAATTAACAGATGCTAAACACTGAATACCTGGAAGCTAACAGATCACAAATCATCTAACTTACATGAAACATAATGAGTTTTCCCTTTTTGTCTATACAAACTCCCTTTTCTAAGATAATGCTCCTCCAGGTAGCAAAGTTTCAAAATTCACCTAACCTTATCAAAACACACAAGATTCAGCTGGCCACAAATATTTATCCTTTGTGGGCTGATGCAGAAGATGCCAATTTTTTTCAACCTTCTTTGTGCATAAACGATGCCAGCAGTCATAGCAGCAGGGAGTGCTGGAGGCACCGTGATAGTGATGATGTCAAGAGACTCGATGATGATGGTACGAGCTGGAACCTGCAAGAGAGGTCAGAGTTAATGAGCAAGAACTCGCTGCTTACAGATTCACTATCCCGCTGACGTGCTAGCAAGAGCAAAACCCACACATTGTTTTCCCCAGTACAGTGTGTTCTGGATTGCCCAGAAATTTAGCACAATCTTCACCCACCATCAGCAACCACAATAATTCAGTCCTAAATTATCCACAACCTATAACTTCAAATTTGCACTTTTCTCTCTGGAAATATATTACTTTAAAACATTAGATGAATAATGCAAAAATTTTTGAGAGGAAAAAAAAAATCCAAACCAAAAAACTTTAGAGTTATCAGGTTATTCCTTGATAAGGATTTTTGGCCTGCAGCATGTTTAGATTGGCTGTATCCTATTTCTTCCAACTGTATATAAGTCAGATGGTAATCTTACAAATAACAAAGATAAAAATCTAGTAATTGGGTCAAGAGAAACCAAGGTAAACTCAAATTTCTCTGTAAGATATTCAAATTCTGCTTCTGAGCTGAATTTTTTTCTCAGTAGCTTTGTCTCATTTCATTGATATAAAATAGAGCAAAAAAATTTTCACTTTAAATCAAACAGTTCCTCATCATCTGAAGTGTGATGGAAGTCATGGTCACCCCTTTTCTAAAATAAGGCAGTTCTGGACGAGAAATGGAAACATACCTCATTTAAGATGCTATTGACAATTGTGTAAAGAAACCCAAAGCCTGCTACCACCACCAGAGACAGGAGAAACAAATAGGCATCTCTGTAGAGCTTAAAATCAGTTGGCTTTGGATACAGTATGGAACGAACAAGCTGTCCTTTAGCAGTACTGAAGCCTAGAAATAAAAAAGGAGTAAGCTATTAAAAACACAAACAAAAAAGCCAAGCTATTAAAATACATTAAAAACCTCAATAAAACCCTTAAGCTACTAATTTCCTTACAACTGTTTCTCAATATCCACAGCAGATGTTTCGCAATACTGCAATTAATGTGCTTATATGTGCTCATCATACCAAGGGCTTCTCTCCTATGGCAAGGACATGCAGCTGATGCAAACAAACCCCTCCTCTGCAGCAGCAGCAAATCCTCACGTGGTTTGGCCTGGCAGAGTTTGTTGTACTGCATTTTGTCCCTCACAGTGCAGAGCTAGTGGGTATATTTACTGTCTAATTAAGCCAGTCCTTGCAGAAAAGAAAATTAGGATATTCAGAGTCCAACATCCAATACTTAAATGGCAGGTCTGCTTAAGTTCTCTTCAGAGCCAGAATGAAAGACTCAGAAAAAACTGCAGTGCAGGAAGTCATCTTCTGAGAAGGGCAGCTCCTGATGGCATTTTGACAATTAAACCAGGAGATTACTCTTCTAAATGTCTTACAGTTGAAAAACCAACAGATATCCCAAGGCCCTCCTTGAACTTTTGCCTCGACGTTTAAAGAGGGCAACATTAATGCCCAATTTTGTGTGCCCGAAACACTTTTCATCTGCTTAGACCTCAAAGTCTATTACTACAACCTCAATGTCAATGTCAGGTCTTCTGGCATTAGTGACATCTCCCTGACAGCTTTTCAGTGTGCCAGCCACCACAGCAAAGGCTGAGCCCTTGCTCAGCACCCTGACATTTGGCACAGAGGATTCTACCAAAACAGAGCAACTATGGCATCACTCCTAAAGTGGATGAGCTCATCAAAAGATGAAAAGCCACGAAGCCTTCAGGCTTTGAATTTGCTACTGCAGAATATGAACCGTGGGCCTGTTCAGAGAAGTTCACCGTGACTGTATGTACTCGAGTATCTAGCAATGAGTGCTTTGTAATTCAACACAGTCGTCAACAAAAAAAATCAGAACTGCTTTCTATTTTTTTTTCCATGGTTTTGCAGAAGGTTCTCTAGCTACACAGGATAGAGCACATCAGGGTAAAACAATAAATGAAAACCTCATGGGGTGTCTTTAGAACACACTGAATATACAGATAACTTTAGTGCACAATTCTGTTTTCTACAGCAAATTAACCAGTTTTGAATTCTTTTCAATTACAAATAGGAGCCGCAATGACATCCATCAACTGAATTTTTGGAGGAAAGAAACGAATACATTTTATCTGTATTTCAACTGTAACATCAAACATGTTAAAGGCTTAACTTGAAGAGTACTGTGAGTATAGTCCCAGCAGATCAATCTTATATCCTGGTTTATGACAAGATTAGGACTACATGCCTTTGCACATATTGAGTTCCATTCTCCTAGATATTTTAAAGACTAGATTTTTAAGTATTTTTAATTTTGTGGCATTTCCCTCCCTTATATAAAAGGATTTTTATTTGTATCTCACTGTGTGAGAATGACTTTTGTTCTTACTATCAGACATTTTAGGAGCAAGAAGCTGCAAGTGCTGTGTCATCTATCCTGTTCTGTGGAGAGGGAAATCCCCTCTTGCCTAAAAACTATTCCTGTGAACCAGACAGGAGAACAGAGAATTTTCCATCACTTTGCTTTTCTAACATATGAATTAGCTTTTCTGTAGATAGATCAAACTCATTTTCAAGTAAATGTTATGTACTTTGAAATAACTATAGGTAAAGAAAAACATTTGGCATTGTGAATGACTCTGCTAAACTCAGCTGTTCCCCACCATCCACCCAAACCTTTTCCAAGGGGCAAATGCAGTTCAACCAACACACTACAGAAAAACCTCTAAAGGACATGAAAACAGATTCAAATAAGTTTTAAATTGATGCTGAAGACTGATTCACTTTTTTCCTTGCCAACTGTTAATCTTCAGACCATCATCTAGTTTAATCATTGTTTCAAGACTTTCATCAAGCTATTTGGGGTGAATTCCTTTACCAAGTTCAGCAGCATCAGCCAGTTGACACACACCTACAAAAAGGAGCAGTACATTAAGAAGGGATAAACGTAACAATCAATACCTGTCCTCACTACCAGAGCTTTGACCAACTCCCCCGTGTAGAAGCGGGTCTGGATGACGTTGGTTCCACAGAACAGCGTGTGCCGCTTGTGCACCTCGGGACTGTAGATCTCATCTCCCACTGCTTTCGGATATTCCGAAGGATTTGGCAGATTAATCTTTGTGACAGGAACGCTTTCACCTTAAAGGAAAGGAAGTCTCTAAGCAAGATCAGAGAAGAACAGACTTTTTTTTCATTCACAACTACAAGTAGAATAATATAATCTCACCTCACCAGCACAGGCAGACTTATGGAAGTGATCTTCCTTTTAGCATGTTAGGTAGTCTCCCACCTATTAGCCTCAGCTCAGCAGATCCTTTACCCAAATGCTGTTTAACTCTATTCCTTATAGAGCTTCTGTGCCCCTTACTTTAAATCACAGTTTGTGATGTAAAACACAGTTCATTAAAAAAAAAAAAACAGGACAAGCTTCCTTCTCTTGCTGAAAAGCATCATCCCCATCTTTACTCAGAAAAACTGGAAGCTGAAGAAAATTATTCTCAGCTCCTTTGGTGACCAAGTACATTCAAGCTAAGGGAACAATCAATTTTTATCAGTTGCCAGCAGCAGCAAGAGGATCAAGAATATTCAGAAAAACTGAACACAATAGAACACACAATCTCTCAAGTAAAATTTTCTAAAGGCTGTCAGTTTGGGCAGATTATCCTAGGAATAACAAAAGGTCCATCCTAGTCACTGAAGCTGTCCTTTAAATACATCAGACACCTGATTTCAGTGTATGCAGGCACAACTTGAGATAATAATTTGTGATTTTAAATACAGTAGAACATTCTACTCACTACCTTCATTTTTGGAAGAAGCTAAAAAGTTTGGGCAAAAATTTTCTGAAGAAACATTGGCTTCTTAACTCCATCTGCACTAAGAACATCAAGTTAAGAGGCAGGAAGACAAACTATGAAGAAGAAATTTTCTTAACAAGAAACAATCACTCATTTTTGGAATTTCCAAGCAGTAGCTGTTGCAGATGAGCAGGACACAAGTACCAAAGTGCTTCAAAACATGTCTAATTGTAAGAACACACACATTTCAAACAAAATAAACATATCCACTTCTGCTAAGACATAGTGCAAGTAAGCATGCACACAGGTATAAACTAATACTTTTAGCCACGCAGCACTGTGTATCAAATTTACTTTACCTGTTAGCATACTTTCATTTACAATGCAAGTACCACTGAGCAGTACTGCATCACACGGCATAATTGTCCCATTGGATGGAATCAACATGGTATCACCAGGCACGAGGTCAGTGGAAAGGATTTCTTCTATTTCTGAATATTAGAACACAAACAAGTTTACTTGAAAATAGCCACCACCAATAAAAGCTGATAAAGATCCTCACATTCAAGATCCAGGTGGTGACAAGTACGACTATTAATAAAATGAAGTACAACTTCATTTAATTAATGGCATGAAGAGATTTTAAAAGTATGAAGAAAAGGCCATTGATAAACTTAATTCTAACACAGATTAAACTCCAGAGCACATGGAAAGAGTGCATCATGACAAATGAAAGGAAATGAGCTTATACAAAAGATATTAATGATTAGGTACAGTGTAACTTCAGTATAAGGACATAAGTCCAACACAAATGTATGTCTTAAAAGCAATATCATGCATCGCATCTTTTGGATATCACACCTTTAACTGCTGTGATATCCAAATAAGAGGAAGTTCAGAAATCATCTTGCAGCCCTTGTTGGGTAATAAATTGTAATGGAGATCCAACACATGCACATCTTTAAGTCAGGAAAGAAACCAGAATGACAATTACATAAGTGGAATGGTAGAGAATGAGAAACAGCTACAGAACAAGCACCTAATGTAGAACAAACCTGATACTCACTGAAAATACCATCTAGAATGTTAACCCTGAACACATTGCACTATCTAAATTCCACTTTGAACTTCTTTGCACATGCAATTTTGCTAAGGAATGCAAGCATTTCAAGCCAATCAAAGAAAGAACAGATGCAGACCCACTTTACACTCACACTTCATGAGCAATTTAAATTCAACCTTCCAAGCCACCTGTGAAATTTACCTTGGTTTCCTCTGCAGACAGAAACCCTTACAATGCTGTGAGCTGCTACCATGTCATGTAACATAACATATTGCTGCAAAGGGGAGAAAAGTTGATTATTCAAAAGCACAGCTTGTCTTCTTCTAAATACACATTCTACAGCAGAAATGATGAGATTCTCCACTAACATTCTTTAACAATAAAACACTACTCAAAACATTCTCTTGAATATAGTTTAGAAAACTTATGGGCAAATAAAGTTTGAGTGCATCAAGCTGTACAGGCTCCTATTTTAACATCATTCTGGAAGCAAACCTACATGTCCTGTAAAATCCTATAAAATCATTTGGTCATTAACATGCAAAAGTAAGTAACAGCTGCAGTAGTTGTATGAACTTGAATTAAGGTAGAAGTTGTTTGGGGTTTTTTTGTCTCTGGTCTGAATTCAGAGATTGCAATTTAAGGATAATTACTACTTTGATTCCCATCAGCTAAGTCCACAAAGCAAACTGAATCACCAGTTTAACAATCCATATGCTTCACTGGTGCTCAGTTCTGCAGGGCCTTTTCAAACAAGGAAACAACGCAAGATGGAATCACTACTGTCAATAACACTTGGTACATAAACTTGTGTCCGGGTTTTATTTAAGCAGGGTAGTGTTTCTGTTATCTGAGGCCAACCTATTGATTCATCAGCATGGAAAGTCTGCAAAAGTCTCAAAGAAAACTATAAATCCAAATTCTTTCAGCTCAGAGAGGGAAAATGCATAACAATATTCTACCTGTATAACTCTGAAAAATTCTTAAAGATTTGTAGACAATTTCACAAGAAAATAAGGCAATCAGTAAAAAGCCAGAAAGATGCATCCATTTTCTTTGAACTTACCTTTCTAATGGTGTAGAGTGAGCTAACAATGGATATTACAGACATAATCACAATTGCTAATGCATAGTAGTGATACTCATCAGTGATCCACAATATCACACTGAACAACTGGAAAATGTAAAAAGGGTTGAGAACCTAGAAGAGTGACAGAACATTCAAGTTATACCCAAAGGTCACATGGGTTCTCCATCACAACAAAGCTGAAATTATCCTCCTCCAGGGAGAAGAAAATTTCAGTTCTTTATACATCATTTTTGATTTGCCAAAATGATCCTTTTTTTCACTACCTCCTCAGCCCCTCAAAAGCACAGTTCTCACTCAAATTATACACAAATACACACTTTGAAGACTGCATGCATTTTCCCCTACACCTGTAAACAAGGTAATGGCAATATCTGATGCACCTTAAGTTATAATTCTTAAACCAATTTGGATCTTATTTTCTATTTATTCTTAATAAATGCCCTGATACCTCAAGTTCTTACTCCGTTACATCAGGTTGGAGAGGTTTTTTGTTCAGAAGTTCTACTGTGCATTATTGTAACACAAGATAACAAACCAGTTATTCAAATCCACCTGATACAAGGAAAACAGAACAAATCCCACAACACCACATTTGATTTGCTGCATATGTTGTAATATATAATCCCTGGCCCCCTCATGGAGAACATAAGTCATTTTATGTTTTAAATTAACTACAAAAAATAAATAAGATGCTGATCCTTTCAAAGGATTCTGATATGTTTTCTAATGTCCTTACTAAAGCACCAGGCTGTGAACTCTGGAGAGCTTATATCTGAGGCCTCTTTGATCTTTAGCTCTAAGGAGAGATGAAGAGCTCAAAGAAATTGTCCATATGATTTTGTTTTAGAGCGCTGGGGTCTAGGGGAAGGTTTCCAGCAGTCAATAGTCATTGCACTTGAAACAACTTTCAACTATATACCTTTTTTCTTTAATTTGTTAAAGAAAATATTTTACCTCCTTAACCAGAAGCTTAAAAATGGAAGGCACTTTCACAGCAATTTCATTTACTCCATAGAATGCTTTTCTGCATTAAAAAAGAAAAATACAAAAAAAAGTTAAGATTTTTTTAGGAGTCTTATTGATGTCAAAGTAATTCCACTAATCTGATAAAGTATAATGTGTCCCCAAATCTGTGACTCTCTTCTTATTTATCATCGTTTCAAAAAGTGCTTTTCAGAAAACATTTACCTAGTGAGATGTTCCAATACAAAGATAATTATTTTATACTTCAATTTAAACTGTACCTCATTTTTTAGATTCTTTCATAACAAGATTTCTCTGTAAACTGTGTATGAGTCCAATGGTATTAAATATGTCACTCTGAAATACAGTATGTGATTCTCATTAGCTTCAGCTTAAACCAGTCTTAACTCTTACCCTACAGTAAGACAATGTTTTCAAGGTCCTGTATCTTAGTTCTATTCTTAGCATGAAAAAAAGGCAAATGATGAAAGAGGGAGCAAGAAACCAAGCTCTGATGGGATCAGAGCTGATTAAATGACAGAGACAGGAAAAAGGCCTTAAAATTATCTGAGGGGAAAGGCTTTTATTTTAGACACAAGTTGCCAGAAGATTAATTGATAAGCAAGCAGATGTTCCCATATTTTAACCTGTATGAATGTCTCATTTTCAAAAAAATCAGGCACTGATCACTCAATTGTCTTCTGGGCTTTTTACCACTCTGAGCACAGGTTATGAAACATCAATAATTCTTCCCTCAAATACTACTGCAATATTACCTGTAATCATGCATTCCCTTTGTCAGTCCTGTGCTGTGTTCGTTATGAATTGCAGAGCAGAAGGTAGATTCATCTAGACCTCTAAATAAAGGAAAATTCAATGAGTTATTTAAGAAATCTGATATTTAAAATTAAGTCTTCAGTGACTCAGAAGAGCTAGGTCTTTGCCAAGAAGTATACACTGTTTTATAAAACAACAAAATCTATGGACAAAAGTGTTCTTAGCTGATTTTGTCACAACTGCAGATACAGTGACACATTAAAAGCAATCTTGTTGATGTTATCTTACTCTGTAGGAGAGTCATACCTATTCCAATCAGAATGGAGAGACTTAAAAAATGAAGTAGAATAGTAGCATAACTAGTATTCAAAGGCTTCTAAAAAAGTGAGTAAGTTTTATAAAACATTATTTGAAATCAATGTGAATTAACATTTCTTCAAATTATCTTTGTTTGACTCTAAGTAGTAATGGAAGTTTTTTAGAAGTAATTATTAATCAATTTATTAAATAAATCTATACCACACCAATTTTACAGCACTTTACTATCACAGTATTATCCATGACTAGGAAAAATGCATCCTACATTTTCTGTTCTTTCTTATCACCAGAAGATTCACTTTCACAGGACTTCTCCACATGCTGTGAAAGCCAATTATTTGCTTTAGGAAATCTACAGATATGCAGAAACATCTAAAACATTGTTATGTTTACAGCTATGGGATTGTGTTAACTATCAAATGCAGTAAATCAGATGTATGCTGCCCAATATCCAGGCATTTTCTCACAGACATACTTTGGATGCATAGGAAAATATCATCACCTTCCAAAAGGCTTTCACAGACATTGTGTAATAATGCTGGTTTTGTCACAATCATGTTTTTATATTGGATATCTATTAAGTTATCTGTCAAAAAGGATTCAGAGTTGTCCCAGTAGAAAAAAAGAAAAATCACAATTCTTTATTGTGCATATTTCATAACAATTACTTCCACTCTCTAGAACATAGGGAAAGCTTTAAATTTTCTCACTACTGCAAAGCCTAGGATCACGTTTCCACCAACTGCTTGTACAAGAAAAGATGAAAATTATGTGTTAAGCTGGCCCTAGGTGTACCAGGTTTCTCTAAACCTTTTTAAGTTCAAGGATTTTAAAAATACTATTTTAAATATAAAAATACCCAAAACTCTGTTAATAGCTGTGTCTTTCCTCCCACTCTACCATGAACAACTTTTCTTTTCCTGTAGGAAAAGAAATGTAACACTGGATATAAGGAGGGTCCCTAAATGTAAGTGCTTTATATGCAAATATGCATACCTATGTGTGCAATGTCCATGCAAGGACAGAGCTTCTAGCACGATGGTCTCTGCTTTTTACACTACTGCTACAGACTGAATTCCCAGGGCATTGCAATCCCTGTGTGTAGAGTTTATTATATAAAGCACTCATCAACCCACTCAGAAATTCAGTTGACAGTAGCTAAAGGAAAACAGACATCCAAGGTCAGAGTTGCATCCTCTTTGGCTATGTGACCAAGTCTGACTTGGTCCAAGAACAATTACACTTGCATTTCCTCTGTTTAAAACAGTGATCTTAATATTATGGTAATATAAAAGGAACAATGATATGAAACTCAAGCTCTTGTAACTGAATTAGTTGCCTAAGAAATCTTGATTTGCCCCCCTTCTGTGTTGTGCTAAGCCTTTCATGATGTGATCAAACTGTTCTGTCTCTGAGTGCTTGCGTAAGCGGCAGCCCAAAGAGAATGCTCTTCATGATGCAGGGCTGTGCTTAGATCACAACTACAAATGGGCTGCCTGATTTAAGGGTTTTACTATACAGACCTCTGTCTCACAGACTGCCTCTTTATAAATAGTAACTCCATTCTCCCCCAAGTTATTAGGTAATATCAATTTTTGGTTTATACATATAAACTGAAGAGCAGAATAAGAAGATGTATCTTAGAGAAGGACAAATTTTTCAAGACTTCTTTTCAGGATATTTATCATGCACAAGCTCAGATATTATTTTGCACACAGTATCTAGTATTTCACTACACGACCGTACACTTGAGGAAAGTTGTAACTAACTGGCATTTTTATCTGACCTTGTGGAAAAGTGACTTAGTGCTCTAACAGTATCCAGCATGTCTCAGATCAACTTCTTTCTCCTCTTCAGTATTCAATAGCTAAATAATCATGTCCAGCTCAGCTACTGTACCTGACTAAACAAGTGGCCAGGCTCAGTCATGGCTAATACATCAAACAAAAAGAAAGTTTGGCTTATCTGCAAGAATGTGATTGAATAAATGCTCCCATAACTTCACAGGCATATCTGAGATTTTTCCGGGGCTTATAAATTGGCTGAGTTATCACAAGAACATCAAAAGGCACAGTCAAATAGCCACAAATGCCAAGTTTCAAGTCACTGCTTTAATGCTAAGGAACAACACTTTCTGCTAAACACGTGGAGTCACATGATTTTTTTCCAATACCTGTTCTTAACATACAAGTAGAGTTTTTTATTCTCATCTGTGGGAACCATTCCCTTTGTACAGTTTAAATTAGGAGCACTGTAGGCATGAAAACAGGAGCCTGCAATGCAAAATGATCTGTCACTACCTGCACAACTCTATTTCATGAAAGGCTTAACAAAAATGCATACAAAGTTTTTAATTACTTACTCTTGAGAATTGAGACATTTCCATCCTCCCAGATGAGGACTGCTCAGTTTTGTAATTGCTTGTGTTATAGTAATTTCTTAGAATTGTTTTCATTGCTGATAACTTTCCATATTATTTGCACACACTTTTTGGGAAAAAAAATCCATCTCCACATGATAGTTCAATGCAGTGAACACTAATGCAAGCTTAAAATAGATTTTATTTGTGATCTGAATTTATTGTTTTAATGGGCAGTTGCCAAAAATGGAGAAGCCTGTGCTCATTTAACTTATGGCACTATGAGACGGCCTTATCATAGAAAGAAAAACTTTCTTCTTCAACCCTAACATCATGCAACACTGTTGCTGGATAAAAGAAAATACAGTGCATCACAAGCTAGTGCTGCTCACTGAAAGACATTATTTTATCAGTGCAATAGACTTGTTTTTGTTACTAAAGAGTAACAAAAGATGGATCAGATCCAGCCCAACTGCACTAAAAGGTAGAAAGACACATACACAAACAGCTATTTTATTTTTTTAAAATACAATTTGAAGCACAACACATAAGAAAAAAGTATTCTTACCGTACAACATCAAAACTTTGAACTGAATCATTCCAAAAATACTTCACACTGTGATGTGTGAAGTAACGAATCTGTAAGGGCAAGAAAACAGAGATGTCAAACTGGTACCACTTAATACCTCTCTTCTGACTGACTTTATTCTGAGAGGTGACAGAAACTGAATTTAGAAAAGCTTCACAGAAAAATGAATACTTTTCTCTCAACATAATCTTTCAAGCTTTCCACAATTTCCAGTAACAAGTTATTGAAGAGATTTCTGTTCCACTCAAGAATGAGTCAGCCTTTCAAACAAAAGCAGCAGCTCATATGTACTGTACTGTGTGTGCTTATTCTCAACAGTAATTGAGAATCAGCCAACATAGTACTGCAAGTTTACTTACAGGCAAATGTTTTCTCGAATCATTTTTATTCTCTTCTGCAGCAGATTCAGAGAAATGAACAGCATGGCCATTTGAAACCTTGTGCACGATGGGGTTAGGATTCTGTAAAGGATTGGCTCCCAAGGAAGGCATAATGCGAACCTTTGCACAAAACCATATCTTGAATTCATCCTTTAAAAGAGGGGGAAAAATGAGTTAGCTGAAGGAGCATTTGAACAGCATTTTATTACAACAGCTGTAGCAAAATCACAGATCATAGATTAGCAAAGCCCATACAGAATTACAGAACATATCTCCACGTTAATATCAGCTCCATGTTAATATCAGAAAGAATAATTTTCTTTCCACAATTCTAAAAGCACATTTTTGCACTTGGTTCAGCACTTACACCTTACTTCAACAAATGTATCTTTGCTGAACAAGGGAGGGTAAACCATGTTTCAGCTTATAGGAACAAGGTATTTGCTCTGTGACTGTTGATGACAACAGCATTCCTGTATTTGATTGTTAAAACTGAAAGACAGACTGCTCCTGCACCCACTGCAAACAGCTGCCAGCCTTGCCACAGAGGCACAAGGCTACACACAGTCCCCAGGAGCGCCATTCTGCACTGCTGTGAAGCACAGTCACATCTACACTGCAAGGCAGGGACTGGTCTACTCTAGCACACAGAAGGAGCTGCGAGCAGGGAGAAGCACACCCCCTGCACACTCACAGTCGTTCTCAGCAGCACCACCTCACAGTCCTTCAGCGCAGTCCTTCTGCATGTTGCTTTCACACGCCACTGGGGCATCCAGTAGAGGAGGAGGAGCAGAAAGCCGCCAGAACAGATCACTCCCACAGTAACTAGCACCAACTTCCAGCGACACAGATCATAGCCATAGATCTCCTGCATGGCAGTAAAACAAGTAATGATGACTCTCTTAATTACCGTGCCTGGGATGCCAACATTCATTTTTCATAATGTGCAGTATTTAAAGTAAATCAAATTTCAAAGCCATTTCCTCTTTTTTCTCTTCTGAGGGAAGGAAAGATTTGGAACACTTAATACATGGTGGAGTGAAGCAAAAAGGAACACTGTTTTGGTTAGTCAGAAATATAAACGTGAATAGAAGCCTGACAGAGGTGGATCATCCACACTGTGTACAACATTTCACTGCAAGACTGTCTCCTCTCTGCACTGCTCCCTAAGGACTGAGGTTGCAACACAACCTGCCTTAACTCTCAGTGAACAACACCACCTTTGACCATGACACAGCTGAACATTTAAGAGCAGAAGTGTGTGGTTTTGTCAAATGCTGATTTTATGATATAGCATTTAATTAGCTAGCATTCACAGTTTTGAATTACTACTGCAGGCTGAATTTTATATGTTCTAAAAAAGCCCCTAAATATATCAAACATCACTTTCTAGTAGAGAATTTTGCTTAGTTTGCCTGCCATTTAATGGGAAATGCTACTTCACAAACTCCAAGCCACACTCTAAGGTCCTGTAACTTGCACCAGTTAAAAAAATCCTTCTCCCATGAAAAAACCCCCAAGTATTCAGTGTGCAAGCACCAAGTTAACTTGATGACAGCCAGGAACAGAAAATAATTTAGTGATTTACTGGACACGGTTACATTCCTGAGTTTCACATGACATCATTAGATTATATTTCCTGCTGTAAAAGGGTAATGAAGTTTCCCATTGAGTCCCACCCATTGTTCATACTGACATGAACTTCTTGGGGTTTTTTTCACTTTTCATTAAACAGTGTCAGAAATTGTTTAAACTCCTTTCCTAAGAAAAGGCTTTTCAAGTTTGGTTTGCCACCTTCTATGATGACAAAAAGCAGAAATAAAGCCCATTCTCTCTTACCTCAAAAACACACTTCAGCAATAAAAATAGGAGAATGAAAGATGGTGAGAGAACTTAATGCTTCTTTTTAGGAGAAAATAAAATTATTTCCTCAAAAAAATATTTACTTTAGTGATCGGGCCGTAAGCACCTCCTGCTCCAAGATGCATTTGCTTACTTTCTGTATTAGAGCTGTCTAGTGAAGAATTACTTTTCTTAGCAGGGTGGACAAGGACAGAACAAGAACTTCAGTTTCACAGAAACCTATCATTTTTGGAAACAAAAATCCCTATATATACCAAGTGGACTAGAAAAATCCCTATGAACCCCAAATGGGCTAGAAATGGAAAGATTAGCTGTAAGTACTTTCCTGTCAAAGCTTACTGCTTTGAATCACATTATGAAGCATTAACCTGTTTTAAAATACAAAAAAAAATCTTCAGGATTTGGAGAGAAGAAACCCCAACTAACCAAAGAACAACAAAATAATGGTAATAATAAAAAAAAAAACCAAAACACAACTCATTTTGTTTCCATTTTCCTGTGTAAAAGTAGAAATGTTAAGCACCAAAATGTGTTATCTATTGGACTACTGACCTTACCAAAAAAACCCTTCGTATCCCAAGACTAATTTCTTAATACCAAAAAATACTGCCAAGGATAATCTTATAAAATTGCTAAATTGATTTAAACAGAGACAATCCACTTCCCAATGTAATATGCCCCCTTTAAGCAGAAAACCCTGAAAATGTGTTTCTTTCATTGTATAAAAACAGATTAACAGAATTCATTACCATCTCATCTTCCTCTGCTTTATTGACATATTTCTTTTCTTCTTTCTCCATGTTTAGTATGATATGGAACTTCTCGACTTGAGATATGGAAGACCTTCAACAAGACAAGAATTAAAAATGGAAGCAACATTACTGATTTTACATCTATGTTTCAGGTGGCTTTTCAAGTTACTTTTGGTAAGTACATATACAAAACACAACACTGACCCAATATTAATATTTATCTTCAATTTGCACTGCTACTAGTTTCTAGAAGTAACTATCCAAGGAGGTCTATAAAGCTTTATGATCGAACATCAGATGAATATGAGTGAAATACTGCAGAAACATCAGGCTTTAAAAGAGGAGGAAGAAGCTTGTACCAATTTAACTTGGCTACATTTTACATGCAGCAAGCAGTTTTTGGTACATTCTACAAGCTTCATGATGGAAATATCAATTAATCCTGTAAAAAAAATTCTTAAAAGTAGGTTAATATTACACATTTGTATCACTCTATATGTAATAGGTCCAATCAGATACTCTCACAAGTCAGGCTATCTTCAAGAGGAAAGGCACAGTACCCCTGAGATCTACACTTCCCAACTGAGCAGAATACATACCTGCTTAAAAACATTTAGTCCACAGCTTACTACTTCTAAATCAAGAGATGCTTTTTGGTCACTCTTTCCCCTTCTTTCCAGTTCCTCTACTATTCAATTTGTATCAAAATCTCTCACAGTTGCTAATCTTGAGAGGTGCTTTGAGGACAGATTATGATCACAATTTTCATGAATAAGAAAAGGCATGGAAAAAATATGGCACTGTCTACAAGATGAATGTAGTGCACACAGATCCCTACTCCAAAAGGGGTGAACTTTTGGGAGCTAAATACAGTGAGGCTTATCAGAACTTTCCTCATCACATAAGCAAGAAAAATCAAAAGTACCATGTCAAAAAGCCAAATTTTTGAAATTAAAACTGCATCTAACCTTCATTTTGGGCACTCCTGTACATGTTAATTGTACACAACTTATAATTAATGCACAGGAACAAAAAACTACCACAATTAAAATCACTAAATAACCAGTGCTCACCTGCAAAGACACAGACTAACTATAATTCTCTGCACTGACAAAGTACAGCTTTCAATTTTATTTACTGCACATACATAAATCTCTCAGAAGACAGCACTTACTACCACAGCTTATAACCAGTCCTCAAGTATTAAGTCACAGCACAAGCAGCTCCTCTAATTGTCCTTCTTCAGGCTGTTATTAGCATTAGGTAGCACAATAAATACAATCACTACCAACTTCTCTGCCTTTAACTCCCCAGCATTTCCACAAACCAAATCACCAGATTACAAGTCAGATCCTCTCAAAGCCAGCCCCTGGATCCATGCACTTACATTCACCAGCAATGCCAGCTACAAAGGGTCCCTCCTCCCATCTCCTGCAGCTTATCTACAGCATCACATCCACACGTGTTTTCTGCCACTACCAACTCCTTCCCACTTAACCCAATAAATGAAGCAGGAACCCAACAGGAAAGGTTTCTTTTGCTACCCAAAACTGGATCTCCTCAGCAATCTATTCCCACTGCCAAATAAGGTCCTAGTAGAAGAAACATACACGCAAAGGAGAGAACTGCATCACAGCACAAAGCTGAGTCTCAAGTGAGAAGAAGCTCAGTACTTCATAAATTGATACAGTTGGCATTTTGCTCTGAATGGAAGGAAGCTAACTTGGCAACAACTGCCTCCTTTGATTGGAACATCAGCTCACACTTCCCCTGACTTGTTAAGCTAAAATTTTTCTATAGCTATACTATAATTTTACTGCAGATTTATTTGGAAATTAAGCCACACAAGTCATTCAAGTTCTAAACCACACTTTCATTCAAACTGCCACTTTTCTTAAACAAGGAGCTTTCTATCCTGGGAAAGATAAGATATACATAGAACCAGTTAAAATCTGTCCTAAATCTACACAGGACTGCTAAGAAAGTTCCTGAGGACAATCTTTGAATTAATTACATCAAACAACTTCATGCACACCTTACAAATCACATTTTCAACCAAGAAGTCATGCAGCCAGAAAATGTTCTGTGTATTTACAGAATTATACTCTTAATAGAGTCCACAGGTCCAGGAAAGAATTATTAGGTTAATCATACTTAAGCTAGTCTGTTCTTAAATGTTTAAGCACACACTTCCCTGCTATGATGTACAGTAACATCAAAAAAGGTCCTGCAGACAACTCTCCAACCTTGATGGACATACCAAGAAGGAAGTTGATACAGGAAAGCACCAGGCAGAAAAATAAATGCAAATAGCTTCCAGATCGATGGATCTCAACTGAGATTTCCATTTGGCCAATATGTCAGCACAGGGACCTTATGGGACACCATGGCAGTGTGAGAGAGAAGTGTAATTGTCTCCATTTAGGCAATGGGTAGGAACATCAGGTTGTGGGTCTGAAGAAGTATGAAAGGAAATCTCAGCACTCGCAATAATTCCTGTGATTCAGTAAGCTCTTTGAACAGCTGGGTAGAATCAGACACGGAATACATGAGGAGAATTAGGAGGCTATTTCTGACTCACATCATTAGCTCCATCTGCATTATTTTATACAGACTCATTTACTGAACAACCTTCAACTAACACACGTTCTCTACATAACACATACTGCTGGTAATTTTCCATATTAAAGTCCAATTCAAATCTCTAAACTTAAAAAGCATTATAGAAATATTTTCTACGTTGATGGGTCATGAAAATTATTCCTTTTCCACAACAAAGAACTGCACTTTCCCTCCTATCATATCTCTTCTGGCACACCCTCAGCCCAAGCATGTCACCACGAGTTCAAATGGCTAAGTTCTTTGGTCTCTGTCCCACTGTCCTGCTGAAAGCTGGGGCTGAACACCACCACATGGTGCTGCCTCCTTGGGTGACTTCAGGCTGCTGGGTCAGACTGAATAAACCTTACCAATTCAGAGGAGACTTTAGCAATCTGCATTTGAGTTTTACTTCCTTCCTGCTATAATGATGGGGAATTAAACATTTCACTACTTTAAACCTTAAATTAAAGATTTAAATATAAACCTTGGTCTTTCCAGAGAGTATGACATTTTACTAGTACTCAAATTGAAGTGAGGTGGAAATCCACTTGCAATAAGCAATATGAACACGGGAATATCCAAACGTAATGTGCCTCTGATGCACATTATACACTGCCACTCAGCCCCTCTCTGGCCCTGGAGTGAATAGCCAGAGAAATCCTCTGCCCCTTTGAACAAATTGAAAATAACAACCTTTTAAAGAAAGAAGAATTATAACCAATGGAAATGCTGAAAGTTACTATCACTCCACTCATAATTTTTACTTATTGCATTGCTATTGTATAGCTAAGCATATTCTAGAGTCAGAGAGCAGGAAATATCAAAAAGGTCTGTATAAGAAAAGGTAGCGTGCCACTGAGATTCAGAGAATAAAATCTCTTGCAACATTTTGTAACAACGTAGGTATAAATTTAACAAATGGTCTAGAGATCAGCTGAACAGTGTCTGAACTCAAAGTACTTCTAAGAGCATACATTTGAGTCACAAGCTTAAACAGTAAATCTGAAACTCTGCAAAACACAGTACATAAAAATTAAGTTGAACAGCATTTCCAATTTGTTACTGTCCTGAAGGGTGTGCAGTTGTGTGAACAGCTGCAGCACCTGCAGCTTCAGATTTAAGTTGATACTATTTTGAAGATAAAATAAATCACAAATTGGATCACTGAAGAAATTACAGCAGTGTACAGAGCTTAAAACTATATGCATCCCTCACAATGAAGAAAACAATGCACTTTTTTCAATTTTCAATGCACCACTCCATATTTGTTCATCTGTCCTGACTAGACTAGGATACCAAGCAATTGTACCAAAATATTTGCAAGTAACAAACATTTGTAGCAACAGTGTAAGAGGTGCAAGTGAAGTCATGGCACATTTAATAATGAAATTGTTCTAAAAGCACCAGAGCAAGTCTCCATCAGTACACCTGAAGATTTCTGAAAGGCACACTTTCAAAGGACTACTGGCTTACCTCAAGTCAGTTTTCTAACAGCTGGCATAACTAGTAAACTACTTCAGTGCAAATTTTACCCTTAGAGTTTGATTTTTGGGGTGGGAAGCAAAGACAATCTTCCCTTTGTTGCCTTCAACATTTGTCCAAATTCCACAAACCTTAAAAACTAAATAATACACATGTTGTTGCCATCTGTTTATTCTTCCAGTTTTTCAATATAAGTGGCAGTTTCATAGCTTCAAGAGAAAATTTTTAAAGTCTGGACAAATTACAGCTCCAAAAGAAGAAACTTTTGATATCTCCTTCAACCACAGAGTAATTTAAACCCCAGATTTCTCAGATTAAAAATATTTTTAAAGCTGAAGTCTTTAATAAAATCCATGTATGGATACATAGAAAAAAATATCGAGTTATTAATTTTGCTTATGCTCTTATCATCTGTCTGCTTAAAATACGTGAGTAAACTTCCACATTTTTATCTTAAATGCTCCCTACTTTATTCTCTTCAGATTTTTGTAAAAAGTCCTGTGATAACTAATAGTTTCTCTTACCAATGAGCAGTCCAGCAGCTGTCCTCTGCACTTGCTTTTGTTACCATGAGTTAGCGAGGCAGTTCTTAATAACGGAGACCCTATCTACAAGGGAAGTCCTGACAAATGAACTATTTTGTCTAAAATCTAAAAAAAGTCTCCAAGGGCTTTTCAAACTGTTATCAAAAGATTAACATATCAAAGAAAATTTGGCACTGCTTGGAATGCTTTTTTTTTTTCCTCTTCCCTCCAGAGTGGCCGAACAATTGCAAGACTGTGGCCGGGCTGGCGCGGAGGCTGCGCTTCCAGGCATCAGCCGCCCGGTCCAGCTCCTTCTATTCAAACAACAAATGCCTCCCCAGGAGCTGCAGACACTCGCAGGGCTGTGCACAAGCCCTGATACTATCTGCCCAGCTAAAAGCATCTATGCTTCTGACCAAACCCTTCCTTGTATTTACAGCGCTTGTGAGTGGAGACAACAGCATTCATTCTGAGGAGCTGAAGGCAGCGGGTCAGAAATGCACGCGTTTCTCACTCTCAGCATTTTGCAGTTTATCACAGAGCGTAATGAAGCAATCACACACACCAGATCAGACTGCCTTTAGAGACTGAGAGCTACAAAGCGAAGAAAGTGAACTTTGTCACCACCTGAACATCATTGAAACAAGGTACTTTCCTGTACAAGGCAAGGCTCAACCAGCTCTGCTTTGGTACGAGCACAAAAGGCAAACCAAGAGACGCAGCAAGGCAGACAGAAAAAGTGAGACACACGAGAGGCCAAACTTCAAATTCACCTCTGTGCAAAGATTAATACAAGTAAATCTTCCTCAGCACCCTATGTAATTATTCTCAATAAATAAATCAAACTAAGTAAACTAATACAGGAAGAAAATTAATAACAAAAAAACCTGACTGACCTGTCGAGAAAACAATCAAACACAATTCCCATTCCTGACATCTGAGCTACTGTCCTAGCAAGTGACTCACCAGGCTCTCCCGGGTCCAAACAGGCCACTAAAGGACTAAAACTCCTCTTTCAGAACTTATTTACAAGAAGTACATCCTCCACTAAGAGCCACCTTACACCTCTGTTATTAAAATAAAGTTTCTAAATAGCTCAATGTCATGAAAAGCCTTTCAAATTTCTGAATAAAAAACACCTTGAAAGTCAACATCTTCAACTGTATCCCAACTAGCTGCCAAAACACAGGGGGAAAAAAGGGGGTTTTTTGCAACTTGAAAACAAAACTTTATTTAGTTACTCAGAAATTCAGAATTTCTGCACTTTAGAGCCATACTTTCAACAATTTACCCCAAGAAGAAATCAACCCTACAAGGGAACAGACCTTACAAAGGCAATGTTTACCACTAGGGCTTATTCTTGTTACAGTACCATGAGATTCACACACACTGAGATCATCTACCAAACAGTCCATTTTTGCCAAACATTATAGTGAAAGTTTTTGGGATTCATGCAATGGGCCCAAAATGGAGGTAAAAGAACTGCTACACATACATAAAACACCAGCTAATGCTCCATCTCTGCCATACCAGCAGTAAAGAAATTAAAACTGAAGAAACGCTCAAACTGGAAGAGCTGTAACGGGACAGGAATAGGAATGAATGTATCTTCTAAGAAAATATTCCATCCAAAAATACATCCGACTTCTTAGGAAAGATGAAAACTCAGCCTGGGCAACAGTTGACCAGGAGAAAGGGTTGATCAGGAGATCAGGTTGAACAGTTGATCAGGAGAAAGGGATGGCAGTTCATTTTCCTTGACACAAGGAAATAAATATTTTCCTTGATACAAGGCTAAGAAAAAAGATTATAAAATATCTACAAGCACATTCTTCTCAGAATATATTTCATAATATGCTGCACATGCTAAAAATCAATCACCAAAAAAGCAAATTTGGACACAACATTTCCAGCTTGCAAGGGATGGAATCAAAATTTCTGCCCACGGTGTCTTGGATGTAAGTCCTGTATTTACTTTCCAGTCCTTCTCTTTTACATAAGATACCCTACTTTAGCATCTATAAAAATAATGTATTATTTCCTAAATTTTCTCCACTGGCAACTTTTGAAATAAGATAAGCAGAATCTGCAGCCAGTGAGAATGAAAGAATGACCACTTTAATACATTTGCAATTAAAAATCTTGAAATATATTTAAATGGCTATAAGAAAGTCCTGCTAAAATGCACCTCATGACATCTTGTCACCAAACAGTCTGTAATCAGGATTCAGCATTAGTCTCTGTACATCCTTTGAGGAAAGAGATTCTGAGTTGTTCTTTTTGGATTCTCAGTCTCCAAGGAGCTTCTGTATACAGGGATGCCTGCACTCTCCATTTCTGCTTCTCTGATTCTGCTTCACTGTTGCAGGTACCCAGGACCAGAGTGTGTGCCGGATGGATTTTGCTACACCTGGACTTGGAAAGATCCATGTCTGAGCAGCAGCACAATGCCAGAGACATCTCACACCACCTGCAAGCCTGACCCCACATGAGAGAGCCTCTGTTCCTGTCCCCAAAACATAAAACCCATGTCACTCAAAGACCACCCTGAAACTCAAGCAGATCCCTTTACAGGTGACACATGACTTAGCCAAAGGCCTGGGGCTATCACATTTTTGTGACTGTCAAAACCAAAAGATTATGACTTTTACTTCAATATGCATTACCATGAACTTACACATGTAATGCACTTGCAAAGCTTTCAGTATTATTTGAACATATCTGTATTTTTACAAGCATGTGGTTCATCAACACAAGAGATGCTCGAGAGGCAGCCTCACCTAAGAAATGCACCTTACAGAAATGGGAGCTAATGCAGTTTACAGCTCTTCAGTACCTTGCAGCTGAACCCTTAAATACTAACTCATCCACATAATGTACAACAGATGCTCGGGTAAGACATACAAACTAAAATAACTATGGAAGATCAAAAATCCTTCAACTGCATTTTGAAAGGAGTTAAGGTTATAATTTGTACTACAAACAAAGCTTAACACTTTAGTCAACTACCAAGCTCTAACAATAAGAATGACATAATAGTTTAATGAATACATGGAAATTTTACAAGTACACGAGCTAAATTTTAACAAAGCCCTCCACTCAATACCTATTTTATCACTTCCCATCTTAGGCTTTCTGTTATAATACAAGCTTTTGTTTCTGTGTTTAGGCTTAAGGAAGACCATTGTATCCAACAATCACCAAACCAAAATTGTATTTACATTTGTAGAGTGTATTCTTTGTAAAGTATACTTTTTGCAGGCTGTAAGAGCAATTGCAATGTTTATAGTAGAGTACAGGCTACATTAAGGAAAGATAATTCTACATCTAACAATAAACTCAGTCTGTCAATTCATCATGATAACGAAGTACTATAGCCAATACTACACTCAAAACTTACTTTCTAACTGGTCTTCAGATCATTCTTTTCAGACTACTTAAGAATTTTTTTATTAATATAGCAGCAATGAAGAAGTTGGAGATATGTTGGAAGAGAATTTAGGAAAGCTGTTGGTCATCTCAAGGACAATTAGTCAAGCATTTACCTTACCTTCCCACCACCTCACTTATCTTACTTCAAGCAGCAGCTATGCACATTAATGAACGTTTTAAATTGAAAACCAAGCACCAAAAATCACAATCACCCAAAGCCTGTTCCCACTCTCAGGCTCACAGAAACAGAGTCTTTACCCATTTCCTTTCAGATTTTTGGATCTCTTACCATTCTGCCATGAGGGAAAGAAGACCTGTCCCACAGTCAGGGAATCCAACAAAGCATACATTTATTTGGATGCTTATTAGTTCTTTTCTCTCTTGGAAGAGTATACCGGACATTTGGGTTAGAATTCACGGACTATGTTTTGTTTGTTCTTGGAAGAGAAAGTTAAACTTTCCAAGTATCTTGAGTAAGGCATGGCGCCATTACACCCAGCATGAGCTCTCAAGCTGAGCACTGAGGCTGCTTCCAAAGACACTTTTATTTTCACATGAGGTGTGAACTTTACTCAGCCCTTCTATGTGATTGAACAACCAAGGCTATTCTGGTTAGATAACGGGGATGGCAAAGATGCCCCATCCCAGCACCAAAAGACCCACAGCCATTCTAGTGCAGAACTGGGAGTCTGAAGACCCAGACCCAGCAACAATGGGTCCTTTCAAGGAAGCATTTCCCCTTAGGGGCTGTGCCAAGAGCCCAACCTTTCCTGTGTGGCTGCCGCCTTATTGTGCAATGTAGAGTATCTGCTTCCTGGGATATATTTGCTTTTGTAGTATGGATGCTCAATAAAAGGAGGCAATGACTTTTTTTCCTCTTCCTCTTAAATTCTTGGAAAATATTTTTGAGGTTAACATAAGAACATTTGAATCAAATTTCACTTCATCTGCAAGGAGATCATCAAGCACAACTAGACTAATCACAAGAGATGAACTTTAGAGGAAAGTTTAGACATTTAACTTTTGTTTCCTCAGAAGCACATACACTGCCATACAGCTATGGCTACAGCAGTCACACTCATCGTAAGCAAGCAATTGGCTTTCACATCTTCCTTTCCCATCCTAATTATGACTTAGTACCTTTCACTGCTTTCAGCAAAGCATTCCCAGACAAAGCAGCAGTATTTCTTCAGTTTCCTGAAGTCAAAGCTTAGATATTCTAAAGTTCAACTATGTAACTACTAAAAGTACACAACACAAGAATATATTCCTGAATAACAGATTGTACTAATTATACACCAAATTGTACTAATTTTTAAAAACGTATTCGGGAAGAAAATCTATACATTAAACCGGGGGTTCTACTGTTTACTGAAAGCACAAATTTTTAAAATAGCCATAATAAATTGACACAAATTTTGAAGTATGTGGTACATTCACTTAACTTAGATCAGAAACACTTCAAGGAAAAAGCTCATGTGCAAACTTGTCAATCAATAGAAATACTGTGCATGACAGAAACTGTTAAAACTCTAAACATCATATAACAACACTAAATATTAACGTTCAAAAACTGTATAGATTCAATTTAAGACGTCACATATGACAATTTATTTGTTTTGATCTCAAATTACAGTAACTGTAACACAAAAATCTGCAAACAAGTTCCATTCCAAGACTGAACTGCTGTACAGGACAATTTTTTATGCACAGGCATTTATAGAACCTGACAGCTTAACTCCTGAAAATGATTCATTTATGCTCAGAACTACCATATGAGGCAAGACGAAAAAATCAAGGGGGAAAAGTTGCACTCCCTGTTTCCATGAAAAAAAGTTTGACAAAGACAGGAAGAGAACAGACATACAGGACTGTAACATTTAACTCCATGCCTGTAACATAAACCTTGGCCCACATCCACCTAGCTACCATGTCCCAGTCATTCACAACAGTCCTACAAACCCAGAAAAGCTTCAGAGATTTAGTAAACAGCTGTATTTCAGAGAAGGGCTTCTACAATCCATGAAATTAAATTATTTCCCCACATCCTAGTACAATACATTTCATCATTGCCTTAAATAGCTCTGTTTAAATGACACTATTCAGTGCTTCTGTGCCCCTTGGGAATGACTTCCACAGCATCAGCAGTGGGAGACTTCTCCTGTATAATGGAAACAGATTGCAAAAATCTGACAAGGGATATCCCTTCAACTGCTGCAATCTTCTCAGTCCTAACACCTATCAACAAAGGTCTTGGATCTTGCTTCTCCCAAAAGTAATAGCTTTTGCTTATCAGTCCATTTACAGTTAACTTTTATCCTGCAAACTTACCTTAAAGGAGAAATTCTGCCCTAACATATCTTGTCTAGAGCAATATTTTTACCTCTGTTTGAAATAACTTTTTTAGAACTTTTCTTTCTTTCCTAGCTATAAAAATTTTTGTAACAGTATTAAGAGGTGTAACTGTATCCATCTTCTCCCCCCTCAGGAGGAAAGTTTCCTTAAAAGCAAGACTGAAATGTTTCAAGTATGTGGAGTGTATCAAGGAGTGCTTTTTCCTCAAGCATTGACCTCACTAACTGAAATATCACCACTGTCAAGCCAAATATTCAGAAGTATCCTCTTCCCAGATAGCTCTAGTCCAGATGCTCGACCCAGCTTTCCCCCTTCACCCTTGCTTTTTCATAAATGTTAGGTGAAAACAGGGGTCAGCTTCCTAAAGTACCACTGAGGATTGCGATAATTTCACTTATACTAAATGCCCAAGTAGCTTCAACTCCATACTCTATGTATCAGGGGCATGGAAGAACAGAAAGCTGGGCTGAAGGCTAATAGAGCAACAAAACAATGGGCCAGAAAGGTCAGATCAAATGTGCATTTCCCCTGCAGTCAAGGAGACAGCACAGAGACAGTCACATAATGATGCTGCCCAATGCACAGTCTTCAGTCCCAGGGACTTGTAGTTCAAGAGTTTCATGAGCCAAATATCACCTTATTTTTTACTGAGTGGATTTTTCCTGGGGTTTTTAAAACTATTTTGTGGCACATTTTAAGCTTGCCATCATCCTGCAAAGAACTCCTGAATTCACAGAGGATTCATTACTTTGACCCTCAATCTATTAGCTTTATGAACATGCACTCTGGTTTCTCCTTGCCTACAGCATTCAGAAAAGCAAACTGCCAAACAACTACTTAATCTGAATAGAAGTAAAATAATAAAAAAAGTTTTGAAAAAGATTGAAGCTCTGAACATACCTCATTTCTATGGGACACTAAGAAAGGAATCAGCCATCAGTTACTATGTTTTCACTATCTTTCAGGCTGATGTTATAGGTACCAAGCTCTTTTTCATAGCTGTATACTACCACACTTTCAAAATTGAAAAATGCTAAGCTAGCTAAAATCAAAATTAGTAACCAAAGAATGAGGATGTTCTCTGATAGAGGGACACACAGATATAAAACACACTCTTCAGGAATCCAGCAAAGGTAAGATGGAAGGATAGAGCAAAACACCACACAGATGATTCACCATAAGATACTGCCTCACAAACTTAGCAAACTCTCTGCATATAGCACAATGTCTGCACTACCAAAAATTAGTCTCCAAAATAAGTGAGCCTTACAAAAGGTGAACTACCTCAATTAAGCTAGGCCAACAAAAAGTATTTTCTGAGAGTGCACACCAAAATATTGTCAACCCAATACATTTTTCTGCTGACAGTACCTCATCAACCAGCACTACTGACTTGACTGTAAAGCTGCAAGAGTTCTGCTACCACACCCATCAATGGTACATACAAGTGTTATCAGACTTCAGCTACACAGACAATTCTGGCATTTAAGATACTATTTCTTCACAGGCATTTAAGCCAGCAGAGGATGACAGCAAGCAGGAAACTGAGACTATACATTTGTTCCAAATGCAAGGTGCAGACTACACTAATTCAAAATACTCTGCTCTTGCTCATAGAAACCAGAGCCAAGGACTTCTATGACCTATTGCAGCAATGGACTTATGTGGAACAGCATCTCCAGCAGAGACAGCCACTACTTAACACACCAGACAGTCACTACTGAAATCACCACAGGATGAGAACTGGGGTTACAAATGCTGCCAGCACACCAGTACCAGCTTAAGGCATACAAGTCCTCCATAATACATGCTCAGAATGCAATCATGCCAACAGTCTCCCTGCTTAAAAAACCTGTACCACTCTGGGGAAGAGATTTTGCAGGGTAATGGAAAGGGTGGCAGAAGGAAGAGTGCTATAAGGACAAATCCATCTGCACACTACTGAGTAAGGACTCTGTCAGGTGACAAAACTGTAAGTTATTTTCCATTGTGCTCTCACCCTACAAAAGGCGTGCAATTTGTGTGGTGAAATTTGTGTGTTCTTATTTTTGCCTGTTCATTACTAAAGTTATTTCTGCTGGAGAAGACAAGTTCATAAAAAATGCAAATTATATTGCTACCAAAAATAAAACTTTGTAGATGAACTAAGGAAAATTAAGAAGTTAGGAGCACAAGTACACTTTCAACCAACTTAGACTGCACAACAATGGTTTTCCAAGTGCTCCAGTTCACTCACATTACATCTGCCTCTGCTCCAGATACAAGCCCTTCACCACAGGTTGATCTCACTCAAGCAGTTGAAGGCCATCACAACAGTAACACAGCAGAAGCTGTGTTTCATCCATACACTGCTGGCATTTGAAGTCTGGCTGTCTGAATTGGACTCAACACCATTACCCCTTACCACAACATAACTCTTCAATATTGCCAGTATTAAGGCTCAGTAGGCTGCCTCTAGCAATAAAGCATGGCTATGATGCAGGAAAATAATGTCAGGACACTCTCTCAAGCTCTTAGGGTTTCGAGGTCCTCACTAAATGGATGAACTGAAGATAGGGTTAATCTAAAGAATGCACTCTGCAAGACTGCACATTTGACAGCCCTTTTATGTTTCCGTTTGAATTACCAGTTGGTCTGAAAAGAACTTTTTGCTGGCTTGTCAGATCTGGAGTACTGCTCTAGTGACAGAGGCACCACTTTCAGACAGCAGCACCCTCAGCCAAAGACCACTCAAGCCAGTGGAACAACCCTCTGAATTCACTGGACATTGGATCAAGCTTTCACAACTTAGTGACAACAGCAGATATGTTTAGAACCCTCCATGCCTGTATGATAAAAATAGATCCCCTGTTTGAGAAACAGAGGTAAGGAAAATTACCCCTCTGCTCAGAGAAAAAAAATCTCTAGCCAACAGTAATAGGACTTTTCAGGAGATTAACCTGTAAAAGTTAAACAGTTCAATAAATATTATTACAGGGTAAAGGTAAAGTCAGGCAGGTAATGCAACTCAGCTGTACAATCTTCCCACCGGAGGCCAAACATTATCCCTGTCATTGACCTTTCAGCTACTGCTATCTACTGCTGCACTAAATGCAGCCTCCAGAAAATAAGCTCTTGCTATTGTTGATGTTAAACACCATAGCAGATCTGAAGGGCAGAGTTCATGAGGGAACTGTTCTTTTCTTCTATGATTTGGAGACGTGATATGCCAGCGAAATGCACAGGATTAATTGAAGTGTTTTCACACATTGCAGTTACATCACAAATCAATTGCTGAAATAGAAGGATTAGCTGGATCCTTTGTTTTGCCATGCAGTCTACTGCAGACAATCAAAAGCGATGATAACAGAGCATAAAAACAATGATATATAAAATAGCACGGCTGTACTCACAGTGGACCTTCCACTTTGCAATGGGTCCATCCTCACTCAGTGAGGATCCCTGCAGCAGTGAATACACCACAGTATGGGAACTGCAAAGAGATCCTCAAAGCCAAAGGTGGACCTTTGTAACTAAGGATGAGACACATTGTAAGACTATCACCTGAAGCTAAAGCAGTATCTGAGAGCTACCAAGACTACTAGAATGCATGGAAATTCATCAGTGCTCTGCTATGTTTAACTCACACAGACATGGCTAACATGCAGTACCTCCACCATGGAGGTTTAGAAGATCTGACAGCACAAGAAAACTCGCCCCATTTGCAGGAGGCAGCATCCAAGGGAAGGAAGTAATCCAAAACACTGTGTGTTTCCAAACCAATACAAGCACCACAGCTCTAACCATTTCAACCTGTACAAGATCTACACCCACATGACACAACCAAGAGATTGACAAAAAGAATCCCACCTATTTCTCCCTCACTGGCTCAAATTTAACAACAACCAAAACTAGAATCTTATAAAATGAGATGAAAGGGACATTGATAGTGAGTTTAGTCTATTCTCCAACCTAAACCATATACCATTCTTTCTAAACACACAAACTTGTTCCTCATGGCCACAAGTAAAGAATTCTAAAGTTCTACGTTAACTGTGAGAAATGTTGAAAACTTAATTGGTGTTTCATGTGATGAAAGTTAATCCCACTTCAACCTGCTCATCATGGCCACTGAAAATAGCATTTCCTTCTTACAAATCTTTTAAATACTTGAAATCTCTTACATTCCCCCTAAACTCCTCATCTCTTGCCAAAATAACTTGGATTTTCTTCCACATTTATGAAGTTGTTTCCTAGAACTCTGATTACTCTCATTTCTCTACTCTGAACTCCTTCCAAGTGGTCCAAATTCTTCTCGAATCTTGGCACCCAAAACAGATGCTGTCTGCACAGACTGTACATCAACAGCAAATAAAGCCAATGGATTCAAACCTTACGTCTCTCAGACAATACTCCTGTTTAAACATCCCAGTAAGATATTTGCCTTTTCTGCAAAACAGCATGACACTGACTCATGTTCAACTTGTGATCCCGTACACCCCCAGGTCCTTTTTCTAGTAGCTAACCAGTTATTCTTCACCCTGCATTTCAACAGCTGGCAATTCCTGCCTAAGTGCAGTATTTGCATTTGCCCCTATTGAATGCTGTGCTATTTTTTCAGGTTATTTTGAACTCTTATCATGTCCTCCAACACAGTCCCTGAGAATTTAATAAGCACATTTAATCAGCCAGCTGACTAATATTTTCATTAAAGGCCAGGACCCAGGACAGAATCCTTCAACATAACTTCTCATTTTAACACCGAATTGTTAATTACAGTTCTCCAGATAGGATCATCTACCCCCAGATCATGCCTCCATTTACTTATGAGGCCATTAAAATAAGGAAAACCTTTTTAAATCAATCAATTCAGGAGACTAAACCTCCACTGCTTCTGCTATAGCCACTGAGCCTTCCGCTCTGCAGTAAAAAGGTATCAAAACTTCAGACACAATTACTTTTCCCACAAATCAGTTCATGATGCTGTGTGTTCCAAGCAGTTGAAAATAGAATGTTTGCTTATTAATCTCAACTGATGGAAAAAACTGGGACAAACTGAACTGTCAGACTGTAACTCATCTTCCTTGGCTCTTCTCTGTAACTGTCTGAAGACTCATCCTTTGCCAGTCTTCTAGTACTTCTGAGTAGTTCTAGATAATATTTTGGAGCAGTTTTAAGAATTGTGCAGTGAAACTTGTCAGGGCCATTTGACACAGAAACATCTAGTGGAAGTATGTTGTAGTGTAAAATATTACCTTGTCACAAATATTCATAAGATTAAGCACCTGCGTGACACTATGTGAAAGACAAGCAAAAGAGGCACTAAGCCCTTCAGATTTCTGCACCTCCTGCAGACACATGCACTCCCCACCAAACCAAGTGAGGCATTTCCCAATCTTCCTACTACTACTTCCCAATCTATTTCTTCCCTACTACATTTCCCAATCTTCCTACTACTACTTCCCAATCTACTTCTTCCCTACTACATTTCCCAATCTCCCTACTACTTTTACAGGTAGCTGACTTTTGTGCCTCTTGCTACTTGCCACTCCATTTGCACCATAGCCTTTGTGGTATCTGCCCCTACTTGTCTTTTTCATATGTTCTTCACAACGTGACTCAATTTCACATTCTACACATAGTTTCTTCTTGCATCCCAAGTCAGTTAAGCTGCTCTTACTACTGTTTCTCAAAACCCTTCTCATTACACTGTTCTCCCATCCTTTAAAAGAATCAGCTGTAATTTCACAGCCATTGCCATTTATCACCTTTCATTGTGACATCTTCTAGCTAGAATAAAATCTGAAGGAGCTGCCATTTTTGTTACTGCATGTAACCTCTAAACTGAAAATATCACTGCCATATAACTTCACTAAAGGTCAAAAAAAAGAGCTGTGTATTTTGATTTTGAAGAATGATCTTTTAGTCTTAAATACCACATAAAAAATCTCTATCCAACTAAAAAGTAAGGGACTTGCCACCAGTTCTACTACCATATCTAAAGAGCTGTTTTAAGATGAACAATGCAACGTCACAATTCTAATAAAGCAGAAGCACAAAAAAAAAAAAAGCCAAATTCTTTCAAATGAAAAACACACAATGAAAAAATGAAAATACAGAATGAATGCAAATGCAGCTAATTCTGCTAAGTTTGATAGGATTATGAATGTGATTGACACTGTACCACTTCAGAGCAATCAGCAAGATTCCCCAGCCAAGGAGACCCCTTCCCAATCCCAACCCCTGCACAGCACTCCATGAAGATGGTGCAGAAATTATAGAAAAGGAGCTGCAAGACACAAAACTTCAGCTTTCTGTGCAGATCACATCCATAGCTCCTGAACAGGAATTGTGAATCATCTATCCTTTTTTATTCAAGCCTGCTTTTCAGCCACCAAAAATTCAAGTTTACAGTCTTATTTCAATCAGGAATAAAGGTGTCAGACTTGGAGCTATAATACAGCTACAGTTTACTACAAAATGAACTTTTGTTCTCTGCTATGCAGATTATTTAACAAAGGAAGCAGCTTTTTTATGAATGAAAACTATTTTTAGCTCATTGTGTAACAGTGAAAGGGAAACATTTTAGCATTACTGTTATTTAAAACATTTTTTTCAATGTTTTCTTGTAAAATTAGGATTTTTGAACTAGGATTTGTCTTGTATGAACTTTCTCATGCTAACCACAACCATATCCAAACACTAGTCAGAATGCTGGGAGGTTTTTTGCCACTGAAAGCCCACAAAAACTACTTATCTGCACAACAACATGACTTCAGACCCAAAGTAGGTTTGACCACAGTAGATGCCATGCTGTGGAGACCAGTAATCCCTGTCCAAAAAAACCTGCACTTAAATACAAGCCCTGTTCTCCAAGGCAACTCTTGCAGACATTCAAGAGATGAGCCTGAACACAAATGGCAGAACACTCATGTTCACATTACATTGATAAGGTTTGGGCACTGAGTAAATTAAATCCAAGGAAACCCTTTCTTCCTAATTTCCAAAACTCAAGAGTTTTAGAAGATTTAGGTAAAGGACTTTGTTTCACAAGGCAACAAAGGAATGACACATCTTCTGTCCATGCCAGCTACCATCAGTTCTGTCCTGGGGTGACTTTGTGATGCTGGCATCCATTGTGTGTCTACCCCACAGACAGTAAATAAGGAAGGTGTTACAACCATGCTCCCTGGTCTGCAGTTGAAGATGCTTAAGCACAGCACTCAACAGAGGCATTTATCACAACAGAATAATTTCTACAACAGACCTGGGACAAGCTAAGTGAGAGTAATCCCCTGCTGCAGATTTCTGTTGTTTACAGAAATAAAGCAAACGCTATCTGAATGTTTCCAGAAAAAGGAACAAGGGTGCAATGGTCAAAATGCTTGATGAAAACCTGGCCTTTCCATGTCAGTTCCCAGTTCTACCACCGATTTCCTCTATGACCTGGATACTCTACTTGGACCTGGCTTTAACAACATAAAGGTATTTTACTTCCACAGAATAAATGGAATTTGTCTTCATCTCACAGCAAATCAATGTCTTATTGGCTGTTTTATACTCCACACAGAAAACAACAGGATAGTACCTCCTCAAGGCAAATAAGATAATATAATCTTAGGGTTCCATGTCAACACAGACACTTATTTCCTTCTTTTTAAATCATTTATTAGGAACACAGCAAAATAGCTTGTCTGATGTGCCATGCCTGTCACATGGCAAAGGAGTAGAAGAGGACTGAATCACAAAGTTTCTCAATCACTCAGACATCATGATGCAACTTCCCTTCCGGCTAGGCAGCCCCCACGCTCCCTTGCAGGCACTGTGAGCTTCCTGACCAGGCAGCTGGGAGCTTTCACCCCCCTCTCTCCAGGTTAGGGATGAATTAGTGCCTACCAATGCCATGAGGTCCTCCACAGACCAGCAAGAAATGAAAAACAAATGCAGGAACAGATGCCTGATCCTAGAAGACAACTAACAAAAAATGTTAGTGGGGAGAGCAAAACAAGCTCAAAGTCTAGACAACACTACAGAAGACACCAAGCAGAGCTTGGAACAGCCCCACTGCTCCCGGGAGGCATTTGGGAAGGCAGCAGCTGCTGTCCAGCAGCTCTGCTGGAGTTTGCAGAACTGCTCAGACCCCTTTCACTGCTTACACATCCTTGTGTCACAGACAGTCAGCCTTGCCCAAAACCAAAGCGGACAAAAAGATCTCTCTTACTCATTTTCTGAAGCACTTAAAAAATCTATAACCTTGGGGCACATCAGTTTTTCACAGCTGACCTAGGTGCTCACACTGGAGCATTCGGTGTAGCCAGAAGCCTTCTTTCCCACAGGTGACTACACCAACAATGGATGACATTTTTGTTTCACTAAGTCATGTTAATCGTACGTTTCTTACCAACCAATTTCCAAGTCAATTGTACAGTTCAAAGTTTACACAGTATATTTTCTTTAAACTTTGTGAAACTGTACTTGTAATAAGCCAACAAGAAAAAGCAGCTAACAAAAGCAGCAGTAGGTAGCCATCAGTGTCATGCCAAATACCAAGACAAACATTTCCTCAACATATGTGTAATAAAGATACACTGCTGTCACTCATGACACTGATACAGGGACATTAAGTTTATGAGGACCACACTCACACCACAGAGTGAACTTAAATTAAGCCAAAAAAGCTGTTTCTCACAAGGTCAAGAAAATCAATATTCTACAGGATGTAACGGTGTTGTACAAAATTTTAAGAAAAGGTAAAAGCAGGAATTCTTTCAAACATGATGGAACTGATGGCTGAAAAATATTACTAACCTGTCTGAAGAGCCAGTGTGTGGACAAATCTCATACATACAACAGCTGAGTCACCTAGAACAAAAAAAAAAAAAACAGTCAAAGTAATGAATAGGCTAAATGAAACATAATCTTGATTGCCCCTGCTAAGAAAACACCATACAATTGCAGTGAGCGCATACTGCAAAGAAAACACATTAATGAATTCTAACTCAGCAACCTCAGAGGAGGAAGCAGCCAGCCAGCGTGGCCAGACAACTATCAGCACTCATGTTAGAACAGTTTAGACTTAACATCTCCCACTGCTGGAGGCTATGCTATCTCAGCTTCCTGAAGGACTCCCAAAAGTCTCTTCCAACTACAGCACCTGCAGGGATACACTGATCCCAGCAGGCAAGCCAGAGCACTGATGGTGGCATCAAGCTTTCAGCTACCAGTACTGTAGATGCTCAAGTTTATCTTCACCTTCAGTATCAATTCTGTTAAGGTTCTTAGTGTTCAATTCACCTAGCAGCCCTTTATCCCTGAACAGGCATAAACAGGCCTCCTCTCGGGGATGACGCAGTGGCTGTCAGAGGTGCTCGCAGTGCGAGATCCCGGCTCCATAGCTCAGCGGATGGAAGCGCTCTGTAACCTCTGTCAGCAGCAGCACAATGCACTGACTCATGTGCTGAAAAAAGGATGAGACGCACTGAGTCCTCATCGCGGGCTGCGAAAGTTTCTCTTCGCTACACGATCACCAGCACTCCCCACCGACCCCGCCACTGCAGAACACGCTGACGTGTGCCCGGGCGCCGGAACGCGCGCTCCTCGGTAACCGGGACCGCCGGCAGAACGGGGGGCCGGGCTGAGAGGAGGAAAGAAGCGGCACGGGAGAGCTGCCCGAGTGCCCAGGGGGCCCGGACAGCCCGGCGCGGCCCCGGGGCAAGGCGGGGGGGCGGCCCGGCCTCCGGGCCAGCGCCGCACGTGTCCGGACCCCGGCGGCCGCGACACGCCGGGCGCCCGCGCTGCCGGCCACGCGCGCCGCAGCCCCGGGACCCGCTCCGCGGCACCGGCCCCGCCACAAGCCCCGCGCCCGCGCCGGGCCGGGCCGCCCCGCGGGAGCCGCCGCGGGCTGAGGAGCGGCCGGCGCGGCTGAAGGGCGCTGCGGGCGGCCGTGCCGCGCCCGGCGCGGCGGAGATTGCGGGCGCCGCCGGAGGCCCGCGGACCCTCCCTCACCTGCCGGGCCGGGCCGGGCCGTGCCGTGCCCGCGGCCCCGCGGCCCCACTCACCGGCGGCCTCAGCGCAGCCCCATCGCCGGCGGGGCGGGCGCGGGACCGGCGCGGGACCGGCGCTCCCCCCCCCACCCCGCCCGCCGCGCGCGGCTGCCTCGCGAGGCGCGAGCGGATCGGCCGCCAACCGGCTGCACGCGCCGGCCGCGCTGGGCGGGGCGGGGCGGGGCGGGCGCGGAAGTGACGGCGGCGCGGCACGCGCCCGCGCCGGAAGAGAGGGGTGTCGCGAGGGGGCGGGGGCGGGGTCAGAGGGGGCGGGGCTTAGGCGGGAGGGGCAGGGGGCGGGGCAGGGGCGGGGGAGCACGTGGGGGACGACATGGGTGTGGGGACAGGGGTGTGGGGGACATGGATATGGGGGGACACGGGTGTGGGGACAGGGGTGTGGGGGACATGGATATGGGGGGACACGGGTGTGGGGACAGGGGTGTGGGGGACATGGATATGGGGGGACACGGGTGTGGGGACAGGGGTGTGGGGGACATGGATATGGGGGGACACGGGTGTGGGGACAGGGGTGTGGGGGACATGGATATGGGGGGACACGGGTGTGGGGACAGGGGTGTGGGGGACATGGGTGTGGGGACAGGGGTGTGGAGACAGGGGTGTGGGGGACATGGGTCTAAGGGACATGGATGTGGGGACATGGGTGTGGGGACATGGATATGGGGGGACATGGGTGTGGGGACATGGCTCTAAGGGACATGGATGTGGGGATGTGGATGTGGGGACATGGCTGTGGGGGGGCATGGATATGGAGTACATGGCTGTGGGGGCACATGGCTTTGTGGGGCTCTGCGGGGCAGGACAAGGGATCCCCTTGGGACAGGGGTGGCAGTGGGTGTTGGGCTGCAGGAGCCACCTCAGGGTGGGAGCCGGGGCCCCCCAAGGCCACGTGTGCTGGCCGTGGGGTGTCCTGCAGGCACTGGGGGCTGGGTGCTGCCCCTACAAGATACACAGCAAGTGTCTCCATGGAGTCAGGTCCAGCTGTGCCAGTTACCCTCCAGTGTCCTCCTCCATTGTCACGGGACAGGGAACAACACCAGGCCAAGAGCCTGACGGCTGCTGTTGGGGGATTGGCTCCATCCAGCACTGGTGAACATTGACAGGCAGGCGTGGTGCCACATGAGCACTCTGCACATCTCACTCAGTGTCACCACTGAGTTAGGCAGAGGTGACAGAGGCGGGGATCACCTCAGGGAAATCCCGGTGAGGCCGGAGTGCCCTGGGGCACCGCTGAGGGGCTCCATGGCAGAGCCCAGCTCAGGTGCTGGACACAACCCCAGCCCCGCAGTGGGTCACCCAGCTCTTCCCTCAGCCTGACAGAAGTGATCAGGGATCTTTCCGATTGTCCTATCTACGCCTGCTTTTAATAACCCATCCCTGCTTCTGTCAACTGCTCAGTTTTGAAGAGCACTGCAAACCATTTAGAGGATCTGTAAGCCACAATAGGATCTATATTTATTTTCACACACTATTTTTCTCCAGTAGTTCTTCTCCATTGCAGATGAAGGGAGCCATTGACTCTTACATCTCATTGCATGCAAGCCCACCAGTGACTGAACAGGGGTTACATCCATCTGGCAGAACATCACATCACCCCAGCACCACTCTGGGCTTCCTGTGGCAGCTCCAGTGACCCCACAGCTCGGGTGAGTCAGCCCAGCATGGGAATCCAGCAGGAAATTCTGACAGTGATAGAAAGAAAAGACATAGTTTTTTGTTGGCCCGGTGAGTTGATTCACTCATGTGACCACTGTTTAGGGGAAAGAGAGGAAAACAAAATGAGAAAACTGCCCCTTCTGGCAGCCACCCACACATAACGCTGAGCTGCTCTGACTCAAATCAGATGGACGCCTCCCTCTACTCGAAAAAAACCCTAAAAACATCTATTTTCTGTCAGTGTGCTAACTCTACTGTCACAGTTTGATTCTCTGTTGACTGCACACCTCACCGCTCTTGCCAAGGCTGGTGTCAGCCTGGCCAGGCTTCTGTCCCTGCTTACCCGGGACACACCAGTCACTGGGTTTTGTGTAATGACTCGGCAGTTACTTCCCCTTTTCTCTGGAAATTCAGTCATTCAGTATTTACTGAGAAATCAGTACTGAGAGTTTGGTGATCTTCTCAGGCAATTCTTAAAATACTTTTGCATGAAAGTTTTAAAGATGGGTATAAACCAGTGGTTTTCATTCACTCTGGTTACATGTGAAAGACCATGTGAAATGCCTCCAATATGGTGTCACTAATCTGTCAATTTTTTAAACAAAGAACAGAAAAATTACTGAGTAATTTCAGGATTTTTTCACTGAATTGCAATTTTTGTTGTCCAACATCCAACCTAAATCACTGCTAGGATTTCTTTTGTGCTTCCAGGAAATGCCAGTGGTGATCAATGGTACTGGCCAATATATTTTAATTGAATTTCCCTAGCTAGTTACCCCTTTTGCAAACTGCTAAACTACCATTGCTATCAGCTTGCATCTATATATGCTATCAATGCTATCATTCCCATCTATAGATGTCTTTGTTGTTGCCTATTCTTCCCTTTTGAGCAAGATATTTTGTTTTAAACCCAGAAAAGCCTCCTTTTATGCCACTGAAATTGTGCACATTTGAGTCACCTAACAACACACTGATGAAGGGCTCCCCCAGGTTCCATTTGGATCACACTGAGGTATTTCCTCTGGCTCACTTTTTCTCATTACCTCTTTTAGCCTTGCAAACTTGCTAGCAGTGTCATAGGAATGTGGGGAGATTGAAATGGGTACCCTTCTGCCTGGATGTTGGAAAAACAGAGGTAAAACACATTAGTACAAATAGCGTTCCAGGTCACACAGACCTAGAAACTACTACGATGAGGAGAAGCCAAGGAGATTTTTTTTTTGGATGAAGTACTGACTGGTAAAAAGAGCCTATCATATGACTCAGAGGAAAAATACTATGAAATTATTAGTGCCATTAAACAGAAGCTCTTACTCTATCATTGCCTATTAGTAAAAGGAGTTAAAAGGTTTGCTTTGATATATACATTTCTATGTTCTTCATCAAAATTCCTTTAGTAATTTTCAATTAAAGATTAATTTCTCATCATGTTTTTCAACCCATTGTATATTCTAATGTATTATCTTTATCCCCATTAGAAGGTTTCCCTTAACACCTAATTGCTTTTCTTTTTCAGTCACTGGCAAATTTGAACTCGTTTATTGCTTCACAAACCTCAAACCATGCAGGCTTTTATTAACTCAGAGATTAATTTTGTGGTTGGCACACTCCCTGCTTTCCAGCTCTCTTGGCATCGCTCTGGTTTGTACTGCTGGAAGTGCCTGGCAACCTCAGCTCTCCTGCAGCATTCCTGGCTGCAGCTTCCCTAGGGAAGGGAAGGCTCACAGGGCATCACAAGTTATTTCTAGGTATACACCTAGAAACACAGCTTTCAGTGCTTTTAAAACACCAGGTGTTTAACCTGGTAGAAAAAATAAGGTAAATTACAAGAGAAATTACAAGAAAAACAACAATTTTTCTCTATTCTGTTCACCTTAGAGAGATTGTTAGCAGGAGGAAATGAGCCAGAGAACACAATCCAGCATTGTCAGTGCTTCTGGAAATGTTATGGCCATTCACAGACAGTGTGATTCCTCCAGACTTTGCTCAGTGGGAGGAGGTAAGCAGCTTGGGGCCTGAGGACAGGAGTGTTCAGTCCTGCAGCTTTTCTTAACGGGCTGCCCATGACAATTTTGATTGCACTGTTACACATACTCCACCTGAAACCTTAACTGGGTACAAGTCCCACTTAATAATAAAACTTACAAGTAATTTACAACTTTCTGTGATGAGAACATTTCTTACACATGACATTTCTCAATTGCTCCCTCCCATCACCTTTTCCCCAGTGTCGAGGGCGTTTGCTGTTCTCTGTGTCTGGCTTTGCCCCACCAAACCCTGCACTCTCTCCCAGGTGAGGTACAAATGAGCTGAACAATGCTTATTAAGTGTACAGCATTTAGTGAGTCTCAGACTGACTAATCACATTTTATGTGCTTTCCCAGTCTGACTGTACTCACTGTTATCTCTCATCTGTAACTGTAAATCCTCCAGGGCAGAGATCAGCACGGTTACCTGTTGTATATTACCTAGCTGAAAGGGGCCAAGGATTTTATGTGCTTTGGCAATAAACAGCATAAATATCATTATGCTTTAAGAACATTTGTGAAGTTTTTCTCCTTTGCACATGGTTTCTAAATCAGGCGGGACAAAAACCTATCTGGGGATCACATTTGTGTATGAAATCTATCTCGTGCCAAAACTAAGATATCCAAGTAGCAGAGAAAATAAATCAGAACATACTGTTTATTTATTCAGTCTCTTTAATGTGTATATATTAGCATGTTCCACCCTGCCTTTTCTGGTAGGGCTGTATAAATATGTGCCTTAGCTCAGAGGAGGTTATGGGACCCACCTCTGCAGTGCTCCACCAGCCAGCTGGCCACATCTGCTCCCAGATGCTGCAAGCACACCTCTGCTAACCCTGTACCAACAAGCCCTCCCTGAGGACAGCTGTGGGGCCTCCTGTGGGATGCCTCGGGCCCTGTTTGTTTGATTTTCCTGGCAAGGATGTTACACAGGGGATGAAATCCCCATAGCCCACTCTCTCTAATCCCCATACATCCTTAGGCAAACAAAAAGAGGCTCATAAGAAAAGGGGCTGAGAAAGGACACGGCTCTGTGTCTTGGCTGTGTGTGTGGACATGACATTCCTCCAACTACCTTTATGTGTTTTCTCTGACCTCAGTTGCTTGCAGGCTCTGCCAGCTTAGATTTTCAAGTTCAGTAGGTTGGCAACAGGAGTGGCATCCCTCTGGGCTCTTGGACACGGGCATGGGATCTGCATGGGAACATGACTCTTGAACCGAGTGCCAGAGCTCACAAACACAGACAGGTATATGGTAACTCATTAAATGGAGGTTAGCAATTATAGTTTCACTCTTCAAAATGATTCACATGCAGTTGAAAGCCACAAATGTTTAAAAGTTTCCTTTGAAAGCTCCTTAAACTACTTTGGCAAGCCTGAGTTGTTGAACAATTTATCACTTCTCTGCCAGATGAGCTTGTGAAACTGCTTTAAGAGGAAATTGTACAAAGTGCCCAAGATTGTCACAGATGAAGTTTCTTTTCTCTTGTGCCACCCCATCCATTTTCCCCTGCTTCCCAGACATCCAGTTCTTCATGGTTTAAAATAGCCTGGCTAGTTATTTCCATTACAACAGCAGCCTATCTAATAGTCGCATGTCTTCAACAGCAGTCAGAGGCAAAGGAGAAGTCATTGCTCCATTTACTTGAACAAGATCTTATAAAGTCACTTTTTATAGTAGATGAAAAAAATAATACTGTGCTTTCCCATTCCTCTCGCTAGCCCCATGACTGCCATGGGAAGCAGTAAAGGAGGTCACTCCTGTCTCCAGATTACTTGTCGGGTCCTTTGAAGACTATTACCTCCACAGAATTTACCTTCCACTCTCTCTCCTAGTTCCCTGCTGCCACAAAGCTGTAATAGAATTGCTGTGGAGCTACTTGGCACATCCTTTTTGTAGGTACTTGTCCCTTTCCCTCTCCCTTCTATTTTTAAAGTAAGGCAGAAGTCTTTCAGTCAGTAGGACTGACAGCTTTTGCCTAGCTCACATCATACCTAAGGAAGTGGGATCTGAGTGCCGTTATCTGCTTTCACACCTCCACCACAGCATTTCAGAAAGCTGCCGTGCAGCACACGCACAAAAGCTCCCTGAGGGATTGTCTCCACCGAGGACACCAATTTCCTGATGGCTTGCACAGGGTTTGTCCCATCCAGCCTGCAGACTGGGCTGAAGTCCTGGGGCACCACATCAGCACTGGTGATGGTGACAGCAGAGCAAGGGCTGCCACACTGACAGAGGGTTGAGTTTGGTAGCAGTTGTCCCAGCCACAGGGAAAAATTGCCAAGGGGACCCAGTAGGTACCTGCAGAGCTGCTGACTTCTCTGGGAAGTATTCCAGTAAATGGGGGGAGTTCCCCCCTGACTAATGGACAGCATAAACCCCATACCAGGTAAGCTATTTACAGCTAAATTACCCCAGGACTGCTAAGAAAAATAAAGTAACTAGCTAAACAGAGCTGAAAGACCCCTACATACAAACCTTGAACATGAGACTCTTGAGAAACCATCACTTCTACCCAGCAAAATACAACAGGTGAAGGACAAGAGTCCGTGCTTTTATTATTTAGCTGCAAGTATTTTACTGTGAAATGAATCTGCTGATCACTGCCCACCCAGCACAGAGGACAGATTCAAGCTCCCTGGCAACTTTCCTAGCTGAAGAAGGTGATACCCTCTCCAGCTGAAGAATGCACGCACACTACTAATGGATCTCACCATCCAGCAGCTCAATGTTTTGATTTCATATTAGAATTGCTTGAAAATAGGACCTTTAATATCTCTATTGTTATACATTTCTCTCTCAAAGTATGTTTAAAGGACTTAATCAGACTCATTTCCTTAATTTCAAGCATATCTCTGAAAACTTATTATCCCAGGCTGATGGCATCAAAGAGTGAATTAGGAATAAAGCCAAGTGAATAAAACCAAAGATATTTCCTTTCAGTTACTGTGCAGCCTTCACAGACTGCAGAGCATTAGAGCTGCTGAAATACCACTGTCACATTCTTCAAGATCTGTGAATTGGTGCCTTGCTCTTACACCCTTGGCAGGAAGAGAGGACACGATCCCTGTTACACTTCACCCAACAAAGCTGTGCTGTGATGAACAGCTTAAATGTGTGGCACTGGAAAAATGTCTTTGAACTATTGTTGTTTGGGTTCCCACTTTCTGAGACATATTTATCACAGCAAAGTTACCCTACTAAAAACAAAAAAAAAGCAGCAAATCAAACCCTGGACTTGATCTCATAGCATATGAAACCCTTGATTTCACCTTCTGTCCTTCAACATCATTTGCAGAGAAGCAGCAGATCTTGCAGCTGTTCTGGGCCAGGCTGGAGGTCCACACAGGCCACTGTCCCAGCCATCTCTGATGGCAGTAAGGAGTGAAGTGCTCTGAACTCCAGGGTGAGGAGGCACCTTGCACAGCCTGCCACCAGGTAGCCAAACACTAATCTGTCTATTACAGCCACGCCACCAGGGACTGCAACGTGGGCAGGAACAGGGGCATTTTGCACCCACTTCTCCAGGACTTCATCACAGATCCCAAACCAAGATGCCCCCGTCCTGCCAGGTTAAGGAACAACTCATAACCTTTGCTGTACTTTGAAACTGGACACAATTTTAGCACAGTCCAGGGCAGATCAAGCAGTTATTGCTGAAGTGACTTCTGCAACCTTGTTCCCACAGCACCTCCTGGGAAAGTGCTTGGCAGACTGGCAGTCGGTGCTGTTACAACAAAGCAGAGAGCTGGGAAGCCTTTCTTCTGCTTTGTGCTCTCCAAAGGCTCTGCTTTCAGAGAGGACAGGAACCAAAGCCTGTGTGCAGCTCTTCTCCCTGGCATGGCGCCTCAGAGAATGAAGCAGGTTACGCTGTCTGGTCATTTGACCCATCATCAGTCATCCTCAATAACTTTTTCATCTCTGTTATTTCAACTAAATGGGCAAAGTCCATGAGTTTATTATGATCTGAGACACTGTGCTTCTGCAATGCCCTCTGATGCCCCGGTGTCTCCCCACCACCCCACAGACTGGCAGCATTGCTGCCGTCGGGACTGGCGTTCCCTGCCCACATGGCCCAGCACCAGCTGGAACAGAGCAGGAGCTAAATGTGCTGATGGACAAAGAACATCTTATGCAAGGGCTGGAGAAGGTCGGCTCACCTTCAAGACACTGAAAAGCAAGGCAGGGGAGCATTCACAGTGTGGGAGCCCAGTTTTCCTGCACTGGGGAGGCTGGGTTTGCTGGTGGAATCAACACCCCTCAGTGCCAGGCAGGGTGGGCAGCAGGCAGAGCTGCACAGCCAGGGAGCCCCCAGGCTACGGCCAGCCCGGTGCACAAACCAGCTGCACAAAGCACAAAGTGAGACCACGTTAGAACATAATTTTGCTTTTCTGAAACCACCGACTTTAGAAGTTTCCTGCGTTTCCTTTGCCCTCTGCTTTCCAAGCCATGCTGCTCAGGCTCCCTCCATCTCTCCAGTCTTTCCTCGGCAAGAGCCAGGCCTGGAGCAGTGCTCTGAAGAAGCCAGGAAGGACAGTTAGCTGCTGACAGGAGCCAGGCTTTGCATGTGTGGCCATGGCAGCACCTGACAGACCTTGCAGTGCTGCAGCCTGACAGTCATGGGCAGTTCTGGGCTTTCTCCTTCCCCAGCTCTTGCCAGAAGATGTTTTCCCAACGCTCTCTCCTCAGCTCTGCAGTGTGGCAGCTCCAAAGCCACGACTTCGAAGTATCAGCTAATGCTGAAAAAGAAGCCGCTGGATCCTTTCCACCCTTCCTTGCCCTCTGGGATCCTTTCTTCTCTATCCCTGAGGTTTTAGAGTAAGAAAGGTCTAATTATTTTTGCAGCTCATAATTACTTTTGCAGCTCCACCCTAACAAGCAAGCTCGTCTGCTTCCCCAGGACAGGTCATGCCCTGACAAACACCTGGCAGCTTAACTGGTCCAAACAGCACTTGGGGCTCTGCAGACAGCCCGGGCTGAGCGTGCTGTGGGTGCTCTTGGTGCCTGGGAAACCCAAAGTGAGCGCGGTGCAAGGAAGACGAGTGCACTTCCCCTTTAACACACAGCTGTGCAAAGGAACTCACCCGTGTGCACTGCAGCTTCTTGCAGCCTTCCCTAGAAGCAGTATGGCACCTCCCAGGGCACTGTGTCCTTGGAAAGGGTTCTTGGGGCCCTTGATGGCTTCATCTGAGACTGCCTGACTCCCAGGAATCTGGCTGGATCCTCCTTCCCGGCTCTCAACGGCTACAAAACTGGCAGAGATGATCAACAGAGGTGTGTCTCCTCACAGTCCAAAGCAGCTGAACTCCAGCCACCCCACAGAGCAGAGGATACCCAGCAAACACTGAAACCACAAGATCTGCCCGAACCTGACCTGGTGCCAGCCCTGTCCCTGGTCAGACTGGTGACCTTGGCTGAGCACATCACCTCCTACACACCTCTTGGAGAGCGGGGGCTGAGCAGGCAGATGCATCTGCAGCCCCTCAGGAAAAGCCTCCTCTAAAGCTGCACCCGCTCAGAGCATTCCCACCCTGGCCATTGTTTTGGGAATGACTGGAAAATGTCAGCAGGGCACTGGGTGCGGGTGGGGGGGGGGTCAGGAAAAAGGAAAAAGAGATGATTAGATTTTTTTTTAAAATCAGCCAATAAATTATATTAACTTTTCCATTGACCTTTTGTGGGGTCACATTATCAGACTAGTGAATGTGGTTCATGAAGATAGGATTATGCTCAGATTTCAAACTGTGCAGAAAGTGCATCCCAAGCAACATGCCAAAATGGAAACGTCAGCTCTGCCAGATGGGTGTGCTTTTCATTATCCTCCCGAGGAAAGCCAGATCCACCACCTACAAATATTGTATATGTTATTAAAAGGGTCTGGTTCCCAGGGAGGCTGGGAATTGCACAAGGCCTGCCTTTGTCAATGGCGCCTTTTACTCCTTTCCCTTTGAGACTGTGGTGGCACAGGAGCGGCCTGTGGAGGGACTGGCTTGCCACACGCAGCCAACATCACTCTCTCCCCCCCTGCTTGCCATGGAGCAGACAGCTGGGAGTGGGCAGCTTTCCTTGGCCGGGGCATGAACACTGGCCTGGCATCCTGGTGCCACCTTTGGGGTGGGATAATGTTCAAAGCATGGGGCGGGGGTAAGAGGGTGTGAGGCTGCAGCTACATGTGCTGGGTGCCTGCAAGGGTAGCACTGCTGCCCAGTCTCTGACAGGGCTTAGCAGGTGTTGGCAGAGCTGCAGCTCTGGGCCACATCATATCAGCTCCCTATCATGAAGCCAACAGCAACAGCTCCTTCTGCAGCTATAGCATCTTCCAGGAGTGCCCCAGGGAGCAGGGAGTGTGCCAGCCCACAGGGACGGTGACCCTGCTGCCCCCTGGGCTGTCCTAGTCCTCAGGGCTTAGGGAGCTGCCCTATCCCTTGGACTGCAGCCCTGGCAGACAGAAGCCTCCTCTCGGCCCCTGCCAGCCCAGCATGGCCAAAATTAGCTTCCCCTGTGTGTGTGCCGGGTAGAAGAGCCACGATTGTATCTCAGAAAAGCATTATTGTATTCCTCAAGCCCTATCTTATCAGGGAAAGGAAAACGGGACTTTGACAAATTGCCTCTGCAGCGGCAGGGGTGAGCACATGATTTTCGGTAATCGCGCACGCTGTGGTCGCCAGTGGCCACTATTGTTCCCAGCCCTGGCTGTGCCCTGCGGAGTCTGGGCAGCCATGACCCTCCCAAAAGGAAGAGAGCACGTGGGCCTGGCCACCCTCACCTTGGCTGCACCCAGTGCATTGTGTTTGCAGGTGGGCATGCGGCTGAAGTTAGATTGATCCCTTTATCAGGAGCCTTCAAGTGCTGATAAGGTGACATCGCCTGCCTGGAGCAGGGACTTGAACTCTTTTGCAAGGGGAGATGGTTATCAGCAGTCTCTGGCAGGGCTGTGCTGGCTCTGGAGCCTCACAGCTGGAAGCAGAGCTGAGCTCTGAGCCTGGGACAGATAGGAAGGGTTTGTTTTGCTTTGCACAATGGCTGTTCAGATCCCGTCCAACATCGGAGCAGAGAGCACAGCAGGGCACTTCAAAGGCACTCAGCCTAGTGCTGTCACCACACAGGGGATCCAGCGTGGCCAGTGGCCGTCCTGCCCCCGGGACGCTCAGCCTGACCCCAGGGACAGCTTGGCCCCTGAAATACCAGTTGCAACAGGAGACACGTTGTTCCCAGTCCCAGGGCAAAGAGGATCATCACCTGGAGAGCTTATGTAACCTCACCAGAAAGTCTAAGAGCCACCCATGAACCCGTCTCTGCCTGCAAAGCATCCATGCAGGGAGGAGAGCAGGGCACTCTGTGGTCTCTCCGCTCCTTGCCTCTGCAAGGCTGCCTGGGGACCCTCCCCAGCAGGGTCATGAGGACCAAAAGCCTGTTCTATGGGTCCACAAACCAGCCTCCCGGGCAGAGCAGGGAGCAGCAGGTGCTTGGCTCACATCTGCTGCAAGCCCAGGGCAGGAGAAGACCACAGGGCGACTGATGGCCAGTGGGACAGCCCGCATGACCCTGCAGTGACGTTCCACAGGGACCCCTGCCCGACCCACTGAGCTCACCTGAGAGGGGGAACAGCACTGGGACCATGATGGATGCCTGCAGCCAACCTCACTCTGGTGCAATGCACTGGGAAGCTCTTCATCCCCCTAAGCACAACTGTGGTTGCTGGTGGGGTGATCTCCATCAGAGGTGTTGGTGCCAGTGGTATCTGCTCAAACACCCCAGCAGAAGCAGCCAGTGAGGGCTACTGGGAGCAGGCAGAAGCTACAGCAAACCATGTTGCACAGCTGCACAACACCTACCTGGTGTTTTGGTGCTTTGTGCCCTTTTTTTCTCTGCTGTTGGCTCCTGTTTCCCAGGGCTGGATGAAGGGAGAGGCTGAAAGGTGCTGCAAGTGTCACAGCCATCCCAGCAAAGCTGCTGCTGACTCCTCCCTATGCCAACAGCTCAGCTCTCTGCTGAGCTAGAGCTGGGTTGTCTGAGTGGAACCAAATGGCAAAACCCCAGGTGAACTGAATACAAGATCTGAAAAGGCTCAGGCCACTGACCTCCACTTGCTGCACCTCAGGGCAGAGGACAAGTGCAGCTACTGGAAAATTGCAAACCACAGGAGTGTGTGATGTGCTCCAGCTCCTCCTGCACAGCTCCTCCCTTAGCCGGATCCTTGAAATGTCCCTTCCCTGAGCCTGACCAAACACCAGTGTGCACCTTCATGGCTCCCACCCTGGGCCCCCCACGAGAAGGGACCAGGCACTGCTTGCTGGGCACAGCACCCATCCCACTGCCTTCTGCAGCTGATGGAACACCAAGGCAGCCCTCAGGACACGCCTCTGGGGCTAGCACAGAGCAGGTCAGCACAGGGTGACCTCCTGCAGCCCACCCTGCCGCTCCCAGTGCCACAGCCTGGGGCCTTCCTGAGCCAAAGAGCCAGCCCTGGCCTGCCTCCCTGAACTCCTCTCATCATTCATCCCAGTCTTGCTGCCCAAAATAGCCTACAATGATTTCCGCAGCTAATCTGGGCCTGCTCTGAGCCTGCAGGCTGTAATCTGAATTTGGCTCTAGCCAACTTAATTTCAGACTTCCCTGTCCCCTTACTCTGAGACAGAACAGAGACACTTCTCTTTTCCTTCTCTTTGCTGTCCCAAGGGTACCCACCCCATCACATCCCCTCTTTGGGACAGGACACTGCTGCAGAGGCTCACCTCTATCCTTACTGAGATGCCACCTGTGCCCCTTGCACCTCTTCTCATGGCCTGTTTAGCTCTGGGCACTGGGGGCCCACACACATTAGATTGTCTTCCAGCCCTTTCCCAACCAGCTGCCACTCAGCACTGCTCCCATGACCAGCCTCCTCTTTGGAGGAGGCTAATCCTGCTCCCAGTCCTGCCCACATGCACACCACTCTGTCCCTGTCCCCCCACTCTGAAAAATAACCTAGAACATATCGAACATGTCACTCTGTCCCTCAGCCACTCAGCAATGCTTCCAACATCTGCCACCAGCTTTGGGATGCTCATACACCCAACAGAAATGTTTCACTAGCAAATGTTGTGATCTCATTTTTCTCAGCTCTTCCAAAGTGTTTAAAGTAAGATTTAAAGCAAGACACCAAGCTATGTGATGCAACTGACACCCTTGAACAATGGGATGCCATCCAGAAGGACCTGCACAAGCCCTAGAACTGGGTCTGAGGGAATCTCGTGAGGTTGAACAAAGGCAAATGCAAGGTCCTGCACCTGGGTTGAGGCAAGCCCTGATATCAATACAGAACAGATTGAGAGCTGCCCTGCCAAGGACTCAGGGGTGCTGGTGGATGGGAGGCTGGCTATGAGCCAGCAATGTGCACTGGCAGCTCAGAAAGCCAAACCTGTCCTGGGCTGCATCTAAAGCAGCATGAGCAACAAGTGAGGGAGGAGATTCTTCCCCTCTGCTCTGGTGAGACCCCACCTGCACAACTGCACCCAGCCATGGGGTCCCCAGCACAAGAAGGACACAGACCAGTGGGAGCAGCACCAGAGGAGGCTACAAAGATTACGAGAGTGCTGGAGCACCTCTCCTATGAGGAAAGGCTGAGAAAGTTGTGGCTGCTCAGCCTGGAGAAAAGGCTGGGGGCTGACCTTAGACTTGCCTTTCAGTACTTGAAAGGGACCTACCAGAAAGATGAGGACAAACATTTTAGTAAGGCCTGTTGTGATATAACAAGGGGTAATGGATTTAAGGTGAAGGAGGATTAATTTAGATTTGGTTTAAGATAGAAATTCTTTACAATGAGGGAAAACACTGTAGCAGGTTGCCCAGAGAGGTGGTAGTTGCCTCATCTCAAGATACAGTCAATGCAGGGTTAGATGGAGCTCTGAACCTGCTCTAGCTGAAGATGTCCCGGCTCCTTGCAGGGGTGTTGGACTAGGTGGCCATTGAAGATCCCCTTCAACCCAAACTATTCTACGATTTCTCTTGCAGGAGTGTAAATGAAGGACAGAGATGTTCCTGCAGGATGGAGCAGGAGCAGGCCAGGCCAAGGCTGCTGGTCCAAGGCTCACTGTGAAGCACTGAGAACACCGTGTGCCCGCTGCACAGCCCGTGACAGCCAGACCCGCCGGCCTGGGAGATCCCGGCTCACACCGACATCCTCCTGAGCTTTAGAAAGCCGCCGAGGTGCCCACCCCAGCGTCTGCAGCAGAGACTTTTGTTTCACTTGAGGTTATCTTATCGCCATAGGAAAGGCAATACAGCAGAAGAATTTCCTTTCCTTTATGTTTCCAGCCTTTCCATTGTCTGGCGTCTGGGTTTCTGAGCCTTGCCACTCACCAATGTGCTCAGGCCTTTGGAAATATCAATGCAGGCCATTCTTATCAGCAGGAGCTCTGCAAACGCTCTTTTTGCTGCTGCAGGCAAACCAGGCAGAGTCTGGTGGCCCCAGGCCTCATCCTCACCCCATTCATGAGCCGTGCATTTTCCACTGCCCAAGGCAGGTGCCAGCTCAGCAGTTCATTCAGAGGGATGGCAGTGCCACGCAGCAGAGCTTGATGAGAATTGACCAAGGCATTGAAACACTTCGGTTTTCCATTTCTTTCTTCCTTACATGCAGACCATGAGTGATGGGTCAGCCCCCCCCACAGAGCACTGAGGACATACTCAGCCTGCTGGATGGGTTTCCATCTCATTGGTCCACGGTTCATGATGCTAAAGCTAGCAGCCAGGGATCACCAGAAAATGTGGTGGCCACCAGCAGCGAGCCACAGTGAGGGCTGTCCCTTTCTCTTGCTTGCTGAGTGCATCAGCTGGCTTCAATTCCACTGGGCATGGCTTGTAAGACTAAATGCAGGGGGAAACAGCAGCAGACTCACAAGAGAAGACTGCTGGGTTTGAATCCAGCTGTGAGGCTGCACATCTCCCAGAGCCCCAGATCCAGAGAAGGAAGCCATCGGTGGTGAGAAAGGGGGACCCGCCATGCCATATCTCAGCAGGACAAGCATGAATGGTGCTGGGAACAGTCCCTGCTCCACCAGGCAGTGCTTCAGGCACAACATGGCACGGCAGCCTGTGGTGGCTCTCCAGAGCTTCTCACCTTCCTGCAGAGAGCCCCAAAGAAGTACCTTCTGCTGCTTACTGCTTGTTTGGCTGAGGTGCTTGGATATCCTGGAGGGGCTGCAGCTTGTGTGAAGTGGCCTGGGCACAGCACAAAGCAAGGCTGAGCAGCAGGGCTGGGCTGGCTCCATTGCACCATCACATCCTCCAAGTACACTGTGAAGAGAAAGGAGCAGGCAGTGCCCCAGGTGGGTGCTGGGGAGCCCCTGGCAGCTCCCTGGACAGCACGGGACCTGTACTGCCTCCTTCCAGAAAGGGGAACTGGCTCTATTTGAAACTATAAGGTTTTTGGTTCTCCCTTTCTCCATGGCAAAGCAGAATAGTGCTGGTTTCCATTTTTCTCACACACTTCCCTTGCTGCCTAGACAATGTGAGCAGAGGGCTCAGGAGCACATGGAATGGCCAAGCAAGACGTGGTGTCAAGAGTAAGAGAATCCATTTTCCCTGAGACCACACAGCAGTGATTCCTGAGCATCCCCCTGCACCGCCCCGAGGACAGCTAGCTCTGAGAAGCTCCAAGCAGAGACACTCTTGCTGAAAACCCTGTGAAATCCCAGATGAGCCTGCACTGGTCTATCACTGCTGACCAAAACAAAGGGGCTCTATAGATGCTTCCAGCTTCCCTTTGCTCCAAGCAGGCAGAAAAAGCCTGGCTGCACTGCAGAACCTTCCCTCATGGATGATGTTTCTGGTTCTTTGCCTCAACTCCCAAGTGATGAAGGGCTGGTGACATTTCCAGAAGGGCAAACCCAAGTCTGCTCCACCCAGCACATGCAGTCCTCCTGCCCTGACACCACCCATGGGACAGACCCTTTTCCCACAGCCACAGCAAGAAAGAACACTGGGGCAGAGTTCCTCTGACTCAGTAGTGGTTTCTTTTCCTCTTGTCCTCACCATGACCTCTCTTCGTGTCTCAAGATGTCTTGGGCACCTCAGGCATTTAGCTTGGAGAGATTGTTTTCTGAGGTATACCAGAGAGCTGCTCCCTGCCTCTCTCCCAGCTGCCCAAGGATATTTTTCTTCAATATTTTTTTTTCCTTCTGCAGCAAAAAAAGAAAAAACTCAGTAAAAAAGCTGGACTAGAGCCATACACAGAGAAGAGGGACAGCACAATACTGCTCCTCACAGACAAATGGGGGTAAAGGATGCTGCAGGGGCCAGGCAATGGCCTGAAGCTCCTCACAGGAGGGAAGGAGCTGTGACCAGAGAGGAAAAAAAAAAAAGGTTGCTTTTTACTTTAAAGCAACAGTGTCTCAGAAGAATTAGAAAAGAGTTGCTTCACTTTTGTAGAAACAGCTTGAAAGGCCCTGGACTCAGCTGCTGCATTGCCATGGCCAGAGCCACACTCCCCATTGTGGTCCTCTTGGCCACCCCCTTGCCAGAGAGGGCAGCTCCTGAGCTGCTCTGCAGGGGTGTGGTGGGGTGGGAGTCCCCGGGAACCCACACCTCTGCTGGGATCCTGAACTGGAGCAGGACTCAACACTGCTGCTGGGGGCACCAGGGCTGCTCCTCTGCCTGGGACAGGCTGGCCCCTAACGGCAGAGAGGGGGAGATCAGCCTCCTCCAGACAGCGGAGGCGATTCGGTCCACGTGGCGACTGCAGAAACCAGCAAGATCCCACACGGCAGTCCCTTGCTGCAGACTCCCTGGTGCAAAAAGCCATCATCCCTTTGATCCTTGACCTGAGAGTTGGGAAAAGATCAGACACCTGGCCCTGACAGCCCCACAGTCTGCAGTGGGGTAATGGGCAGAGGACTTGTGTAGTGCTAGCTCTGCCAAGCCGAGGGGGGTGAAGTTCCTACATCATCTGCCACCCACTGCAGTTCGAAGAGCCACAGAACCCACAAAAGAGTGGCTCAGGGATTTGCATCCTGGCATCCCCTACACCTCAACTGCTCACCCATGATGCTTCAGGTTTCAGGAACAGAGTAAAACATACTGCTCTTCCTCAAAACAAGACTGCAAAACATCTTTTTGTAGTAGCTAGATGGCCTAGATGGCAGTTCAGGCGTGCAATGACAAGTCCTGTGTGTGAAGCAGAGCCCCAGTTCTCTGGAAGTCCAGGGCAGAGCTGGTGATTCCACCACAGGCTGCCAGTGTTGCCCTGCAGGTGTGGCACCCGGTGCCACGCACAGCACAGACCCACCCATGATCTCTGGGGACACCACATGCTGTGGGAGGGACTGCAGGCTGGTGTGAGACTCCCTGAACCAGGCAGCAGAGACCTGCAGGGAGAACTGTAGCTCTCAATGCAAGTGCAACATACCATAAAAGGCCAGTTCAGCTTCAGCTCCAAAACATATTCCCAAACCAGTTTTGCATTTCTCCTGCAGGTATCAGTGCAGGAGGGAACATCAGCCAGGAAAACAAACTGCTTGCATTATAAAGCAAAGCTGCCTGAAACAGGAGACAGAACACTGGGGTGCTGGGGATCCCAAAGAAGAGACTGGAACCAGCTGCAGCCTGCACACTCCCTCCACACGCACAAGGCACTTGAAGAAAACAGCACTCCAAAATGGAAACTGGCCTCCTCCAGGCAGCAGTGGAGCAGCAGAAGCTCATTCACAGGTGGCCAGGGCAGAGCACATTGTCTCCTTTGTGCTGGCTCTGACAAGTGAGCAGTGCCCGCATGGCCTCACGCCTGCCAGCTGCTGCCATGTGCTGTACTGAGCTGTCAGCAAGGCCCAGCTGGCACTGCCCAGTGAGGGATGTGGCTCAGCAACGCATCAAACCACCACAGGAAAGCATTAATTTGCCTCTTACCTATTTTGCCCACTGCTCAGCAACAGCACGAACAGGTCTTTATGTCCTTCTTCTGTTGAGGCAAGAGTCCTTCAGCATAGCAAGGAGCAGTTTGCATTGAACACCTGAGCACACACTACTTGCTTGGTCATATTTACATTATCCTCCATTCACCCAGGCAAACACTGCAAGTTGCTTGGCAGGTCTCATGGCAAAAGGTTTCTGCAAGCAGCAAGCAGGCATCCCAAGTCTCAGGCCCTGGGGATTTCTGTCACTCACTAGATTCGGAAGGGTCTGCATCAGGACACAGCCTGTCCAGCAAGGTGGCTCATGGAGACCCAGCTAACAGCAAAGGGCAGGCAATGCAAAAGAAGAGAACTTGGCTACATGCAACATGGGCTAACAATTCAAAATTCTTCAAAAGGAGAAAAACGGAATAGAAAAAAATGTTTTTACATCTTCAATAAAAGATACTCCAGTTTGACAGGCAATAGGTTCACACAAAACAGAACAAAAAGAAAGAAATGTTTCTGAGCAATCAAGTCCCTAAAGCATTTTAAGGAACAAAAGCAGATACCTTTCCTGCAAGGAGGGTGGAGAAGCCAGATCAGAGTGATTTGGCTAAGGCACAACCTTTTCAGGAAACAATGGCAAAGATCACCTTCTCCAGGAGAACAGATTAAACAGATTAACAGAAGATTAAACAGTCTCTCCTGAGAATCTACTTTCTGCTGCGGCACATTGCTTTAAAACACCATTGACCAGATTAATTCACTGTAATTATACTTTACATATGGCAGGGAACTATCCTCCCTCCAGTGATGGAATTAGGGACACGAGAACAGGCACTCCAGGGGAAGCAGGAGCTGAGGTGAGAGCTTTGCTGTCAGGGGATCCTGTGCAAACTGGCTGTACAGGACACACACAAAGGGTCACAAAGCCAAAACTGGCTTGGTGACCCGGCTTTGTGGCACCCCACATTTGCTGTGGCTTTGCTCAGCAGTTGCTTTCATCTCTCCATCCACATTTAAAGCCTGGAAAGTACAGAATTACAAGACAGCAATCCCCTTTTATAGCATCAAGAGACCAGCATCATGTGTTATTCCTTCCACCACCTAAAAACAAAGCATGACTCGTCTTCGTGAGCTTTTCCAGTCCTATCATTACCCCCTGTGCTGAACAAGGAATGAAGAGCTCTGAGCAAGTAGGGCAGCTGAGAAGTAAATCTCACTTTAATCTGACTCCAGGTAAGTAAAGTCTTTTTAGCATCAAATACTCATGTACTCAATTAAAATCTGCTCATAGACAGTTCTCTGTCTTAGGGCAATGAGACAAAACATGAGACACATACAAGAAGTAAAACCTCAAGTATATCTAAGGACAAATTAGCACCAGATTTTTAGCCAGTCATATGGAGCCAATGTTTTAAAATACTAGTGGGAAGTCACACAAAACCAACTGATACCAGCTCAGTGTAAAGGATATAAAAGCAACATTTTCCATGCACAGTGTGCTGTGCTCTGCTCAAGCAGGGAAATAGGGAGTGGTTACAGAGTCTACAGAATAGGACTGAGAATAGCAGAGAAGGAAGAGGGCAGTAAAGATCATTCTACCTCATTTGTCAAATCAACAAACAAGCCTTTAAGACCAGAAAAAAAAAAAAGAAAAAAAAGGGAAAAAAAAAAGAGCAATAGTGTCTCAAAATGTAACAAACATCACTCATTGAAATTCAACTGTTTAAAGATTTTAGTCAGTTTTACCAGGACTTGCTTTGATTGCAACAGCTATAAAATACATCCTTTATGGAAGGAAAAAATATTCCTGCACAGCTCCATCTGCTCCCATTGAAAGGATGTTTCAGCAGCAGTCAAACGTCTGGGCTGGCTTCCAGATAACACCAACAGCCAGGTCTCTTTTGTTCTCAGAAGGGATGAACTCCAGCCACCAGAGCCCACGCTCATCCCCTGCCAGGCCAATCCACTGCAGAAAGCTCCCAGGTGAGCTAGTGATGCCCACTTATCTGTTTTTTTCCCCCTCAATTAAGGCCTGTGAGACAGTGCAGTCCCTGTGCTGAAAAGGCATGACAGTGCTGCCACAGCTAAGCCTCCAGGTGCTTCGTGATCCGGCGGATTTTCTCCTTCTTGTTCCTGTTTCCATGTTTTTTCCAGGGCTTTCCTACCACGTTGGCAGGATTGGGTGCAGCGGCAGGCACGAGGCCGCTCCCAGGCCGGTAGCCCATGGCAGCCCGGACCCCTTTCATCAGGGCACGGACGTTCTCCTGGAAAAGGAGACACAACCTCCAGTGACCAAGGAGAAGATAACCACTGCAGTATGTCAGTAAAACCAGACACAGGCAAGCTCAAAGCCAGCAGGGCCTGCCCAGCCCCTGCTCCAGAGCTGCAGGAAGGTCACAGCAGGCAGCCAAATCCTGCTCCAGCTCTGCTGGGTCCCCAGCGTCTGCCACTGACGTGACACCGTGTCCCAGCCAGGATCAGCTCCAGCACCAGGATGGATCCTCACAGCCTCTGCTCTGTGCACAATAAATTGTCTTCACAAATAAATCTGGCGCCCAGGAAAGCCACAGACCAAAATAAGTTGCTCAAGTCTGGAGCGTGGGCAGCACTGACAGGGCTTGCAGCTTGTGCCAGCACTCTGGGCAGACAGAGCAACAGTCTGGTAATCCCAAAAATTCTTTTCAGGTCACAGTTTTCTGAAATAGCTCACTTTTTTTATGAAAAGAGCCTGAGTTCTTGTTTTCAAAATGCATGATTATCTTAGCTGTGCTAAATAAATGGTGTTCATATCCAGCTAACCACACAGAATGGAACATGCTATCTATGACCCATCCTGTTCATCGCTAAAAACCTGTTCTAATCCTTGTCAGGTATGCAGATCCGGTCAGTTATGGATTTCATATTTCACTGTAAGTCATTAATACACTTTTTCAGTAGTGTAGAGGCAAAACAGATGCCTGTAGGATCTAACAACAATCATACAGATTAAGAAAAATTCCCATTTTCTACTTAATTTTGAGATTTTGTGACTGGATTTTAAATCAGTTTGTATTCTTTTCATCTGATTTCAGGTTCTGAGTCAAAACCTCAATGTAATACTAAATCAATTCTCTTAAAAAAGCTTATCACATCCTCTAAATACATCAGCTCAGGAAAGGAGTGTCATTTTGAAGGAGCTGTCAGTTCAAAACCATGTTCTGGGTCAGCTGCCAAGTCATTCCTCCTTGTCTTTCTTCCCAGTCACCCTCCTGTTTGCTCAAGATTGAGTCTGATTCCTAACGAGAAGGGTCACACTGCTGACCTCTGAAAAATCACCTGTGCACACCTCATTAGCAATCTTTCTGTCACCTAGGACATTCCCAGTGATTTAGGAGATAATAAAAAGAACAGAGAGCTCTTGGGTAGAAATTACATGCAGATCCCACAGCATTAAACACCATTAACTCAACCCGGCACACCTCCATCCTCAAAGGTGGTTTTCCCCCAGTAACTACAGATGAGTGCTGCAGCAAAAATTCCTAGAACAAATCTTTTCCAGAATTTACCTGATGGAAAAAAGTTTTGTCCACCACATTTTCAATTTGTTTTGCTTTGGTATTTTTCTCAGGCTTCATCTGTCCAGTGGCCTGCACAGTTGTACTGTCAGGGCATCTTTGGTGTTGGTGCTGAAAATCATTTGGGTCAATACCAGGTGGTGGGTGGCAATATAACAGCTTCCCCTGCGAAAGCAATGGGACTCAGTTGTTACAAAAGAAACTCAGAGAGGAAAGAAAACAAGTCCAAACCTAAGAAGGGCCTGAAGTTTAGGGGTTCACACTGGCAGACTATCAGTACACTTTATTCCTCCTCCCAGGCAACAACTGGCTTGACTCCTAAGTTAAAGTACTGTTCCACCTATACATCAAAGCACCATTTGCAGCTGCAGTGCCCAGCTGCAAACAACACAGAGCAAAACTCTCAGGAGCACCAGAGGATGCTATTAAGAAATTATCAACAATAAGTTGCCAAGAGGTGCTAAAGAAGCATGCAGTATTACAACACTCAGAGCAACAGTTCTTAGTAGCAAATATTGGTCCAGCTGTACATTATGGATTCATTTCTTGAGTATCTGCTAGCTACTTGGGAGATATGATTATTTATTTAGCTGGCACCACATTTTTAAATAATCACCTTTCTAAGATTAGGCAGCCTGAGAAATTCAATTTATTCTTTTAAAACATAAAAGCAGCCCAATTTCAAGAGTCTTTTGATACATGGTGATTTTATCCAGGGAAACAGAATTGACTTTATTGTACTGCAGTGCAACATTTAATTCACCTCTGAGAAGAGAAGAAAACCCAGCTGCAGGAAGCACTTACACTGACATAATCTTTTAACACATATCGAGCTGATCTCGGCTGGTCTGGCTGTCCATGAGATGTCATAAAGCCCCTCATATCTGGAAGAGAAATCCAAAGCATATTCTTTGTAAGCAGAAGAGAATGTTACTATGTTCTCCGCTGCCTAAACACCCATTTGTAGTCTTTCTCAAAAATACTCCCTTAGAAAGAGGCTTCTCTTGGGGAAAGCAGGGGAAAAAAAAGGGAAGAACTTTGGTGACTGCAAAGGTACTGCAGAAGCATCCTGACCTGAAAGAAATTATAAGAGCTGACACCTTCCTACCAGCAGAACACTGCTAGGGTTTTATTTTTGTTTTAAAGGCAGAGAATGAGAATTTACTGCATTCTTCAAAGTCTAATTCAGACACAGATGGTGGGAGATATCTGAAAGGGCAAGAGCACCAAACTACAGACTGGCAAGGCATTTCACCAATACCTTCCACACTATCACTACATCTGTCAGATGAGACTGGCAAAGCACCACTCCAACTCACACAGGAGATGAGCCATTAACAAAGACCATTCTGAGAGGAGGACAAGTCCTGTCGAAGAGGTCCAGTGCACAACAAACCCAAGCTGGGCCTAACTTTACAATGTTCTCCTAAGGCCACGTTCAGGACCATGCACGCAGTGGAGGTGACAGGTTTTAAAAGGATCATCACTCACATCCATATGCTGTTAGCAGCTCTTCAGCTGTTGGCTTTCGATCTGGGTCCTCATCTTCCCTTGGCCTTATGATATTTATTCCATAGGTTGCTTCCAAAATGTTGCGTGGGATATGCTGGCAAACATAAGCTAGTGAAGGAAACCACTTTGTGATTTACAGCTTGCCCTTGTCACTCTAAGAGCACACACAAAAGAATGACTTTTGGATTTTGTAGCAAACTAGAAAAATAACACAAGTGTGACAACATGACCAAGTTGAAATGAGATAGGAAAAGACCAACACAGCAGGACTGTGTTATCCAGTATGTCCCACCTCCCTCAAAGCACGAGCACAATGTGCTCCCAGCAAGGCTGGAACATGCTACTTGGCCTACTCCAGATCCAACCCTTGCATGCACTCTTACAAACCCCATGCAAAGGATATTAGAGAAACAGCTGGAACATGGTCCCTCATCTGATCTATAGGCAGAATTCCAGAACAAATCATTTCTGCCTTGGTAGAGACGAAAGACGGCATCACCAGGCCGGGGCAATCACAAAGGCACAGGCCAGGCTCCACATACAGGGTCTACATGATAGATAACCCATTAGTTCACTATGGCAACTCAGTGTCCATGGAGGAAAAAGAAACAAAAAAAAAATCAAATGCATAGATAAAACACGGATGCAAATGACAATAAGCAGAAATTCTACTAACACAGACACCTGCCCTGCTGATCCCAGCCAACGAATTAAGGAGATCAGATGTAGAAGACAGCAACATTTTTCGAAGTTCCTAAATAAGGTGTCCAGATGGGGGCAGCAAGATCTTCAGCTCTCCAGTCGGATGGGAGAGAAGAAAGCACTCCAGAAAGCTTTAAGTGTATTGGACCTTCTGAAACAGCTAGGAGTTTGAAAAGTACCAAACCCACAATGGTCCCACACTACCATTGGAGCATTGGAGCTGCTACCTCAAAAATAAATATAATATAAAAATATCAGCAAAACTACATTTATTCACAGCAATGATGTTGACAAGGATAGTTGAAGCCTTGACCTTAAGCGACTTGGAGGAACACTCATGTTAAAAAGCTTCTCCCCTCATGACTGATGTTGGAAAAACGGGACAAGGTAACTAAATAAAATCAGGAGATGGAAAACATGCCCCATTGCACAGCAGCTCTCATGAGTGACTCAAAATCAAGCACAAGTTTAGAAGGAAGAATTAAAGTTCCAAAATTACGCACATCAAGACCACCCCTCTCCAACCTGCTCTGCTGGCCACAGTTCAGGCTGGCAGAGCTCTCACAGTGAGGCCATGTGGTTGCATCTAGGTCATAATGAAGCTCTTCCACTGGGGAAAAAGAAATGATAAAAAGACTGATGTTATTTGTTAGCAATACCTGGAAGTGTTTTGTACGGCCTGGTGTAGCAGACACTGACACCTTCTTATTTCCAAGGATTGTGTTGATGGTTGAACTTTTGCCAACATTTGGGTAACCCACCTAGATGACAAGGAAGTGAAATGTTATTAGGCAGGGTGATGCCAAAAGACTGACAGAGCTCCGACAAAAAAGTTCTTTAATAAAATGTTCTAAAAAAAAAACTAGGGCAAACAGGGGGGAACACTGAGCTCTAGGAACTTCAGTATTAATCTTTGCACAAAACAAACAGCGGTTTGTGCTTGCTAGTTTTTATACCTTTATAGGAATCCAGGCTACAGGATGAATTTTTCCCATGGAGGGCACATGGAATTAAAATTTAGATTAAGTAAGGTCCATTTAAGCACAAAGTCCAACTCACCAGCCCAACATTTACTTCCCCATCCTTCACCCTTGGTCCATTGTGCATAGTTTTGAATATCTCCAGCAGCTCATTTCTCTGTACCAGATGGCTGAAGTTCCTGACGTTCCTGCTCCGCTCCTGCACTCTGTGCTGCACTGCAGCACCATCAGTCCTGCCTTCCATCCTCTCTGGACCAACAGCATTTATGTTGTCACTAGCTTCATCTTCAGAACAGGTTTGCCAGTCCTCCTCTTCACCATCTTCACAGTCTTCATATTCATCACTGCTGTTATCATCACTCCCCAGGAGCTGGTTTGCACTTGGCCAAGTGCTGCCTGTGGATGCTCTTTCTGCGCTTCCTTGTGCTGTGCTGTCATTTTCCTGACTGGAGCCTTCATCCTCAGAACTGCTCAGGCGCTCTGCTCCCCCCTCAGAGCCCAGTTCCTGTGGGAACAGCAAAGGTTTCAGAGGTGAAATGCAAAGACAACCCCAAACCCTGCTGCTGGCTCGGTGAGCTGTCATCAGCCAGATCCCAAGAGCTGCCAACTCAGTGCTTAGCTGTTACCAGCAGCAGCCACCACAGGCCTATTTTGAACTGGTCACCTGCAGTACCTTTGCTTCTCCACACAGCCGTTCACACTCTGCCAAAGCTGACCAGAACACCACCTTGACACCCTCGTTCTCAAAGAACTGTGCCCAAGCAGCACGCTGCTCCTCACTTAGCAAATCTGCTTTGTTGATCAGGATCATGTTCTCCTTGTCATTACTGACTTCCTTAACATAACTTTCCTACAGAAAACAAGAGAAGGATCAGTTTGCACTCTGGTTTCAATTCCTTCCATGCCAAGACAACACAAGATCAGCAAGACAAATTACTCCATGCAGCTCCACACAAGTGTAGCCAAGCTTACCATCCCTAGGTTGGTGGAAGTGCTGCTCAGCAGACAGCCACAAGAACAAATTGGAGCATGCAACTACCACAATACAGCTTGTTGCTGGCCATGTGTGCAAACACCTTGTCTGCTTAGAGCTGTGACAAGATATTAATCAGCATCCTGCATCAGGAGCTCCTAAGATAACTATTTGACCAATTTCATGTCTCCCTGATGCAGTATTCTATAGCCTATCATTACAAACTTGTCTCTTCAATAACTTTTGATCCTTTGTAATCCTCACCCACTTTTATTCCACTATGCTTTTACATAAGACAATTCCTTTATGTGAGGACACTTCTAATGGGTAATGAGGAATAAAATAAAATCTGCAATGTAACATCTGCAAAAGAGCCTCTAAACCCACAACATTCTGTGTGAAATACAGAAAGACAAAAATAATTTTATGCCAGAATACTTGCATCAATTAATAAGACATCCACTCAGGCACAACAGTGAAACAGCTCCAAAGTGGCTGAATGCACTGAGCAAAAAATATATCACATAAACAATACGACATAAAATGAAGACAACATTCAAGAAAGTGGTTTCCTTACCAGGTCTTGACATCTAAACAGAAGAGGGTTTCTGGCATCTACTATCTGGACTACAATATCACTGCAAAAGTAAAGGAAAGCCCCATGAAGTACTCCTTCTTACGTTGCCCCAAAGAAAGCATTAAGACACAGCAATTATTCACTTTTAGGTTTTCCTTGGAATTTTAATAGTTTCAACTGTATTATCCTATTAAATACCTTTACTGAACAGCAGAGCTGCTCAGCATGATGAGATGCAGGTAAAGCAGCTCTGCTTTACCTGCCCAACAGAGCCATGCTTGTGCTACAAGACAGTACTGCCATACAGTGTTTCCTCCTCACTTGGCTCATTCTCCTGCACACCCGTACAGCCGGCAAGGGGGAAGGAAACATGCCAGTTTTGCCAACCCATCTACTCTTCAGAAATGCTCAGCAGGCAAGAACCACAGTAGTGGTACTCCATCTTTTAGAATGGTATTAAAAACTGTGGTAACACAACTTTGTTTCTGTCTATTCTTATCCTCAACTGTGGCAGGGTGGTTACAGGGAGAAAGAGGTGGTTTTCCTACACAGTGAGATATTTTGGAACATTATTGTCCTCCTTGCATGGAACAAGATGTATAAAGCCTCCCACAAATGACATGTGAATTCTAAGTTTTTGATACTGGGTATTTTCAAAAGTTCCTCTGTGCTCTTTTTGTCACAAAAAGCATAAAACAATGAAAAAAACAGCCTTAGACTTCAGTAAAATACGTTGCTCCCCCATGCAAGCAAGGCCTTGCAACGTGCTTCTAGGAAACACCTTCCAAACCGAGAGACCAGGCTGTCACCACATACACGAGCAGGACTCATTAGCTACACACAATAATTAAATGGCTGTAATTAATGGCTTCAGATCCCAAAGGCATTTATGCTTCTTTTGTCAAAAGGAGGGGAAAATTTAACTACAGCCTCTTCCACTAGAACTTCTCCAGGCAAGTAATTTAAAATACTGCCATGTATTATCACATGCTAATCTATTTGTTTGACAGGGATTTCTGTTAAGTCAGGACAACTTCAGAACACCACGGGTCGAATGGAAGAATTTCAAGTTTCACTAGGTGGTTTGTTAAGTGTTTAAAAAAAAATCAATAATCCCCCCAAGGGAGTAATTTAATAAGCCCCATGGGTACAAAGAGCACTGCACAGTTACAGACATTCAAAGATCAATATGAGGGAAAGCTGACACCATCGTACTGGGATGGGATAGTGAGAAGTTACTGAACCCCACTGCTGGGAACCAGTTTGAAGCAAAGACATGGAAAAGGCTGGTAACAGATCAAATTATCTGGAAAGGTTAAAGGACCGAGTGACTTTTCCATTCACTTCTGAGACAGCATCCTCACTCCACATGAAATAAAAAGCTTCAACAGGAGCAGAAAGGCATTAATGACACATTCCAGTCACCTCAAAACAGTACACTGTACAAAACCTGTACACTCACACTGCACATCGTGACACCCTAAAGTGGATGCTCCTGACCAGCACTCTCCCAGCCGAAGGCCCAGCAGCACTCAGTACAAAGCCCCTTCTGTGAAAGGACCAGCTCACCATGACCTCACTGGTGAAGTATTTTTCAATTTTAGGAAAGTGAAATGAGATGATCTTAAACCTAATTACTAGTGAAATTAAATGCCCCAGTTAGATTAAAGTAGCAGATAGCACTCTTATTGTATTAAAGCTCAGCAGAGCAAACAAAGCTATTCCTGTGGTTTGACAATCTGTCGTCTTCTGTGCACTGCCGCAACTTCTCTGTGTGGCAAAGAGACAAGGACCAAGAGGTTCCTTCTCTCCCAACATTACTTAGTCCTTGCCTCCTGCTCCTGAACATCAGCTGCTGCAGTTTGGTTGGGAAGGAAGGGAAGGGATTAAACTTGGCAAGAGACCTCAAAGACAGTTTCTCAAAGGAGGCCACCACCACAGAGTGGCTGGGGAGGGCCAAGAGACACAGTGAGCCACTGCACATCACACTGTTGAGAGCTAGCAGGCACCAAAAAACAAAATCACTTCAGTGCTGCTAATAAAACATTACTAACTTAATAATTTTTCCTGTGCTGAGACACCTGAAGCTTGTCTCAAAAGCTGCAACTCATGAAAATACATTCAACATCACTTTTTAAAAAGTGGATAGCAAAGTATTTTACCTTCTTTCAATGACTCTCCAAAGCTGACGCCAAAATTCCAAGTTTCTTTCAAATGGGGTTAGAATTAACTTTTTCTCTTCCTCAAGGCTAAGACAAAACAGAAAAAAACCATCACATTTGGTCCATGGCAGGCTGTAAGCTCTCTACCAGTTCTTCCCTAGTTCCAGAAGGCTTTGGTTTTCAGAGAGTAATGAAACCAAACTCATAAAGAGGTACTGTTTCTGATGTTTTTTCAAACAGATCAAGCCCTCAGGTACACTGCTGTCAGCAGCACTGTTTTAGTGGTGACACAATGACTTCTGATCTTGTCAATGCAGAAGTGCTAAAAGATGGAAAGAACAAGAACTCATCAAGAGTCTGCCTGTGAAATTTGAGAGCTGTGATAACAAATGAGAAGTTATCCCAAGTGCCAGTAGTTTTTTCTTAATTGAGTACCACTTGGAAAAAATAACAAAATTTGGGGATGATACCTGAAATACGTCTGTACAACCTTTAACTTGGTGTTACCACCACCTGAACAACTTTACTCAGGGGTAAGCACAGGTTTGCAGGGTGTGAATGGATAGCAGCCAAGTCTCCAAGCCAGCAGATGCAGCACCAGACCAGCACAGGCTGCTGGATGCAGCAGGCTGGCAGCATGGCCTTCTATTCAGAGCAGCACTGCTGCTCTTAAAAAACATATCCAGTAACCCTCTACTTCACAGGCGAATGAAGAACATCACATGCCATCCTGAATTAACTTAAAAGAACATGCACACACAAGACAGCTTTGCAGAGCTGACCACAAAGACATGTTGGACTGTGGCTGGGATGTCCAGCCTTCCATGACAAGTACAGAGAGCTACTGAATAGACATTAGTTTTATTGGTCCAACAAGGATAAGTACAACCCACTGCTTCCCGTGTCACTAAATGCCACCAGCTACTTACCCAGCCACAAGCAGCATACTCACTGGGCAAGCTGTCGCCTCCACTCGAGAAAGCTCTCTCTCTCTGCTTGCTTCAAGTCCTCTGCACTGGTTGTCCTATCCCAGTGTGGCCTGTAACAAGCATATTTCAGTGGTCAGAAAAAGCAGTCAGTCCAGCTACATTACTTCAGTAAATAGAAGATAAAAACCACACATTCAGCTATGCTGAAGTAATGGTTCAGATGTGCATGCATGTTTTCAGCACCTTTAAGTACACCTTCTTTCCTTGTTCCTTCCAAAATCCATTAGCAGAGAGCATGTACACCAGATACCACAGAGCTGTTTTCTTGAGCTAAGTTTTGTGGGCTTGTTAAGACGGAGGTTAATCTCTCTGTTCACCATTCACAAAGCTCTGAAAAGGCTTACTAGGCAGCCTGGATGCACCTGCCTCAGCAGTGCCAAGCTTTGGGCAGGAAGCCCACACCACCAGGCCAGAGAGGCTGGCCCTGGCAGCACTCACACGGCAGACTGGTACTGCACTGTGGGTTACAGCCCACTGATATAGGTTAGTTAGGGGCTTCTCCAAAAGCAGGGTATTGCCAACCTGAGGGCTGTCCTCAGGCTTGCAGCCAGAGGGATCAGCCCCAGAGCCCCAGTCAGCCAAGGGGATCCAGGCAGCCCTGCAGAACTCACCTCCGTGGGATGCGCAGGAACTCCTGATTCTCCTGGTGCAGCTGCCGAACGCGCTGGGCCTCCTGTGCTGTGAGCAGGCCCGTGCAGCTCTGGGCAGACACGATCTGGGCATTCAGACGCTCTAAAGGAGAGACAGTCATCCAAAGGCAGCCGTCCCCAGCGCTGCTACCCCTGCCACCCCATGCTATCCCTGCTGAGCCCAGCCCTGCTCAGGGCCTCACAAGCTGCCGCAGTTCCCGCGGGCCAGACGCACTGCCAGCTCCCACTCGCACTCACTCACCGCAGAACCGGGGTCGCCCCGCCCGCGATCCCCTCCTGAGCCCCCGGACCGGCCCCGGCCCAGCCCCAGCCCGTCCCAGCTGCTCACCGGCCACGAAGCGGGTGCCGGCCAGCTCGGCCGTGGCCAGGAACTCCTCCAGCGGGCTCTGCTCGGGCGCCGACCGCAGCTCCGGGCCGCGCTCGGCGACCACTTCGCTGGCGTGAAGCTGCCGGGACAGGACAGCGCCGTCAGCCCGGGCCGCCCCGCGCTCTCTCCCGCCCCCGCGGCCCCCCGCTTACCCATGAGGAGGCGCCGCGGCGCTCCAGCCCGCGCTGCCGCTGCAGGCAGCGCCCGAGCCCATCGCTCCGCTTCTTGCCCATGTGCCGCCGCCGCCGCCCCGCCGACGGAAGGGGCGGGCCGAGCGCCGCGTTCCACCGCCCGCTTCCGCCGCCCCTTCCGCCGCCCGGCCCCTTCCGCCGCCCGCCCGGCGCGTCCCGGCATCTGCCGGCAGGCGGTGCCACCGCACCGGCACCGGCACCGGCCAGCCGTGACCACAGGACACAGCCTGAACGTGCAAAGGGGAGCTTAGGTTGGACATTAGTAAGAATTTCTTTACTGAAAGGGTGATTAGGCGTTGGAGTGGACTGTGCAGGGAGTTGGTGGAGTCACCGTCCCTGGAGGTGTTTAAGAATGTGGCACTTAGTGCCATGGTCTAGTTCATACGGAGTTGGACTCAGTATCAGAGGTCTTTTCCAACCCAATCGGTTCTGAGATCATCCATCCATCCATCCATCCATCCATCCATCCATCCATCCATCCATCCATCCATCCATCCATCCATCCATCCATCTTTCTATCCCTCCCACCCTGTGGTGCTCAGTATGGACACACATCTCTCTGGGTCTCCCCTCCTCTGGCTCAGCTCTAACCCCTCCCTCCCACAGCAGCCACCAGCCCCTCCAGTAATGAGCCTGGGGGCACGGTTCGCTCCCACCCCAAGGTCGGTGCTGCAGCTGGAGGCCCAGGCAGTGGGGTGGCACACAGGGCTGCCAGCCCCAGCCCAGCCCGCGGCAGTGCCAGCAGCAGTGGGGCCAGTTTCTCTTGCTGGTTCGGCCTGGTGCAGATGCTGTCAAACCACATCGTGCAAAACCCTGCCCGGCAGCCAGCCATGGGGGCAGGGGTTTGTGTCTCCCTCGGGGGAAAGCCACCAGCTCCTGTGGCCGAGGCTGACCCTGCACCCTGTAACACAGCCAGGCCAGTGCAGGTTCCCCTTCCCTAGTGTCCACCACCCCAATACAGCAAACAGTGCATGCGAGGAATGATGGTGGCAAAGCGGGATCCTGGATGCAGATGTGGGAGGTACACTATGAGGCTGCTGGCAAAATCTAGCTGGAGTCTGGGCATCTTTGCCAGACGGAGGACATTGCATGACCAGCTAGGGAACCACTGAATGGATTTCAGCAGCAGCCGTTGTGACTGGTCTGGGTCAAGATGGGAGAGGTGGTTAAATTAATAAACAACTTGACCTGTACTTGCTCACTGAACTGATTTATGAAGCATTTCTCCTTTATGGTCGTTGGGTTAAGGCCAGACATTTTTCACTACAACTCTGTAATGTGTATCAGTTGTAACTGGAGAATAACCTGTCCAATCCCTGGAAAACAGAAGCAGACAAAGCTTAACTTCAGGAGCTGGCCACCAACAGCATGGCAGCATGCACAACCCCCGGGCAGGAGCGATGTTTTCTCTCTTCTCTATTCTCTTTTATTTCTTTTTTTCTTTTCTCTTGCTCCATGATAAACGCCCATTAGGAAAACACAGCTTTTCTTTTCTTCTTCTTTTCAAAGCCAGTAACTGCATGGCATAAATTTCCCAAGGACGTCTGATCCTTTGCCATGCTCATCCCAGGCTCTGCCGCCACCACCAGCCTGGTCTGGCCCCTCCTTTGCTTCCTAAAGGCAAATAAGAGAGATGAAAGGGGACTCAGCAGTCACCTTTTCATTTAGGTGAGGTGCTTCAATGGAAGGCTGGTGGGCTGCAGACAGCAGGCAGACATTTAGTAAAATAATTTCTAATCAAGTAATCTTTAATAAAACCATCTCAAGTCTTTATGCGGGCACTGAAGCAGTAATATAAGTGCTCATTATTGTCTTTCTTTTGTACTTCAGTTAAAAGTTACCTTCCCTCTACAATGCATAACCACCAGCCAGAGCAGCCAGCCAGCCTGGCTGATCCCCACGCCTCAGGTCTGGCAGCACTTCTAACCCCACAGCGGAGGCACGTGCAGTGCCATTCCCGGGCTGCCCAACCACAGGCAAAATGCTCTAATAATCCCATTGGCACAGCCCTGGCAGCACAGCCTCAGCACCACCAGGGTCTGGAGACTGCCAGTACAGAGTGCAGAGCTTAATGGACCTCCACGGGACACTTGCAGCTGTGTTCAGTGGCATGACCTGGAAACAGACACTCAAGGACAGGCAGAAGTGCTGGTGCAGTGGGAAAAGGAGGCTTGCTCCACTGCCTGCAACCCGTGCTGGGGCAGGGAGGTTTGAGGATAACCTGAAGAACAAAGATCTCTGCATTTAGATTGGGTCCCACATGTTGCCCTTTGCCCCCCCACCTTTCCCCATTTCTAGACTGAAGTGCTTCAGGGGACAGTTAACTGCAGGTATTTTCTATTACCTCTGTGGGACCTACTTAAGCAATACCCAAATTGCCCTCATTGTTGCAACAGATACATTTCTGGGCACTTCATAAACACCAAGGAATTATTTCTGTCTGGTGATGCCAGCAGCACTGCAAAGATCGCTTTGAGCAGAGCATTGCTGAAGGAAAAACAGACTGGGTCATCCAAGTGACAAAAACATCAGAGCTAGAGTAGTAATTGCATATTTCTAATTGCCATATTTCTCATCCCTCTCCTATTGCTCTGCTGTGCCTACCTGAGCAAGACAGGCTGCTGCTGGTCTCACCTGAACACGACAGCCTGCTGCTCCTAGAAGACATTTATGCATGGATTAATCACACACACTGAAAAGGGAAACTGAGGTACAGATGCTGTCACAAGAGCTGCACAGAGGCAGCTTGGCACCAGAGTGTGCGTGCCAAGAGCACAGCCAGGCAAGGAGAGCTTGGAGGAGAGGAGCACGCTGCTGTGAAGTGTGATAAAGCTGCTGATTTGCAGCCCATTCCCATATGATGGAGTAGCTACCACTGCATACAAAATGAACACAATTTTTTGCTGCTTTGTTTGTACAACTCATCTCTTTGACAGAGATGGGCTGGACTGAGGTGTTGTCCTGGGAGACAAAGCACCTCTGTGCATCATAAAAACTTCTCACCACTCCTTTGAAAAGCACTGAGTACCCAGCACTGTTGGCTCCTTTGAAAGTGGCCACAGCTTTGGGAATTTTCACAAAACCATTGCATAGACAAAGTAAAATCTGCTGTCCTTCCAGCACATTGTAATCATTGTCTTGGGCTTCTCTCCCAACTTCTTCTGCCTTGGAGCCAAACCACTGCTCCAGTTTTTGATGCATATCCTGAGAATTATTTAGCAGCAGCAGCAGCTCTTTTTCAAAAGCCTCTGATAACAGTGCGTTTTTGCCTAAAGGAAACATCGTTCTTTCTGGACAATTTTTCCTCCATGTTCCTTTAAGGCAGCACTGGGAGATCTCAGGACTGTGTCCTTAAAATATTCATGTGATGGCTATTCATTATTCATGTAGATTCACAATGCTCAATTCAGCGGTACTGCCAGCCTCAGCCTGACAAGCAGACCCATTAAGAAACCCTCCCCACAGCAGCCCTGAAAGAACACCAAGACAATTTTGCTCTGTGCACAACTGCAGCTGCTTGAACCCCCTTCTTTCCAGCTGTACTCAGAAATGGACAGGCACTGTAGAAGAGTGGGAGCTTGTTCCACAAGCTTCCCATCTCTTGGTGAAGGTCTTGCTACTCTTTAGAAAGAGCAGCATACTGAGAAAACTCTGAAGCAGGGCTGCCTGACCAGTGCTGAGCCCTGAGAAGGAACCAACCCCACTGAGGCCCTCATGTGATTTTTTTTTTAGACTCCGTTTCTTCCACCAGCCCTACGAAGATAAAATCACCTCCTTGCCTGGCAGGGTGGGGACACGTTAATTAGCGAGAACTGTCTGCCTCTTTGAAGGCACAAAGCACCAGATGGGAAACCGATGGGTCTCTCCAGCTCCCATTGTGTCAGCTCTGCCTGAGAAGTCTCTCCCACCCACCCTGCCCACTACTGCCCCTCAACACGGCCCCATGGTGGCAGCCCCCACGATGGAGCGTCGAGTGGAGGATGCTGCCCCAACACCACCTCTGTGCCCCTTGACCGGCAGCACGCCATGAGGACGGCTGTCCCGCACCGGCCCGGCCAGCAAGCCGCCCCCGAGGGTGCCGTGACACCCAGGGGAGGGCTCTGCTCCGCTGGACAGCGGCTGCCCTTCTAATTATAGCAGGCGGTGCAGGAAGCGCCGGGGCGCCTGTGCAGGAAGCGGGGTGTGCCGCTCTCGGTGGCTGAAAAACAACCGCGGCAGAGGTGTGCCCGCAGCACCGAGCAGCAGAGCCCTGCTCCAGGGGTACTGCCGGCCTTCGGCACCCTGAGCCGCACTGCCATCACCTTGGTGCCCCAAGGGGATCCAGGCCTCCTAGGTGTAGATGTCCCACCGTATTCACATGGCCCCGGCATCACCTGTGCCCCCAGCCCCGAGCCCCGGCAGGGCACACCCGCTCCAGGATGGGGTGCCTCTCCCCTTCAGAGCGGCTGGAGGGCAGCAGGGGTGGCGTGTGACTTCCATTAAAGGCTGTTAAGGGCCCTTCTCCCTGAGCAGGTCATGCTGTCCCCTGCCCTGCCAACTTGTCTCCGCTGTCCCCGCTCCTGGCGACAGGCGGCCATCTGCACTTGCTGCTGGCCAGACCTGGCTGACGCTGGCGGGGCTGGGGCACCCTGTCTGCCACCACTGATGGCCTGTGAGGCTCAGGAGCCGCTCAGTCTTTCCGCTTCCTGGAAAAACCTGACGGTTCAGCATTTCCTTTGTCCCGGTTTGGAACAAAGAGTCAAAACTTTGACATGTTGCATAGTTATAGAGACTCTGAGATACTTTGTTTTGGAACATACCGAAATGCCGGTTTGCAGTGTTTCACTTTGACTGTGTCACTTCAGCTGCTGCAACACAAGAAGTTCTATTGCTGCCTGGGGGGAGAAAACCTGACACGTTTTCATACACTGACAAAATCAGTACATTCCCATGAATTATTCTGATCTTGTCATATCAGCTTTCTCCAGCACCTTTTCCCACCACTCTCCCCAACCAGAGATCCACATCAGCTCCAATTCCAGCTGCTGGGCACAAAAGCCATCCCTGAAGTGGGGCTGCTCCCTGCAGGGTTTCACCCTCTCCCATCAGACAGACCCTTGCATCTCTCCACACTGCGCAGGGCAGCCAGCACGGGCAGCCTGGCAGCTCCCTCCAACAGAGGTACTGGACAGCTGCCTGCCTGCCTTCCTGCACCTCAGAGACACCGTGCACCCCACAACCTGCGGGCTCGTGGTGGGGCGTGACCACGGGCACACTGCAGTGGCCAGGGCAGGAGAGGGATGGAGTGTGGCAGGGAGTGGGGTCTGCCGAGGGCCAAGTGCGGCACTCGCTGTGCTGCCGGCTCTGCGCCGCAGGGCAGAGATGGTATCTTACGGATTTTCCCACGCCTTGCTCTGGATTTCCATGCATGCACGAAGGCAGGTGATGCTCGGTAGCTGCTGGAATATTGCATAAACAGAGAGCAGGCTGCTGCACTCCCCTCGGGCTACAGCACCATGCAGATAAGCCCCCAGCATGCAAGTCCTACACATCACGGGTGCTGCCGGCCTTGCAGGCCAGGAGGGAGCCTCGTGCTCCCTGGGAAGCAGGCAGCATGCCCTGGCCACACAGGGCAGGCTCCTCTCTCCCTGTGCCTCAGCTTCTCCTCCCGGCAGTGAAATACAGACATCCAACACCACAGGAACAGCCTCAAGCATGGAGCAGGTGCCCCAAACTTAACTGGGCTGCTCCCTGCTGCCAGACTTCATCCAAAGGCTGTGGCACAGCTCCTCAGCCCAGCACAGAACTCACAGTGTTTTGTGGGAATTGCTGTCACAGACCACCATGATTTGTAACTTGCTCTTCAGCTGCTGAAGCATGTGGCAATCATCCGTGCCCAGAACTGAAGCAGTTGCCACATAGCAGGAAAGAGATGGTCCTGAATTAACTGGGCCCATTAATGAAGCAAAGACAGCTACAATGGTCTGGCACACAGACTGGTGAGCAAGCATGGCAAGGAACTGAGCCGAGACAGATTCCATTCTCGAGGGCTGTGACCACAAGACACCTTCCTTGCTGCTGCACTTCAAGTGGTACAGAAGCAGGTATTCTGGGGTGCTGCTGCTCCTCAGCCACCATCTAGAACCCCCAGTGGGTTTCTGAGATGCTGATAAGGAAACCTCTAGAACCTGAGAATGCAATGCAGAAATGGCAATGCTGCTGCCTTGGGACTGGAGAGGCCATGAGGAGGGCAAAGGGGTCAGATCTCCTCCTCATCTTACACACCACTGGGGTTTGCAGACAAATATGCCCAAGGGCTGCCGAAGAGCTACAGGGCTCAGCAGCCTGCACAAGCCATGCTGTGAAAACTTGAAGTCTGTGTTCCTGAACACAGATCACTTCAGTCAGGATGGCAGAGCCCAGCATGACTCTGCAAACAGCTCTGTGGGCATCATTATCAGAAGTGTCTGTGTACCAGCACCAGCCCCCCCAGCTCTAACCTCCCTCCAGAGGCAGCACTGCAGGAAGGTATGTGGGTGTCCTTGCTTGCTCCATCCCACCTGGAGCAAACACCTGCCTGCTGAGCCACCCGACAAAGGCTCAAAACAGGTTCCTCTGCCCACAGCTGGAGGCAGGCAGGTTTTGGCAAAGCAACTCCCTCGTATAGAGAGACTGCCATGCCCACGCATCTCCGAGGAGCAGACGGGGCTGCTCTCGGCCCTGCAGCCCACAGGCACTGCTCAGGGGCTGCTCTCGGCCCTGCAGCCCACAGGCACTGCTCAGGGGCTGCTGTCAGCCCTGCAGCTCACAGGCACTGCTCAGGCAGGTGGGAGCCACTGAGCACGGGGCAGGCATTGGTCCGAGGAGCTGTGGTTCAGCAGGATACCTTGAGGGAGGAGGCAGATCTTCGGGCACTTCAGGAGCGCCACACCATGTGTGGGTGTCAGATGTCACCTCAAGCCATTGGATTTATTTTATGTGCACAGCAGCATCTTCTGTTTTCACCTTGCAAGATAAAGATGACAAAAGAAAAGTACATTGACTGTTACTTGGAGATGAATCGGCTGAACAAATCAGTCTTTCTCTCCCTGCAGTGGGATGGTCCTGCAGGCTGGCAGGAGCTGTCTGCCACAGGCTGCAGCACAGCACACAGCCCCTCCTGCCCCCCATACTGACAGCACCATGGGGGCTCCCAGTGGGTGCCTGACACCCAGCCTGCATCAGGGCTCAGAGCAGAGAACCCGCAGCTGCTGCTGGGCACTGCAGTCAGGGCAGACCTCAGCCCCTCTGCCCTCCTGTGAGGTCCCCGTGTAGTTTTGTTGAAGAGGCAGAGGGTTTGGTTCAGCACAGTGCTGAGCGCAGATGTGCATCTCAGTGGGTGCTGGGCTTCACGTCGAGGGGCCTGGCTGTTCAGCAGCTTGTGTGCACTGACTGGTGCACACCCAGCCCATGCAGCCCTCCAACTGAAGTTTTCTCATTGGAAAATGGCAGCATTACCACATTCACTTCTCAGGGCAAGCAGCAGCCTTCCTAACACTGTCAAAATGCAGTGCTAGAGCCGCTGAAGACAGGAACTGCAGCATGTTACTGACCCACACCTACCACTGGCCTCTGGAAACCCTGGCTGCGGCCAGGCATCCCCTGGGACCAGCTGTGGCTGAGCAGCGTCAAGGGATGGTGCTGACTACGCTGCCCTCCAGTGAGGGGGATTTTGGAAATACAAACGAATGGGCTTAATAGTTTGATGCTGGTCACTGTGGTTACTTGCAATTCCCAAATAATCTGCTAGATGGCATTATGTAATAGAAGTAATAATAATAATAATAACAACATACTGGTTTAATTGATCCAAACCCTAAAAATTATTTGTGTAATAATTTATGCAGGTGTTTACATATTTTACTGCACGAGTCCATACTGTCCCCCTTTTGTCGAGCATTTATCCAAACCCTGATGAAGTGCCATTATCTGCAGTGCTGGAATTTCTATTCTTTTTGGCAAGGATCTGACACATGATACAAGAAGCTATAGTAACAACACAGAGACCAACTTTCTGATTATGTCTGTGAGTGTACTCAGCAACCCCAACAAAAAATTACAAGACAGCTTCTTGTTCTTCGGCTGCTGCATACAAATAAAGAGCAAAGGATTACTCATACATAATAACTAGTGTTTGCTGCAGGGCCTTCAGGTCTCGGAGCCGGACTAACCAAACCGAAGGAAAGATCATGTTGCAAGAGCGGGATTTGTCCATGGCACACCGTGCCCGTGCAGGCAGCTGAGGCTGGGGCTCTCCCGGCCGTGGGATCTCCCAGAGCGTGGGGTCCGGCAGTGGCCTTTGGATTTTTATCAGTTTAAGGGAATCTGGGGCAGACGGACGCCCCGCCCGTGCTGAAAGCTGCAGGAGAGCGCTGTGGCACCCACCCTCCGCCCGTGGCCGTGCCGAGCGAGGGCGGGCGGGCCGGGGCGCACGGGGGTCCCCGCTCTCCCGCGCCCGCGGCGGCACCGGCGGGCGTCCCCCGCTGGAGGCCGCGCTCCGCCGCGAGCGGGGAGGGGACGGGGGCCGTCCGGCCGGGCTGGCACCGCCCCGTGCCCGCCCCACGGCGCGGCGGGGCCGGGGCTGGGGCCGGGGCCGGGGCCGGGGCGCCGCGGCGGGCGGCGCAGAGCGGCGGCGGCGGGCGGGCGGCGAGCAGCGAGCCGCCGGCTCGGCGGGCCCGGGCAGCGGGCGCTCCGCCCTCGGTGCGCGGGGCCTCCCCTCTCCGCGCCCGCGGAGCGCGGCGCCCGCCTATATCTACGGCCGCGGCGGCCCGGCGCCCGCAAGGATGTGAGGCGGGCGGGCAGCCCAGCCGCCGCCGCCGTGGCATGCCCCCCCGCGCCCGGAGCCGTCGGCGCGGCGCCTAGCCGCGGCTCCGCGGGGCCATGCTGCCCTGGAAGCGGAGCAAGGTGGAGCTGGCGGCGGGCGAGGCGCGGCGGCAGAGCAAGCCCAAGGGGTACGCGGTGAGCGTGCACTACTCGGCCCTCACCTCGCTGGCCCGCGCCTGCCCCGAGAGCGCCCTGCACCGCGTGGGCAGCATGTTTCGCTCCAAGCGGCGGAAATTCCGCGTTACCAGCGAAGACCCCACGTATACCGTGCTCTACCTGGGCAACGCCACCACCATCCAGTCCAAAGGTGAGGGCTGCACCGACCTGGCCGTCTGCAAGATTTGGAGCAAGAGCGAGGCGGGCCGGCAGGGCACCAAGATGAAGCTGACCATCAGCGCGCAGGGCATCCGCATGGCCCACGCCGAGGACAAGGGGCTGCGCCGGCCCGGCCACCTCTACCTGCTGCACCGGGTCACCTACTGCGTGGCCGACCCGCGCCTGCCCCGTGTCTTCGCCTGGATCTACCGCCACGAGCTGAAGCACAAGGCGGTGATGCTGCGCTGCCACGCCGTGCTGGTCTCCAAGCCCGAGAAGGCGAAGGCCATGGCCCTGTTGCTCTACCAGACTTCGGCCACGGCACTGGCCGAGTTCCGCCGGCTGAAGAAGCGGGACGACGCGCGGCACCAGCAGCAGCAGCTGGTGGGCGAGCAGAGCATCCCGCTGGTGCCGCTGCGCAAGCTGCTCAACGGGCAGTGCTGCTACAAGCCGCCGGTAGAGCGGAGCCGCAGCGCGCCCAAGCTGGGCTCCATCACGGAGGACCTACTGGGCGAGGAGCAGGAAGAGCGGGCCATGCACTGCGACTGCGAAGACATCCTGGAAGCGCTGGGCGAGCCCGAGGGCGAACTGCTGCGCCCCAGCACCGGCCGCGGCGAGAGCCCAGAGCTGGGCCAGCTCCTCCGCGACCTGGGCGAACTCAGCCTGGGCAACGATCTGCGCTCGCTGCGCGCCGACCTGCGCGTCCGCCGCCTGCTTTCGGGGGAAAGCACGGGCAGCGAGTCCTCCCTGGAGAGCGGCGGCACGGACGGGGCCGCCCCGCCCGGCAGCGACGCCGAGCAGCCGCCCCCCGGCGACCCCGAGACCGGCTGAGCACTCGAGCCCATACGGGCGTGCGCGGCCCCGCCGGGGCGCACCGGGTTCCTTCTGACCCCTCCGGGAGTTCCCGGTCCCTGCCGGGAGTGCACGGCCCCAGCGGGGCGCACCGGGTTCCCTCCGGGAGTGGACGTTCCCTTCCGGGCGTGAGCGGCGCCGCAGGGGCGCACCGGGTTCCCTCCGGGAATGCGCGGTCCCGCCGGGGCGCACCGGGTTCCTTCCGGCCTCTCCTGGAATGCGCGGTCCCTTCCGGGCGTGCACGGCCCCACCGGGGCGCACGGGACCCCTCCGGCCCCGCCGAGGCCCCTCGGGGAATTCGCGGTCCCGTGGGTTCCCCGCGGTGCCCCCGCGTCCCGCAGCATCCCGGGGAGCGGCCGCCCCTCCCGTGCCGGTGCCGGTGGCCGCCGGAGCCGGACCCCAACTCGCTGCGGCCCGAGGAGGGGAGGCGGCCGCGGGCTGTTTACCTCCGGCTCAGCCCTTGAAGATCTGCCAAATTCCTGGAATAGCTTTCCCCGGGGAGGGCGGCGGGAGGGAGGTGTTGCGCCTTGTTTACAGTCAGAAATCTCATATCCGAGAGGCCCCCCCGCCGTTTTCTCCATTAAAGTCACTCCATCGTGCTGTCGTGTCCAAGAGGTTTGCACTGTTGTGAAGTTGGGGTTTTTTTTTTTTATTATTGTTTTTAAGTTAGACCTTTTTTTGGGCCCCGGTCCTGTCCCCGGTCTCAATGCTCTAGATCTTTTGCTGTGCAAAAGAAGACTACTTGTGGCTGTTCACCTGTATATAGGGAAATGTATGCAAATACATTTTGTTATTTTTAAGAACACCACCATTGCGATCTCTGTTTGCACATATGTGAAGAAAATAAAGATGATGGTAACTTAAATGGGGTCACTGTAGCAATTTGGCCTCTGTGTGGATTCCTGTAAGGAGCTGGGTGGGGGAAGAGATCCCTTGGGAAGTGGTGTAGGTGCGGGAGAGCGCTGCACAAGAAAGCTGTTACAAACATAGAACGTCATTCCCAAGCTCGCTGGACATGTTACGATACAGGGAAACACACTGGGCACTTAAGGACTCTTAAAAGACACAGGGATGTGGCTTCCTCTCGGCAGTCTCTAAGGATGGGCAGGAAAGTGCGAGAAACCTCTGTCAGGGCAGGCGCTCTGGCTGGATCCTAGTCTGGAGAAATCCAACTGCGAGGCCCTGAGACTGCCCTGAGGTGAGTTGCCCCTCGCCTGGGCGCTGGGGATACTGCACAGCATTAATGCCATCTGCATCCAGGTGCTGCAGCTGGTCCCTCGCTGCTCACTGTGCCAGCCTGAGACAATTTTTAACCTCACGCAGGGTAAGCAGAAGTTGATTAGCCACGGGACTGCCGTGGTATTTTTAGCTGTAAATCTGTTTGTAAGTGACAGGCTCCCAGGGCAGGAGAGATGTTCCGGTTTCATTTGTCCCCAAGTGGAGGTATCAATTAAGAGATAATTAATCTGGCATTTCTGATGTCTAAATGTTTTCCACTGTGCCTGTGCTGCAATCGCTGGAGTCGCAGGAATGTCAATGAAGAGTCCAACCAGCTGCCAGGGCCTGGCCACGCTCCTTGTGTAAGGAACCCGCCTCGGAACTTGTAAATACCTCATTAAAACCTATTGCAAAATCTGCCACCACAGCAGCGAGACCATTGTCTCAGTATGAGTTAGTCAGAGGAGGAAGGCACAGTGATGTGGCTTTCATGGGAGGGGGTAATGGGAGAGGGGGGAATCCCCTCAGAGTGAGCACCTTCTTGCCCAGGCACCTTCTTGCCTTGTGATGCAGCAGGTGGCCACTGCTGGATTTGAGCACGCTCAGGCACTGCAGAGACACACCTTGCTAAAGAAATAGTGTGTCTTGCCGCTTTTTCTCAGACAAAGCTCCCTTCGCCTTTCCTAGAGGGAAGGGGCATGAAGAGGAAATGAAACACCATGGTGAGCTTATCCCAAAGTGTTTAGTCCGAGCTGGGGCTTGCCAGAAGTGCCCTGGGCTGAGGTGAGCACCCCAGGTCCATGCCCAGGGCTCTCTGTCACTACCTGCTCTCTCCCGGGGCAGGGGGAGCAGGCAGTGCTTGGAGCAGGGAGCAGTACGGCACATGGGGAGCAGAGGGCAGAGAGGGAGTCGCAGAGGTTAGTTAACTAACCCCAAGTGTTGAATGACCGGCTGCTGTTTGCTTTACATCCTCTGTGTGTGCTTAAAGGTGGTTAATGGCCTGAGCTTAGTCAATGCCTTTCCTCTCTCCAGAAGAGCCATCATGTCTGCAGCAGTGAGAAAAGGTTTTTTATCGCATGCCAGAGCTAAAAGCACAATTCCCTCAGCAGCAGTAGCAGCAGCCAGGGCCCGAAGCATTTCCCCTTGAAGCCATTAGCAGGGCTACTGTGCAATTTCCTTAGAGGCCTGCATAGATCGTTAGCTGTAGAGTCCAAATCCCTTGTGCCTGGGATATTTTGGTAGTAGAACCATAGAAAAAAAAGTTATATGTATGTCTGCAGTGCTGGTGTGAGGTTATTCATGTGTGCTTATCTGCCCTGCCCTCCCCATAGCAGCATGCCTGGGCCAGCAAATGAAAGCAAGTGCATGTGAGGAGAAAAAGGTCATTTCATTTTCCACACAGCAAATTTGAACGAACATCTTCCTAGAGAAAGGAGAGGAGGAGAGAGCTAGACCTTCTCTCCAATAGATTTGAGTAAAAGGCTGAGCTGCTGCTGTTTTTTCCTTTTGAACAAGTAGCTGCTTGCGAAACTGAAAAGCCTGCTGCTGGCTGGTGGGCTGGTGTGGGGAGGTTCAGCAGGGCTTTGGGAAAGGCCTGCTCCCATATGTAGAGGGCAAATTGTTCTATGGTCTCTGCTGGGTGACAGGGCTGATGCCAGCCCCCGTGCCAGGGCTGCTGGCCACTGACAGCGTCCCAGAGCATGGCACTGCCCCTGTTGGGGCTGTCAGCAGGGACACGTTCCCTGTCGACTGGGCTCCTCCATCAGCACTGTCAGCCTTACGGCTGGGCATGGTGAATCAGCCCCTGGCGCAGCGCAGGCGGGAGGGCTGCGCAAAGAGCAGCACAGACTGAAACTGCTCCCCGACAGCCAGCAGCCCCATTCCACCACTGCTTTCCCAGGGACTGGCAGGCAAAGGGAGAGTAAAGGCAGCCTGATAGCTCTGCCAGTAGGTTTGAACTGTGGGGGAAGAAGTCAAACGTGGAAACAAGTGTTTGCAGAATTACATGCATTGCTATCTGTCCTGGTGCAAATCACTGCCCTGCCAGGCTCGGTGGGCCAGCCAAGGAGGTTTCCAGCACAGCAAGGTTGAATGCGGAGCTTCACACATCTCTGACCTAGCAGGCAGCATGTGATGAATTGGCCAGAAAATACCTATAACAACACTAGGAAAGGCAGTGATCCTGCTCTGAGCCTGACACTTGGAGCTGATGCTTTGGCAAGTCAGCTTAGGTGCTGCAGCAGGTGCCTGAGGTTCCTCAAGTGTGTTATGGCTAAATAGAGCACGTTATTATTTCAGGACACAATGATTGTCCCCAGAATATGAAGAGATTAAGGGGAAAAGAGTCCTTTTTGTCCTTTTTGCTAATGCTATTTATTGATTGTGTATTTGCTGGTGTACTACAGATTTTCTCCTGAAAATGAGGCTGAGGGGGAACCATACAAATGTGTTGGCAGCATCCCATGTATAACTTCTTGTTTTTCTCTGCCCTTAGCATGCCCTTTTCCCATCTTTAGGTCTTCCTCATCCACAACAGGAAAAAATATCATGTGCAACCAAAAAAATTAGCAAGTGGTCAAGTGGAATGAGCCAAGTCATAAAATGACTTCTAGCCCAGACTGTTGTACTGATTTAGATCCAGAATTATTTGCAGTTTAGTTTGGAGATGTGCCTTGCATGGGGCACATCCAGTTTGCCTGAACAGGGGGGACGATGTGGGAACTGTTGGCTGAGGCTCTGCTTTGGACTGCTGGATGTGAAATCTTGTTGAATGGCACCAGGTCAGTGGTGAAAAACTCTTCCTTTTGGGGGATACAGGCAGTACTCAGTATCAAATACAACCCTGGGACAGTTCCAAGTCACCTTCAGCACACACACTGTGACTCTCAGAAAAGCAGGAAGGCGTCAGGATTTCCTCCTTGGTGGTGTGTTGGAGAAGAGCAGCTGACCTGTCCCACCGCTGTTAGTCATTCCCAAGGCATCACAACTGTCCCATTGCCCAATTATTGGCCATCACACCAAACCCTCTATTATTTAGTGGGGAAAAGCTCCCCAGTTTCAGCCTGCATGGAAGGCACAGGACAGCCAACCTACTGTCAAACTGTCCGAGGGGTTGTGGGTGACAGCACTGCACACACCCTGGTTTTCTTGGGTGAGGGTGGGAAGGGTCCCACTGATGATGAAAAAAACTGGTGCACTGCAAGGAGGGTGCAGTGCCAGCCAGCTATGCCTCACCTCCTGCTTCTCCTGGAGCTGGGAAGGAAAAAGCCCTTCATTTCCAAGGTCAGCAGCAGCCCCAGCTCCCGCAGAGCTCATGTGCTGTGAAGGCATCTCCCCCTCCTCACCCCAGCCGCTGGTAGCAGCAGGGGCTGTTTTCCTCAGCAGCTGGAAGGAGATGATGTGCAAGGACAGGAATGCGAGGGCAGGCAGCCAGGGCAGAGCAGGGACAGCGTGGGGTCCCAGAGGCCAGGCCAGGTCGGTTCATCCGCGGGGCTCAAAGAGCCCCATGGAGGAACTGAGCTGACTTGGCCTCTGAGGTTCTGCTTCTCTCCACACCTCCATCACCCACCCAGGACAAGGTGACACCTCCAGCTTGCTGCCTGGTGCCTTGTAGGGGCCTGAATTTTGGTTAGTGCCTGGGAAGGTGCATGAGGTGGGGGGGGGGGGGGAACAGAACTGTCCGCTGCTACAGCCCAGCAGGAAACCAAAGCCATGCATTCAGAAAACCATGACATTCCCTCTTGCCGGTGGGGGCTCTGCCTGATGGGAGGGCTGAGCGCTATGAAAACACTCAGAGAAACAGTTATATAATGAAGGACAAGGTCCCAGTCCAGCTCTTGGCTTGACAAGGTGACTCTGCAAGGAGCTGAGCTCCAGGCTGCAGCTGCCCAGCACCCTCCGAGATCCAACCCTGGTAACACAGGAAATGTTCTGCATGCTCAGACTTGGTAAGACAGAGCACAGCTCCCATCTGTGAGCTTAAATCAAGCCCCTTTGATGGTAGGAACTGGGCAAGGTCTGGGACAGGATAGCCGAGGACTGATGAAGGTCAGGGTCTGATAGCTGGAGGCATCTCGGCTTTCATGCCACTGCCCAGATGTCTTGGACCCAGTGGTGACACATCATGGTGTACATCATCTGCCCCTATGACCCAAAATAGGGGCACATGTCCTCAAACATATGTTCTCTGCTCTGTGGGAAGGACCCTGGAGAACTGGTCACAGTAAAGACCTTTGCCTCCTCCCTTACTCTCCCGCTGTACAATGGAGGGCAGCTGGGCAGCCTGCCTCCCGCAGCTGGTCCTGCTGCCACGCCACAAAGAGGGGTGACATGCTCGGTGTCACATGCTTCTGTGGCCCAGGCAAGCAGGGGGGACAGAAGGAAAAGGCTCTGGGATGGGATTCATTACTCCTCCCGCGGCACCCTGAAGCTGCACAAGGTCTGCTCGGATGCATGAACAAGCTGAACTGTGACATTAATTAGAGCTGACAGTGTTCCTGGAGGGAGTGGCAGAGCAGCAGCACCAGAGCTGCTGCTGCTGGGTCTGTGTGCAGAGCCAGGCTCTGCACCAGGCTGGCCTGGCCGTGCCACGGCCCTTGAATCTTGCCACACTGGGGTCTCCAAAGATCACAGTGGGAGGTACACCCTCCGCCCCAAGGGACAGGAGAGGCAGTGCCTGAATCCAGCCCTGCTGAGCATCTGCCCAGCATTGCTCTGCTCCTTCCAGCCAGCCCTAACAGCAGCTGAGCACTGCCTTTCCCAGTCCTGCACATTTCCCTCTGGCTCTCCCCTCTTATTGTGGCTCTTTGCACCCAAAGTGTTCTGCCCTTAGCACCACTGTTTCTCACAAGCTCTTTTCCTATCCCAATTTCCTGCTGAGTAACAACTGCCACTTGCTGCTGTTTCACAAATGCCATCGAGGATTGCCTGCCCTGGAACACAGTGCAGGCAGCCCAGAGCAGTAAGTGTTCCCCCTCCACTGGGAAGGGAACAGTTAAGGAATTAGGATGAAAAGTTGATACAAATAATTTGGGTAGCTCCTGTAGGAAGATTGCAATTTAGCTTAATTATCATAATTACATTTTCAATCTCTCTACCAATACTTATGAAACAATAGAGTCAAGTGTGAATGCAGCTGCCTGCATTTCCTACCAGTAACTTCTCATTCTGCTGCTTAAAACAATTCCATGGGGACATAGAACCAGGCAGCAGGGACGGCAGGTAGGAATATGGTATTTCCCCAGCACCTTGTTTTTGGCATAGGGAAGCCTCATTCCCCTCTGCCTGCCACAGGGATTTTAACTTCAGCTCCAGGATCAGCAATATGATTGTCTGAAACTAGCCCACCACTTTGGTGTAAAAACATCATCTCTTCTCATCTCTTCCACTGGAAGTGGAGAAAACAGTCTGGAAATATTTCTTTCTGAGCAGGGAGACCCACACTTTCTCTGCCCAATCTGTGGTTGATGACCTCCAGAGGCAGCTCCATCTGTGATCGTGGTGACCCAGGAGATGAGACCAGTGCAAGTGGAGAGCCAGGCCTAGGCAGCTACTGGCAGGAATGTTCATTGACAGCAGCTCATCAAAGCCGAGTGTTAGTGATGACTTCTTAACATGGCCAAGACCATGTGCCCTGCAGCCTGCTCCTGCCTTTTCTCACCTGGGAAGAAATGGATGCCTATCTCAGCAGCAGAGGCAGGTCCTGGGGTCTGTGCCCTGCCCACTGCCTTCTCTGGGGGTCCCAGGAGAGCCTGACCAGAAGGTGTCTTGCCAGCGCCCCAGCAGCAACAGGCACCATGGCCAGGAGGCAAATGAGCAAAGGGAGGATGCAGCCACAGAGAGCTGAGTATGTGCTGCCTCCATCGTGCACAGACACCTGAGGAGCACCCAGGGCCATGGGAAGTGCTTCCCCATCCCAGCATCTGCCTTCATGTGAGATGTAGCACACCATACACAGAGCACTCCTCTGCCCTTGGCTCAGCAGCAGCAGCTCCACCCCATGTCCCAGAGTCCCCCCAGGCGTCCCCAGTACCTCCACACATGCAGCTCTGATCAGAGCAGGACCAGGGCAGCTGTATGGGTTCAGGCTCCCTCAGGGGAATCTGCCACTATCCCTGTCATCCTTTGGTGACGCTGCGTCCTGTCCTGTCACAGTGCTCTGGCAAGTTGCGGGCTGGGAACTGAGCCGCTTATCTTTAGTGCTCTCTGATCTAATTTTACTTTCTTAAGCAATGTCCAGGCTTTAGAGAGTGTTTTGTAATGCAAGGCTCTGCATGGCAAGGAGGGGAGTCCCTGCACTAATACAGCAGCTATCCCACATGTACTGGTACAGCAGTTATCCCCACACCAGTACAGCAGTTACCCACACACCAGTACAGCAGTTACCCTACACACCAGTACAGCAGTTATCCCCACACCAGTACAGCAGTTACCCACACACCAGTACAGCAGTTATCCCCACACCAGTACAGCAGTTATCCCCACACCAGTACAGCAGTTACCCACACACCAGTACAGCAGTTATCCCCACACCAGTACAGCAGTTACCCACACACCAGTACAGCAATTACCCACACACCAGTACAGCAGTTATCCCCACACCAGTACAGCAGCTACCCCCACACCAGTACAGCAGTTACCCACATACCAGTACAGCAGTTACCCCCACACCAGTACAGCAGTTACCTACACACCAGTATAGCAGTTATTCCCCGTGCATGACTTTGTTGCTAAAACTCTCTGGCTGCAGTACTGGCTCAGCAAATTTCCAGCACAGCATGGTACAGCTGTGCAGGAGACCTCAGGTCCACCAGGGTCTGCTGGAGCTGGCAGTCACTGTAAGTCTGCCTTCTTTCTGTTTGGACTCCCAGGGCAATCCCATAAAGACCTTTTGGTTACTGCTGCTTTGAAGTAAGCTGAACCCCTGCCTCTTCACAGCTCTCACTGCTCTTACCAAAGAGAGAAACACCAAGGAAATCAGAGCCTCCAGCCTGCCACCAGAGAGGCAGAGGAGCAAGGACCACTACAGGCAAAGGGTATTGCAAGGGCCTGGTGTGCAGCAATAGTAAGACCCACAGTCATTATTGCACCTCTGGGCTAACCTAGAGGTGAGGTTCATCAGCCAGGGCATTGATTTTCATTATTTCTGCTCCCCAGTCTGGGCTTCCAGGGCTTGGGATGTGACCTGAACTCAGGTACGCTCCGTGGCCGTGCAGCCTCCCTGTGAAAGCAGTTTCATGTACACTTGCACTCACACTGCCCCATGGCACCTCTGAAAGTAAAGCTCTGCAGAAGGCTATTTCAGGACCCAACATGACTCTCCCTGATGTCAGGACCAATTAGTTATATCCTGCAAAGGAAAAAAGTCTACTAAAGCCAGCTCTGGTGGGACAATGACATTAAGATGTTCCAGGTGTTCATCTGGGTTCCCCAAGCAAATCAGGAGCTAAACATAGCCCTGGGAAAGTGACAGGAGGGGGTGGCTGCTGTCCTCTGTACTGAGGTCTCCTAGGGCAGTCATCTCCTGCGTGGGCCATCCCTTCTCTTTTGTGCCCTGACCTTCCCTTGCTCTGGCCTTGCGCAGAGCATATCTCCTGCACTAGGGCCATAGCTGAGATCACTCTGAGCTCATCTTGGTGGGCTTGATTCATGTTTTATCCCACTCAACCAGGCCATTAAATCTCACTGTCATTTTCTAAGGAGGAATTTTTTTTTCTCCCCATTTGGAGGAAAAAGAGGAAAAAATAATTAGTCAAAATAGCGAGAGACAGAGAATTTTAGGCATTTCATATTCTCATTGTCCTCCCGCACAATGGTATTATCCTTCTCTAAATAGATGCTGAGCTGAAGACATAACAACACCCTACTTCCCCCAAACAGCTCAAGTGAAACAAATGCAGGAAGTTGGAAGGGGTTGGAGCTGTGGTCAGACGGGAGCCTGGGTACCCCCATGGGTTCCTTGGGGCCTCGGGGGCTTCACAGGACTGGCAGCTGAGCTGCAGTGAGCCAAGACCCAGGGTCTTACCCTTATGAAATAGGGCTGCTGCCCTTGCACTGCAGAAGAGCTGACACGGGAGATCCTGGCCCTCAGTCCCCATGTCTGGTCCTGGTGCTGTCCCCCTCCCTAGGAGAGCACCAGTAGGGCAGCCTTGAAGCATGGCAAAGGCAGCAGGAGAGACACAGACTCCACAGCCCATCACAGCTCGCTCCTAAAAGCTGCTGGTGGTGGGCTGGCCTGTCTGCCCCTGGCACAGCACAGCCCTGGGAGCACCTGCCAGCCAGAACAGCCCCGGTGCCAGCGCCTGCCATGGTGTGATGGAAGGAAACTGGTGTCCATGGCTGGGTGCAGCTGAGCTGTGCCGCTGGCACCGTGCCCGCTGCGGTGTGGGAGCCCTGCTGCTCCCACTGGGTGGGGAGCATGCTTGGGGTGATGGGGACACTACAGTCCTGAGCAGCTGCCACAGTAAGGTGCTTCATATTGGGGCTTGAGGTTCCCCTGTCATGCCTGTGTGCTGTGGGGAGCCCTCCCTGCCCTCTCCCCAAAGCTGAGGTGACATTCTCTCTCCCAGGCAAGTGCCAAGCCTCACCAAGTGCCTGGGGCTGCGTGGGACCCCAGCAGGAGCTGTTTTATCAGGACCAGGGTTATCACATGCGAGGGCAAAGCGCCTGGCAAGAGCCACACTGGTTTGTCCCTGGGGAAGAGGCAGCCCCTCCAGACAGCACCTGCCTGCAGTCCCTGCCAGCCTCGACCAGGTTCAGCTCCAGAGCAAGGCACAGTCGCTGCTGCGACTGAAGATGTGCGACTGAAGTCACAGTACTTCAGCAACTTTACACAATTGTCTTTAATGGCAGAACCATCAGTAAGGCACTCGAGGTGCAGTTAGACCTTCCCTCCCTGAGGAATGCTGTTAACTGAAACCAAAGCACAGAGGCAAGGAAATTGCTCGGTGAAGTAGTTTGGTAATTGTGAAAAAGAAGAACTTGTTTTCTTTGTCTTGCAACAGCAAATTGCGCAACATGACCTGCAGTGGCTTCAGCTCGGCAGGTTTTCAGGAGGAGGTTGTGGGGTGGTTTAAAATCCACACTGGGAGGAGGGAAATGATTCCGAGCCAGCTCTGAACTGTATGGTATCCATAGGGAATGTGGCAGTGGCTGATCGAGGTGGCAGTGATTGTGTTTGGGTTCCTATTCAGGTGCCCTACCTGGGGCACGGGTGAGCTCTCCTCTCCTCTCCTCTCCTCTCCTCTCCTCTCCTCTCCTCTCCTCTCCTCTCCTCTCCTCTCCTCTCCTCTCCTCTCCTCTCCTCTCCTCTCCTCTCCTCTCCTCTCAGCCTCAGGGCTTGCCTGTTTTCCCAGGGTAAAGTGAGCTAAGGCCCACTGATGCATTAAGCAAGAGGAGCTTTTATGAGCTCATTTTGCTCAACTGTTTTAAGAACCATTATGGTGATGATGACTTTTAGCCCTGTAACATAAAAATACTCTTTGTCAAGGTGAAGAGATGCTCTGCAAGTCAACCCAGATGGAAGGAGAAGAAAAGTCACTAGGAGAGGTCAGTTAGGATTAATTACTTGTCCTGCTGTCATCCCTACATACCCCAGGCCCAGACATGAGCTGGATGTGCTAGGTGCAGGACAAAAAAACAGAAGACAAAAATAGGTAGTGCTGCGAGGAACCAGCAGCAGATACCAGGAATAGCCTCGGCCAGGAGAGTAAACCCAATCTGAGGTCCCTCTCCTTCTTCTCTTCTGATTCTTTCCCTCCCCAGGTTCGGCTGCCTCATCCTGGCTTTGTCATTCAGATGCAAATGGAATGCTCCAGCATGAGGCAAAGGCCGCTGACACCTTGCATTTAATTCAACTCACAGAAGTCTACCGGGTGCTAGGAGGAAAACAATAAAAATAATACCACAAAAATCTTCCATCTCTGTTTTGTCCCAGTTTTAAATGGTACAATCTGTGCTTTATTCTCAGCTATTGTTGCAAAATTGAACCACTTTAAGCCTCTCACCTTGCTGAACCACGGGCTGCCTCCATGCAGAGCTGCTGAGTGCAGCAGGGAATGAAAGCCCTCGCTTGGCCTAGAAACCTGGAATGTGTGAACCTCGTTAAAATGCACACAGGGAGCTGGGCTTTGAAGTGGAGTGAAGCCAAAAGCCAGCGAGCCCCCAAAGGATGCTGTGTGGCTGTTCCCAAGACGAGGAGCACACCTCCAGCTGAGAGACACGCTGTACCTGACAGTGCCGTAATGCCTCCCGTAACAGCCCTGGCCTAGAAATAGCTCAGAGCTAGATGATGCTCTCAAGAGACTGATGAATGTTGCTGACTCTCTGCAGCTTCCCAGCAGCTGCCTCCTGCCTGGTTGCACCTTCCCTTGGCTCACCAGCACCAGGCCCTTCCTTGAGGACCTGCAGAACCCTCGTGTGATGAGCACTGAGTTTTGCTCAGCTGGGATGGAGTTAAAACGTCTTTGGTTCTGCAAACATTGCAGGCACATTAGCCTCCCCTGGGGCTTTGCCTGCCTGAGCAAATCCAGCATGCAGAGCTGCCAGGATAGTGTTTCCCTTTCTTTTTGGAGACGTGACCCTGGGAAGAGAATGAGCTCTGTCATCTCCTCCAGCTGGGAGAACGCCAGTGCTCAGCAGTGCCAGCTGGCGACTCCCTGGTATCACCATGTCCTGCCCAGCCATGGGCTGCACTCTCCCACTGGACTCTGTGGGGCCAGGGATGCTGCAACAATGAGACCTGAGGCCACTCCAGCTCTCTACATATCCTGGGGCTGTGGCCACTCTGAGCTGCCTGTAGGGTGCTGCCCCCCAGTCATCACAGATCCTCCTTCATCCAGTGGCAGGTGGCTCCTGGAGAAGCCCTGGCCTCAGCCAGGAGGATATGGCACAGCAAAGGTAACTGCAATCTGCCCAGATCCTCCTGCCATGCAGCCTTGGCTGCTGTGCAGGATCTCTGTGCAAAGCTGAACAGCTGCTGCACTTCATTTCCCAAGTGGCCACTGAACAAAGTGAGCCACTGCCCATGTGAGCAGTGCTCACCAGCACTCCTGCACAGCACAGTGACCTGCAGTGCTGGAGGGTCAAAGCTCAGAAAGCCATTCTCCTATCCATGCATCCATCCTCTCTCTGCAGAGAAGGCAGGGATGCTCCTCCTCTCAGCAGGTAATGTAGGGAGGATAATTCACTTATGAAGTAATTTAGTGTAATTCTTAGTTATTAATACTGTGCTTTATATTTTTTTAGGTTCTGTGTAATTGCTCCCCTGCTCTGACTCATGCTGTTCCAGGGGTAAGAGCTGTGCACTGTATTAGCACTGCCTGCAAGATGCATGAGCTCCTTAGCTCCTGCCTAGCCTGGCTGAGGGGATCCTGTCCCCTTCTTTCCACACCAGACCCTGACCTGCCCCTGCAGTGCAGCAGGGCCAGCCTGATCTCTGCAGCCTGCTCCAGCTCATGGCCCTGGGCTCCTGCAGCAGCACTGATTTCTCTGCAGTCACTCTAAAGGGGAAGCAAAAAGCTCCCTGGTATGTTTTATCTGTGTCCATCTTAAGCACTGAAGAAAGGTGTTACTGGAGCCCAGCAGAAGGGTAATTTTTTTTTCTTTTTACATGATTGAAATGAGAGTTACATGTGCAAAGCCATAAACTGTGTCTGATGCCCATCTGCTCTTGTTCACCCACAGTACCTTTCAAATAGTGTCCCAGATCAGCACCATGGGGGTCCAATTTGTACCCAGAGATCTCCAGAGGCCCCAAGCCTTCCCCGTCCCTGGTTTGCTGTCCACAAGGCCCATTGCATCGCTCCAGAGGCTGGGGAGACAAAGGCTGTGTGTGAGCAGCCTGGTTTCTGACCCAGACTCCAGCTCCATGACAGGGCTCCCAGCCTCAGCCCCCCATTCCAAGAGTTCATTGGGTGGCCACTACCCAACCCCTCCCTCAAGGACAGGGCATTTTGCTCAGTCACAGCTCTCATATCCTCCCTGCAGGTGATGTATCCCATACTGTGGGGCCTGGGATGTGCTAGTTACACAGCAGCTCTCATCATCTGACATCTGCAGTGAGATGACAACGTTTCCAGAGTCCAGCACGGCATGTCTGGCTCACTGCTAGGGCTGCCTCAGTTTCCCTTCTAGGTGGCTAAGGCAAGAGCTAGCAGCCACATCCTTCTGTGCTCCCTCCAGGGCAGTGCAGCAATGACCCTGCCCCTCATTCACGTTCCCTTTGGCTCCTGGATTCCATCACCCTGTCTGTGGGCTGGGGAACCATGACCCACAGCAGCCATCCTGTGCAGAGCCAGCAGGACGTGCAGGGGTGCGTGGGGAGGCGTCTGACAGTGAGGCCAATGCCACCCTGCACTGGCACCCTCTGCCAGCCCTCTCCTTGGCAGGGCCTGGAGGCAGGGGATGCTCTGCCTGGGGCTGGCGTGTGTGGCAGCTGGAGGTGTTCTAGGTAGCTGTCCAGAGGGTCTGCTGGGCAACCAGGTTCCATGAGTTATTGATAAGCTCTGGGAGGGAAGCAGTGATAAATAATACATTGGCACTCTCACATTCTGCGTGCATGTGTCTGCAGATAAATATTTCATTCTCGAGGAATATACACAGATGCCTGTTGATAAATAAAAATTGGAAAATGTTCTATTGGATGGTGTTAAATATGACTCTCCCCTTGCATCTGAAGAACATGGTGTACCTGGTGTACAGCACGAAGATGCTAATTTCCCTCAGCAGAGGCTGCCTAAAATGTATCACTGCAGCACACTGGGCACGGTGCCTAGTGTAGCACACACACCCCAGAAACATACAGCCCTGGCTTTTCCTTCCACACCGTTATTTTAACATCACTTTTATAACAACACTATTCAAGCAGCTTTTCTAATTATACCTTGCACCGACTGGGCTCAGGACACAGCAGTCAGCCTTCTAAATATTAGCAGAGAGACCCAGAAGGCAGCACATTTCCTCCTGTAAGGGTCATTGGAATTTGCAGTGTGCTCAGGCATGACTGGTGATGCCAAGCTTGTTACTGCTGTTTAATTAGGCAGGTGGCTTCTCCCATTGCAAAAAACATGAGATACCGAGTGGGATGTGAGAAAACCCATGGATCCCACTGGCCCTGCCAGCAGCCTGGAGCTGCCTTGTGCTGCTTCCTACAGCTCTTGGGGACCCAGGGTGCTCCTGGGCTGGAAGGCAGCTGCAGGGAGATGCAGCCCCCTCTCCAGGGAGCACCTGCCCTCAGTGCTTGCTGCTTGGAAAGCCCCAGAGCCCACGGCCCAGGGCCAGCACCCACATGTATCTTTGGCCTCTGCCAGCCCAGCACCAAGGGCAGGTGAAGGAGTTGTTTTTCCCCTAAATATGTTTTCTAGAGCAGGTCATTCCTGGCTGTCTCTGAATGCAGTGCTGGAAGTGGATTTAGCAGGGTCATTGTTCAACTTGGCTTTCATGGAGAAGGTCATGGGCTGCAGATGCGCTGGCAGAAGCTTCTGGCACAGCCTGGGCAAGCAGCACATGCCGTGCCTGGCTGGTTCACCAGGAACGCCTATGCAACATACTGACATATTTGGAATTTTTCCAGTGGCTGGAGTTGGCTGCACTGACTTGTGATTTTTTATGAGTAACCCTGTTTTGTGCCCTGTTATCGCAGCTGGGTGCTGTGCCATGCTGGCTCTGGTCCCAGCAGTGTGCAGAAAGCTCCCAGCAGCCACTGTACCATGCTTTGTGCCACCACCCAGAGCAACAACGAGGGATTTCCCACCTGGGAATCCCAGGGGCTGGGCCAGGCTGCAGCAGCAGAGCTTGGGAGACTTTGATCATCGGCCAGGGCTTGTCCCATAAGCGGTCCCAAGCAGGGATGAACACATCAAAGGGCAAGGAGGAATAGCTCCTGCTGAGCACAGCAGGGCTCCGCGCCACCAGAGACTGCCTCAGGCCCCTGGGAAAGGCACAGGGAGCCACTGCCCCAGGGAGGGGAGGCTCGGAGGAGCTGCGAGGTGCATCCAGGCTCAAGGAGAAAAAATAGGGAAGATGGTCCAAGGAAGGAAACAGAGCAAGGAGGCAGTGGTGGTAAAGGCAGTCAGGAGGCTGGTAGTGTGCCTCCAAGAGTATGACTTGTGCTTTCTGGAGCCATGAGGCACCTAGTCACCGGGGTTTGTCTTTAGCAGCCCTTCTCTTCCTCATCCTCATCTTCAGCTGGGCTCCATCACTAACAAAGGTGTCCATCTACCTGACAATGAAATTGTAGCCACGTTTCTTTCTCGGCATTCCCTGATGGGCATTCTATCCCAAGCTCCCCCAGGAAACTGCTCTGCCAGCCAGAGGAGTTAGAACACATGAAGCTCCATAGGGAGCAGGGAAGCCCTGCAGGGTGCAGGACTATTCCAAGAGGTGCTGCAACTCAGGTTTTGGAAACTGGACTGCCAAGGGGACACACCTGGCAGTGTACTGGGGGATGCACAAAGCGCCTCGAACATGCCAAGAACCTGTGGATGTGGTGGTGCAGGACTGCACCTTGCAAAACATGACTCGGCAGGCAGTGGGGAGAAGTGCTTTGATGTCGTGTAGTCCAGGTGGAATTTCAGCCCCGTCTGCTCTTCCTTGAGGGAGATCTGCATCCCTGGGAGGAGGCTTTCAGACAGGAGGGCACCAGTTGATACTAACAGGGGCTGCACTGCCTGTTCACTCTGAGCATGGACTGCCATCCCTGTTCATGCTGCATCTTTATCTCCTGACACCTCCCACTTGCCAGGTGGCATCACTGCCAACTGCCAGGAGAGGTTCATTTTGCCCATCCTCCTCTTTGGCAAAGATTTTTTGTGTGGTAGCACCTTTTGGTTTTCTCCCACCTGGTACTTGCATGAAGCGTGCAGAGAGATCATTCTGTTAAGCCTAGGAAGTCTGAAGCCACAGTACACATAACTAATGGAGGAAGTGTGGTAATTTTATTTCTAGTCTGATCTAATCCCTATGCTGCAGGTCCCCGCTTCTTCCAGCTCCATTAGGAAATTCCCATGCTGAGTAATATGGCAATGAATCGACTCAGAAGGAAGATACGTTGCACCCAAGCCTCATCTCATCCTACTTTAATATTGGTTTATCACACTGAATAAACTGGAGTAATTGTGCAGAAAATGGCTCCATCCACATCATGCCCATCACACATGAGGATTTTCTGCTCTGAGTAACTTGCTGTCACCAGTGACCAGCCCCACCTCTGACAGCAGCTTCCTGGGAACACCAGAAAATGTAAGGGTGCTGTGGGGCCAGGGGCTTTACCCCCTGGGACAGCAGGGCAGGGCCTCACAGTGGGACAGAGCAGGACACAGGGCGCAGTCCCATTGCTGGGCTGCCCCAAGGCTGAGGTCAAGGTGGGAAGTCCCCCTGCAGATCTGGACCAGAGGTGCCCATGGCCAGCAGGCCATGTGGGTGCTCTCCTCTTTACTGCTGGTTTGGGGAGCGATGCCTTCCCAGTGGTGGGGCAGGGGCAAAAACAGCATCTCCCCAGGAATATGTGCCTCCTCTGACTGGTGTCTGCAGGCAGGGCAGGCTCTGACCAGTGCTAAGCCAGGGGCTTTGCTCCCCACAGGACACCGACCCCACATCCAGTTCCTGATGGTCCTGGCAGGGGAACGCTGGGATGGCAGGGCAGGCACAAGCAGGTCACAAGGACAAGTGTCTGAAATGTCCTACATAACAGCGTGTGGCAGAAAATCCTCCACCCCAAGGACTCTTGAACCGCCTGTGACAACCAGAAAGGGAATAAAAATAGTGCCTATTGTTGTGTGCAGGCAGCAGGCTGCTGCAGGGTTGTGTAATGGCACCAGCCAGCTGCCTCTCCCAGAGACAGCAGGGCTATGTGGGTCAGCTGGGCACAGCTCAAAATGGGGCAGGTGGCAGTGGTCCCTGGTGCACAGGAGGGATGACCCAGCCACTGTCCGAATGCCCAGCTGGACACCCCCAAGCTCCAGTTTCGGGCTGCTGCCAGCAGCTGGCACAATTCTCTGCTGTGTTCCCCCAGCCTGCCCTTCCCTGGAGCAGACCAGGTCCTGCACCTCTCCTCTAGCCCTAACCAGCATGCCAGCTCTCCTCTGGATGCCATCCACTTCCCCTGCCTCCTCCCGAGCCAAAGATCCCAAAGCCAGCCAGGAGCAGCCTCACCCCTGCCCAGTGGAGGAGACACTCCCCACTGTGTCCTGCCCACACAAGGGATACATTTCCCCCTAATCCTGGTCTGCAAAACTGAGATTAAGAAGGGGAAGAGCTTCCCCACAGCCAGCATGGCATCAGCAGGAGCCAGGCCAGACTTGAACTGTGCCAGGGCAGCCGTGCTCCTGTCCTCACCCTGTGCACTGTCAGATTCTGCAGCTGCTGTGCTTTGCCGATTGGCTCACAAATTGCTTTCCAACACCGTGGTCCTGTCAAGTGTTTTAGCAAAGTCAAGATCTTGCTTTTTTATGGATTCAACACAGGTTTGTTGACACCAGCAGGAGCTGGTTTCTGGCCAGAGGTGTGGCTGCAGGGTAAGTGGGTCAGGGAAGTGCCTTTCACAGACACTGGAGCTCGGAGCTGCCTGCCTGCTAGAGATTGTGCCCAGCACTCTGCCAGCGCTCTGAAATCACTTGCAGATGTGGCTCAGCACAGGCTGAGCTTAGCTAACTGCTAAGGTATGAGTAGTTTTGATGTACCACTATGTCTTAACCTGATTAGAACTCCCTGGCTGTCAGTGAGCTTGGCTGGGGGTCTGACAGGGTCCAGGAAAGGGAGCAGAGCATGTCGGTGTGACTGTCTGGTCCACCAAGCACCAGCCTGACCTGCACTGGGGATTCAGGGGACATGAACACACATCTCTGCAAGGTGTCTCCCCCAGTCCCTGCATCCTGAGACCCCCTCTGCTCTCCTCAGTGGCAGCAGAAAGCAAAGGGCACAGGTGATAAAGGCAGAGACACCAGGCATTCAGCCCAGCAGTAACCCCCGCCTCATTGCTTTGTGACACAACTTTTCATTCAGCCCTGGGCACAACTTTTCCTTTGAAGTGCCAGAGCAAGATGTTCTCATCTTGCTGTAAATCTTCACTGTACTCACCAGCACTTGAAGTTTGTCCCTACTAAATCCCTGTGTGGCTCTTTCCCTCCCTCTGGGGAACATGCAAATACCTTTAGACTTGATAAGTCCTTTCTATGTCAACTTTCAGGTTTATTTATACAGCAAAATATCGCTTCATTTTAATGTAAATGAGGAATCCCTGGGAAGCAGTCAAAGCAAGCAGGGAGTTTTGTTTGCACCTTTTCATGTTAGGGATGAAAGGATCAGCTGGCAGGAGCCTACAAATGCCACCTACAAGTGCCACTGTGCTTTTGCCACGTTCATATGGAAAAAGGGCTGGAGTGAAATGGGGCTCCTGTCCATGCTGGCTCTGGTAGATAACCTTCTTTCCCATGGTTCCTGGCCATTGCCTGATCTGCCAGTGCCACCAGAACAGATTCCCATTAGGTGCAGCACTCCTCACAACAGACACCAGTGTGCTGTCCAGCCAGCTTGGCAGCTGCTGGGCTCTGTTCAGCCGTGCACCCAGCAGCCACCCAGCCCATTGCCCAACACCTCATGCTGCTCACAGCCCCATGCTCGGTGCTGTCTTCTCATCCTGCTCCTGTGTCTCTATGGCCACAACTCTCCTCTGGGCACCCCCAAGAGTGTAAGGGGCATAGGGACAACATCCCCTCCCCAAAGGCACTGCAGCCACATGGACACCCTGCGGGGGTGGCAGCTGGTGTTGGTAAAGCAGGTTGGCCAGTAAAGCAGGTTGCTGGTTCCAGCAGGGAAAGCAGGATGCTGTCCTGGGCAGGGAGGCAGGGCTGTGCCTGCAGCCCCAGGCACCCATGGAACACTGAGGCAAGATGACCTTTGCCCACCCTCTTTGTGAGCAGAGAGACAGGGCAGGATCCGTGAGAGGCTGCCTCCCTGAGAGGAGGTTCACCAGCTGCAGACTTGCGTGCTGTAGAGGGCTGGATATTTGCAGCTCAAGAGGAAAGGCTCTGGCATGGCTTAATCCAGCTGAAGCAACTGTGCTCAGATAGAGTCACTAGTGCAAATGGCACCTAGTGACTCTATCTGAGCACAGTTGCTTCAGCTGGATTATGAGGGAGTTTAGTTGGATGAATATTTCTAGATCAATTGCAGATTTGATAATGCTGGCAGCCTAAATGGGTTTGAACTGTCATTTACATGGGGAGCGGTGAGCTCAGTGCCTGGTGGCAGTGCTCCTGGCCCAGCTTTCAGGAGGTGCCCTGTTCACATCCCCAGACAAAATGGGCTGATTTTCCCCGGAATCCAACTGTCCCTGCGAGGGTGCTCACATAAGAAATGCTCCTACCTAGGCAGCATGAAATATTTAGCTGAAAAGGGTCTTGGGACACATGTGCTCCCCTGCCCTAAAGGGGTTCACTCCCTGCAAATCCCTGGCACGAGCTTGACCTACTCTAAGTGCCTCCCCATAGGAACATGCCAACATTGCAGAAATAATCAACGTATTTTTAAAGGTTAGGAATGCTCCTAGCAAATCCTCCCCTGAGTTTCCTTCACCCCAGCTTTTTCTCACCCTCTGCCTCTCCCCTGAGATAACAATCAATGATACCGCAGGTTTAATTAGTGTTTTTGACTTCCAGCACAGGGATGTGATTTCTCCTCTGTGCTTTTGCCAGGAGTGGTCTTATCCTGCCAAACAGGCAGGTAATCTGGGCAGGCAAGACTGGCTTCATACCTGCAGCTCTAACAAGGTTGTGCCTTTGGGATTTGTGGTAGTGCTGGCAAGGCAGCAGAGCCCCAATGCTTGCAGCAGGCATCTAGCTGTTGCTAGAAAAGATGTAAGCTGAGGCAGAGTAACGCCAGGATCTACACAGAGAGGGGAGGAAGAGAAGGCACAAGGGCAGCCAGGCTGGGTTTCTGCCCAAAAGGATGGCCTGGTGCAGGGAGGACAGCAGCCAGGATGCTGGCATGGTCATGTTCACAGAACCTATGCATTTAACTAAATAATCATTTTTTTAAAGCAAGAGCAGCATCAGCACTGGCCTTCCAAACCTCAAGCCCTGGCAGTGACTTCTCCACACAGCAAGGAGGGACAAGCTGTTCCACAGGACTCCAACCCATCACCACTGCAGCCCCTCAGCCCCCACTGCCAGTCTCTGCCATGATGCAGCACTGGCGTCAGCATGGGGACACCCAGAGAGTGCTGAGAGCAGCTGGCACATTGCTGCTGTCCAGGGCTGTTCTGTGGCCCTTCTTGTTTTGTCTGACATACTCAGACTGTATAAAATTAGATTTAGCCTTAGTGCTAAAAAAGAAGTGCTAATACCATTCAGCTGAGGGCTAAAGATGGGACCACATCTATTAATAACCCTGCCATTTTCACTCGGGAGTGGCATTTCAAGCCAGCCTGCTCCAGCACAGCTGAAGACTCTCTGTTACTCGAGAGCCACCTTTAGCTGTGACTCCGTTTCACCTAGGGTGGCAAGAACACTCCCTGCAGGTGCTTACTTTTCATAACAGGGATGCTTTTTCTCCCAGGGTGTTTAGTTAGTGCTGACCAGCAGAGATATACCATTAGAGCTGAGGCCATCTCTGCTGGTCAGAGTGCTCTGGAAGGCGGTCAGGCAGCCCTGGAGCAAGGCAGCAGTGAGGGCAGGAGGAATAGGGAGCTCAGGGCAGGGGCTGCACTCAGCAGGCACAGGTTGGTCCAGCAGTAACAGAGGCTTTGGGTCCCCAGGGACATCAGTGTCAAGCTGGAAGGCAATCTGTGCCAGCAACGGCAGGGAAAGGGAAGAAGGCCTGGACAATTCCCAGTGTCATGGGTCTCCTGTTCTCATGCAATGCATGTTGCAGATGGGGAAGGGAAAGTTCACTGCCACTGCTCCCCTCCCAGTGGCACCCGCTCTGTCTCAGGTGGAGCAGGGAGACAGGGGATAAGAGGAGGTGATGATCCTGTTTTTCCCAGTCCTGCCTGCATTCTCATGTTATTGTACTTCTGAGAGCCCCAGAAAAAAACCAAACTTCTATGGTCCATGTGAGGGTTAAGTCTATCAATCAGCTATTAAACTAAAGTTTTGAGTTAAAAGCTTCCCAGAAAGGTGCCAACTGCATGCAAAGCAGGAGTTACCCAGTTCACATTTGGCTGAGCAGGAGTACAAAACATACCCCTTGCAGTGAAATAAAAAAACCACGGGTGGATAACATACCCCCAGAGCAGAGCTTTGCCTCTTCCCAGGCATAAATCATCCATGAGTGGGCTGTGATGTTCTCTGCTGTGCCTGTTATCTGCTGTGTGAAGCTCCCTGCAAACATTCCCAGCTCTGCAGGCAGCTTGAGTGCTGCCTCTGGGATGAGCAGGCTGCACCCTGACTTGCTTGTTTTACTGTCAGCATCCCCAGGGTCCCTGGGCTAGCACAGCCTCATGAAGCAGGGCATCAGCTATCCACCAGGCTGCCTCCGTGCTGAGCCAAGGCCGATTTTGCTTGTTCTGCCTCAAAGCATGTCCCATGAACATGACAAACACCTTATGCCTCCACAACAGCTACACCTCTTCCCCACAGACCCTCCACAGCTGCAATGCCCACAAAACCCCCAGTAGATTGCCCTCAGCTGCTCCCTGCCCCCCAAACCTGCTGGGTGGGGGGCTGCTGGTGCCCTGGGCAGTCTGCAGGGTGAGTGAGTGCTGGGCACCCGCTGCAGCCCTTACAGAGGCCCCCAGAGTGCCTGCTCCTGCTGCTTCTGGGGCCCCAAAAAGAGGCACGACAGCAGCCATGCCTGGAAGGGGAGGAGATGATCAGGCAGGCACCCATGGTTGCACAGCCTCTAGTTTCCTTAGGAAACCAGCACAACAGCAGCCCTGCTTCTGCCTGAACAGGTGACAGCAGGGATGGGGCTTGCTGGAGGAGACAAAGAGCTGTGCCAGAGACAGGCACTTGGTCCCCCAAGGAGAGGACAGTCCTGCTGTGGCAGCAAAGCCAAGTTCTGCAGGCTTGCAGTGGCCAGGCTTGGTCCTTGTGGATGTCCCCAGGGAATGGCTGTCCTGCACTGCAACCCCTGCCTGCAAGGAAGGGGCTGGCTGCTCTTCCCAAAAGCAGCCAGAGCCATAAAAGTTGAGTTGTACCAACAGCTCTGCTGCTCGTTTACCCATCCCTGCTGCTGCTGGTGGCTGCACTGAAGCATTGAGCTCAGTGTGTGCTGTCCACCAGCCAGCTTCACACTTCTGATGAGCAAAGAGCAGGAGGGATGGCAGGTTTCTCCATGCCACGTGTGCAGGGGTGCTGGGAACCATCAGCCTGACTGGGTGACTGCAGGTGGGGCTGCAGGGTGGCCAGGAGAATTTGTTAATTGCTGGCTGTCAGATGCTGTAGTTTGTGTGAAACTTGGGACAGAGACCTGCTCACTTCGGGCACCCCTGTCTGGGCCATCGATGCACACCGACCTTGCTGTTGCTTGTGAGGCTGCTTGAGCAGAGAGCCAGCCTGGCTCTGCCCATTTCCTGTTGCTTACTGAACTATTTCCCTGGCAGCAGGGATGCTGATCTGGCAGGGGCACTGCCAGAGCTGTTGACAGCAGACAGTCAGGGATGCTGGGGGCTGTGCAGTCTCCAGGCTGGGTCCCTGCATGCATCAGGTCAATGCAAATCTTCAAGGGCATCCTTGACCCTTGCTTCTGGCGCTCCCTGCTCTTCCTGGGGACCTTCAGGTACCCCAAAGGCAAGCTGATGGGCAGCACCATCCACCCCCTTGCTCTCCAGCCATCACAGAGTGGCTCTGGCCGGCTCCAGCCTCCCCATTCAGTCTGGCAGGGGGGCAGCAGAGCTGTGCCACCAAGCACAAATCCCATTAAACGCTCCACAGCGCTGAGCTGCAGCTCCAAGCTCTGAGCCTCCCAAAGGACATAAGGCTGCTTAGGACACCCTAAGCTCTTCATGCAGATGATACTTGAGGCCATCAAAGAGGTCTTAAAAGCTTAAGGCAGGTAAATGTTTAAACTGCTCTAAACCCTCAGTGTCACAGCCGGGCCAGAGGGAAGTCCCCAGCTAAAAGCCATCTCTGCATAGTCACCCTCTGCCACAGCACAGCAGCACTCAAGGGCCACCAAGCCCTCCCTTCCTCAGCTGCATTGCTCCCCCAAGTCCATCCTTCTGTCCCTGCCATCCTCCCCCAACCACATCCTCACAGCAAAGGCACAGGCTGCCATGTCTCTCCCACCATAGTTATTCCCTGTCTAGACAGTGGTAGTTTTGATATGCAGCCCTCCAAATCCCAGCTGTGCATTCTGCTACCTCTCATCAGGAGAGTAATGAAATGAATGCTTTTTCGTGGGCAGTTACATACTTAATTCAAGCTCTACCCCTGAAAAGTCTGAATGAAATTGCATGGAGTATACTGGTGCCTCAGGAATGTTTTCATAAATAAATCTGGAGGTTTCAGTGGGATCTTTAATACACACTAAATTGGAGTCTGTCACAAACTTGTCTTCTTGCAGAGACACAGCAGAATATCTTTTATCCACAACAGCAGATCAATGCACACAGATTTTCCTCAAGTGGTTTCTTGGTGTCACTAATGACTTGTTCCTTCTGGTTGCAAAGAACTGTATTTGCACTAACGGGATACCACAAATTACTGCACTTGCTTCCAAGATGCTGAAGCTGCCCTTAAGCTTAATACTGCAAGTTATTGCAGGTATCTGTGCCTCTTTCCTGCAAGGTGCCATGAGAAAAGCCTTGCTGCTCGTCTCCTTCCCAGGTCTTGTGTTCCTACATGTTTATTGTTAGTGTGAGAACAAACTCAGCTTTTCAGTTTGAACTGTGCATTTGCCCCGGAGAGGACCCTGGATGTGGAATGCTCACCAGCTGAGCTTCCATCCTGCACCTGCAACCATTTCCCTCCCCAGGCTCTGTTAACTCAGGAAGTGCCACCAGTGTAGCATTTCCAAACATACTCCCACACAGCAGGAACACTGTGCCCCTTCTCAGAGCTGCCTGCCTTGGAGCAGGACTTACTTTCAAACTACCTCTTCATGTTTAGGAATATTTATTGTTCCTTGTTAATCACTGGACTTGATACCTAGAGGTATTTTCCATCCTAATTTATTTTATTCCTACATCATCAACCTTCAGTTTGCTATTTAACTGTGCTGGGATACACACCACCTACACATGCACAGCACACATGCATTGCAAAATCAAAGCAAATCAATGTTTGATTTTAACACAAGAAACATCACATCTAGCCAAGAGGTTTGACACCACATCTAGCCAAGAGGTCTGACACATGCACACATCCTTTTCAGCATCCTCCCCAGCCCAAGCCACTTTCCTACCTTCCCACCTTCATGCCATCTAGTGCACAGCCCTGCTGCTCCTCCTGTGGCCAGTCTGGTCCCAGTCTAAAATGACCCCATAAAGGACATCTTGTGACCTTCCCAGCTTTTGCAAGGAGATGACACAAGGACCAGTAGTGACCAATAAGCACCATTCCCTCTGCAGTTCAGTCGTCCCCAGTGCTGCGCTGGGCCAGAGAGGAAGGGAGGGAGGGAGGGAGGGATGGATGGATGGATGGATGGATGGATGGATGGATGGATGGATGGATGGATGGATGGATGGCCAGCATGTGATGGATCACCACTTTTAGCCCTGTGACAGGCAATCTACTGTTGGGTCTTTCATAGGTTTTATCTCAATGCAGAGCCATAAAGAAAGTAGAAAATGCAGCCAAGCACTTTGATGTGGATGAACACAGAGAGTTTCCAGTGTTCAGGCAGTCATCTCAGACTCCCCAGGTCACCAGAGGATGTTTTCTTCTCCCAGCTAAGGGCAGAGACCTCTGAGAAAACCCTGCTCCAGCCCCAGGAACCTGGCATGCATGAAAATAAATTTGGAGGGAGGGGATAATTTCCATATGAAAGAAGGAATTGACTTGAGAAGAAATAGGGAGATTGCAGCATGACACTAACATGAAAAGCACATTCATGAATATGGACTGGGTAGGAGAGCCCAGAAACACTCATTTCCACATTTGCAAATGCAGATTTATTTTGCATGCATAACAAATGCCAAAGGGGCTCCAGGTCCTTCCAGCAGAAACCTGCAGCAGCATGCTTGGGATGCTCCTGGGCTGCTGCACCAAGCTCAGACCCTGTGGATGGGGACACATCTGCAGGTCTCATCCTAAAAAGCATTGCATATCACAAATCCCACTGTTGGGATAGGAATGAGGGATCTTCAACACACTGCATGCAACACCACCTATTCCTCCTCTTCCCTTGTGTAAAACTCTGCTCCCTAACTCCCAGTCACATTCTGGGAGACCCCAGACCCCCAGCACAGCAAATAGTGGGATATATATTTAATTAAGGTTGAGTTTCCCTTTCTGTTGAAGGATTCTCACATGTACTTCACAGTTTTTTTAAAAAAATCAAGCCCAGTCCAGCAAAGTGAATCTTTTACCATGGTGCTAATTTTCATACAATTTCTAAACCTAAAAAAGCAATTTATTAAGATGCTATAACCATGCCATTACATCATGAGACGGGAAAACAGTGAGAGAACTTCTTAAAAAAAAAAAAAAAGATCAGGCTTACTCAGCTCTTAATGTAGCCCAAGTGATCATTCAGGCATCCTTGGAATGAGAATTTTGAATTAAGGGTGATGATAGCCTTAAATAATAACCTCCATACTGTCTACAAGGCTTTTATTCTATTAACTCCAGCATCTCAGGCAGGATGATAAATTCACTCACTAATGGTCAAATAGCACTTTTTCTTATAACTTGTATTTTATTTCTTTTTGGCAGATACCATCTCTGCAATCCAGCCTGTGCCAGTGCTGACAGCACTTGCAAGAAGCCTGTCTATTCAACTGATTTTTAATGACTGAGCAGCTTTGCTGCTGGGAAGTTTTGGTCCCTGGGATGAAAATAAATGGGACATGCCTTTATTTCTAACTACTCTGTGCTTTGCTAGTTCTTTTTTTGCACAGAAATATCACCCGAGTCCCCAGGACATGAAGGAGCACATTCACAACCCCACCCCTCTGGTCTCTGCTGCCTGGTTCAGCTTCACTTCTCTTCTCTAGGTTCACACACCTTCATATTTTTTAGAAGTTCAAGATTCCCTGAACTGTCATTTATATCCCACACCTGGTCTGTCACTAAGTTTGTGTCAGGATTGCTGCAAGAGCGACAAGGACCCTGCCACTGCTGTGGGAACGCAGTGATTCAAACAAAGCCTTGCCTAAATACCATGTCTTGTCTGTGGACAAGGCAGGCAGCAGCAAATAACTTTTTTGATTTATACTCAGGACACAGGTACAATAAACAATTCAGTAAATAACATGAAATGCCAGCTGGGTACAGCTGAGGCTCTCAGGGAATTTTCCTCTTCAGAAAAGCTGACTATTCAACAATCTGACATTTAAAGTATCCTAAATTTCTTAAACTGGACTCATAACTGGAAAATGCAATGGTGGCTGTCACCTCAGTAGTGACAAAGGGGAAAATCCAAGTTCTGATTCCCCTGGCCCCTTCCCCTGCCTGGTATTTTTCCATGGCCTGGTTACCCTTTGGACACATCCCAAGTTCCTTCCTGTGGTGGTCTCTGAAATTCATTTAAATCAGGAAATTACTCTGCCTGTTTTTCTCCACAGACTACATGAGTCCAGGCTGACAAATCACAGCAGGATGGATGTCAACCATGATTTAACCCTTCATATCCATGGCCAGGCCCTTCTGAAGGCTGCCTTTCCTCTCAGTTCAGTGTGCCAAGACCACAGCTTCTGGAAAGGATCATTTATTTCCCCTTGACTGGATCCTCCTTGACTCCAGTTCATCATGCTCAGGAGTGCTCCCAGTCCCTGGGATTCAGGTGCTTGATGCAGGTGCCAGCTTGGCTGCACAGTGCTGGCACTTGGCTGCCAGTGGCACTGTGGGTGTGCAGGCACTCCCAGCACCCACGTCAGCGAGACCAGCACCCCTGGTGCCACAGACTGGGCATGAGGGCAGGAGCCACAGGGCTGTGCAGAGGCTGTTCCTCAAAGAGATCAGAGGTTTGCAGGTGTTGCTAGAGGATGGGACATGGCAGGGGCTGTTCTGCAGCCAAGCTTGGGGCTGCTGAGCAGGTCCCATGTCCCCCAGAGACACATGAGCCACAAGTGCCTTCAGTGATTAACATCAGCTCCTGACAGCTCCATCAGCCTTTCTGGGGCATCAGCTCCACGGGGAGGGCCAGGGACTTTTCCAAGTCTGGAGCACTCCTGGCACAAAAGCCTCTGCAATGATCTGGCAGAGGTGCCACCTGAGCTCTTGCGGTGAGCACTGGCAGGTGTGGAGGCTGGGCCTGCTTAACAAGGTCACTTCTGCTTTTTTAAGGGACTTTCCCAATCTCCATGTGGGAACAGATCACACCCACAGTGGGGTATGGCAGCTGTGGCAGATAGCCAGGCACAGATTTGGGGTTGATTGTAGCCTTTAAATTCATATTGGGAATGATTTGGAGAGACCCCAGGTCCTTGTGCAGTGATGATTCATTTGGCAAGGTCACGTATGTGGGAAACCTCCTGACCTGGAAGCATTATTCCAAGCAGGGCAAATAGGTGTTGCCCAGTCTGACCAGCAGCAAACTGCCCAGGCTGGTGCATCCTGCCTGGCACAGCTTTCTGTGGAGGACCAGAGTGAGGAGGAGGGAACTTAGAGACTCTGATGGACTACACCAAGGATAAGCCAGCCAAGGTTCCTATATCCTCCAGCTCCAACAGCCAAGCAGAGCCTGCTGCTAGAAGACAAGAAGTTGGAAAAGATGATTAATAGAGGCTTGGGAACAAAGTTGACTTGATTTCTTTTGAAATGGAGAGCAGTTCCTCAGACAGCAGCTGGCATGAGCCTGCACAGCTTCCAGTGGGAAGGGAGATAAACGCCTGCCTGGACACAGTCCAACCCAGTGTGAAAGGAGACACATTAAGGAAGCAAACAAACCTGTTGCTCTCAGTCCCAAGGTGCTGAGATGGGCTTGTAAAACAGCTTGGGCAGGGGCCACCCCAGAGCATGCTGCCCTCTGCCATTACACCAGGAGGCAGTGCCAGGCAGCATGGCAGGGTCACAGCCACTTAAACACCCATCCCTGTGTGAGCAGAGCAGGGGCCAGCAGGAGACAAACCCTTCCATCAAAGGCAACTGGACCAGGAAATGTGGGGAGCTGGTTTACAGCCCCTGGAAAAAGTTCCACAAGTTGGCCAGAATGGATATCAGAGCTGCTGGTTGTTTCAAAGCCTACATCGCTCTCACCCTATAAATCAAACAGGAAGATGCAGCAGACTCATCACAGTGAGATTAAATGGATTTCTCACTGGTGTTATGCCAATGCCATGGAGTTTTCCTTCATCTCACTCGTTTCCAGGGGTTTTAACTTAAAGCTTCTTCCCTGCACTGCTTGTGATGTGGGTAAACAAAGCACCAACTCCTGGCCAGAGTGACAGGGAAAGCAAGACTGAGCATCTGTGCTGCACAGCACCTTCTGCTAAATGGGGATAGATTGGGGTAAGTACTCCAAACCCATGTGAGGGTGGGGCTCCAGACCCCCTCACCCAGGAGGATTAAAAAAGGCCTGCTGGTCTCCAGTGAACTGCTCCAGCTTGCAGCTGTGGCAGGTAGTCCAGCCACAAACCACGTAAGTGAAGGGAATTATTCTTTTAATTAGAAACAAGCCCCAGCTCTTGAGTAGCCTGCAACACCTAAAGGGTTGTTTGTAAAAAAAATGTTTTATTTCCAGGGAGATGGCTCACTCATGATGGCTGTAAAACCCATTAATGAGAGGATAAGGGTTCTAGAGCTGTTATAAAATCCACTGGCTCATTTCTGCTTTAGTGTTGCTTACAATTCAATTTTCACACAGGATCATTTGTTTAGCAGACGTTAATGCAGTGAAGGTGAGCTAACTGCATCCAGCACTCTCTCACTGCCAAGGCACAGTCACATGCTCCCAAAAACCTGTCTGCATGACTCCTCTGCCAGGATGGGGCCAGCACACAGCCTCTCCCCACCACAAGCACTGGTGCACATGGTCCCAGTGCTGCTTGCTGGTCCCTTAGCAGTTCCCTGGATCACATCAGGCAGCTGACCCTCTCCAGCCCAACTCTGCCCAGGGGTGCTCAGATGCCTGCCTGGGGCAGTTCTGCAGAGTCCCAGCATCATTTTCTGGGCTTTGCTCCTCATCTTCACAGTGATCAGAGTACCCTGCAAAAGCCAGCCCATGAGGACAGGTCCTTTCTTGGCAGCTATTTTCTTGTACAGGGCAGCCTGGACTGTTTTATCACAGCAAATGGGAGTGGAAAGAATGGGGCAACTACCCATCCTAATGCTAATCCCTCTTCCATAGGGACAATAAAAAAATACATCCATTCCCATGGGAACACCACTCAGCTTTGCAACATTGAACAGAGAGTCTCTTAAACCAGACAGCTTCTCCTAAAGCTGGTTCTGTACGGTTTAATTAAACTCCACAGACAGCTTCACACACCCAGCCTTAACAGGAAGGCAGAAAAACCCCAGTGCAAAAGCTCCAGCAAAGTCACACCAGGGCAGAGACATGGCCCCCAGTGGGGAGGAGATGTTTGGGGCAGAGGGACTGCTGGCAATGCCAGTCCTGGGCACCTTCTGTCACCAGTGCCCCCACGATGCTGAGCTGTGAGTGCAGCCTGTGCTGGCTGCTGCCTGCACTGAATTGCACTGCACTGTCTCCATTTATTTGATTTGTATCGCCTGAAGGAAAATGCTTTTGCTGTCTTCATGCACTCTAAGCATTTGGCTTCAAAATAAAAGCTCTGGGGACCTGTCATCACATGCTTTCCTTCCCATAAAGAAAAGGCAAGTTCCAGTGTTTTTGAGCTGAATTGCAGAAAAGTGCTCGAGCCCACCACTGCTGCTCCGCCTTGCTCAGGGTGACCTTGCAAAGGTTATTTTTGAAAGCTGCTGCTCCTCCTGCTGCAGTCTGACATTGGAACTGTCACATCCTGCCTTCCTGCTTTACCTGGAGGACTTCAACAGCCTTTGGAGGAGTCAGAAAAGTAGCAGCATGGCTCAGGTTCTTCCCCCTGAGCAAATGCTCTCAGGACTTGATCCTACCTACCCACATGCATGAGTGCCCCCGCTCTTCCACTGGCATCGCACGGATGCCCGTGTGCATGGCACAGCCCTGGGCCTTGGTGGGATGGGAACAGGTCATGTCTGCTGGAGGCCTGGCTCTTTCCCCTCTGCATCCTGTGAGCTCTGGCAGGATTTCCTCCTCTCCAGACACACAGAGGCCATGGGGGAGGCATGGGATGGTGTGTGCTTGAGTGCTGTGCTCAGTGCTGCTCCTCCTGCCCCATACACACATGCATGGCCCAGACCTCAGCTCCCAGGGACAGTGGCCTGTGTGAGTCCAAAATGAAAGCCCAGATCAGAGTTGCTGGGAAAGAATTTCTCTGCTCTTGGGAATAAGGAGAGGAAATTCACTTCCCTGATTTCTCCCTGCACAGGTACTGGTTCCTTTCTCACCTCAGACACTTTTGTGCAGTACCCTTTCTGTGGTCCATTACACAGACACAGAGACCGTGGGGGATGTCACTGCTGGCAGGGACACCACACAGCTGTAGTGTGTTCTGGGCTCCACTTTCTTCCAGACATCTTCACACAGCTTCCTGGCACCTCCAGAGCTACCCAGGCACCCACCAACAGGAGCACAGCTTCCCTGCCAGCCCACCAACAGCCAGGGAGCTCATTCCTTACTCTAAGAGGAAGAAAAAGAAATATTTAAATTATTTAATTTGCAATTGACTCCAGTCCCTCAGGCCAAGACATTCAGTACAGAGTGGCCAAAAAATCCGAACCACTGTTTTGCTCTAAAATATTTCCCTACTCCAACAACACTGTTACTGCAGTAGCAGATCTCACTCCTCCTGTCTCTCGCTTTATCTTTGCCTCTCCTCCCTCCCCCTCCTGTTTTTCCCATCTGTGTTTGGAGCAGAGGAAGCGGAGATGAAACACAGGCTGCTGACTCTTCCTGCGGCTCTGGATTGCCCAAACCAATCGACTTTGTTCAGTCTCTGCCTTTCCCTGCCCACTTCTGACAAGCTCTGCAAAGATCACAATGTATTTACTCTTCTCCCAGCGCAGTGAGGAAGATGAAGCACGAGTGCTCAGTGTACTGGTACAGAAATTACAAACAAAGGCTCTGCAAATGCAGTGGTCAGAGGATTCAGAAAGCTCTGACCTGACCCAGCACGGGGCCCTGGTTAAATGATTTGCTGAGAGCTGCCAAGAGGCTGTGCAAGCATCAAGCAAAGTGCTGCTGGCTGCACAAATTACCTGCTTATTCCCTTTGTTAGGGTTTACACACACATCCCCCATGCCTCTGAAGGAATAAAAAAATGGGTCTTGAAAGCTCCTACCGATTCTGCAGTGAACTGTGGCATTAAGGATGTGGAGGGAGGTGACCCCACCAGCTCACGGTTCATTCAGCAGCAGCTCGTGGGTGTTGCTCACCAGAGAGTGGAGCTGTCTCTGGCAGCTCCCTGCCCTACTTCTCTTTCAGAAATACATAATTGTGACATTGTGTTACATAATTTATCATGTTACATCGAGATTGGGGCCGTCCTTGTGCAGCTTATTCTTCTGGGTATTTGAGCTGCCAGGAAGGAGAGAAAAGAAGTGCAACCCCACAAACAGCTACTACTTTAGGAAAAGCTTTTAGAGTTTGGAACAGTCTGGGACACCCCTGTCCTTGAGCACACAGTCAAAAGGAGTTGCACAAGCAGAGCTTGGTCTGACCTGTGAGATGGCATCTCCCTGGCACACTGCTCTAACTTCAGGGTGTTGGAAAGGACCCCAGTACATCAGCAGAGCTCTCCCCAGACAGCCTGTTCCTTTTCCAGTGCTTCCTTATGTGTGGACCAAAGGCCCAAGAAAAAGGCAGCTGTGAGTGGGTGAAATCCTCCCCACTGCTGCCAACCTCACTGGCAGCACCTGCAAGGTGGGCTGTAGAGCCAAGCCAGCCAGTGTTTGCTGGACAAGCACCCTCCCAGAGCAGGGTTACAACTCACAGCCCAGCAGGCTAAACTGGCCAGAAAACATCAGTGCAGAGCAGCAGGAACTGTGGTGCAAGGGCTCCTCTCCCTGAAGGTGCTAATGCAAGCAGAGGCTCCAGGTGCCAGCACCCCCATAGTGGCTCCACACCTCCCACAGGACAAGATTCTCGTGCTCACCAGGAGAATTAGGTTCAGCCTGTCCAGGGACAGGCACTGCCTGGAGCCCTGTTTTTGCACTCCCAGTGCAGCCTGAGCTGCAGCTCCCTGTCCTGGGCATGAGGGATTTCACTGGTGTCCAACTTGTGGACCTGGTAGTGCCTCTCTCATCCCACCAGTGGCAGGATGGGCAGCTCCAGCCTTCATCCTCCCCCGTGCCAGAGCAGCAGGTGGGTGTCACCTGCTCAGGTGATGAATTTTGTGGGCACAGCAGCAATTCCTGCACCAACCCAGCCAGCTGTTTAACCTGGAAATGAGTCTATGAGCCCCAGGAATTATGACACTACCCCACCCCTGGGGCCTCCAGCCTTCACCCAAGCAAAGCACATCCAGCTGCAGGACCATCAGGAAGGGGATGCTGACCATGCCTGGGCCAGAGCAGAGGTGCTGTGGACAGTCACTGCTCAGGATACTTCTCCCAGTGCCACAGTGGTGGCCCTGTGTGGCCCTCCTCCCGATAGCCAAGGCACTCAGTTAAGCACCTCATTGTCAAGAGAGAGAGGTTTGGGAAACAGAGCTGCTGTCCTTTTCTGGAGAAGACCACAGCTTGTCCTGCCTGACAGGCTGGGTCGATGCCTTGCAGTCCACTTTCCTCAAGGGTTTTTAATGCCATCTGACATGAGTTAAAAACACTGCATACAAACAGATGCTCTGACCAAGTCTGAAGGGCAAAAGAGAATTAGAGATGCCATTTGGCTATTACAAGCAGCTCCAAGGGGATCAGCTTTTGGTGTTGCATAATTTAATACTTTAACCAATTAACTAAATGACTAGAAAAGTCTTTCCTGGTAAGACAAGCAGATGACACAAGCTGGTGGTGCCATAAACAGCAAGGAGCACATGCTGCTAGTGCCAGTGATCTGAGTCACCCAGGGAACAGCCCCAAATACACCTTGAAACTGTGAGCACAAGGGCAGGCTGGGACCTGAGGGCACAAGTGCTGTGAAGGATGAAACTCTGTGCAGGGAAGCAATGGCTGAGGACGTGACCTAGGGACCACAGCTGATGGAAGCAACCAGGCTGCCCTGCGGTGATGAGACCATTGACAAATCACTGTTCTCTGCTAGACACAGCACCCAGAGAAAAATAAAATAAAGGTTAGAAAAGATTTCTGGAGGTCCCTGGTCCAACCTTCTGCTTCCATCAACCCTGTTGCAAACACTGGATCAAGACATTTGAGTTTTGGAGATCTCCAAGAACAGACACATTGCCCAGCACCCTCTCCCCCAGTGACCCCTCCAGTGACCTGGCCCAAGCCCACACCAAGCTCCCGGCACAAAAAAATGGGGGAGAGCTGCCTGACCAATAAAACAAGGCTTCAAAGTAAAGGGCATGAAGGATCAGATGTTCCAGGTGTAGTTGGTGTACAGACATGTCAGAGGAAGAAATGCATGTTCCATCACTGCTCCGAGAACAAATAGCACCTCATGGCTAAAATGTAACACCTAACAAAAGTCACTTGAACAGCATTAGCAGTTTTTCTACAGTGAGACAGATCAGACACTGATAAACTTACTGCAAACTGGAGGAACCAACTGTTGTTGCAGGGCTCGAGCATAAGGAAAAGCCACCCCTCCAGCATGTGCAGAGGGGTGTTTGTGTCTGCCTGCATCCACCTAAACACCTGCAACCACCTAAACAGCCTCACCAGAAGCATCTCGGCACATGAAGTCACTGGATGGCCAATAACAAAAGCCAGTGAAGGCAAAGTTCAGGTGTGCTGTGCCATGGGATTGGGCTGGGTGCCAGGAGAGTTGTCAGCCTTATGCAGCTGTCCTTCCACGGTGGCAGCTGATGTGCAGCTGTGAGGAGCCCCTGTACCAGCTGAATCAGCCTTCCATCATACCTCTGTTAAGCCTTTTTGTGCTGCTCATACCTACAGTCACCTGTCATTGCATCTTCCCAGGGTGTGGGTGCAGGGCAGGGGGTGGGGAGCAGCGCCCTGTGCTCTGGGATGTTGTCCTTCCCGTGGCCATCTTCCTATTTCCTTCCCCCTTCTCATGACTGAGTCAGCCCCTGTGCAATCCCAGAGTGATGACAGCACACCTGCATCCCTGTGCAAATGTCCCAGGGCTGGGATGGCCGGGGACCCTTTGTGGGGTGTGGGGCAGCCAGCTGGGAGACAAGTGATGCTGGACACACAGCTCGGGGGCTCCCACACAATTTGGTCCCCACTCTGTGCAAGTGCAGCCCTTGGGTTGCAGCGAGCTCTGTTTCTGCATGCAGCTCTGCTCAGGAAGAGGAAAGAGGCACCAGGGATGCAGAGCAGCCCATGCATTTATTTGGGTGAGGGTGGACAGGCAGGGCTGGTGTGAGGGGCTGCAGCAGGGTCACGGCCCAGGGGTGCTTCCATTTAGACCAGCTGGAGACCTCATAATTCCCAGACACCTAAAATAGCTGCCACACAGCTCTTGGGTGATCCACAGGCAGAACTATGTCCCAGCCATGCAGTGACCTCCTTCAAAGAGTGTACAATTAATAAGCAACTTTGTAATTTGATAATTTGTAGAGAAGAAATTAATTGCTATCTGTATCTTGCCTGCCTGCTGTGATGACTGGGGCACCTGCTGGCTCAGAGCTCTTGGGAAGGGTAATTACTGGGGAGGGATCCCCAGGATTGTAGCACAGTAATGGGAGATGCTGCTCACCCGACAGCCTCAGCCTTGGCCATGCTCACGTGTGCATCCAGCAGTGTCAGAGATATTCCGGGTACAACATCTATTCCCTGCAGCAGGGGTAGAACCCTTCCTCCATGCCAAATGCAGGAGAGTCCCCTGCTCTGCCACAGCCCCTGTGGGCAATCGCTAACCTGCTCCAGCTGTTCTTCTTTTGGGGAAAGAGGGAGCTGTACACATATTCAAAAGCAGGTTTCTTTGTATTTTGTTATTACTGTTGGAACCAAACATGTTTTCTGTGTAACATCCCATCAGCAGAGCCAATGTGCTGCCAGGGAGGGGGGCATGGAGGGACCCCATCCCTGCAGAGCACAGCAGTGAGGAGCCACTCGCCTCGGGGGGCTGCTCCTTTGGAACATTGCCTTGCAGGTGCCCACATTTCCACTCCCAGGAGAGCCCCCTCCCAGTGCTTTGGGTGTTGGCTCCTGTGCTGTAAATCATGTGTGGGGGTAGTACAAAGGCTTATCTGCCCCTCCTGGGATGAAAGGCAGCCACTGCACCCACCCTGCAGGAACCTGCCCAGCCACCCACCTCCACCTCTGCTCTGCCTTGGTGCGATGGCTGGAGAGCCCAAGGGAAGCAGCACCTGCTGGTCCGTGCCCACACAGAGCAGGACAGCACCACAGCCCACTGGAACAGCCAGAGGGTTGGAAATCTGGAAATCATTGAAATCATTGTCTAGAACAGGGTGTGCAAATAGACACCCCAGAGCAGAGGCCAAGAACTGCCCCAGCACGTGTCAGCCTAACCCCCAAAACTGTGGCCAGAACAAGATACAGCTCTGCACATCTCAGGGTAAAGGCAATTGCAAAAATAAAGATCAGAATAAAAGGCATAAGTGTGACAAGCTGCACGAACACCACGAGATTGTTGAAGGAAGCGGTGAGCACAAGGAGAAATCTCTGCCCAGACCAGAAAGGCAGAGGGTGACAAATCATGTAGGCAGCAACCCAGAAAAGGAGAGGTATTTGATAAATATTTCTGTTCAGCATTTGGGAGGCAAAAGCCAAACAATACAGCGTGCTATAAAATAAAATATAATCACAATAAAACACTTTCCATCCTACGAGGGCTTCAGGAAGATGTTAAACAATAGCTACCGGGGTTAGATGTTTCAATCGGCAGGTCTGACACATCGGTGAGCGTATGAAGGAGCTGGGAAAGGAGCACCTAATTAGCTCCTGTGGGTCCCTGGGACTTCCCCCGGGGTCCCAGGCTGGCACGCTGCCCGGACCTCCATGGAGTAAACAGGATGTCCCAGGCCGCTCCGGCTGACATCAGCCCTGTGCCGGGGGCTGGAACGGCCCCGACCGGATTCGGCTGATAAAGGTTTGAAACGGGGAATTATCATTAGTGTCAATTAGCACCATTTTATGAAAAAGAGGTCTTGGCATATCAGTGTTCTTGCGATTGTTCCTATCGCTCAGGCTGGTGACGGCGCTGATGTAAGCGGCTTGCGCAAGGCTTTGGCAGCTCCAGCTGGGAGCGAACGCGGAGCCTGCGCTGGAACCCGGGCTCTGCGAGCGCCCGAGCCTTGCTGCGGGCACGGCCCCGCCTCGGCCAGGTGCTTCCGGGGGCCTCCAGTGCGGATTAATTCCCAGCCCTCCAGTATTTAACACCTCCTCGGTTTCCCAGCGGAGGCGGGAGCTGCCCAGGCTCCAGTGAAGCCGTCCTGGCACAGGTACCAGGGGGCACTGACAGGTGCACCAGGACCAGGGGGCTGTGCCCTGGGTGCCTGGGGGACAGTCCCCCCTGAGAAAAGGGGCCTCTGGTAGGGAAGGGACTGAACAGAGCTGTCCAGGAGGGACCTGCAGTGTCCCTGGGAGCCAAGCCCAGTGTGGGGGAAGCATCTCAGGAGGCTGGGAAACTTGGAGAAGCCCAAAGAAGAGCCAAGGACCAATGAAGGGATCAGAAGACAGATTTTTAGCGGAGAGAAATTCCTGGGACACTGTCAGTGTGGGCCAGAAAAAGAGGTTAAAGGGCTAACTTGATCCCAGCTTATTAAAGCTCTTTTTGATGTGATTAAATGTTTGGCAGTGCCTCTGTTTGGCAGACAAGAATGAGAGAAGGCTGTGGTTAGAAAAAAGGCACGGATTCAGTGCGTGAGCACCTTCTGAAACACCCTGACAAAGCCTGGGTGAGCTCCCCATCCCTGGCAATGCTGTGACCGAGGTAGGCTCAGAGTGACACAGCCCTGCAGCTTCACTGTGGACAAAATCTGTGCTGACAGAGCAGCCCCCTGCCATGGGCCTTGTCCTTGTGCCAGCCCTGCCTGGTGGGATGCACCAGGGCTGCAGGCAGAGGGAGAAGCTGTTGATGGGCTTTCATAACTATTGATATAACAACAGTCTCAGGGAGGGATCTGGATTTACAGCTGGCCTCTCCCTGCCTGGCTAAGCCCTGTCCTTCATCATTTACCTGGAGCAACAAATCACGCTCTCCATGGGCTTGTCACTTACTGGCTTTTGATGGACACCTCTCCTAGGCAATTGCAGGTGAAGGCGACTGGTTGCTCCATTTTAGAGGACAGTTTGCTGCTGACAAGAAGCAGTGAAGAAAACTTGGCTGATTAATATACTGTCTTTTTTGACATGCATGCTAGAAATAGAGGAGTGGATAAAAAGGTGATGATAAGCAGTGTGATTACAGACCCACGAGGGAAATGAACATATACTTCAAACTGGAGGCAGCAGAGCACAGCCCAAGCGACAATTAAAGATGGATTCTGCAATCTGTCCTTGTGTGGAGGCCACTGGCTTCCCTGTAATTTGGAGTGTAATTGAAGTAATTACTCAGAGCTCACCCTAAGGAGCATGGTGGAACACCATTTTGGGTTGTTTCTCTAGCTGGTGATGTGACAGCTCCTTGTAAATCACTCTGAAGTACCTGGGTGTGATGCTGAAGGAATTGGGCATAGGCTGTGCTGGCCCCTGTGTCCAGCCTGTGAGAACAGAGCAGGAGTCCTTCAGCAGCAGAGGTAGTGCTCAGAAATTAATTGCTGGGCAATCAATTAATTCATACTCCTCCTTCCCTCCTCAGTTCTCCCAATAAGCATTGCTTGGCAGGCTGGGCTGCCTGTAATCCCTGCTCCACATTCAGAGCTGCATCTAATCCCTTCCAGCAGGCAGCTGCCTTTCCTGTTTGCCCCCATCCCAGCCTCAGCACACCCTTCCTAAACAGCCCTCTGCCAGTGGCTGCCTCTGCCCTGGTGGTTCAGTGCTGCTGCAAACATCCCTCAGTGGTGCAGCAGTGGTCCAGCAAGGTGTCACAAGCATGCCACGCCTTGGTTATCATGGCAATGCCAGACACTGATCCATGGGCTGCTGCTGGCAGTGACTAGTCCCCAGACAAGCTCTGTGGCTGCAGCGAGTCTGCAGCATCCCCTGCATCCCTGTCCCACTGCAGACTGGGCACTGGAGCTGGCAAACCTCCCCAGCATCCTGCTAGTGAGCCAGCTGGGGCTGAGGCACCTCCCGGCTGTGAGCCACCGGCAGACAGGCAGTGCCAAGGGGGTGAAGCCACACACCCACCCAGGGAGCACAGGACATTTATTTGCCACCTTGGGAATATCAGCTGAGCAGTGGTTTTGCAAAGGACACTGGGCAGTGTGTGGCTACAAGGTGCCCACCATGAAGCCAGTGGGACAGCAAAGCAGGGGCAGATGGAACTGTCCTGTCCCAACATGTCCATCTCCAGCAAAGCCAAGTGCAGCACTGATGGGCATGAAGGTGTGGGCCATCCTGGGGGAGCAGGAGGGCGCTGTGAGTATTTTAGAAGTCAAAGGGCAGAAGGATTTGTGCTTCATGAGCAACAGGGCACAGACTGGCCCACGGTCCAGTTTCTGTGGCTCCTCTTTCCAATGGAGGAGCTCAGCAGCAGCACTGGCAATCAGACTGTGGCATTGGGCAAGACTGGCCGTGGCTGTTTGTTGCTTCTCAGAAGCCAAGCAGTAATCCTGCTCCCTGCTCCCCAGAGTGTAACCTGTGAGAAGCACGTGTGCTGTAGACCAGGGGCCTCCTTCCCTGGGGCCACTGCTCTTAAGGAGCTTGGGACATCCCACCCCAGCAGGCAGGGAGCCTCTCTGCAAGGTGCCCACTTGGCTGGAGCTCCTGGTGCTTCCCAGAACCGGATCAAGAGCACAGTCATTTTTCCTGGCTGTGTCAGGCTCTGCCAGGAGGTGTTGATTAGCTTGGCAGATTGCTAATTGCCAGGAAGGGCCCAGCACAGAGGTCAGGGTGGCTGTTCTCTGGGAAGAGGGAGGTTGGGACACCTTGGTTAAGTGCGTGGATACTTGGGGAGAAGGGGTTGCACCAGTGCCAGGGCTGGAAAAGCTGTGCTGCTGTAGGATGGCTCTCTTTTAAACTTCACTGGCTTTGAAAAAACACAGCCAAATGTCCATCTGTGTCTCACTTTGAATCAGCACCTCACATGCTGCAGGAAAACAAAGTCCACAGTATCCAAAAAAACTCCTCCAAGGTGCGCTAAGACAGCTGGACAACAACTGCATGTTGAGCTTCTCCTTGCCCTGTGTTTAGTAACCACCAGCACCTCCCTCCTCAGTTTTAATGCCTTTCTTTTAAAATGTTTTTTTCCCCAATCACCTGCAGCTCTGTTCTGAGGCTCCTGCCTCAGCTTATCCCAGCAAAAGATGGAGCAAACATCCATGCTCCTGGTCTGCAGCACAGTCCCCTGTGCCTGTGTGCCTTCTCACCCTCCTGTGGGACACTGCCCAGGATTCAGAGGCTGGAGAGGGTGGCATGAAGAGCCTCACATACCCACACACCCATATACAAACCCACACTCACATGCGCTTGCCCTCCCTCAGATACTGGTTCCACTCAGCCAAATGTTCCATCACCCAGACAAAAGGGACACCTGACATTTCTGGCCAGGTATTGAATGAAGCCAGTCTGTGAGATGGTGAGGGTGTTTAAAGGCTTTTGTTTATGATGTCTGCTAAAGATAAGCCTCCAGGAATGATGAAAGATGCCCTTTGGAAGCAAGAGTAAGGGAGGTAGGAGTGCCAGCCTTAAATTACTGTGAAAGATGACACTACCTTTTAACATTCAAAGTGCAAAAATCCTGTGTCCCACCACATCTTGAAAGAGGCCTCTTGGATTATGAGCGTGACCAACAATGACTGGAGGTAATTCCTGCCTCCTCCTGGCACGTGCATAAGCTGACAGCAGAAATTGTCTTCCACACTATTGCTTTTCCCTTGGAGGCAGAGGTTCACAAGGTGTGAATATAAATCCATACAGAAAACCCACTGCTGTTCTCCTAATGTGGAATAAGCAGTGGAGAAGAGGAGCCCTGGTTACAGCAAGGTCTGGGAGCAAGGAATGGCCAAAGTTTAGGCCTTTCACCTGAGCAGGCCGAATAAAGCATCACTTCTTGATCTATTTTACATTTTCATTTATACTCACAGACTCTCGATGCAAAGCCTTCTGTGCAGCACACATGGGAAACGTTTCTTCAGGGATGAAATTATTTACTGGACTTATTACAATCAGCAGCAGGTTTTGAGTTTCCTCTCAGGGTCTCAAAGACAACACTGTTGGTAGGTATTTCACCTGGCATCAGTCTGAAAGAAGAAAAATAGCTGAGACCTCCAAGATTAACTGTCCTTGCTGTGAGAAACATTTATCAGTGTTCAATCTGCTTTCCTCTATCTTTATTTCTATCAAATGCCTGTGACCAAAGATCTTTGCCCTATCTGAAAACATTTCTTCCCCATCAAACATAGATCATGCAACGCTCTCCCACACATACAAATTTCATGTTGCTAGAAAATTACAGTTTCCAGATCAGCCAGGGAAGCATTTTTGCTGTCCCACTGTACTCTGTGGAACACAATGGAGGGGAGGATGTGGGGACCCTTAATAAGGGGTGATGCTTCCCTCCATCCTCATACACAGAGCCCCGAGAAGCCCAGCTATGGGAGAAGGGGTCTCCAGTCCTGAGGACCTCTCCAGCTTGTTCTCATCCTGGTTTGCAGCATTCCCCAGGCCAGGAGGGCATCATGGACCTTCCCAGGAGATGCTCCTGGGAACCAGGAGCCCACTCACTCCCTTTCCTAACAGCTCAGAGAGGTCCCACAGGCTTGGCACTGGCACCAGAGGGCTGGGAATGAGCTAAGAGTCCTGAGATCAAATTTTCTCCTAAACCAGTAAAACACCCTCTACTTGTTTGCAAGGGCTATGGGACAGCTGTGACCCACATCTCTGTCCTGCAGTGGGACATTGCAGAGGGATTGGAAGCAACCCCACAGCCTTCCTCACTCTATTCCAGCCACAGGCAGAAGAATGAAAACCTGGGGGACCCTTCTGCTGTAATTTGCTTTGTTTGACCAAGGACAGAACTGGTGCAAGCAGAGGAACTGCAGGAGAGCCATCCCAAACAGCACCAGAGACCCTGCACTCTGTGGGAGTTGGGCTGGGAAGCCCAAACCCTTGCACATAAGCCCAGCACAAACCCTGCTGGCAGTTTTCCTGCCACACTGAACAGGGAAATGTAATGGCAAAGATTCCTGTTTATCCACAACTATGGAAAAAACATTTATCTGTCCCTACCAAATCCCCCTCCCCCAGCCCTCCCCCCAAATTGTCACAGAGGTTTATCCAGGGGCTGGAAGGTAACAGGAAGCCTGGTTTTGTACCAGGGCTGGCTATGGCTGTGAGCTCCCTGAAGCTTGTAAGAGACACCAGAGGTGAGCAGCAGACAGAAGCTATGTGCATTGGATACAATACCTTGGATCTTCTTTCATCCAGAAAATAAACTATTAAAGATTTGCTTGAAAGGGGCATTTTCCTTGCCATTGATACTTCCAGCTGTAGAAATAACAACTTATTTACAATGCTTGCTTGTTACAGCAGTTTGCAAGGAGAAAAAAAACATTGCCTGATTATTTCCAAGGCAGCAATGAAACTGAATTAACAATATTTGATAATATAAAAAGTAAACTACAAGTAAATAGTTTGAACTTCAGCAATATTTGCAGCTGATAATGATAATGTTGAACTGGTGAGATGCTATCCCAATGACACAGTCACAGGAAATGAGGAGGAATATTTGCTTCCAGCTAATTGCTGAGCCCATATACCGTGTAACACCACAAAGCACATTCTGAATAAATCATCATTTGATCTTGAAGGTTATGCAACAAAACTTTTCAATTGCCTTTTCTTATCATCAAAAGAATTTTGGGATTACAGGGGAGAATTCATTTTTTCAGCTGTGGGAGCACGGAGAAGCAGAGGTGTGCCCTGACAAGGCAGGTATCTGTGTGCTTTGCCACCTGACCATGCCACCTGGGCATGATTCCAGCTCAGACATTTCCTCGTGTGGAGGGGCAGGGATGGTGGGACTGGGCAGAGAAGCTGCCAGTGCTGGAATCTCACTGGTGCTGCTGCCCAGCCCCTGCTGGGCACACTGCAGAGGCTGGGCAGGGGAAGCAAAGCAGCCTTTGGCATCACCCCTAGCCCAGACACCCCCTCACCCAGCAGAGCTCCACACAGCTCCAAAGCCAACGAGCAGTGCAGCTCCTGTGCCCTGCCCCAGGGAGGCTCACAGGGCTGTGGGGCAGCAGCTCCTCCCTTCAGTGCCCACTGCACCCACCCCACTGCTGCTGAGCCCTGTGTGTGCCACCTTGGCATTGGATCACTCCCTGCTGTGCACCAGGAGCTCTCATCATCTGCCCATTTATCTTCTCCAGCACAATCCATCATTTCAGCAGAACTGCTGTCCCACCTGGCGTTGCAGCTCTGTTTGTACCACACAAAGCAGGTGTCCAGGGCAAAGGCTCCCCTCTCCTGGGCCCAGCACCTGCATCCTCCCCTGCCAAGCTGAGCCTCTTGGCTGTCTACGTGACTCAGCTTTCCCCACAATGCACCATACACATTTTTTTACAAGGATGGTTAAAAATACCACAGTTTGATCTTCCTTATGCAAAAGACTGTGACATCTAAGGGAGAAATTAGAAAAAAGCAGGCAAACTTGGCTCTTAACTAAAACTGGACAGCAGCAGAGCACAGCACTCTGCCAGGGGCCTCCTTCACAGCATCATGCTGCTCCCAGGGAGCTTCTGCAAGATAAATGAATGGGCTCAGCTGCTCTCCCCAGCTCTGGAATTTGGAGGAATTAGCATGCACCTTACTGTGTTTTACAGTCTGAGCCCAGATGGTGTGCAGGAGGAGCCCTGAGAGCTCAGTGCATGCCCATGTGATGGGTGGGGTGCTCTGGGCAGCCTGGTGGCAGTGCTGGGACCCCTGGGTGTCACTGACATCCCTCTGCCCTCCCACAGCTGACAGCTGCAGAGAGTGTCTGCAGTGTGGGCCCCACGGGACAAACGCCTTCCCTGGGCCTGTGTGGGTCAGCCAGAAGCATCCCCTCCTTCAGCCCAGCCCTGCTGCTGGCCACAGCACTGATTTAGCTCTGGTCAGCTCCACCCTGTTCTGGCAGTACCAGAAGGTTGCTATTCTACAAGCAGCTATAAAGGGCTCGAGCACTAGGACAGTATCAATTGTGGTTTTCTGACAATGGTTCCACAAAAAGCCAAGTTATTCTGAGAAGGGTAAATGCAGCCCGACCATTATATTTAACTCATGTCCGCCCACAGCCCTCCTGCTCTGCTGAGCACAATGGCACTTCAAACTCCATGTCCTGCCCTAGATGTGACTTTGGGGACAGGGTGACTTCACTTTCTAGTGTTGCTGCTCCTTCAGGAGGAATTCTGGCCGCAGGAGGTCTCCCCGACACGTGCTCTGCCACCCTCCCATGCTACAGGCATATCCCCTGCATCCTGCACCACATCCTGCCCAGCCTGTGTAGGATGCTCTGGGCTCCTGCTGAGCTGCCCGTACCACCAGAGCAGAGTGGGCATCACTCCCCTGTGAGGGATATGGAAGTGAAACTGGAAAAAAGACCCACACCACCTCTGGACACCTGGCTCCAGGTCAGCCTCCCATACCCTCTAGTCTGGGACTTTTGGGATTGGAAGCTGAAAGGAGAGCCAGAAAATCTTGAAACACTTCTAGGCCCCATGTTGGACAGTGGTTTCTCAGCCTTTGCTTCTTTTTCACTCCTAGAATCAGGACAATGAGGTCCATTTGCAGGGAGGCTTGGCTGAGCACAGGCTGCAGAAACTCCTGGGCATGAGGAGCTGCAGAACTGCAAACACCAGTAACTTCATACTGGAGACCAGAGAGTCATTTTTCAGGATTTGTACATGATGCTAGAAGCCCAAATCCACCTGACACATTTATTCATTAAGAACCTTGTACTGTGTTTTTATGACAAATGCATGACTGCCTTGGCACTCACTAGTCAGCCCAGCATTATTTAAAATCTTCCCTTATTATGATTATTTGATAATGCAGCCTATTACACACAGCTCTTCAGGGAAGGAGAGGATGAAACACTGTGCATTTTATATCCTCTTTGTTATTTGCTGGTAAAACTTCACCAGAGCAATGACTGGTAAAAGAAATTTAGTGGCAGCTGCTGAAAAATATTTGAGGTTTAAAAGTAAATGACTCATGATAGGATATTTCATTACATTTGCTTTAATAATGCTGACTTCTTCTATTTCCTATTTTTGCAACATTGGCTGCTTTAAAAATGTGAAACACTGAGGTGTGTCAGCACAGGCAGGTTTGCTGGCTCCAGTTTCTCTTCCACCACATGGAATTTTCTTCCAGATCCAGTTTCTGCCAGTTTTCCCATCCTTTTGCCTAACTTGAGAATCAGGCTGCTAACTTGGGGTTGCCAGCCTTCTCATCTGACACTGGCACAGTATTGGCATCCTCCTTGCCTTCTGCAGAGGTGTTACAGTGAATTCCCATTGTATAACTGGAATACACTGCAGCCCTGCTGGACTCCAGGCACTGCTGTTTCGCTCATGCACAGTGCAGTGGTTTACAATGCCATGACATCTTTATGTCTATTCCAATTACTGAACAAGAATTGCTGCTGGACACCTTCACTTTTCTGTAGCACTAAGAGTTCCCCAAACTGCTGAGCACAGATCCTGCAGAGTTGCAAGGTTTCCTTTGCTCCCAGGAGAGGGTGAGGATCACGTTGCTAATTCTGCTCAGCTGCACCACCCTGGTCCCTAGCCTGAAGGCTGCTTCAGTGCCTGGGTGATTGCCCAGAGCTGATGCCCAGCATCTGTCCCAGCTCCAGGGGCTGGTGGTGCACAGACCAAGGATGGTTCAAGGCCAGAGCTGGGGCTCAGTGAGCGCAGCCTGCAGGATGCAGTCAGGCAGACGCAGCCTGGCATTCTGGCCCTGTAGCCCACCTGCCTGCTCTGCACCAGTGGTTCTCCTGAACCCACGGAAGCCCTGTGCCCACGGAAGAGCTGCTGCAGTGGGTGCTCCTGGTGAGCCCTCTGGGGCATGGCTTGGCATGAGCAGCAAGGAGGGAGATCCCATCCTGGTCTCCCTCCCAGCTGGGTGCTTGGCTTCCACAAGGAGGGGAACTGGGGGATGTGCTGCCTCCCAGATCACCTTCCTGCTCTCCTCAGCACCCTTGGGTTATGCCCTTCTACATCTGCACTACCCAGCATCTACCAGTGATGAATTTTGTTCCCATTTTATTACCTTCTGCTCCATATCAGCCACATTTTCTGCAGTTCTTCACATTGGCTCTTCCCTCTCCTGAACAGCTCAGCATCAGTGCAGGTTCTGCCATGTCACCATTATACCCTGTTTTCCAGATAATGCTTTTTATTACAGGACCATAGGGCCTGTCAGGTCAGCTGAGCATCCTTTACCTGGCCAGCTCTCCATGCCTCCATTCCACAGCTGAGGGGCCCAGTCTCACATGCTGTTCATTTTTTTTCCCCTACTGCTGCTGGTGTTTTTAAGAATTCTGTATAAAACTCCCCTCTCCCTTGAGCTCAGCTGATTATGCTGGAAGAAGATGTCTTTGCTGTGTTCCCAAGGTAGCCAGAGAAGTCCTCCAGCGCAGAAAAGAAATGAGTTTGAAAAGGAAAAGCATGTAGGGAAAAAAAATACCTTTTTTTTCTGACACATTGCCTAGAGCCCCATGTGCCACAGGGCATCCACAAGTGATTTACTCCCTAAACTGATCCTGTCCTTAGGACCTGAAAGTGTCTGTTTATCCTGACCAGCTCCAAGGAGGGGATGTGTTGTGACAAAGGCAAAAACATTTCAACAGCTGCAAAATACACTAAGAGCAAGAGGTCTGTAGGTGATAAATGGAGACAGTTCATGCAGTGCCTTCTGAGAACAGGGCTCTGCTGGCAGCCTGTGGCTTGCACAGCTTCAGGACTGTCCCCAACAGGGTCACAAATTGCTGCTAAACGATGGCTGACCAGGAGCAGGAGGAGAAGCTGGCACTGGAGCTGTGCTGGTGAAGACTGACACTGGATCAAGTGCCCTGCCAGGGCTGCATGGTGCCAAATGCATCAGGAATGAGCCAGGAGACAGAGCTCAAAGGTGCCCATCTGTTCTGGGGGGAGTTGGAACCCCAGGGCATGGTTTTCTACCTGCCACAATGGCAACATCTGCCCCACAGAACACACATCTGGCTCTCAAGAACACCCCACAGATGGCTGAGCGTTCCCTCTTTGGTGGGCAGTGGAGGTCCAGACCCATGGCTCATTCTGGCAGCTCCAGGCTCTGCTTTGTTACAGCTTTTTCTTCAGGTAGGCAAATTGTCTAAATTAACACTGAGACCTTCGGTACAAAACAGCTAATGCCAGTGAAATACCTCAGGAAGGTAATCTGCTCCAAGTGTTTCCCTTGTTAGCAGCTGATTAGTGAATAAATAATTTCCAGAGGAGAACTGGACAAAGCAAACCCTGCTGGCAATGAAAAGGCTACAGGACCGGGCAGCAATTTCTTTGCAATTAGTAATTAAATCTGCAGAGGCTCGTGATGGTCAGAGATAGAGCTACTGAAAAACTGGCTGAAATATCTACAGGTGCTGGGGAATGTGTCCCTCCATGGCTCCGCAAAGCTTTTGAGGAAACGCTCACAAAACATTGCAGCAAGCTAATAAAATCTGTATTAAAAGGAAAAGCAGGCAGTTGCTGACCCACGTCCCAGGCACACTGATCTTTTTTTTTTTTTTTTTGCCTTTTTCTGTGTCCCTCAGGACAGATTTCACCCTGCCCATGGCTCTGTTGAAGGCAGAGGGGTGGTTCTGGCGCCTGCCTGCTCTGCTGCTGCCAGGCATTTCTCAGCAAAGGCAAAATAATAGGTTGGCTTTTTATCTTTTTGGTTTGTAAAGTCAGGAACTCCATCTCAGCACTGCAGCCCGTTGTTAGGCTTTGTGTTATTCTTGGCACGCTGACCGAGGTGCGCTCAGTTTGAATAGCAGAGCTGAAAAGTAAATACTGTATCCTCTGGGATCTGTGGAGAGAGGGCGGGGATATTTCTTAATGGAGCACCCCAGCACCTGTTTGGGTTAGGCTCACACTAATTGCTCCCTAGGTGAGTTTATACTAACAATTGATTATTTCAAATGGGAAAGAAGTACAAATGAGTAAGAGAATAAACACTGATGGTGTTACGAAACACAGGAGAGGAGAGCAAAAATCTCATGCAGCTCCAGGACAGGGTCGGAAGCAAAGCTGGGCAGAAAATCATGAATACTGTTTTCTGTACGTGCAATTTCTCATGAATGCTGAATGACATAAGAAACTGATTTTTCCCCTAAAGCTTAAGCTAAAGAGATATTTTCCAAAGCCCAATATTCTACAAAGGAGACCCCTTTGCTCTCCCTTCTTCTTCTCCACCCTGGAAAAACATGGGGCTCTTGACATGAGCAGCACTTCACTGTGAGCCAGCAGGTGAGAAGACAAGGAGCAGGAATCTGTCATGGAGGAGCTCTGGGCTGAGTAACCTGAGGATAAAGCCCACCACATCCTTGCAGAGACCCTGGCTGGGCCCACTGCAGCTCCACCATGGTGCAATGTGCCCCATCCCTTGCCACCAGCCTGTGCAGCTGGGACTGGTCTCCTGCTCCCCACAGCCGTGTCCCCCCACTGCTGTGTGTCACAGCAGCATGCCCCCACTTGCCACTCACCAAGGGCTGCCTTTAGCCTGCTGCATCTTCAGAAGGGCTCCAGCCAACCCATGACCAGGCTCTGGGGTCTGCAGATGCCCTTTGCTAGGCAGGGGAGCAGCGCTGGCCCAAGGACACGGTGCCAGCCCTCTGGAGATGAGGAGCTGCCCATCAGTCCCAGTGCTGCTGCTGCTGCTGCAGGGTCACCACAGCAAATCCCCAGTGCCCAGGGGCAAACTGGGGCTGTTTAATGGTTTCTGGGCATCTTTCACCGTTATTGTACTGGCAGCTGCTGAGTGCTGCCTGTCCTGGCCTTGGGCCAGCATCACAGGAACCAAGAGGGGATGCTCAGGTCTGAATTTGTGTGCCCAGAGCAACACCTGCCTGAGGATGGGCTGCAGCAGGAGGGTGCAAGAGGGCCAAGAAGGGTTAGGAAGGAGAGTCCCCATTCTTCCAGGAACTGAAGGAAACGCAGCCGACTGGGCACTTGGTGCAGGAGCTGCCTGTGGGGGTGAGGGCTCCGGGGCAGGCGGTGCCCTCAGGGATGCACAGCAAGCTCTGCTCCTGCCCCAGAGCACAGCCCGGGGCAGCCGCACCAGCCAGCCCCAGGCCCCACGGCGCTCTCTGAGCTGAGCTCATTAGTGCCTGCAATCAGCAGAGCACGGAGGGGAGATAATTACACAGCAGCACGCTGGGCTGCGTGCGGCCCCCATGAACAGGCCGGTGCGGCCTTCGCTGCCCGCCGCGCTCAGTCGGGCCCGGGCCCGCGCGGGTCGGGATGGGGCCGGCGGCGCGGGAGCTGAGCCTCGCGGGGCTCTCTGGGCTGCCTGGGGAGAACCAGTAAGGCTCAATTAAATGTTTCATTTAACTACGCTTTTCCTAGCTGGAAAAAAAAAACCAAAAAAACCAGCAGTGAGTTTCCCAGTGGACTCTGATTTTGTAAAAAAAAAAAAAAAAAAAAAAGAATTGATTTTTAGAAAAATACCTAAGCAAAAGGTTTCAGCGATGGGCGATAATGGCCACGTGTAGGTGTTCTCCCTCATAGACTCTGGGATGCCACAGAGAGGGAGGAGTGCTCCTAACCCTACAGAGAGCATCCCCTGGCTGCAGGTAGAGAGCACAATGCCAGGCCCAGCTGCAGAGATGGCTACGGGGCAGGGAGGCCATCTGGCCCCACACAGCCCCATCTGCCAAGGTGTCACCCTACAGCACCCATCATGCTCCTTTTGGGCCAGCCCCGACAGCCACAGCCATCCGAGCTGCTTAGTTCCCAGTAAAAGCCATGTTTGCTCATCACCCCACCCCTTCCCAGTGCTGGTGACACAAGCAGCCTGGCCTGTATTTCCAGCATGGCCATTTCCAAAGCGATGGCAAGGTCCTGCCCTGGCATGTGAAACTCCATGTGTCACTGGTGCCACCAATGTGCCCTGACCAGTGAACACCATAACCCTCCTCATCCTTCAGGGTGCATCATCACAGTGCACCACCTACCCCAAATCCTGCCCCGCTGCAGCCACCAGCAAGGCTGGCTCCAACAGTGAGGCTGGATCACCTTGTTTTTTGGTGAAAATGTGACTCTAACATAGCAAGGTACTGCATCTTTCCCTCACCTTTAATCACCTCTTTGCTGTTCCTTCCCTGGGGATCAGAAAATACTTGAAGACAAAGTTTTGTGCTACTTGGATTAGTTCAGCACATCAGAGAGGGCAGGGTTCAGGATGCAGCCCATACCACAGGCTGCTGTCTCTGCACATCAGTCTGAGGGAGGAGAGCCTCTGCCCCAGTAAGTTCATTCATGGCCATGGGAAAGGAGCCCAGGACACTGCTGCCACATATATGGTGTGTTCTGTTATTAAGCTAAACCACAATCAGCTCCCCATGCCTCTCTCTAGCATGTGCACATCACACAGATGGACACACAGGGTGTGAAACAAGCTGGGCTGGGCTGGAGGTGGTTAATGTTAATGAGCCGTGGGCTGGAGGTGGTTAATGAGATGTGCACGTCCCTGACACAGACTTGTGCAGCCAGCCAGGCTCACTGAGGCAGCATTTATTCAAAGAACAGCATGCTCAGCCTGAAGCTCACTCATTCAAAGCACAGGCAGCTCCCAGCTCCCTCCAAACCAACCCTGGCTATGGTGGTGATGATCTTTAAAAATCCAGCTTGTCTATTTGCATCACTCACTTGGGACAGATGTGGGATAAGCTATGTGAGGCACCACACTCAACTGCTCAGCAGATACACATCAGCTACTTTTTAAACATGATAAGTGCAGGAAACATCCTATTGCACAGGACTTCAGTTGTGCCACAGAAAAACAGTCGAGCATGTCTGATATCTGCAAATTTTATTCTTGTATGAAAGGTTAAAGACAAAGCTAGAAAAATGAACCTATTGTTACACACTCACTGAACACTTCTAGGACAACATAGGGCAGTAAAGCTTTTATTGCTCAGAACAAACGAAAGGCTTTAAAGCTTATCTAGCACTCAATTTTTGTTTGTAAGTAACCCAATTTAAAGCAGCTTTTCAGTCTTTAAAGACCTCTCGCCTTTCTGGAATGCTTCAAAAGGAAGATGACCTGAGGACAGTGTCTGCTCTCCAGAGGGACCAGACCAATTCTCTGCATGAGGTGCAGAAATGGCCACCAAGGAATGACAAATGAAACCCAACTGCCCACTGGTGACTCCTGCTGACCATCAGACAAGGCAAAGCTGCACAGCACCCAGGGAGCTGGACCCTGCCTAGTGCAAAAGCAGCAGTCTCTGATGGCCCCTTGGCTGTTCCCATGCCCCAGCAGCTGAAGCACAGATGGGCCCCATGGACTTGGCCAAGCAGAGCCAGGAGCTGAGCCCTGGATACAGTGGCTGTGGAGGTCCTGTTCCAGCAACTGAACTGCCCTTCCTCTTGGAGGGTGAGGCTACAGGCAGTGGGATACTGAATGCTCCTGGGATCCCTAGATTCCCCTGGATTATGCTGGATCACAGCTGGTCACCCTTCCTGGGGGACTGTTAGTGCAGCCACTATGGCTTTGCAGGCCCTGCTGCAGTCAGAGCTGCCCCTGGGGCAGTGGGTGCCTTAGTCTTCAGGGATTGGGGTGTTGCAGTTCCCATGGTAAATTCTGACCTCCCCCTCACACTGGAAGTACTGCTCAAACACATCGCTGTATCCATGGTCCCTCCACCATGTGCAAAGCTGCCGGTTCCACGTGCAGTCAAGCACATGGAAAAGCTCTGGATGCTCCATCCCCACCATAGTGAAGAAATCTTGGTCCCCAAGGTGGCCCTTGAAGTGGTACTTCTCTGTCAGCTTCTGCACCATGGTGGGCTCCAGCAGCTGGTTGTAGAGCTTGGATTGCCTCATGGCTTCCAGGTTCAGGAGCAGGACACCACTGTTGAAGCCTGGCAGCCCATCAGGAGGGGGCTCCCCCACTTTGGTTTGGGGGTTCTCACGGCGATACTGCCAGAAGGTGTGCCTGGAAAGAGAGGAACAACAGGGACAGGGATGTCAGAGAGAGCAGCCATCTCAAGTCTGGGCAGGTCTGGATCACAGCACAGGATCTACCAGCCACTCAAGGGATCTCACCGTGCTTGTCCTCTGTCTGCAGACACCCAGCCTCTCAGAACAGCCAGGGCTTCACAGGCTGCCTTTTTCTCCATCCCCCTGCACAGGATATTGCCCAGACTTCAAACCACGCTGCTTCCCATCTCCCAAAGCTTCTTTTGTTTCTACCAGCATCATTCTAGTGAGTCAAGTGGACACAGGATCGTGTGACTGCTCACACGGCTGTGCAGAGAGACAAAACCACATCCCCAGCGCCTTGGGTGAACCACCACAAGTGTCCTAATTTCAATTACCTAAGCAAGCAGCCCAGAAATTTCTTTGGCTCCTTCCTCAGTCCTGTGTCAGAGAATATAACTCACCATACATACACTGGCTACTTGCAGGAAATGAATTAATCCCATGCTATTCCCCACGTAGCTGGATGTGCCCTCCAAAATTGCTCCCATTCAGTCTGAAAGTCTTCTTCCCTCAAACAGCATCCTCTGCTGCAAAGCGGAGCACCTGACAGCAGTCTGAGCCTGCTGTTTCAGAGGAGGACAGGAGGGACCCATGACCCCACCACCATCTCACAGCCCAGGGCTGCCTGCACTGCTCTTTCCTTCCAGCCCTCACACTTAATGTAAAGTTACAGAAGGGGTTTTTACACCTTGCTGTGAAGATGTCAAGGAGAAACACTGTTAGAAAGAATAAGGCAAGCCTGCCACTGGTTCCTCTTCAAACCTGTCACCACCCAAGTCTCCATGCAGCTCAAGGCAATGAGAACTTGGTGGATTTAGCACCCAAATGTTTAAAGTGGTCCCATGCTTGGAAGCTGGACTCCCTCAGATGTAAGAAGATGCAGGGACATTTGCCCCTGGGACAGCTCCAGAGGCAATGCTCTCCATTGCAAACATTTAAATTTATATTTTTCTTCTAAGAAGCCATGTGGAGTTCCCACAGGCTCTTGCTACAGCTTGTACAGGGATCAGACTATCAAATCCATCCTTCTGGCCTGTGCTCTGGGTCTCCAGCACAATGAGACTGGCCAAGGTGACAGCCAGGATTGCACAGCCACCAGCAGAACTATTCCAGCAGAAATGGGATCTATTTTTTTTTCTTTTTCTCAGCAGAAATGTGGATCTGTTAATGATGTCAACTGTGAATATCTCTTTTATTTCCTGATCTGGAGAACCACAAGCATCATGCAGCATCACTTCCTTAAAACTTTCCATTAAAGCACAGATATTTCCCATTTCATTAAGGGTCTTTACACCACTCCCTTCCACCTGATTCAGAATGGAAAGGGTTTTTCCCAGTGCCAGTTTTCCATGGAAGGAGGACTCAGTCTTGAAGCAGTCGTATCCGTGCCTCCTAGGGAAGAGGAGCCGAGGACAGGCTGCCTCATCAGAGCTCATGGGCAGCAGTGCTCATTGGATCTAAAGGGTGGGGAAAGGATAAAGGACTCTGCCTCTGCAAAGAGCAGCTGTGTCTTGAGGACAGCTAAAGACAACTCATGGATAGCTTGCTCCTCAGAAAAGGGAGGCGAAACATTCTCCGTGCAGCATTAGAGGGAAGCTCAACCTGCAAAGGCAAGCCCCAGCCAAGCACCAATCAGCCTCCTGCAGAGCTCAGATCCAGGGAGTGGCTTAAGCCCACCTCTGCATCCTCTGCTCTCTGCTTTTCCCTGGCAGTGCCAAAAAAGCCATCCCCCTGCCCAGAACATTATGCTGGAAGCTGACAGGAGGGAGAGGGTAAGTAGTGCCACAGAGGGGAGCACATTTCCAGCTCCACAGCAGTGAAGCTGATTCCTTTCACATTCTTACCTCCAAACACATGCTGCCGAAGCTAAGGGACAAGATTACAGCCACTACAAGCAGCCAGGATAAAAAAATTGCAAGCACCCAGGCCCTTGGCATTGCTAGGTCATGGTGGGGCTAAAGCAAATCTGTATAACGTGACTCAGTTTTTCAGCAATGCTGTTCCCCAGATGACTTGTGGATGGCTGATAACATGCCCTTTTCTACAGGAAGAGGAGACAGCCTGACAAGCAGCAATTGTTCAGCCCTTCCTCCCAGCCCTGGCTGTGACAAGGCTGTCCTCCCCCGGCCGTGCGTGGGGTGTGGGGCTGGCAGGGAGGGCAGGGCCATCCGCAGGGAGTGATGCTGAGGTGAGATCCAGGATGTGATGAGCTGCAGGTGGCTCTGCAGTGCCCATGGTTTGGGAACTTGCTCACAGCTGAGCACAACAGCCTTGTCCCTGCTGAGCTCAGGCCAACCAAGGGAAAGGCATCCTGGCAGGGCCACTGGCAGCAGCTGTTTATATAGGATTTTTCTTGGCTTTTGTCTTTCAAGTGGGTTTTGGTCTCTGTCCTGCCAGGACAGAGAAGAGCATGGGTGAAAGGCACCTCCACCCAGTTAGAAGTGGAAGGAGTGATGAGTATGAGAGCATTGTTCTCTTCAGAGGAGATGAGGCTTGCAAAGCACAACAACCAGCCAAACAGCTGACACAGCCTGTACCCACTCTGCTCTGTCCTGCCTCACATCCCCCCTTGGCACCCACCTCAAATTTTGGCAAAACATAAGGGGAAAGCCCCAGGGGCTGGATGAATTTGCTGCCAGGATGTGCCCTTGAGATAATCATCAAGGAACTGAACCCCAGCTGGATGCCATGGAAATGTCTCCCTGACCCAAGCCCCTGGAGTGGCTGGGATCTCCCTGGGAACAGGCAGCTCAGGCAGGGCAGTGTGCCCTTCTCTCTGTGCCCCCAGCAGCAAAAGCCTGGGCAGGAAGGCAGCCCAGAGATGCCGGCACCACCAGGATGCATTGGAGCAGGAAGCTGTTAGCCAGGAGAAAGGGAGGAGAAAGGAAGAGGAGGCATTTGGGGCTTTTGTTAACTGCTCTAACCCATCTAGAAGGGAGGGGACAGAGGTGACCTGTGGCCCCAGACCCCGTGCCATGGTGCAGAGGAGCCGTGCGGGGCTGCCGCGAGCGCCCGCCTGCAGCCCCAACAGGCTTTGCTTTGAGGAGCTGTTTATAAACAGAGCCGGCGTGTGCTAGGAAACATCTGGAGAAGAGCATTTCCAAGCATTCAAACGGCAGGCCCAGGCAGCCCAGATAAAAAACGCTGCTTCCAGCAGGACTTCCCTTGCTGGCCCAGCACAGGGCGCTGCGGCCGCACCTCCCCTGCCTCGCAGCCCGGCGGTCGCGAGCCCCGGCTCACAAAGCTGCCATCACACCCTTCCAAACGCCTCGCTGGGGACAGCTGCCAGGCCAGAAGGGACCACTCCAACACCAGCTGTACTCTGTACGGCCTTCTCCACAGCAAGGGGCAAACAACTCAGGGAAAGACTCTGTTCAAATCTGTGAACTTCCATTCATTTACTTCAGCTCTTGGTTATGGGACAACCTCATGGGATAAGCTGGAAACCTCTGGTAAAGCAGCTGGGTGCTCAAGCTGGCAGGAAAGGCAAGATGCAGGGGTTACTGCCAGCTGGGAGACCAGCAGCAAGCTCAGAGCACTTGCCTCACAAGCAGCAGATTGGGCTTGTCTGTACCCACCCAGTTCAAGAGGCTGCAGCCCTGCCACACCAGCTGTGCAGCTGCCACTGGGCTTGCTGCTGAGGACGTGGACCTTCCCCATGCATCCACATCTCCAGGAATGCCTCTCCCACAGGCATCAGGGGAATCAAGGAACCAAGTCAAAATGACATGAAGTGAAACAAGATGCCAGGCCAGACACAGGGTGCCTGTGGTTAGAGGATGCTCCTGGAAGGTTGCAGGGTGCAGCCAGTGTGCACTGCATAAGCCTATGCAGCATTGTACTCAGGGAGGAAGGCTGAATGGCCTCTCCCTCACCAAAGGGGAAACAAAGCCAACAGTCATGGGATAAAGCCACAAAAACAGGGACTCTTTAAGAGTCTGGATGCAATAAGCATCCCAGAAACAGTCCGCTCCTTGTGGAGCTCACTGATTTGCTCCTACCTCTCACCAAGCACTGCCAGAGTTTGGGCAGCTGTTGGGGAGAGCAGGATGGGCAGCAGCAGCAGGCCAGTACCTTGAAGATGCCTTTTGTCAGCAAGCCTCTCTCACAGGGGTCAGGGGCTGGGGGACCTTGACTCCCATCCAGCCAGACATGAGGCTCCTGGAGCAGAAGGGAAGCATGGGCTGCCAGCCATCCCTCTCTGAGCCACTCTGACAGCAGCCCTGCCAGCCCAAACACCAACTAAAACAAGGGCACTCTCTCGTACCTTCAAATATGTCGTTCAGTTCCTGAGCCAGAACACGGATGGCTGCCGGTGTTATCCCCAGCTGCAGGCACTTGCCCAGCTGGCAAACACTACTGCTCCTGTGCAATGAGCATGAGGCACAAGTGCACCTTGCTCCCTGCTCCAAGTGCTGCCAGGACTCCCCCAGGGTGGCAGGAGGACACGGCACCTGGCTGTGGTCCCACCAAGCAATCCCTGGCTGAGCTGCCCACCCGGTGGTGCCTGGGACCTGCGGGGCCCCACAGAGCTGCTCAAAGAGGCAGATGGGAAGGGGGCCCCAATGTGAAGTATGCAGCATCCCAATGGAGACAGGGGATGTGCTTGAAATGGGAGACAGCAAAGGGGAGACCCTGGTAGCAGCTTCTCTCCTGCCTGGAGGGGAGGGTGTGGGCAGTAGGGAGGGGAGAGAGTGATGGGAATGATGGCATGGTCAATTCAGGGGGTGATGGTGGCTTTCCCCCTTCATCGTTAGCACAAAGTAAGAGCACAGCCAAGAAACTTCCCTGCACCCTTCTCCTCTTGGCTAATCCTCACTGGGGCAGGCAGCTGTCAGATCCTTACCATCGCAGTTCAACTGAGATTAACTCGCAGGAAAAGGCTAGCTCCTCTTCCTCCCTCTCCTCCCACCTCCAGAAGACATTGCTGCAATGAAGGGGGGCCCTTCCAAGTTTCTGCCACACAAAGGGAGGCAACCACCCAGGGCAGCATCCAACCCAGCTCCTTCCTCCAGCCCCGGCAGCCGGACCTCGGCCTGGTGAGCTCAGCGGCTTCGCAACAAAGCAGCCCTTGTTGCTAATTGCTTATTTTCCATGTGCAATTGCTAAACCCCTTAAGGAGCCAGGGCAGCAGGTTCAGTACCAGCCCACACCACAGCACCTGAGCTGAGGCTGAACAGCTTGTGCAATCCAGGAAATCCCAGCTCCACGCTTCTCAGGAGCACCATGTACCCAATGATGCGCAGTGGCATCACCAACACAGCAGCACCCCTTGCCCTGCAGGGGAAAATGTCATCCTGGGGCAAAAACAATGCCAATTTCCATCCCGGGACAAAGGGCGGGACGTGTTGGTGTGCACACCGGGACCACCTTACCCTCCTCTGATGGGTTCAGGGTAAAGGTCCAGCTCAGGCAAGACCTCCAGCCACCCCATGGAAAATACTGATGAAGCAATAGACTGAGCTCTTCAATGAGGACATCAGTAATTCTTTAATAAAATTCTCACGTAATGTACAAATTATGTCTGTACAGTACTAGTCTCTACCACAAGCCCAGCCAACATGCCAAACTTTTAAAAGGTCTGTATTTAGAGCAGCAAATTGATTCTCACTGATGACATTTCTGCGTGGACTTAGTCCAAAAATGGAACTCTTAAATAGATGACAAATGACAACTTGTGAACACAGCTTGTGAGCAAAACCTTTCTTCGGGACAGATTTTCAAGGGTGGCCCTCCTCGCCACCAAACATTTGTTCACCCCACGTCAGTGCTAAAATCATCCTCCAAATACAGGTGGGACCATAAATCCCTGCCTGGGTCACAGCAGTTTCCTTCCATCTATAGAGCAAACAGCACTGGTGGCAGCACAGAGCAATGACCTGTGTGTGTGAGACCATCCTCTACCAGCGCCAGTACAGGAAGGGGGGCAACCCATCCACAGGGACACTCTAGAACACTGTGGCCCTAATTACTGCTAAAATGGCAGATTTCTATTAACAACAGTGAATAAACTCTGTCTGGCAGTGTTCTCCTGCATGCCTTGGAAGCACAGGCTGCCTGCCCTGGGACACCCTTGCCTGCCAATGGAACTGTCAGGAACAGGGGAGATGCTGTCCCTTCACAGAAGCTCACCTTCTGCTTAATATTATTACTATTTGTGCTAATCAATGCACAGTTGTGGTTGTCAGATCTCATCCAATTTATTCATTGTTTTAAAATTACATTTCAAGTCTGCATCGTAGTGGGAATAAATTGGACAGGTCCCATATATTAATGATATTCACAGTTGTAAACAACACAACCCCTTACCTTGTTGGATGATTTTTTAAATCAGAGGTAAAGCTGAATTCCTGAAATTAATTCTGCTTCCAGTTCCCTGCAGGTTCTGTTTGTTCTGTAATTTTGGCTGCTTCTTGGCAGCCATTGCCAAACCAATTCCTAGAACCGTTTTCCCCATGCGCTGAACAGCAGCACTTGCTACAAATCAAGTCAAAGTCTTGAAATGGCTTAAAATCCAAAGTGCACAGGGTTTGGGGCTTGCAGGACTGTGGACAGGCAGCATTGACATCACAATGGCACAAATGGTAGGCACAAATTCTCCTGCCTTTACTCCTGAGGGGCCTGGGGAACAGAACCTTTTTTGGAAGCCAGCTCCCTGATTCCTCAGGGCAAAAGCCCTTGGAAAAGAGTGAAGTCTCAAAGTCAGGGCCACCTGCCTGCATGAAAAGTCCACAAAACCAGGAAAACTCAGACAGGAGGACCTGCCTGCTGGAGATGGTTATCTCCAGTTCTGGAAAGCTCCATCACAGGCAGCAGCCCACCTGCACTGTTACATCTTACAACCACCACTGCTGCCTCAGCCAGGGAAAATCCAGCTGCTCCTTGCTCGCAGCTGTCAGCCGTACTTTGGGGTTTTTTTTAGATCCCAAGAGAAGGTACAGAATGTACTGTCTCAGCCCAGACTCTCTCACAGCCTGGCCTGGCTATGGATTTAGCATTAGCCTGCTCACAGCCCAGGATAACTCCTTTCCTCTTCCAAACATCTGACAAAGTGACTTAGCGCGGTGCCGCTGAGCTCCCACAAACAGCCAGCACTGCAAGCGCCGCGGCCGCAGCTGCACGGTCCTGCTCCCACCCACTAATGGGCTTCTCTGGCTTATTTCAGCAGCCCACAAACAAACAAAACGCATGTCCCTGAGCACACAGCACACTTACAGCAGCTCCCACGTGATCACAAGCAGAAACAAAGCCTTTCCTTTCTACAAAATAATGTCCTGTTTGAGTTCTTCCCAGGTTTTTAGGCAGAGGCAAAGGTGAATGGCCTTGCAGCCACACAGGGACCCAAGTGTCGGCCCTCTGTAGTCTGTAGCTGCCCCTGTGGTGTAGATACCCTTTCCTACTGGAAAACTTATCATTTCCAACACTGTGGATTCCCAAGATGCCTCAAGCTTTAATTAGCTTCTTGACACGAGGCACAGCAGTAAAGATCTCACCAAATAGCAGAAGTGGAAGCAGCAGCCACCCTTCCAGCCCCAGCTGCGTGCATTCCTGGACCTGTGAAGCTCTGGGACTTCTCCTGAGGCCCATCTTCACAGCAGGTATCTTCCTCCTACCTGGAAGGGGTAAAAGCACCCATCTGAGGAACCTGTGGGTGAAGTCCTCCCTGTTGCCAGCAGACCATTCCTTCCCAAGGAGACCTCCAAGGGGAGCATGATGGGGGCAGTGCTGAGGGCCTCGGGTGGTGCTGGCACACTGTGGGCACCCAGAGCCCACTGCCACTGGCAGTGCCAGCAGCAGCAGTGCTTAGGCAGAGAAGAGGCTGGCATGGCTGTGGGAATGGGAGCAAGGAGCACTGCGTGGCACATGGGATTAGGCCGAGGCTGCCGAGAGCACCGTGCAATCCATGCCACTGCTCTGCTTCCTCTCACATGCCACCAGCGTGACCGGACCAGTCTGGAACCAGGAAACACAGTAAGAATGGGGTTTAAGCTCTGCCTTTAGTAATCTGAGAGCTTTCAAGACATTTTGGGGAGTGACACAGTATTTCCCCACCCTGTTCCTCTCAACCACAAGGCTGCTTTGAAATGAGGAATCCTATCCTTCTGGCACCTGGCAGTGCTCTCAGTTCATGTGACTGGGAACAGGTGCTGAGCCAAGCCAGGCTGGCAGGGAGGCACAGGTAGGTCTGGGCTGCACTGGTGTGAGGATGCCATTGCCCTGCCCTCATGGATAGCCTGCTATGCCCCAGGTGCAGCCCCAGTGCTCACACCTGGCCAGCAGGCTGAGGGGCAGCAGGCCATGCCTCCATCACCAGCCATGGCACAGCTTCACTGCTGGGAGCACGGCTGAGCTGCTCTGCAGGGTCGGGCATGTGCCCACACACCCCCAAGGACACTGCCCTGCCTGCTCATCTGTTCACTCCCATGCAGGCTGCATCTGCAATGCTTCTCTGCAGGTTTCTTAGCACGGCTCGAGAGCACCAGAGAGCCTGGACTTCTCAATTTGACCAAGATCTGGCATGGAAGGCTCATGCAACATAAATATTTATACAGACCATTATCACTCACTCTGTGTAGCCTGGTGAGCAGGATTGGCCAGCACAACTGAGCAGATGAAATGCTGCAGGGGACAACAGGACTTTTAATTAAGATTATGACTCTGAAGAAGCACCTCCTTGCATGGAAAGCCCTTTGGATGATGCAAACTTCAGACGCAGAGTCTAATCTTTACATCAAAATCACTCCCACTGAAGCCAGTGCTCCTGATCTTGGCCACAGTGTGAACCCTCTGCAGACAGACACACGAGCAGGCACAAGTCAGCCTGGGAAGAGGCTCTTCTGCAGGCCAATATTCAAACAACAGCCTGGCAGGACAAATCCAGTGCTGCCACAGAAAGCCCAGAAGCATCTAGGAGGCTACTGCACAGTACCAGTGTCCTCAACAACCCCACCACAGTGGCACCTTCTTGTGGGATGAAGTTCTGCCTGCAACCCTGTCCACAGAGGTGTTGACATTAGCCCATGTCCCACACTGGATCCAAAAGCCACAGGAAGGACAACACACCTGACCCATGGACAGGGTGCCTCTTTTCCCTGCCATGGCTGGAGAGACGGAAACCTGACGTGACGCCGGTAGCCTCAGACCTCAGATCACTTCCTGCACATGACATGGGCTCCTGCCACCTCCCCCTCTGCATCCAGGACTCCCTGCCAGACACTGCAGGGTGATCCATGTCCAGCTTCAGCAGGAGCTACTGCTCTCCACGGGCCACTCCAACTCACCCTGAGTGGCCCCAAAGGACAGACCAACACCAGACTGTGCAACAGTTAAATCCCAGCAATGGCCTAGCAGGAGGGCCAGGAGATCCTGTTGCTCAGAGAAATGTGTTTGTCCAAGACAAACAGTGGCCGGGCATTGTTTCAGCATGAGTCAAGCGAGTGGAAACACTCCCGTGCCATCCTGTTTTGCTGTCTGGAGGTTTCCCCTACCTTCAGGATATGCAGACAGGCTCCGGGATGTTTCCGATTCGCTGTTCTCTTACTCCTCCGTTTCCCGTGAATGTCTGTGCCCAGCGCTGCTCGTTGCGCCAGCGCAGCAGCCTGAGCCTCCTGCAGCCCCAACCTGTGCCTACAAAGTGCAGCCCACAGCCAGGCAGCCAACGGGCAGCTGATGGAAACAGATGGTGGATTGATCTCCATCCATCTTTCCCATTGCTACACAGCAGGAATGATGGCACCCAGACCCTTTCTGGCCACTGGCTTACCCTACCCCAGGGAACTGAGTCCACAGCTCCATGAGCAAGCTCAGGACAGCTCTTCGCCCCAAGTCCTCTGGTGCTTTGGGGCAACACTAGTGCTGCAGAGAGCTGTGTGAAATGGTGAGGAAAATGTGTTGGCAACACAGAGACCTCACAATCGCCTTGTGATCCTCCTCCATCCCCACAACCCTTTTCCCAACTGATGCTTCAAGCCCGCACACATGGCAAGCAACGTGGCTGGAGCTGACACCTGTTGTTTCACACCTACGACACGTTTTTTATCTTTCTAAAAATATAAATAGTAAAGAATTTTTTCTTTTTACAAAGACATCCATGCTTTGTCAGCTCATGTTTGCGTCTGGAAACCCTTTTAGCAGTGAGGTGCAAGCCCCACAGGGTGCAGGGCTTGGCAGGAAGGCAGGCTGGAGTTTGCACAGCTCGCCCCACAACGGGTGATCTGGCGACAAGAAGGATCAAGAACTTGTTTTCATATGAAGATCAAAACAACATAAGAAGAAAAGCACAACATAGCCCAAAGTGACCCAGAATGTCAAAACTGCAACAACAGAAAGTTCAGCCCAAAAATGCAGCCTGTGAGGGCTATTATTGCTTGGCATGTTTGTCCCCACTGCGGGTGGCAGGAGGGGGAGAACACAGCTATGGCTTGGGTCAGGTATTCAGTGCTCAACCCCATGATCCCCTGCCTTGTCCCCTGCCAGGCTGAAAGGCTCTCCAGCGGAGCACCCCAAACCTTAATTCAGTCCCCTCCAGGCACACCCAGTCCCACAAACCACATCCAGGCAGCAGATCACCATCCCCACTCCCTAGTTATGCACTGAAATAATGCAAAACCCTGCAGAGACAAAAAAACAAAGTGATTCCACCCTGCACTAATTGCAGGCAAACGAGCACTTGATTTACCCGTTCCAGCACCACTAAGGACAGGGATCTGCCCTGCTGGGCTGACCGAGGCCACAGCCTCACAGCCACTCTTGGCTGGGGCTCTTCCCTCCATCCCCCTTTGAGCTCTAACGATTGGATATGATTAACTAGGGCTGGATTTACCATTCTGGGCACCAAAATCCTGTCAGGACACCCAAAGCAGATACAGGAGCCCTCTACTCTCCAAGCATGGTGCCACCCCATGGAGAGAAGACCTCAGCATCTGTGTTCCTCTAGTGCCAGCTCTTCCTGCCAAGAGTACAAATAAGTTAAACAGACAGAGAGATGTCTTTTTTCCAGCTCAGAAATAGTGGTGACTTCTGTAGTTCAAGCAATCACATTGTCATATAGTGACAGGCAAAAAAACTGTCATATAGTTTAGGCTTCCAGGAAGCAATTAGTGGTGATTAACAACCATTACTCCTTCTGTCTCTACCCTCTTCCCATCTGGATGCACAAGCAGCAATAAAGGCTGGTCCAGATCTTTGCAGCTCAGCCTTTGCCCAAGAGTGCTGCTGGTCATGTCTTAAGAGGCTCAGTAGGGAAGTAGGCGTTCAGCAGGGACAGAAAAGACAGACAGACCTCTTAGGCTTTTTTATCTTTCTCCAAGAACTTTTCCATTAGGATTAGCAAATCAAGCCAAGCCATCTCAGATGCTCAAGCTCAGCTCTGCTGAGATCCATTAAGGCATCCTAGGATAATTATCTGATCTACCCTGGATTAAAAGAAAACCTGAGATCAATCCTTAGAACAACGGCTAAACGAAACCAATTTCTCTAAGCACCTGGAAATATCCATGTCCCTGAATCCCACCAGTGGAGGGATTTGCATTATTTCCCATGAGTGGGAAGGACTGGGCCATCCCTTTGTGAGTGGTTTCCAGCACAGTTGGCAGTGGCTAGTGGACCAAGGGTCTGAAGAGCAAGGGACCATGAGGCCACCTTCATGCTTGCAAGCCCAGGTCAGCAAGAGCTGCCCATTCAGCCTTTCCTGGGGGAAGCAGAAAGTGCACTCCAGGGACCCAGAACCTTATTGTTGCCCAAACTCAATCCCTACTCTCTGCAATACTCTCAGCCAAAACTTCAGAGCGCCAACACACAAACAATTACAGCACCTCAGCAGGCATGGCTGGGCAAACATGCCTCTAGATGTACTAGAGTCTAGGCATGGATTTTGGCACTGATGATCAAGAATTCGCCTCTGAAAGTCTTGTGATGGTGTGTGAGAACAAGCAAACAAACCACAGCAATACTGTATGGTTTGCTCATACTAACTTACAAATTTCAGATTAAGTCCCCCTGCAGGCATTAAAGCAGGGAGACCACTGCTCTCCAGGTTTTTTTCCGAACAGCAATCTGAGCTGAAGAGAAGCCACCAGCCACCTGCTGCCCACTCCCTGCTCCCCACGGGGAAGGGGCTGTACCTGTACACTGGTTGCATTTCCCTGGCAATCCCAATGACTGCTCCCTCTGGGAAGTTGTCAAACTCATCAAACAGGTCTCGGATGTTGGTCTTGTACTTCAGGTCCAAGTCTACCTGGATGATCCGTGTTATTTCTGAAAGCACAAAGAGGAGAAGTCAGCAATATAAGACAAAAGGGTAACCTGTGATTACCACCAGCTACTGAAGGAGCTGAACCCAATGAGGATTTGGTGCAGTCTGCTTCATGGGCAGCTCAGAGTAAACACAATCCAGCTGCAACCTCTGCATGAAGCAAACAAACTTCAACCATCATGAAGCATTTACCACTGTGTGTTTACTTCAGAAATCATTTCTGGTGACCCTCTGCTTCTATCCACTCCCTCCTTCCTTCCAGAAGACTGGTTTTCCATATAGCTGACAAAAGCAAGAGATAGCTTCAACCCAGCCTCTCTCCCTTTCTGGAAGTGCTTCTGTAGTGCCAGGCCCGCAAAATTCCATGTTTACTTTCAGCTACCAACTCCATGAGTGCTTCCCACCTCCAGCCCAGAGAGCATCCATCCCTGACCCAACATACCAAAGCAATTCCCATCATGGACAGCATCAGTTTGCCACATGACACCTCCAGTATCACCTGCATAAACCCATTAGCTCCCAGCACCTTGCTATGGCCTTCCCTGAGGAAGAGATTACAGCCCTCTGCCTGCACAGAGCTGCTGGTGATCTGCAGCAGCCTGGAAGACTGTTATTGCTGGTGGTGCCCTCTCAGAGGCAAGGGGGGCTCTAAAGACATGGAAGCATCTTCCATTTGCAGTGAGACATCAAGAGGAAGGAAAGGCTGGAGGACATAATTCTCAAGGCTGGGCCTGAGGTACTCAACAGGGTCAGGCCCCTGCCCAAATTTGTGCCAGTCTCCTCTCTGCAGCACAAGAGAGACTGAAAGATGGAGATGCTCCTTGGGAGAGTAGCAGGAGATGTGCCTTGACAAGACTGCTCGTCCCAGGTGGATCTGGGGATGCTGCATGGATTGCAGCAGGCCAAGTGCAATGCAGCAAGTGCAAACACTACAAGAGATCAAGCCATTAGATAGGATCTCCCAGCCACAAGCAAAGCCATGGTCATCCTCTGGCCAGGCCAGCTCAGCCCTTCTCAGGGACTGCCAGTGCAGCAATCCCCAGGGCATTATGTAATGCCCCCTCTATTTATGTGCGTTATAAAAGCCAAGAGCAAATTGGCCAGGTTGCTTAGCACTCAGCAATAATTGGATTGTAAGGCTGTGTCAATGTGTTTTGGTCCCACTCACCATGCACAGGTGCCCTTACAGCTCCCTGCAGGCTAGACCTGCCTGTCACCACCACTTCCAGAGCAATTAGCAAACCAAGCCTTCATCCTTCTCCTGCCCAGTACCTGCAGGCGGAGGACAAGCCCTGCCTGTCCTCACCTTCTGCTGCCTGCATCTGCTGTGCCTACAGGCAGGGCTTCCCATCAGGCTGGTGTTGCTGGGGCAGTGCCACCATGGTTCCTCATTCCCTCACCCTGTCGTGCTTGGGACAGGCTGCTGGCTACTCCTGGCTGCTGAGAGCAGAAGGCAACGGCTCTGTTTTCAGCCCCCAAAGCCACCACGGGACTAGAGACCCAGAGGCACTGAGAGCAGCCAGGCACCAGCAGTTATCCCCCAGCACAGGAGTGCAGCTTTGCATTTTCAAAAGCGTTCATTGCTTGGTGTTTGTGTTTCAAGCAGATGCTGGGCTGTACAGCAGCTCTAAATTTTTTGTGGATCTTGCACGAATCTGTGACTCTTGGCAATTGGTCATACCTACCACATTGTCCTCATTTAAGAGCAAAAAGGCCCTGTGAGGTTAAGCAAGAAATATACTGCTTACGCTGCGAAGCACCCAAGCAGAAATATAAATCAAGGAGAAACAGTAACTAAGCTACAACTTGGGCTGTATCTCAATTTATTTATTTAACATCCATCATGCTCTATCTGCTAAAGGGAAAGGCCACGCTCCCTTCAGCTGTCAGTACGGCAATCCTCAGGCCTACCTAGTGTTTACCATCACCATAATCCTCTGTTTGCAAAGATTTAAACCCCAGGCACAGTAATTCATCACAGGCTAAAGCAGGTCTTGACCTGAAAGCAATTTCCCCCAGCCTTCTGAACTGCCTCAGAAATGGCCAGTGCAACTCAAGCATATGAATCAGCAGAGCAGTGGATTTCTGCAGTGAGGAACAAGACAAGTAGCCCACATGCACCCAACCTCTCCAGTGGCTCAAACTACAGTGGGGAAAACCCCCAAAACCAAAACGTTACCACACTTGAGAATACCCAGACTGGTCACAAAACTCCAGGACAAGAAGACCTTGCACTTACAAGCTCAGCTCCAGAGAAATGTGGGGAGCCTGAGCCCTACAAGAGACTGGGAAGAGGGGATTGGATTCCCAGGGGCATCCCAGCACCACCAACCCTGGTGCACAGCAGCCTCATCAGGTTTCAATTAAATCAACTGTGAGCCACGTCATCCAATTGTTCTCTAAAATTACAGCTGAACACCAACTGCAATTAATCACAGCGGAGAATGAAAGCTGAGCTTCGAGGAAGCTCCAATCCCAGCCATGCCTGCCCCAGCACCTCAGTGGGTGAAAGGCTCTGGAGGGTCCCTGTAGCCCAGCCAGCTGTCCCCTCAGCTGAGCAGGGAGCTGAGCTGAGCACAGCTGCAGTGCCAGGCAGGGATGCCAGTGCCACAAGAGCCCCGCATGGAGACACACAGTTTATTTACACAAACACCCTGGGTTCTCCATCCTGCCCTTCCCATGTTAGAGGCTTCCCATGTTTGGCTCACCACAGCACACTGGTCCATGCTGTGCCCTGTGCTTCCCCCAGGAAATACTCAGCAAGAAATTAGACCCAGAAAGCACCAAATACTTTTTTTGCTTTGATTTTTTGAAATTTAAAATTTTTTGTTAAAGCAAGCATGAACTGCAACACTGAGATGTAAATGAGCATGGGTGACATTAAGCATCACTTTGCCAGATGCAGCTTGCACGCACAGATTAATGGCTGAGATGATTTCTCTGCCTGGGGCTGGCAAGGGGCCAGGCACTGATATTTATCACGTATCGTGCTCTTTCACCCTTTGACCAAGCGCTTTGTCCTGGCTGCCATGTGGGGCTGGAGGAATCGCGTGCTCTCTTAGGCACCAGCTGCTCAGAGAAATCCAGCTGGAAATGTGGGAAAAGGCTGAGTGTTCTGCTCAGCAGGGAGTTTTCTAACTTTGCCATACTGTGTAGAACCCTCCACTCTGTTCAGCTCCAGCTCTTCCAGCCACGTCATGGAGAGGGGAGCTATGCCATTCGGAGCAGAGATGGTCTCCATTAGCAGTGACAGCTTTATAGGACAGGTTGGCCCCATTTAAAGCTCGTAATCTTTTATTGCAGCCTTGTATCAGCAGCTACAGCAGGGCTGTGCTCCAGGCTTGGCTCAAAACCTCCCTCCAGCCCTGCCCAGAGGCGAATGGCCACGTTCAGAGATGCCTCATCCCACAGCCTCATCCAGTGAGGGGGCAGAGGCAGGCAAAGGTCACGTCCCTGTGCCCTGCTGCCCCACATTCTCTGCCAGAACCCAGTGGGGCTATGACAGCACACAGGCAGGCACCCCTTTGGTGTGCCGAGGGGCACAGCAGGCTGTCTGGATGTGCTGAAAGGCACCCAGGAGCCCCTGTGGTAGCAAGCAGCTTCTGCATCAAGTCTAACAGCCCTTCCCAGGAAGCATGGACCCCAAAAACTGCCCCAGGGCACAGCAGGGAGAGAGGAGGTATGCAGTGAGCGAGGCCACCCCACCACTGGAATGACACTTAGGAGCATATTTGGTCTAGATGAGCAATCTGATTTACCAAGTGACACACCTCTTCATGGCAGGGGGGCTGGACACAGATGAACTTTGGGGTCCCTTCAAACCCAAACCATTGTAAGACTCTATGAAATTGCTCTTCCCAGAAATGTCAGGCAGGATCATAAATGGCAGCAGGGGGCACAGGGAGGAGGTGAGCTGCTTTGGTGGACCTAGCCAGAGATCTGGGGATGTCATGAAGCAAGCCATCAGCAGCAGCTGTTACCCTTCCAGCCCTTAGGACCTGCTCCCATTGCTCAGAGCAGCCTAAGGATGGGCAGCCTTGAACCTGCCCATAGAATAGGACTGCTTTCCCTTAACCTGAGATGAGAAGATGGACTCTAAGAAATGTAAAGAGCGGTTTTACAACTATAGGACAAAGGATGAAGGGTCAGGGGAAGAGGAGATGCAAAGGCAGGAGCCTGCTGAGAGCAGCACAGGCTGTTCTGCAGCCAAAGTAATTTAAGCTCATCCCAACAACTTTCTCTGTATAAGGGTCACTCCCCTGGCAAAGCTGAGCCCAGACAGCAGGAGCAGGGCTGGGGTCTAAGTGCTGGCCTTGGCTCCAAACCCTCCACTTCATACAAACCACACCAGATCCAGGGGAGCAGCATGCCACCACTGGCAGTGGAGAGGGGAAAAGCTGTGTCCAGGAACTTAATAGTGAAATGGAGAGCTGCCATCACAGCACAAAGGGCAGAAGCTGTCCAGCAAACATTGCAGTCTGTATCATTGATAACTGAGCAGTGGTTTAATAGATGTCGAGTAGAAGCAAGAATTAAAATACTGGAAGTGCTGTAACTCTCCAGCCCACTGACAGCCTCATGTCAGCACAAGCTCAGCCCTCTCAGAGTAAAAAAATCCTGCCTGCAGCTGGTCTGGCAGAGGAGATGCTACAAGCAACAGTGGGATACCAGGAGGGGACAGGACACCACCCCACCAGGCTGCACTGTGCCCAAATCTCACACACACTCCTGAGGCAAACACCTGTCACCAAAACTGGTGGTAATCTGGCTCTGCTCCTGCCATCCTCTGCACCGGCACCTCCACCTGTCTCAACAAACCTGTTTTTAAGGACTTAAGTATTGTGATGCTTCATGCCAATGAGGAGAGACTCCTCCAACATAGAATCATGAAATTATTTAGACTGGAAAAGACCTTTAAGATTATCAAGTCCAACTGTTAACGTGGCACTTGGCACATATCAGGTGGGAGCACCTTGACCCCCCCACACTCCCTCTGCATCACAGCAGTGACTTTTGGGACCACAGGCGCTTCAAGAGGTCAGATCAACAAGGGCTCTGCTGAGATTGCTGCCCCAGCTGTGTGACCCAGGCACACCACTTTGCCTTGTCCCACAGAGCCAGCACCTGCCAGTCCTGCAACACAGGGAGGCAAGACTCCACTCCATCCTTCAGGAGGCAGTGCGGGGTGGTGGCTGGGTGATGGCCTGGACAGGGCTGGGGCAGAGAGCTACTGCAGGCAGAGCAGCTCAGAGAACCTTCTGCAGGGCCAGCAGCAGCTGCAGCTGACACAGTGCAGCCAAGTGACAGGAGTGTCCCCTGCTGGCTGCAGCTCTGGGTGTTGCAGGGCTGCAGCGGGCTGTGGGGAAGGGCCAGGGGGCAGCTGTTCATTTTGCCTACTTGACTTGGACCACCAGAAAGAAGAGAGCTAAGCAACCAAAGCTCTCTGAGTTGGAGTCAGAAGGGGTGGGGATCTCTGCTCTGCTGGTCTACAAAGGCTGGGCACACCTGGACAGCTGTCCCTCCACCTCTCTGAATCACTTTGAGCAATGTTTTTTTCAGTCAGGTTTTTTAGCTGTCCCCATCATGACAGGAGAAGATCCCAAGGGAAGAAAGAGCTGTGAAGGACCAGCAGTGACTTTTAGATGGCTGCTTTGGGCAATGAACCTCCTGGAGCAGGGCAGCAGCCGCCAGCTCCAGCGGGCAGCGTGCCTGTAGGAGCAACACACGGGTCCACAAAGCTGCCTGTGCTGGCTGTGAAACCAGAATCCTCCGCCCTCACTGCCTCAGAGAGATGGGTGGCCAAGAAAAACTTCACTCCCACAGCCAGCAGCATGGCCAAGCATGGATGCAGAGTGGGTGACAGGCTCCAGAGGTCCCTGTGCAACCCAGAGGGTACTGCCCAGCAGCAGCCAGCTGTCCCCAAAAGCCTCAGCCGCAGCAGGGCACGAGAACAGCTGCAGTGCCAGGCAGAGATGCCAGCACCTCAGCAAGCCCAGTGTGGAGGCACACAGTTTATTTACACAAACATGCTGGGCTCTCCATCCTGCCCTTCGTTAGAGGCTCCCTGGGATTGGCTCACCCCCTGCACTGGCAGCTGCCCCTGGCCGCTCTCCCTGCTGCTGTCAGCAGGGTTGTGAGCAGCTTCCTCTCTGGCTGTGCGCTCCTCTGGCCTGGCCTTGTTTTCTCCACACACAGCCTCCCCTCTGCGCCCAGCATTAATCACTGCTGCCTGCCCAGCTGACCTCGGCAGCACCAGAGAGCCTCACCCAGAGGAAGCAGCCGAGGCAGGGGCACACGTGTACGTGTGCAAGCATGACACACCCCTCAGAGCTTGCTGCCACTGAGCTGGCAGCTGGGGGGCTGCAGTCCCCCTTCCCAGGACATGGTGCTGCTCCAGAGCCCACCCTCCCAAGAGAAGATGATGCTACAAAGCCCTGCACCAGCACAGCTTGCCAAGGTGCAGTGCAGCTTACCTTCCAGCTGCGTGCTTCAACACAGGTCCTCCCGTCTGCCATGCAGCCAAGGGTGCCCTCTGCTCCCTGGGACAGCCCAGCAGCCTCCTCCCCGTCAAACAGCCTCCCTCCCTGCACACACAGCTCCAGGGAAGTGCAGGGGGTGATGTGCCCCAGTGGCCCAGCAGCTAACCAGCTTTCTGCAGCACTGATTAGGCACCAGCAGAGCAGAGCAGTGGCTGCAGCACAGCGGCTAATCAGCCTACCAGCTAATTTAAAAATTAGGCTATCTGCCAGAGATAGATGACAAATCATTGCTACCACCCATGCAGGACAGGTACCTGGGTGAGCTCAGGGGTCTGGAGCAGCAGCAATGTTCCCAGGTATTGACAGCAGCATCACTTTGATCGCCTTGCTCCACACCCCACAGCCATCTCCTGAGGGAAGGGGAAGACTCAGCAGGAGATGGATGTGTTTTGTTCCAGGAAATTAATTTTTCCTGTGCATCCAAGTGTCCCCTTGTAATCCATCAAGGTCTGAGGGACTAATATTTAGCAGCACTCAACACCTTGGCTCTTAACTGGACTCAGAGGCAGCAACATTGCTAAACATGCAATAGCTTTCAGGATGGAGGTGGAAATGCTGTTTGCCTCGTATTTAATATATGCTACTGCTGGGGGAGGAGTGTGAAAACACTTTTTGGAGCTGGAGGAAGAGCAGCAGGAAACCTTTTAATCAGACAAAATAAGGTTTGATTCCAGGTTGCTATAAATTACAAAAGAATGGATGGAAAGCTGTAAAGTAATGAGCAGGTGAGATGGAAAAGGAAACCAAAAAGAGATACAGGAAAATAAATTTTCCAGGCTCAGATCCCAGTTAACTGCACACACTGGGGGAAAGGGCTGCAGGCAGATTTTGTTCTTATTTCTTCCTGCTAAAGTCTAATGAGCTATGGCAGAGCAGGGAGAGGCTGTGGGGGAAAGCAGCCCTGGCATCAACACTGGGTGATCCCCAGCAGCCTCCAACCCTTTGGGAATGGGGCAGCTGGTCTGGCTGGGGAGAGAGGAGGGCAGCACCCACCACAGCACTGGGTGATGAGACCCTGCTGCTCCGTGGGAGCGGGGGGAGCAGCCAGCCCTGGCCTGACAGATCTAGGACATCCAAAAATAATCGATGGTGACACTGCAGCAAGGGGCAGGCAGTGGAAATGATGAGAAGTGACACTACCCCCGGGGGCTGCGGGCCACGTTGGCCCCAGAGGCAGCAGTGCCACAGGGAAGGGGACTGTGCTATGATGCAGCACTCAGGAGACTTCCAGGCACTTGCTGAGCAGCAGCCACATCCCCCTCATCACAGCAGCCCTTCCTGGCGCCTCCTCCACACCAGGGCTGGGGCCAAGGAGCTCTCCTGCCAGGACAGGCATGTCCCACAGGCATAATCTCACAGATGAGATTAGCAGCTCTTCTCAGCAGATGTGGACCCCTCTACAAGGCCGCAGCCTCCAGTGTTTACCTGGGGTGGGCTTATTCAGAGGTCTGCTGTTGCCTGCTCCTGAAAAGCATCATGAAAACAACTCTCTCAGCACGACAGGATCACCACAGCAAGGAACAATGGCTGGCACAGCTATCCCTATTGCTCGCAAAATGATCACTCCAGCGTCTTCCCTTCCCATCCCAGGACCTGACATGAGTGCTTGCAGCTCAGAGACAGGCTGGGAAGGGAATCTGTCTGTTTTTCACGTGCTTGTGGCACAAAGCAGGGAGGGAGGTTATGAGAGCACATCAGAAACTATTAACGCTCCGTCCATCCCTGTAAAGATGCAAACATTTTTGCCAGAAAGCAAACCCTTCAGCTACTGCAGCATCCCTTGGGAACTGTGGTTTGGGAGCACATGGCTCTGGGGCCAACTCCCATGACTCTGCCACAGACCCCAATTTTCTGTGCCTTTTCCCAACATCTCCCCGTTGGTAGCACGCAATCAAGCCTGAAGCATCTGGGACACGGGCACTCTCCTCCCAGCCCTCTCCCTCCCGCTGCATCTCTGCATTCCCTGATGTGGTGGGGCTCAGCAGTGATGGCGGTGCTCAGCCAGCAGGAAAGGATCGGGAGTGATGCACTTTCAAAATGCTCACTTATTACAATTATTACAGTGATTTGCTGAGTTCTGCGGGCAGCTGCCCTGTGCACCAGGAATTGCTCTGCAGCTGACAGGGGGAAGAAGGGGGAGTGATGCCTCCCCAGCTCCCTCTGCCAGAATCCCCCTCAGAGACCTCTGATGCCCTGTGTGACACAGGATGTGTGCAGTGCAGCTCTACACGTGGGTGCTGGTGAGGGGACACACCACACGTGGGCACCTGGCACCCCACAGGCAAACAGAGTTCGACCTGGGCAATCCCGTGCTGTGGATTCAAACAGTGCAGATGCAACATTGAGTCCTCATGCACACATCCCTACAAAAGCAATCAACAATGTGTTCAGGATGCTGCCTGTGGGATAGCATTCCTTTCCAGAAGGACACTAGCAGAAGAGAGTTAGTAGCTGAGGCATTATTCCAGTACACAGACTGTTTTCCTGGTACCTCTGTGCCTAACCCCTTCCCCCAGCTCCCACGCTCTTCACCTCCACAGCCAGAGGCAGGAGAGCTCCAGGTGCCCGGCTTCAGCACAGGCAAAGTGCCCTGAGAAAGCACAGCACAGCTCTGTGCCTGCTCCAACACGTCTCCTGGCTGGCCTTTGCCTTCCCTCCAGCTCTGCTTGGTGGGAAAGGCATAAGCTGATGTTCACAGAGGCCTCTGTCTCAGGGCTGGTAATCCCAGAGCAGACAAAGGCTGATATCAGTTTCGTGGGAGACCAAGCCGGAGCCAGCAGCTGGATCCTGCTGCAAGCAGCACCAAACCCCAAGCGACTGGGGCTTGGTCATTATCAGGCTGCTTGGACAAACATCATTATAATCTGGTCTATGCTTAACAATCAGTACAGCTGTTGATAATGAGCTGGAGAAATTGCCTCGTTCAGAGTCTGAAGCCAGGGAGACCACTGGACTTCCCATGGATCCTGATGTGTCACAGGTGCTGTCTGGACACCCGCTAAGAAGCCAAAGGCACAGCTCCCTGCTGGCAGTCCCTTCCCCAGGCACAGTGCTGCTTATTCCCCCATAGCAGCCACCCCTGCTTCCCCCAGCACCCATAGCCGTGTCCCCCTGACATGCTGTGCGCAGCTGGCAGCTCCAGGACACACCAGGGCCTGCTGTCCAACGCACAGCAGCTGGCTGGGATTCCCTCATCCATCAGGCAGCCCAGCACCTACAGCATCCTGCAGAAAGGAGCTCTACAGATCACTACACTGTTTTGAACATCCTTTTCACCAATTTTGATTTCCCCCAGTGCCTGTACAAACTTCTGCCTTGAATGGACTTGATGTCCCCCAGTGCCTGTACAAACTTCTGCCTTGATCCGTCATGGACCATACCATAACCCCCTCGGCCAGCCCCCTCCCAGACTGGAGGGTCCCAGTCAGCCAGGCTTGTCCCACACAGAAGCCACTGCCCTCTCTAAACCTCTTTCATTTTTTACTAACAGACCATGTTGATATGCCATAAATTTTGGCAATACTTAACAATTAGTTCCACTCTGTTCTCCCTCCTCACAGCTCTGCATTTTTATGTAGTCCCACAGAGACTCTCCCACTTCTCCCACTGCTGCTCAGTTCCCCTACAAGCCCCCTGTGAACAGCCCTACCACCAGCAGAACAAGCGCCTGAGTTTTCAGGCAGCAAGTACCCAGGTGCACCTTCAGCACCTGGAAGATGTAGAATGCTGCAGGAGGGCTAACCTCACACCCTGCAGAGCCCAGGGGCCCTCTGCAGCCTGTGCTCATCTTCCCCCCTTCATCACAGCTTCTGCCTTCAGGCTGGGCTGGACAGTGAGAGAGAAACCCTGAGAACTCCCCCACGTGCTGCCGGGGGGGAGGAGGTCACCATGCCCAGAGATGCTGCTACTCCCTATGGAGGCAGCCAGCTGTTTGCAGCAGCCAGGAAACCTCCAATTTGTCAAATACCATCTTCAGTCAAGTTCTGCTAAATACCCTCACTCCATGTAAAGCACAGTACTGTCAGCCAGGCTTCTGAGCCTCCCCTGAACTAATGAGACTCCACTCCTCTGTCTAAGTTGGCAGAGATAAGCCACAAAGCTACTTCTGTGTCATGTCTCATTTTCCCTCTGCTCCTTATTCTCCCACAGGGCCATCCTGCTGCAGCACCACCAGCAACACCAATGGAGTTGAACACCACATGGCAGTTTTCAAAGCTCTACCCAAGCTGCTGGATGCTGCTGCCTCTCCCTTGGCCCACCAGCTCCTTAGGAGGAACACTTGTCAAACAAATTTTTCCTGAAAACTATCTTGGGCCAAGAATGGGCACCAAGAATTCCCTGGGGAGCTCCCAGCTTTCCCAGGCTGCCCTTCCATCACCTCAACTCCTCCTCCCCTCACTTGTGGCACCAGGAGTCTGTCCCCAGACCTTGCCTGCCAGACAAACCTGCCCAGACATTACTCCTTCACGTACCCATAGGGTGATAAGGGTGATAAAAAGCTTGCTGGGCCGCCTGATTTACACAACTAAAATGACAACTGATAGAGGGATCAAAGGCAGTCAGGAAGGAAGAGGTCCCCTCTGGATGGGCATACTGAAAAGGAAAGTGAATAGTCTGGGTCCTTGTTCTCCCTTCTCCTCTTTGCACTGCTCTGCAAGTCTCAAGACCATTTCATGCTGGCATTGTCCTCATCCTGGCAGCTCCTTCTAAGCCTGAACCTGCTTGTCCTCTTTGTGTAACTTTCCCCTCACTTCCCCCTTGCAGAACCATTCTGATGGATCAAGCACTGCTCCAGCTCCCCGGGCCTGGCCACACCACATTAAAACAGGATTTATGAGCCTTGAGCACAGACAAGAGTTATGCAGTCTGCACTTCTGCGTGCTGCATACCAACTCCCCAGCTGGTTTAAATCAGATTAACTCCACTGATGTAAGACATTTAAGGCAAGAGTATTCCATGATTTACACCAGCTAAGAAGCTGTTATATTATAACTTGGCAGCTGCAGGTTTTAGATGTGAAGTTTTTTGGGCAAAGATCCCAAGCAACAGTAAACGACAGAGCAGCTGAGTGGCAAACCCCATTTAACCTCAGTGCAATGTGCATGCAGCCAGCACATGTCCCACAAAAGTCCCTCAAAAAATAAAAATAACCTGGTGTTCAGTTTTTAGTGCCACCGGTCTGCAAAGTCAATGCCCCATCACAATCCATAGATTCCAAACAAATCACAAAATCATGATACTGTGCAAATGCCTCTCTTCAAAAATAATATATTTAGTAAACTAAAGCCAGGGGTACAAAGGTCGCTTGCTACTGAAAAAAAACCCTATAGACTGATTAAAGCAAATGCAAATGAACACACCACAGAGTTTAATATTCAGATCAGGGCCTTCATTTCTGCTAGAGGATGCTCAAGCTTCCAATCAAATCTGGATTCCACAAAAAAGTGGCACTAATGCTATGGAGCCAGATGTGCTTGGAGAGGTGCACAAAAAGACACAGCACTCAGGGCAGAACACAGCATTCAAGGCAGAAGAAATGGCAAAGAAATACACCAGGAAAATGGTAATACTGCCTGAAAAAGAGGGCTTGGTCCTTTCTCCTACAACTTAGCAAAGTGGTTTCTTCAGACCAGTAGATACTGCTTGTCAGAGTCAGGAGGGCAGCAAGAGCCCAGTGCCATTCCCACATCACCTGCAAGCAGAGCTGCAGCCTTTCCTGGTGCCTCTCGTTCAGTGCTGGCTGCGCAGGGAGGAGCCCGGTGAGCCCCGCCAGCCCCATAAATCACCAGGCACCCAGCACAGCAAACCTGACCTCCCTTGCAAGGGAAATATAAATCAGCTTTACTAGCAGCTTCTGAAACAAAAACTAAACTCACGAAACTGTAAAAATGCCTCTTTAAACATCCTGTGCCCCAAACAGACCATTGAAAGCCCTGTCAGGGTGAGGGAGAGCAAACAAGCTTTCCAAGAGATGAGGGCTGATGAACTGAGAAAAGGCATTTCAGACTGAGCAGCTTCTTGCTGGCAGGCAGCACGACAGGGATATCTTTAGCACACAGCAAAGACAGAGTAGGGAATCAGGAGGAGTGAATTAGGCAGCATTAATACCATCATTTGTATGCAGTGTACTTCAAAGCGTTCACAGTGCAGACAGCACCAGACACACACAAAATTACCCAAGTCTGGGGGAGAGCCATGCAGAGAACATTTGCTGGAGCCCACAGAGTAACGATCAGTGAGCTTGGACGGGACCCTCAGGGCCACCACTGCCCCACTGTTTAATGAGTTGGCGCGGGAAGGCCATGCCACGAGGACAGGGGCAAATCCACAAAGGACAGAGGAAGTCTCATGAAGCAGAGCAGAGATAGGAGCTCCTAAGGAGAGCCAAACTGGGACAGGACTCAGCAGGGCCACAGGGGAGGTGTATCTGCTCACATCTCAGCAACAGTGCACCTGAGATCCATGGCAGGAAGTCTGGAGGCAGTATTAGAGCTGGGCAGAGGCTCCAAATGCCAAGGAAGCTGCTGGTGCCAGTGGTGCTAGCCCTGGGAACATGCACACATGTGGGAACAGGCCACCATTGCATGACATCCACAAGCAGCTTTGAGAGGCTGGTCACCTCCTCCTGGGCCAGATGTATGGCCAGGCAGGGTCCCGAGGCTCCTTGCCATGACCTGCAGCCTGCCATGCCCAGGGAGGACATGTGACCAGCCCAGAAAAGGATGCTGCCACCACTGGTGCATCAGGCCAGCCAGGCAGCTGGCAGGGAGAGCCCAGGGACAAGCAGGGCTGCAGGATCTCCAGTGAAGGGGTTTGGAGCCCAAGGACACAAAACCCTACTTGTGCAACCAAAGACTAGACAGCACCCTGGTTCCATGAGAGGCAACTGCACACAGCCAGGGGAGGAAAATAGCATCAGCTGAGCCGAGCCCCTTCTGCCAGCTGCCTTGTTTTCCTGCAGAGTTCTTGCTGTTTCTGCACTTGATAACAGCAGAGGCACAATAAGGAAACTTAAGTGACCGGTGGCTGCTAATCAGCAAAGCTTTCCAAAAGCTCCCTAAAGCCACGAGGAAAGACTCAACAACTACTCTCGGCTGATACTCAAGAGTGCACAGCTACACCACAGACACACAGCACCGATTTCTGCTGGCACCACAAGGGGAAGAGGGCTGTAAACACACACAGAACAGGCCTGCTTGCTCCTGTCTCACCTCTCCTATCATCTCAGGGCATAAAGCAGGGCCAGCTGCCATGTGACAAGGAGAATCTCCTGTCACTCATGCCAGTGGAGACCTGGCTGAGGTCTTGGACTGGTAAGTCCATCACTCTGCAGAAAGGAGCAGAATCCTAGGAGTCCATCCCAAAAGTTTATTAACATTGTATTTCAAATAGCACCGGATAACATCTCTGTGCAGAAGAGAAAGAGAGCCTGTGCTGCTGGAGACAGCACAGCACAGACCTACCTTTGGGCATGATGCGATGCATTGCAACTGACAGGAAGAAGATGGAGTCGCTGTAGTAGGTCCCCGATCCAGCACTGAAGTGTTTCTGCATGGCCTCAACGATGGGAAACAGCTTTTCTGTCAGCTCATTCACATCATGGACGATAACCTGGCAGAGACACCAGAAACACCACTCAGCCATTGCTCCTGGGGACAGGCCCAGCTCCAGCAGCCTCTGCCCAGCCCCCACCAGCATGGGGAGAGGGGAGGTTGGTAAAGCACAAACAGCAGCTGCACAGAGGGGCCTGCCTGCCCCGGCCCCTGCACATGCTCTTGATGCAAGAACTGGCCAAGTGCAGGGAAAGGGGGACTATCACAGCCATTTTGTAACTGTAAGATGGGCAGAGACTTGAATCCCCTCACACGACCAAGTGTGTTGCATGTTTTGGGCTGTTTCTCTGGTCTGTTCCCACTGCCTGATGCAAGCACATATCTGGGCTCCCATACAGAGTCCATCAGAAGAGGCAACAGTTTGCTCCAGGCTCTGGTGTGCCGCTGTTTAGAGCCAAGCCAGAGCACATCACTTACCCTGAGCACCAAGGCTTGCTCCCTCCTACAGAAGCAGGCTGTGACAGGGCCAGGGACACAGCCCAGATTTGCTGCTCCTCAGCCTGGCATGGAGGCAAGCTCTGCAGCACTTCCCGGCGGGGCTGCAGGGGGAAAGGGAGGACAGGCCACAGCATGCTGATGAAAATCCAAACATCAGGAGCTACAGCAGAGCAGAGCAACTTCTGTAGATGGATCTCAGCCTGCCTGTGCTGGAGTTTTGCTGGGGCTCAGCCAGCACTGCTCCGCATCCCTCAGCCCTGCGGGAGCCCATGCACCAGCACGGGCCCTGGCATGCCTGTGCCAGCTGTGGTTGTGTCCCAGAAACAGGAGCAGCCCCAAATGCACCTTGCCAGCTACTGACATTTTACAAGCTTATAATTTATTTTGGTCAAAGTCCAACGGACAGGAACTTTCATGCAGCTTGTTATACCCACAGAAGGATACAGGTCACTGAATCACACAAGATAATGAGAGGGATTTTTAGGATAATTAAGAGAGATGAGGGACATGACCCTGGCGCAGATAAGGGGGAGTGCAGGAATTTGAGTGTGGAGACTTGGGGCCGTGCTGCCTTCTTCAGGTCAGGGAAAGCAGGAAAAGCCCTGCTGGAACTAAAGTCTGGCGAGGACATGACATGACAGCAGTACTTGAATTTTGTACAGGAGAACCTATCGCCCTTGCTTGAGGGATGCCAAGACACTTCCATAAGCTGGCCCGGCCTTCAGCAGGGAACACAAACCACAATCTTTGTAGGTTGCTTTCAAACTAAACTATTTCAACAGTTCTGCAGTTTCACTTCTTTTCCCTACTAAAACTTCATCTGCTTCAGAATATGGGGCCCTGCACTATATACTTAAAACATGCAGGATAGAGCACTTGCTTTCTAAATTTTTTTTTAATTAAAAAAAAACCTAAACCAAGCCAAATGCTTCAGAGGAGAAGGTGGCTCTGGAGCCTGTGCTAGTGCAATGACCATCCTCTCCTTGGGGTGCACAAGTGGCTGCGCTGATGCTCAGCTGGTGCAGAGATTGAGGCAGTGAGCAGTCTGGAGCTTCTCCTTCCACAGCTTTTTGCAGAACACGTTGCCCAGACCAACACGCTCTCATTGCAGAGTGGAGCTTGCTGGATGCAGGGCTGTGCTCATGGCACCCACGGCATGCTGAACACGCTGAGGTGATGGGCCTGTCCTGGCACTGGCCAGGATGGCTGAGCCTAGGGCAGGGCAGTGCTGGAGGACGGGCACAGCTGAGGCCCTGCGAGGTCCTGGGGAGGGCACCCTAAACCCCACGCTGGGCCCTGGCCCGTGCCATCAGCCGGGCGCCGCAGGAGCCCTGGCGCAGGCTCCGTGGCCAGCATGGCCCTCGCAGGGCGGCCCCGCTGCTGCTGTCCCGGCTGCTGGGCTCGGAGCCAAGGCCTGCAGCAGAACAGCAGGAAAAACACAGAACAATGCGTTCCAGGAAAGCGCGTTGGGAGAGCTCACTGGCAGCCACACCTGGCTTTGGGCAGCACGGCACAGTCCCCAAGATACTGCAGGGGAGGAAACTCTGTTACCATTAGGCAGCACCTCACCCCAGCCCTGCAGGTTGTGCCATCGCAGTGACAGCGGCCGCGCCGAGCAGGACAGCAGCCAAAAGTGACCAAACAAGCAAACCAGCACTACTCTCCAGGTGCAAAGGCACTGACAGCCTGTTCACGAAACTGAGCGCTACCAGCACAAGGATGTGCAATGCTCTGCTCCCAGCCCAGCTTGGCAGGGGCAGCTTTGGGGTCTGGCTAGGCTGGAGAAGCATGGAAGAGAAATACAGCACCTGTAACCACCCTTCTGCATCCAGCAAAGGCAGCCTGAGGTGTGTAAAGTACACAGAAAAAGGGGAAAAATGCCAAACCAATTCCAGTCACCTCTGAAGTGAGCACACTGCCAAGCATCAGTGGACAAAATTTATAGGAGAAATAATCCTGAAACTCCAGACACAGCATCATCTGCCTTTCCACTCCTGCCAAAGAAAACAGGAAAAACATGTCTTTTGCCCAGTCTTTTGTACTTCTGCAAAGCAAACTCCTGAGCAGCTGAATTTTGCTCCTGCAGCCACAGGCCAGGCAGCCTCTCTGGAACTGTGAAGGCTTCTTCCCTCCTCATTGCTGACTTTAGCACAGCTTGTTAATCTGCTGCTAATTTTGTACTTCGTTATTTATTTGTGTAACAGCTCTTAGTAAATCCCTGTGGCTAAATCCGACCACGTTTGCTGAGGACATTAAGAAAAGTTCGAGGGGTTTCCTGTGCAAGCACACTTTTATAAACACGCATCCCACACTGATGAAAGACCCTTTCTACTGAGAAAAAACAACCTGCATTTCTTTTTCCTTTAACTTTCCCTCCTTCCCATGTCGATCATCCTCGCAGGTCTCCGTAAGTGTGGCGTGATGGCAGCCCAGTTACATCCACCCCAGCAGCGTCCTCCGGGGGGCTCATCTGAACAGGAAACCAGGATGAGCGGAGAGCCGAACGCGTAGTTCGTGTTATTATGGCAGGGAAATGGAATCAGTAAGAGATAGGAACCGTAAAAGGAGTCGCAGCACACAGCATGGAGCGGCAGGAAACGGGGTGAGCTGGTGCTCTGTGTAAGCACAGTGTCGGCCGAGGCTGGCCCAGGCTCGCTGCCGGGCACCTCCCGCTGGCCGGAGGTCGGCAGAGGCGGCAGAGATCCCCCTGCCACCCGTGTGCGGGACACGCTCTCCGCGTGGAGCGCACCGAGGCCCCGCACGGGCAGCGCGGCCGCGGGCCGGGCCCTCCCACCCGCACACGCGGAGCACGAGCGCCCTCTGCCGCCGCCCGGCTGCGCTCCCGGCCGCACATCTGGGGCACATCTGGGGCACATCTGCACGGCCACGGGAGCGGCCACGCAGCGACTGCCCACGCCCGGACAGCCCTGCCCGGCCGGGCAGCGCCACACCCACCGCCTGCAGCCCACAGCCCCTCTGCCCCCACTCTGCACACTGGCCCCGGGCTCCCCCGGCTGCTTCCGTCTCCAGGAGACTTTGAAAGTTACTGAATCTGGCTAGGGAGAGAGAAAAGCCGCCCACAACCTCCCCCAAAAGTTATGATCCATATCTGACTCGGGGCTTCACTCTAACAGAGAAGCCAACTGATCCCAGCTTTGCTAGGATGGGAGGGCAAGGGCAGCTCCAAAAGCTGGGCCTGAATCACTTCCTCATGAAGAAAAGGTAAAGTTCAGGGTGTTTTATCAGTCTGGCCTTAGAGGCTCCAGCTGCCCCCTGAGCACTTTATCAAGCCTTATATCTGGGCCTGTGCTAGGAAAACAGCATAAGAAGCAGGAGAGTGTTCTGCACACACCAGGAGGAGCAGGAAACATGAGGTCTCAGGATAGAGATGGGTTACTGCTGGAGATAGCTGAGCGTGAGGATCAATCATCTTCAATATTTTAGCAGCAGCACCAGAAGTCCAAGCTAGGCATAAGTTTCCCACTGGTAAAGAAGAGGAATGGGGTAGGCTACAACAAGAATAAAGAAGTGCTGTCACCTGCTGGCGTTCCAGAAACTGGCACAGGATTAGGACAAGGCTGCATGCTTGAGAAGCAGAACAGTCTCTGCTCTGTACCTAAAAGCAGAAAAATGGACTGGTCCAAAACACTGGCAACCACAGGCTAGCCAGTGAAACCAGGGTGCATCAGGCTCTGCCAGGAAAGAGGGAAGCAGCTGTCCCACTGAGCAGATCTCAGTGAGGTGAGACCTCACCTGAGGCCTCCAGATCATGCTGCCTGCTTACACCCTGGAGACCTGCTCTGGTGCCAGACATACTCACCAAGCCACGAGCCAGGTTTCACTGTGACTCCACAGGCACCTGCAGACAGGGGCCAATTCACAACAGACAAATCACTTGACACCTACAACTCCAACTCCAGTTGCTCTGCAGAAATGAGGCTGGCAAGGGTGTCTGCTGAGAAGTTTGTTTCCCACAGGGGCAGATGGCAGTAAGGCAGCCACCCACACAAAGGGGTGACTGCAAGGGATGTGCATACCATAGTGGCCTCGGGGTCCTCCCACTCCAGGGGACATAATACCACAAACCTGGGTTGGGCACCACATCAGCACTGCACCACCATGGGGTAGTCAGTCCATCCTGCTGCAGAGTGCAAGAATCCTCCTGAGGGAGCTGTGCGCACCATCCAGACAGCCAAGCACTGCTGCACAGTGTGGGTCTCCCATCACAGCTACCTGACTTGACTGAGGACCAGCACTAGGAAAGGACTTATTGAAAACCAGTGGTGGAATTATTGGCCAGGAAAGTGTGTGTATGAAAAATGTTCAGGTCACACTTCTAGTTTCATGTAAGCAGAATTCAGCTAATATGAAATACAGGACTTATGAGCAATAGAAGTTACAGCAGGACAAGAGGACACTTCCAAGCAATGCTCTGCAGCAGCACCTCAGGACAGGAGAGTCAGGTTACCTGGAATCTCTGAACTTAACACCCCTCCAGTTTTCAGATACCCGTTTAATGCAAAGGAAAGCCTGACCTTGCATAAACTACACTGGCTGTGGATTTGGGAGGCAGAACCATATCCATGGAAGTAGGAACATTTGCACGTGGATGCACTCCAGCCCCTGCAGGCTCTCCATTCCTGCTCTCAAGAGTCACTAGTAGCAGGCCAACCTTCTCTCCCGATCAGGAACCCATCGAGATACAATACAAACACACGTCCTTGCGTAGAGATGCTGAAAAGCATGACCAGCAGGGCCTGCAGGAGAGCAGCACCGCTTAGAGCAACTGCTCCTCTCCAGCTCAGCTGGTGTGCCGGAGGTGCTCAGTCCCAGCTAAGAATCTGCTGCCCAGGCCACGCTGCTGCCCAGTCCCAGCTAACAATCACTGGGCTGCACCAGGACAGCCCCCCGCAGGCAGCAGCGGTGGGGACACAGAACAAGCCCCTCAGGACTCTCGAGACAGCGGGAGCTCCTCCGGCAGAGAGCGGCAGCGAACCGCTCTGCTGGCAGCCGCCACACGGGTCGCTGGCTGAGGCAGCTCCTTCCCGCTGGGCCGCTGTTCCCCCGGCAGGCCCGGCCCGCCCCTGGCCCCCCGCGCACCTGGTGGCGGAAGGCGGCGCCGCGCAGCAGGTCCCGCAGCAGCCCGAGGCCGATGTCGCGGCTGGCGCCCTCGGTGACGAGGTGGAGGTGCAGCACGTCGGCGGCGGCCAGGCGGCCGTGCCGCAGCAGCGAGCGCAGCGCCGCCCGCGCCTTGTCGCGGAGCGCGGGGTTGCGCTCCGCCTTGGTGAACATGAACAGGAGGTGCAGCCCGCGGGGCCCCGGGCCGGCCGGGGCGGGCGGCGTGGCGCGCAGGCGGCGGGTGGCGCTGGAGAAGGTCTCGCCGCCGCCGCCCAGGTAGTAGAAGGCGCAGACGGCCAGGGCCGCGGCCGCCGCCAGGGCCGCGGGCTGCGGGCAGCGCGGGCAGCCCCGGCGCGCCGAGCCGCGCAGCGCCGCCATGGCGGGGCGGCACCGCCCCCGGCCGGCCGCAGGGCGGGGACAGCCCGGCCCGCCCCAATGACACACCACACACACTGCGGACACGTTTGAGATACAAAGTCTACAGCCGTACATAACGCGAAGGAGGGCGGAGTATACAGTCTGTACAATTACAGCTAAAGGGGGGGAAGGGTTTTTTTTACATTTTACTGCTGGAATGCTTAAAAAACACCGAGTACAGAGGAACGCGTGGAGGGAAAAAAAAAGTTCATTACTTCGGAGAAAGTAACGTCTCTGCTTGAGGAAACGATGATTTAATGGCGATTTCTGTCAAAACGTGGAAAACTTAGGCTCCTAACAGAAAAGTGAGTGGAATTTTTCCTCCTCTGTCATCTCCTTCCATGGGAAGAGAAACAAGAAAATACTGTATGCAGAAAGATAAAGCGAGCACATGAAAGGGTATATACCAAAGTGGTACACTCATCCTTTTCCCCAGTAGTGCCTCTCCAGAGTTGTCCCTGTTTTAAAACCGTGCCTTTGTGTAAGCACAGGAGCAAGGCATGTTGGCTGTCAGGATGCACAAGCTACAAACTCCAACTTGGGAAAAAGTGTCCATAATGAATGGGGCAGAGATTGTAGCCTGAAAAATTGATTCTCAAAATACTTTGTGTATTGAAGAATCAGAATAATCAGCTAAGTCCTTTTGATACTGTAAAAATATCATGTCCTTTGTACTTACATATTATTTGCAGTTTCATCAAAGGGTCGTTTCATAGTCACTGTGTTATTTGAGATTCTCAAGATGAAGCAGCAGAGGTAACATTCACAATTTAAAACAGATGGCTGCAGAGAAGCACCGAAGTCCTGGAAACATGACACCAACCCTCCGCTAGTTCTAGTTCTCACCTTTTTAGTTTAGTGCTACAAAGTTTATGCTCTATCCAGGAGACCTAGTAATTCAGACAACACATGTGTACTGATGTCATAATGCAAAACAGGAGAAATTTCCTCTTGTACAGGGATTTGCTGACAGCAGTTGGAAGGTCTGGTTGCATTTTCTAAAACTATTTCAGCTCAGTATACAAACAGGTAAAATATAAAACCCCACAGAGTGAAAAATGCAGTATTAATACAGGATCCTTTAGCACTGTAACATTAAAAGCCACGAATGGTACAATCCAAAATCTCCAAAATCATTGAAAGACTGCCACTGATAGCAGTGACTTCCTGGATGAGATCCTAATGGGCAGAGAGGCTCAAGTCCACAATGTACTAATGAGCACCTGGAACACATATCCATCCGATTGCAATGTGGGCTGTTTGTGAAAGCAAAGAAATACCTCTACAATCCAAATTCACCTTCACCCAAATTCATGTGATCAAATTCCAACTGTCTAACACAGGTAGTGGCATAATTCAATATGGTAATTCAGAAATTTAAGTTTATATGCACTGTAGTGACACTAACATAAAACATGAAATCTTATGAACAGTCAAAACAATTGATACCACTAAAGAGCCACCACAGACACTGTTTTAACCAACGTGCAGTGGACCCACATTACACCTCTGAAATCAAGATGCATTAGAATGTAAGTTGAGTTCCAAGAAACTTTTGGAACACATGATCTATAAATAGGAAAGATATCATACTATCCTTCAATGGGCTATCTAATATAGAAAATTACTAAAAATACATGTGAAAGATGGTTTTAAAATGTGTTAGGAATCTTCTGCTTTGTCCCTCACTACTATATTTCACACCTAAAGAGAAACGTGAACTGGAATTCAACCTTCCCATTGCCTGGTACAAAGCACAAGATGTTAACCCACATGGAACCTTACTGTCTACTATTCCACTTAGACTACCTTTGTAACAGAGATCGAAGTTTCCTAATATTGATGAGCAGAATATCAGCATGAGTCAAAACTCAATATGGAACCCAGATCTTCAGAGCTGTGGTGATTATCACACTACTGAAGGCTGAATCTGTGAGTCACAGAGGCCCTGGAACACGGAGCCTGCCAGAGCCTGGTGAGACTGAGCCATCCAACTTAATGGTACATTCATTTCTGCTGATAAGCAACATGTTACCATTGCCCCTGACCTGGAAAAGGCTTTAACTGAGTGCAGTTTATACTGGCCATTCTACCATACCCGAAAGGACAGGGGAACAAGGCTGAGGATCACAAGTGACACACCTACTCCCTAAGCCATTGAAACTCCAGTGCTCCTGACAAGTCACACTGCCTGTCAGTCAGGTGGGATTCATCCTTTAGCACAGACAGATCGACACGGCTTCCCAGACAGATGAGAGTCAGGAACACAACACATGGATGTGCAGAGCTGCAGGGAAGCAACTTCTTAGTCAAGAGAAATCATCCTGCAGAATTTGTCACAGAGATTTTGTGGCCAGGGAGGAAGTCACCTGTGAAGATTTGAAATAAGTCTCTCAGACCTGTTCTCCAGCAGCCTGGACTGAGACAGCAATTATGCCACTACTAAGCTTTAGGCAGCTTTACATCCCAGCAAATCACACTGCCTGCCAGCCAGGCTGGGAAAGATAAACATCTAGAAAAACCTATGTCTAAGGTGTATATTATGCAGTCATATCTTACATTGTCCCATCTGTATACCAGGAATTTTACTTTCTCTAAGATCTACTAAAACACCCATTTGCTGGTAAATACTGCTGATTAGGAAGTATATTATCATTTCATAGGCAGCTATTTAAAAACCAACTTACTAAAAATTACTGCTTACAGGTGATATTCTTAAGTTTCTTATTATTCAGACTAAATGTGCACTTTAAGTGGGCAGAATCTGCTCTTCCTACCATAATCAGACCACATACAAAGCAAGAACTGTCTTGTAAGATTATTCTGGACACTTCTACAACACTACTAATTTTGTAGCAATAATAATATGCAGACTATTACACATTTGATGCAAAATTATAAATGTTTGAAATACCTTCTTAAAACTTAACATGCCAGAAAGTTTAACTTTACCATAGTTTGCAGATTTCAATTTGTTTTATCCCAGTTTTGCTTATCTTTCCATGGAGAAAAGCCAATTCATTTCCTAAATACACTTAAACAGCAGGTTAACAATGCCACAGCTGTTAGGATTACTGAAAACTCACATTGATGCTATGTCACCTCAAAACTCTGCTTCAGCTGTCTCCATAGGGCAGACAAATAGAGGATAAAGAATTGCATCTGCTGATTTGATGTTCAAGAGGATTATTATCTAGGTATAAATAACCTGATATATAAGCATATATCTAGAGACACCATTTATACATGGACAAGGGCAGAGTGGGGCTCACTACTGCATAAAGCAAATTGTCTTGCTGCACTCACAACACAGTTGGAGACTGTGCTCATTCATTACTTGAGAGAAATATGCACTGAAATTCTAGTTTTTCCTGTGCTCACCTTAGTTTAGGCAACACATAAACATACACATCATTGCAAATTATACAAGGGCTACTGCTTCCTGATAGAAGGGATTGATTGCCCTAAACTTAGAGCGGCTGCAAGACATGAGACTTTTATACTGAGCTTAGGGCTTGTAGTGAGAACAGCTAAAAGTAGAAATAGCCTTTGTACAACTATTCTACACAAACTTTGTTGGCTCAATATTTACTTTCATGTCTCAAATTTCAAGTTTTCACGTCAAAATACTACAAACAAACCCCACATCATGTCCAAAAGGATTGTTTATTTTTCATGAAAGGTTCCACATGCTCATTTAGCAGGATACTTGCTGCACTGAGAGTTTAATTTAAGAGGAAAAGAAAAAAAAGGAAAATAGACTGCTCTTAGGAATTTGGTCCCCAGGATATATCCCTTTGTGACTGACCTGCAGTCACTAGCATAAAGGCCAGCCTGGTGCTAGAGCTTCCACTGTGAAAGAGCTTGCAAAAGAGCAGGAGTTACCACATCTGCTAAGAACAGCCTACCTCTAACCAGAGTCACTGCAGGAACAAGAGAATCTGTTGAGCTGCAGTCCCACAAATGGAAGGACAACTCAGTAAATCGTTGTCCAAATTCCCTTCCAAACAGTCCCAGAAAATGCAACCCAGACCTTCTTGTCAGAGGCACATTCTTTATGGCGACGGGGGGACAGATGACGGTGCTGGCCTGGGCAGCAGAGCTGCTGGGAGTGCCCTGCAGCCGGAGCCCGCAGCGCTCCAGCCCCGCTCTGCCACCCCCGAGCGCCAGCTGCAAGCCTGGCCGTGGAACAGGGGCTGCTTTACACTCAGCTAGCAGGGACTCAGGGGCTTGAAAATCTTCAGCTGCTGAGGTATATGTACTGGAGAACATAAACCAACTCATACACTTCCCCAGCTACCACAATCTAAAGCTACATTGGAGTGGTCATTTTATCCAAACTATCTAACAAAATGCATACAATTCATTCTGTTAAAGTAAAAAAAGACTTGCACTACAAGCTTCAGGTTCTTTTCCTTCTTGACACTTAAGACTTCTGGGAATCTGACTGCTGGAAGCGGTTTAACTTCTCTGGATTATTTGATGCCATTTGAGAAAAATCACGAAAAATGTCCTGATAAATTTCATCTCCTAGGTGGAAAAGAAAAGAGAAACAGTTTTAAACATTTGTAATAGTCAACATCACCCACCATTGCACAAATGCCCTACTGTGCTGTCAATTACTGTGTAACACTTAATTAATGTATGAACACTGCTTCTAGATGGAGTGATGCTGATGTGAACTCTGAGGGACTGGTTACTTGCATGCATGTTCTGAAGAAGCAAATTAAACAAAGCCAAACAATACCTGAAATAGTACCTCACAGGCAGCCACACAGAGGAAAGTTCAGAGTTAGAAAGGAAAAGTTAAAGCACTTTAAAGCAACTTAAAAAGAAAAAAATATTTATTAGCCGTTGAAGAATAAAATCCTTGTTTTTGCAAGGAACTGCTAACCAAGATTCTCTACAGAAAAAAAGAATTTTGGCATAAATGAAGATTTACTTGGAAACGGAGATCAGAATTCTTACAGCGAAACAGAATTCTCCATGAAAGAAACAATCAGCAAGAAATAATATATATTAAAAAAGCAATCTTAAATAGATAGATAATTGTTCATAAATTACTTTTGTCTATCACTTCAGTAAAAATAAAATTTCTACATTCATTTCATCTACATCTTTCATTACATTTTTCAGTTTGATCTATAAGAACAATAATACTTCCCCTAAAAATCTTTTTTTTATTTTTTTAATCTTCACCCTTTGTGCTTAAACACAATCCTACTACTAGAACATATTCCAAAATATGTTCCTCCCCTTCCCTCCCTGTCTACACAGGAAAACACATTCAGGAGTCATTCTTTTGCCACTTTAAAATGCACTTTTTTTCATTCATTTTCACATTCTTTCATCTACTGGAGCATTTTGGGCCTTGAGCTCAAGCTCTGTTTTAAAACAATAACCATATCCTTTCGTCTTCAAAAGGAATTAACTGCATCAAACATTGGGTTGGATCAGGAGCTATGTAGCCATCCAAATTTTAGTCTTCCCAACGCAGATGGCCACACAGGACACAAGATCCCAGCACTACTGTTTCTTGCTGACAGCTTGATTAATAGCATGACAAAGAAATCAACCCAAAATCTCTTTCATCATGTACATTGAATATGAAGAATTTTTTTTCTAACATGATTGTGGAAGAGAAGAATGTTTTTGTGCTTAAAAGTTTGCACTACTGGGAAAAGTGACATTGTTTTGTTTTTCAATTTTTTAACGCACATTTGCAATGTTAAAACTATCATTCCTTTGGAGATGAGACTTCATTCTTTTAAAAACATTTTCACAAATAATAATTGACCTTCCAGAAATATTTAACAGGGCAGTAACACAATTCTTCCCAGACTTTAAAAGATGAATACATTCAATACTGCTCTACTAGGAAAAGTCAGTTCTAGAGAAATTCCCTTTTGGTTTTCAGATTTAATTTCAAGTATGGTGTCCCTGCCCATGGCAGGGGGGTTGGAACTAGATGATCTTTAAGGTCCCTTCCAACCCAAACCATTCAGTGATTCTGTGTTCTAGAGATGAAGCAGGCACAGGACAGGTTTTATTGTAACAGCCTGTGAGAACTTCTTGCTCTGGGAGACCAGCACAGAATGGAGCTGTAACATTCACCAAAAGAATAGCAATGAAGGGCAAAAGCAGAATTAGGCTTCTGTGATAAAAGCAATTATGCTTTTAACACAGAAGTGGGCTCCACTGTTGAATGAGAGCTGCAGTTCAAGTTGCCACACTTGGTTCTTTCAAATTAACTTGAAAGAAGAAAAAGCTATTTTTGAAAGATACATTGTGGCTCTGGCTTTGTCTCTATTACATAAGTATTACATACAAAAATAGACTAAAATAAAGTGCTCCTTTAGTTTGTACATTGCATTAATATGCTTAATACTGTAAACCTTATCATTATTTTAAAATTGTACTTTAAAATTGAATTCTGGAAGTTCCCTTTCCAAGCAATGTTTTCCCTAAAGTGCAGGTTATATGTACAAAAATACTGTAACACTGCTTTACCATTTCACACCAGAGTAACTCAAAAGGCACACGTCATACATTCAAGAAAAGGTAGGAAGAAAAAGTAGCAATGCTAATATCAAAGAGTTAGCAAGACGTACTGTAGCACCAGGAGATGAGCACTCAAGTATTGTACAGAAACAGCACTACTGTGCATATGGCTTCTACCACCAGAAATAACTTTTTAAAGCTGGTTGCAGCTAGTTCCCATTCCAGGAATGCTTTGGAAGACCAACTGTACCTTGCAAAGCAATATATTTATTCTCTCAGTAGCTCAAACCAGCCATATTTCCTTAAATTATAAATTTTGATGCCATTAGCTACATGAGCAATTGTTTATCAGCTGCATTGCTAGAGCTGAGAAGTAGGCAGTTGGCTTCACTCTGATGACAGCAACCGCATACAAATTTCTTCTAGAATCATAATTTTGGAACACTGGAGTTCTAAAGTAAGGGCAGTGCAGATAATTTAACATGCATAAGGAGTGAAAAAGACCTGCATTCCTTAAAACCACAGAAAGGTGTGACACCTCATGACAGCAGAGAGGTTCTGTGCTTACACTGACACAACCCTTCTATAGCAGACAAAAGCATTCCAAACACTCTAATATTGACTCCAACTTTTAAAATAAACTGCACCAAGTACCAGAGTGAAGGGGGCAGAGCTGTGCTATCCAAAGACACAGTAAGTTCTCTGGCTGGGACTCTGTGCTCCAGCTTGTGGCATTAATTTCAGAAGTTATTCTAATAAAAGCCTCCCCCTGATTTTGGGCAAGCTCTGCCTGTTGTGGCAAATCTACTCTCTCCTGTCAATCTCACCTTACCAGCTGCAAAGTGTCTGGTTTAGATTGCATCAGCTTCAGTCTCGAGATTCTACTGCTCCAATCTGTAACATCCCCCCTGCCCAATCCTCATGAATCAGTGGAAAACACATAAGGGCTTTATAGGAGTCAACTGAGAGTACTCAGCACTCAACCTGAAAAATAAGGTTCACCTTTAACTTCTGCCAGGAACAGCTGGGTGTTTTCAGCTGTCTAACTTCACAATCAAGTGTACCTTCATTATTGGTACTTGCATGATATTAAATTACCTTCCTATGGAAGCAAATATCACATCAGAACACGGTGTAAATTAGGTCTGAGTGCCTGAGAATAAAGTTGCACATAGGCATTAAATATAATTTGTTACTTTCCTGCTGGAGTTGCCTCAAGTACCTCCCAGCATCTATTTGTTTTTTAACCAAACAGAAAGAAACTCTGCATACAAAAATACATACTTAAGAATGACTGCTTTGTTTCTCATTAGTATCTTAACAAATAAAAATATTTAAAAATAAAATTTAAGGAAATAATACTTTCCTGTTTTTGTCCGGAGGCAGTTTGAAATATTTGATGTACATTTTTTACATTGGTGTGCAAATGGTTTTTTCTTAAAAAAAGAAAAAGTGGACCATTCCACAGGAAGGAGAATGGTGTCCTGAATAAGATGAACTCTTCAACAGTCTCTAAGCAAGCTGAGTCAGAAAGCTGCTACTAAATGTCAGGTAAATCCTAACATGACACAAATATCAATGGAAGAGCAATAGGAGAAAACTGTGGACAACTACCAGCAAAATAGGGTGGTCATGGCTGTAGTAACACACTGCTATAATGATGCTCTTTAAACAGTCTCCTTTTAGGTTCCCTAAGCACTCTGACAAAGTCACACCACTGAATTTCAATGAAGCTTTAGAATGTGTTGGTTTATAAAAAACACTACTGTATGAAGCAATCTTAAATTTCCCTCAGACACTAAGAATCTAATTGTAAACTGATAAATTCCTGTATACACTTCTTATACTGCATTTCAGTGTGGTTATTAGAGGAGTATTGACCTGGCTGCCCGTAGAGTCCTTCTGATTCCCGCATTTCTTCATTCATCCTTGCTAAACGCAACCTGCCATTCAGAAAACAAAAGGAACAATGTCATCTTTAAAGCACAAAAAAAGACTACAGTGCAAGACCTACAATGCTCTCCTGAATCTTACATCAAAGAGGTCATCTATGGATAGAGTATTTTGATTTTTCTTTTGTTCCCCTCCGTTTTTACGTACAGGAATTTGACATTTCTTTTATTTTTAACTTGAAACAGAATAGCAAAATCTAAGTTATCTAGTCAGAAAACAGAATGTACAACTTACAGTGTTACAATATCTGCATTTGCAGCTTCCACTGCTATACTCAATGGATCTTTCCCATCTTCATCAGTGGCATGCTGGTTTGCTCCTCGTTTTAGGAATAAGCACACTTGTCTGTTTAGAAAAAAAAATTGAAGAATATTTTTGATAATAAAAGAAAAAAGCTAATAAAGTCAAGCTAGATACAATGTATTTAGCTTAAATCATCAAAAGTCTCATATATATCAAAATAGTGCAGTTCATCTAGAACATGTTAACAGAGTAGTAAGCAAGCCACTTATTTAATCCACATTAGAAGACACATGCATTCTGCTAGTGGATGAGACTGCTAAATCAAAATATTATTTCCTCTCTCACAATCAGAGCTTAAGAAAAACTTGTGTCACCTGAAATAGTATTAAAATATCAGAATATCTGGTGCAATGAAGAAGCTTGACATGAACAGCTAGAGTAAAGGACGGCCATGTACAAATTGTGGAGCAGTGATTTACCCAGTGTGTCCCAGAAGTGTGGCATGGTGCAGGGGCCCCCTTCCTTTCATGTCTCGGATGTTCACATTGGCCCCATTCTGCAGCAAAAATTCACAAGTAACCAATGAACCCTACGAAATGAAAACAAAGAAACAACTCAGCACCAGATCTCTAGAATCAAACCAAAACTCTTCTGTCTTCTCACCACTAAGCCACCCAGCAAAGGAAACAAAAGGGAGTTGCTTCCAACTTTAAACACTACCAGACATAGAATTCCAAACAAAGCATTAACAGGAAAAAATATTTCAGAAACCACTCTGAAAGAACACTGTAAGCATAACTTCAGCATCACACTGTCATTCATTAGGGAAGCAAGCAGCTCAAAGGGAACAGTGACACAGAAATATCATTATTTCCCCTGCTCTCCTCCCCCATCACCAGGGCTGTATATCACATACCCCTCGCACTGCCTGAATCAGTGGTGTTGCTTTGTCTTCTTCCATGTTGACCCAGTTTACTTCAGCTCCATGAGCCAATGCTTCTGCCATGTGAGGAAGATTTTTCTCAAAGGCAGCTTGATACAACTGCAATCCTGGACTAGGCTGCTTGGAGTCACAGAACACTGGAGACTCTTGCTTGTCTCCTTCTGAAAAGAAAAAAAAAAATTGCTTACCTAATTCCTGTTTTAACAAGGTACTTCTTGGAATTCTGATCAAAACATCCTTTCTCCAGCAATAGGTAGCTGAGCTTTTGCAGAGTGCAAAGATGTAGTCATACAAATATCTCTTTATCTGAAACACCTGAGTATGAGGAGGCTAATACTGTTCTGACCTAATTTTTGTTAGCAGATACCATTGTCATTTACCAATTACTTGCTGTGGCTATAATCTTTTGGACTAAAGCCCAGTCTTTCTCTTCATCTCAGTAATGGTTATATGGAGTGAAGTCTGGGAGATAAAGATGCTGTTACATAGAGACTTTTGTGAGTTACAGCATCATAAATATTTCTACAATATAATAAAAAAAGATCCAAGCCACATGTTGCCTGCCTGCAATAACATCTGTGAACTACTGGATTTAAAACATACCTTAAAAAGAGTGCTTTCATGTAGAAGAATAGGTCTGCTTTATAAACAAATGCTTTGGAAATTTTGAGAAGCCATACTCAATATATCTGTCAGAACAGCATGCTAAAATTAGCAAATAATTTCTTTCATCAACCTATAGAACTTCTGAGTTGAAGGAATGATGTTTAAAGACTCGGTCAATTCCACAAAAATAAGAAACAGAAAAATTAAGTAAGAATGCACAAATAACACATAAAAGCCCACTATCTGTGACTCAAGAGAAAGTCTATCTCTGTGGATTTATTTATTTATAAAAGGATCATGTATTTGGGATCAGCCTCATCTGAATGGAAAAAACCCCATAGTTCTTTGAACCCATTTAGAAGGATTAAATGTCATTTTTGGTAGCAGGACCAAAAGAAAGATTGCTCAGGCAAATTTTACCCTTGCCAAAAGCATTTCAACCAGGATAACAGACATGAATTGTATCACCAAGCATTAAACTCTTCTACGAAAAAAACCTGCTGCCGAGTGATTAAATTTTCATCTTACAGGGCAAAGCCTAACACACCTGGTTCATACAAACTGTTGGCTGATACAGTAGAGGCAAGGTGTTCTCTGCTGTCATCAGTGCTCGGCTGGATCCCACTGTCACTGCTTCGGACTGTTTTGGGGAGAAACTGCAATTACTACGCAGAGCTGAAGCTAACCTGCTCCTCACAGATACCATGATAATAAAGCAAGCTCTTATACTTGGTCCTGAACATAATTTTTAAAAAATGATTTGTTCTTATTCAATATTCTTGATGCATCCATAGAAAAATATGAAGTCACATTTTGTAACCATAACATTTACAATAATAATAATAATAATGATAAATGTCAAAGAGAACTAGAAATGAAAAAAAAAATCAGGATAAGTAAAAAAGCTTAAATTATTTCATGAAAATACTAAGCAATGCAGCAGCCTGGAGACAACAGATTGAAGCAGGGAGATGGCCACAACACACAATGGATCACTAGTGCAAACAGTGAACACGCCACAGCTGTAGTACTTACTACTACGGAGTTTTGAAGAGGTATCAAAGTAGGAGAAGAGTGAATCAAGCTCATCAGGACAGAACAGAGACTCCCGCCTCGCCTCGTCGCTACTTACAGCAACCGCTGGGACATGCAGGTTAGCAAAGCACAAAGCAGGCAGTAAGGAAGGGACAGGGCAGGAGAGAACGTTATTGGAAAAACCAAGAGGATGAAAATACCCAGGAAAGAAGGTGGTTAATATGATTCTGAGTTATAAGCATCCCCATTCCAAATCCTTCTCCGTGTAAAAAAGCAAATCTCTGAAGAAGTCTTTTCTTCCCTTCACTCTACACTAGGCTACAACCCATTAAAAAAACAGATTCCATAGTCTCTGCACAAGGCAGAAGTCAATTAATATAAAAATATGTTACCTTAAAAAGAATATGGGTGATACAGCTAAGGAGAGAAGTGTGTAAATACCTTTTTGGGATGCTGCACCTTGTTCCCTTTCCAAAAAGGATTTTTCAGGGCCACTGTGCCTTTTCTCTTCCTGACTTGGAGGCAAAACTTTTGTTCCAGGCTCAGGCAGAGGTACTGATGCAGCTTGCTTCTCTACAAACTTTCTTTCCACATATTTTGCTCTGATGTATGCCTCCTTCTCCTGCCTGTCATATACAAAATTCCTGGAGTTAGTAAGCTAATATTTTAGTATTTTCATGTATTAAAAGAATAACTTTCTTGTACTAAAGTCAGTAACCAAAACTGTAGCTTGGCATTGCATATAAGACACGCCTATAGCACATTGTCAGAAAGATGCAAAGCACACTGTCACTTTCTGGATTCTTGATTAAATTTTCCATAAGCTCAAAAGGAAGTAATTTTGTTAATTTCACAAACATGTATTTACTTTCAGACAGAGACTTCGGAAAGTGGCATGTGGAAGAAATAAGCATTAGTTACTCTATGTTACCTGTATTAAAACTTTATACAAGTTTACATTGTTAATAACCTACTAATAAACATATATTTAGTTTCTTATGCAAATATAAATTGCAGCATTTGTTACAGGAACATTAAGATTACACAAGAAAACAATAATAAGCCCTAGGTAGGCACAGCCATCAGCTCCGTATCACATACTTAAGTATTTTTCCGTATAACTTGAGGTTATCAGCTTGAAACACAACAGCAGTTCTGCCAAACTGATAAAAGGGGCTGTAATTATTGCACTGAAACTGCTGAAAAGCAGTTACCACTAGAAGGAATATCTAGCAAATCTCCTACTTTGTTTCTAATCATCACTGTCTCCAAGTTGCCAACACTTCATAAAATGCAGTTTTCTATACTATAAACTGCTGGGCAGCCAGCAGCACAGAACTGGAAAGGCAGTAAAAAAGCAAGTTTTAAGAGACATCCTATACAGCAGCACAAAGCACTGAGAATCTACCTTCAAACACAGATTAGCATCAGAGAAATAGAAGACAGCAGTACAAAGGTTTGAAGGCTGCTGTAAAGCAGCAGAGCTCATGTACAACGCAGGTAGGAAGATGAGAACATTCTGAAGAACAGGGAACAAAAGTCAAATGGATGAACAAAGTCACCGTAGACAAAAGGAATGGCCACAGGCTCCTTCCAGGAGCACTCACACACCAAGTACAGCTGGTTGAGCTCGTACCCATCAGAGAGGAAACAAAATCCACATGTCCACAGTAATGCTCTAGAGCTGTCATCAAAAGGAGGGAGTGAGATCACAAAAAGAACAATTGAACAGCAGAAGCAGAAGGGACCAAGAGAAGGAATGCCCAACAAACAGAGAGAGTGAGAAAAGGGAGAGATACAGGGAAATGAGTACACTAAAGGAGTGTAACACAGTTAAGTGTCAGCATCTTTTACAGGGGGAGGCTGAAGGAAGCAACAATAAAAGGAAGCAACAGGCACTGCTGGTAAAATACTACCTTTGACTTCCAGATTGTGGCTTCTTTACTCCCACTTTTTCCAACTTCGCTTCATATATTCTATTTATAACATCATTTCCCAATTCACACATAAGCTACAAAGAAAAAGGAATAAATTCAAATATAGTTGCAAAAAGCTTTATCTACCTATTCAGTTGTTTTAAACTTCACTCAGCCTGTATTTACAACTTAGTGTTTTCACTGGTAAAAGTACACTAACAGAAATAAGCATGGGTTTTTATGATAATAATAAAACAATCAGTGAATAGAGAGACCAAATTCTGTGTAAGGTAAGAAAAAAATCTAGTCACTCTTAAAGTGCCTGAAAAAACAACCACCAGAATGACACCTGCAGGCCTCAATAACAAAGGTGCTTTCCCACCAGCTTTGCCAGGAGCTGTTCTTAGCCCATCAGCAAGAGACAATTCAATTGACTGTATTCCACCTTACCCAATGGACATAATCTGATACAACTCTAGAAAAGGAACAAAGACAAAAGCCTACTTACAGAAGAATTTAACCCTATTGATTGCAATGAACAGATTTCTTGTTTCTAATACCAGGTAGAATATTTAGTTCTGGTATTTACATGAATAGTACAAGAGGTACAGCTTTTTTTTTGGAGTGGCTGTGGAGGTTGGTTGGCTGTTTTCTCAGCATGAACACATTGATAAAAAATTATTTAACCACAAAGCACATTGTCTTTTGATTGTTCAGAACAGAGAAGCAATTCCTAAGTGCAAGAACATCACAGCTGGAAACAAATGCTTGCAAAAGTTTCCCAGTTGCACATATGCATCCATGCATCAGTTCCTATTTCAGGATTTCAGTGTCACATGACTTTTATAACCATGGTTCAAGCTAGAAAATTGGCACACAAGAGCAGCTGCATGAGTATTCTCCTATAGGCCAGAAGCATCTCACTGTTGAGAGCTGACATTCAAATTTTTGAGTATGATCATGCTTTAGGCTGATAATCACTTCCAAAATTTTCAGCCCACTGAAAGACATTATTGGTTTGTAAACAGATTTGTCTTTTTACATGTTGAAAGTATCAGATGAAACTTGCTACTCAGAGTGCACTTGGGAACCTGAAGGTGTTGTAAACTGTTCTGAATCGCAAGTTTGTAGCACAAATTATTATGGAGTATAAGAAAGTATGAATTAAAATAAACCAATACACAAGTATAAACATTTTCTGCTCAAAACTGCAAGACATACACTGGGTACAAATGTTTTCCTGCATTGAACTTTCTGATGCAGAGGCTTTAGAACAACAATCTAAGTACCAAATAGAAGCCTGTTTCAAAAATACTGTACCTTTAGGAGTTCAGGCTCCCATGAATCCAACGTTAAAGATCTTACTTTTGAAAAGTGGACTCCCAAGCTCCTAAACAACATGGAAAAAAACATTAACCTGTAACTACATGTTATATCTTACCTCAGACAGATTTACCATTAATTTATGCAAATAAAGCAAATATTTACAAACAAGGGTCTCTAATTTTCTTTCAATATACCTTTCAGGATGCAAACACCACCCTTGCTAATTAAGCCAATGCACAAATGAAATGCAGCTGTGAGGAGCTCCCCAACCTGTGTATCCCAGAGCACTCGATGCACAGTGTGATTCCCAGGTTGATACTGGCCCAGCGAGGATCTGCCAAACCACAGTCACAGCAGGCAGCATTACCAGCAATGCACTGCACTCGCTGCAGAGCACTCTCTCCTTTCAACAACTTCTCTTTTGTCTCACTCCCAGATTCTAGGCTCCCAGTGGAAGGGGATGATTTCTTTTCCTGTTTCTAAAAGGGAAAAGACACAAACAAACCAATTAAGAGACATGGTAAACTAAACAAATTGAAGTCCCACAGATCCTGACTGTACACTAAAATCCAAGAAAAGTCTCTTCTAGCAAGGCCAAGGAAAGCCACAAAAAAAAAAAAAAAGGAGTTTTAGTTTTTAGAAGATATATAAAATTGAATATAAGTATACCCTATGATTTTTAATCACACTACAGAGAAATCTCAAAAACCATACAGACCATAGTAATATAAACATGATGAAGTGAAAGATCAGATATAATTCACAGCCTTCAAAATTTCATTGCATTTCCACTGGAAGACAAACAATGGATTGTTTCTTTCCTTCTCTCACATTAAAAGAAGCTTTATGTATTTAAAATTTTCAGGATCTAAAGGGAGGTAGTTGTTTGGTGGATTGTTAAACTCACCTCAGATTCATCCCCTTTTTCTCTATATGCTGTGGCAATACTGGTCTGAACAGCCTTAATCCACGCCTGCCGCAGCTTTTCCGAGTCAGCCTGAAGCATGCAGCTCCTGTGACAAATCACAAAGTACTCAGAGACAGCGGCCAAGCAGCTGACATCCAACAGCATACTGCTCAGGGGTCTGTTCTTATGGAGCAAGTTCCTTGCCATCACAAGTTTAGTAGGCATCATCTAATAAACACATTTATTTTAAGACAACAAAGCAGCTGAGCCTTTGTGAGCTGCAAACTCCTTATTTCAAAATTATTTGCAGGTAATGCTAATAGATACAGAAATGACTCTTCCAAAACCACTGGCTTAGCTTCCTAAGCTAAGGAAGCTTAGCTTCCTTATGTCAATGGCTTAGCTTCCTATTCCTTTTCTTATTCCAATTTTTTCTTTTTTATATCCTCAAATGCATTTTACGGCTGTGACACAAGACACAGGTATCAGTCCTTGAAAACACACTTTCATTCACTGACATCAAGAGAGGGTAACTTTAAAGCTCTCTGACAAAGAATGAACTATTTTGCTCATCAACAGTAAAAGTAACAGGTCATGAAGTATAAAACTGTTCTAACACTTACGGATTGAAAAAGCACAGGCAAGCAACAGCAAAATGCATGTTATAGTGGACCACAACTGGGGATGCAAACATCAGGATGGACAGCAATCTACTCAAAAGAGAAATCTAAGGAGGAGTGGAAAGTGTAGATAACCTCCAAACCTCAAAGCAAGTTGACCTCATATCAAAAACTTAAATATGGTCACATCTCACAATCACTAATGAGGAATACATGTCCTGCCCTTGCTGTGGCAGGATGCCAAAATTCCCCAAGTACAGCCAATGCACTGCTGGAACTGAAAAATAATTTTATTTTTCATTTAGTAGTTTCATTTTTAGTAGCTTCATTTAGTGCATTCTGAAGTATAATTTAACACAACTGAGACAACAGCTTATTTATGCTTATTTATGTGCTTCTCTCTCATTGCACCAATCAGAAATGTGGAGAAACTGAGACCTATTTTGTACATTACTAAGCAGCTGATAGCATCAGCTACTATACTAAGCCCCAGCAGAGCTCTGCAGCACAAGCCATTTATGCAAAAAGCACAAGAATGCATGTTTATTTTAATGCCAAAAGTAAACTAAATACCAGAGACACTTCTCACAGCATCACTTACTCTCAGCCAAAATTTCAGAGAACAGAATTTTTCAGATACTTTTCCTGTTTTGATCTATCCCAAGAGAAACGTTAATCTTACATTTTAAAACAACTACATGTAATTATTTTTATTTTTAAATAAACATACTCAATTGCTTCTCCTTACTTTGTTGGAGAAACCACCTCAAAACAGAAACGTCTTTCTATGTCTTCACAGTGCTTAACTGTGCAGAGCCGCAAGTCTTCAACAACTACTGTGGGATTATCCTAAGAGACAAAAGTCAACAAGAGAGTCACAGAGAAAAAATAATATCGTTGATAATAAGATAGTAATTCAATCTTGAATTATTAATAATTGAATTCTATTTGCCTGGTTACACTAATTTTTTCCTCCCAAAATTAAATTTGAACTCAGTGGATTTGGAGATCAACAATCCAATCTACTGAATAATCAACACCTTAAATTTATACAACAGTATTCAAACGACAAAGATATTCTAAGAAAGGCAATTAACTCACAATTAAATCAGAAAAGTTGTATTTAAATCAGCAGTATTTTAAGTGCCACATAAAAAAACCCCAGAAGCTGAATGCAGTGGTTTTGAAAATTTGATTCAATTCATAAGAATTCCATTCTGAGCAATCAGCATTTTAAAGCTGCAGTTAAAAAAAGAGCAACAAGAATTCACAAACACAAAATGCCCAACCAGACTTGCTCAAACAAACTCAACTGTGTGTTTCCAGCCACAGAAATGAAGCCCCTTGATTTGACAGCATCAGATAGCAAGGAACAGCCTCTGATCCCAGTCTGTTTGCAGTGAAGAGGAATTAATTGCCATAAGCTCTTTCTTCTTTTTTTCCCCACTATCTCCATACAGTCTGTTTTCTCCCAACCTGAAGAACAGCTACAGCTCCTTGGTGCAAAAGCAGATTCTAGAACAGCAAACAAAGGAGCAGGGGCCCAAAACCTGACTGAAAAGGCTTCTATAGCTTGGGGCAGAGCTGGACTTGCTGATTTGATATAAAATGGCTGCACTTCCCACCAGGAACAAGGCAGATACTGACTGCTGAACCAGTGTGCATTTTCAATACTAAGTACATGTATATAGCAGCCCTGACTGCTTTGTCACAAGCTTTCATGCTTTTTTCCCCCAGTTGCTGAATTTTGGGTGTGTGAACCAGTAAGTAGCTGGAGGAGCAAGTCCTGAAAGAGTTAAACACAACTGCTCAGAGAACAGCATGGAGTATTTGACTGCCAGCAAGTGAGCACAAGCCTTTTGGGACCAACAACTTTTAAAGCTCTAAGTAGGTTACAAAAGCCACAGCAAATAGAGTATGTGTGCAATCAGTGCACAGGAATCTCAGAATCTCTTGTGTAGCTATTAGTCTCATTTTACAAAGGGAGAAACTAATTTATAAGAAAGCAGTAGGGTTGTTAAACATCACACAGGATCTCCACATCAGCAGTTTCCCTAATCAATCAGAAAAATCATCACCCAAACCCCAAACTATCCCAAGCCAGTTTTCAACTCCTACCTTAAACTTCTTCTGGTACACAAGTTGGTTATTTTGTATTGAGAACCAGCGCCTATTCAAATGAAGAGACATCCAGAGAATACATAACTGATTTTACAGTGCTTATGTGACTGAGATGTGCTAACACACAGTCTACAAAGAGACCGCATGAAAGAATTCAGGAAAGTAATACTGCAGTCATTTTGGCAAATATTTCATGAGAATAATGAAAAAAGGGAAAGCAGAGACAAAACAGAAAAGAAAGCAAGGTTCAAATAATTTGAGTCATTAACAAACACATTCATGTTATGACAACATTAGTTAAGCTATCACACAAAACACTTTCATTTTAAAGAACATTTCCTTCTGTATTTTAGTAGCAAGTTACAATTTTAAGTAGTTGTCTGATAACACAAATTCAGATAGTTTGAATAACAAAAATACTTATACCCATGTAAACTAATCCTGAAATATTTTTGGGAGTAGAACTAACTTACTAAAGCACTAAAAATACTTCAGTGTTGCTATCCCAAGCAGGTTTAATATCTATCTACATTGGGCATGTCTGAAATAAAAACACTGCATATAAAAACAAAAAAACAAAAAATCCAATGAAAACCTTTTATGTAGGATCCTAAATCAAACCTCATCTTTGAGGGAAAATCAAATAAATCAAATAAATGCATTAATGAAGGCATCCTGTAAAATCGAAAAGATAATATAATGCTTAAAAACTCTTCTGAACTGTATCCTTCCTTGTCAAACTCACTGTTCACACAGGATATACCTCAGAGAATGGAAAAATCACATTTTGGAAAAAAAAAAACCCTCAGATCTCTAACAATGATGTTTTATCAGACCACTGAATGCAAAAAAAAAAAACCAAACCAGTAGACATAACCATGCCTTTGTAGCATGCTCTTATGAGATGCACAGAATAAAAGCTAACCAATTATCACAGTTTCATTTTCACTGACAAAAAAACACAATTGTAAAATGTAAACACAATTCAGTGAAATTTACACCTTGTTTTGTTCAGGCTTATAATGCAAACCTGTGTTTACCACAGCATCATTCCTCAATCACCTCCAATACCCCACCTTTACCACACATCACTTTTTCCTGCACTATCAGTTAGTTTGAATGGTAACAGCACACAAAATATTGTGCTGCAACAGATCTTGTTACTCTCCACAGGCTGTTGAGCTTCAAGCTACAGTTTACTACAATTAGTAACAAGAGGGCCCCACGTATTTATTCAACCACCACAAGCCATTCCTGGAAAGAAGTGCACAAAGATGGTTAAGAAAAATTAATATATACAAAAAAAGTTAGATCCCAAACAGAAATCCAGTATTTGTTAGAAAGGTTAGTGCATCATAGACAGATGAGATTCTACCTTTTAACAATATTTTCAAATGTTGTGCAGATATATTTAATTTAAAAAGCAACAACAGGATTCTTCTGTCATTCTTGACTTTTTAAATTTATTAATAGCAGTAGTTTTAGTCACTGCTATTGAAAAGGTATCATCTTTACTATCTATTTACAGATGCAGTAAGTGTGCCCCAAAAATAAGGCAGGTTATTGCTAATATTCATATAGGAAACTTAACAAAAAAGCAGACTTGAAAAGGAAATAAACTCATGTCATTTTTCATGTGCTTTTTTGAATGTAACACAAAAGAGAACAACATGTAAAGCAGTGCCTAAGTGATAAAGGGAGTGGTAAAGGGGAAAAACAAGCAGCCTTGCCCCAAGACAACGAGCAATGGAGCAAATCCCTAGTAAGAGCCTTAGGAAGTGCAATTAACTTCATTAATGCAATGCCTCATTTGTTCTACAGCTAAATATTTCATGAGTTACTCTAGTAAACAAGCTCTAATCTCATCAGCTGGATATAAGTGAACACACAAATTGTAACACAAATTTGTGCCATCTTTAAAACCTAGTCTAGAAGTTCTGAAAATATTTCAGTCCCTTTTTTCTCCTAGTAGAAAAATTAAATCTGTTAAAAAAATATTTCAATTCAGCCACAAAAGGTGCAGGTTTTGGTGCTTTTCTAAAATAAACTTTTTCTGAATGAGATCAACAATTTACAGTTTTGGGTAACTTGTAGATAACAATTTAGAAGTGGATGTCAGAGTTAATACTTTTTTTTTTTTTTTTTTTTTTTTTTTTTTTTGTTGTTGTTTTTGTTTTTTTTTTTTTGTAACAAGATGAAAGTGTCAAACTGCCCTGCAAGGTGTCAGCACCACAGCAGTTTTATTCAGGCCAAAAACTTGGAGTTATTCCTCATTAACCAAATACCATCAACAAACTTCACTTTACTGTAGCAAGCAGACTGCTGGGGGTCTACACCAGCATCAGCCAGGAACTTCTGAGGTACAATCTCTGTACTGAAGGAGCTGCTATAGGGTAACCCACATCTATCAGGTTCTAAGAAAAATTTAAAATCTTCAGGCATCATCAATTTATTATTATCATCAGGCATCATCAACTTATTATCAATAATCAGTACAATCAGCAATAAGTACCGATCATTATAAAATTTTCTTAAATGTGTCATTCTGTCAAAAGCAAGAGAGAAACGTGGTGAAGGAGAAAACATTCTTTGGAATATTGAAGTAGTTTACACTGTCTCACTTCATGGTGGTTAAATATAGTTGTTCCTGTTTAGAATTGGAATGTTTTCCATCATGTATACCTACAAAATTCAAAACTGTATTTATTAAATAGGAAACAATCTATAGAAAAAAATTCAATTTCTGAGAACTGAGAATAAAACTGAAAAAATTATAAAATTTGTGTTTTACATAAAACAATGAACTGTGCTTTATGATTCTCAGAAACAGTTTTCTCCTCTAGTTGCTACCAGCACACAGTTAAAACAGAGTAATTAAGAATGCACAACATTTAAAAGCACATGTCTATTCCCAATGCAGTTGATAAGAAAAACAGAATCTCATCAACTTCAATTGGAAAAAGGCAAGACATTCATCTTGTATGCTCAGAAGTTTGAGTGCAGAAACTTGGCTTTAATTCCTTATTTTTAGCTAAAAACTAGCTCAATCTTTCTGAATGTTTTAAAGGAATTGAGCAGCAGGTATACTGGCATCCCAGGCAGAATCCTTCTGTTATTTTCTTAGACTGAGTCACTTATACATCCATTGCAAGTAATCAAAATTAAATGCAGGGTTAATGAAGAGCTTTTTGCGTGCCAAGGAAACATTGGGAAGGTATAAAAGAAGCTGGTTGTACCTGATGTGATCTGGCTTTTTCCTGTCATGTGAAAAAACGGGGTAGGATTAAAACATAAGGGAAAGGAGGAAAAGGAATGAAAAATGCAAAATGAGCAAAATAAGAAAAGAATGAGCATGATCTGAAAATACAGCAGAATTAAAAAGGAAAACACCAATTGCATCCAATCTAAAACCTATTTGGAAGATACTAGTGGTCTGACAAATGCTTTTCTCACTACACACATTTATTCTTTCTTTATGATATGGACTTATTTTGAATTTGAATTTCTGGGAACCAAAAGAGCTGTCCAGCTACTGCTCCATAAAAAATGCACCTGACTCTTGTTCCTGATACCTTAAGAAAACTGATGTACAATAAGGTGTATCATTTACCAACAGACAGATATACATTCTAAACACAGGTGTCCATACCTGTTTGCAGTACAAGGATATAATTTTGATTCCACTAAACTGTATTATCTGAAACAACTGTGTGCATTATGTCCTTTTAGTCACAACAAAAAGAGATTACAAAAGCTCCATCTCTTTCAAAACACAGTGACAATGAATTGCAAATAGCTCGGCGTTTACTTTGCAGCCTGCTCAAACACTTATTTGTTTCTAAAGCCAGTGTCACACAGAACTGTCCCAAGAACTGGAAACTTGATGCAAAACCCCAAATAATTAAAGTCTTGAGACGATGAAACACGAGCTGCCAGGTGCTGCAGGAAGAAATTTCATTATGCTAGCAAGACATTAGTTTGGACTGGAAACAAATTTTCATTCACCACAACAGATTTGCCCCCCTTCAAAGGTCTGTATTATACAATCATCTTTTTTTTTTCTCCCCCAGCAACCAGACTTCTCCCAGGATAATACCACTATGGAGTCCATGGATTCACTGACCAAGACATGCACACAGAAGCATCACATTTCTCTCCTTTGTCAGCTAGAATCATTCTGCTGTGTCAAACCCCCACAAAACCTATCATACCCTTTTCTCTTATGTTTTTAATGTTGGCAAGTATCTGCTAAGAGTGGCAATTAGAATGGTTTTTGGTGTCTTTAATTCACTCTTGAAGTTCTTAAAAAGGTCTAGAACCAACATAAGAGCAAATGAGACCAACAAGAGTAAAAGAGAAGCCTCCATTTTAATACATATTACTACTGACAGTGCATTTAGCAGTCAGCAAGGAAGACCAGTGCTATCACCTTTGGCTCAGAACAGCAGGAAATTCCAGTATTTCTAGGCAAATTCTTCTAGTTTTGTTTCACCTGGTTGATTTTCCACCCACTTTCCCCAAAGATGAACATACAATAAAGGAGCAAACTTCTAATCTGTAAGAACACTGAAAGTATCTTGTTTGTCCTGACTTCAGCTCAGAATTCCTTAAAATAAAACACATAATGCTCTAAATATTTCCTCTGTTATTTTATAAAATTTTACACACAAAACAGTTTAATGCAATGAAAAAATTCTTTCTTGTACTTTATAGTGACTGGAAAAACCCTATAATCTCTAGTATATGATGAACTTCAATCAGTACAATTGCCCACAGCTGAAACAGCTGAAGCTGTAACACTACACAAGTAAAACTTTCCATCACAGGAAACAGGCAGTGACCACTTCTGTGCCTACAGTATAGCAAGCAATTACAAATGTATTCAGAAATAACAAAAATGCTTCTTCATTTTTATTAAAACATAGAAAAAATGGGGGGCTAGATTCAGAAAATAAGAACTGTCTTCAGTAAGGTCATAAATGCATATTTTTTATTATAAAAGCAGTTTAATAGGAATTAGCAATGGTTTGTGAACATATGGAATAGAAAATTTAAATGACTGATTGAATTTTCAGAACTGTTCATAGATAGTGTATCCAATCCTATTTTTTGTCTAAAAGCATCCAACTAGTCTGTCCCAATGAGATAAATTATCAAGAATCTAATATTAAAACGGTTAAAAGTTTTGCTTTATTGAATGCTCCTGCGATAATCAGAAGAAAAAAATAAAAGTACATATCAATTATGTAATAAAAGTAGGCAGCTCTGACTCATTAACAAGCTGTTTATCTTTGCCCTCTTATATTATTGCTTGGATATGCTTTTTATTATATTTATTCAAATCTGTAACAATCTGAAGGAATGTGATTGTGTATCTTGATTTAATTACACCTTCTCCTTATTTACTTTGTGTCCATTTAAATTACCAACATACAGAGGATAGTTTTAATTGAACCCTACTCTTTAACCACTTTAAGGTCAGAGACATGTACAGTATTGCTAGGAATGACACCACGTGGAAGCAGACACTCCTGTCCTGCTCCCTCCTGTCACCTCCCTTGCAGAGCAAGACCTTCCTGCTATTCAAGACAGGAACCCAGAGACAGAGTTTCACCATCAGCAATGGCAAAAAGGACCCTTTCAGGCCCTTGGGAATGCAATAAAGGACAATCCCTGCCCTGTCACAGCAGATCTTTCTCAGTATGCTAACACGAACATTTCACCTCACACCAGGAAGGTGCTTTTGACGCACATCTCCCGGTTTTCTCCCTCCACCATCCTTTGACACTTCACAGATTTGTCTTGGAGAACTCTGAATTCTGCTTGCATGAAACTAACCCAGAAAGTGCATTACGATTCCAGACGAATAATCAGGCCAAAGGACCGGACCAGAGTCAGCCCAAAGCAAAATCCTTTGTACTGGTTACCCATGAGTTGCTAATATCGATACAGTCTTATTGACACCAGCGGCCCTTGCATCAGTCTATGGATTTAATTGAAGTGATCCCAGTTTCTTACAAGCTTGTGGTGTGCTGAGATGCTCAAGGAAGAACAGAATAATTAAGATTGGAAGGGACCACCCACTCAAATGAACATTTTGTCCTTTGAAACACAGCAAATAGTTTAACAGAGGCACCACTGAAAAAATAGCAGAACATGGACCATAGAGAGCTCTTTATCACACCAAATTACATCTAAAATTCAGGAACTGTATCCAGCTGTGCTGTAAATGCTCCAGCATATATATTTCCTTGAAAAAAAGCACACACCCTTGGAAATGCAAAAGAAATTCTGTTCAGGAAGAAAAATATTTAAATAGTAGTAAAATATACAACATTAAAGATATATGACTAACAATATATTTTGAATTCCCAAAAGGGCCATCAAAACTACTAAGCAAAAGTCACTGCACAGAACAGGAATTTTAAAGGATAACAACTACATTGCTTATCTTTCAGGAAAATTAACTTGAGTCCTTGACTGTGTTTCTCTGCTTCCAGTGGCTATACAGCTTCTATTTACTCTAACACTTTCCTAGCATATGCTTTCACAAGGGAAAGGTTTGCAAACAACTAGTACAGAAAACAAGGGAAAATGGCTGTGAAGTGTCATCTCTAAGTTAACTAACAGAGTCACCCCAGTGTTCTGTCAAAACTATGGACTCAAACGAGTTACAGAGATTATGAATCAGATGAGAATTCAGGTTAAAAAGCAGTATTTTTATTAGCAGCAAATAAAGGTTCTGAATAATTACCTGTTCCAAGTCTTGAAGGCATTGCTGGCTCGCTTGAATAAATAACCTTCCATAACAATGCCATTGGCTGCATCTACATTGTATTCTAGTTTAGTATCATCACTGGAATAATCCTAGTACAAAGGAACGAGAAAAACACACTGCAGGTCAAATGAAACTTCAAATATGAGCAGTACTGTTGTCAAAGAGTAAATATCTAGAAATAAGGTTTTGTTTGCAACACGTATTAGTCAAACCATGACTCTTAGCACATTAATGCTTTTTTTAAAAAAACAATTTTAAGCAATGAGAATGCTGAAGATTTTTACTTTACCTGCAACAAGGGGAATTTCTTGTTCAGGTATTAGTGACCTCTACAGCCAAATAGAGGGCAAACATTGTTGACAGAGCATCTGATGCTTCAACTGTCTGCTCAAATGGTCTCTCATATTCCCAAGAAAGGGGATAGAAAAGCAGAGGAAAAGAAGCCATGAAAGTTAGGAGTCAAAACTGACAAACAGTTGCAGCCTGTTGCAGATATGTATAAAGTCAGTTGTGCTTTAGCATTTTCTTCAGCTCTGTCATGTTGACAGCTGAGTTGCATAGGAACTTAGAAGACAAGTAATCAAATAAAGATGATGCTATCAGCCAACTCTAGAGTAAAGCAATCATGGTGCTGGCACTGATGACAAGACCTTAGCAGTAATTTTTTCTTTATGATCTTGGGTAAGATTACAAAATTACACGTAGGACAAGGGAATATGCATTTCCATCAAGCTAATAGCAACTAAACCCAGCTAGTAACATTTAATAGCAGCCTTCTGAGCTTTAGGAAAGCTGAGTGCTTTTCTTATTATCTTATCTTTAGCAAAGGTAAGTTAGACTAAGTAATAACACATGTGATGATCATTTGCTTTCGCATCTCATTGAGAACAGCATGGGCTCTTCCCAGGAAGGTAGAGTTCAGATATTCAGAGAGTGGGAGGCTAACATCTACTAAGGGTGCATGAAAATGCACACATGGAATGACATCATTTCTCACAACTTTGTCCAGCAATGAAAATAACATACCTGCTGTAATTTTATTTCACTGTTATTAAAATATATCTCCTTAAAGTAGACTAGCAACATATGGCTTCTTCCCCTTAACATGGGTGTAAGAGACACATTACTGAAAATTAAATTTCAGAAGGGAAAAAACCAAACAAGGTAAATATTGAAAAGGCAGAACATTTTGTATTATGACTTTCCTGAACCTTCAGTAGTTACTTTTCGTAAATTGCATACATCAGCTTTGTGTGAAAAGTATATCTGAAAGTCTCTGCTTTGTACTTTGCTTCTTAGGAATTTGTCTATACATAAAGGAAAAGAGGCAAGAAATATATATTTTAAAAAGTAGCTTCAATACCAACACGGTCATTATCCCCAGGTAATAGCCCAGGATGCACACAACTTTCGTGCTATACATGATGTTTACTCTTGTACATGCAGATGGTTTGGTCCAATCCAAGGTTAATTACACATGATAGTGAAATGGTTACAAATATTAAAATGAGCCCTTTAAGCTCCCCAGTCAGAACAGCACAAATTCCTTAAAAATATTCACATTTTCATCTATTACTAATCTGGATAGATTAACTAATGTTGAAATGTTAAATCTAGATTTTTATTATTGAATTGACAGATTATCAATGCAAGAGTTCTGAAAGAAATGAAACTATCGTATCACTACCACACACCAATCTGAATAAACATACTAGTTACAAATGAAAGCTTCACCAAAAGAAAATACAAAGTTTTGTATTTATTATTCAGCAATTAATAACTGATTTTTTGCCTGTTTTCTAGAGAAGAACACGCTGAGCATAAAAGGCTTCATGTAAGCTCTCAAAATAAAAAAAAGAGAAAACCACTATGCACAAACTTAGACACGCTGATGTAACATTCCCTACATTCCCCAAAAACTGATCAATTACTCTAACTTACCAGCTCCCAAACATAATGAAATCTGCTAAATATTTGCATCTTCCTGCCTCAGTGATGCTTGCAACTCCTCGTCTAGTTGAAGACAACATGCATTTCCTCAGTCTTTTCTGTCCAGCCTACTATGTAATCACATTTTCCCCTGGGTTTGGAGAGCTGCTGCAGAAAATGCCGCTGTCTTTTCCAGTGACTCCAGATCTATACTCTGAAGGTGTATATGGATCATTTATCATGCCACACTGTTGGAATTATCTAAAATACTGAGCCTTCTCATGAAATGCATTTAGTGTCATTTTTAACTACTTCCCTGATTGAATTCCACTTTTACAGAGCAGAAAAAGACAGAAGAGTATAGAGGCAAATGTCAAATACCTCCTTAACTGAACATGGCAGACTACCAGCTGGAGGGGGGAGGGAATAAGGCTTCTATGTGCTTTGTCCATAAAACTTCATTGATAAAGTTGTGATCAGGAAAAACAATCAGAAAAAAAAATAGCCCCATTTCAATTCCATGGATAAAAGTAGAGAAAGAAACTACATTAGCTGTGTTCTGATCTTAGTCTCTGCTATTCTACAATTAAAAAAATAGGAGCAAAGCAGTCACATTATAGTTTATTTTTATCTTGGTGCATGGAAAAGTTTAATGAATCATGAAAAATAATCTGGGGTGGAGAAAAATCCACCCATATCTTTCCAGTGTCCTGCATAAGAGAATCACATGTTAATAAAGTCAGTCACTGTATGTGATTCAGAATTGTGTGTTCTGCCAGCAGGCACACAACTGATAAAGACTTCATTTTAAACATAATTAAACTAATTAGGTGTCAGGACTAAAGTAGATTTCACCTAACCAGAACTAAGAAAATTTAGCCAGTATTATGTAATTTTCACTGAAGTGCTACATCACATATTTCATTCAGTTTTGAAAGAATAAACATCTATGGCTTCTATTCTGACACTGATTTTTCACGGGTGGCTGCTACTGGAAGAGAAATATGTAGAAGTGGGTTATATAAGTGAAGCATACAGCATGCTTTCATGCCTTTTTTTCCACCCTTTTTCTTTAAATGTCCATGGGGTACAGCAAACCAGCTGGCAATGGAAAAACAACTTTCATCTCCAGAAATAATACTAATCTGGTGTGTCACAGAACACTTAATATTCTTGACAGTGTTTCAGTGAATGCATTTTCGTATGAACGTATCAATCCATCACACATACTTGATTCATATCAGAGCATGTTTTCTGTTTCTCTGTGTATGATTTTCTTGTTCCCAAAACAAAACACCCCACCCCCCCACCATTAGTTTTCAGTAGCAGAGCTTTTGATTTACTTTCCAAATTGCTATCAGGCCATGAAAGCTAATCAAACCATTTTACCAGTAAATCTTAGGAACTATATTTTAATATTTGATGTGTAACCCAAATTATTTTTTACTTTAGAGAATCAGCCTTTTAAAAGTTATTTTAAAAGGCAGTAAATAGGAGAGCATAAGTACTAAACAAAACACTAACCTGAAAAATTAGGCCAGCATATACTAAACAAGAGACACTAATTGTGCAAAGTCCCCATTTAGAAAGCTGCTCCCGTTCCCTTTCCATTGGCAAGAGATGTTTGTCATGCTTAGGCTGAAAAGGCCCTCGAGGAAGGGTTTAGAACAAGAGACACCACAAGTAACAAGGTTTACAGCCCAAGACAGAGTGAGAGAATGCAAGAGTGTCATTGAGCAAACAAGTCACTTGAAACACAAGCACATCTTTGGTTTTGGAGACAGGAGTTAGTCTGCACAGCTTCTCAACAGCAGCTCTGGTTTATGCCTGCTTTGTGATCGTGGTAGCAGCTGGTTTCCTATCACCTTGTTTACTCAATATGTTAAAAATTTTCAAATTGTTCTCACTCCAGCTGTTTCCTCAGCGCTCCTTTGGAAGCAGATTTTTACTTTAATGGAAAAGGGATTTGAATACAGCAAAAACTATTTGAAGTTCAATGCAAATACTTTTCCTGTATCATCTCCCTCATTTTAGAACAAAATATTAGGTCTGGACACAACACCAAAAAGCCATGAAGCTGCTTGCAGGTGCGGCTGATTTTTAAAATATTTCTTAATCAAACGTGTTGCTACAGCAATGGGCTGCAAACTGCTCAGAAAACAAGAGTCATGTCTAATGTATTGACACTGTGACACCACACTTTTAGTATTAATCTTTCCTTATAAAATATATTGCAAAAATTTCCCAGAATGATAATGAAATTTCTAGATTAATTCACAGCATGTGTTTCTCCAGTTTAATACAGAAAAAATATTTTCTTACACTGAAAAAAAATAAAGTTAAGAAAAATGCTTCCTGCACATTTGCTGAGTAAATAGACCACAAAATTTATAAGCAATTAAAAAAAGTAAATCAGATTATCAGCTCTGCTAAAAAAGAAATCACACTGTATTGTTGACCAAGCCCTTCCATGACACTTTTATTAGCCTCTCCATCAACAGCCTAATTAAGTAGGACAATGATTATACAGAAAAGTGAGATGGGTTATTTAATTAGTGCAATTATTCTGCATGCATATGCACATATATGCAAACACAGGCAGTAGGTGGGTAGGTGTGTGCACATATGCACTTACCTATACATTTCAGAAAAGGAACTGTTCTTTATCCACACAATGAAGGAAAGGCATCATTCTGAAGCATTAGATTAGAACTTCAGTGTATTAAATACATATATACCTCATGGAATATTCAACACAATAAGCTTCAGAAGTTTCAGTTGTTAAAAAACATGGAAGGATTTGGCATTGGAAGATTTGGGAACATAGTGGAAAGCAACATGACAAGACAACAGGGACTCAAGTTGCCATCTGGGACAGGGTGACCAGATGACAAGTAGTGATAAAAAGACCCAGAGTCTAAGGCAGTTTTGAAATCCTGATGAGCTGGAAGCTAACCTGGTGTGAAGGCTGGGAAAAGCAAGTAGGAGGAGACAAAAAGAGACAATGTGGTTTGAATAAGGAACTAAGAAAATGATTGGACAAGCTGTAAGAGGAATCTCCAATAAAGCACAGTTTAGGCATTATCAGCACAAAATGAGACAGTGACTTCTCTGATAAGGACAGGAGACAACACTTACAACTCAAAACACAGAACTTAAGAGGACAACATACACTACATTGTGACTGCCCTGATTAGATTTTAGAGACAGCATTAAATTGTCAATTAAAGTAAGCAACAATAAAAGTAACATTATTGTGTTTGTCACTCCTACTAGAAATCAAGAACATTTATATTACACATAGATATGGCTTATCAAGTTTCATGAAGCTTACAAGTTTCAGTAATAATTGAAACTAGTAGAAGTAGTTTACCTGTAAAGCAGCCTTAAGCAGCATTTGAAGAAAAAAACAAAGACTGTAAATACCAATGGCAACAGCAGTGACCATAATGCATGGCAACTATTTATTATTTCTATGGCAAATTAAAAGATAATTGCTCATAACTAACAGTCTTCAGCAAGCACCACTGTTCTCTTAACGGAGAACCTCTCAACTACTGTCCATTCCTGAAACTGAGCCTTTAAGCCCAAAAAACTTAAAATTTGACCTTTAACATTAACTCTCAAGTTCCATCTTTCCCATTTCCCCCCTTTCTTCCCCCTCCTTGCCTGCAGTTATCTCCTGACTCCAAGCACAGCATGTCAGCTCTACCCTCATCATCACATCTGCTCAAACTCACAGCAATCCTTATGCTTCCCACCAACTCCTAAAGGGACGACAGAATGCACCAATAAAAATGTTTACAGCAACCAAAAATGTTATCTTTTCCCATTAGTATTAATGTTGGCTCCTACTAAGGCTACTCAACTTATAATCTCAGCATGTTTTCATTCCTGAATTTATTTAGTTATCAGATTTCATTTCGATTGGGTGGGATTTTTTAAAATTTATGCCACTTGAACAGATCCAGAACATATTTGAATGAGAGTAAGAAGTGTAGCACACCTTTAAACTGGTATCTAATTCCTTTCAAAAGTACCTGTAGCTCACTACCAGAGAGTTTAGTGGAAATTTTTCTAACTTCTAGCATTATATCTGCAAAACCAATACTGATCTAGAGCTTCTGAAACATCCAAACAAAAGAAGTAATTCCCCCAACATGAATTACCTAAATTTTTCTCAAGAAGGAAAAAGAACTATTGCACAAATATTCCCCAAAACACCAATTAAAAGTTCTCAATTTCATTTCTGTGCACAGCTGAACCAGTACATTAGACACTCTTTACAAAAGTTTACTTTGGTTCTTCATGTGCAACAGCAGCTGCCACACAAGCTCCAAGTGCTGCACTTGGATTTTGCACAGTCTGAAGTGATACTTATGGCTGTAGGGCTGTGCAGCACATACACCTCTTCTACAAACACACAGCATGGAAACACAGAAACCTGTACAACTTATTCAATTCAGGAGGTAATAGGAATTAGGAGTTCTACTGAAATGCTAAAATCCCAGCATTTAAATAAATTCTACTGCTCTATTTATGTTTCAGTAAAAACTAAGCATAATATTTTGTTCAGTAACACAAAATTAGTATCTGCAATCCAACCTTACACTTAATGACATGTCAGTCTGTCTCTCTGCACTAAAAATACCATCTCTTGTAGTTCTGATGCAGAGATGCTGGGGAGAGATGCTACAGATTAAAAAAAAAAAGTGTGTGCAGCCTGCCTTTTACATTCTGTCAAGTACCTTTTGCTGAATAGTGGAGTGCTTTTGCTCCATATCTCTCTTCTCCTTCGCAGCATCTACAGCCAACTGATCCAGCTGTAAAGAGAAACAGAAAATTGGATCTTTAAATTATCATAAGAAATTTGGCTCAGTAGATTTCTCAATGCTGACAAAAAAAAAAAGTACGAACACATTATGTCTAGACATTGCAAGACTTTTACTTTATTTGCATAGTATAATTACTTCTTTGTCACAAATTGTTTACCTTGAATAACCACTGAAGCCTCGTTTAAAGCACTGCTCTGCCACCCCGAATTAACCTCTACCAAGGTGTACATTTCTTGTAAGCATTAGAACTGTTTCAAAGAACAGCATGGTGCCAAGCATATGCGACTCTGTACCGCATTGGTGCTCAGTCTCCCAAGAGGATGACTCATGCTTTAGCTGCTCTTGCTGGCCTATGCAGCAGCACTGGCAGCAGCAGCAAAAACTAGAAGGAGCAAATGCTATGGATTTTTCCCTCCGTGAAGTGGGAGAACTGTCTCAAGCAGGATTTTGTGTCGATAGTTTTGATCAGCTGACCAGCAGTACTCGAGCAAGATTGCTTGAGATCTTAGGTAGAGACAATCAAACTAATTTTGGAAAGAAAAATATGGTTTTGAAAATAACAGAGATTGTCACAGAGAATATTTCAATTAGTAACCTTACAAAGTTTGTGATGATAAAAAGGACACTAGCCAAAAAATTTCCTTTAACAATCACAAAAAAAAAAAAAAAAAGAGGAAATTTAAGATACCCTGTAAGAGAAAGTTTGATGGGGGTTTTCTTCTGTGGTTAGTTGCTTGTTTTGGTTGCTTTTGTTTCACAGTTTTGATTCTTTTGGTTTTGTTGTTTGTTTGTTTTATCCAGGCCTTCATGTTTATGTAAGAAATGCAGTGGAGAAGCAGATGTTGCCTGAAAGACCAGCTGGTTTGGTACTTACAGCCTGTAACACAAGGCTGCCGTTACGCAGGCGGCCGCGGCCGTGCCCGGCGGTGCAGACGCAGGGCTCAGCCCGCGGCTCTCCGTCTGTAGGACAGGGCTGCCTCTGCTCCCGGCCCACAGCCAGAACACCAGGAGCAGCAGCACCCGCTCCCAGCTGGGTCACTCACTCGGCACAGGGCACGATGACTAACGGATCCTCTGATCCACCCACAGCGAGGATCCCCTCCAGCCGCTCTCAGAACCACAAGTGGCAGGCCCTGCCAACTCTGGCCGTTTCCCCAGTGTTTTACTTACCCTGCTTGACATGATATAAATAACAGAAAAGGGACAATAACAGGCCCTTACACCCTTGTGCTAGACATTCTCCAACAATTATGGAGCCACCAGAAAGCCGAAACATCTGGATCCAATTCTGTACTCTGTTACTTTTTTTAACTCTTCTCTCCCTGTCTTCCCCTGTGGCTCAAAAGGCCGTATCAGCACTTGCACACCTTTACAGGTATTTGTGAACAGGAACACACCGAAGGCTGAAGTGTCCAAATGCCACATCTATGTAGCTTTAGCACTTAAAAATAACAAAAGCCTCTAAAACAGACTGGGCTCAAAGATTGCTTTGCATCAACAACCCTTGAGAAACCCTTTTTCTTGTGATAAAGATGAGAACTGGGTCAAGTGTTCAAAATTTTATAGGAATCAAGTTTCTTGCTAAAACTTCAGATTTCTTGGGGGCACATGGCCAAGAAATTTGTCCTTCTATCCCATTAGACGAAACAGAAGGCAGTCGCTCAGGATAGGACAATTACCTCTAATATACCTTAAACACAAGCGTTGGAGGGTACATTTACCACAGCCAAAACAAAATTCATAACAGCAGCTCATTCCATCAGTTACTTTTTTTACTATGAGGACAGCATTACACTATTCCTGTTTTCAAGCTCAAACCAGGTTTTCTTCCTTTTCACTCAGGTGAGCAGCACATCAATTGTTTTAGAAGAGATCAACAGCATACAACTATCAAAAGCTGTAGCAAATCACAACCAAACTACCAAAATTCCAGTCATTATAGCATTACTGGGTAATTTCCAGAAAACTGGGTTTTTCAAACCACTGCATTTACTGGTAAATGTATTTTTATAAACATAATGCTCTAACTGGCATTCTGAGGAGAATTAAGTCAGACAGAAATACTTAGCTTTTTGAGTAGTCATCTCAATGAAAATTCAAATGTTTTCTTTTCAAGCTAATACCACATTTCATATGAAAAGAAACAAAAACCACAGTTTCCATGCAAAATCTCATATTATGCTTGCACACTATTAAAGATTCCCATACAATGATCTGATTCCCAAGGGATCCTACCCTGACCTGAAGTATCCAGAAAGCAAAATTGCTTAATCCTATTCTATCACAATAAAACAATTACTTTGAAAATACAGACAAAAATAATTCAAAACTATAACTACACTATTTAAGATCAATTTTATTACTTCAGATGCTGTTAACCCTTGTAATTAAGATCGTACACAAAATTCACCTAGGAATGAAAACTCACTCACCAACAGAAGGACTCTAACAGCATTTTCACAAAAATCCAGCAAATCCCCATTATGTCACAACCTACTTTGTTAAAGGCAGAAGCTTCAACCAGTACAAGCTGCAAAGCCATCAATTGTTAAAACTTTCAACAGTTATTTACAAATCTGCTTCTGTCATGAAAAAGACCCATTACTTAAATGCCAAGGTGTGCTACAAAAGAACAATTCCGCAAGTTGTACAACTTTAGGGTCTTCAATCCATCTTGCTCCAACTGCAATATATTTAAAACATTCTTAGCTATGGATTTTCTAAATTTAACTCCTTCAGTTGCTATGATACCAGCACCAAAAGGAATGCTACACAGTGCTCCTTACCAGATCAAGCAAAAGCATGACCAGACATTCAAAAATAACCTTGTGTTTTCTTGCTCCGTCACTGAAATCACGTCAATGAAATGGAAACATTGAAGCCTGGTTGATGGCATAACCCACTATTAACTCCATAGACTGTATCTCCTCTCCCTGTCCCCTCTTCCACAGAAGGACAGGACATGTGTTACACAGCCAGACACTACAGTTCAACACTTACAATCCGAACTAGAAGGGTGTTGAAGAATAAAGGGCACAGCTATGGAAGAGTAACACTGAGCTGTTCAGGTGCCCCTATTACACCAAGACCTGACATGTCTCTACACATAATTAAGACCCAACTGGGGCATAGTCTAGCAGAAAAATAACTCCACCAACCCAATGGCTGAATAGTTATTTTCTACAGCTCCCAATCTGCTCCACTGCACAGCTCAGAAAAATTTAATCTCTTAGACATTCAATGACACATCTACTCAAGATGAATGTAAAAGTTTGCTGTAGAAGCTTGCTTTTTACCTGGACAGACACTTAAAAATTTGGTTGGCTCCAAATCTGTGGATCTGTTTGGGAAGTGGCAATAGAGGGGTTTGTATCACAGCACTTGCTGCAAGTCCTCAGGTAGAGGCAAATAGAAAGTGCTCATATAACTTGCACTGAAAAACAAGTCAAGACACTGCTGAGTCTTCCTCCTCCACCACAGACAGATCTTCATTTCAATAGCTGCTGTTCCAATCTATTTGCATAACCATTCTCAATGTCTCCTGTGTGCAGCTGGCAGTGGTCCATCTAAGCTTTTCATGAGTCACTCACTGAAAACCCAGAAGTGTCAATTGTCTGTCCTTAAACAACAAAACTGGGTAAGAAGGATTCCATGCAGGAACTAAATTTTGCACTACTTATTAAAATCATACTTCCAATTTATGGTCTAAGTTGCTAACATCAAAGTTATATTTACACACATCAAAATTTAATTATACAGACTGTGTAATTTATACAGTAAATAAAGTATATGAGTAGAAGGAAAACCAGCCTAATCTACTTTTTATTACTAGGTATATTCATAAACATGGGTCATATACAAAAATTTTGAAATCCAAATAATCCAGTATCCTGAATATAACAATGTACCTCACAGAGCAGTACATGGCTGTGCTTAATATGTAAATCCTAATGGTAGTATTAATTTCAGTAAACAGACAACTTTCAGTTTGTAACTATCTTCCTTTAATTCCTTTCATTACAGCATATTTTTTATGTTTTGCCTGTACGATACTACAACTCCCTTTTTGTTGAATAAATCTATGAAGTACCTGATATGCAGGCATATATCAAAATTTCTTCCATTTCAGCATATAGTTATGCATTTTTAAAATCATTTGTTACCTGTGCACCAAGATCTTTCATGTAGGGCTCAAGTTCACTAAACAGATCATAGCCTTGATGGAAAAAAGCCAGATGTGCATACATAAATGATAACATCTAGAAGGAACAAAGTAAATATTTATTCTCTTAAAAATTGTATCACATATCACATAAACATGTCACTTAATTCACATAACCTACAATTTCAGGTTTAACTTCTCCTCTAATGTCCTGATAGTTTTACATCAATAAGTCACAGAGCTTCCAATGTTGTAAAATAAACATGCAAAGAAAAGCAAGAACAGAACCAAGCCAAAAATTTCAGAAATCAGTTGATAGCATTAGCTCCATGAGCAAAAGAAAAGAAATCTACTTAATGGCAGAAAACTACTCCTAATTCATGTCACCTGAAATGTTTGTTATCTCTCTTTAACTAGGACATGTAAGGTACAGAGGGGCTGTAGAATATTTTACTAATAATTCAAACTCATAAGTTTTATAACATAGCTGAAAAGACTGTCTGGCCTTAAAACAGAAAACAAGTTGGGATGGTGCAGAGCCGAATAGCAGGCAGGTATAAACCACCCCAAGTAAAATTTCTGCTTTTTAAGGAATTAAGAAAATTATAGGAGAGCAACTTCAGACATCTGAAAGAACAGCACTGAGACAATGTGAAGTAGAAAAGGGAATAAAATGTGAAGCAAATTGGCATGCAAGTATAGCTTTATATTAATTTAGCAAATACCATACTATTCATATCAAAATTTGCCTTGTTCTTAGAAAAAACAGAATTCATCTTAGAATAGATTATAAGTAGCACTTTGTGTTTACAAAGTAATAAATCAGACCTAAACAGCAGAATTCTCAGCCTTTGTTTGATTTTTACCATGGAACACATACCAAAGGATCGAGAGTAGTGAAAACCTACAAGTATTCAAATCTGAACCAGAAGGATTGTCAAAAACAGTTAAACATATATGCTCAGCTACAGTAAAGGCCAAACTGACAGTCACCAAACTGCCAAATGTACTGATAACATTTTGATCAGTAAAAGGACTACATTTTTAACATACTGCTTTGTGGTCATATTTTTAATTTCAGATGGGTTAAAATATTTGATATACAGAGGATAAAGTATATCTTACCGATTTTAAGATTTCTGCTCTCCTTTTAGATTGAAGAACATTGATCTAGGATAAAATAACAAACAAGCAATTCCTTTTATTCGAAACTTATTTTATTTTCAATTTTCCCCAAATAATCACATCCAAGCTGAAAACATTGGAAGAAGACAGCCCAATATCAGACTTCCCAAAATACTTCTAAAAGAAGATGCACTCTAGTTCTGTCATGACATCAAAGTGATGCAATCAGAGAACACTTGCAAAGCTGGAGCTTCGTGGTGATAGTTACAATTTTTTTATATCAGTAGGGAAAATACCACTTGCTTGCTAGAAGTAATATATTACAACTTTCAAGGAAAACTGGTTCTCATTTTCAAGAGATTGAATTCAAGATGTTTCAAGCAGATGAGCCAAGCCAGCCCACCAACTCCTTGCAGACGTTGCACTGCTTCCAGGGCAGAGTGAAGGATGGGGGCAGGGTTACTTTTCCCCTCAGACTCACGGTATTTAAGTATCCCAAAAATAGTCCCAGGCAAGCAAGAGCATAATAGTTTCAATAAGTAACTAATGTACATCTGTGCTTTTAAGCTAGCTGAAGTCACTGATTAAAGGTGTTGCCCTAGAACTTGGGGAATTCCACATTATATAGAAAAAAATTACCAATTTTTCACATTCACCTAGTTCCCCTATCTTTTTTATCTAATCTTAATAGGTTGCCATTCAGAACTACAAATTTTACTTTTAAAGACTCACTTAGAAGAAACAGGCATGATTTTGTAATTTAACACCTCTATGTCAGTTTAGAATTTCAGCAAAATAAACAAGCTTGCTGAAGCTATAATCAAAACCAGATTCTACTTCTATACTTAAGTGGTCATTATTTAGGAAAACTTTCTGCAGCAAAAATAATTGAGATTTGTTTGTATAGAATAAACCCTCAGCCTGTGAGGCAAAGAAAAATAAAAGGAAAGCAAAGGTTTTGAATTGCAGTTTAGAGCAAATCTAGCTACAAGGAGACCATAGTCGTGAAGCCATTTTCCCAGAAGAATCACTCAAGGAGACAATTCCTAAACCTGAACTGATTTTTGTCCACGTTGAGAGGTGTTGAAACTGCTCCAGTTACTCTAAATGCATCTTTATCCCAGGAACTGCTCATACTTTGAATATACAAATTCCAGGAGGCAAACAACCTGCAGTTCAAAGCACACACAAGGAACTGGCCTACTACAGTAGTGACTGCCAGCTGGCCCCACCATTTAGTGCTAGTACTAATAATCCTGTGGGGAATAATTCACATGACTTTTTAAACATCAAAATGACCTTAGTGTTTAAAAAGCTGGAGTTCAGAGTTGACCACTGATCACCATGTCTGTGAACATGCCCAGGCTGACAGGCTCCACTTCGTTTTACAACTCATAATGCAATTTATAGAGAAGTTAATTAACCTTTAAATAACTGAAGGGACGTCACAAATCAAGATGATAATGTCTAATATAAAACCAGCTTAATTGTAAATAGCTGTTCTGTTTTTGATCATAGGAGAAGCTCAGACCCATTTGGGAGCCCCCAACCTCTCACACCATCTGAATTGCAATAATCCTGTTTTGTTGTAGTTGTGTGTAAATATGAAGCAGATGAATTTTAAGTATCAAAAGAAAATTTATTACTGTATTACAGAATAAAAAGCAGCACGACAAAGAACATCTCTCAACACCCTATGGAAGATCTTCACTAAAAAGGTAAAGGATAGTTAAGTTCTTGACTTCTCTTATAACAAAATGCCAAATGCTGAGGAATCTAGACAAGCTGAACACAACCCAAAGCATGCAGCTAAAATTGCAGAAATACCCAATGTCCTGTATCCGAGTTATTCAGATAACTTGCATTTCCTATGCTAGCTTACAGTTTTTGCTTTACATATATAAGATATTGCAGCATATCTAACTCATTAAACATTTAAGTAAGTATCAGGCAAATACTGGGTTTGGTTTTTTTTTTCAAAATTAATGTTCTACTTGAAAATTAAACTGTGTCATTGCAGCAAGGGCACTGAATACCAGAGCACTAAAGCAATAAGAACGCATCAATTAATTTTCCTCAGACTTTATTAAAAAAATTAATTACTTGCAGATAAAGTTCTTCCTTTTTCCCTGAATTTGCTCAGCTTCCAAGAAGCTTACAAAAAGAACTTCTAACATTGTAAAGGACATGTCTCTAACCATATGTAACAAATTGTTTTGAAAAGTAACTTTTATTGCTGTCCTTACCTGAAGAACATAATCCAGAGCTATGTGTCGAAAACACTTCCGAGTTGCAGTCAAAATATTGGTTGCTTCCTCCACCTCGTGTTGCTTATTTCTTTGAACTTGGGCATTTTTCACCAGAGCATTCTCCTTTTCTTCACTCACTTTTTCAAACTGTTTCTTTGCATCTTTAAATTTCCTAATATCTCTATGGAAAAAGGAAATATGGATGACAAATAAATTCCAAAGCATGAAAAGGTTTAAAGCTACACCAGGACAGATCAAGCTCGGGACTGCTATAGCTGGTGTCTTTACAAATTTTATATTCTTCAATACATGCTTGGGTCAAATGGAAATCCACAAATTATGACAGAAACATCTTGTCTTTCGTTTCCAGGGAAAGGACAAAATTGAAATGTAACTGAACACATCTAATGTCTACTGGGGAAAAGCCTTTGTCCCCCAAGCTTAGACAATTACAGTATGTAATTAGATCAGTAATTCATCCTATTGCAACATTTCTGCAGCTGGCTCTAAAGCCTCAGTGATTTGGGATGATTTTTGACAAAGCCTTAATACACATTTCTCAGTTTATTAACAAGAAGGATGTTTCACTTACCCACTCAAATCAGATTTTTAAAATTCCATTTTATGTATAATTTTCCCATTACAAGTGCAAATTAACTTACTCTTTAACGAAAGTCTGAAGCTGTGTTTTAATTGATCTTTGGATTTGGTCAAACAGAATCTGAAAGAAAGCATTATTATGTAGGTCAGTAACTTAGAGGTACTCATACCTTCTGATTTCAGAAATTCAAATGGCAATTATGCAGAATTAGATGAGAATTGTTATTAAACCACTGTGTCTCTAATATCAAAATATAAATCCCTTCAGAGTAGTTTTGAAATAAATAAAAGATAAGGGAAAAAATAAGGAAAATAACTCAAACCAAACATCTTTTGCTGTTCTTTTCTTAAAGACTGTGGTTATAAGGAGAGATAAGAGCTCCTGGCATCTTATTGTCTCATCCTGACAATATGAGACATGCCTCGTTTCATAGACGTTTATTTATGTTAATTGTACAGTAATGGTCCTGAAGAAACAACTTTGAATATTAAGGAACCTTATTTTTTTTTCCTTAGACTCCCCCAATTTATCAACAATTAAAAGACAAATTAAACCATAGAAAGAACGTTCACTTCCGGAAAAAACCCCAAAACCATGGATTGAAATTAATGCTGAAAATGTAACATACATGAGTATTCACTACCATCTCCTTTACATGAATGTTTGTAATAAAACATCCACTGTTGGACTACTAAAAGGAATGGCTGATTCTTCTCAAGAATAAGTAAACTATGCAATGCCTCCAAAATTTCTTATGATTTGGGAAGGCTGGGGGCACAAAATATAATCAAATCATTTGAATTGTAAAGTCTAAGATATTTGTTAATTTTTTAAGGCCAAAGCACACCTGGATGTGAGATAATTTAAATGTTCTCTTATGACCCAAAAAAATTCTAACTGGAAAATGAAAACACACATTCCCTCAGCTTCACATCCGCCCTCTGAGTTTCAGGATGGAATGCAACAGGTCAATGACTACTGGACAAATCCTTTTGTCACTTATTGAACAGACAAATGTTGCCTCAATTTTCAACCCCCCTACACCTCCAATTCTGCACAACAGACATGCACAAGGCAGCATCAAAAAAATAAAGTTGGCCCAGTTGAACAGAATCTCTCATAAAAGGTAAAGATCTTGAAATATTAAATAATTTTCTGGAAAAAGCAAGTCAAAACCTCAAAGTTTAAGGTCAAAAAATGTTTTCTTTAAATGTTCTCAGTCTTAGATTCTTTATTAAGATTTGGAAATGGGAAGCTATGTAATGCCAAGTGACACTGACAGCAAAACCTTTACCAGCTCATCTCTCTTTTCTAGCGACACTGAAGGGAAACATGACTGAGTTTAAGCCACTCATTAGCAGTGGTACTGTACCTTGCATCCAGTTTCCATGCTAGGAGGTTTTCAAGACCAAAGCAACCTGCTCCATCCTCATATCTGACCCTGATTTAGGCAGGCAGTCAAGCCATCCACACCTCCTGAGGCCCCTTCCAACCAGAATTGTATCTACCAGTAACACATGGAAGAACCTGTCTGTATTCCCACTTTGGGAAACCAGAAAAGCAAACAACCAGAATAAAGAACTTCTTGACAAACTGGAAGTCAGGCTAGGACTACTCCCACTGCTGACATTTAAGCTTGCCAGTGCCTGGGGAGTGCACCAATCAAGATCAATACCAAAAGATAAACCAGATGGGAACTCAAATGTTTAGAGGACTCCCAGCCTTGCATTCTGCTTACAGTAATGAAGAGAAAAAATGTGCTGGGCAGAAAAATACATAGACATCATTTCCCCTAAAAAAAACCAGAAAGAAGTGCCCAGACCATGATCTGATTAGATTCACAGCCTTGTCAACATAGCACCTTTCATACACTCCAAATCTAAGAAAGCTGCTATTTGCCATAAACTGTCACAGCTACTCCCCCACTGCTGAATCAGGGAAGATGCTGCATTAGGCTGGTCCCTGGCCTTATCTGTAGCAAAGCCTCACACGAAAAAACTGACAGTCATCCAGAACTCAGTGGGAGCATCTCTTACCCCTTCCATCCTTCCTTTCCTCTTTCTTCCTCTTGCTTCTCCCTCCTGATGGCTCTGTCACCTTGGTCAGCAAGAGACCTGTCACTCGGAGCCAGGAAGCCCCGTTGAACTCAGCAGATTCACAAAAAGCAATGCAGGACCACAACATATCTGGCAAAGCAATTGGGCCTCATTCCTGATGTTTGTGCCTTGGTAAAAGCCACTTTGCCCTCACTATGCCTGAGCACAGCAAGGACATGGAGGGGAAAAAAAAAGCAGGGCAGAAGCCAGCTTGGTCCTACTTAGATCTGAAATCTTCTTTAATATGGTTTGTTCTTTGCTTTCTGCTTTCAAACTGCCCAAAGGGAAGAGTTGTGCTATGCCAAATTTTACCAAAGCAGTGCAGGCCACCATCACATAGAATAACAGCAGCAATAACACAGGACCTATGTCAGAGGTGTCCACAAGAGCAAACCACAGATAAAAAGACATGGTTAAGAGGGATTCCAACAGCAAGATGTGTGATGAAGAGGGACAGCCTGGGTTAATCTGCTCCATCTAATCTGCAGAAATCGCCGACATGAAAGTAATACTTGCTCCAGTACTGTTGCTTTGAACCTTTGCACACCCTTCTCTCTCCAACCCAAGAACCACTGTTCACCTACTCTCTTTTTTACAGTTTTCATTAGAATAGATGCAGATATGTACACTTTGTATAATGGAAAGAAAATCAAACACAATGCTATTAACCTGCATTGCTTTGCTTCCCTCCATTCTAAAAGCAGGCATTTAAAAAAAGAAAAAAGACACTAATCAGACACTTTTAGAAAGCTAAGTTAAAGCTAGCAAACTTCCACTCCATTCTATATTGTCAATTTTTAAACTCCCAGTGGTATGAAAACCCCACATTTTAAGTGTCCTGCTTATTTTCAGCACTTTGGAGACACTTTGGTTTTTTTCCAGCAATTTGCTGGGAAATTAACAAAGAGCAGTTGGGCCAATGAAAGAGTAAAAAAACAGAAGAAGAAACTTCTGAATACAAGACCAAACTCTTTAAAGGAAAAAATAACAAATTAGTTTTTAACCCAGGGAAAACTGAAGTTTCTGGTTAACTCTGACGTGGTAAAAATTACAGTTAGTCTTAAATTCTTGCATTTTCTCCTTTCTCCACACTTATCTAAACCTGCTATCCTTCCAAAAATAAAACTATATGCAAATCAGTGGTGCTTCATTTTGTGTATTGTAAAGGATAGGGGAAAAAGTAGCAACTATGGAACAGACAATCATTATTTCAGACCAGCAAAGGTATAACCTCGTAGTCTGTAACTGTTACTTTCAGCTTGATTCAAAAAAGATGAAAGTATCCAGTATTTACTGTCTTAGAGCACCAAAGCTTACAAATTCCAAATGAAAAATAAACCAAGATGGAAATCTGCAGAAAAGGGGATATTTATAAATACTTTGTAAACAAAACATTAATAAAATATCTATAAGTATAAAATGAGAGTTATTTAACATTATTTAAACCATTATTTTGGAAAAACTATCAACAAGAAAGGCTTGACCATTAATCTATTATCAAAAATAACTGGAAGTGAGCTATCAGTGCCATGTTGCAGCTAGAAACACTCACATTATGATAATTGATCATTTCCTGTAAGGTGTCAGAGAACTTCATCAAACTGGTCTGTAAAGAGAAAATAGAAGTGGTTTAAGTTAAGCCCTACTAAAAACATAGCACAAAAGCAACGGTTCAGAGGTTTACAGCTTTTCAGTAAAGAACTTGGAAATTCATTTTCCTTATAGCACTATTATGAGACTAAAACCACTAGGCTAGAAGGGGAACACAGCTGTAATAGCAAATAAATCTATTAAAGATACAAGCAACAAAAATGTTACTTCCATCTACCTGTATATAAAGCACCAAATTGAAGAAAAGCAGGAAAAATTCAAACTGACTAAAGATACGGGAAGCTCACATAATCTAAAACATTAATTTACTGTATTTAATATTACACTAATTAATATTTTTCACATTTAATACCCTTACTCAAAAAAAAATCCAAAAACCAAAACAGGTTAATGTGTTGCAATCACCAGTGCCCACACTAATCTAACACATTTTCTGAAATTTGGCAGACCTGTGCCACTGCTGAAACTAAACAGCACAGACACCTCCAGTGCACCACAGCTGGAAAAACCCCCACTCTAAATAGACAGTAAAGAAAAAGGAGCAAAAAGGCAAATAATTCTATAAACTTCAACTACTTCTCTTGCCAACTGTTATGTTGTACCTTTTCAAAGTTATGTTTCTCTCCCTCCACTTTCACCTCAAAGAACTTACCTCAACCAATGCATCTTTGCAGGAATATTGTGCAAGGTCTCGAATTCCATTCATGAACTGCTTGTTGGCTGTACAAAATGCTTTCCCAGTGTCAATCATTGCAATACAAAGCTTCACCAGCTAAAATGAGTATAAAAAGAGAGAGAAAGCAGAAGGTTTATTTTGATTTGGTTTTACACCATCATATAAACAGGAAAACACTAAGCTTAGTTAAGGTTACAAAATAAAAATTTCAAAAGTTACATTCTCAGTTACATTCTCACCCTCAGATTCTATGAAAAGCTTTCTGCTATGTAGTAACAACTATAAAAATACTACTTTAGGTCAATAGATATGCTATTGGGAAAGCTACCACTCTATAAACATTTAAAATTAGTTTTTACTTGCTTTATTGTTAACTGACGTGTTGCACATATTTCAGGAGAGTTTTACACAGGCAAAAAGTACAGCAGCTAAAATATAACCCAAGCAAATGATGAGGTTATTGTGGTTTCTGAGGAAAAACAACACAAAACAAACAAAAACTCAACCCACACCGGTTGTTTCACCCTGAGACACTCAGAATACAGGCACAGGAAAGCAAAAGGCTCTGTGCACGAAGCACAGCTGAAGAGTCATGGATACATCTCAGGAGGTGAAATAAACCATATTTCCACTCACGGACTAATCTCTGATGGCTTTCTATCCCTACCCCTCACTGCTTCAGTCAGCACCTCAGGCCTCATGGTACTGCAGTCTGATAGGAGGGTCCTCAGTATCTTTTGATGGAAGTTTTCCCACTTCTTGAACCACTTGTGCACTGGGCCATTAATGTAAGGAACAGTGGTTACTGCAATTACCACAATGCTCTCTTGAGATGGGGTGCATTACGACTGAGCTCGCTCCCCCACCCTAAGCCAAGCTGAGACTAAAACCAGAAGACTGAACATTCATCTCTGAAAGATTTTTCAAGGAAGGTAAATAAATTTTCATGAAAAGCAACACAGAAGCACTTGGTCCTATGTGGGGGCAAAGAAACCATCCAAGCATCCTTCCTGCCTTAGTTACCCAGTAATTTTTATGTTTACTCAGATCCTTAGGAAAAATGTAAAGCTAAGCATGATCATCCACATTCTGATGAATGTCCAAGGTGCTTGAACAATGGACAGAAAAAACCCACTATCAACATTAACCTTTTTCCTTCACCTTTGCTTATAATAAGTTCACAAGCCTGAACTGGGCTTGCTTTCTTCCAGAGAGCACAAAATTGCAGACAACGTAGCCCAAAGTCAAAACTGTCAGACAATAAAATGAAGTTTAGTAGGAACAACTGATCAGAAAAAGTTACCAACCAAGCTTGGACAAATTATTACCCTCAGGCCATACTTGCTTCAGCTCACCCAAGAAGCTTGGCTTTCAACTTTAGTATTGTACTACAAGGCCCTGAATAATGCCATTTAAGGAATATGAGAATTCTTTTCCCCAGAAACAATCCTTTCAGACTGGTAGAAAAGCCAAACTTCCAAGTTTGATTTTTCAGATCCTTTAAACAGTTACATTGTTTGATCTACCAAACACTGTTTGGTTTACCTACAGTAAAAATGTGTTATACCCAGAAGTTTCACCAAGATTCACACCAAATCAAAATTAAGGTTCCTGAATTTATTTTGCAAGGGCAAATAGTTAGATTAGCTACTAAAAACTAGAAATACTATTACAAGTAGTAAAGAACAAGTCTTCAGGCTTGACACCATCTTTATTTGTCTCCAGCTTTCTCCAGCCAACTCAACAGCTGCAGGAAAAAAAGGTCGTATTCAAAAAGCAGCTAAAGAGGTAAACAAATGACATCTGCCTGCCATGCGAAAACACAGATAAAAATAATTTAAAACATTTAGCACAAACGCAAAGGAAAGAAGACTTTAAAAACATGAAAACCAAAAATAAGCCACTCTCAAAATACTAGCAAAGAAATAACGAAAGTTTCCAAAGGTGAGGAAACCAATAAACAGATATTAAGGAGTTGAAAACATGCTACACGTATTTTTTTATATGCATGCACAAAGCATGACAAAACGCAGGATGAATTTTACAGTAGTCAAGTCCTCCACACAACAGTGAAGGATATACATACATATACATACAAATATATATATATATATATATATATATATATATATATATATATACACACACCTGGCTGCTATGCCTCAGATTACCAGTGCCAAACAGCATGGATTTTAAACCTCTAAACCAGAGTGCCCAGATGTCCCCAGTGCATGCCGCTGTGACCATCAGGCTCTCGGCGCAGCAATGACCAACGCCTGGCTTTTATCTCGCTGAGAGCTGAAGGAGCTCGCAGCAGCTGCCCCGGGCAGGCACAGGGGCGCAGTGAGGGCCACTCAGGAGGGCATGGCACAAGCGAAGGCTCCGGCCGGGGAAGGAGCGAGTTCAGCTGCCCGGTGCTGCTCTGCTCCAGCCCGGCCTCCGAGGCCAGCTGGGAGCTCCACCTGGATCCCTTCCCTCTGCAGAGCAGGGTGCTTGGTCGGCCACTGACACCTCCCAGCTGTGAACTTTAAAACAAAACCGAAACACGCTTTCTGATGTTTCTGACACAAACATTGTTGAATTAAAAGCTTACCTTGTCAAGTTTCAGTTCCAGCTCTGTCACATCTCCTTCTACCTCTTCCAAAGCTGCCCTGCATGCATAAAAGAGGTTTTCCTTTAAAATTTTACACAAAAATACTCTGAGTCTGGGGAGAAGGGGCAGACACACATTCATTTAACTCATTTACTGCCATCACAGTTTTACTTAAATGTCAACTGTAAAACAGCATAGATTTTAAAGAACCATAAGAACTGCAGGAAATTTGATGGTACAAAGAAGAAAAGCTACATCACTGCTAACTGTGGTCTATTGAGATCAAATTTTATCAATCCTTATATCTGTCACACCAAAATAGGTTTCTTCTGCTCTTGCATAGACAATAGTCTACATGTTTGAAGCTAACAACAAAGGAAAGAAACTGAAAGTTGGAGGGAATTTTCTTAAATCTTTTGGTGACATCCTGGCTCAAACCTGCAAATAGGGCAGCTATTTCATAAATAACCTTTCAATGAGATTAGGAAAAAATACAGCACTTGCCATGTGTCAATTGACCTGCAGGGAGTTCAGATGGCACACTTGATTGGATCATTTACCTCTTCTCTAGACTGACTGGCCTAGAAGATTTGACCAAATTTAACTTGCCAGTAAAAACTGCTTTCATTGAACATTGCAAAAGCACAACTTTTTTTTTTCTTTTTTTTTTTTTTTCTTCTAAGATCATGTTTCGTTGGACACCTCCTTCCTTATTGCTACCTGAAAAAAACAGGAGACTGAGGATGGATGACTCTTTGTTCAGAGTCCATGAACATTGCTGCTTGATCAGGCTATTGCCTTGAGAGCCAAATGGACTCATTTCTGGCCAGGCGAGCCCCTGGTGCCATCACAGGGTGCCCATTCTTTCAGTCATTCCAGCATAACTGTTCATGGAGCCACACTGTTTACCAGTAGCAGCCTGCCTTGGGGAAAAAAAAGTAAAAGGAAGTTTTCTGAAATGCTTTTTGGAAAATTGGATCAGACACTTCACATTTCAGTCCTACAGAAAAACCCAGCTCTTCCTGGAAAAAGCTATATAGGCAGGGAAGAATGATTTGGGGCAGGAATTTCTTAAGCCATCTTTATACCACTGAGGAGAGACTACACATAACCACAGCTCTACTGTCTCTTGCTAATTCCATTCTAGTTCACATGAGTACAAGCCAAGAACAAAAAAAAAAAACCAACAATAAAAAGACTGGATCAGCCCCCAAGTTCAGGAAAAGCAGTTTTTTTACAAGAGCAGTTCTGAAAAATGCTGCCAATTGCTTGCAGATCTCGAACACTGAGCATGACATTCCCAGCTTTTGCAGATTTCACTACACATAGTTGCATTCCAATTCTTGTACCTCAACGCATTCCCACAGTTATGTCCTAGGTTTTATATCCAAGCAATCCCTGCAGCTACATTTGGCTTCTCCCTCTTCACTAGCTTCAGACCATGAAGGATTTCAGGCAACATCAATTTCTCTTTTACTTTATTTTCTTTCATAACTGATTCATTTCCACTTAAGTCTCTATTTAATCTTGTTTCAGAGAGCATTAAAGAGAATTAAAAAAACCCAAGACCCAAAGGAAGGAAAAGCATCTCAATATTTAGACTGCAATTTTGTATTCATTTGTTTATAATCACAGTGCAACAAATTTTTATTTGTTTCTTTGGCATTAACATAAAAGCATGATTAAGAAGCTTGTTTACAGAACTGCAGCAAGATCTGATAAGAGTATTATTTTTTTGTGTCTTTAACTGAGTTCTAGCTCCACAGGACTTAATGAGCTAAAAGTCTAAGATTCAAAATGAACAGAAATAAAGGCAGTTAGAGCAGGCACAATGAAGACAACACATCTGTTCAGTAATTAAACCTCTATTCCAAGAGGCAAATTTTAAGACGGAATAAGCTCAAATGGAAGAAGTACCAGCAGACCATTAAAAAACTGAAACAATGAAGGGTAGATCAAGCAAAAAGAAGTATAAAGCAAGGCAGATAGAGGTCTGAAAAGCCAGATCTCTGAAATGCCACAGGCCCCTGAGGCACCAGGCTGGTTCTCTGGGCTATTTCCCACCACTGACACGTGATAGAGGGATGGCATATCTGGGCCCTACAGCTGGATAGGGATCGAACAGCTGTAGGGTTCCAGCCAAACCCCACTTTAATTCTATGTTTCTTTGCATAGAAATGATTTCTTTCCTGTTTCCACCACATAAAATCTAGTAGAAGTTATCCTGCAAACATATTTACAGGTATTAGTCCAAAACTGGATTACAATCACAAAAATAATGGAGAGGATTGGAGAGGATGCCCTCAGACTATCAGAATATATATATATCCAATTATGTACCACCTAGTCACAAAAACTGTCATCATGTTTTCATCCTGGGCTAGCAATACATGAAAAACAGCTGATCTGAGCCGTGCTATGTTAATGCTACCCTTGTTTTTCTTAATACTTTTTGAAGCTACAGAATGCAAAGGTGCATTTCTCTCTAAAATATCAGGCATAAAGTTCACAGTAAATGGTCATAATTCTGAGTAAATGTCATGTACACAGCCAAGCCCCACTGTCCAGCTATAAACACAGGAAGTGGTGGTGAAACAGCTGAGGATCAAGCGCCAGACCTGACATGTAACAGAACTGTTGCTCCTTAGTGAAGTGGGAGCTGGGAGCAAGATTTGAGTCACAGTGATCTCAGCCAGAAGGCTCCAGCAATAGGAATAAGGATCAAATCAGGTCCAGTGTATGAGTCAAACATCTGTGGCTTCCCAAGATGTTCAAATACTGCATGGCAACCACAAAACCAGAACAGCTGCTTAAGGGTGGAGGACAACTTTTACAAATGAGCAGTCTCCCATACTCTTCATGCTCTGTAATGAGGACTCTCAGGAATGTGTTTCTTTCCTCTGCTGTGACTTTTCTCCTCCACCACCCCCCTAAAACACAGTTCAGTTTGCTAGATACAGCTTCCTGCACAGCTGCAGTGCAGGAGGAATACAGGAGATAATGGAAGAAAACTCAAGATCTGATTTTGCAGCCTTTTTTAAATGAGGATAATGTCACCAGTTACCCAGCCCAGCATATGTGAAAGACAGCTGAACTCTGACATCCACCACAGCACTCCCTTTAAGTGACCAGTGAAAGACTTTCTTCCAGGCTAAGGTACTACAAATATCCCAGGAACCAAGCAGAATGATGATGGATAAACTCTCCTCTAAAAAAAAATGGGTCTCTAAAAAATGGGTCCTCTAAAAAAACACATGGCTGACCAGAACACCACACACACCATAGCCACGGACAGGGGTCTGCAGGGCCTGTCTGCTCTCACAAAAGAGTGGTGATCACCAGTGCTTTAAAATGCAGCTCCCCTTCAAACAAAGTCTAATTGCCATTGAAGCCACACCCTGCTATCAGTCTTTTGCTCATTCATTCATCACATTCTATCTTGCATTTTCAGATTGTGTTCCTGAAAATGAGGAGGCTGGAATCAGTAGTCACTCAGATGCTGAAAAACAACAAACTGCAGAGGTCAAAGGTGCTATGGGCAACTAACTAATAATTATTAATTCTAGAAATAATACATCACTATAAAAATATTCAGAATAATAAAATCCCAACAATAAAATATTTTCCAATAGTGTGTGTTTATTTTTTTCTTTTAATTGAGAAAAGTTTTGATTCATTTATTGAATATACTTTCATAGGAACAGGAACATGTCACAAAATCAATTGCTATTCATTCTGGGGCTTTTGAATACATTAATCTATTTGGACTCATGAAATGGAAATAATGGATTTTTACCACTGCAGTTTCAATGGAATTACTGCTAAAGTCTTGTCCTCAAATCTTAGAAAGACACAGCTCTCTTACTTGCACATATTCTATGCAGAACAGCTCCTTAATGAACAACTCACACTTCACTAGAGCTGACATCCTTTCAGCCAACATGCACTACACCTTCAAGACAGCTTGAAAAAGAAAAGGTACTACTGAGTGTGAAAACCTGGAAATGAGATACATAATTGCAAGATAATAAGATTAACCTGACGATTTACATGAGTGTCTCCTCCTCTATGTCAGAGCCTATCAGGTGACAGCAAAAAGGACAGCAGACATTAATCAGAAGGCAAATTAAAATGCAGGTGTACCACAGAAGATATTACACTTGCTCACCTGCTTGGTCTGGTTTGTCTCTGCCTCCACCTCCCTTTCTTCCCACAGCAATTGCACCTTGGGATCACCCTTCAGATGCAAAGCAACTGCTCACAGGTGAGTTCAGAAACAGCCACAGACTGCTGAGGGCAGCCTCAAGCTGGGGGAACACACACACACCACTGTGCCTAATGCCCCTGGACACTGCCACTTCTCGCTGCTCACCAAGGGCCATTTGCTGGTCACCAGGCTGCAAAGGTCCCTGTCCACCAGCACAGCTGCACAGGGCTGTTACTTTTCAGAGGAAGTCTTCACATTCATCTGGGTTAAACTTAAGGAGCTTTCTACCTGTGCTTTGCCCTACCTTGCTGAGTTCCTGCTGGGTGGCAGACCTACCCTCCAGCTTCTCAGGGTTCCCTCCAATCACTGTCTACTTCATTTCATTTCCTCCATATATAGAGAGATATACAAAGGTGTCCAGAGGCACGTTAGCCAGCTTGCCAAGAAGGAATACACTTGGTACATGTGTTATGGGATCAGAAACCAGAGACTAAAAAAGAAACATGACATTACTGAGGAACAAAGAAGGCATACATGGAACAATAAGGCCTAATAACTTTGGATAACAGCATGGACAGATATAGGAAGAGTTTTACAACTTATGAATGTGTCACAACCATTAATACGGTCTGAAGAAAGAACATTGTTGCAGCCTGTCATAGAGCCCACTGAAGTCCTGGTTTGGCACTGCAGAGTTTTTTCCCCACTGGCACAGAGCCCCTCCATACCGAGGAACAGATGATGAACTCTCCCTGACACACTGAGATAAAATTCCTCATTCATGCTAGTAGTCCTTTCATTATTAATTCTTCAGTCATTGCCACACAACATTTTACCAATAGCTTGGAAAAACTTCTGCGTGCCCTACATGAACACTAGGGCTTTCAATCAAAAAGTTGAACCCCCATCCTGAAATCCTAAAAATTTTCTATGAGCTTGGGGGGTTAAAATATGGAAATACATTTCCTGAACTGAAGATTATGATGTGGATTAATAAGCCAAGTTTTCAGGCACGTAGCAAGCACTCTCTGTATTTCAATTTTCCCTGGAGACAGAGGAATCAAGTCCTCAATATTAAAAGGACCATTCCCTCTATTCCTCTCAAGTCAGACTTGTCTTAGAAAATAATCAAATTAAATAAAGCAAAGGTATTTACTGACTTAATAAAATTATTAAACCAAAGGCCTGCTTGTAGGTATCACTGCACCTACAAGGTTTAGTTTCTCCTCAATAATTCATATGGTTTGATATAACCAGTAGGACAAATCGTTTAAAGAGGTATACTTCACTAATTTGTTCTGTACTGCTAGACTACACACAGCTCAAAGATAATGAACATTATAAACAAATCAGTCTTCAAAAAGGAAGAAGTTCTATTGCCCTTAACATACACATCTGGAAGCCAAACTCATTACCACTAAACTTGCACTAGCGTTTAACAGTCTACATGACCCAGTCTATCACACAGAGACTACAAGGACTTCTGCGGACCTGCTGGACTAAAATTTTTAATCTTTTCCTCTCAATACTCTTTTGCAGTAAATTGCCAGAAATGCCTAACAGTGCTATTTTCCCATGGTTTCCCCTAATATTTTTCTCCTAAGCTTTTTCTATCCCAGGAGAGCCTGACAGTAAGCCTAAGCAGGAAATCAGCAACTGTTTCCTCCACAAAGAGTCTGAGAAGCAAGATTTTCTTCATCTTTCAACTTCAGTGTTTTGTTTATCAAAAGATGGCTGTTAACAAGATGAGGGCACAATGGTGACCATGAAAGCTTCATAGAAAAGAAGGTGATTACACTGCAAGTTGGGAAGAGTGCAACATATCACAATGCATGTCCTGCACAACTCTTGACTAGTGATTTCAACATCCAAGATTGGGCCAAAAGCTTTTTAGGAGGATCTACTACCAGATAAGGAAGTAGGACTACAGTATCAAGATCTTGCAACAAAAAAAAGGGCAGCAGAAAGGAGCTCAAGGAACTGATGATGGTGTTGTACAGAAGCCTTGCTGCTGAAAATTTGCCAACATCACAGAGCTGCTTTAATCTTTTAAATCTCAGCGACAACCCAGGATCTTGAACACAGAAGCAGCAGATGGAATGAAGGATTTCAACATTCGAAAACTCAAGTATGTAGTAAGGTCAGGAAGTGGAAGCATAAATATAATCATCAAGCAACCAACTGCAAAAGATACAAGATAGGACATCTAACGAATACACCCTGTTGGCCTCAAGATCTGGAGTTACCAGTCAGATGCTAAGGAGTCCTGTCAACTTTGCTTATAAAAGCTGTTAGTAACAACAGTCTGAAGAGCAGTCAAGATATTAATCCCTGATTTGGAAAGATACCCCTAAGTACCTCACCTGCAGCCAATGCAGAATGAGTAAAGATCACTACATAGCCCCAGCACAGCATTCTCAGGATCAACATGCTCAGAACTGACACAGCAGCACTCAACCACCAACACAGGAAACACCGAGTAAAGTACAGGCAACTAAAGGGCTGAGTGCTGTGCAATTAAACAAAAAGATACCATGTAATCTCAACATGAATCTTGTGTTTGCTTCGATTTCAGAAAAAAATAGGTAACATCTGTCCCTTTCTTTTTGTAACTCCCTAAGTTGCCAATTTAAACCTTACACCATAGTTAGAGGAGCACTGCTGTGTACAAAGCAGCATAAGCCGGCAAAGTCTTCATAACCAGAGCCAGAAACCACATTTCAGAAGAGCTGAGCTGTCTACAATTCCAGTTTTATCAGGTGGATCTTTCTCCTTCTGAAACCTGAGGGAAGTTTCAGATTTGCTATGAAGACTAAGTCCTCAGCAAGTATTGACCCTTCTTGTCCATTTCAGAAGTTGAATATTTCAGTATAAATGCTCTATTAGACAGTCAGAGAAAAGGCTACAGCTTTGATGTAATACACAAATTCTGAACCGGAATTTTTTATTCAGATATTAGGTGAATATACATATATAGATCTCACACTCAGTAACCTAAAGTGCATTTTACATGTAAATTAAGAGTTTTATTGTGCAGTTTTATTGTTCCTGCACACTGCAAAAAGCAGTTTGTTTGCCCTTTATGCCTTTGCACTGAAGCAGCCAGTCAAATGAATCCAATCTCAAAGCAAAAGAGTGCATAAGCATAGAGCAGGACAACAGAGAAATACGGTGTGTTCATGTTTTCCTCAAATTTACAGTTCTCAAATTTGGAAAGGCCAGTTGCTTTTCCTCCTCATCCCTTTCAAATGATGATAAACTATTAAAAAAAAAAAAAAAAAGCATTTGGAACTTTATAATACAAAAACTACAAAATGCTTGCAGTACACCCACAGCCCTGGAACTCCTCTGGGTACATCTAGTATCTTTTCTCCCACTACTTTTAGTCATCAAGAGGTTTTAAAGAGCCTGGGATTTCATTCATCTATCAAAGCTAAGTGCAGGTAAGGTGTTTTTCAACCAAAGAGAACCTTACCTATCCTTTAATTATTACATGTTAAAGGTTTTTAATTTCAAATCAACTGCAAATATTTACAAACAAATTCTTGCAAGACTGATATTTACAACACAGTGGATATTTTGCAATGGTAGGCACATTCAATGCTTCCCCTTGTCATTTTTCATCATTCTTTTTGGGATAAATCAAGTAGGATAGAATAAGTAGGCAGATACATTCTTCAAAATCAGAGACTTGACAAAAGAAATTAAGTTAAATGAATACTTTAAAAATCATTTTTCACAAACTGGAGATTCTTCTGAAGAATAATCCTGTAGATTCTTTTGGAGAATAATCCCACAGAGTAGGTGTGTAAATGTGTGTAGTCTTTTTAAACAGAGTGCAATTTAGCAACACACAAATTGAGCCAGAAGCTGCATCCTCAGTGAAACATCAGATTCCTCAGTCGTCTTGAACAGTTTTTATCCTTAACAGCAACCCTGTCTGGCAAAGCCAACGCAATTGTTCTATTATTGCTGTGTGCCTTATCTGATCAAACACTGGTATCTATGCACAGATACCCAAATTAGTCAGCTAAAGCACCTTTGGGAATGACAGAGCAGAAACATGTGATTTCCAGGGCACAGGTCACCTTATCCTGGCACATATGGCTGAAACAAATCAAGAGCTGCTTGGGATCAAATCTTAATGAAGATCAATAGTTGTAAGGAGCCTAAGCCTAAGATCTGGCTTAGGAGAAGGGATGGTACACAGCAGATGAGATGCATTCTCCTTTTCCTGTTTAAGGAAGGGGCCTAGCTCATTATTTACTAAACACTTTCTATAGATAGGAACTCCAAGTTACATGGCACACGAAGTCTAGGGAAGATATAAGCGACATTTCCAGTTGGCCTGTGAGTCTTTACAGTGCCTTTTGCTAGAGCCAGTTAAGAACACAAGGCCCAACACTGCTGCACCTACATGACTTTTCTTCTTCATCCATGAGTTCTTATTCGGGTTATCTTAATCCAAAAGTATAATAACAACAGCATGTTTCATTGAACCAATAGCATTGTTGTAACACCACATATTCTTTACATTGAAGTTTGTCACAAGAATCCAGTCAAATACTGAGTTTGATTACTTACACGAAGTACTCAAAACCCCCCAAACCCCACACAAACTACATCTTTTTATGCCAAAAAATACCAATATCCAGACACCCATTAGTGCCCACTGACCAGTGGCTTGAGCAGCAAGGGAGTCACTGGAGACCTGGAATCTAGGAAAGGCATCAGAGGGTGGGACAGGACTTCCAGCACAGACTCACACCAGCCACCATGTCTGTGCCACAGAGAGGGATCCCTGGCTGACCAAGGGCAGGGACAGAAGAGGCTCAGTGCCTCCCTGGGTGGAGTCCACAGGAGCAGAAACCCAAACCCCATCTCCCAGGTCATATTCCACATCTCTTTTTTGACAGACAGAAGGGATAACATTAATGGTCAGAACTCTGAATACAACACATTTTTCCTTTGTTCCAAAGGATTGAATTCAAATTTCCATCTACGATATGTCATTCTGAATATCAGGACACTAAAATCTGTTAAGTGATCTCTGGCATTATGTAAGTTATACATATTTTCAATAATAACTACAAGATCACTAAAAATTGAAGACTAGAATATTTCAAAGGCACAGAAATGTGTGTTTGATACACACGTGTTCCTACTTAACATCTGGCACACAGAAAGATGGAAATCTGCAATTGTCTTGCATAGATTATGGTTTTTTAAATTTTAGCAGACTGAAGACATTTCACCACATGTGACTATTTCAATTCTTTTTTATTATATCCAACTTAGAAACTTCAAAATCACACCATGCAAATTCTCACTAGAGCTGCTTTACGTTTATCAAGACAAAATCATAAGCAGAGGTCTTCCTTTAACAACTGTTGCTGAAGGTAGATCACAAACTCAAGAAATGAAAAGGTAGTTTGTGCACAAGCACCTATAGTCAGATTCTTGTCCAAAAGCACAGTACAACTATTTCAATGCCCATTAATATTGAAATGTGAACTACAAAAAATTATCCAAGGGTACTGTGCCTGAATACTACAAACTTAAAATATCAAATAGATAACTTAAAACATCAAAAAGGAATCCTGATTTACAGAAAGACTTATGCCACTTAAACAAGTAAGTTTACCAGCCATCTTCTCTGTTCAAAATCTCCTCTCATTCACAAAAGGAACTTGAAGGAACTATTTTGCAACAAATTATTATCTTAGTCTATCACTGTGTCTTGTCAATTTGAAAATGTATAAGATCACTCCATAAATTGGATTTCTCCTCACACAGTCAGTGCAACACAACAACAACAGATTTACTCTAGGTCTGAGGCCTGGCTACTTCTAATATTCATAAAGCACACATTAACCATAAAATCCTTATTCTGCCACATACACAAGGAATCCTCTTGAAAAGATTATCAGGAAAGCAAAATAATGTTTGAGTCTACTGGACTGCTTAAATTGTCCAGTTTATGCTCATAACGATAATATCTACTATTTTTCATGTTCATAATCTAACCTTTTAGTCATGTGAAAGAGTGACAAGAAAACCAGGATTTACATTGCCTCACACATTTACATTTAACCACACACTAATCTGTCCTCCCCATGGTCTTCCACTGCAGACAGCAACTTCAGCCCTTACTTTTGTTACAAATCTGTCACTAGCAAAAGGCAAAACACCTAAATCACTACCTAAACTCACAGGAATGTCTAAATCTAAAGCCAGCAGTATCTGCTCACAGAGATCACAAATGCAGGTACACAGTTTAAACGTCTACATGTGTTCTTAAAATGAATTCTGCATGTACAAGTAAGAGGCAAAAAAAAAACCAAACAAACCAACAAAACCCACCTGAATTGCTCAGAATTTATTCTTCTATTTCCTGCCTATGTAAACATGACACTTCTGCATTTGCATCACCTTGAGATACTAAACTGATTCAGAAAGCAAGGTCTGCATCAAGATTAAGGCAAAAGCTTCTTGTCTGTAAACAGTAATTTCTGTAGCCATTGGAAATTAGATTTTTTTCCTTTCCTTTTTTCTCCCAAAACAGGTTATAAGAACAGAGTTTGCTTTGGGAAATTTTTAGAATTATTTACTCTAGTAAAAAGTTTGCAATAATTGAAGCCATATTGTTTACTGCATGAAGTAAGAATGGGAAACATGCTGACTAAATAATGTGGTTCTGAGTGCAAGGTTGTCAAGAAGCTAAGCCTGAAAAAAGATCACAGGACGCTGCAAACATTGCTGAAATCAGCACATTTGCTATTCAGAGGCCAACAGTTCCACAGATACGTACAGTGAAAAAACAGAGCCACCAAAAAGTCCATCTAGCCCAAGACACAGATTTCTATTTTATAGTTGCCACCTTCCCAATGAATATTCTATTTACTGACCTTCTTTTCCAGAGATTTTACCATTACTACTCCTCCCCTCCTAAAAAATATAAAACTACCACCTCCATAACTTTGGTTCTTAATGCAATTGCATGAGATGTGCTTAGCCAACATAAAGGAGACACTCCAGGCTAAAGAACCAAACCTCTTCAAATCTATATTTAAAACCTGAAAGGCCATAAGGACTTGTATAATTACAGTTCCATTGCACACACACATAAAAAATAAGCTGTCCCTAATTCTGCAAGTACTCATTAAAGATCAGTTGTACAGGCTTAATTAACATCACTTCTTCAGCAACCATCCTGCTGCTGTGCCAGAGCAATGTTATGATAATGTGCAGATTTTGTCACTACTTCCACTATAAGCTCCCTTCTCACTGGGGGTTTTTTCAAAACATTTCCAGATAAAAATCTAAAAAGACCAAAACTGAGGAAGTTAACATTTTAAGTTCCTATTAGCAATTTGAGACATAGTTAAGATTTTTTAGTTTGCTCTTGTAATATAAATCATACTCAAACAATAAAGAAAGAATCACCATTAATAACCCTATTCTTTGTGATTCATAACTGTGCCAACCAAATTTTTGTTATTTTAAAAATGAAAGTGCATTAACCAAATGAAGACATCCTGATTTCAGGACATTTCTCTAATCTCCATTAGGAAGGATTGTTAACAACTTGCTACTAAGTTTTTTCAGATATTTTCAGATATTTCAGTGTGAGAGATTTTTCAGAGATGTATTTGAGAGTGATTTTCAAAGAATCTTCTTTAGTCTTGAACAATTTCCCTCAAAATAATGCTCTAACACTGCACACTGTGCTCATATACATCCTCCTTTCTTTAGGTCAATCATTTCCTTAATGCACATTTGAAAGGCATAGTTACAAATTCAAAAATAAATCCATTGACTAGAGCCAGAGTAGAACAGGACAGTCACTGCAATCTCCACAGAAGTGCAGAATTAGAAACCCAGAATCAGTTTAACTTAGTTTAACTCCACCAGAGTCCCAGCAGCGTGGACAGGGATGTTGTACACGTGGAACTTACCAACATCCTTCCAAGACTGTCCTCCACGTCACTTCAGCTACAAAAAGTGCACTTCTGCATAGAGTCCCATACAGGAAATTATAAACGTTAACAACCACGTAAGTATGAAATATGCTAAATGCAAACTCAAAAGGAAATGCTTGGCAGCTTTTTCTTTGACTTATTGTATCTTTTTTCCTATTCTTCTGCAATACTTTCCATCCTCCCTTGCCAAGTACGATACAAACTTGCTTTTCAGTCCCAAACACCAAGGGCAGAAAGCCCAGACCAAACATTTCTTTGGAAATTTGTTCTAAAACAGCTAGGTAAGTCTGAGCAAAACAGATTTTGTACGCAGAGTTCTTGGTCTCCTTCCTTTTCACACTTGCCATGTGGCTGAGTTCACCCCCAGGAGCAGCCTCGGTGATTTCAGTGGAGCCACATCCACGCTGAGCCCTAGAGCCAGGCTGAACACCAGGGGTTTGTTGCCACTCACAGCAGGTTAGGAAGCAGCTGCCCTCCAGCACCCTTCCCACTGGAACTCAGCACTGAAGGGACTGCTCTCCTCATGTTCCTATTTTTACACTTTCTCCAGAAGGTAATAAGCAAACCAAAGCATATGGGTTAGGCACTTTTGATAATTTCTCTGACTACTGAACACAACATACTCCAAATAGGTTAAATAAGTTACTTTCTTACATTACTCATAGTTTAAGCAACAAAAGATTTACTACCATTTGGGAAACAGATGCTTAATGACAAACAATTGGTTACACAAAAGAAGTGAGAAAAAATACATCATAAATCTAGAAAGCCAGAAAAGGGCACAAGTGACCTCTCCAACCCGCACCCCCTGGATAAGCATGAGGTGCAGCTCAGCTGGCCCCACACAGACAGAGCAGGGCCAAAGGCACAGGAGAAGAAAGCAGCACATGGCAGGGAACTCCAGTGACAAGCCAGCCTCACACAGAGGCCTGCCACCAGAGCAGCGCCCACCAGAGCAGTGCTTTAGCTCAGGCAAAAAAAGACTCCTCAGAGGAGACCCTTAGAAGGGAATACACTATAACCACAGTTATACCCAGAAAATACCCAAAAATACTTTTACTAAGAATGGTAATTGACAACAGTTTCATTTATATTTTCATCTATCTCATTCACCCATCATCTGTTCTGCAGCTGGGGTCTCAGGAAATGAATAGAAATGTAAATGCAAAAGAATTTAAACTTCAGCAACAGTGACAGATAAGGACAAAGAAATTACCTCAAAAACACAGAGCTTTTTAGTAAAGCATTTTTAAAGACTGGATCAGCCTGAATGTTTTTGAAGAGAGTTCTACAATTGCATAGATTGCAAGCAATTGAATTTTGCTTTTTCGGTTATTTGTTGTTTATCAAAATTGTTAACTGCTACTTAGAGCAGCTGTATTTCCACATCACTTAAAACTGCTTCTCCTTTCTAGTAATTTAGTTCCGATGATTCATGTGGTTGCTACAGTGATACCTCATTGAGAAAAAACATTCTATAGGTAAAAGAAGAAAAAATGAAAATGAAAGAGCAATGTAGAAGCCTGTTCCATTAAACTCTGAAACTTTAACTCTCATTGTTTAAAGGAGATTAGCTATTTGCATATTTAAAAACTACTGCAGGAATGCATGATTATGTACACAGAACTTGCCAGCACTGCTCAGTTCTTATTGTTCAAGGGCTGCTCCAAAACCCCTCCTCAGCCAACTTCTTCATTTGATGGGAAGTCATTGACACGAACTGCAAACGCATTTCCTCACCAGATCTTTGGTGTGTCCATGTTTTGGGAGAGGGGATCATGACAGAAAAGCATGTGATTTCAGTGAGATTATTTTCAAAGCAAGGTTAGGAAAAAAAACACGACTACACATTTGCAAAAGCGTGCCTGAACTCATAGCCTTTCCCACTACCTTAAAAATCAAGTCTCCAACTACCAACTGATTTGGCATGTTGTATGTTTACAAATCTAGTGATGCAATAAGCCATTGTTGCTTCAGGTTTTATAATTCAGATTTCTTTATCATTTACTGGAGGGTGAAAAAAAACCAACCCAGTATGCCTTGCTATGAAATAACTCATAATACTTCTGATGGGAATCTTTATAGCCATTGTCATCTAATCACATATCAGCACCTCAACAGCTACAAACCACCATCCCTTCACAAGCACTTCAAGCCAAGAAACACACCTCAGGTGTTGTGATTTGGGGCCCAATTAAATCCCAAAGCCAAGAAATATCAATATGAACTTCACGAGAAATAAATAAGCAAGAATGAAAGCCATGTGGCTGAAGCTGCCTGTAGTAGCATGTTTTGAAAGATTTAAATAGCTCCCCATGAAAACAGGGATTCAGTGACTCAGGAACTCTGATTCACCCATGTCCTCCCAGTTATCACCACAACCATAAGAAAGTAACCTGTGACATTTCTATTCATTACATACCTCCCCACAGTTTTATTTAAGAGCTCTGACAGGTATACTGACAGGAAGGACAGAGGCTACACCCTCCTGCTCAGCAAGGTCAGGAGAAAGCTGCAGCTCAGCTTTGCTACAAGGAACACAGAGCAAAAAGCTGCCTCATGCCCACACTACCCCCTGCAAGAACACAGGACTCTGTCATGACCTTGCTCTACATTAGTGTCTCTGTCATCCCCCTCAATAAAACCACTGCAGTAACCTTCATTCAGAAGTTTTCTACTCTTTGGATCGGGTAACTTATATGAATATTAAGAATAACCAAAATTATACCAGCAAGTATTGATGACTAATAATGAAAGATATGAACTTTTTCAGAAATACTACAGGAACTCTGCCTTGCAATTTTAACACTTCCTATCAATTAAAGGTTGGAAGGATGTTTTGCTGGCATCAAGTGATTACACCATAAGGTTTTCTGCAATTTATTCAAAGGGAGTAGTATCAGACTGGGAAAAAGACCATGAGGTACGAGAAGACCCTAACAAAGGGTTTTCTCCTGATTCTTTTCCTTGAAAGAAAGGAATTAAGAGAGGGGCAAAAGGAGAATGCTACAAAGTGAAGTCAAATGAACTAGTAGGACTTACCTTGAAGAAACAGCAGCACATTCTGCTCACAAATTTTAGTCACAACTTCTTGTCTGCTCGAGTGTATTTAGTACGTTAGCAGGTGTGAGTAATTAAAATAATGCAACTACTGGTATAGTTCTGTGGTTAAATTATGCCAATCTACAACTGCATTGTCACCAAATGGGATGGACCAACACTATATACAGTTGTCTCAGAATGTATATACACTAGCAAGCATGTCCAGCTCAGGATCAAGTTTTGTGAAACAACTAAGCTACTGTAAAAGTTGCCTGCTGCCCTAAGGGAGGTCTCACTCTCCACTGCCTTCCTCTAGCCTTGCTTGTGGCAGTGAAGTTTCCTCTCTCTACTCCCCACAAGCTTTAGTAGGTTTCACACCCACTGAGACACTGACACAACTCACTAAGCTGGCAGAGAACCATCCAGTCTCCTCTGCCAGGGCACGCAGCTCACTGAAGGATCCAACAACACACGTCACAGCCACCAAAAAACCCGTGGGAGAAGCAGCCAGTGACAAACTGGCAGCAGAGGCAGGAGCAAAGGAGGGAAGAACAGGAACTCCAACTTCTGCCAAGGGTAAGCCATTCAACCAACCTTCCTTCTCCAACTTCCTCTACATCCCAGATACCACAGGACTGCTAAAGCTGATACAAACAGGAGGTGTGAACATACAGCCAGAGAGCAGAGAAGAGCAGCACTATTTCCCTCAACATCCAGAGCTCACCACAGAGCCTCAGGCACTTGAGATATGAGCTTGGCATGGGGCAGGACGGGCACAGCAGTGACACACCACGTCATGGAGCTATCTGTGTCTCCACATATAGCAGGGTAATACCAGGCACAGAAACTGGGTGAATGTAGGCACAGAAACTGGGTGAATGTAGGCACAGAAACTGGGTGAATGTAGGCACAGACTGGCCACACATCCCAAAGAGAGGATCAGTTATGTTGATTAGATACAACGGTGTAAAATACATATATAGAATTCGTAAAAACATAAGGAAAGACTGAGGGAAATGCTGCCTGACATAAGCAGAAATAACCCTACAGCAACGACAGACAACTGGTCACTCGACTGGGGAAAAACAAAGGAGTGCGTGCCTTGCTGTGACAACAGGAAGTAAGACGATACCGAGCTTGTTTGCTACTGGCACCCCAACAGCGGCCACACCGAATACGGACCGTGCAACAGACGCAGGCGGGAGACACTGGGAACTGGAACTGAAGTGTGAGCGCAACTCTGAAGAACCGAAGATAGACCACCAAAGAGTTCACCCTCCTGAGCCTGAGTCTCAGCCGGCGTTGCTTCGGCTGACCAGCATTCCCTGCAGCAGCCGCCCGCCAGCGCTCAGCCCCATCTCCTCCAAGGCGTGACCCCCGCAGCGCTCACTGCTCGCTGCGCTGCCTCCCACGAGCCCCGCGCCCGCTGCCGCCCAGTCCCGCGTACCGCACATGCTGCCCCTCTTCCCGCACCTCCCACACGCCCCCTCCCCTTCCTGCTCAGAGCCCCCGCACCGCGGCAGCCCCCACACAGCCCCCGCCCGCCCCTCCGCTCAAGGCCGGCTGCCCACAGCCCGCCAGCACCTGTCACCCCCCGCGCCCGCACAGCCCGGCCCGCCCCGCACACACCCGTCCCGCTTCCTGTCCCCCGGCACGACCCCGGCCCGGCCCTTCTCGGCGGCACCTGAAGCGCGGCGAGTCCTTCAGGCACTCCTCGAAGTCCACGGTCACCTTCATGGTGGCGGGGCGCGCCGCTGCCTCCGCGGCTGCGGCTGCTGGCGGTGGTGGCGCGGCGAACCCGGGCGAGGCGAGACCGGGCCAGGGCCGGCGGGCGGGGCGGGGCGGGGCGGGGCGGGGCGGGGGCGGGGCTCGGGGCGGGGGCGGTGGCCGGAGCGCCCTGTGCCCGCCCCGCCCCGGCGCGACTGACGGCCCGGGCAGCCAGCAGCGGCCGCCCGCGAGAGCGGGGGGCGCGCCGGCCAATCACAACGCGGGGGGGGAGGGCGCAGTAGGCGGAACGCCCAATAAGCGTGGCCGCTCGGAAGATACAGCCAACCGCCGGCACCGCAGCGATTGCTCCCGCCCCAGCGAGCTCAGAGTGACAGCCGGGGCCGCCAATGGGAGGGCGGCCGCTCCGATCGGCAGCTCCGTGGCTGCGGCCGCTGCCCGGCCCGGCGTTCGCCGCCGTGACGCGCCTGGGGCGGGGCGGGCCGTGCGGCGCCGGGCCCTGCTCTGCCGGTCGTCGGTACCTGCGTGGTGATTTTTTAAATTACAGCTCTTCATTAAACGGGGCGCGCGGGACGGCCCGGGCGGGCCCCTGAGCGGTGGTAGCGGGTCGAGAGCGGCCGCTCCCGTCAGCCGCCCCGCCCCTCAGCCCCGGCCCCGGGAGCCGTGCAGGGGGCGGCGGGACGGGCACGGTCTCTACCGAGGGCGCCACCAGCAGGAAGAGAGCTCCAGCCCCGGCTGCTCTGCATGTGATTCACCTCTAGGTAGAGGACGTAACTCGTGGGGGAGACTCAAAGGAGTCTTTGAAGAAGAAACGCAAACCGCAGGTTTTCCTGTCAGGGACTATCAAGTGTGCACGCTTGGGTTTCTCACCGAACCTTTGTCCGAGAATACTTCTTGAACTAGAGCAGATCATATTTTGAAGTAGAGTGATACAGACTGAACAGGACCATGTTGCAGTCTCCAGTTTGCAGCGAAGGACAGCAGAACATTGAAGATTTCTGATCGTTTAAGAGAATATAGGAAAAGATCTTTAACTAGTTAGGTACTGCTTAATGTTCCCAGATGTAAAACTGACGGACAGGAGCAGCAGCCATCCCCACTCCTCCTCAAAAGCAGCGCCAGAGTAGAAGTTGCTATCCAAGTCAAACTTGTCAAAGATGAAGCAGTCACACGCCACAAGCTCCATCCTGCAGTCACAGGGACGGTGCTGAGAAGCTGACAGAAGTAGAGGATGTTCACTCTTGCCTCCTCCTGGAGTTTCAGGAGCTGCCATACCTGCTTCCAGCGAGGCCCCCAGCCCCTGCAGCTTTCACACCCTCCCTCACCCCAGCATCGGCACTAGCTTTCACCTCTTGTTTTATCTCTTGTTTTTTCATATTCTTCCCATTCTCTCTCCCCCACTTCCTCTCACTGCTACAGTGAGAGACAGTCAACATGGAAGGAGGGAAACATAACTTCTTTCCAAGAAGCTGAATGCCTGCTGTACCTTTACTGTCCCTCCCTCAGTTAAGGTGTCCTTTCAGAGAAGCTAGAGGGACACTTGTTGGTTCAGTCAGTTGTGATTTACAATGCCTGGGTTTTGGTTTTTTTTCCTAAGAATGTGAAATGTCAGAACCAAACTACAAGTTACACATGTAAAAATTGTATATTTTTATGAGCTGTCCCTCACCAAAACTACCAAACTACCACTATTTTGATTAGGCATTCAAGTCACACTCACTCAGGAAAAGCAGCATGTTAATATTTGTATCACTGGGGCTGCATTTATGTTATGAAATTTGCTTTTCAACTGAACTATGCAACTGAAAAGAGCCCAGCTCTGTTGTGAGCAAGAGTTTTACTTCCTAAGAAGTAGCTGCTGTTAGTCATTTTCCATAACTGCATGCTAGTGAGTGATGACTCAGTGCTGACCATGAAGAGACAGATCGGTTGTGCTTAAATACTACAACAAACAAAGAAAAACACCTTGAAAAATGCAACCTTTTCTGTGGTACTATCTCAAGTTCATGACTTAGGTTACCAGATCTACCCTCAGGTCTAGGCAAGCCAGCAAATCTGACTGTGTGACCAAACCAATTTCTATCAAAGTTACAATAAATGAGAGTCATGAGGAAATTACAATATTGGTTTAAAATTTATCTTTGAACACACCTGCAAATTTTAGCTGCCAGTTTCTTTTGAAGAGCTCCAAGAAGCCAAATATTAGATTAGTATTAGTGTCATAAGGTAGTAATGAAAACAATGGTTTTATTTATGTAATGACACTTAACACTGGTTTCAAACAAAATAATTACATTGTGAGGTGGCATCATAATACCACAAAAAAACATGTTACAGAAACAAAGAGTTCTGGTAAGATGTACAAGTTTCACATGAGAGAGTGAGCTGTGGGAAAAGTATCTGCAGTTTCCATTATTGTACAAGTTGGTGGGAAAGAAACTATGGACAGAAAAAATAAAATCTATACACATGAGTTAAGGCTCTTATTTGAAAGTGATCTTCCTACTGGAAGCATATTGAAAATGCTTTCTCTAAACAGGAGACTGCAGCCTGCAGGACTTAAACCTCTGCAAGATTCACAGTTATGGTGCTGTTGAGCTCACTGTCCACATGAGTAAGCACTGTGTTGGTTTACTCTTTACACCACTCTGTATTGTACACATGAGTATTTACCATGTGCACCTAAAGATTAAGATGTGCAAGCAAGCTGAGTCCTCATCAAATGCAAAAAGAGAAAATGCATTTCTTCTCTGGTCCACACTCAGCAGGGAACTCTTAACTGGTATTTCTCAAGCAGAGGGAAATCCAACATCCCTTTGTAAAAAAAGCTATATGGAGTTTCTGGAGCTGCTGCAAAGTAAAACTTGTCTGATTTAGCTTTTAAAATGCATCAAGGTGTAAGCAGAGAAAACCAAGTAAACCGGCCTTTCAGTTAGAAGGAGTGTCAGGGACATTGGGTTGCACTTCTGTTGAGGAAGACAAAGAAGCACCGCGAGCACTGAGGAAAATGCAGAGACAAAGCCTTTAAAAAAAACCCAAACTAAATCAAGTTTCAAAATAGCATCAAACTTGGAATTTAGGTGCTTGGTGGCACAGGAAAAAGGGAGATCACACAAGCAGCTCAAAATCACCTGAGTGATGAAGGGACCTACTATACATTATGTGGTTCAATTGTGTACCTCCCTCAAAGCTACGTACTAATTTCATTTAGGATTTTGGAAGCCATTACAGCAAAGGTCTTTACTGGAAGTCAGCAAGGTTTGTTTGTTAAACAAAATGCTTTCTAGACCTTGTAAGGTACAAAGAAGCCCTGGTGAGCACCAAATGGCCTTGGACACAAGAAAGTGGGGGGTTAAGGAGGGCAGGACATGAGCCTGGGTAAGAGCTGCTGCTGGATTCTACCTTAATTGCAGGTACGAAGTACCCGTGGGTATGTAACACAAAGTACAAGTGATAGGTTCCACAGCTCACAGAGCACACTGGTGTTACCTGCACACACTGCTCACCACGTCCATGTTCAGTCTGACAGCGACACCGAGCACTGCCATGCTCTCAGCAGGATTTCAGTGCCCAGCTGGGGCAAGCCAGGCCAGCAGCTGCTCAGTCTGAAATACAGCTCAGTGCACACAGGCCAGTGCTCTGAACACTCCAAGCTGGTTTATAAAAGGTACAAACCTAAAGTTCTGAAATCCTATTCTTAGGAGCCAAATTGAAAGCTACTGACTTGATGAGTCAGAAGTATCCAAATGCTTACCCTTTGCCCCTGTTTACTCTATGCAAGTGACCACATTTGATACAAGAAGAAATAGCACTCTGCATGTTGAAAAACTAGCATCACCACACTGGCCAGAATGAAGAGTTCAACTCTTTCTTGTGAGAAGACCCTATTAATCTCGATTCAGGACCTTAGAAGATTAACTAACCCAAAACTGACTACCCTGTTACCTACTAAGGAGAGGAGATTGTTGGGAAAGGCACACTACAAAACACACACAACTCACAGGTTGTTAGCACAACTCACAGCTATCTTTGGCAGTGAATCCAGTCTAATGAATCATTTCTGTAAAAATCTTTCAAAGGACAGCATCCTATTGCCTTATTCACTCTCAATTTCTCTGGGACTCCAGGAAAGCTCACACTTGAGAATGCATGTAACTGTAAAATAACTTTCATTCCTTTATTCAAACTTCACATATACAGTGGAGAAAAAGACATTTTAAAATAGATCCATATAATTATATGGATTTTTGCAACATATCAAATTCAGATCAAAATTAAGATATACACTGTATTTCATAACCAAGCTAAAGCTTAAGTGTGTACTTCGTTTGTGTAATAAAACCCAGGAACTACTCTGAATACTGGAACATTCACCAGTCAAATTCCACCCAGTGGGAAGTTCTTACAGCATTTGGAGGTGCAGAATCCCTCTTTACAGCTAAACAACCACACTGTAAACAAGTATTTGAATTAGGCAGTTTTCCTTCTAGCTTCCAAAAAGCCTTCATTTTACCATAGCAGTTGCTGTAAGTTGCAATGGACACAGGAAGATTTAGACCAGTGGTTTTCAGTATGGAAGTTGCCAACCCCAAAAGAGTAGATCAACAGCAGTTATCTTTAACAAAGAACAGCCAGAGCCTAAGCTCAGCACATCTTCAGTCCTGATGTGTATTTCCTCGTGGCTGGGTGTTTTTCCTCAGGTGCTAACAGCGCAAACACTGTTCATGCAACTGGAAAGAACCAAATGTTTGAAACAAGAGCCAGAAGAGTAACAGTGGATGTGATTTTAAGAGAAAAGCTGGAGGGAACTTGCACGTTCTCACAATAAGCCAGAGAGAGCTCCACAAAACAACCAGTCCTGATGGAAGAGGTTATGACAGTTAAATGCAAAGTTCAAGTTAGCCGTTTCCAGTGTAAAAACACTCCCTCCACTAGATGTTAGTACTGCTTTAGTCAGAAACTAACAACCGATTGCAAACACCGCTCTTAAGAAATAACACAGCTCTTGTTCTAAAGACTGGGAAAGTGCAGGCAAAAACGTACTGAAATCTAGATTAACAGGTCAACACTTTACAAAAAAAAGTTGTAGGACTTGAATAATCCCTTTTTAAACTGCTTAACATATCTGATAAATAGCTTACGTGTCAATCTGATATACGCTGTACCGTTTGGCTCTTGAATCCCAAAACTTTCCATATGAGACACCACATCTAGAACACTCTCAAATAAATAGTGTCAAACCAAAAGACAGTGAGTGTTTCAAAGCAAGAGTAACAGTACATCACGCAAGATAATCAGCGCTATACATACAGGGAATGCCATTCTGGTTGAAGCAGTATTCTCCATGAAGTACTAGGCACAAGAATAAATCAATTAGACAGTGTTTTCTGCCTAATGGACAAATCTAAAATTAACATTCTTGGCAATACAACATTGTAACTGATATGCTTCTTAACATTTAAGAGCTTTAATTGCAAAAATCATGAAGCGATGTTTATATTTGTGTCTTTGACAAGCAGTTACAGTTCTGGACAGATTTCTTCTATGCTGTGTGCTCCACTTTCCAGCTGGTCACGAGTAACATGTGCTGCGTAAGAAAGATTGCAAAAAATAGATAATTCTTCATACCCATTGAATGCTTTCACCACACACACAAATACCCTCCTGAAACCATCTTTGCTTCTCCAAAGATAATGTTTGCCAACCCATCTTAGCAATGTATAAGCTTTTGGTTGGGGAGTGCAGAAATATCTAAAACAGTTATTTGACTCTCATGCTCTAAAGAGAGGGCCAACACCACTGTTGAGCACACTGAGCACCGCGTGCTCAGCCCCCCACAACTGGGAGGATTTAACTCAGGTGTTTAGAACTAACACATGAGGTTCCTGAAACACCAGCACACATAGTACTTCCCAGGTCAAATTTCAGCTCCAGATGAGGCACTTGAAATAAAAAACCCCCAAGTTTATACATGAAGGAGTATAGTCGTGTGTTTTCAAGAAGTTGTTAAGTCATGCTTTTGAGCAAAAGCACTGCAATAGATCAGAGGAAACTCCTCTTCAGGGCTGATCAAAAAATATCTCATCAAAATGATAATATTCTTTTTAAAAAGCCAGTTAGGCTTGGGCATGAGTTAGATTTGGTAACATGCATTTTAACAAGCAAACAGCACAGTTAACCAGCAGAGCTGATTGCTGTGTGCTCCCAGCCTTCTCACTTAATTCATCTTTAGGGTGATGCTTGCCCTGGTTAAGGAAACACAACATATTCTCTATCTACAAAGGCCAAAGGGCACACCCAGTCAGTGACAGCTCAGCTGCTGGGTGCCATCTGAGCAGGGTTCAGCAGAGCAATGCAGCTAAATGAACCAGAGAAAGAGAACAATAGTCTTACTGCTTGTCAATTGAACTGCTATAGACAACACCCTCTGGCTGATACTTTTGTGTTGCAGAAGACAGGTCTGCACTGAAATCATCATGCTTAAATGTACCTACATCAGGAATATTTCCTTCAGTGATTTCAAAGAGAATTTCTCAAGGGAAATTTTTTATGGAGAGAAACAAAGGTCACTTCTGCTGGCAAAGTCAATTTATGTTATTCATGGAGTCATAAATAGCAAGTAGCCAGAGAAGGTGAAATGCTGAAGCAAGCAAATATAGAATCATAGAATGGTTTGGGTTAGAAGGAACCTTATAGGGCATCCAGCTCCAACCCCCCCTGCCATATGCAGTCTATTACAACTTATACTTTCTTTTCCACAAAAGAGCTTGGCTGCTGGAATCCATACACATGGCTACTTGAGGCAAGAAAGGAATGATCCATCCATTTTAAACACTTGGTAGCCACAATGAAGACGGGAGCAAAAATATACAAAGAGTTCTCACCATCACTGACTGGACTGGCCATCTTCATTTCAATCAGCAAGAAATCTCAGTCTGTAACCAAGAAGTGCAACTTGTATTAGTGGACCTGGTGGTATCTGACAGGAGCCTCCTTAAACCTGTCCTGAGTCTTTAGCCCATTCTTTGAAAGCAGAGTGTAGAGATTAGAAGTGTACTGTTAGTTTTACTCAAATACAAACCAGACAGAATTAGAGGGTAGAAAGAAACATCAGATAAGAGAAGCACAGAATCTGTAAGGGATCTTCATGGATAGAAAAAATTCCAAATGAGAAGAGATTCTCAAATTGGCTGAAAAGCAACCCAGGAGCCAGTGGAAGCCCAGAGTCACAACAGACCACTAAGATATGCCTCTTATGTCACATCTTTACCTGCAACAATTGTCAGTACTACAGAAATCATGTTACTCCATTGGAATAAAAGGACACTGCATGGTAGCTCTATCTCACATAGACTGACTGGCATAATACCTGAGTGGCAGCCACATCATCTCATGATCTCCACAACTTCCCAAGAACTCAAGTCAAATGGAAGAATTTTAAAAAATATAGCTACAATACAACATGCAGAAAACCCAGGACATTTTTCATTGAAGTCAAAAGCAAGCATCAGTGCTGTTAGTCAGTTTAACAGAATGATGCCAAAAGAAGCCATTGCAAAAATCAACTCCTGTACACCCAGTACAAGAGTAAGGAAACCCTCCCTTTTCTGCTCTAGACAAAAGCACTTTAAAATACAATTTCAAGTCAAAGAGCTCTTTGAAAGTTATCCAGGTGAATAATCTTTGCATATACTGTTCTCAGGAACATGAATAGTTATAGGATTTTGATTTCCTTCTGCAAACAAAACACCCTAATTTTTAAATACTCAAGTGCTTAATGTAACCAAAAGCACAGCATGATCAAAAGTACAGTGACCAAAAACCCCAAGCAGCAAGTGTTAAATCAATCTATTTGAGAAACCTTGAAACCTTCTGTAGATCCAATTAACATTTATTAATAAGGAGATTCTTCTGTGCCCTCAGAATACAGATGAGAGCAATAAATAATGTAATCTCAAAAAAGTTATTTCAGTAAAACTTTGACCTTAACACAGCTGTGTGCTGAACATTTCTCATCTCAATGTAGGAATTTCTTAAAATGTGGGCAGTGACAGAAGACTGGTTTATTAACAGTTTTGTTCATATCCCATCAACCTTTGCCCAACCCTGTCTCATAATCCATCTGAGGGCATTCAATTCACCACCTGCTACAAAAGTGAGATCAGTACTTAACCTCAGAAGAACTGATCAAGGACAGGGATTAAAGGCTGTGATAGCTGATATAGAGATTAGGAGATAACAAAACATGAAGGTTTAAGCAGAATGATAGAAAAGCGAAGAATTGAGAACTACATCAGCTTAATGGAAAGCATTTCTATATGCTATGGTGGGGAGGTGAACCAGTTAGTTAACAGGTTGCTACACTGGCAGACAGTTACATTTATGGAATCTATTAGCCATGAGCAGTCTAAAATTGATAATTACCAGTTGTGGCTCTGAAGCTGGTTATGAGGAAGGTGGAATGGACTTCAACAATAGAGATGGAAAAATGCTGCAAAGGTCTGCCTTCTTTCCACTGGCGAATGCAGCTGGGGAGCGGAGTTGCCTCTGTTTTACAGCAGAGTGCAGAGAGATGGCAGCTTCAGGCCATGCAGAAGGCTCATACGGTTGGCTACTGCAGCCCTCCTTTCCCCTGGAGAGTGAAGTTCTAGTAAATAGCCATTATAAGGCCTATGTTCAGTTACTGGATAAAGTCAGTCCAGTAATGGGTCTCAGACACATAGCAAATGACCCTTTCAGAGCAATTGTAAAGGAATTAGTCCTCCTGTAGTAAATAACAGGACGAAAAGGTGCGATCCACAGAACTTAAACACGCAACTTGGCAAATCTCCTTTTTATTGCGTGAGATTTTTAAATGAATTTTAGACGAGTTCCTAGTTCACATGGTTGTGAAAAGCAGATGTGAACCAAGTTAAACCCATGCAGCATCTTCCCAAGTCTGCAGACCATGCTAATATCTCATAGCTTTGCCAACCACAGACGAACAAGGCTTACAGACTTCACTGCCACCAGTCTCATGAGCAAAAGATGTGTGGTTTGTTTATGCCTAAAATTTATTCAAAGTGCTGTTACATAAAGAGGTGGGGAGTGAACTGTAATTATTCACCAGAATACCACCACAGAAGTCTAAGACTTTTCACCCCGAGAGAAGTTTAAAGATGAAAGAGAAGGTGTCAGCCTCTTTAGCTTTATGAGTTTCCTATGAAGAGACAGCCCTGTAACAGGTTCCAGCAACAGCTCCCACTTAAACATCCCAGACTTTCTTCCAATAGCTGCACTAAAACCAAGGTTGAGAGTCTTATCCCATACTATAGCAATGAGCATTTCTGCTCAAGGACAAGCCTGTACTGAAAACCAGTTTTACATTATAGTGTTTTTCCTCAGGAAGATAAATACAGCCCTCTCAACAGGGAGGAAACATCGATGGTAATCTCCCATTGCTGGCTACAGGATGGACTGGGAGCAGAACAGGAAATGACCCACAACAAAAAGCCAGGCTCTACCATGTGGCCATTAAAGTGTGCAGTACAAGACAGCTCCTCCTTTAAAAAGGATGCTGGCAACTTCACTACCCAAAGTCAGCTACGTTGGGAAAATGGTAAGAAGCAGAAACGTTTGTTTTCTCTTATGCCACAACAAACAAAAGCCTACATGTTGTTTGTCAACACTGAGTTTTTGTTCCATGCTACAAATCTACCTATCAAGACAGAGTGCAACCTTACTCATGGAGTGGACATACACACCGTACTCCTTCTAGTCATCTCACACCTGGGTATATTCATTTCCCAACAGCTCAAAGGGCCACCAGTACTTACAGGTGCTTTTTAACTAACTGGTAGCTCACCATGTTCGGTAGCTTCTGTACTCATTGTTTCAACATCTGCAGCATCACGCATCTCTTCATCCTCATCATCTTCCTCTTCTTCACCATGTAGTTCTTTTGCAATGAGCTGCCTTGCCAGTTTGATGTTTCTTCCTTCATTGTAGTGCATTTTTCTCTTCATTTCAAACTGTTTCTTTTTCTCTGTGGGCAAACAAATGGAAATAGTTTTTCCTTCCCTTAAAAAAATTAACGTATCTTCTTCAAAGAGGAATTCACTGAATAAAAATTATTGTCTTCAAGCAGTGGAGTGTTCTTTTAAAATGAGTCTGACTTACAAAAAGGATAGTAATTGGAATCTCAGAAGCACTTTTTTTATGAACCTGTTTGCAACTACGAGCAAGTCTGAACCATGAGAAGCATCTGGTAGAAGTACACAAAACTCCAAAGTTTCACAAGCCTTTCTAAGTAAACTCAAGGACAAATTGAGACATACTGCTGGAATAGAAGATGAACTTTTGCAGATGTGTGGCTTGACTCCTGGCTAGCCACCAAAGGTCAGTTATGAGAGATATATTTACCACATGTAGAAGAAAATATTTTCCACTTTCCCCATGGCCTGAAGCCAGCTCTGCTCCATATATTAAACATCAGCATATCCAGCAGTAATGCATTATAATTAATGTAAATTTTGCTTCCTGCCAGCCCCAACGCTTTGTTCTTTTCCTTCCTTTAGTATAGCAAGGTTTCACACTCAAAGTTAAGGCCAGGAAATTTGAGAAGCACCAGCTAGATAATACAAGCCTGAAACCTTAGAAGTACTGTTGTTTCACTGTTCCCTGAAAACATTCTAGTCCAAGTTCACACGAAACAACATCTCTGTTAAAGATGCCATTTGCTTTGCAATAACTGTCCACTTCCTATTGCATCCATCTACCAGCTGCTTTGAGAACAACAGAAATATCATCTGTACATTTGCAAGCAATTAGAAGCATTTTATTTGTAGTTGTACTCATTGAATTACATCTACCTGAAATATGTTCAATTTAAGAACTATTCCTTCAGCCACAAACCAGAACTTCTGATTTGAGGTGTCTTAGCAGGAATTCCCATACCTTAAGCTTGTATACAGGGAGGCAACCAACAACAGCAAATTCCTGTTTATATGTAGGTCCCAAACCAAACATTCCAACTAGAAACAAGAAGCATATTTGTTCCAACACTATTTATCTCTATTTTCAAATAACAACATTTTTCTGATAGTACTTCTTCTTTGCAAATATCTCTTACAGAAAACCTGAAACTATTTGTAGGAAAAGAGTCTAAACAATAGAAAGAAAACAACTTATGCCTACCCCGTTCTTCAGGTGTTAATTCTTCATCCTCATCCTCCTCCTCACTGCTTTCTTCTTGCCTTGCTATAATCTTGGGTCCTCTACCTTCAGCTGCAGCTGCCAGTCTACATAAATCATGCAATACAAAATGTTGAAACAGCAAGTTTTTCACTATTTGAAATACATGACATTTCAGAATACTCATACCAACAGCTTTGTTCATTATTTTTGCCCTATTTGTATGTAGTAACAATGTGCAAGACGTTTGAATTACCAGTAGCACTATCAAACATTGAAAACCACTTTATTTGACAATAGCAAAAATACAGCTTCTAGAGAAACCAGCAACAGCTTTCCATAGAGAAAATCTACCCCAGGAAAGAGCAGATTATCTTCACATCTAGTCAGTTTTTATTACTACAATACTTACTTTTTACTCAGCACATCTGCTCTTAAGGGCTCGCATTCTGAATCACTCACTGGATCCTCATCATCTTCTCCTCTCATGCTTGGAGGGCAAACAAAAAGTGGCCTCTTTTAGTAATTCACTCAACTTTTGTTAAGAAAACAGTCAAAACCTTACAACACTCAATTAAAAGACTCCTTTAATGCTTTAAAAGCTTTCCAAGTCAACTTTAAATACTGATATAACATTACATTCTAGTACTGAAAAAAATAAAATCAATAGAAGTCAGACTTATTTATTCCATTCAAAGGCTAAAGCCTGCTAGAACAAACCTGCTAAACTTTGTCCTTCATACTTTGTCCTTTCAGACTGTTCTCCTTATTTAGAAGCTTTGTAGATCTGAGTCTGTTGCACATACCCAGCAGGCCTGCACAGTAATACTACATCACCCACAAGGTAAATTTTGGTCTAAACCCACAATTCCACCTGGCAGCACACAGACCAACACTTTAGCAAGCGTACCTGTGGTAAGGAGTACTCGGCTCATCGATTTTCATCAAGCCATAATCTTTGCCTGCAGGGTGGTACGTAGCTATGATGTTCATTTCATCCCACTTCTGGGATTTTTTACTGAAATAAGAAAAGAAAATTGAATTTTTTATATTCTAAAACAATTAGTTCTGCTTTACCAGAGAAGGAATTTTTAAAACATCATCTGATCTCTACTACATACTAAGCACAAAAACTATTGCTATGACACACAGACATGATCAAAGTATGACTATTAAATACTGCTCTGTACATACTTAAGTCATAACAAATTATCACTGCAACTTAATTTCCCTAACAAATCACAATAGCTAAACAAACTCAATTATCTATGAACATATTCATACAATTCAGAGACTCCTGGTCTTGTTCAATGACTGTCTTGTGAACTGTTTGATTTTACAGTGACTTGTAAAAAGAGAATTCTTCCCCCTATTACAACCCACAAGACTTCAACAGAACCCAATACCTTTCAGTTCACCTCTGCTGAAGGAGCTGGAATGATTATTAGCAAAACTGTTACATAAACAATAGCAACCAACAAATCCCCTCCTGCAGTGGAATAAGTAGCACAGAACAAGCTGATTATTAATAGTGCTTTTATCATCCTAAATTGGAATAATAAGCCAAGTGATTCACTGCTGTAATTAAGCCGAGGGAGTTTCACATTTTATACAGACAGGCAGGCACCAGTGATGCTACATTATCTAGAATTTTCTTAGTCAACCAGAAAATGTACCATTTTATGTATATTTGAAGAAACTAAATCTCACCCACACTGACTGCTTAAGCCATAAGAAAAGCAATTGCCTTGTGGCCAGAGAAAGAACCATCCCTACCCTGATCTAAAAGCCAGAAAAAATGTTTAATCAACACAAACCACCATGTTCCACATTTTTTTCTAAATCGGTTATTGCAAACTTCATATAAGGTGGTCTTTCCCTTAGATGAAGCCAATAAGTTTAATTTCAGAATAATACAAAATTTTGACTAATTAATTGTACATTATTGTTGTAAATTATTATTTAAGGAAGCAAACATTACAGGACTTTGTGGGTTTTGTGGGGGTTTTTGTTCGGTTTGGGTGGTTGTTGTTTGGGTTTTTGGGGGCATGGGAGGAGGCAGTAGGCTGGAAGACTTCCACTTAACTGCTCTTGTTCAAACACAGACCGCTCCAACAACAGATCTGAAAGATATACTCAAGCTCAATAACACAGGTGCTCTTAGGCAGAATAATAACTGTAAAACAAACTTGATAAAGCAAAATTCCAAGCACAAACTACATTCTACATTTACAGGGTCACTGCATAGTACAATGTGGGGGGAAAAAAATAAAGAGAAAAATAATTGATGTGGGGGTTGATGCTGAATCCTACATGCCACAGGCTTACACCCCAGAAATTAATACAAATTGAATGATCTTAATCCCCTCAGCACACAGTAGCCAGTGCCAAGGTCTCATGTTTGAAGCTTCAGGTCCATTGAATCATTTTGTGCAAACACGAGGATTGCAGCATAAGCGGACAACACGTGAGCCAGATCGTGGCTCTGGCAGGGCGGGGAGTCATGAGCTTCCTGATGACAAAGCAGGAGCTCGGTCTAGGAACGCCACTCATTCCAAACTGTCTGGTTAGGAGTCGAAAAATCCCCAGTTTACCCAGTTGAACACAGCCTGAAGTTCCTCCATGACCAACACAAGATGCTCACTGTGTTGCACAGTGAGGAATTTTAGCAGCCAGAGCACTGAGACAATGGTACCTAGGGTACACAGCCCTGTAAAGGACAGAGCTCAGCTGACAAGGAAATCCCACAGCTGGGAGACATTCCCTTCACATGCCTCGTGTTCACTCGCCCAGAGCACATCCAGGTTTATAGCCCAGGCTCACAATTCCACCTAATAATAATACTGGCAGTCCTGGAACAATCCCTTTGGCATGCACTGTGCTGGAAATCAGACAGCCCACACTGAGCAAGTCAGTGAGTCATAAATAAAAGACTGAACAAGTTTTTAGTGGCTTCGTTTTTCACACTTATTTTTTTAAACTCAGATTCCAACACTAAAAGCCTTGGCTGTGGAACACCTCCCAAAGTACAACCTGAAGTTCACCTAGGGGGGAAAAAAGTCATTAGTGGCAAAGAGACAAACATGTCATTTCACCCCTGCTTGTAGAAAGCCCTGGCAGGAGAATGACTAAGTGCTCTGAAAACCCACACCTCCCCTGTTTGTTTCCAATTTTGCATGCTTAGGCATGTCTGCACAGCACAACACTAATGATATGGCTTAGGACCATCACAGAAAAATGCATCCTGACACCCCTTCGGACACAGAAATAGGAAATCTAACCTTCCTTAGGAAAATGAGGTTTGAAAAATCTCATAAGTGCTCATTTGTATGTTCTCACAAGTTTAAAAATATACAATAACTTCATTTGCCATCACACCAGGTGGTGTGGACAGGCAAGAAGTTTCAGCAGCAGTAACAGCCAGGGAACACCTCTCACACCTCCCTTGCTCCTGCCATAGCAGACTCACCTCTTCCAACACAGCTGCTTGTGCACACACACGCTTCCATAATTCCTTTGTAAAATATCACATCTGCTCCCTCACAGGCTCCTACAGGGGTCTGAAGGCAAAAAATACTGTACCCCAGTGTGTATGCCAAGAATATACCTGCAATTAAACCACGATCTCAGCTCTTAGGATGCAGTTCCAGTGGTGTCCCGGTCTCTCAAGCTTCCTTCTTGCATCATATTTTCAATAAGGAAATTTTCCAAACAAAGTTACCATCACTAACAGCAGCACAAGGTCAGTGATGATGCAAGAACATGAGAGCTCTACAGAACACCATGCTTTAAAAGATGACAGCTGACACAATGAGCTCTTTCATCTGCAGATGTTTTTAAAGATCTTCAGAGCTGAATTTCAATATTACAAATAAGCAGAATTATGAAAACAGATACCTGAATTTATTAACTAATCTTCAATCTCAAAGGAAAATCACAACTGTACTACTTATCATTCTTCTAAAACCAAAATCGTTTGGCTGAAATCAGAAATAACACCGACATATTGATACATTTCCAACCAAAAATAATACCTGCACAGAAACCAGCTTTATATACCCTGTACTGATCTTTCCAGGAAATTTTCTAATGCAGCCTGCCAGGTTTGGCCAATATCTTTCAACTTGCAAGGCAATTTCAGAATTAATCTGACTTTATTGGCTCATGTTGGTAAACAGGAAATAGAAGCTGGACTCTAGCCCACTAACTGCTTCCCAAGAAATTACTGTGTGCAATAACCAATACACCATACACTCATCAGTCCATACTCCAACTTCTACTCATTTTTCAAGATGGTACAAAAGAAATTGCAGTATATTAAACACAGGCTACCAACAGCCAGTTGTAATTTATGTCTGGTGTGGTGCTAAACACATCAAGCTACATATTAGAACTAAAGAAAAGGAAAAGAAAAAATTACATTTGTGAAACATATTGCTGCTTACACTCAGCTGTTTCAAAAACATCATCTCATTCATTCAGTTGAATTTTTTCTCTGGAAAGCAGGAGCAGCTAACACAAGCAACACTGCAACCCAAAAGCTTTTCTTTCTTACCTTGCTGACTTTAGACTACATTCATGACTTAACTAGGCAAAGATGAAAGGAGTATTACCATAATAATAAAAAAACTGACTAGCATGACCATTTTATTTTATCATTACTTCTCTCCTTGCAATACTGAATAAGGTGCCAAAAAAAGAAAACTGCTCAAAGCAAATTTGTAAACCCTGAGTTCAAGTCAAACCTTGCTCATCATAACTTGATGGGGCATCAGAGCAACGGCAGGCAGCACATGCTGGGTGCATCAGGAAAAGTGTAGGATTCTTAACCATCAAGGACAGCTGAAGACCACTTCTGTCATATCGGGACCAACCAGGCACGTTACAATTAAACCGAGACTTTCATGTCATTCAAATAACAAACCACAAGGCTGTGCGCATTCTCAAGTGTGAGACTTTTACGGATGGCTTCTGCCCAACCGAGAATACATCTTGATGATGTTTCAGCCCAGGAGAGGTCCCCTCTCCGGAGACATGCTTTTGATTACAAGAAATGAGCTGCCTATGAGAAGATCAAGAATAAATCAAGCGCATTTCCCAAACTGTGAACTATCCTCATAGCATCGATAAAGCCCTTTGTGAGCCGCCACTCTTAGCAGGTGACAGCCACTCCTCGGCAGGAGCCACGGCGACAGCTCCCGCCGGCCTCATGCGAGCAGCGCTCTCCGCCTCCGCTCAGGTGCACACCCAGCATCGCCGGGCTCCCCGCGGAGCCCCGGGCTCGGCAGGAGCTGCCTCCGCCGGACCGCACCGCCGAGCGGAGCCGAGCTCCGGGCACCGACCCCCGCCCCTCCCGCGCAGCATCCCCCGGGCACGGGGCGCAGCAGCAGCCCCGGCTGGAGACGCCGCCCGGCGGATCCCGCCCCGCGGGCCCCTCGAAGGAGCGGGACGGCCGGAGGGAGGCCCTGCGGGGACCCGCCGCCGCCCACCACCGGGGCCTCACCTTTGCTCGTCCTCGTCGCAGGCCTGGCTGGGCTGTCGCGCCCCCCACGGCCCCCTCCCGACGAAGCCTTGCTGCCGCTCTTCTTCAGGATGCCCTTGATGGGCCCTCGCCTCGCCGCCGAGGCGTCCGGTACCGACGGCTCCTCCATGGCCGCGCCGCGCGCCCGGTTCCGCCGCCGCCGCCGCCCCGGCCGGGCCCGCCCCGCGGCAGCGCCTCAGCCCGCGCGCCTGCTCCCCCTGGCGGCCGGCGGACCGACAGCGCACCCTGCTGCCGTGCGCATGCGCCACCGCGAGAGGGCGCTCTGCGCGCGCGGGGAGCACGGACACGGGGACAGAGGGACACACGGACACGGGAACAGAGGGATACACGGACACGGGAACAGAGGGACACACGGACACGGCAGGGACACGGACACGGGGACAGAGGGACACACGGACACGGCAGGGACACGGACACGGGGACAGAGGGACACACGGACACGGCAGGGACACGGACACGGACACAGGGATAGAGGGACACACGGACACAGCAGGGACACGGACACAGATACATGTACAGTGACACAGGGGGACACAGGCTCAGAGACACAGGGACCCACAGGCACACGGACACAGAATCGCGGAATCGGTCAGGTCAGAAGGGGTCGCGTTGCAGGATTGTGTCCAGATTGTTCTTGAGTATGTCCAGTGACGGAAACTTCACAGCCTCTCTGGGCAGTCTGTTCCAGTGCTCCGTCACCCGCACAGTAAAGAAGCTCTTCCTCCTATTCAGGTGAAATTTCCCGTGCATCAGTTGCTGCCTGTTGCCTCTCATCCTAGTGGTTGGCATTACTGAGAAGAGCCTGGCTCCATTTTCTTGGCATCTCCCGTTCAGTTCCATGCCTTCTTTGATGAGGACACACGGACACAGGGGTCTGACGCGTGCGCGGGGCCGGTGTGTGCTGCCCTGGGGTGTAGGCGCATCCACGGAGCTCTTGGGGCTGTGTGGGGCTTGTGCCTGTTTGGCACTCCCACCCTCACTCGAGGGTTGCAGGGTGTCCCCCGTGTTGCTGCAGTGCTGGGGACACCAGCTGGCTGTGGCAGGGCAGGCTGCAGCTGAGCTGCGGCGTCCCCGAGCTCTCTGCGCTGCCGTGCGGAGATGCCCCCAGCACAAGGCGTTTGCCAGAGCAGCCCGGGTTTGTCACGGTCTCTGTGGCACAACGAAGGAGCCAGCACGGTCTCCAGAGGGCCCAGGCATGGCAGGGGTTTGTCTCTGAGTGAAACATTCCCATTTATCAGCTGCACCTGGAGATCCCCGTTCCCAGCCAGATCCAGGGGCAGCACTTGTCCTGCCCCTGGGGCTGCAGGTTCCCACCCCTAGGGTTCGGTGGCCCACGCCATGGGCTTGCATCACACAGAATGAGGGCTACAGCAGCACCATCCATGTGAGAAGGAAAATAGGAACCCAAGAAAGCAGTGATGAAATGAGTACACCCAGAATCTGACACACTTGGGAACAACCGTGCAGTTGTTTGTATCCTGGCACATCCATAATCCTTATAGCCTGAAAAATTGGGTGGAGTGTTTAATTCTGTGTCACAGGAACTGTGGCATTAGGATTTGGAAGTTTAAAGGGATAATGACTTAAACACGGCAGTTGTTTCTGGTCCCTCCCATCCTGGCCTCCTCTGACTGGTAAAGATTAGTGACATCCTGGCTTCCTGCTCAGCTCCTGTAGCTCTCCCAGGGCAAGAAAGTGCTCTGCAGCACACTCACACCACCAGAGTCCCACCAAAATAGGTGTAGAATGTTTCCTGCAGACTTACAGCATTCTACATCCATGTCATTATTTCCACATGTCAGGAAAAGCAGCAGGAGATGGGGGTCACTGTCAGCCAAAGCCACAACACAAATTTGCTGGCAGGGCTCAGACAGTGGGGGTGCCCATCCAACCCCGGAGAGCCGGAGAGAGCTCCTGGAGCAAACCATTTCCCTTCAGCCGTGGTTGTCATGTTCACTGCAACCCTGCTGGGGTGGTGCTGCGGCCTCAGAGGAGGGGCAGGCCCCACACACTGAGCCCCCCAGCCTGCTGGCACAAGCTGTGCAGCTGGGAAGGTACAAAAGGCCCAAAGCAGGTATTTTTATTTCATTTTTAATGAGTTGCATGAATGCTATTCAAGCAGAGTTGTCGCGGTTCCTGCTGAACACCTGCCAGGGCAGATGCAGCGCCAGCGGGCACTCGGCACGTGCAACAGCACTGGGCAGGATGTCAGCAGAGCCTGCTGTCTCCTGGTGTTCAGGGAAAAGCCTCTGGAAGACAGAACAAGGGAGCAGCCCCATCTCTTTATGTCTGCTTACAAGTACAGTCAGAGCTGGCCCCTTGGGAGGGCAGGACTAGTTTATTTAGAGGCAAGAGAAGGACACATATAGACATTGGGGATGGAGTGATGCTGAATCTCTGGACATTTTCAGATTTAAAATACAAAGGGCAAGATCTGATTTCTGGCAAGGAGGTCTGCTGACTTACATATGCCTACAGCCCTGCATGGGAAAACTTTCAAGACTCCCAGCCTCAGTTCCCAGGCTGCAGGACTGACCCACCATGTCTGGATGTTGCTATGCTAAGGCAGTGCCCAGTGTAGCTCAGACACTGGAGACTCCTGGCAGGCCCAGAAGCATCAAGACAAAATTTGGAAGTGAACATGGGGCTGTGTGATGAACGATTTTTCCCCAGGACTAATACTTGCACATCACAACTCATACCCTTTCCCATCCACTTACTGGAGGACTCACAGCAGCGGCAGAGTTTCAGGTCTGCGCTGCAGGGTTTCTTTCTTTCACCCATTAGCACTGACTCAGTCAGTTATGCTGCAGCAGTCAGAGCAAGACAAAAAGAGGGGGAAGAGCAATATGGGGAATGACAGCAATGAGTACCTCTGAGCTGGCAAACTGCTGTTAGCAAAGAGGAAACTACTGTTATTAAATTTCTCAGGTACACAGAGAAATTCTAATGGATAATAAAGCAAGCAACAAAGTTTATCTCTGGTCTGGTGCTGCGTCACTGCGTGCCAGGAGTTACATCTCAGCAGGGCAGTTGGCTTGGTCAGTGGGAATCATTTTATCAGTGTCGATCTTGTAGGACTGGAGAACACTCTTCAGGTTCTCCACGGTTTCTGGGTGCATGTCAGGAGCTCTTGACAGAATCCAGGCATAGTCCATGTGGAAGAGCCAGAGGATGTTAGTGCAGGAGTAAACCAGGGAGTAATTTTCATAGTCAGTGGAGATGACCCAGTAAGGGGCAGCAGGCATGACTAGGAGAGAGTGACAAGGAGAGAGAAGGGCACCGTGATTGTCACGTGTAATCAGCTCTGGACAGCTCTGCAGCACCACAGCCACAGCTCCTGGACTGTTCCCACTTTGGCTGCTGCATACTTGTGGTCAGTACAGGCAGCTATAATTTATAAAAGCCTACCAGGACTCCTTGTTCTGCCCAGAAGAACTTGAGAAACATTCTCTCTTTGTGTCTTTGAGAAAGACACAAAGCCCTGACTACGAAGGCCTTTCTGGAAAGTTAACGCTATGACCTGAACGGCTCTCCTGGGCCAAAGAAAGGCAGCCCAGCCTCACCAGTGTGGGGATGCTGGCTGCCAGGAAGGAGCTCTAGTGCTGAGAGCTGGCACTGGTGATACGAGGAGCACAAACCACCACCCACTGCTACGGGGAACCCTGGCTCGGGGAGCCAGCTGAGGCCAGAGCTGCCCTCTGGGGCTCGCACCCGGTGAAGGTGGCTGGGGCTGCACATGCTGCAGGTGAAATGGCTGCGGTGGTGCCGTGGCAGAGCAGAATTCAGGCTGGCTGCGCTCGTGGAACAGTCATTGTAACTTCTTTTGCAACTACCCCTCCTCCACCCATTTCTCCAAATAACCCCTCTGCAAAAGAGAGCAATTAAACTGCCAAAGAAAAGGTGCGAGGGAGCAGAATAAACTGTGATCCAAGGGGACCCTGCAGCTCACTTTCCAGGGTTGCTGCAGACAGAGGGAAGCCCTGTGCAATGAGGCACAGCACCTCAGCAGGCCCCTGTGGAGTGTTAGAGTGACAAGGGAAGGAACAAGCTAACAAAACCGTATTATTAATGGTTATTAAAAGCCACTTGTACATAAAGGCAGCGTGGGCAAGTAGCTGTACCATAGTGTGCAGAGAAACAAGCTTATTCTTGGCTCTTGCAGCACTGTGGGGCTGCCTCCCCCACCTCCCAACCTCCGTGTCCCCATCTGTGAAATGACCTGGAGGGATGGCAAGGCTGCTGATCTTTCTTGCTTTGAGACCAGCTGGTAAAGAGTTCTCCACCACTGAGGGGGCTCTTTCTGTAAATGGCATATCAGTGTCACCAAACCACTGCCTGCTGGTCTATTTTAGCCCTTTGCTGCTGTGCTGAAGTCACATGGGGAGCTCCACCCCTTGCTTGGCAGTTTCTGGCCCCTGGTGCCGCGGCACAGTGCCCGGAGCTCAGCCCTGCCGTGGGCACCGGGAGCCCTCCCAGCACACACTTACACCAGTTGAAGCGGACGCCCAGCTTGGCCGGCTGCTTTACATCCATGTGCATGAGTTCTCCTTCAGCTTCATTGATTTTGCCATTGGCACTAAGGGGAGAATGGCAAAGGTGAGAAATAAAGTCAGCAAAGTGGGAGATCTCTTTTTTTTCACTTCCACTAAATCATCCCTCCTGACACAACTGCCTGCCAAGAGGTGGCTGAAATAGGCACCAGTAAACCCCAGCATCCCTGAGGATGTTTTCAGCAGCACTCGGGGCACAGCGGGTCCTGGGCCAGGTGCAGCGGGGTAGATGGTCTCTCAGGTAGAACCCCCAGCATCCCAGGCTGCCTCTCTCCAAGTATCCCTGCCCCTTGGATGTCCTTTGGTTCCAGGGTGACAATGACAGAGAGGAAGGAGAGCAAGACCGCTCTGCACTGGGTGGGAGGAACCCAGCATGGGAGGATGGGAGGATCCCATCCATGATCTTGGATGTGCCAGGGAGCAGCTTAGCTCCTGCTAGTTGTGGAAGGCACGTGTTCACTTCTGTTTAATAACCTGTACTTTTTCCAGGTCACTGCACATCCTCCGCACGCAAATTACTTGTACCTGTGTGGTGAGCCAGGGTTTCTTTGGCTGCTCGTTCAGAGCACTGCCCTGCTGGCAGCAAGCCCTAAGACTTGAGCAGCCCATCTCATAACAGCATTTTTGCACAGATGCCTCAAGACCTGGATGCTGCCTATCAGGCAGGAAAGTGTCACGCTTCCCTGTAAAACAGGAACAGCCAAGGAGGCAGAAGTGAATGCTGCCAGCAGCAGAGGTCAAGGGGCTGATGCTGGAGCCATGCACACCCAAAATATCCCTAATATTTCAGGGTCCTGAGCTGCTGCAGTACTGACAGCAATGACTGGATGAATCTCACACAGATTAATGCAGGCACAAATGAATGTCCAGATGTTTGCCAGGCACAGCCCGAGCAGTGGAGCTGCTGAGACAGTGCTGGGCACTCTGTGAACAGCAGGCACACTGCTCTGCCCTGGACACAAGGGATGTGTTCCTATGCTGCTGTTATTGTGAGCCAGAACAAAGTCCCCATGCCATGCCAGGAGCACAGGGGACAGCGCTGCGTTCGCTGCTCGCTCCCTCTCATCCATTCAGCCCCTCACAGCAGCAGCCCACAACAGCACAGGCTGATGGAAACAGATTAATTAACACCTGCATCTTTCTGTGTAAAAATCCAGGAGGACTCAGGATAATTGCAAACTATCCTAATTCCCTAATAAAGGGAAAAGCATTCACTTCACCACTGATTTAAACTGACAATGATTTCTGATCCCCTTGCACAGCAGTTACTACCTGTGCAAGGTAAATTCTCCAGAAACAGGCTGGCAAATAGTTAAGTAAAAACTACTCATGTGCTTCACCTTCCCTGCCCCTTTTCTGTGTGCCTCTTTACTCTGGAGCAGTGAAGAGCACAGGGCACAAGCACTTCTGAGCATGCAGGGACACAAGGTTGTAGCTGCCATCCCATAACCAGCCCCATGACCCCCCCAGAACAGGACCCAGGGCATCCAGCTTCTCAGCCATCTCTGGGGCTGACAAGCCAGTCAGGGGGGAGATCCAGGCTATTTTATGCTGAGGTCACTATGTACATTTGATCTATTTTCTTATCACTCACCTTGGACAATGAGACAGAGACCTGATGATCCTCAGGTCACTGGCAGGAATCAGAGACCCATATCTCTCAGAAGAGCTATTGCAACCACAGGCTGCCTCCCCCAGCACCCTCAGCCCCAGCCACAGGCAATTTAGAGAAAAATGAACACTGAGAACAGCAAGAGAGGTGACAGGAGAGTCACTGCCCCAGTGAGGACATGGCCCGAACACAAACACTTACAGCATCTCCTTGTTGATCACCTTGAACTTCCCGTTCTCCTTCAGTGAGTAATTTGCCTGGATGCAGCTTCCTTTCTCAAAAGTTGAGGGCAGCTTCTCTATCTCGTACCATTTCCCCAAATACTGACAGAAGAAAGTTTAAAGAGATGTTTTTAACAGGAGTCAGCTGAGGCAGAGCAGCCTGGCTCCTTTGTCAGCACAGTTTTTGCCCCTCGGTGGTTGGGACCGGGGGTGAGCAGAGCTGCAGACCCACACCGGCAGCTGTGGCACAAGGTGTGACCAGAGCTGCCACCACCCCCTGCAGCCAGGCAGTTTGCTGTCAGTCCCGTGCCCACTTAGCTTAACTAGCTACACTCTACGAGACTTATAGAAAACTTTCCACACCTTGTTGATATCGAATTCTTCTTGAACTGATGGATCTGGGCATGGTCCCATGTGAAACATCTGGCCTTTCCCAACGCTGAAGAGGCCGAGCAGGACCGAGAGCCGCAGTGCCGTGCCCAGCATGGCTGCACTGGGATGCAGGCGGGAAATGGACCTGGGCAGAAGGAAAACAGCTGAGCTGGAGCCTCCCTGGAGCACAGCTTTGTGTGAAATGTAGCACGAGGGACAGGACATGCAGCAGGGCACCTCAGGGGCACAGCAAGGAGGAAAGAATCATTAGAAGAGTGCCAAAGAAGTCCCAAGCCCAAAACAGCCTTAAGCCCTGCCTGTGCTCAGGCTGTGCCCAGCAGCTCCATGAAAAGCCAGGCAATGACTGGTAAGAGCACTTGTACTCATCACCCACATCTGACACCGAGCAAAGCGCAGGGGTGATAAATGTCCAAGGACCCAGAGGAGCATCACTGTTTGTCCAAAGCTGAGGCAAGGGGAAATGCAGGATATTTGCTTTAAAATAGTGGAGCACAGGGAACATATTCCAGAGCCAGCAGAGAGCTGGGCCCTGGGACACGGATGTGAGCACTGTACACCTGCAGCACACACCTGCATGGCAGGAGGGACAGCCCCAGGTAAGCCAGGGCTGCCTGACGCTGCAACAGGGTGGGAGAGACCGTGCAGGTGCCTCTGGAGGGGTCCTTGTGTGCCAGGATATACACAGCACGGCAAGGTGGGGAAGTTGGTACAGATTCAAATCAGCACCATTATACAACAGGAACAGACCCCCAAAAGCATGGGGTGAGGAGGGAAAGGACAGGTTTTCCTGCAGAGCAGAAGCAGGAACTGTGCTGCTCACACCCAAACAGTTGCTGGAGCCAGGATGCTGCCCACATGCTTTGGGCTGTGCTTGAGGCAGGTTGGCACGCACAGACCCTGCAGCACTGGGCTGTTCTGCTCGCCAGGCTGCAAACTCCTGCACAGGAGCAGCGGTAACATCTTCCCCAAGTTCAGAAGAAAAGCCCAGTCTGTCTCCAGCTGCAGGCACAGGGCCTGCTGCAGACACAGACACTTCCCATTTTGAATCCCTCAGTTCAGACATACCTTGGTGGACGAGGCGCAGTGATGCTCTGCAGAGGACCAGGGTGGCAAGGAACAGCTCTGTGGGGAGCTCTCTGCTTCTCTTTATAAGTGTGCTGGGATCATCATTATTCAGCTCTGGCACAAGCCACTCCCTGTTCCTCGACGTGTTTAGGTTTTTTGGCAGGCCAGTCAGCTGCCTTGGATCTGCAGCTGGTACGAAGCTGGAGATGGGCTGCAACTTGGCTGCTCACCCAGGCAAACAAAGGCACCCCACGTGTCTGACATCGCCTGCAGCTGCAGAGCTCTCTGCCTTGCAGCCACTCACTAAAGCCTCAGGCCTGGGTGCAAATGGCAGGAGAAGGAGAGAAATGCCACAGCCTTTGAGAGGGCTGGGGTCATCAGCAGCTCCCATCCTGCAGCCATGGCCATGCTCCAAGGGGGGACATGCAGCCTCCTCTGCCTCCTACTTGAGCCCTGGAGATCCTCCAGGCCAATGCAATGTCCTTGTCCCCATCACAGTCACTTGCTGCCAGTGCATGAGGAGCATGAAGCACCGGGACACATCACAGTTTTGTCTGAGGAGCTGTAAGACCTTTCAGCAGTTTTCTTCTAGACTTTTAAATCTTATTACAAGGAAAGATGCTGGGGCAATTGATTCCCTGCTGACCTGGCACTTTTTCCAACAGGTGCCCAGCAAATGCCTTTGACAGCAGAGCAGCCATCTGTGAAGGCAGCCGGTCCCAAGAGTTATGCAAGAGTTGAGTAATTGACAGGATGCTCTCTGTGTTTAATTACATTTTAATCTAATCTCTGTTGAGACTTTCTCTCTCCAGATGTGTTTTTACATGCTGCCCTGCTTGCCTTACTCACACATGCACACACATGAGCTCCTGACTGCCCAAATGCCACCCCAAGAGCCGGACAGCTCAGTTCTGTCCCCTTCTGGGGCCGTGCAGCTGAGGTGTGCCCTGAAACCCAGCACAGCCAAGGTGTGTCCTAGGACCTCAATAATCCCCAGAGCTGTGCCTGGCTCATCCAGCAGAGAGCCAGCAGCACCAGCACCAGCTGGGGGTGAATGGCCCAGGGGAGCATACGGTCCATGGTCTGCCATAGTGCCTGGCAGAGGGCAGAGGAGCATGCAGGGCTCTCCCTGCCTCCATAAGCTCATTACTGCTTTGGCAGCCACCCATGTCCCTGATGGGGCTGCTCTGGCTGCCCATGTCAAAGTCAAAGATGTCCTGCAGACTTTCTGCAAGCCCCACATTCACCTGCACCTCTTGCAATACCAGCAGGTTAGAAGTCAGGAAATCCCTGGACAGACCTGAATGGTACGAGTGCTGCCCTGTGCAGTGCACTGGTGGGATTCCCCACGCACTGCACACTGCAAGCAGTTTTCCTCCTGAGCTCAGCTGCCCACATCCTGCAGAGTAATCAGAGGAGAAAGTCCTGCAAAAGGACCAGCTTGGCCACAGTGGAATATTTGCATGTGGAGGTGTGTCTGTGTGCTTATCCACATCTGCACATGGAGCATTCTCCTATGGGATGGAGCAAGGATTCCTTGGCTGTGGGGGCAGCAATGTGCCCTTGGGTGGAATGGCTCTGAGGGAGCCTTTTACACTGCTGCAGCAGGAGGGGCTCCTGCTTGCCCTGGCCTACAGGTGCTGCCCAGTATCCAAGGGCTGCCCTGCAGTGCCAGCCCTGCCAGGGACAGAACTGGGCTGGGCACTGCCTTTTTGGCTCCTGGCACTCTGCAGCCAGAGTCACACCAGAGCATCGAGGTGTTCACACAGCCATGCTCCACGGAACTCCTGCTGCAGGAGTGTGCAGGAGTGGGCCATGGCCAGGATGCTGAGAAGTCAGGAGCCAGCAGGAGCTGATCTTCCTTGAGCCCCACTGAGTGTGGAGATGACAGATGGGTGGGCTTGGCTATAGCCATCACCCCCCCTGCAGCCAGCACCAACACCACTGGAAGAAAACCCATCTTTGCAGGAAATCCCACATCCAGCCAAAGGCAGCACCCTCAGAGGTGCAGGAGCTGCAGTGCAGCCCTATTTCTCCAGTGGCCACTGCCAGCCAAGGAGCACCCCGTGGGTGCCAAGGCACTGCACAGCTTGAAGCACAGATGATGAGAGCTGACAGCCAAGCTCGCTGCCACTGCTGGGACATCTCCACACAAGCACTGGCTGCACCTTCCCCAGGGGCACATTTCTGGGCTCTGGCTGACCACAGAAGGAAGCACCCAGCTATCTACTGCTCATCTCTTGGAGAGGAGCAGGTTTGGGATGCTGCAGCTGAGTCCCTGCTTGGGGCCAGCTGGCCAGGACATGTTCAGTGGCCACCCCAGGACCACCAGCACCACTCACCTGCACAGACCAGAGCCTGCTCCGTGTCCCACCTGGCATTAGCCCAAAGCAGGAGTGTGCTCTGATCCACTCCAGAGCAGGGGCTCGAAAAGCATAACCTTATAATTGCACCTAATTGTGGGGTGGGAGCAGTCATCTCCACCTGGTAAGCAGTTTGTACCCTGGAGCAGAGGAGGGGCCACACATCAAAGGGCAGGAAGCTGGAGCAGGGGAGGGAGGACAGGAAGGAGGAAAGCTGTGGAAAAACCAGGGCAAGGAAGGGGGAGGGTACCAGACACGCTCGGAATGCTTCATGCAAGAATGAAACCTCCCCCACGTTTGTGGGTAATGAGGCAGCTGCAGGGCAGGCTGCGGGGCTCGGACACGGGGAGGTACCGCGGGGGCTGCAGGAGGATGGGGCAGCGCTGCCTGCAGGGCAGGGGGCTGGGAGAGGGGCTGGGCAACACTGGGTGCAGAGCATACATGGGCTGAGATGTCATGAACCCCACAGCACGTTCAGGGGTGACACGTCCAGGGGACAGCATTTACAGACAGACTGCATTGGCTGGGATATTCTCACGCTGCCAGTCGTCCGTTTCAGAGACAAAGCTCATCTGGCTCCAGTGAGACGATGCAACAGCACTGAGTGCTGCCAGCAGAGAAAACCTCCTTGTTAGAATAAACTAGAAGTGCAGATAAGGTTCAGCCAGCAGAGGGCTCGGACAGGGCAGTGCCACTCCACCTGTGGCATTCCACCTGTAGCAGACCTGCCTTAGTGCAGGAGTGAGATTGTCCTGCTGCACCCCCCAGGTATCAAATCTTGGCACCTGTGAAACAGAGCAGCTTCAGCCAGCCAGGCCTGGTGGGGACCTGGCTCCCCAGGGAAAGGCTGTCCCACCACACTGGCTCTCCAGCTGGGATTTCAGCAGCTTGAGAACCAGGATAACCTGGGAGTGCTGAGGGTCCCACCATGGAAACAACATTGTTTGCATGGACAGCTCTTCCTTTTTGCCACTACCTTTCATGGTGCCTTCCATTTTGTTCTTCTTCCTTCTCTCCGGGAAATGAGGCTTTGTGTTGGCCAACAAGTTGCAACATGTATATAGAAAAAAAATCAACAAGTAGGAGACAAGACAGAGTAAAGAAAAGCAGGTGGGAATTTTCCTCTGTTTGTAGGAGTGGCAAAAAGTGCTTTGAAATCTGTTTATGCAAAATGGTGTAAAATTTTTAATTACACTTATGACAGCAAAGGAAGTAAACAGACTCTGGACGCATGAAGTGGCCTCTGGGATATGGGAACTTGGTCCCATGCAAGTGCATAAAAGGTGTTGTGATTCATTTATATACAATTAGTGAGTAGCTCTCCACCTTGGAAGTTATCCAATTATGTATTCAAACACAAGAAACCAAAGAGAGAGAATTTAGGCAGTTAGAAAACTAAAAAGGGTATTATTATTTAAGGGACAACCCCTATCATGCAGGACCAGCAGTGTTTCAGGAAGGCTTCTCAGCCTAACTGGCATTGCTGCCAAGATCTGAATCCCTGCAGAGAGAGAAGCCAGAGGGATATTTACTCTTCAGAAAGTAGAAAAAACAAAACAGAGAGAAGGGAAACAAGGTCTCTGTATACAGAAATACATTGCAGATCTGGACCAGTGACAGAGCTTTGGCCCAGTGCCATCTCACCCCTGTGGATGTGCTCACCATAAAAACTGGAGTTGCCCATAATCCTGGGGTTTTGCTACATTCCAGTGCCTCACATGAAGGGCTGCCTGATGCTGCTAAATAAGGTTTTGAACGTTTTGTTGATGCATTTGCTGCTGGGTTCTCACAGCAGACCCTGGGTACAGGCAGAGCAGGCATCCAGCCAGGTTTGTCCTCAGAGAGAGGAGGGAGGAGTGCACAGCCTAAGGGGGCAGAGTAGGACATCTCCAATGGATGTAGGAGCAGATCCCATGGGCTTTTACCAGACTCCTGTGGGTCCTGTCTGGGAATGCCCACTCAGATTTAAGCACTGTGGGCACTGCAGGGCCCTGGCTGTGTGACTCAGCTCAGCACAGGGTGCTGCTCCCATCCTCTGTGCCCCACTGAGCCCAGCCCAGCTGCCCTGCTCTGCATCCCCTTCTCAGAGGAGAGCTCCCACATTGCCCAGTGGATTCATTATGCTTTTTTCTCAACCAGCAACATTTAGCCTCTTCAAACATACTGTAAATGATCTAAAAAAATGTCATTAAGCATGTTTAGAAAGCTTTTTCTGCAAAGGAATTTTCTATTCTCACAGAGGAAGCATAGGGATTGCTTCACAGCATCACCAGCTCTGTCCAAGAGATGCCCAAGTAAGGCTATTTAAAGCCCACAGCCCTATTTTCTGCAGCTAACTCATATTTCAGCCCATATTTCAGGCATGCTTTAATGCAGTTATACAATTATATTTTCTATGACCTATATACAACCTACATCTTCCTCACGACACAGATTTATAGTGAGTGGGTAATCACAACTCTGCTCACAGAAAGAGAGAACAGCCTCTATTATATTAAGGCATGCAATTAAGAAATCTCCTGCAGATTATGCTGTCCTGCAGCCAAGCAGGAAGCCTTTTGGCAGGGACGTGGGCTCTCCTGCTGCCAGAGCACTCTGGAGCCTACTTCAAGTCAGCAGCTTGCATTCCTGGGCACCAGGAGCCCAGGAATCACACAGGGAGTTCAGGGGTGGCCTCAGACTCTCAGATATCCTTCACTCTCAGGCCTCAAGGCTGTTTTATATATGTTTTGTATATGCACCAAGAAGACCCAAGGGCAGCACTTTGGCCCTGAAAGACTTCTTGACTAGCCAGCCCAGCATTTCCATCCCGTATCTCTGAGTCCCCCCAGTCTCCCACCACAGGTCAGAGGAGAATTTTAAGAATATCTGTTCTGAAAGAGCAAGTCTCATCCCTGCACACAGGCTGAGAGCACAAAGACACTGGCATATGTGTTTGGCTTTGCCTGTGAATAGCTGCATTGAGGCCACCGAGCCCAAGCACACACAGCTTGCATTGAAACACAGGCCTAAGTGTTTGCTAGACTGGAATTTACATTGTACAGAAAATAAATAACATAAATTCAGTGGTCAGTGCTCTGACTTTGGTGCAATGCATGGTTACAGTATGAAATGGCACAGAGATGCCATTCACGGTGAGTTTCATTCAAACCAGTTGGGAGATCTTAGGAATGATTAGTTTAGACAGTATTAAAAATGCTTTTATCTGTGCTGCAACCCAGGAATACTAGTCAGGTGTGGATTTCAGTGTAAAGAGACCTGGTGTGGGGACATGCATGCATTATCCACATCCACACCTTGCATTCCCTGACATAATTATTCTTGAGAAATGGTTGTTACCCATGGACTAGAACATAAGTTTCTTGCACTGGGACAGATGTACAGGAGTGTAAGAACTTCCTTGGGATGCAGTAGATCAGCCTGGGACTGATTTTGATTCTGTAAGTGCCTGTGCACAGACAGAACTGGAAGCCAGCTCCTGGCTTGTGCCTGCAGGAGGGACAGCTGCCTGAAGCAGGAGCTGGGCTGGCTGGGCCAAGTGCCATCCCTGCCCACAGGGAGCTGGGGGCTTCCTGCTCCTCTTTGTGCCTGTTAGTGCTGCAGGAAGGGAGCAGCCACCCCATACAGGTGTCCCCAGAGCCTGGGGGAACCAGGCAGCTCATGTGTGGTTCAGGGCTGTGAAAGTGGCCGTGGTGCAAAAAGAAGGTCCAGATATGCTCTTGGGCTACAGAGTCTTAGGGACTTGCTTGTTGATAAAGGTGCACAGCAGAAAAACATGTGCAGGGAGGGGATGAGGTTGTGACTTAGTGTGTGGGCCAAGAGTATATGGGAAAGAGGGGGAGAGAAGTATTTCCTGAGTGTGCACATGGTGTGGCAGCAGCTCCCAGTAAGAGCACTGGCTCCACCCCCACGCCAGTGCTGGCCCTGAGAAAACTCAGTGCTGGAGTCCCTTCTTGGGATGGACAGACCACTGCACCCACTGGATGACTGTGTCCTGCAGCTCTTCAAAGCCACCTTGTGCCAACAGCCAAGCCACCACACCATTTCACCCTCTTTAAAGATGGCCACTGCTACCTTGAAGCCTTTTCTGAGTCCCCAGGCAGATTTTCTGCAGGCACTTCCTCATTATCAAAGTGCTCTTCGGCTATATTGGAGTACTTGATCCTCATTTCTTCTTTGGAGAGCTGCCAGGATAAGTACCTGCACAAGCTTTCCACAGGGAGGGGAGCTGTACAGCTGTACTCCAGACACCCACTGGATGTCTCCAACGGGACACAGGGACTGACACATCCCTCCCTGCCGTGAGTGATGGAGCCATGGGGCCTTACCAGGGTGCATTCCCTCTCCAAACAGCTCCCTCCTTAGTCACGCTTCCTGGAGCAATGGTTGCCTCTCATTAGAGCTGGAAAGGGAAGATGCTTTGCTGTGCTCTGTATGCTTCAACACCTCTGAGCAAGCAGAAAGGAGACACAAGGACAGCCTGCTGACTGATTGTCATAGTAACCCTGGTTAAAGTCTGACCAGGAAAATGACTTCTACAGCACTTGACCCCACAAGGTGATAGGTACCACCCACACCCCTGGAGCACAATTGCTCTGGTGTGCAGTAATAGACCATGCAGAGTTTTCCCCCAAGTTGCTGTTCAAGGTCCCTGGGCAAGGTGCCTGTGGGGTGATGGTTAACCATGGTGCCTGTTTAAGAGCAGCACAATGGTGTTAATGCCTGCCCTCAACCCTGGCACCTTCCTCCCTGCAGCTCTAACAATTCAGAGGACTTTAAAAGCCACCTGTAGCAGCCTTCACGCAGAAGATTGGACTCACCACATTTATTATTCTACCACAGAAAGGAATTGAGTCTATGGGAAGGGGGATAATACCTATTCTGGCATGAGTTATAACAATAACTCCAGCGTGGGCAGGGTGGTGGCAGTGGCAGTTGGGAAAGTAAGGGAATTTGGTGCGGGTAGAAGGCTTTATTTGGAACACTTAGCAAGCCTGTAGCAGTGCCAGGGCCAGAAGTGCTTCATCTCAGTCCCAGGCAGAAGTCTTTCCACTAGACCATTAAAACAGACCAGCTCTTACCTGGTTCCTGTGCTGAACACTCTTTTTACAACCAAAGCAAGCATTCTTTCCTTTTTCCTGTTTGGACTTTTATTAATGTCTTGGCAAACACAGTGAAGGAATATCTCAGGTGACCACATCTGTTCCATCTGTGTGCTGGAGCTGGAAACAACTGGGAAACGCCACTGCCCTTCTCAACATTACCTGCTAGGTGCTGCACAAGAAAGAGTTTTCATACCAGGGACCATGCTCAGGGGGATGGACAACCTTGTGCCATGCTGGCTGGGGAATACCCCCCTGGCCATACATGTGGGGGTAAAACACAGTCAACTTTGTTAAGAGCAGAGGAAAGCAATACTGCACACCCACACCAAGGGGGTGGGCAGGGACCTCCTCTGTCACTGCTCTGTTGGCAAAAAGTTCTGAGACAAAGCACCCTCAGGGAACCAAATTAAGCTGCCCTGCAGGCAGTGAATTACGGCATGTTCACTGCACCATGCTGTGATAAGTGCACTGAACCCTGGCTCAGCCAGGCACTGTGCCCAGAGCTGCCTTCAGCACTGGCAGGATGATGCTGCCAGCCATCCTGCCAAGGGCTCTGGAGAGCTCTTCCCTTCAAGACACCACAGGAGAAGGCACTGGATGCTGCAGGAGACCTGCACACAAGGCTGCTTTGTGCCTTCTGATAAGCTGCTGTCAGGGCTGAGGTACTATTTATCAGTATTTTGAGGTGAAAACACAGGTCTGCTCTTGCCTCAAAGAGCACCAGGGCAGAGGATGATAGGGCTGTATCAGTAACATCCCTGTGGCCTTCCAACGCTGCTGAGAATTAATTAACTGTATCTGGCTCCAGGCCAGGCCCTGGAGATGGTGCTGGCTCTCTTACAAATTCTCTATTTGTAGCATCTCTCCAATCCCCAGAGCTCAGGCTGCTGGCTGAGAAACTTGCTGGTATTGGTTTGGGTTTGTTGTTAAGACATTTTTCAGCATTGTGGTTACACAAGAAGCTGTAAACTTGTGTTTCAAAACCCCAGCCAGAAGCACAGGTGCTGCTGTTGCTATTTACACAGCACCAGCATGTTTATGGGGCGGTCTTTAAGCTAGGAAGATAAAGCCATCCTGGGTTTCTGAGGTCTTCAAGTTTCCAAAAGGCTGAGCAAGCCTCCCGTGTGCAGGTGCGCTGGGTGGCACTATTGCAGAGCTGGGTGGCACTATTGCAGAGCTGGGTGGCGCTGCTGCAGAGCTGGGTGGCGCTGCTGCAGAGCTGGGTGGCGCTGTTGCAGAGCTGGGTGGCGCTGCTGCAGAGCTGGGTGGCACTGTTGCAGAGCTGGGTGGCGCTGCTGCAGAGCTGGGTGGCACTGTTGCAGAGATGGATGGCACTATTGCAGAGATGAGTGGCACTGTTGCAGAGCTGGGTGCTGCCCAGCAGAGCTCCCTGCAGAAACCCCAAAGCTTGCAGAGGTCCCACGCCCAGGCACTGCCCTGGCCACTGGCAGAGGGCTGAGCCAGCAGCTCCCTGTGCAAGGCAGGACCTCAGCAGCCCTTCTCACCTCTCCTGGCTGTTGTGAACAGCTTTAGCACAGCTTCCTAATAGCCACTTAACATGTCTGCCAACTGATAGTACTGATGTTTTTCTTTGATTTTTTTTTTTCTCAAGGAAGAGGAGAAGCCCTGGGGGAAGCAGTCTGCTTGGGAAACAGAGTGACCCCACAAGGAGACTTTTGGAGCAGGGGAGAGGCCACCAGAAGCACAAGACCCTGACCTGGGGCAGAGGAGAGCTGTGCTGAATAATCTCCCATCCTGGTTTCAGGGCACTGCTGTGTGTGAAAGCACTGCCATAACTGGCCTCCTTCTCCCAAGAACATGCTGGCAGTGGGCAGTTTCTCAGCTACAAGTTCAAACCAGATGTGCAAGAAGTACTTCTCAAATTCTAAACTTTCCCCTAACACTTATCAACTCCATCCCAAGTGTTAACTAGCGGACAATGCCAATCCACAAGTCAGTCATAGGCATCATCTGTCTAGAAACAGGAGTATCCATAATCTTGAGCTCATTAGGAAAAGGAGAGCACTCATTTTGATAACGTTCTGGCATCCCTCATGCTGTGATTTTTCACTAGTGCTCTAACCAGACAGCACCTACAGGTGCTACTGCTTGGGAGGAAAGTGGCACACAGAAATATCGTGGTGGTTAACATTATCTAGGAGCAATCACATCCCTCTGCCCCCATATTTGTCCCAATGCTGGGTCTTGCCCATCAGCGTGTCAAGTGTGGTTCCCAGGAGCACCGCACAGCTGGCACTTGGTACAGCAGCCTCCTGGCCAGCTCCGCAGCTGCTGGAGATTTGCAGCCTCATCAGAACAGCAAACTGAGTCATCAGCCACCCTTGACAGTGGTAAAGACTTGTGAAGCCCAGAAGAAGTTTAGATTCCCATCCTCTGTGTAGCTCCTTGAAGAGGTGAACACAGGACTGTCAGTGAAGGATTTCCATAGGAACTTGCTGCGTCTTGCCTCTGCCTCAAATGAACCACTTCTTCTGCAGCTCTTGCCATGCCACCAGAACATTTGGCTTTTAGAGATGATCTTTATCCCCTTCACCCACAATAAACTCTTTGCCATTGCTGCTAGTGGAGGTTTCATACTGGAGCTAAATCAGGAACCACAGATGCCTTGAGGTCTGCAACATACACTGAGACTTGACACTGGTTTAGGGCTTGGGTTTTGGTCAAGACACAAAGAATCTGAAGTGATCTGGAGTATCTAAACTTGCAGTAACTGCTTGGGAAACCCCAGGAGGCTCCTTGCTGTGTTCAGGTGAACCAGAGCAAACATGGCATGCAGAGGACTGACCACCTCTTGGCTCCTAGTGCCATCATAGAGAACCTGTCGATCTGAAGGGAAAACCAGGATCACTTCACAAAGACTAAGGGGTGCACTAAGGAGCAGGACCATCAGTGCCTTCCAAAGCATTGTGAGAAACATGCAGAAAAAGGTAGGACAGTGCCACAGCCTCAGCAGCTGGTGCTTAAAAAAAAAAAAAGCCATGGCAAGCTTTGGCAGCATAATTCCTCTGTGTAGGATACCACAGCAGCAATGTGCATGGACTTCCATGGGATTTCACTGAACTTCTCTTTTTTAACCTCTAGCTTTGAAGGTCACTGTCAACTGAAATTGAGTTTTCTTCCCTCTGTTACTCATCAGCAGAACAAAAATCTGCCCTCAATACCATATTAGTGCAACTCTATGGCGTGAAACATGTACTCACTCTTCTCTCACCCCCAGACACCCAGAGCTCCCCTCCCAAGGCAGAAACCAGATCAGGCACTAACAGCCCTCCTGAGCACTTCTCAGGGGGCAGAGGAGGGGACTGGGGCTCACATGCTGTGAAATCCTAACCCTGGCTCAACCACGAGGTCCTTGCATGGCCTCGGACACTTCTTGGTTTGCCAGTCTCTGTTCTGTCCGTGAGAGGAGCTAATCCTTATTACCAGGCAGCTGTAGCCCTTGGATTAGTTACATGAAGAGTGCTGAGGCAATGAATAATGCACAGCACTGCTCTAAACTATCTCCTTCGAGGGAAACCACACAAAATACAAACACTGACGGTGCCTCTGTTTACAGAGAGGCCTCTCTAACTGCCTTCTGCTGAGGAAATGGGCCATGCTGCCCATTCTGCTCCAGGCAGTTCTCACTGAGCCTCCACAGTCCCACTACCTGCTGAAACACCATTAATTGTTATTATTAAACCACCTCCTTAATTACTGAACCTAATTAAATTCCAACCTCAGATTCAAAAGAGGTGGGAAAACAAATGTAGAAATGAGCACTGGAGCCAGAGACATATGCTTTAAAAATCTTACAGTTTATTTTTCCCTCTGTGCAAATCAGAGCTACTTAACATTAATCACATTTCACAGTGCAGGGGGCAGGAGTGATTACTGTTTAAGCTACAGTTTAGTGGGATCCTTCTGGGTCCTGAATCCCAGGAAATCTCCATGTGCAGATGATCTGGAAAAGACACAATCTGCACAGCAGTATTTCTAGCAGTTGTTACTTGTAAGACAAGCTGCCTTGAGAGCATCTCCAAGGGATACCTGCTTTCCTCCTGAAGGCATCACAGCATTCATGGCTGCATGCAGACTCCAAGAATTTGCAGACAGTGGCACACAAAAAGTTTAAGGCACAGTTTCCAAGTCAGAGCTAGTGGAGACAGATGAAGAAAGAGCAATCAATAAGCTCTTTTCACAGCCACTTGGTCTCACATAAGGCAAAACAGTGGAAGGAAAAGCTGGTCCCTAAGAGTAAGAGGCTCAGTCCCAGCCTGGCCAGCAGTGCCTGCAGCTTGCTGGCTGCTCCACCAGTGGTCACCACTGGAACACAGGGAATGGGGCATGGCAGGCAGCCATGCACTTGGAAAGCATTATTGAAATCCTGCATATGGCCAACAGAAGAGACCCTTCGGGATGCTGGGCAAGATATATCATATCAGTTATCAAGAGGCAGATTGAGAAGATGATTGTGTGACATGGAGATTTCATTGTGCAATATTAAAAATAGGAAATGTGTCCCTTAAAGCATCCTTCCAGAGCTCACAGTCAGGCCACACTAGCTACACAGTGCCCCATCACTGTTCAAATGCAGAGGAGAAATGAAAAAACTGATTTGGAAAAGACAACAGCATCTCCTTCACCAGCCAGAGGGAAAAGGGGATGGCTGGACAACATCTGCATCACAGTTGAGTAGTTCAGGCATGTAAAGAAGTAGTCTGAGAAGCCAAATTGTTTGCTACATCAGCTTAAACCCTGTCCCACAAAGCTCAGCAGCAGCAGGTGGAGAGGGGCTGCTGAGAGATGGCTCAGACCTCTTTATTAGTAGGGCTTTTCACTGCCCATTATGTGCCCAGTTGTTGGCTCTGGCATCTCCTGGCCACAGTGCTGGGAGGGAAGAACCCTTCTTTGCAGCTAGGTAATGAGGCTGTTTAGAGGCAGTGTTGCTGTTTCCCTGGAAAGAGCAGACACTCACAGCACAGCAGAGCTGCTTGGCAGTATCAGGAAAACAATGAAAGGCTGTGACTGACCCATTTTCAATCAAATGGAAAACTCTGCTTTTGTTTCCCATTTTAGTTTCTCCCTTCAAGCCATCTCATAGCAACAGCTTTGCTCTGCTATTAGCAATTTGCCCTTGCAAGGAAAAGCAAGAGCCCATTAATAACCCAAATTTATCTGCTGACCTAATTACACTAGCCACATATTTGACACATGTTTACCTTCCTCTGCTTCCTCCATAGTTAAAAGGAAAACACCTTTCAACTTTAATCAGCACAACAAGAAACACAAACAACAAGAATGAGTTGGAAAAAAAGAACCAGAAACCCATGCTGCTGCAGCATTCCACAACACACGACTTGAAGTCACAACTCAAAGTGGAAGCATATGCATCTCCAGGGGAGACACAGCAGCAAGGAGTGCAGAGGTGAGCCCTAGCCTGTGTGTGAGCAGGAGCCCTGGAGGGATGCCTGAAGGATGCCTGTTTACAGAGTGGCTCCGGGGATGTAAAGCCAGTCGGCAATGGCTGTGGGCAGGTGGGTCATGACCTGCAGCCTCACCCACCAGTAAGTCTCCATGGGGTTGTAGCGGTTCTTCGGGCACGGGGACGTGAGCGCTTTGGTGATGTCATTCAAGACCAGAGACATGTCCTTCAGGCCACTGTCCACGAAGGACTTCATCAGGGCCACGTGGCGAGCGAAGTGCTCGCTGCCATAGTCCTGCCGCACGGCGCGGGGGGCCCCGCTCCACAGAGCCTCGGCCTGCCTGTCGATGGCGGCTGCCGTCAGGATGCCCGTGGCTGCCACGAAGTTGCTGGGCTCGATGAGGATGACGCGGACGCCCCAGCGGTACATCTCCTGCCTCAGGCAGTCGGAGAACGCCGCCACCCCGAACTTGGAAACGCAGTAGCAGGAGCGAGATGGACTCACCATGCGTCCCAACATGCTCGTGATATTCACAACACGGCCTAGAGAGAGAAGGTCAGGGAGAGGGGATGAGCTGCAGAAGCAGCAGCCGAACATCCCAGTAAAAGGGTACTTAGTGGGATGATGCTGATTTCTAAAATCTGAATCTTGAATACACACCCCCTTGTCATGGAGCTTTTCTCTCCCGCCTCAAGCAAGGCTAACCCCTCTTCTCCAGGGGATCGTGCATATGCCTACCTCTGCATCAAAGAATTTACAAAGCATACAAGACATTTCCCTCCTAATTTCCAAGTAGGGAAGACCATGATCTTCAAGACTGTTAGCTGTGTGTTCTCAGGAGTGTGCCTCACCCATGTGTCTTGCTGGAGAAGGGCTCAAGCTCCCAGCCTAGAGTTTCAGGACCTGCAAAGCTCACAACTCTGTGTGATGCCATACAAGTGTTCTGGTTCTTTCTGCAAGCTTGACAGCTCATCTGCCTCATACATGTGTGTACTTTTAGACCTGAGCTGGATGGCAGAGAATGAGTAGAGATTTCTGTGTACCTGCAGCATGAGCAGCACAAGCCATTCACCCAGCTGGCAGCCACAAGTCTCTACAGTGGCCATTTCTGGGACAAACAAGAGGAGAGCTGATGTGCTGCTGTTCACGGGGCAGTGGAGAGCAATTGTCCTAATTCCTGCCAACAGCCCATGACAGCCCTCGGGGCACTGCCTCAGGGCAGTGACAGCAGTGGTCACTCCTCTGTGTGTGTCTCAGCGTTCATCCAAGACAAGACATGTGCACTATCGTTTCAGATACACTTACAAACAAGCCCTTGAAATTCCACCAGCTATTTTTACAGAGAGAATTTTCACAACTATGGAGCACAATATCCTTCTGCAGTTCGAAATCTCAGCTGAGAAACAACTGGACAGCTCTACTGTCTCATTCCAGACCTAAGTGTAACTTGGAGGGATTGTGAGATCCACCTGCTGACCTGATGGGTAAGATATTTTTTGTAGTGAGATAGAGCTTGTTTAGTGGTTAATTGCTGTCTAGGAATGGCATCTGAGCAATCTTCTTAATATAGCCCCCTTTTGTCCTCCCAGAACACACACTTATACCATCATTCCCACACATGCTAAATAAAGAAGCTCTTCAGAGTTCTGCTCTTACATATCTTTTTTCAATATAAAACAAAGAGTTTTGACAATACCATTGTCTTGTAAGATATCTGAAATGGCTGTCATTGGCTCTCATTTATTGTGCACTACCTGAAATCACCTGTGAATGGAATAACATGAAGGGAGAAGATGCAGTTATCCAACCATGACCACTCTGTGGACTCTGGATTATCTTATCTGTGTGATATCTGCCAACACTGCACAAAAGTCTCTGATATCTTGGATGTTTAAGATACCACCTGCTGTGTAGGTGCCTGGCCTGTCCCATGAATAGCCTGTGCTACCGAATGCTTGCATGGCATCCTCAGAAACCCTCCTTGAACTGCACAGGTATTCCCCCAAGTACAGCCTGGATTTCCAGCTACATCTCTTTGCTGTGATACAAAAGCTCTGAGCCTTAACCCAGTGCCCAGCATGTACCTTTAGCTCTGCGAATGAGGGGCAGGAAAGCTTTTGTCACCCTCACAGTGCCCCATAGGTTGACCTCTGCCACCTTCTTGTAGTTGTCTAAACTTGCAAATTCCACCTCTCCGAAGGTTGAGATGCCAGCGTTGTTCACTAGGCCCCACAGACCTGCCAACAAACACATGATTAAAGAATGGGACAGGGAAAAGTGTTGCAGAGAAAACACTTTCCTTGTTGTTCACAGTAACCTAAAACCTTAACAAAGAACTGGGTACTTTCATAGAAATAAGTTCTAGAGAAAAATCTAGCAAGGAGATGAAATATGTTCTTCCTATACCAGGGGCTTCTTTGGAACATCAAGGAAAGTGATGGGGCCACACAAGTATTGCCTCTCGACCATCTCCTGTACAGTCAAATGCTCTTCTGGGGCTTTATGAGGCTGCATCTGGCTCTCTTTTAAGCCTCCTCTTGATCCCAGGTTTGCCTCCACTCAGTGACTTTATAATGAATTTTGCAATTTGGAAGGGGCTGGACTTTATCCCACAATCACGAGGGGAAAAAAAGGAAAGAAAACAGGTATTTTTGATTTCTTAATCTCTTCAGAACTCTGGCTCGCTGTTTTGGAGGGTGCATGGTATTGATCTGTACATTCATGGCCTGGTTAACAGCTGCTGTGTTTTAGTCCAAGTATTTGGTTTCTCACCCTAACTTTATCAGGAGTTAGCAAACTTACAGTCAACCCTTACAACTACTGGAATTTAAAAAATAATGTCTTTTGCACATGCAGTCCTGTCAAAAATAAATTGACTGCACTTCCCAAGAGCTTCTGTGATGAACCCTTTACATGTCAGGACTTAGCGGGTCAGCAAGGACTTGACCCTTCAAAGCGATTACTGCAGGACTCCCAGTGGCAAATGTCTGTAGGGCTGAATCCATACCTCATGGATTTATTGAAACATGGGACCATGCAGCCATAAACTGCATGAGGAACAAACAGAGGAGCTGGAACAAGACAACAGAGTTGCTCCTCATTACATGTCCTGCCATACACCATGGTTTTTTTTTTTACTGTGTTGGAGTCAGGGCTGGACTGTCAGGGCTGTCAGCTGAAGTTAGGGCCCCTTTCCACTCCAGGACCTTCCTCTTACCAAGAACTAACACAGGGCTAAGAAGGAGTCTTCATGTCCAAGGAGCTCCAACATTGCTATCAAAAGCACCAATGTATGCCACCCTGTTGATAAAAGTTATCAAGCTCTCTCTCAGAAATTTTTGGGCTATTTGCCCTGCCTCTGCTCCATAGCTCCCCTACTCTGATGCATGAAAGTCTTTCAACTTTCACCCTGTATTGATTCAGTCAGATAGTAACCATGTATTTTACCAAACATAGTCCTATAAGCAAATTGCAATACTCTGCCAATGTGCAATGGCATTTATCCTCCTGTTGCACTTAAAAACATCAGCATGCCCTTGACAGACTGACTCTGTGCTCTCACACGGGCCCCAGTAACCCTGCCCTGTTCCCAGCTAAGGTTGTTCTCCCTGAAGGCTGTTGACCAGCTGTGTACAGCTGTGTACTGAAGCTCCCAGTTTTAGTGAGTCAAGATGACTGAAATTCACACTGATCTGCATCCAGCACAGCATCTCAGCCTGAATGGGGTCCCTTTGTAATTTTAGAGTAATTTCACCACTAACAAAACAACATTCTGAGAAAATTTGGCAGAAATTCACCAAAGACATAAACTGCAGGTCACAAACTCACCTCTGCATAGCATTCCTTACAAATTCCTGTAAATTTCTGTACAGCATTTTCCCATTTCCTGGGTTGTGATGTTAGTTCTCATGAACGTCCCTGAATCATTATTTACCATAGTTTGTTGTTGGAATTCCATTGCTCACAGATCAGAGCACGTTACAAACAGAACAAAGTGCTGAGGGGAGCCCAGTCACAGGGCTGTTTGCTGGACAGCAGTGTGTTTATTGAGCAGAGCCTTATCACTATTACGTCTCTACAGTCAACAATACAGTGGGAACTGCATGAGACCAAAAACAAACAGGCATTCCTATCAAAAGAGTTCAGCCTTACGTGCACAGCACGGGGAGAAGAGGTATAAAGAACTGTACAGCCCAAAAACTGTTCTGCACTAGCTCCTCTGCGGCCACATTCAGTGTGCAACCACACCTCTGTGCAAGGCACCTCAGTCTCAACAGTCTTTATGTTCCAGCACTTATTTATTGAGCACTATTTATTGGGAAGCCTCAAACCTCAGTCACACCAATGGGCCTAAAAAGAAGCCTTTGTTTCTTTGCACACGGTGCTGAGGCAAACAGCTACAGGAGGAACCGGTCCAACTTGCTGATCAGGGATGGAAGACTTCTCTGTCCCTGCTACACACACAGTTTCGCAAACACTGCTGCATTTATAGAAGCAATGGAGCTGCTCCCTTCCAAGCTTTCACTCAGTGGGAAAAGGCTTTCTGCTACCACTGCTGTTGCTGGGATCTTCAGGAAAAGCTTAAGAAGCTGTGAAAAGCATGACAAGGGCTGGGTGATTGTGTAGGAAGAAAAATCATGCAGAGGGAACATGTGTGGGATCAGAGCTGGTACATTACTCAGTTACATTTCATATGCTTGTTTTAGAAGGAAAGGTGTGCTCACATAATCTGCATGAAGATTAGAGCTGTTGTTATTTACTAGCTTCATCCTTGCTGTGAACAAAACCAGGGCCATGGCAGATTCATCCAAGCTTCAAGATGAGCAACCACCTTCAAGTCACAACCCTGAAGTCCTGAAGGCACAGATGTCAAACTTCAGTTCACCCTCAGCCTGTGTCTACAGCTGCTGGCCAGCTTGCTACTGGCACAGAGGCTGCAGAAAAGCCTATGCAAGGCAAGAAGTCTCACCTCATCACATGGGAAGAAGTCAGGAGGTGTCACGTCAGGCTCTGACTGTAAACTCACATCCCACTGCCAAAGCACTTCTAAGAAGGCAAGAACTCTTATCTCCCTTGACATGCTTTTGGGATCCGTGAGTTGGACTCATGCTTAAGGTGACGTGGATTAAGATAATCCATGCCAAGCCTACCCTGGATTCCACTACATATCACCTCTGGAATGTTGCATGGCAAACTGAAAACATGGATTGATCTGACTGAAGATTAATCCAGGTTTGGGGGCAGTTCAAATCTGTGCTTCAGCTCAGCACTCAGTTGTACCCACTCAGCAGAGGGGACAGCAGCAGTAAGCAGCCAGGGCCCATCACCTCTTCATTAGTAGGGTCACTTGCAAGGTCTGCATGAGCTAGGAGCACGTGTGGCAGGAGTGCAAGGAAGGGATCAAGCTCTGGCTGTTCTATGCCCTTCACAGACATTCAAGGACAAAGACACAGATACTTGTGGGCTTGCTGCCACTCATGGCTTTTTATGGGATGTAGAGTTAAAGCCTAATCCTCCAGCCAGTCTTGGTCTCTTTCCATGTGGCTGCCACATCAATAGCGAGACAATTGTCCTCACTGACCCGGGTGCAGCACAGCCTGACTGCCTGCCACACACTGTCACAGGCCTTCAGACTTGTTAAACCTCTTTTGGTGGTGCACAGAGCAAAAGACCTGGTCAATGCATGGCCTGCTCTGCCTCACAGAAAGGATTCTGTGAGCAAAAGATCCCTACATACCTTCCTCTGGCTCCTTCAGGGTCCTCTTCACAAAATCCACGGCCTGAGCCACCTCCTGGTCACTGCACACATCCATCTGTAGCACTTTCATCCGGTCAGACTTCATGTTCCTCAGCTCCCTGGCTCCATCTCCATTCTCATCCTGCTCAGCAGAACAGAAAGGTGTCCCACTAAGATGAACCAAGAACAGCAGTGCAGCTTGGGGCCAGATATATTCACATGGTCAGGAAATAGAAGCTACTGACATTGCACACACAGGTGTAAACTTGGTGCACAAGTATGCACAAACCAGTGTGCCATCCTCCTGTTCCCTCCAGCACCACTTCCAGAACTGCATCAGTGACCCAGTGCCCTGCAGCACCACAAAGCCCACCTGCTCTTGGCTCCTCATTATGGGTTTCACATCCCTAACATGCTGAAATATTGTGCCAGCCAGGGAGAACCATGGTCACTCTCCACTGCCTCTGCCTGTGCTCTACAGGTAACATAACTTGTATAGAAATTGGAGTCAGATGTTCAGGAATACCTGCTCAGTAAAGATGTGCTACACAGCACAATTACAGACATAAGGCATGAAACGAGATTCTGGCTAAGGAAAAAAAAAGAACTTTTTTTTTGGTTTTCACTCTATAGGCAATAAGAACTTCATGGCTCTGCTTTCCTTTCCACCCTTTTCCTTTCTTTCCTCCCCATCCCACTGCTATCATTAGAGATTCTGTTACTACTGTGGGGTTTTTTTGTTTAGTCAAATGTAAACACAGTTAAAATTCCAAATTTTAAATTTTACCTGCTCACTTCTAGGCAAGATTGCTACCTAAGCCTTAGAGCTTGCTCAGGTAGTAAATAACAAATAAAAGTGAAAAGAGCACAGATTAGCTACACAGTTCCACAGCAGACTTGAGATTTAATTCACAAAACTATCTCCTGAATCACAAGCTCTGCCTCTTTAGGGAGGAAGAAGTTATGAATTGGTGAGTCACCATGCCTGGCTGCCACTCTTCCTTTATCACTTGATACCAACTCCCACAGCACAAGGGCAAACAAGGCGAGCAACCCACCCACAGTCACCTGCTCAGCAGCCTCTGCAGCCAGGCAGATATAAAAAACATGTAACTGCTTCGTTTTTTATAAATATCTCAGGCTATTTAATTCATATAGAATACAACATCTCATCTCCACCTTCAGTCCAGTGAACAATGACACATAATGAAGGAAAAGAGCTGAAATGTCCATCACAAACGTGAGCAAAACAGGGCTGTTCTCTTAAAAATCAATATATAGTTACACTGGCATTATGACAGTAGTAGGAATGAGTTCTTGGCTCCACGGCTGCATGTCATTTCACAACTGACTTCTTTCCCAGTACAACAAGAACAGCAAACAAAGTTTGAAGCTTTTCTAATGCACATCAAACGTGGTGACGGGCTGTGTTGGCCCTCTTATCTAGTCACGAAAACAATCTCAAAGTGGTGTTACAAGTAGTAAACAACATGGTCACCAAAATACAATATTCCCTTTGAAACAGATGAGGGTTATAAGATCCCTCACTGTATTTCTGGAAGATGCTCCTGCATCTCACCAAGTTTTATAAAGCAAATTTCCACTACTTAACAGTGAATAAAGTGGAGCAAATTCAGCTTGTAAAGAGAGAGTTTTTTTTGTTCCTATATAAAAAGCCATAACTATATCTGCATGCAAGTGCCAATTGTCATTTGAGCACTGAAAAGACCTTTCCCTGCATTTTTTCTCTAATCTTGCATAATACTTATAAAATAAAGAAGAAATATTTCCACTGTTTTTGAGAAACAAAGTCATAGGCTGGCAACTTAAAAATCCAGTAAAAATTGTTTGTATTATTCATATGGAAATTAATTTTCTCCTATCACAAATCCAACTCCATCTGCAAAGTTACCTTCCCAGCTACAATTTACTCATTATTGACAAAACATATTGATTTTGGAAGACTGACTTCAACATGCAATATCATTTGGGACCACTTTTCATAGTTGCAGATACCACCTTAGCCACTATTTAACTGTAAAACAAAGTGCTCAGTTCTTTTGTCCAGAACACCTCTTCACAAACGAAGCAGCTACGGATTTTTATGGAAGCAAGTGAACATAATCTTATGTTCTGTGGTCTTCAGGGGCTTTAAGTACATTCTTTCTTAGGTACCACATGGTACTTCCTCCTTGTTTTTTAAATAGTAGATTTGTTGGCTGAGATAACGCCTGGAGCAGTTCCCATGGGAGCAGCCAGACTGTCCTCCCAGGGATGATCTTCCTGATCTTCACCAGCAGGAGCCACAGAGCAGCACAAATCAAGTGAGGTGCTGGCAGCAACGGCCCAACTGCTCCTGCAAAGCCTCTCTGCACTTCCCTTTGCTGCCTGATTTTTGTCCTCTCAAAGAATCTCCCAGCTTCCCTTTGCCAGTTCCATAAGAGTTGAAAGCCATTGTGCTCCAGCCCAGCCTGCTGCCCAAGTTCTCTCCATAGGCCTTCAATGGGACTGTGTGGTTTCCTCCCAGCTATCTCCTATCCCCTGGGCTGAGAAGCCCAGCAGCTCCACAAACCCTCTCTACCCAGCTGAGGAAACTTGATCAGCTTTTGGCTGCCTCCCCTTCCCTTCTTTGCTCCTCTCCCCTGTTCTGGTTTGGAGGATCCCAGTGCAGTGGTGCTGAGGAGAGGCAGATCACACAGATGGTCATTAGTGGAGAGCTTCCGTTACGGACACAGCCATGGCTTTTTCCCAGGGAAGCTCCTGGGATTCAGGATTAGGTTCTGGCAAGCACTGGGGCACCCGCAGTGAGATGTCAGGGGGCAGCAGGAAGCCATGAACAATGCTGCTCCCATGGATGCAGCCATCTCGCTCCGTGTGCGCCAGTTCCTTCCCACCCTGCTGCCAACCCACGCACTGTCTTCCTGCGTTTCCTGAGCGGAACACCTCGTGCTTGGCCTTACTGCATTCCACGTAATTGATTTCAGACTCCATCTGACCTGGCAGGATCACTTTCAACCCTGTTCCCCAAAAGGCCTACAATCTTCTCTGCATGGTTCTGTGCATATTTTTTCCTGAGTGCAAACTCTCTTCTGGGGGGTACTTCCAAGGACATGGTCCTGGGACTAAACAGCAGTCACTTAGAGGGTGAGTTTACTCATGAGACTATCATGAGGTACTGCAACAAACTGTGACAAAACTCTAACTCAGGATACATTTATTCCCTCCCCTTTAGCTACTCTGCTGCTTAGCCAAAATGAGATTAGATTGACACAGCACAGTTTGTTCCCAGTAAACTTATACAGGCAGGGTGCATCACACTGTGATGCAGTCATCTGTAAAACTGACAGGGCAGTGTGTGGCAGTTGCATTGAGTGCACTGAAGGTGAGCTGCCTGGCTGGCAGTTCCAGAGGTCTATCTCCTTTGGGAAGGGAAGTATGATATCGGTCCTCTTCCAGGCTTCTGGAAATCCCCTGGCCTCCAGGGGCTCTTGAAAACATCACCTATGGGGCAGAAATCACCATGGCTCATCCTCTAAATGCCCTTAAGTATATTTCATCAGGCCTGGTGAACATGAGCAGTTTAATTTATATAAACATCCCTTGTTCTTTACCTTTTCTTGCCTACGGTCTTCATGATAACAGCTGGCAGTAGGCACACAATAAAAAATTTATTCTTTTTTTTCAATAAGATCAAGGAAAATAAAACAACTATTATTTCAACTTTTCCTGTAATTTATACTTTTAAGGTTACTTAATAATCTATTTCTGTGTGTTTTTTCCATCTTAATCCTAATACATTAACAGAAACTTTCTCAGTGGACTTACCTGCCCTTGCTTAATGTAATCCCTTTTCCATTTGATCCTTTCCAGTTCTATCCCAGCCTGTGTGCAATATTCTTTTTATTCCTGTAACTTTATATTTGACTGTCTGATCATTAAGAAGCTCCTGATGCACCTCACAGTCTGTTATGCTGTATTTAATACAAGAGCTGTCTGTGGTGGTGTAGTACATCAGGGATCCTGTAATTCTCTGTATAAAAGCATGTAAGTGGTGATGGACTAACTAGGTGTGAACTAAGAGCCTGGCATCTGCTTCATGACAACTGCCCCCACACCTGCTCTGACCCTGCTGGGAACCTACAGCAGCTCACAAGAATGAAGCAAGCAAGCAAACAGGCCTCACTTCAGGAGCATTTAGTTTCTTTATGGGGTTTCCAATGAAGCCTGTCCCTCTGCTCCACATTAGCATGTGCCTTCCAAACAGCTCCCTTAGCCACCCTATTTTCCCTTTCCTTTCCATTCCCTATATCTGCTGCTCTGCAGAGTGCCTGACTTGCCATCAGCACTGAGACAGGCATCCCAAAGCAGCAAATCACATGACTACTGAAGGAATTACAGAGGCTCCTTATGGAAATTTCCAAACAGTGGCAATAATCCAACAGGACTCTCTTGCTCTCAAGTTACACAATATGTCAGCTGATAATAACTTTCCCTTCTGGTGTGGTGGAAGAACGGAACGTCTGCCACGATCACACACGCAGAGAAGGCCACCCTTGTTTGTTCTTACCTTCCACAGTACTCAAAAATCTGTAATCATCATGCCCTGAGCACGTGTGCTGATGTGGTCATCTTCAAATGGAGAAATGAGCGACCGTTAACTGATTCTGAACAATTCAGGTCAGAAATCACATGAGTTTTGACTAGCAATACAGCAAAAATGCATAGTAAAGGTAAAATCCCAGCTGAGGTAGAAGTGGAGCCAGCCCAGTTTATAAAAAGGGTTTCACAACACTAAGTTGTAAGTCCTTTGCCTGAGCAGGGACTGGAATGAGGAGTCTGCAACCACTTCGTATTTAGTCTGTCTAAACTTATCTCTTACAAGTGATGCCACCTGCTAAACACACGTGACAGGAAGTCAGACCTAAAGAAAATAAATTTGTTTATTCAGCCATCCATAAACTGAACAGCTTGTACAGAAGCTGCAGAAGCACAGTTGCAAGACATTTTGGAAACAGAGCCTTAATAATGCAGAAGAGGCAGCTTGGAGATGAGTTTGGGGAGGGTATCCACAAAGTGACATTGTGAAAGACAGCAACAGGGATGCCATGGAAGACAGAAAGCCACAGTGCCACAGTAATCTTGGCCAATCAGATTTATGGTGCTGTGGTATTTCTGAGAGGCTTCCAGCAGTGAACAGTGTACAAGCTACTGTACAGACATGCAGTTGACAGATGAGCCCTACCCTAAAGAGCACACAATTACAGGAATGAGGTACAAGATACAACAGGCAGATGAAGCAATGGAAGATGTAACGATCCCTGCCCACTGCTCCTCTCTCAGGTCTTGAACCAGGGTAAATGGAGGCTGCAAATAACATGCTTTCATTTGAAAAGTGTTTTTCTCTAATCAGAAAAATTTTGATCAATTTCACCACTCACCATGAGCAAGCATCCAGCAAAAACAGTAAATCCCTTTGCATGAAGGCATTTTGCCAAGGCGTGTCCAAAACCTTTGTCACAGCCTGTTATTAGCACCGCCTTCCCTTCAGCCTGTGTGGGGAAAACAGTCACAGGATACCATCAGATATTACAATGCAGGCTCCACCACCACCCTGCCCCACAGCACAGGAGCCACTTGCAGTTCTGCAGCCAGGGCAGGTACAATTCCAGATGCAAGTGACAGTGGCACCTGTGTGTACAAACACAAGCACCTCCCAGCTACTGTGAAATCGAATTTATTCAGTTGCTGGTCTGTAACAATCTTTCAAGTATCAGTGCCCAAAGCAGAACAGAAACACTTCAAAAGAAGTTATTGGTCTGCCAGTTCATAGTAAGAAAAAGCAGCACAGAGAACATCCAAATGGCAGGATGTCACTGGCTTGAACTGTACAGCAGCTCTTTTAGCTGCTGAGTGACTGCTGTCTGTTCCCCACCTACTCCCACTCCATGCAGCACTTTCCATGCTGTATTTTAGCATGCAGGAATGTGACTACAGGTTAGAGCTTCCTCCCGAAACTCTGCAGTCTTAAGAAGAACAACTTATCAAATCCTACAGTTCTCTCCTACATGATCATTATCATTTGACTGGCAGGTGAATTGAGAAAGAAGATTTGATATTCCATCTGGTATGACACAACAGGCTTGAGATAGATATGAAGGCAGAATCCCAAATCCTGAAGAGAAGCTATAGCAAAACACTGCCCATTCAACTTCTGTCTTTGCTTGACAGTCATCTCCTCACCACAGGTGTGAAGCAATGTGAACTAACACTTAACCCAGCTAGAAGGCTGCCAGCTGCTGTGCTGCACAATGCTCCAAACTGAAACTATATCCATGCGGCAATAACATGATACAGCAATAAAAATGCAGAGGATGCAATAAGGAAGTGAGGTCAGTTAGATCTCTCTGGAGATACTGGCAGTTAATATTGCCTGTTACTGTATTCACAACGGCTGGAATATGAACACACTTATGTACGAATTGCACTGGCTGGTCCAGACACACTTTCAGAGAGAAATGGGTCAATCACCAGTGCTCTCTCATTTCTTGCTTTGCTGACCCGTGGTGTAGTGAAGCAGCAATAAGGAATGATTGCAGGGTGATAGTAATCAGAGCATTACTGCACAAACCCAGGGTGAGCCTCAGCAGAGAACAATAAGCAAATAAAGCTACACCCTGTCCTATAACTCATGTTGAAGTAACTGCTCTCAAAGGGGAGTTAAGATCTGAAGCTGAAACAAGAACTGATCAAAAGTCTATCCTACATTTATAATACAAACACCCACATTACACTATAACCTATACTCAGACAAAGAGCACCCAGGTACAGACTAGCTCTACTAAAGCTCTAAAGATAGCTACAGCTAAAGGACAAAAGATGAGTGAGAATGAAATATACAGTGCTCAGTCTGAATTTAATTTAGAGTGACACGGCTCCAAGAGAGATGAAAATCAAACATTAACCAGATCACAGAAGTTGTCAAGGTCACCTCCTGCAATAAATCAGCAAGCTGGCCTGTGAAAAAATAAAGCATTTGACCTTTTTTTCTCTTTCTCTCACTTCCCTAGAGCCTTTGCCTCTGAATCTTGAAGGGAGAGGACTTCCCAAAAGAGCAGGAAGTGTGCAGGAAGGCAACTGTAATCACTTCCAGAACACAGGTCAGGCAAGCAAAGAAGATACCCAATCCCCAACCATCATTAGCTCCTTAAAAAAAATCCCCAATCAAACAACCAAAATGTAGACAGAAATGAGGTTTAAAAATCCTCTCATCTGCCTTTAATAGTAAGGAAAGCGAGGGACAATTTACAGTATGAAAAGGATCTTGTGATTGTTATTTGCTATAACCCTAATTGCTGGTAATAAAACACGTGACTACAGCATCATGGCTCATACCAGACAGAGGCCCCAGCAGCACCAAGGAGCATGCAAAACCCCAGGGGATGTACTGCATCTCACATCTGTACCTGTGCCTCTTTGTGCCATGCCTGATGGACAGAGAGCTCCCAGGGATGACAGCAGGATCAACCTCATCCCCAGCCAAAGGGATCCTATGCTATGCCAGAAAAACTTCTGAACACAGAAAAGCCCAATCACCCTTATCTTTTGAAAGTCCTAAGATAAGGCTTAATGGGCCTGTTCCTGAAGTTTGATAAGGCCAATCTGCAGCTTAATTTGACTGGGACAGGCAGAGAGGACCAGATATCAGCACAGTGACCTTAATGAGCATTCTGAGGAACACAGGTGCCACCCTCACTCGGGGTCATACAGGGCTGCCTGGAAAGACTGCATGGGAGACAGCACTCCAGTGCTGACAGGGTGTCTGGGACAGCGTGCCTGGGATCTGCTAAGAGCACTTCTTGTACCAGAGGTGCTGCTGTGGCATGTGGGCACACTAACACTGTCTGTGCTTGCTGTGTGATCCACAACACTATTCCTCACAGTTCAGGCAGCCCTAGCAGAGCAGCCTCATTTCAACCTGCAGTCAGCTCAGATGTACACAGCATTTCCTACTGAGAATGGGCAGTTTATTAAATAATATAATTTATTTTACTAATGCAGGTGATCTATTAGAATTATACATTTACTGCAGAACAGACTGAAGAAATTGAAGCTACTTTTTCAGCTTGTCTCTCTAGACAATGTGGGAATATGGCATGCTTATCTAGACTTAATCTTTTTCTAATGTGCCACTTGTTCAGGTTTTTTTTTAAAATCCTGTTCCCATTTGTAGTTTCCCTGACCATTCCCTGATGTTATCAAACTGATTTTAGGATAAGTGCAGCTACAAAGTAAACTTGGCTTGTTCCTTTTTCCAGGGTTGGGAAAGTTTGGGAAAGTTGAGGTTTTTAATCCCAGGAAAAAGAACTGAAAATATTTACTAAAGGGAAGATATTTTCTCAAGTGGAACAGGGATGGAGAAAGTAAGAGAAGCAGAGTGGATGGAGGAGTGAAGTGGGAGGCTGCAATCAGACTACAGCTGTTTTCTGGCCATGCCAGGGGGAAAGACTGAGCTGGAGGTCCTGAAGCAAAAACATTGGCTCAGAGAGCAAGTCATATCCTGGGCATCCAAAGCAGCACGGACAGCTGGTCAAAGGAGGTGATTCTCTCTCTCCACTCTGGTGAGATCCCACCTGCAGTGCTGCATCCAGCTTCAGTCTCCCAGCACAGGAAGGACATGAACCTGTTGGAGTGTGTCCAGAGGAGGCCACCAAGATGGTCAGAGGCATGGAGCACCTCTCCTATGAGACAAGGCTGAGAGAATTTAGATTGTTCAGCCTGGAAAAGAAAAGGCTTTGGGGTGACCTAATTGTGGCCTTCTACTATCTGAGGGGAGACCATTTACAGGAGCATGTAGTGACAGGACAAGGGGGAATGGGTTTAAACTGAGAGCAGATTTAGAGAAGATATTGGGAAAAAAATGTTAACTATGAGGGTGCTGAGGCCCTGGCACAAGTTGCCCAGAGAAGCTGTGGATGCCCCATCCCTGGAAGTGTTCGAGCCAAGGCAGACAGGGTTCTGAGCAACCTGGTCTAGTGGAAGGTGTCCCTGCACATGGGAAGGGGTTGGAACTGGATGATCTTTAAGGTCCTTTCCAACCGAAGCCATTCTATGATTAAATGAACACGTTCCCCCTCCAAGTGAAGCACTGCGGGAGGGCAGCAGCCGCCGCACCGCGGCCGGGCCGAGCCTCGCGGCAGGGGCCGCATCGCCCCGGGCCGTGCCCGGCTCGGCGCTTCGCCCCCCTCACAGCGTCTGTCCGGCTCCACCAGCCCGGCCCGGCCCGGCCCAGGCAGCGCTGCTCCGGCCTCAACACCTGCAGCGCCTCTGCCCAGCCGGGCCCGGCCACGCGGCCCGGCGCCATTTTGGGCCTCGGCGCGCCTCCGGCGGGCTGTGCCGGCCAGCCCCGGCCCCTCGCCGCGGTACTCACGGGCAGGGCGCGGCGGGCCCGCCGCTGCAGGAGGAGGAGGAGGTGGAGGAGCAGCACCCCCGCGGCGCCCAGCGCCAGCAGCAGCCCCGCGCCGCTCCGCATGGCCGCAGCCTATCGCCGCCGCCGCTCCGGCCCTGCCCCCGGCCCGCCTCCCGCCGCGCCCGGCACCGCGGCCCCGGCCCAGCCTCATTCAAACGGCAGCAGCGCCCGGCACCCGCCGGCTCCAGGTAACGCGCGGGTGGCCGCGGGGTGGGCCGGGGTGGGTCGTGGCGGCCCCGCGGAGCTCTGGCGGCCGGCTCGCACGGTGACCTTGCCCGCGGGGGGCGCGGGCATCTCCTCTGCGCGGCCTCTCCCGCAGCCGCCACAAGCCTGGGCGGCCGCGCCCCCCGGTGCCTCCCCGGGCCGTGAGCGCGTTTGGGGCCCCGTCAGCCGCGTCCCGGAGAGGGGCCGGGCCGGGCCGGGCCGGCGGGACCTGCCAAGGACCTCCGGCCTCGCCCTCTCCCTGCAAACCTCCCCAAAACCCGCGGGGACGCCAGCCGCGCTCCCGAATTGGATCAAACCACCGGGATTTCTGAGGATTAGCCGAGCCAGCGAGCCTCCTGAGCGCTGTCCGCTCCCTCCCTCCCCATCGCGGTGCCCACCGCTGCTCCTTCTGCGGTAATTTCAGTTTTTCAGCCCAGGCCTGGTTTCCAGCAGGCCCCGAAGCTGCCGCGGTGGCGGCCCGGCCTTCGGCAGAGATGCAAACCAGCCCTAACAATTAGATGCCGTTTCTCAGCTTCAATAAAAGGGACTGGGAGATGTTTTTTGTGCCTTGGGTTAGTTTTATCCAAGATAAATGTGATTGAAATTGACTTTGCATACCAAAGTCTCGTTCTTGAGATGTTTTCACTCGGTATTGAGTTTATTGGTGGTTCCCTGTGCTTAGTCCAGCATCACCAGCTATTTAATTACCAAACAATGTATTTTTAACAGTGTGGCTGTTAAAAATAGCTATAAAGCTATTTATATAGATACTAGCTATAAAGCAAAGGATTGTTTTGGAAACATATCACATGTGACTTGAAGGTATATTTTTGTTTGAAGTTATTTCATATGGCTCATTTGAAATAATATATTCCGTATGAATACCTTAATTTTTACCCATTTCAGCAAAAACAGTTAAAGATGCATTAAAGAAGAGAAAATGACATTTTCGTTAAATGTCTCCCTGCTTGATAGTTTACTTAAAATGCTTTTCCTTATTTAAAAGCATCTTGGATGGCTGAAGGTTGAGCTGTTTATCTCTGTGTGAGGGACTGCAAGGGGAGAAGATGAGTTCCTTTGGACTGTATTTTGCTGTTGAAAAACATGGAGTCAGCATGTCTTACAAAATAATTGAGCAACTAAAACAGAGGTGCTATCTTGTGTTGCAGAGCTAAGGAAGAATAGTTTTGCTTTTGGTAAAGTGTGCTAGTTGAAAACATGTTGGCCACCAAGCTGTCCCGCCCTCTCTTGAACTTCTCTGTGAAAGCCCTGAATTTCAAGGACCCAGGGAATGGCTTCAGGTAAGTAACTTGGTGGAAAAGAAGAAAGAGTGACATCTTGAGTAAAGCACACGTCAAAGACTCACTTGATGTCAGTGGGACAGTTTATTTACAGAGTCACAAGGTGGTTGAGGTTGGAAGGGACTTCTGAAGGTCATGTGGTGCTGCCACCCTGCTAAAGCAGGGCCTCTCTGAGTTGGTTGCCCTGAGCTGTGTCCAGAGGTGGCCTCTGAGTATCTCCAAGAATGGTACTCTAGAACCTGCCTGGACAACCTGTGCCAGGGCTCAGTCACTGAGCTGAGCACAGCAGAGATGAGCTCTATATGCAAGGAAGGGTTTGCAACATGTTGGATTTCGTTTTTTTTTACATTGCAGGTAAAAAGTTCAGTATCCATCAAGAGGTTTGTTTGGAACATCAGCAAGTAGGCCTTGCTTCAGTGCAAGAAACTGTCATATATTTCTGTGACATCCAGATGTTAAAGAGGCAGCGAATCCCATGAAATGAGAAAGTTGAGAGGGAGGGTTTTAGTGAGAAATGGAGGTGGGTTGAGTAATTAAGCTGGTTCTTTTCTGCAAATGAACAGAAGATTGCCTATCTAATTCTAATTTCTAGCTCTGAAAAACCCCCAACATTTATATTGCTGTATGATTGGAACTTATAAGTCCAAATTCAGAGCAAGTTGAGTGCTTTCCCTGGCTTTGTTTTAGAGCCGGGTTCCCAAACAGCAGTGTGTGTACCACTAATTGTACATAAGCCATTTAGAAGGGGCTCATGCCCTGTTAAACAAGAACTGCCACCTCCAGTGTTGCTCTGCTGCTGCTGATAGCGATGTCCAGCATCATCACGGTCAAGGGTGGCTCTGGTTACAGGGTGTTGGAGATAGCTAGGCTGTTAAGAGATTTCCTGTGCAAACAGACATAGGTCTTTTATCTCCTATTTGCTCCGCATACACCAGAGTTCATCTGCAGGAATCTGCTGTGGCCTTAAAACACGAATTAATGTTTTATTAACTTGAGGAAAGAATTTTCAGCATATTCTTGTTTTTTTTTCTTCCATCTTCTGTTTTGCTTACTGTGTATTTGTGCTTTGTGTGTCTTGTACTCAGGGCAAACCTGTGTTGCATTTGCAAATCCCCACAAGTTTCTAAACCTGCAGTGGAAATCCAGCTGTTCATTGAAAGGCAGTGCTGCCACTACAGCAGCGTCTTAATGCACTGAAGCAGCATTTTTGTACTTGACTCTTCAAGCTGATGACTCCTTTTTTTGGTGTAACTGAACAAAAGGCAGTGCATGATTACAAGCACAAATTCAATTTGAGGACCATCTGTGGGTTCTAAAAGTCTCTGTTGTGGTCTCTAGAATTCAGTGATGCAGAATGACAAAAATGGCTTATGGTACATTAGTGTGCCATGTGGGGGCTCACATCGCTTCCTGGTTGTTCTGCTGATGACTTTCCTGCTCAGCAGCAGCCAACATCTGTTCTTCTTTTGCCATTGCCTTCAGGTCAAGATAGGCAGAATATCTAGTAGGTGTTCGCTACAGATTATTGTGAATTGAATGCAGCAAATCAGTGCTCTGCAGTGAAATAACAGGACCAAACATGACACTGAAAAGTAAAAACCAAGTTCATTCAACCAAAAGAAATGTTATGAACATTTTTTGGGCACTTTAAGACACACCAAGGATCTTACTGTTGAGGTAAAAGTTTCAATCCAGGATTGCAGGTCAGTGATGTTAACACACACTGCCTGGGGACTGACCTTTGCAGCAATTAAGTTGGCTACAGCTATTTCAAGAGCTGATTTGGCTTGTGACACTCTAACTTAGAAAAACAGCTTAACTGTTTCAGGAGGGCGAGTGAACGCCATTGCCTGAATGTGTCATCTCCTTTCCCATCTGGTTCAAAGCTTCTGCCTTCACAGATCCCTTGGTTTTCTGAGATACGGCTCAGAGGCCAGAGCATCTGCAAGCTGCTGTGCAGCATAGCACAGGTCACCCTGCGAGCTGTCTGAGCTGGAGAGAATTGTGAATGATTATGCAAATTTACTTAGAAACAGAAAAGCAGCCTGGAAGATAAGCTCTGGGAAGGATAGGTGCTGTTAGAGGAGCCAAAGGGTAGATGAGGCACAGCAAGTCTAAGGGAAGGCTGAAAGCTCCTAGAGGGCAATGTCAGTGCCCAAAGCAAAAATGAAAAAGCTGATAAAGTCCAGAGAGGTGACTGACAAGGACAGAGCTTGGGGTCACTCTGATTTGTTGTTCAGGCCCAGTTTTGATGAATGATGGCAAGACTTAAGACAGAGTGATGCTACTGGGTAACATAGCTTTTCTAAATGGAATCTCATTTCCTAGAAGGCATTGTTGCTTTGCTCTGGTCTGTCTTTGTGAATATGTTTTGTGTGCTGGGAGTCACACATACTATGCGGAGGAGCTTCAGATCTGCATGGCAAGTATTGCTCAAAGACAGTGTTTCTTAGCTTAAACAGCTGCAAAAACGGGATGTAAAATCTGAGTGTATTTAATGGGTAGATGCTGCAGGGGAAGAAGTGTCATCCAGGATGAAATAAAGATGGAGCTGTGTGTAAAAGGAGTGAGACAAATCCAAGCAAATTCAGCCTCAGGCTGGGTATCAGAGACAAAGCCACAGCAGAATACCTTCATCAGACAAATTAATAACTTCCCATACCCCAACTTTGTGCACATCTTAAGTGAGGGTGTTGTTGCTTTTGGAAATGCAAACACTGCACTGCCCGCTTTGTGGGTGAAAGCAGCTCTGTGCCTCCAGACCAGGAGCTATTTTAGAATACTTTGTAATACCCAGACAGCTTCTGCAGCTGGAAATAGCAGCAAGGTCTTTGGAGAAACAAATGTGTCATACTGTAGGAAACACACAGGCTCAGACTAAGGAGAAGTATAGACTAGATTCCGTCTTCCCAAATGACAATTTACATCATGTTTGTAGGCAGCACTACATTCCCTTTCATGTGTATGTTGCTGCAGCAGGGTATGGATAAGCTGTTCCACATCTGACTGTTCTGTTGGTTTGGGTTTTTTTAACAGGCCCGTGCAGAGATTTTCCTTCCCTCTCTTGTCCCCATGTGGCAGCCGCTCTTATGCAAATGAAGTCGATCAGGTGAGTGTGACTGTGGCTTCCAGGAACTAGTTCTGCTGAGCAGGGGTTTTAAAATCCCTGAAGCCTGATGACCAAACTCATCTTTGCAGTTTGCCAGAAAGACTCCAAGCTGGACCTCTCGAGCATGCTCCACATTCTTTCCTAGCACCGAGCTTCCATTGACGTAGCACGGTATGTGCTGCTAAGCATGGAAATAAACAATCATACGAGTGGGTTTTTTCTATTTTTGGAACTCACTCAGCAGATTAAATGTTCCACCTTACAGTGGAGGGAATCTGCATGGCAAATTCTTAATAAAGCACTCTTTCTGGAGAGTAGTTGTTTAAAGACATGTAAATAAATCAGTGTGTCCTCACCACTCCATCTAGAGAGTGGCCCTTTTTAGCAGCCCTCACCTTGAAGATACTGACTTGCCAGGAGCAGTGCCAGGAAAAAGGCAGGGGAGTGTTTGTCATCTTGTCTGTCTTGTGGCACAGAACTCAGCACTGTAGCAGTGCTAGAGCATGCACAACTTACTCCATAACTCTGGAACAGCGTTTCAGAGGAACTCAGATGTGATCCTTGCATCACTGCTGGGCTTCCAGTGTGAGAAGCCTTTGCTGCTGCTTCCACCCAGCTTCCACCCTGATCAGTCCTTGAGTATGCTGGGGAAAGCCAAATTTATAGCTTGTTAAAAGAGATGAGTTGGAGTGAATTGCAGGCAATTATTATGTAATCACACCCACAGCAGCACCTTGGATGTGCAATTGTTGCTGTTGGACTGTCTGATGCACCTTTTTAGATTGTTATTTTACTGCTTGTTATTTAACTGCTGCCTGTTTTTGGGGTAGAAAAAGGACTTTGGAGAGGGAAGGAGATATACTTCCATTTAAATTGTAAATTGGAAAAATAGGAAGACCAGAAAAACACAACCAGACAAAAAGAGTAACGACCTACTGGTCCTAATTTCATATATTAACCTCACTTGAATCTTAGCTCTTAGAACCCAACTCTAGAGGGCTTAGGTGCTAGAGAGAGAAAGACAAGTGAGCAGTCAGTAAGATTAAACTATATCCTTTCTTGAAACTGTCTTCTCCATGCCCTGTGGGCTACATGAACACAAGAGTGGTCTCCTGCCTGCTCTGAACATATAGGAGCAGTTCCTGATGGAGGGAAAATATGTCTTGGGAGCTGTCTGGTATATTTTCAGATTTCAAGATGGATGTGAACTGCCAGAGCATGGTGTTTTGCTTGGTCTGTTTGCCTTGGAAGCCTGTTGCCAGAGGTGCTGACCTCCTCCATGTTGGGAGGGCAGCGCTCCTGCCTCACTGGAGTGAACTCAGTATGAAAATGTCATTTCTTGTGTTCAGGAGGCACTGGGTGGCAGGAGGCAGTGAGTGTAGAGAACAGACTGCTCCTGGCCGAGGATGTGACTTGTTCTGTGTGCTGCAAATCACTGATATCAAATACTCAATTCCAGTGCATTTTGTTCTGGTTTGTTTTGCAGATTGGCAGCAGAGCTGTGCTTATAACAGGCTGTGACTCAGGGTTTGGATTTGCCTTGGCCAAGCACCTGCATGACAAAGGTTTCATTATTTATGCTGGCTGCCTACAAAAGGTAGGGAAAACAAAATCTGTTCTTCACCTGTGGCATGTGCAGTGACACATAGCAACTCCAGTCTTCCCTCTCCACTCTGCACAGCTTTCTGCCAAGGAGAGGGAGGGAAAGGGAAAGACACAGGTGCTTGACTTTCACAGAGCAGAACCAGGACTGAATGGTATCTAGGGAGGTTCTTATTTAAGTCACAATGTTGTGGTCTGTTCCATGTCTGATGAACTGGAATCCCAAATCTAATTTTATAGGCTTAACCATAAGCAAAGTTTGGTGTCAGACTGTAGTCTGGACCTTTGGCCCTGCTCTCACTCTGTATATATTTATGCAGGCCTTATTTTGATTAATTTTGAAATACACCAAACTGCCAGTGATTTTATGGCATGTGTTTTGAGCATATTTTTCTATATTCACAAGCACAGCCATGCCATGGTGTGTATTGGGGGTCTCCTGAAATAGCTGGGTGGGTGATGGAGTCCTACTAGTGCAAATGAGAGAAGAATGAGGCCACAAACAGCTGAGTGACACAGCCTTGATATGCTCTGAAGGAGATCTTGGTGTGACAAAGCATTGATGGTCACAGAGAACAGGAGAGAGTTTTAGTCTCTCTCTCCTTATGAAGCACTGCACTTTTTTTAGCTGCATGGCCATTTCCTAACATAAACAAACTTACTCTTAAGGATATCCTGGGGTGGGTCAGTTAGTTTGATCTAATCTTTTAGCTCACTCACCACTATAAACATATCTTGTATAGTGATACTATTTAACGAGAATTTGCCAGGTATTCTTTAATGTTATCCGACTTTCTACTGGTTTCTTTTTGCATTATTACTAAGTTTTGCTTAAATTAGTAGTGTTTCTGCTGCATTTTTTCAAAATAGGTGTCTGTCTCGATAGCTCTGTCTTGTGTCCCAGTGTTGGGTCAAAGATTTATTTGTTAACCTAGGCTCCCTCTACAGGCGTCACAGCAGAACAGGACACTTGGTACAAACTGCTGCCTTTTGAAAGGGCTCAAGACAGAGGGTAGAGAAGTACTTTTTTGATAGATGTTTCTACTCAACTTTTGTAACTGAAGATCAATATTAGAGAATATGAGAACACTGCAAACTTAAAAAGCACTGTTTAGAGTAATAGTCTGCCTCTATGTTGACTGAAGTCAAAAACTTCAGAGTTGCAAAGTTACTTATGGGTTTCATTTCTTTTGTCTGAGCTGCTAAAAAGGCACCATTTTCAGTGGACATACCTTACAGTTACTGAAACCTCCCTACTATTTTTGTTGTCTTCAGTACTTTTTCTACTGAATGCATGTTCATGGAAAATCTTGGCCTCTGACAATTTCAGCATAAGCTGACAAGCATGCCAGAAGTCTTTTAGACTTTGATCAATATTTACTTCCTCACAGAAAAATCAGCAGAAAGCTTTGCAGTATCACTCTGTAATTAAATATTGCTTCTTTAGCTGAACTCACACACCATGTTCCAAAATCTGTGTGGCCATGCCAAGAATGGTAACAGCAGTTGTCATCAGAAAACACTGGAAAATGCCAAAGCTCTCTAGTTAGCTGAGTGGCCTCTCATGTGTCTTCAGGCCATTATACTTTCTGTAGAACAAAAACAACTCCAGGTGACTGAGCTGATTTTTCATTGTGCTACAGGCTTCTCTAGCAAAACCATAAGCAGAATTCTGATCAGAGTATAATTATTGTTGGTGCTGATTTTAGCAGCAGAAAAAGCTTGATGTTTTTAGATGCTAGATAAAAGTGGAGGTAGAAATAAGGAATATAATCTTTGGTTTGGATATATTTGACCTAGCCTGATGTAGAGGAAATGACTCTGAAACTTCAAATGTCACTTTCATGGGATTGTTTTTCACAGCACACCTGCACATCAGGAGCAGACTGCTGCTTGGGGAGCCACTGTGTCCTCAGGACATGCACAATTCTTAGGAATGCCATGTCCTTACTGCAGATTAAAGGTGCAGGAGCTTGTACTGAGCAGGGGGTGCTTGCTGGGTGCCTTGCTGCAGCAGATCCACCTCTGGCTGCTTTCTTGGTGGTTAAAGCAGTTTGTACCAGCTGACTTGGTACAGGACTCACGGTCAGATGGAGATGCTTGAGGAATGGTGTTCTGCAGGACCAGTCCTGTCTGCTCCCCTTCTTCCTAGGGCTGTAGGACTGTCCTGAATATTCTGTGACTGCCCTGTGCACTCTTTTGCTGGATTTGATATTGGTAGGTGTTTGATATTCTGCACAGGCTCTTTAGCCAGATGGAAACCGGCACTTTCTTCCTCTCTAGGACAAGGGGGAGGGTGGCTCCAAGGAGCTGGATGCCATGAAGAGTGATCGAATGAGAACTGTCCAGCTCAACGTCTGTGACAGCAAAGAGATGGACCGGGCAGTGGAGCATGTGCAGAACAGCCTCGAGGACCCAGAGAAAGGTGGGTGTATGCAGTGGGCTCTGAGGCAGCACAGGGACAGCAGCTCCCTTGGCTGGGCTCTGAGAGCATGGTCAGGGTGCATTTCAAAAGCTGAGCATGTGATTGAAGGATACAAATCTTTGAGGAGCAGCAGGGCAGAGCAAATGGCCTGTTTGAATATTGTACCATATCAGAAAGGAGCTTCCCACTTCACACAGGATCTACAAAGAAAACTGCTTTGTTCTCCACTAACTCCTGTAGGGACATTGGCAAAAACCGGAGTGGTGTTCAAGGCTCTGGGAGTAGTACTTTGTTCCTGTGAACTGAAGTTTATTGTGACTCCCTTTCTGTTGTAAAACCTGCCCCATGCCCAAAGATTGGGAACTACAAATGGAAATGTGTCCCCCACTCTTTGAAAAGGCAAAGGAAATTGAGAGGTTTTCCAAAGAATTTCCCACGAAGCCAGTTGGGTATCATTAATGCTATTGTAGATACTACCATTTAGAGTTCAGGGGGTAGCTGTACTGATTTTCTTAGCCTGCCTACTTCATTCTACTGAGGTAAGCAGCAAATTCTGCTCCAGTACTGGGAAAATTGCCTTTGCTCATACATTTCTGAAACCTTTCCACCCTTTGAAGTACTCTTTTCTGCTAAAGAATATCCACATTCAACAGAAGGTTGTTTTAAAGCAGAACAACCAGTAATGTTTTGGTTTGGAATTTATTTTTATTTTCTTTGTATTTAATTTTTACATATGGATCTTCTATATAAATTAGGTTTTCTAGCTCTGTATTCTCAAACACAGGCCAGAATGAAGTTGCCTTTCTTGGGCTTTTTCTGATAACACAGATCTTACCAATTAGTCAACAGATAAAAGTGAGTTTTTCTGAACAACAGACAGAAGCCTTTCTCAGACTTTTCTCAGCATGTTTCATGTACCATTGGAATATTATATGAAATGAGTTGATTTCATTTAAAAATCCTTTTTAATCTTTCTTTTTATTGTCAAATGAGAAGGAAGCTTGCCATTTTGGTTGCAGCAGAATAAAAGGGAGAGGCCATGGCATGCATGCTCACCCATGCCTACACCCTCCTTCCCAGCACTGCAGACACTCTAGTTCTTATGGTAACAGAAGGGATTTTACTTTGAAAGAATTACTCTTTTGCTTCTTAAAATGTAATTTCTATTCTTATTATTTGCATTATATATTTTGCTTCTTTTAAAAAATTATGATGGGTAAAAAAGGAGTGGCAAGGAGAACAGCTTAGACAAGGCTGAAGTTCTCTGCTGGCTCAGAACTTCCTGGGAAGCCTCATTCACAGTACTTTGTGGCTGCTGTCTTGGGTGGTACAGGCAGATCTCTGTGGTGGTTCTGTTTTCTCAGGTGACTGAAGTGCATGCTGGACTCTCTTCTATCTGGTCTTCACCATCACAAGTCATAATAAAAAACTCTGTTGTGTGGTTCAATAACCTACTGGCACAACTAATGGTGCTTGATTTTGTCTTGCAGGGCTCTGGGGGCTGGTTAACAATGCTGGGATCTCCACATTTGGGGAAGTTGAATTCACCAGCATGGACACCTACATGGAGGTAGCTGAAGTGAACCTGTGGGGGACCGTGCGAACCACCAAGGCTTTCCTCCCACTCATCCGGAGGTCTAAGGGTGAGTGGCAGAGCTCCTGACTGGCTCTCCCTGTAGCAGGTCCCTCATCCTGCCACATCTTGCTGTGTTAGAGGCCAGAAGGTCTGTGGCACTTCTCTCTGCACCATGGACACCTCCCTGCCCTTAGAGATGCAATGTGGTCCCCAGCAGACACAAGGATTGCCTCACCTCTCTGAGTTACACAGTGAGACAGCAGGCCTGAAAAACAGTTCTTTCTGTTTCCCGTATGTGCTGCCTTCTCCTGCAACATCCCACACAAGATCTAATCCATTATATCTTCTTTTACCTGCTCAGAATCTGCAGCTCACAATCAATTACAGTGCCAGGAGCATTCCTCCCAGCTATATAAAAATCAGCTGTGGCAGGGTGGGCAGCAGCAGTGCACAAAGCTTCTTGCAGGGAAGTTGTTATTTTGCTCTGCTACTATGAGAGCCCGTGATGTAGGAAAAGAGGGGATTGTACAGCAAAGGCATGCAGACCTGGAGCTTGCATGGGTGTCAGCATAAAGGGGCAAAAGCTTTCCTGTGCTAGGGCCTACTGCCTGACTAAATGAGAGTATTTTTCACTCTCAAGGCATCCACATCCCTGTGCTGTGCATCCCTGGGCTGGATGTGGGCTGGGCAGCCCTTCTTTTACTATGGAAGGTTATCCACTTCTGAGGTCCAAGTTTCTCTAGCACAACTTAACAATGAGCCCTGGTAGAAAGTGCAGAGAACTCCAGCCTCTACCTAGACTACAGCATCCACATCCTCTTGCCGGCCTTTTCCCCAGCCCAAATGGATGGCTTCTGGCAGGGAGAAAGGCCTCTGTTCCTGGAGCCATAACCCAGTTGTCACGTGGAAGAGTGCAGTGGGCTTAAGCTGCTCTGCCCATTGGTGGTACAGGAACAATCTATTTCATTTTGAGAAACAGACACTCTGAGCCACCACTGGCCTTTGATTTGCAAATAAACAAGCTCAGCTTTGGTGCCAGAGCCTTTCCTTGTTCCTGGTTGTACTTGTCTGGGCTCAGTCCCAATTGCTGCTGAGCAATCCTGTTTCCCCCCATGCAGGCTCTGTCCAGCCTCTCCTGTGTTCCCCATAGCACTGAGCTTTGTGTGTCAGCATGTGCCTGTTCCCTCAGGTAGAATGAGCCAAGGAGCACAAACCTGAACGCCGGTGCCTAGGACAGCAGTGCTCAGGCAGAGCCACGAGCGGGTCTGCCAGGCAGTGGGCAGTGGACAGTGGGCGGGTGCACGTTCAGGAATGTGTCGGGCGGTGCCGGTACCCGCTCCAGGCCAGGTACCCCGGCTCAGCTGTGCTCTGCCCGCCCCCGCCTAGGTCGCGTGGTGAACATCAGCAGCATGATGGGGCGGATGGGCAGCCCGGCCCGCTCACCCTACTGCATCACCAAGTTCGGCGTGGAAGCCTTCTCCGACTGCCTGCGCTACGAGATGCAGCCCCAGGGCGTCATGGTGAGCATCGTGGAGCCCGGCAACTTCATCGCCGGCACCAACCTGTACAGCCCCGAGCGCATCAAAGCCATCGCCGACAAGATGTGGGACGAGCTCCCCGAGATCGTGCGCAAGGACTACGGCAGGAAGTACTTCGACGAGCAGGTCAGCAAGATGGAGTCGTACTGCAACAGCGGCTCCAGGGACACGTCGCCGGTCATCGAGAGCGTGGCGCACGCGCTCACCTCCACGGCCCCCTACACCCGCTACCACCCCATGGATTACTACTGGTGGCTGCGCATGCAGATCATGACCCACATGCCCGCCGCCATCGCTGACCGGCTCTACGTCTACTGAGGCCTCGCGCAGCTATCCAGGTGGGAAATTTGTTTGAAGAGAGCTTTGTACACACTTCCCATTAGTCCTTTTTAAATTTTTCTAACCTCATTTCAGAGTACTGTATTTTAGCTCTAAAGGGTTCATTTAAATATCTGACATAACCTAACAGGCAGTAATTTGCAAGGGATGTTTCATAGGCAGGAATATGTTACGTTTGTGCGGGGACAATGATTTTTTTGCTATTTATTTCATGTAATCCTTTCTTTTTTTCACCTCAAATATGAAGCTGTAATCATTATTTAAACTGCAATTGCTCTGAAGCTTTTTCAGAATAATTTCTGCTGATGGCCAAACACAATCTTCACAGTTCCTGCCTAGGATGCAGTCTCCACACCATAAAACAGAATCCCTCCATGCTCTAATGGCAAACCACTGCTTCCTCATGACAAAGAATGTCCAACTGACTTTTCCAGGCCTGGTCACAGTAGCCCAAGGCAGAGCAGAGACTTCTTTAACTTGGGGATCAGAACTCAAAACGCTCAAGGTGCTGAAACTGAGCAACTGACCCCATCCCTTACTCTCATAGAATTATACTGATGAAACCCTAGAGAAAAGGAACCAGTCTGCTTTTCTTGCATGCTTTCTTGCAAAGGAGTTCAACGACCCAGGGACTCAACCTTGCAGACTTTCACCACGGGAGTTTCTTACTCATATGAGCATTCCCATAACTGTGAGCAGCTTTACGCACAGGACTGCAGGTGTCAGGATTGGCCTGCAGTGACATTTCCCTTCTCTTCACCAGTATCTGAACATGAACTCCAGAGTTAGCTTGGAGAGGAGCTTCCCTTGAGCTCCATTGTGGAGGAGATGGAGCAGAGAGGGTTATAGTCACATCAGTGAATGCCCTTCTCTCCAGGGACCTCAGTTACAGCCAAGTATTTGTACAGCAGCTTGCACAGAAGGGCCTTAACCCTGACCAGGCCTCCAGTACTGCAGCACAGGTGATGATAACAATCATAACTTCCATTGAAGGAGTCACTGAGCTGAAATACATGCCACATGACATAGATCTATCACAACATCCATAACAATAATGTTAACTTTAGGAGCAGTCTCATTTCCATGATGGTTGTTTACATATCTGAGAAATATTTGTTTTGTACTTTAAGAAAAGAAAAGGAAAAAAAAAAAGAGCCTTTAATGAGGAATTCAGAAAGAGGAATTTTTTTTAAGCTTGAAAGACAAAAAAAAAGTAATTAATGACCATTGTTAGTGAAGTCAAAAAGAAAAGATTTCATGTGCTCTAGTAACATACTGTGACATGATCAAACTCCTTTGGCTTAATAAATGTATACATGAATGATAACAAAATTCAGAGGCTCCCTCTCTTTATTTTTGAAATCTGTAAGGTGAAGGCTCGTATTCTGTAGTGGTGAGGTTCATGCCTGTTACACACACACATCGTTCAGAGGCTCATTTGCAGTCTTGAGCCCTTCATGTCTGTACTGGGTATTGCAAGACTTATGTAGGAGTACCAGCTGTGTCCTGCATCTCGTGACAGGGATGCCTGGACTCTGTGTATTCACAGAGCTCTTAAACCTGCATTTGGAGTGGACTCTTGCAGATTACAAAGGATTATTATGGATTATTCTTAAGGGATCAGGAAAGGAAACTGAGCTCTGCAGAGGGGAGGGTAGTAGCAGTGATTCAGCAGGGTAGCATACAACAGGTCACTGACACATCCCAAATAAATTCCAGGGAGAGACTGGCTGGTTTCCAGACCTTCCTGATTTTCTCCAGAATCCCAGCAGTTGTAGCTACATCTTGAGTGCAGGACATATTGCCTTGTTTTCCAATACAAGGACTCTTCTCTAGGACGAAACATAAGTATGAACTACCCAGCAGGCACAAGGACTGAATGGCAAAGCAGAGCAAAACACCTGGATAACATTGTCTCTTGCAGATGACACAGCAGAGAGAGAAAAGCCTTTACAAGGGCAGTTCTTGTTGTCTAAAATTAAGCTTTTAAAATGATAAGTAGCATAAAAAAATCATGTAATTCCACTTGGGATGCTAGCTCCCAATTTCACTGCTGGGTTTTAATACAAATCAGTGGAGTTAGATATGGAGGTGTCCTGGTTTAGGGCAAATTTGGGAGGAAACTTCCAAAGGGGTCCCCCTAGAAAGCAGATTCAAGTGGCTCCTCCCCCAATTGGTTTGGGGAAAGATTTCCTTGGAGAAAAGTGAAAAAAACCTGTTTATTTAACAAGCAAAGTATTCACAAACATTAAAAATGAATAATCAATAATATTAAACAATAAAACCCCTCACTGTTCTGAAGAGATGGCAAATTCAGAAAGTCCTTCCTGTGGCGTGTAGCTTGGCTCGCTCAGTCTCTTATCAATCCCTCCGGCGCTGGAATGCAGCGTCTCGGGCCCCGATGGGCCACAGGCATGAGCTCCCAGTGTTCTGCTGGGGCTTCAGGCCAGAGCAGGGCCCATCCCTTCCAAGGAAAAGAAAAGCCACCATCTGGGGAACTTTTCTGCCTCAGCTAGCTAAAAAAAAACTAACTAAAAGCCGAGGAGAGCTCTTTCCCACTGTCCGTGCTGCAGATAGCACAGTCTGTGAAAAGGAATGCTGAAAGCTCTTCTCTTTATGTTTTTGAATACAACCACCTCAGACATTCCACCGCTTCTCCTTCTCCCCCCTTTCACTCTCAGATCTAGTTTTAAAGGTGCAAAACTTATTTCTGGGCTAAGCAGACCAATGGGGATACAATTCAGCATCATAAAGTCGCCCCAGGCCAGGAGGAAACTGAGTGCACAGCCAGGTTATCTCAGTTTAGCTCTGAGACCCTGAGCAAACGGAGCAGGTGTTCAGCAGCACCGTGTTCACTCCCGGCCAGAAGGATAAAGCTGAGCAGGGTATCTGAGCAGCAGATAAAGCTGCACTCACATGTACATGGCATTTCTTCTGGAGGCTCCTGAACTCTCCCATGAGGTGGCCTCAGGGAGCTCTGGAGCTGTGCCACTGCGCCAGGGCTGAAGGAGATGTGACAGTCCTGCTGCCCTGCAGTGCAACTCACAGGGAGCTGTGTGGTTTCGAGTGATGCAGAAGCAATGGCTGGGGTGCTCCTGTGCATCCACAGCTGTTCCAACATTTCTCTGTGAGTTTCCCTGACTCTGGGAGAGGCTGGCAGCGGATTTGTGGTCAGGAGGGCAGCAAGCTGGCTAGGTTTTCTGCTGGGATCTTGGCAATCCCCTGATTTCAGGGTTTGCCCTGAGAAGCGCATTATAAGCTAATCCCCTCTGGATTTGCATGACTGTCCTTTTGACTCAGAGGGCTCGAGGTCTGCCTGCACGGTGCCACTGCAGCTCCTGGAAGGGCTCCAGCCCAAGTTGATTTGAAAACTGAAAAGAGCAAAAGAGGACTTGGCCAGGCACCTGGTCCTCTGTACTCTCAAAGCTGCTTCAGTGACAGCTTCTGCTCCCTCAGGAGGAGCTGGGGAGCCTGGAGGGGTCAGTTTGTAGGGGTGCACACACCTGAGCTCCAGTCTGGTCCCAGCTGGCTGGAGGAAGGGCTCTCTCTTCCCAGATTTCCTGCAAAGCAAAGACCCTTGGCGATGATGCAACAGATCTCACTGTGCAGTGTCCCTTAGGCAACCTGGACTTAAAAATAACTTTGCCTTGGGTGGTGGGAAGTAGCAGAGATGGAGTAATTTCAACTACAGCTGTTACATCTTGTTCTGAGCCTTAATGTGGAAATCATAAAGTCCTACCCACTTCAGAAGTCCTACCCACTTTTTGCTCCTGGTGATGAGGGTAGTGAGTACCAGCGTTTAGTGACTCCCTACTGCCGCCTTATCAGGACAAAGTGCAGGGAGGTCATTTCACAGCCAGAAATTCACACATCTTCAGGAGACCTGCTCCCAGGCCCATATCCTGGCAGAGGTGTGATCCAGGCTCCCTCCCGGGTCTCAGCCCTGTGGGTGTGGCTGAGGCTTACCCTGGAGTGGCAGTTTGGAAACAGGACAGCTCTGGAAACAGAAAAGAGGAAAGGATCACTCATGTTCAGGCATTGCTACACAGCAGAGCACAGGATGTCTTCCCCACCTGAATTAATTATAACAATTATATAGGTCCTCAACTAAACATAAAAGTGGCTCAGTTGCTGAGCTACAAAGTCAAATCCCTGTCTGTTCTGAGGTTGGACTGAAGCCAAGGGGGTGTTGCTTCAAGGTGTATGTGCAGCTGCTGGGACTTCAAGGGCTGTGGCTCTGAAAAGAAAGAATCTCTCCAGAAAACAAGAAGGGAATCACAGGCATAACTCACACATCTGATGTCACTTCCCTGGGAAAGTACCACTCAGGATCACTGCACTGGTTTCTCTCCCCTCTTTCCCAACAGTAATGTAGGGCTTGCTGTGCAGCCTCAGGGCGCTGTGGACTTAAACTGGCACTTCCCTGTAGGAGAGGAAGTGCTGGCCTGGTACCACCAAAGCCGTAAGCAAGGAGTTCTTCCTCACTGAGCAAGAGTGCAAGACACAGAAGATGCCAAGGCCAGGAGCAGCCTGTGCACATGGATGGCCACCCTTTACTTATCACCAGCCCTCACCTGAGCATCACGACCCTCTCTGGGAGTGGGGGAAAGGGGTGCTGTGAGTATGGCCGGATGCTGGCAGTCAGATGGGGCAGCACATCTCCTCTGTCAGCTGCAGGGACAGACTGCCCAGAGCAGGCTCAGCACTGCCCCTGCCAGCAGGGAGGGTAGTGATGGCAAACACGGGATGCCAGCTTGGCCTGTGTGTCTGGAGACCTCCACCCCCACCATGCAGAGAGGGACACGCAGTGGCACAGATGCCATCCTGCAGCTCTCCTGCAACAACTGAGGGACAGCAGAGGTGGTTGCCTATCATTTTCTACCTTCCAAAAGGTCTCAGGACCTCAGGGCTGCCTAAAAACCACAAATTAGGCTGTTCTGCTTCCACAGCCAGCAGGCAGCTCCCTGCGGTCTGTGGGGAGCACGGGGGTGAGGAGTCTGGATAAGGTGTAGGTTGTTACCTTAAAATAATTTTTGCTAACATAGTGTTTTGTTTGTGGTTATTTGAAGATGCCTTTTTGTCAGCATCTGCCCCTGATCACATATGAGTGTTTCTGACTTTTTGGAGCTCTGCCACCATAAGGAACTGGAAGAGGGAGTGGACCTGGCTACAGCCTCCTCCAGTCATTCTCTCCCTCCCTTCCCAAGCACAAGGTTGTGCAATTATTTGTGTGATGTGGGGCACCTTCAGCAGAAAAGCTTGGGAGACCTGTGTCACCACCCACACGAGTCCTGGGGAAACAGAGCTCTCCCAAATCGGGGTGCTCTGGTTTCTCAGCCATGCAGCAAGTGGGTCAGCCCACCCACAGACCACTTGGGATCTGTGGTGCTAGGGAGCTGTGCCCTGGGAATTGCAGCCTCCCCGCAGCCACCCCAGACAGGTGCAGACCTTGCCAGGGACTTTGGCCATCCTCCCTTTGCTTGTCTGACAGGCTTCAGTGTGCTGATCCCTGGGGGGTTTGCTCCCCCTCACTGCTTACCTCTCCATCAGCTAATGAGGCACTGAAGAGAGGGCTTGTCTTTCCCAGCAATCTAGTCCCACGACTAGTCTTTTATGTCCAAGGAGGACATAGAAAACTAAAATCCCCCTCCTGATCTTGTGCGGGCATTCATCCTTGAGCTTTTTTTTTCATCTAGAGTTGCAAGCTGGGAAGCGACTGGAGCCTGCTCACCTCCTCTCTGAATACCCACACACCAAACCCCAAGAAAGTTCCTTGCTGGAGCTGGGGGTGAAAGTGTAAATGTTCCCATCCTCGTTTCTTCTCCTGCTGTGAATGTCAGAGCAGTAGCCTTAAAATGCAGTAATATCTGGAGCAATCACTGTGGTGGTATTTCTGACTTTGCCTGGAGCAGGATGAGCCATAAAACTTTTGAGATAACATGTTGCCACAGAGACTTGCAGCCAGTTTTTCAGGCCTTAGGAGTCTTAATGCTGCCAGAGCATCCAAGCCAGCCCACCCAGAGCTGGGCATTACTAGCACAGAAAGCAGCAGTGTTCTGTCATATCCATGAAAACAGGGCGAGTATTTGGTGCTTCCCCTATCTGAGATCTTGGAGGTATTGTGGGCACTTTACCAGGATCCAGTCGACCACACAGTGAAACTGGGGTGTTTGTTATCATGAGACTGCAGGTGTGACTGGTCTGAAGGAGAGACCAGAAAAATTATAGATTGGCTAAGCAAAACTTTGGGTTATTCTTGATGTCTCACCTCTGAATCTGCACTGAGTCTAAAACCAGAGAAAGATCTTAGTCCCTGATGGGTCGTCAGGACCTTGCTGCTGCCAGCTTGGGTTCCCCACCCTGACCATGGCTCAGGATCCCATTTCAGCCCTGCCTACAGCTGTGCATTCTGTCTGGAGTGGGGATGGAGGATGCTGGTCTTCAGCCCCGCTGGGCTGGCTCATCCCTACAATGCCTGCCTGACCCCCCTCTCCAATGGACAGAGCCCCTGATCCTGCTCAGGGCAAGAGCAGCCCTCTGGGACAAGGGGTGATCTGCTCTGATGGGGGTGCTCCTGGCATGCTGGCACTGCTCACACTCAGCCTGCTGTGCTTGGCAATGGTCCTGGTGGCACCACGAGGTCAGCACCTCCCTCTTTGTCCTGCCTCTGCTTCTTGACCCTCCTGCTGCTTCTCCCTGTGGAGAGGTCCCTGCCATCCCCCTGTAGCCTGTGGATGTGGCTCTGGCTGGGTGCTGGCACACAGCAGAGGGTGCTGGATCCGCAGGAGCAGAGGGAGCTGCTTTCCTCTGGCTGGCAGCACTTTCCCTGAAGCTCCTCTGGATGCCACCCTGCTCCTTGCCTCTCTGAGCCTGCTCTGTGGGAATCAGCTGCGCTTGGCAGAAATCTTTGCAGAGGAGGGAATCACCTTCCAGCCCATGGAGACAGGGATTTGCATTCCCTTTGCTGATGCTTTGGGGCAGCCCTACGTCTCTGTGTTGTTATCAGGAGTTTCCTGCAGCACTGAGTCCCTCAGCAAGGAGCTCACCTGCTTGGAGCAGCCCTTCCCACAAGGAACACCACTGGAAACCTGGGTTGTGCACAGGAGAGAAGGGGCCAAACCCCAGCACAACCCAGCCCAGCCCTGCTTGGATTGATACTGCCTGAACAGCATTCCTAGGGATGCAACCCTTCCTCCTCATCCTTTGAGTCCTTCTGAACTCTTTCCTTGTTTCTCAGCTCCTGGGAGATCCCTTGGGCTAATTCTCAGCAAGATCAATGCAGTGATCTTCCAGCTGTGTTGTAGGCACTCATGAGTGAGTGGCTTGGCAGGGTGAGCTGGGGTAGAAGGGCAGCAAGAGGCTCCCAGGCTTTCAAGAGATTGGTAGATTTTATTTTCTGCTGTTATTTCTAAAAGCAGGTTTCCTGTGCAGACTTGGTGCTGTCGGGAGGTGTGGGTGGGTGTTCTGTGGGGCAGCAGGGGATGTGCAGGATGAGATGGGCACACTGGGATGTGGCGGGGTGCCAGTGGGGGACAGTTGAGGAGGTTACAAGGATCCTGACTTAGGATGAGTGTGTGTCCTGCTCTGGCTGCCACTGGAGGGCCAGGGGGGTGGTGGTTGGGAGGACTGGCTGTCCCCAAGATGCTGGCCCTGACCTGAACCCCCTGGAGTCCTTCCTGCCACATGCCATCAGTGCTGTGGCCCAGCTGGGTTTCCTGAGTGCTGGGTGGAGGTGAACAATCGTCCCCAGGCCCTGAAAATTCCCTTTCATCCCTGGCAGATGAGAACAAGGGGCGACACATCCGCCAGAGACGATTCAGTGCTGGCACAGAGCACACACAGAGCCGAGCCGTGCACAGCTGCTGCTGGCCAGGCACGGGCTGGTACCACAGCACGGGGCTGAGCCCCAGGGAGCACCCTGAAAGGCCCTTTGTGGCCCTGGCTGCTGCACCCAGACCCTGGGCCACAATCCCTGCTCCCAGCCTCTCGCTCATGGCTGCATCCTACACACAGATGCCTTTGTGACTGAGTGATTTTGTGACCCGCTGCAGTTGTGCTCTGGTTTGCACCACAATGGATACCCAGGCCAAAATCCATCAGAAATTCCTCTTAGGTGGAGTGTGAAGCAGGAGCAACATGACTTTTCAGGGGTTTCCTCTAGACGTGGCCACCCTCAAGCTGTGCTAAGCAGAAGGGCTCATGTGGCAGTGTCTGGGCTGTGATGCCCTCCCAGGACATGCATCCCATCTGAATGCCACATGTCCCACGTGGCACTGAGAGTCACCAGCTCTGTTCCCAGCAAAAGCCCATGCCAGAGGGCTCACATGGCCCCAAGGTCTGTGTGCAGGAGCTGACCTGGCTCTGGGTGCCCTCTTACACACAGCTCTGCCCAGCAGCACTGGGGCTTTGCCTTGCTGCTCTGTCCCTCCCTGGAATGGAGAGTCTGCTGCTGATACTCCTCCTGGGGAGCAAGTGGGGCTGTAGGTGGCCCTAGGCTGGGCTCAGGGGTGTGGCCTGGTATGGACACGGGGTGGGGTCACACCGGGGAGGCAGGAGTGGGCAAGTGTCGTGGTGTCTGAGAAAAACATCAGGCATTTTTCTTTCCTGTTCCAAGGAAATGTTGGGGCCCTGGAGAACTGCATCTTCTGACTGCTGTTTCCCCTCTTATGTAATTCTTTAGGAAAAACATCCAGGCATGCCAGCTCCATCCCAGAAATGGAAAAAATGCACCAGAATTCCCAGCCCAGCTGATAGCCAGATCTCTGAGGAGGCAGGACACATGACACAGCCTGGCATCTCCAGGGGATGCCCACCAGGCTGAGCTCCTGCTCCAGTGGTGGAAAGCACCACTCCAGCACTGCCTCTCTCCCAGCCATGCAGATGGGACTGCCAGGATTGCTGAGATCTTTTAAAAGTGCTTTTTGGCAGGATTCACTGTGGTTTGACACAGCAGAGAGAAAGGGAATCCACCAGGAATTACCCCATGTCCCGTGGATGTCTGTTAGACTGCAGTGAGTATAAAAGCAGATGAAATTTTTCTAGGGCTTGGCTGAAACATTCTTTAGGCTCCACTGTGGGCAGTGCTTTGAGGCGAGCTGGTGGCTTTGATCCCTCGAGCAGTCGGGAGCACATGGGAGCTTCTGAGGCACTGCCGTGGTGAGCAGAGGGCAGGCAGGGATTTTGCTTTGGCAATGCTGCCATTAGCTCAGTCACAACTGTTTTGGAGATTTCTGACAGCACACAGGCAGAGCTGGATTTTAGCCAGCTGGTAACCAGGTAGGGGATGTGTCTTCAGCTGTAACTGTACTGGTACACATTGCAGCCCCACAGCAGAATTTTTAAAACATCGCATTCCTTATAAGACCTAATTTTGGAGGAAGTGTGAGTGCCATCAGTGGCAGCACCTACTGAAGTGTCTGCAGCAGTCCCTGAGCATGCAGAGGGAAATGCAGGTGTGGCTGTTTGGAGATGCTCCTCCCAGCCTGGGGGTCTTCACAGTGGGTCCCCCAGCAGGGGCTGTGACCCCTCTGACAAGCAGATCTGTCACCCTCCTGCCTTTCAGGATCAGCCCTTTTGCAGCCTGATTACAGGCCTGGCTGGAAATGCAGACACATGGTTTTGGAGTGAGTCACAGAGGGTTTGGTGGCTTTTCCCTCCTCGCAGCTCCCAGGATCAGTTGGCAGCATCGGCTCCTGGCCCCAGGGAGCAGATCCTGGCCCCAGGGAGCAGATCTGCAGCCCTTCACTTGCGGAGAGAGGTTTGGATGAGTGCTGGGCAGGCTCGGGGGAAGCAGCTAAGAGTGCCAAGTATTATTCTGGAGCTCTTTCATCTTTTTTGGGATAGAGACCCCAGAGATGGGTGGTGGGGAGGCTGGGCTTCCCAAAGATCCTCAGTGGAGGGGATCTGCTCCTGTGGACCTGGACTTGGTGCCTGCTGTGCTCCCTTTCCTATCCCTGAGGCAAGCAGAGCTTCTCCTCTTTCCTGGGAGCTCAGAGACCTGCCCAACTTGCTCCTCTCTGCCAGCAGGAGTTCCTGATGTGCCTGGTTTACAAGGAGGGGTGGGTTTTTAATTAAACTAAATGTGTTACAGCTGGGGGACACGGACAAGTGACAGATAGGAGAACCTTTCCCTGTCAGATGGGAACAGCAGCAGCATTTTTGGTGCACAGTGTGGCTCCAGAGGTCACATAACATCTGGGAGGTGAGGGGAAGCCTGACTGGGCTGCAGTCAAGGAGCACTTCAGGGAGGGAATTTCTCTCAGTGTGATATAAACTGACTGCTGCCTTTTATTTGATGTGCTGCTTGGGAGGGCACAGAGCTGCACCAAGGTGGGGACCCACAGATCAGCTCAGGCACTCAGGCACTGCCATCAGACATGTCCTGTGCTCACCCATCTCCTACACCATGACAGGCACGCGTTCGAGCACCACGTGTCTCAGGGCTGTGATGGATCCTGCTGCTTCCAGAGGCAGCTGCTCCAGACAGGCTCTCACCTGGAGTTTGCTCAGCTGTGGCTGTGTCTGGGCCCCACAGTGTTTGCAGCACTTTCCAGCTCTGCAGCAGGCAGTGACTGTGGAGGACCCCAGACATCCCTCATCCTCTAATTTGTAGCCCTCCTTGTCTTTCCTTTGCCCCTCACCCTGCTGTGAGCCTCTTCCCTGGGCTGCAGTCCTGGACTCTCCTGAGCTCCCTGCTCAGATTCCTGCCACCTTCACCAAGGCTTCTGCACCACCCAGGACTGTTCCCAACCTTCAGAAATGCTGATAATGCCCCACTTACTACTCAAAGGCTTACAGAGCCTTGCAGCAGCTGTAAATTGTGGGAGCTGTCTTTTGTGTAGAACAAATCTTATTTTATTTGTACTAGAAATAGGTTGAAGAACTGTCAATGAACAGCTTTGCAAACACATCCCAAAACAGTATGAAGGATCTCAGGGTGCATTTCCACAATTGGCACCACCAATGTCCTGCCTGATAACCCACTGGCTCCAGCACCATGGTTTAAAACAGCTTCAGCATCAGTTCATAGCATCAACATAAGCCTCTGGTATAACAGCAGCCCTGACATTTGTGCTCACTTACCTGTCTGTCTGTAATACCTCTAATCTATTATACCATTATTTATTGGTATGAAATTGGCTACCCAGAGCGACTGAAGGCTGTCCAGGGTCAGGAGGAACACAAACACCATTTTCTAACTCTGACACTCTGAGGCTCCTCACGGTGAAGGCTGCCAGTAGTATTGGCAGACATCACTGTGCAAGGGGAAGATGATTGCTGCAGGAGAACCACTTCTCCTGGGCTGCGTGATTCACCAGCCTGTGTGGGTGCCATTAATCCCCATGGGAGCGGGGGCAGGTGGCCTCACAAACATGCTATTCTTGATGGAGCATTGCAGTGATGCTGGCAATGCCATAGAGAGGTTGCCCCAGCTCTGGGGGAACATTTTCCCCTCGGAAAATACTCAGAGAGGGTGCAGGACTGCTCTGCAGCTCATGGCACATTAGCTGGGTCATGCTGTGGGCTTTTCCAGTGACACCTGCCATCCTGCAGTGAGAATCCTTTCTTGCCTGGCAGAGTCTTTGCCACTGAGCTTTTCTCTGCAGCAGCAGCTGTGCTGTGCAGAGTGAGGTGAAAAGCTCATTGTATTCACTCACTTCATGGGAGCTCCTAGACCCTCTGTGGTTCCCCACAGGAGTGATTACAGGTAACCTTGCTGGGTGAAGCACCTTGAGCCCTGCCCTCACAGCAGCACAGTCTGTGTTGCAGCCCCAGGGCCAGCTCCTGGGCTCTGCTGGGGGGAACAGCTGGGCCACTGGGGATGCTCACTTCTGCCCTGGCAGCTGGGTCCTGCACTCCTCTGCACTAGCTGGTCTGACACACACAGCACTTTGGCACGAGCCATGGAATACTCAGTTTGCAATGGAAATGTTTCCTGCATTCTCTGCCTTCTCTGCTCCTCAGCAGCACCTGGAATCCCTGTGCCTTATGGTTTGTATGAAAACGTAGGTGATATCTAGGCACAAAAGGCATAATTAAAGAGAGGAAGATACACAGAGGAACCTACACAGGGGTGCAAGGTGAAGAGATTCTCCTTCCCAGCAAATGCTTGTACATGGGATTTACTGACTGCCTTTGTGGAGGGGAGGCTTGTAGGAAAAAAAATACCTTATTTTTCCCAAGCTTAAAAATCCTGATAAAAATCTGTGTTCATGTGTTATTTATTGCCAGAAAATATTTGTCTGACAATTATAATCACTGCTAGTATCTCCAATGTGTCTTAAAGCTTAATTGCCTCATCCTTTTTGTTAGCAGTGAGATAATTCTTGCCTCAACCAATAATTATCCCATAGCAGCTTACAGCACCTGTGCGCAGCAGCTCTGTGTGCTCGGGAAAGGCCATTTGCTGACTCTCCTGAGAGCCTCCCCGAGGCACGGCACGGACTGCAGAGCTGTGCTGTGGGTGGGGATGGAGGTGAGGAAACCTGGGGCAGGAGCGGCTGTGGGGACCGGGAGGCGAGCAGCAATACAGGAGAGACACAAACACCAAGAGTTGAGCCAGCGTGATCACTGTGCCACAGTGATCCACTCAGAGAGTGGTAAAGTGCCCAGGGGCTGGTGTTTAGGGGCTCCCTGCACAGTGCCACTGGGGCCGACCGGGAGAGGAGGTGCTGCTGCCGCCCAGCACAGGGCACAGAGGGCTGCACCCTCCCGACCCTGTCCCAAGCGGTGCTTTCGCTCACCTGAACCCTGGGGGCGGCCAGCTGCTCACACAATCCCCGCAGCAGCTCCGTCTCGGGGCTCCCTCGACAACGGCACAGCCACGGGAAGGCGGATTTGCCCTCTGATTGCCTCTTGTTCCAAAAGGCAGCACGCTGTAAGACTCGTTACCTCAGACTAGTTTTAGCCCTCCTGTAAAACACATTTTGTGCCTAATCTTGGTAACGCGTCGTCTCCGCCGCCAGCCCGGCAGCGCGTTTCGCTGCCCATGAGGAACCAGAGGAGCCTCACTGCCCATGAGGAACCAGAGGAACCTCACTGCCCATGGGGAACGAGAGAAGGCTCACTGCCCATGGGGAACGAGAGAAGGCTCACTGCCCATGGGGAACCAGAGGAGCCTCACTGCCCATGAGGAACCAGAGGAGCCTCACTGCCCATGGGGAACCAGAGGAACCTCACTGCCCATGGGGAACCAGAGAAGCCTCACTGCCCATGGGGAACCAGAGAAGCCTCACTGCCCATGAGGAACCAGAGAAGCCTCACCGCGGCGGCGAGAGCCGCCAGCTTGGCCGGCACACATGGTGCCCTGTTCCTGGAGACGTTTCCAGGCTGTTTTGAGCTTTCTTGAAGTCCCCAGCACTCGTTTTACCCAGCATGTCGCGGCAGGTGAGGCGCGGCCTCGCCGGCTCTGTGGGAGGATGGATGTGCCCAGGGATGACGGGCGAGGCTGGACTCGGGGTCCAGCCCGGGCTGGGTGCACACGGGGCTTGATCCCTTCATGTCTGTCCTCCAGAACGGGCTGTGAGAGCTGTGCCGCTCCGGGACGCGGCTCATTTCTCCTTGTGGGCACCTACAGCCCGTTTAAATCTGTTCGTAGCGCTCTGCGGAGCGGAGCATCCCTCAGGACTCGGGTGTTCTGCTGACCCCGTGTACAGGAAAACAAACATCTCCCTTTCTTCGCCGAGGGAAGGCAGCAGAAACGTCGCTGCTTACGGGGAACCTTTGTTGAGCAAGGAAAGACAAGCTCTCATGCCCTGTATGGGTTTAGCAAGGAGGAAGCCAACCCCCGAGGGGCTGCAGAAGCAGCAGAACCTGCGTGCCCGGGGCCGGGGCAGCAGCTGCTGCGCTCTCTGCCGGCGCTGCCGCCGCCCTCCGAGCCCCCCGCTGCCTCCCGGGCCCCCCTCGCCTGCCCCGAGATGATCCCAGCACAGATCCCTGTTTGGGTCCCGCTCTGGTGTAGGGGGAGCAGGTCGTAGCGTCCTCCCTTCGCTCCCGTCCCCGTCCCAGCGTGAGTCACCGGGATGACGGGGCCGAGCAACAGGCGAGAGGCTGATTCGCCTTGTGACGGTGATTCAGCCCCTGCGGGGTGGTGGCAGCGTGAGCAGAGCCATTGTTTCTCCCCACCAGCTGATGACAAAGTGCTCTTGCCCCTCTCATTGTAGAGGAAGAGGTGTGAACAAAGTGATGTGTAAAACAGCGATGAGCGATGTCCCCGCTCCCGGGAGCCGCCTCTGGCTCTCAGCACGCAGCGCCTCGCGGTGCCAGCAGCCAGCCCCTCTCCCGCCGCGGCTCGCTGTCGCTGCCCTGCCAGTGCCAGGAGCAGCTCAAGGCACACACGGGCTGGAGCTGGCCCGGGCTCAGAAGGGACAGGGCTGCCTCGGTCCTTGCGAGCACGCTGAGGCAGCCTGGGAGCGCCACGCCAGCTGCTCCTCCGAGCCATCAGCGAGTCCCTGCAGCTGTGGGTGTCACCCAGCGCTCTGGAGACGCGCCCCAGCATCCCCTTCACGCAGGGGTTTGGGCCACGGCTCAGCCACGCACTGCGAGTGGGACCTGAGACTTGAGCAGCTCTGCAGATGAATCAGTGAGGTCTGCTAAAGCCTGAGTGCTGTGACCTACAGGGACTGGTATCCTCTGCCTCTTGTCAAACGAGGTTTGAGGGCATCAGGTGAAACCAGCAGAAATATGTTCACCACAACAAATGAGGAAAAACTGAAATTTAACCAAAGCTGCATTTAAGTTGTCTGTTACGTGGCAGAGAGGCTATGAAAATCTTACAAGGATTCAAAAAGTGATTCATTGTATTAAAATAAAATAATATGTGGTGCTCACTACTTCAAATACAAGCCCTCAATTAGGAATTCCTTGAATCAAGTGTCAGTAGATGTGGGGAGGAGATGCAGGGGTCATGTTTGCAAGCTCCCATGGACATTTACCCTCCCCTTGGCGCACACTGGGGAGAGGTTCTGCCAGTCTGACTCACTGTTTCCACATACCTTTGACCAACATATGTGTGAAATGTATAGGTTCTTGCATAAGTTATATGTGGACTTTAAACAAATGCTCCAAAATCTAGCATGGCAAAATTAATATGAAGCTGAACTGGAAAACCATAAATACTCTTTTACTGACTTTAGCATTTTCTTCTCCCAGTTATTTACATTTTGCTCATTTTGTACTTGCAATTTAGATGAAGCCCAAGGAACTGCATGTCAGATTAATGCATGACTGATAGCAGCTTCGGGATATTCAGACAGCAGCAATATGTGTATCATTGACAGTGAATATTCATTCAGATAGATCAGCTTGGAGGATTAAAAGCCACATCCTTGAGGGGTGAATATAATGAAAACAGGAGTAATCAAGTAAATGAAGCAGAAAAGGTGTAGCTTTATTGGCTTTTTATAGCCACTGTCTCAGAGCCTCCTTCAGTCCCTAATTACTGCTGCTGGAAGATAACAGCTATTAGCAGTGGCTACAGATCCTGGGCTCTTTGAAGTCCTGAACAATAGACCACAGGAGGTGCTGCGGGTCCTTCTTCATCTTCTCCCTAGTCTACACCACCCCTGGGTCATGCAAACTGCTGATGGCTGTCCCCACCAGCAGCGCTCCCAGTCACCTTTGATCGCAGCCACCCTTGCAACAGCTTCAAGGAAAAAGCTTTACTTTGGTGGAATAAAAATAATTAGTTGCCCGATCATATCTAAACCCTGAGGAAGGCAGTGCCTGTATCTGCCTGGGCAGGGAGAAGATGCAAACTGTTTTGGGCAGGGATCTCACCAGTGATCTTCCCCCCTCCTGACCACCTGGTTCAGCCCGGTGACAGCAGCACCCGGAGTTTGCCTTGGCCATGACTGTGTATGGGTGTGAAATAAAGCATCAGGCTCATTGTCAGATCCAACAGGCCCAGTGAGATGCAGAGGGCACAGAAGGTCAGCACTTATCTCTCAATTAAACTTGCAATCTAAAAATTAAAACCAAAATGGCTCTTTCATTCAAGTGTGTTTCCTTAATTTCTAGGGACTTAGGGATTCCTCCTGTACACAACAAGAGCCACAGATACATTTAAATTTCTCCACAAGATAAAAGCATCTTTTAACAGTTCACATGTGGTTTTGCTCTAGTTTCACACCATTAAAATGTTAGAGCACACAGTCCTGTTTCCATACACCACACGGGTACAAGCAGATTTGTTTGGTTGCCTTGTCCACTGCCAGCTGATTTCATCTGTTTTGTCTAGGGCTTTGCAGCATCAGTAATAAATGATTCACTCTGAGCATGGGGTTTTTATGCTTTCCATGTGCAGAAAGCATGGGAAGGATGGAGCTCTCCCTTCCTATGTACCTGGCCCCTGCCAGGTGCTGCTCAGGACTCTCTGCAGCATTTTTGCACAACCCTCGTTCCAGCACAGGAGCCAACACAAGTGACTTTGCAGATGGAGAGGTTGCTTTGGTCTCTTTACAGGTGTTCTCTGAATTATGCAGTTCTGAAAGGGAAGGCAAAACGATCCTCTCCTTGGATCACAGAAAATAGGTCAGGAGGAAATTAATGGATCTTCCAATCTGATCGCTTATTATCTCAAGCAACCAGTTGATGTAATCACCTTTGTAGACAGTGGGACTGCACTCTTCTTATGTGGAAGCTGCTTCAGACACTCACTGTTCAGAAGCCTTGTTTTAGAAAAGAAGTACCCAAAAGTACAGCCCAAGCTTTAATTGTGGGCAGCTGATATCAATCACATCTTGTGGCAGCACCAGCCCAGGCAGCTGCTCTCGCTCCCAGCTCGTCGGGTTCCTGTTAATAGATAATCACTTCTGCTCTCATCTGCTTTTTTATAAGTGAGGGTGTGAGGTTGGGGGGGTTTTATCTGGACTCCTGGTTTGTTGTCTGTGTGCCAGTGTAGTGGGTTGATGGCAGCATCATGCCATGCTGTAAGTACCATAGGAGAGAGGGCTCTGCAGCAGCTGGGGGTGGCTGTGTGTAATAGAGATGTGGCAAAAGCTTTCTGCCCCCAGAACCAGTGCTTTGTGTCAACCAACATAAGGTTGTCCTTCAAACAGTATCAATACAGCTCTCCTGCATGAGCAAATTAATTTTAGATCTTGTTATTTGATTTATCACCTGTTGTTGTGTCCTGAGTGATGGTAGAAGGCAATTAAACCCCTTTCTTGCTTTTAACTTCAGCAGATTTTGGGTTGTCCTCTGATGTTGCAAGAACTCTGAAATAAGCTCTCTGACTCTCTAGAAAGTATCATCCCTGCTCCATATTTAAGGAGGGGTTTGGCTGTTTTGTGCTGTGAGTGTTACCTGCTTCCTCAGGGTGTCCTAAAGCAAGCCATGAGCTGGGACATTGTACATCTCTGCCTGCTCTGTGTTCATCCTGAAAGCTTTGTGAGGCTGAAGGGCTCAGCTCCTTTCCAGGACAGGGCTGCCTGTCCCGGCAGTGCTGGTGAAGCCCCTGTGTCCCAGGGAGCTCAGCACAGAGACTGCAGCACCCACACTGTGTTTTGCTTTTGTGGAATGTGCACCTGCAGCCTGTGGGCAGAGCTGTGCTGCAGTGCCAGGGTTGTCCCCCTTCCCCGATCCTCTTCTGCACCTCCTTGGGCCAGCAGGGGCTCATCCTACCCCGCCCAGCCCTGTGGTGCCCCTGTGCCTCCCTGGTCCTCCTCCAGTCCCTGTTGGGGGCTGCCTCTGTGACAGCTCTGCTGCAGCCCTGCTGGGGGAGCAGAGGGCTTTGGGAGGTGCAAAACAATCCTGCCTTGGGAGGTACTAATCCCCAGCCAGGTAGCCTCAGATCTTGGGAACTTCAGCTTCAAGCTTTTTGTTGGAAGACACTCATCCCCCACGATCCTGACTTTAAAACCGAATCTACCTGTGTTTAGCCTGCAATGATGTTTCCCCAGCCCTCTGATGGGATAAAAGTTCATGCTTCTGCTGGAAATCTTTGCTGTTTGACTTGTGATTCAATGTTCTGGCTTCTAGCTGTCCACAACAGCTGCTGTTTGGCCTTCCTGGTCTAGCAAGCTGAACTACAGGGCTTTCTTCTGCTGCCAGTGAGATCATCTCCTTGCTTAACAGCCTGTTTCCTACACATACCATTGTTGTTTTAGAGAAAAAGTAATTTAAAATGCTTCCTTCTCAGGGACTTAGAAGATGTCTAGTTCTGCCCCAGCATCAGTGTGGCACGGCATTACTTTTTTCCTCGCTCTCATTCACTTGCAGGGCCAAAAATCCTGGTGTTATTTACTGATTAACTGTCACTCCCCACTGCTCCACCTCTCCATCTGGCCCTGGGCTGCGCAGCTTCTCAGGGCTCCCTCCCCCAGGAGCTGGAAGAGGCTGTGTGGGTTTTCTTGTGCTACCAGCAAGTCTGTTTTGCTCTGTTCTGCTCTCAGCTTTCCCTGGGCTGTGCAGCACAGAGCTGCTTGGCTGCTGCTGGTGCTGCAAACTGTCCCTGTGGTCTGGAGCTGCCTGCCATTCTGCTGTGTAAGAGGTTTCCTCACATCCCTGTTACTCTGAATATTCCCTGCTCCTGTTGCTTTGCCAGGAGCCTGCCTTGCCTGAGAAAGCAAGAGGCTTCCCTCTTGTCCCAGGAAGCAGGACAGTGGTGGCCCGGCCGTGTGATGGGACTGACTGTCACCTGTGAATGAGCTGGATAAGGGCAGCCCTGGGGGTGGAGGTTTGCTGGGAGGACATGAGTGAGGAGCTCTGGGCTAGGATGTGTTTCATTGCTGGGAACTGGGGTGGGAGCTCACCCCTTTGCCAGCCCACACTAGGGAGTGTTCCCTTTTTTAAGCCTTTTAATTAAAATCTCTAGATCATTGTGATTTCTCTGCACTCTGCGGACTTGTGTTTCAATTTCTGCTGAGTTGTATGAGGCTGTTTTTTGCCAAAGTGTTTGAAAGCTTTCAGATGTTGCAAATGCTGCTGCTGCCCAGGTGTGAAGCACTGCTCTGTGCTGGTGAGGGGAGCACTGCCCCAGGTCTGGGGCTCCAGTGTGGCTCCATCTGAAGTCTGGCTCACAGGAGCATGCCAGGCTGACAGCAAGAAGGATGGGAGGGCAGAAGTGGGGTTCAAAATAACAACCAATTGAAGAATTTTGCTAATCTACACTGTATATCAATGGACTTGTGGAAACATCAACTTTTTTTCAGATTTTGCTGACATAAGTTGCTGTCAAATGACTTTTCCTCTTTCTCTCTGCAGTCCTATATTGCTGTAGATGCGGTCCTGCAAGCAGGAGAACCTGTCCCTGATGGCAGCACAAGAACTCTCTCAAGGGTATTTTGTAGTGGGTGGCTTGTCGTGCAAACACCATGAGCTGTCACAGGTGTTACTTTCTGCACAATGTTTTGTTTTGTTCTTTTTCCTGCCCTGGTGAAGACCCCCGTGTGTCCTGATACTCTTGTGGCTTTGTTACAGCTCTCACCCTTCAAAATGCTCTGTTATTTTCAGGTTAGCCATCACCTCCCAGCTCAGTTAATCAGACTCTCATTAGCTTTGGTCCCCTGCTGCTTTTTCCCACTCTGCTGCTTTAATCCTGCTCTGATCTGACAAGCAAGGCGCATGGAAACAGTGGCTAGGATATGCTCTGGAAATAGTTCTGCCCTTTAAAGCCCTTGGTCATGTTTTTCTCTTTGGTCCTGAAATCTTTCCATCCTGACCACTGTAACCTGCCCCCCAGAAACCTCCCCAGGGCCACCATTGGTGCTTCCTCCACCAGGTGTCTTGGGAACCCAGGGGAAAACCACATTATTTTGACTGCAGTCAAGATGCAGGGGAATTGTTTACTGCAAGGCAAACCTGTGCCATGTGTGCCAGGAGCTCCTCAGCACCTTGCTGGCAGCTGGGGAAGGAGGGGGGGCTGAGTGGAGCTCTGAATAGAGGCTTAAACTTTACAGGTTTTTAGGATTTTGCAGCTCTGATATTCAGTCAGAGATAAGTGTTCATTTGCTTGATATCTGAGAAGCTATTGAGAAAAAGAAATATTATATGGAGTGCTGCTTTGCTTGAAGAATAAGTATTGATGTAATAGTGACAAAATTGTTCTAGCATCAGCTGACATATGCTAGTTAAAAATCAGTTACATGGAGAATCCAGTGATGGTGCCTCTGTGGCATGTGGCATCCTGTTACTGCACATTCATTTTTTTCCCATGCTTTTGAGTTTTCATTCTCTTCAGTATCTGATGTGTGATGTAGGAGAGAAGGGGGAGAGATGAATACATCAGAATAATGAGCAATAAAATTTTCTGTACTTACAGTTCAGAGTTTTGAACAGCCTTTTTGATGAAACCCAGAATGTATGAGTGCTAGTTGTCAGCAAGGAACAGACAATTGCAAAATATTCTTTCCACAGGAAAGGGCCATGCAGCCTGAGGCAATATTTCCACAATTTTCCAGTGTCTCTGGTCACTTATAACAGGTTTTCTCTGTTTTATGCAGCTGTGGTCTGGCATGCTGTATGACAGGGAAAATTTTCAACTTATGGTTTGCAGACACTGGATTATTTAATAAGTCCTGTGCAGACAGAATAATGGCTGCCTGTGGGGTTTTTCTGGTTTGGCTCTTTTTTTTTTTTCTTCCCTTCCCTGAGTTGGAACCATTTATTTCTCAAAACAGCTCTGAATGTCTTTGCCTTTTCTAAATGCAGGATTATTCTGTCCTCTCTGGTGTGTGAAAACATGCAAAGAGTGATTCCACCTCCACTCCTAGCATGCAGGGCAGGGTGGAAAAGCTCTTGGATTTTGACTTCTGCAGAGATTACATAACTAAGTCCTCTAGTCCTTTTTTATGCCTATTTATGCCTGGGACACTTACCTACTTTGCTCATGAAGCAGCCCCGCAGAAGCTGGGGTTCTTTATATATATTTGCTCAGTATAAAGAGCAAAGAGCCGCTGCTTTCCTGTGCTGCTGTGCCCAGTGCCCGGGCAGGACGGGGCTGCTCCAGCAGAGCCCAGGTGCTGCATTCAGAGCTGATGTGTGCACTGAAAGGTGCAGGCCTGGGACTTCTGCTTCCTCACACTGAGATTTTATTTCACAGCTTGATGAACAGAGCTGACTCTCCTTCCCAGTGCTATAGCCAGCACAACACGGATGCAGCCTGGCCATGGCCCGGGGGGCTCATAAAGTGCAGGTATGATTTGTACAACACTCCAGCCTGCACTGACAGTGTCCTTGTGGGGTGTAACTGCAGCCTCAGAAGATGCCTCATCCTACCAAGAAAGAGCCCTAGGCAGTATTGCAGAAATAACATGTCTGTATTGATCCATAAAAAGGGAGATCACCTGCCAACAGGTTGGGTTAAATTGTGTTTTGCCATGCCAGGTATTTGGTCCTGATATTTCCCTCCCTCATGTCTGGTTCTTGGATCCCACCTAAAAGTTGCCCAGATGTAATAGTTCAAAAGACTTGTGTGAAAGAAAAATCCAAGGAATGAATAAGGTAGCAGGAATTCCACTAAATCTTTATACTAAAATTTTTCTTGGGAGTAACTCTCGCACATTCTTAAACCCACAGAACAACCCTGGGTGTAATCAGGGCTGGTGTCTGCCTCTAGAGCTGTCCTGAGCCATTTCCCCAGGCACTGACCCTCTCCAAGGCCTTGTGTCTTTGCCAGCAGGTTTGGATTTGAATGGAGGCAGCCCCTACCATCCCTCTGCTGTGCCATATTAATATACAGTGACTGGCAAAACTGTGCATTAATAGCACTGAAAATTCAAAGCAAAACATCCTGAAGGGTGTCCAGTTTCACCTGGTGCTGGAGAGGGAGATTTTAAATCAACATCAGTGCTGCTTGTCTGGAGTGAAAAAAGAGCAAGTTAATTATTCCCTGCCTGACACAGAACTGGTTTTGCGTGATTTGCAGATTCTGATCCTTGTCTCCTTAATCAGCCTCTTTTCTCTCTCACCACCCACACAGAACTTCTCTTTCTGCCTACTTCTAGTTCCTGCCTGATGACACTCATTATTGGCCCCATTCATGGTGCCAGGCTCAGAGCACTGACAGCAGCCTCCTGCCCCAGCTGATGGAGGCAGCCCTGTCCTGCCGGGCACCGGGGAGAGCATCCCAAAATCCAGGGGCTGTTCTGACCTGCTGCATGGCCACAGGCACTGATGGGCAGCAAGACCTGTCCTTCCATCAGCACAGCAGTGCTGAGTGCCCTGCAGGCAGCACAGCTGTATGGCCACAGACAGGCAAAAAATAAAGGTGACTGACTTGCAGTCCAGAAGATTCTGGTCAAACCTAACCCTGGAAAACCTGTCTTACTCCAATGGAGACTTACTTTTGTTGAAAATTCTTTACGGCACCTCAGTTGCCCCTCTGTGTGTCCATACCTGGAGGAATGTGTTGGTTTCTGCATAAATATGCAAAGGTACAGCAGCAAACAAATTTCAATGTGAGTAAGAATAAGATAATATTGTATATGTGAATTTTTGCTGATGTTATTTTTCTGCAGGGGGTTATACTATTGGCTATGGCTTGGGTAACCCAGAAAAAAAGCCCTTGCTGTGGATTGCAAAAACTCATTTTTCAAGAAAAAGCCATATCAGAGATTTCTAAGAGATAAATCTACAGCTACTTTCTGTACTCAGAACAGCTGAGTAAACCTGTTTTACCCACAACATAAAGCAGTTCAGCAAATACATGTCATCTGGAAAACAGTTTTAAGATGTGGGATCATGAGGCCAAATTCCAGGAGCAGGAATGCTGATGGTCTTGTAGCAGGACATTTTGTTGGAAGATCTGTCCCCTGCTCTTTGCTTCCTGAAAAGAGATGTGATGCTTGTGGATTTACAGTAAAGGAAAACCTTGTTTAGATGCTCTGACTTTTTAGAAAAAAAAACCCCTTTAATCTGTCAGATGGGAAGGGGGCTGAGGTGGGCAGTAAACACCCAAAGGCTGCTGCTGTAGGAATGCAGGTGAACAATCTGCTGCTGCTCTTGGTCCTGGAGAGCCAAGGCTGGATGGGGGAGATGTTTTAGTGTGAAAAAAGATTAGGTTATGCTGACTATGGGGTGAAGCAAAGTCCTGACTCAGATTTATCTGGTTGGAGACTGTGCCAGTTGGCACCATCTCCTCACCTGGGTCCCCAGCTAGCTTTGTATACCCACTTGGTAGTCTCAAAAAGCATCCACCTTCAGAGATGATTAACCCTCAGCTCCTGTTGGCTTTAAACATGGTTGTTTTGAGTTTTTTTTTACTGCTTGGTACACTGACTCATATTTCAAGTATTATTAGCATGTACTTAAAAGGTATTTTCTAGGTTCTACTTTTAAGATCTGTCCCACTGAACCAGGATGATCCTGTTGTGTTTTTTAAAGTCAACTAGTAGAAAAGTTTTTGCATGTGCTCATGATGTCCTTGGTCTTGCTTTGTGTTTCTGGTAGGAGTAAATCGGGAAGCTTTCGGTGATTCAACTCAAAGCTGTTTCTCTACCTGTTCCCTTCTCATGTAGATGACAGACCAGAATCAAGTTGTACTGATTATGCCAAGGAATTGCTGCTTCAGACAAAAATTTAAAAGAGAATTGGGGGTAAAACTTGAAGTTATTAATGTGAATTTGCATATGAAAACTTGTTTTTAATAACTTTCCACATCACAAAAATTTTTCACCGGAGAAATAGGTCACTTGAAAAAAACACCTATTTGAATATTTTTCTGGTTCTCCAGCAGGCTTGCTGTTTTGACACTATGAAAATATTTCAATGTTAATTCAGCTGGCACCGCAGTGAGTTATAACCATTGTTGAAGTACATGCACAAGAAGGGAAATAGAAAAACAAAGATGCTTTGAGATATGCAATTCTGTGAACACAATTACTAGAGGAGACATGAATATAAAACTCAACTTCTCTATTAAAATGAGTCCTTATTATTTCTCAAGATTGTTCTTTTACCAAAAAGAGCAAACATGTATCATTTTGCTCCCCAGATGTTTCCAGAGGTCTCTGTTGGGGTCATTGCTGCTGAGCGCAAGGCAGGTGCTGCAGGGAATTAATGGGCAGCAGAACAGAGAAATGCTGTGGTGCTTGCAGGGGAGGATGATGACCCAGGACAAACCTTTGCTCTGCCCCAAATGCTGCATGTGCATCTCCCTACTGGCTCCTGAAAAGAACAGCAAATTATTCTCTTCTGAGAAGTGTTTATGTAATTGCTACTCTAAGTGAAAGAAATCTCGTCATGGATTTAGAACCAGAATTGTAATTTCCAGTTTCTCCCTGCCCTTTTCTGTGAGAAAAGTTTAGGCCTGTTTGGGGGGCAGGGGACTAGGTTGCTTTGTTTTCTATCTGTTGCTCAAAATGCTCATCTTCCCCTCCTCCAATTCTGTCCCCAGGGAGTCCAGATGGAGCAGGTGGGACCCTCCAACCCTTGATCCTTGACAGGCAGCAACAAGTACACTACAGAAATGCAGAGAGGGTTGGTTTTTTGCCTGTGGAAGCCTTTTGGCGTGCCTGAGCTCCCCTCTGCCTTTCCAAGGACTGCTCCTGCAGGGTGGGTGCTGCTCAGCAAGAATGGGTGGGACAGGGGTGTCTCTCCTCTGATATGTCCCTGGATGTCCAGCTACCACTTTATCAACACTGGTTGTAGTGTCCCTGTCAGGTTCTTCTGATCCCTGCTGCAACCTTTCCAAAATTGTTGTTCGGCAGTTTGACTGTGACTGTGAAGGATGGAGATTGCTAGCCTGCAGGAACTGGGGCTTTACCAAGAGATAGGATTTGGGAGGTAGAAAAGTTGTTCCAGATTGCTGGGTTTATAGACTGTGAACAGCATTCATTTATGGATTTCACTGTGGCTTCATTCTTTTACCTGGGAGAGCTGAAGTTGAGTGGTATCACAGGCACAGATAGCTCTGGCAGATGTGGAGAGCTTTGGAGGACACAGTTTGGGGCTGCTGCTTGAACTGAAGGGCTTGAAGGGCTGGAATAACCAAGGGTCAAGTGCCACAGGCGCACACAGGTGGTGACCAGAGCTTCCTCTGGTGAGTTGCCCCACTGCAAGGGCAAAATGTCCTGGTGCTCAGACCCTGTGGATAATCTCTCATCAGCTTCATGAGCTGAATGCAGCCTCTCCATTTATGTCCTGTGACATAAAGAGCTACATAAACCTGGTGTGGGCAGCACCATGGAAGGCTGGGGAAAGCTCAGCTCTCCTTCCTGGGCATGGTGGTGGTGCCAGTATTGCTACCCAGGCTTGCTGAGCTGCAGACACTGAGAACTCATCGCTGTCGGAGCAGTGCAGGAGTCCTTTGCTACCTTGACAAAAACCACACTGGCTGAGCAGTACTTGGTGTCTTTGTAGCTGTCTAATAGAGCAGAGGTGCTGATTTTTCATTGTTATTACTGGCAGTGAGTTATAGTGTTCAGCCTCTGAATGGACCAGTGTTAGTGGAGCAGAAACCCAAGGGGTTGGTGCTCCTGCTCTCACTGTGGCGCTGCTGGGATGGCTGTAGGGACCATGTGGGGACACCCAGAATGGCCCTGCTTAGGTCAAATCCCTTTCTGAATATTGGTTTTTGTTTTTTGGTTTTTTTTTGTAGAACTCTGCTTTTCTGCTCAGTTCTGTAATTCTGAATTGCAAAGGCACAGTCACAACTGACTACACGTCTAAATATTGTGATAGTAAAAGTCTTTGCTTGTGGCCTGACACAAAGCACTGCACCACTAGCAGGCAGCAGCAGCTCAAAATGAGCTCTGCAGACTCTCAGGGACAAGCTGATGGGTCCAGAGGGGATATAGCTTTGGGATAAGGGCTGGACAGTCTGTAAGACCTCTTTAGTTAAATAGTGATGGGGAACTGGCAGGTGAATTTCTGCAGCAAGCTGTGAGGGCAAAGGACTGGGTGGGTAAAGGTGTTGGGAAGTCTGGTCTCTGAAGGAGACACAAAGATCTCGGCAGTTCTCACAGTTGTTTCAAACCAAGGATTTTTAATTTTCTGGCTATGCAATTAGCCTTGCTGTGAAGCCTCAGCAAAAGATATTTTACCATGTCCCTTGGGAGCATTAGTTCATTAGTTAATTAGTTTACAATTTTAATTAAAATTGTGCTGCTTAATTTCTTTGAACTGTACTGACTTCAGTGGCATGGTGCATTATCTCACAGACCAGAAGGACACACCTGATGCTGGCTGGCTCACCATTGCTGTGTGCAGTCCCTCAGGAAAACCAGGAGGTCCAGGCACTTTTAGTGCTTACAGGCACATGGTGTTTCTGGGAACATTTCCCTGATACATGCTCATTTCACCTTCTGCACCCAGCCAAGGCACCTTTGGGTGGCATTGCTTTTCCCACCCTTGCTGAAGAAGTCACAGACTTCCTCAGTGCTCCTCTGGGCAGGTCTCCAGTGGTGAGGAGACAGGGTAGAGATGCAAGGGGCAGAATGGCGGGCTGGCTTTGTTAAATTTCACTGCATGTTGCTGGCTGTGGAGATGGGACATGTGGGTAAAGAGCCTCCTCTACCCCTGGACTGGCAGTGCCTGGCTGGTACTCACCCACATCAGCCACAGCCTTTGCTGGAGATTACCAGGGCAGAGATGTATTAAGTGCTCTGCAGAGCCTGAACAATGTAATTACCCTCCAAGTGAGGCAAGGGTTTGTGCCAAGAGATTTTTATCTTCCATGAATGAGCTGGAGGGTGAAGGGCTCCTGGCTTTTATGAAAGGCAGGAAACTCCAACTCTCCAACTACTGTTTTATGAGCCAAGAGATTTGACCACCATGAAGCAATGTCTGTGTCATTAACTTGGCCAGACAGCCAGAATATGTCAGGACAAGGGTGGTGACTAATGCTGCTAGAAATGCTCCTGAATTACTCCCAAGCTGCTGCTCCTGCTGTCACCAAGGGGTCTGTCCTGGCAGCACCAGAGCACCTCTGCCAGCTCCCAGCTCTTCCTGGCAGTGCTGCAGGGACTGTGGCCATACAAGCACTTTGGCACAGGCTGAAGTGGAGCTCCAGAGGAGGAGAGAAGCAGGCAGCAAGAGAGGAGTGGTGTTTCTAGGGAGTGGGAGGACTTTGCTGGTGTGGGTGTCTTTAACTGCACCCATTATCCTGCCCTGTCTGCTGCTCCTCACAAGTGAGTCCCTTTTGATCTGGAAATGAGTTTGGCTTCTTGCCCTGCTGTCCCAGGGCTGGGAGGGCTGCTGCTGCTCCCGATGGCTGACCTAACTGTTTCCTCTCTGGAGTCTTCGACAGAGGAATGAGGTCTCTCCTGTTGTGTTTTGCAGAACTATCCAGCCATTTAGTCCTTGCTAGAGCAGGCTGGTTTCCAGCTGGTGTGCTCTTTCATGTCTGTTGAAAGTAATCCAGCTCTCCTGAATGTGGGCAACAAGAGCAAACTTCTCTTGTGCCAGAGAGACAAATCACATATGAGAATTGACAGCAGACCCTTGTGGACCTGTGACAGTGATTCCTCTTCAGGCTCATCCTGCCTCTCTCAACACTTGTTTCTGTTTCTTCCCTTGTAGCCAGTTCATTTTTGTTCCTTGTCTTTTAGCAGAAGCATCTTCAGTTTGTTAATCCTCCTTTGATGGCATGTCAGCTGCTTCTCTGAAGTCCAAAGGGATGAGCTCCAAATCTTCATTTGACTTTCAAAGAAAGAAAGAACAAAGTCTGACAAAATTCCTCTTTGTAAAGTCCACATTTATTGCCACTGTGTTCTTCATTATCTTGTACTATTTCAAAATTTGTTTTAAGATCTGGCTTTCTACTGCAGTTAAACCACCGAGCCTCAACCTTTCCTCATCACTTCTCCCTTCTTAAGATCAGATATTGTTTTCCATTTCCCTAATCACATCCTAATGTCCCAGATGTGCTCAAACACTGCTATTTCTGCAGCCTCTTATGTCAGTCCACTGCAGTAAGCAAAACTGTGGTTCTTTCCCCCGAAAATGGGCTGAAAAACGGAGAATTAGTGTTTATCACGTTATCCATCTAGCTTCTTACACCGTATCCACCATTATTGCTTCTATATTGAAAAGTAAGGCAAAGAGTTAACTTGGCTTGGGGCCATCCTGAGATTAGCATTTACCCCATTTTCTCTGTAGAAAGACCCTCCCTTCTCCTTCCTTTGATCTACTTTTTCTCATGTAGCTGACTAAACTTGTCTGTTTGTGTATTACCTCCTGTGAGGTGTCATTTGGTCTGAGGATTGCCGGAGGTGATAGCCAGATGCTTTTGACCTGCCCTGTGTGTTGGTGCCTTTGCTCTTCTTCCCTCTTCCATTCCATTGCAAATTTCTGCATGCTCCAACTGCTCTTCTGAGGGGGTTAAGTGTGCCTTTGGCTGCTGTGCTGCTTCAGACCCTTTACCTCTTAATAGCTTTTCTTCTACTTTTGGTCTTGAATTCTTCAGCTTAGCTGATCTCTCAGTTCCTAGAGATGATCGATTTGCCTTTTGGAATTGGGAATTTGGGACCATGTTTCTTAGAGGTTTGTTGTAAATCAGTAGGTGCTCAATTGATAATAATTTCTTGTTATCCACAGCCTTTTCACAAGCTCTGTCAGTGTATGCTGGAGCACACATCACCACGTGTACCTCTGAAGGGTTCCATGTATCCCATGGCACTGCAGTCTCCTGTCTCTGTGTCTCTCTGCACTCCCTTCACTCTGTAATCATCCTCCCTTTGTCTCTGCTTCAGAGGCAGATAAATCTCTGCTCTCCTGTTCACTGGCTGGTGACTGCTCAGGTCCTTGGCTCTCCTGCCTCCCTCAGCCCTGCCCCTCCAGTCAGGGCTCAGCAGTTCATGGTCCACCAGCTGGGAGTGAAGCTTAAAGAGCAAAAGGCCCATTCATGCGGATCAGGTGATGGGGCACTCCTACAAAGCCTTGCCTGCAGAACAAAGCATTTTTGGGGCTTGCCAAGTTGCCTCTAAGGATGTAAAAACCACCTCCTGTGCAATTCCTTCCCTTAACAGAGGGAATTCAAGCCTCCCCGCTCAGCCGTGTGGTGTATGTGATTATGTGGGCACAGTGCAACCTTCGTGGCTGCTGTGCCCTTGGAGGAGCTGGCAGAGAGGATCACAGCTGGTTTTAGCCTCCTCTCTGTCAGCTTTAGCCAAAAATTAATAGCACATCAGCTATCTCGAACCTGGACAGCCAAAGCTTTCCCCTGTTGCAGTTTGCAGATATTCGCAGTCTGGTTAATAACATAATTGAGATGTTTCCAGTGATTTAAAAGACTTCTGACTAAGCTCTTGGCATAAAGAGGAAAAAGTGAAAGCCAGAGTCTGGGGGAATCAAGAATTCAACAGAAGCCTTTGAACAGCTTTTGATTTACATATGAATAACATTGATCTGCAAAGGGAATTGTGTCCAGTCATCCCCAACAGAGGCGCCAGGCAGGAGCTGCTTCCATGCTGGGAGTCTCCCCCAGTTCCTACTAGGATTATTTTCTCCACCGTGCTTTTGTGATTGTGCACTTCTACCTACTGATCCAGGATCTCACACAGATGTGAATTCCCTTGATCTCAGGGGCAGTGAGCCACAGAGTCCAGAGTGGCTGTGCTGTGTGGAGCAGGGATAGATGAGCAGTCCTGGAGGTCTGGGAGTGTCACATGCTGATGCAGGAGCAGAGTCAGCAAGCAAAGTGTAAAAGTGCTTCCTTGATGCCTGTGCTGGTGGTGGGACAGCCCAGTAGGGACATCTGCCCTGCTGCCAGGCAGTGCCTCTGGCTGGGTGCTGACCCTGGGGCTTGTGTCAGCTCCTTGCGTGGCTTCTTGTCAGTTCTGCTCCTGCAGGTCTTGGAGATGAAGGATTCTGTGGGTTTTTACTTAGAGGAGGCACTCGAGCATAACGTGCAGCCCATAAACTGCTTAGGAGCCTCTAAGCTTTACTTACTGTTCCTTCTGGGGTAACCAGCGTCATGTGCCAGTCTGACTAATGCTTTTTAAAATGCAGCAGATTAAAGGTGAATGTGTTGTTTTGGATTTAGCATTGGAATGACAGCATTTCTCATTGCTGTTCACACACAGCTCGTCAGGGATGATGAACACTTCCTCTTCCTGAGCTCTGCCAGTCATCCCTGAACGTGACAGCAGCAGTTCAGTGATTTCATCCCTGCCCTTTTCACACACATCCATAAAACACACCTGCATGCTGTCGCCCCAGCTTCACGTGAGACTGTAGTGGCAAGTCAAACCTTGAATTTTCATATCTAGATGTTCTGGTTTTTAAAATTTCTGTTTTTTTCTGAATGTCAGCCTGCACAGGTTGATGATCCATCCCTATGGAGATTCTGCAGCTGCACACCTTCACTCCCAGCTGCAGTAATGTTAGCAATGACTGTAAGTGAGGCTGAAACTGTGCTTTAATTCCCACTGGAGCTGTGCAAGCCTTGTTTGTGTCTGGGTGTCACTCCAGATCCCTCTGATTGTGTAGAAGGTAGCAACCAGTGCTTTCAGAATACATCAGGACCCTTCCTACTCACTTGGCTTCTGTCCTGTCTGGTTGCTGTTCCCTGTGTTTCACTGCTTCAAAACTTATCTTTTCCAATTGTTCCAAAATATTTTCAGTACCAATAGCTTTCAACTGAACAAGATTTTGGGATTTCTTGCTTTGGTTGCAGGGAAAAGAGGGGAGGTATTTTTAATTTTGAGCCCTCTGCTCTCTGTGCCTGCAGTATTCTTCTGCAGGACACCTCATTCCTGTCTTGCTGGAGCTGGTTTAGACCAACCTGACATTCACAGCAATTTATATTTAATCTGCTGTCCAGATCTAGTGCTTCTGAGCCACTTCAGTCCACACGCCTCCTTCTCCTTCCTATTTTGGGCTCCTGGGTGCTTTGACGCTTCTTCTGTGTAGCTCAGCCTTCCAAGCTTCAGCTTATGTGAAATCCCCAGGACAGCCAACTTATGTCACCATCATCCATCAGCGACAGCCACAAAGAAATCTGCAGATCAGTAGATCTGCTCTTGCTCACATTCCTCTGGAAAGGGACAATGAAGTTTTAGGGAGAAGGCAGGCATTCTGCAGAGCTGCATGTGTGACGTTATGACAGCTGAATCACAGAAAATAATGTAAAACTCACTTGCTACAAACCCCACCTTTGAGTACATGAGTGTTATATAAGGCAATCATTTATTGTGATGTTAGAATAAAGAACTGTCAACCATCCTGTGCAGATGTGGTGGCTCTTCTCTCAGCAATAGGAAATGTCTTTGTTCACAAGATGAGGTGAAAGAGAGCTTGTTCAAGCTTGCCTGAGCATATGTCCAGGGTATCAAAACCCACAGACAATATATGTCTCCTGCCCTGCTTTTGTGCAGTCTGGATTTATCCCATTCCCCTTTTTTGTCCTTCTGGCAGAGCTATTGAAGGCTCTAAGTCAGGAGTTGCAGCTCTTTCTCCTGCTCTGCCACAATTTTGAAGGCTGTCATCTGAAAGGCTCTTTTGTGTAAAGGCTGCAAATGAACTGTCCCTACCCCAGAGAAAACCTGGGGGACTGTGTCCAGGTCTTGGTGGTACATTCAATGGAGCCTGGCAAGTGGCTCTGCTGCTGGCCTTGCTCAAGTCACTCTTTCACTCAGGTCACCTCTTTCCTGCTCCTTGCCCTGCCAACATACAGGGACAGGACTGCTGCTGCAGTAAGATGAGAGACAACCCAGAGGTTCAGCTGCACCACGGGCTCCTCGGGAGGTGCCAGGAGCAGGGCACAGTACAGCAGCTCTTCTGCCTGCACTGCCCAGAGCAGCACGGACCTGGCCTTTGCAAGAGCAAGCTGCCACTGCAGATCTGGTGGAGTGTAACACCTCCTGTTACTAATCAAGTAGCTGTTGTCTGTCTCTCCAATCCTCCTGGCCCTTACCAGGTGTGCATCCTATTTGTTTCTTAAACAGCTCCATCCCATGCTGTTCAATAATGTGAGAATTTTGTGCTTGAGGAGCTGGATGCAGCACTGCTCTCTTAAATGGCTGTTGTCCTGTGCTGCAAATTAACAAGATTGCACTGGGTTTGTAATCAACAGCAATTAACTTGCCACAGAGGTTGCAAGAGAAATCTTTTGCCCACATCAGAGGCTCCTCTGATCTTTTTCACAGCACCCAAAACCCTTGTACCAATGTCTTGCACAGACACACAGAGCAATTTCTGAGCAGCAGGGGGACTTGGGGTGTCTGCAGGGCTCTGTCCCCCGAGCCAAAGTCACCACTGGGGAGGGCAGAAGAAAACAGCCCAGAAGTCCTGGTGTCCCACACAAACCTGCTCTGTTTCCTGCCATCCCTGCACCCCCAACCCCTGTGCCAGCCTGAGCAGCTGCAAGGTGGGTGCCTCCCGGGCTGCTCCCAGCACAGTGAGGTGCAGGCCAGCCTGAACTCCCCACAGATCCCCCAGGGAGGATCACAGTAAGCCCACTGCCTTTCTACCCCAACCTGGCATTTCTCTCACTTTTCCTCATGATGGAAGAGCACCTGGAAGCACCTAGAGCCCCTGAGCCTCCATCCAGGGACCTACTAAACTTCAGTTGAATTTTCTCTTAAAAAGATCTGACATCCCTTCTGAGCCTCTACTGCTGCCCTTCCTGGGCTGTGCTGCTGTAGTGAAGCCCCTCCAGTCGATCCCCATTGCACTGGGAGGTCTCTGACCCCTGGGACGAGGTGGCATGCCAGGCTGCTGCTTGGGGAATGTGGCACCCCTGGAGCAGAGCTCAGTGCTCTGCCCTTCCAGTGGAGGCAGGGATCCAGCTGAGCAGCCAGCTGCTTGTGCAGATAATTGCAGTATCAGGGAGGTAGAATTAGATTACCTTTATTTCATGGTCAGTTATGTTCAAGCTCTTACACAGACATCTTTACTATGTTAAATTCAAATTAATTAATTGCTTATTCTGGGAAAAGATTAACATCTAAAAGCTACATAAGACTTTCAGGGCTTGTCTATTTAGTAGTGCCTGACTTGCTTCTGCAAGGCTTGTTCTTGCCAAGTCAAGAATGAAACACAAAGTGCATTCACTACAAGTGAACTGGACGTAGCACCTGAGTTTGTACTCACTTCACACACTGCTGGTAATTGCCTGCTTTGTTTTTGCTGGTGTGCTGAAGTGTCCTGGATATAAACTGGCTCAGATGGTGGATGACAAGGACATCTGTGATGTGCCAGAGAAGGGCAGCCAGGAGGCAGTTCCTTTTGGGACAGGGTAAGGCATAATACATGGCATAGCATCTCTTTCTCACAGCAGAAATGTTTCTGCCAATGAATATTTCCCTCATCCTTCCCTGTCCACTGCTGGGAGACAGGTCGTGTCCAAGCAGATCTAGAAGATTTCTCAAATGTGAGAAAATGTCTCCATTTTTACCTTAATTGTCCTGAAATTTCAAGGTCTCAAGGTGCCATAGTTAGTTCTCCAGGTAGCTGGAAGAGAGACCCTCTAATCCATGTTCTCTACATCCCCTAGCTAAAAGATGGAGCAGCAATGCTCTGAAAGGCTCCTGCCAATGCAGTATCAGCAATATATCTCAAAGCAGGGAATGCTGCTCCTGCAGAGGCCAGCAGGATATAGTGGGTAGGCATCCCAATCAGCCTCTGAACATGGGGCTCACTACTCTGAGTCTGTACTTTTCAAACAGCTTTTGGAAGTAGATTTTCATGGTTGATCACAGTTTCTGTAGCCTGTTCTCCCTCTGCTGTCTTCCTGCCTGTTCCCATATCAGCATAGATATTCTGACAGCCCAGAGACTGGTGTTTTATTTCTGTCATTCCAGTTTTTCCCATGTATTATTAGATCAAGATGGTTGTCTCTGTCTCTTTTACTTCACTGAAGCTGCTATAATGCAAAAGCAGCACTCACCTCCTCTACACATGTCTATCAGGAAAAGTCTCACCCCCAGAACAGAATATAACTTTATGTTATCTGTGTTCCCTCCACTTTGGTGAGAAGAGGTTTTCCACTTTGAAAGCCACGGTGATGGACATGCCCTGGGTCAAATGCCACAGACTGATTTTCTCTTCAGCACAGATCTCAAAAGGCAATTTGCATCCCACTACACAGGCTTTCCCCAAGTTTTCATGCTTCCAGGTAGAACAGGCCCTATTTTTTGAGGGAGTTTTTTTGGAGAGGGACTCCAAGGACCTGTGCTGTGCAGAGAAGGTGTGACTCCAGCTCTGCAGCAGATCAGGTTTGCTGTGAGCTTAAGTAAGGATGTCCCATCTCCTGGCCCTCGATACCATTAGATCCAAAGCAGGATGCAAGCCCCTTGTCCCCAGGCACCTTTGGCTGAAAAAAATAAACATTAATTCATTCTGGTTTTCTCACCTCTCTCCTGCTCATGTCAGAGGTGAGACTGAAGCTGTATGAGCAAATGCACCATGTCCTCCAGATTCTGTGTTGCATTGATACTGACTGTTAACTCAAAATAGTCTCCTTTGGAGTGTCATAACAGTAGCTGCTATTTAACCCTTCCTTTTCAGTTTCTTTTTGGGCTCCAGAATAGGGTAAGAATTTGCTGTAGGAAGAATATTGGGAAAAATATCCACTCCTTTTCTTCAATTTTCTTTTGCCTTGCTGGAAATGAATGACAGGCTGCAGCTGTGAATATGACACTCACACACACTCTGAAACACACTCAGACACACTTTTACACAATCACACACTCAGACACGCTCACTCTCACACACACACATTCACACTTTTGGTTGTCAAGGGTCTGCCCTGCTCATACTCCTTGTGTAAAGCCACAAAATCCACAAAGTCTCTGTTTTACCTCCTTGTTCTTCTCCCCGAAGGAAAACAACCTTGTAAATTCTTGTGGCTCTTGGGAGAGGTGGGTACTGACTTCCCTGGCGGTGTAGCTGCTTTTCATACTTCCCTCATCCTCAGCAGAGAGTGGGTCTGTACTGTGCCGTGCCAGGAAGGGACAACTGCAGCATGTCCCTTCTTGGGCTGGAGCAGTTCACCTGAGTACTTCACTGCAGTGTTTCACAGCAGCTTTAGACTCAGCTAAGCAGGTACAGCTCCTTTGGCTCTGTGGGGTGGGTATCTTGCTCTGGTTCCAAGCTTGGCTGTGTATTTTTAAACAGTATTAGAGTTCAGATGAAAATGTTTCCAGCTGCTTTCACAAAGCCTGAATATTGCCAAGGTCCCATATAATGCTGCTTTCCTGCCAGATTGTGGCCTCCTGTAGAGAGGTCTTCAAAGACCAGTTTCAACAAAATCAATTTATTTTGGAATATAATTGCCTCTCACCCCCTTAAATTTCATTGTGTTCTGAAGAGTTTCCTGTAAGCAGATCCCACTCTTTAAAGGAGCCTTGTCATTCTGCAGTGCTGGTGGGAGCCAGCCCTCACCAGGCTCCCCTGCATTAGCAGTTCTTGGACAGACAGTGCCTAAGTAGCTTGTTATGCGATAAAACATCACTTTTTTTTTTTTTTCCCAGCACTGCTTGTGCTGATATTCAGCTCCTGCAGGAAACCATATGGCTTCCAGAGTCCTACCCACATACCTGGACGTGCCTACGCACTCCATGAGTCACATTCACTGTTTGGATGCCCCTTGAGTCATCTGCAAATCTGTGAAATTTCCATGCCTCCTTTCCGTGCAATCTCTTAAGAACTTTAGACAGTTATGTATGAGGATTTACATATGTATCTTTTTTCTATTCTGTTTTTAGTTTCATGGGTGGTAATACACTGGCACTTCTTATTTTGAAGGAAATGGAATCTTGATGAGAGCAGAGCACTGCCTGCAGCTGTCTGGGGATGGGATTAAACTCAAAAAGTGAGACCCTTTTGAAAGAGGGGCTTTAGGAGCAGGCAGTGCACTTGGGCTCCCACCCTTTCTTTCTGCTCTGACAGGGCCATACCTGATCACTGCTGACCTTGGTGTGTTTCTGTGTCCAAAGGCAGCTGCAGGGCTGCCTTCAGGGGGATGTGAGTACTTTGGGGGCCCCTGACATGACTTTGCAGCACTGAGGAATGACACAGATGGAGCACACTTGGGTCACTCAGGGGGTTCTGGGGACTGACCCTGGGCAGCAGGGCTTGGGTAGATGTCTGCCTTCATGCTCCTTCAGCTCCTCAGCTGCAGGGACTCCAGCCTCAGACAAGTCTATCTGCCCTTAATCTCATGACAAGATAACTTTGCTGCCTCAGGACAGCACAAGTGATGTGTAAACCTTGCCTGTTGCTTTTGCTGACAAAAGTAGAGAAAAGACAGTTCTTTCTCTTTCCTCTGATGGGCCAGCACTGAAGATGCATAATAGCCCAAAATTAAAAACAGCAGCCCCAAGGTTTGCTGCAGCAGCATGGAATGATGTAAGCAGCCTGCCTGAAACAGCTACTTTTGCAGCTGTAGCCCAAGAGCAGGCAGTGTTGGGTGTTTGACAGAATAATCTCACAAGCAGCTGAAGAGGAAGGAATGTCTAGATTGACTGTTCTGCCATGGACTGTGTGAGCTGACTGTTTGCACCAAAAACATCTATGTCTCCTCATGAGCATCCTGCAACCAAATGGTGATTCTGTGGCCTTAGAGAGCCAGAAAAATTGCCAGAGGTACATATGAGTGTTTTGTACAGCTGGAAGCAGCACTGTGTGTTTGTAGAGAACTTCTTGTTGTAATTTAGCTTAGTAAAATTGCCAATAATGTTTGTTAGAGCAAACAATCAGGACACTTCACCCTTTGTGAGAGAGTGTGCTGCTTTATTCACCCACCCCAAAATGCTGCTCAGTACAGGCAGGGCTGTTCCTGTTTCTGTACTGTTGAGAAGCATGTGTGACCTGGAAAGCTGCAAACAAAACCACTGCTAATTTATACCCCTCCCACCCTTCATTCTCACTGGTACTGTTTAAAAAAAAATCACTCTGTAGAATAACAAAAGAACTCCATGATATTTTCAAAATGTGATAGTAAACCTGGGTAACTTGCTGTACAGTGTTTAGTCAAGCAATACTGGTAAAACATGAGTTTTAATGCTATTTCAGTGAGCTACAAGGTATATATACTGGCATGTAGTGCATGCAGCATGTGCACATATCCACATGGGTATGTATGCAAAATGTAGGAGGCATGTTCCAAAGAAATAGATCAGGAATGTGAGGAGCAGAGCTAAAGGAACATGAGAGGACAGGAGAGCTTCAAAACAAGGCTTCACTGAAAGCTGCTTCAGTGCAGAGGGTTCTGGGGTGGTGAACCCCTGACACAGCACTGCTGTTCTGCCTGCAGATGGAAACTCACCGCTGAATAGGCAGCTGCTGGAAACGCTGGCAGCAGTGTGCTAGCTAATAAGAGGAGGAATAAGAAGTTGAATGAGCAGAGATGAAATTTCCTATCTGGATGTATGCTTTTGCACAAGCAACAGAAACGAGCTGAGTGGATGTTTTCAGGAAGGTTTGTTCTGCAAGGGCTGCTGGAGGGATCAGCGTAACAGATCTAAGCCCATGTAATGTACTCCTTAGTGGGAAGAAGAAAGTTTAGAGGCTGTTTCTGGCAGAGTCTGTTCCTGCTTACAGCAAAAGGAATGTTCCGGTGGATGCCTGTGTCCCAGGAAGCCTCCGGCAGTTCCCAAGGGCCCCTGCTGCCCTGCCAGCCCCGGGGACAGCTCAGTGTCAGCCAGCACATCTCACTACCTGCAGCCCTGCCAGCCCCGGGGACAGCTCAGTGTCAGCCAGCACATCTCACTACCTGCAGCCCTGCCCAGCTGTTCCCGTGCCGCAGGGCACTGCTGAAGCTGCCTCTTGTTCAGCCCCAGAGAGCTTAACTGATCTTGGCTATTTAGAGGAGCTTGGTCTCCAGCTGAGCCTCTCAGTAACTCCTAGGGAATGGTGGTGTCTCCTTACAGTTTTCCAGGATGAAGAGGCCACCAGGAGCAGCGAGCTTGAGATAGAAATGGAAAGGCTGGGCACTCCGGATCCCTGCTGGCTTGTGCTATTCCATCTACAGACTAGCAGGGACTCCTTTGCACTTCCCAAATGCCTCCTCATCTTTCCTTCTAGCTGAGTGGTGTTCCTCAGACAGTCTGTGGATCTCTGTAGAATGCACTGGTTTTGTAAATTTTTGTATGCTAAAAGTGCACTAAGAAGCCAAACCTATTGTTTAATGAGCTTAGAAATGACTCCCCAGGTCTGCACAGATATTGAAAAGATTTTAGGGGTCTATAAAATGAAAATCATGGTCCTGCTTTCGATATATATCACTGCTGAAACTGTCATGGACCAAGGCTGATGATTTCACTCTGACTGTGGTGACTGTGGAGTGATTTCCCTGGAGTGTCTCTTTAGCAGAGATGCTTTTGTGAGGCCCTGGACTCTGGCTGCCTGGGCCTGAAGTCTGCTTTGCCCTGCAGCCAGCAGCAATGAAATGGAGTTGGTCCATGTCTGGGATGGTAAAATCTGCAGGGGAGTGTTATGTTCTCCACATTTTCAAAAGTACTTTCCACCCATCCAAAGAGTTTACAGAAATAACCTGCTGCAAAATTTAAAAAAGCAGCGAGCGTTTGTATTGTGTGGAAAAGTTAAACTTAGTGGGAGCTAGACCACATAGTTTGCTCACCATACTGCTTGGGTGGCGACGTTTGTGGAGCACAGAGAGTCAGTGAGGGCTGAGGGCTGGATCCCTCCTGTCCCCTCCCTGGGTGGCTGCAGCCAGCAGGGTGCTGTGGCCCTGCATGGACAGCACAGGCTGGGAAGTCGGGGCAGTGAGGAGCAGGGGAGCAGCAGAACTGAACTCCTCCTGAATAACTGCAGAAACTCCAAGGAGTTCACCTAAGGGATCAAGAGAGAGCTGAGGTTGCTTTATACTCATGCAACATTGCTTTGATGCTTCCAGTTCTCTGGGCCTGTACATAAACACAATGGGTATCTAGCAGCTACTTCTAGCCACAGATACAAAACTAGCACGCCTCAGTTGCTAATTCCTTGAAGGTATGGGCTGCTTCTGATGTAAATATGACCATGTGGTTTGCTCTGCAGAGACTAGCTACAAAATTTTCATTTTTAGTTACATTTAGCTGAAGCAGATAAAAATTAAATCTGCAGAGGCAAAGATGCATCAGAAATTCACTGGAACTACACTGAAGTTGTACCCTGCATAAATAGCCTCAGCAAACAATAATTAACACAGCCAGCGTGTTTCACAGTATTGTTAAAGAGAGTAGAAACAGAGATAATCCCTTCTGAATTGTAATGTAATGCCATACATAATGATAAGGCTTTCTTTCTTTGGACTGCTAGTTTTGTTTTCCATGATGGAATGTCTTCAGAGAGTTTAAATGAACTGTTTGCAATGAAACTGGATGCTTCCTCCAGCATGTAATAATAATAACCAAATGAGATTTTAATTAATAATTGAATAAATCCTTAGTGATTTTTTGAAATAGGAGGCATGCTCTACATCTGCATGATGCCAGGAGATCTGTGAGAATACTGAGCTGTTTCTGATTAGGAAGCTGAGAAGTCATCCTTGAATCCAGACCAATGATGGTGGACTGAGTTCTTCTCTTAAACCTACCCTTAGTGCACAGGCCTGGAATTTCTCAGCTGTCCTAAAGCAGAAATGGAAATTCAGCAGCTTTGGTGAGCTGAATACTGTTCTTTGTCAGTAGCTGATTTCTGTTCCATCCTTGATAAGACTAAATATAAAGCAGTAAAAAAAACCAAGCCCAAACCTATCAGAGGCTTTATCCTGTCCCACTCACCTTGGAGGAGCTTGTCAAGTGTTTTACTATGTTAGAGATGTCCTCTGCAATCAGAATAATCCTCGGGACCCCTGACTTTCAACAAGTTGTCTTGAAGCTGCTACAACACTGTCCAAACCACCTACCAGAGGACTCCAGAATAAAGGCCAAGAGAAACTCTATGAAACAGAATGTGCTGGAATGAAGCAAACCCAAAATCTAAGTCTTTGTACACTGTTTTCCTTCAATATAGAGCAGTTTCAATGTAAATGCAGCCCAAATCTGGCTGTGAAATTGTATTTTCTATTTAGATACATGGTCCAGTCTGTGAGTACCTGAGGTGAAAGGCACCAAGCCTCCAAGAGATGGAAATGAAAAGACACCAAGTGCTCAGAGAGGAACATTTTACTGTGTTCAGTCTATAGTGATGTGTGACTGCATCAAGTCCCACCTTGAAACCAGCTCAGTGACTTGTCTTCACTTTCCTAGTTGGAAGTAGCCCCAAACCTCACTGCTCTTGTCCCAGGAAGCCTTCTGGGGGACCTTTGTTCTTTTTTGCTCAATAGCCTTACTGACCCGAAGGTACCCTGTGAGGTTGTCCACTCTGGAAATCCCAGATTTCCTGCTCTGCCACCTTCCAGTGGAAATTCACCTTAGCTGAACACAGATGGCCATGGTTATGTGAAGCTCTAGGTCAGGTCTCACTAAGATTTTATGCAGGGCTATTAGTACAGCCCTATCGGCTGTAGATCTCACTCCTGAGGCCCCTGGCAATTATCTTCCCCTTTCATGGCCTTAGGAAGGGCTTACAGTCATCCTTTGTGGACTCTTTCTGTTTCGTGCCTCTCTCTTCTGCCTGGTATGACTTTGATCTCTACACTATTCCAGCTTCACAGTGTTTCTTTTTGCTGGAGCTTTTCATGTCATCTCATGCTTCTTCTATAAGCTTGCCTCTGTGAAGTATAAAATATTTACTGGTGAAAGAAAAAGGAAAATATTTTACCTCTAAGTCTTAGTCCACCTAGTCTCTGCATCCATTTAAAGAAACTTTGCTGATTTCAGCATTAAACAAATACATAAACACAAACCATTCCAGGACAGAGGCCTGCACACCACCAAGTTAATGTTTTATTTGGCCACATTTCCAAATTATCAGGAAAATGGGACAAGACCTGCAAGCATACACCTGTTTTCCAGCTTTTCTTGTCCTTATGAGTCAGTGGTGGTATGGCACAAACTCGTTACTCAACGCTCTCTGCTGCTGCAGGAGGGCAGTTCTGAGCAGGAATGTGGTACAGCCTCTGGTGGTATCACTTTTTACCTTGCAAAAATCACAGTTGTGTAAAGGGAAGATTCTTTTCCCCCAGTAATGAAAATCTGAAAATAAGGAAGGCTGATGGATTGCTTCCAGAAATGCTGTATTTTGAGGACCAAAAGCAAACAAAAGGAATAGAAGCACTGGAATATCAATAGTAAATAGCCCTACAGTACATGTTGTCTCTGAGTGAGCATGTTTGATTATTGCAGCCAGCTTCCCTGTAGCTTTCTGGAGCATCTAGCTGAACCCTTAGACCCATCTGGAGAAGTCAGCTGTCCATGCAGCTTTGCCAGCAGCAGCAGAACACTCAGTGTATTCAGAAGTAATTCTGATTCTGGGAATCCAGTATAAGCCCTTTGGGAAGTTGCAACCAGAAAATGTTAAAACTTTCATTGACCTCAAGTTGCAACAGTGTTTGATCAAAAATTGGGGCAAGATAAGTGATATAGAAGCAACAAAGCTTAAATGAGTTATCTATTGCAGAGGACTTACTGAAAGGACAAACAAGAATCTGCTTGTGAGTCAGTAACAGGCCTTTGAACTCGGATAACTTCTTTTAGAGTCAGTAAGAGTAGGCACAGAGGCCTTTTGTGAAAAAAGGGCAGGTTTACAAACATATTCTTCACCTAAATACATATAAAAATATATCAGAAAAGCTGTGTGGAACTGCAGGATCTCAGCACCTCTGAATGCTGACTCCTGGAGTGAAGGGCAGGATCCATTAACTGTGGGCAACTTCTGCAGCCCCAAGTCTTCTTTATCAGTAGATCCCTGCAAGCTGGACAGTTTCCCAGGTTTCTCCACTGTTCCAGCTCTGCAGTTGCTCAGTGGGACACTGGAGGACTCACCCCTCAGCTTCACTCACTGGCAGCCTCTCCCTTAATTATTCATAAAATTCTAAACAAAACTAAATTTTTTTCTTGAATTTTCCACCTGCATTCCAATTTAACACCACTCTTTTCCTTCACATATCTGTGGTACATACTTGCTTTTATCCTCCCAAAGCTTCTACACAAACAAGGAGGAAAAAAACCCATTAAAGGGAAGGTGTGCCTGATAATTCAATTACCTGCTCACCACCAGTCAGCCAGGAGGGCCAATTTATGCTGACTCCAGTAACTCCTTCTCTCAAGTGATCTCTGCAGAAAACTTCCACAGTCTCAAGGAGCAGGGAGTATGGCAGGGCAGGAGATGGGAAGCTTGGGCCCTGTGTACCCATAGCCCAGCTTGTAGCCAGTGACAGGGACAATGCCACAGATGGAGCCACGATCTGTCAAGGGCAAGCCAGCAGTCTGCTGGCTGTGCTCCTGCTAATCACCCTCTGATACGTATTTCTCCAGTTATTGGATGAACTCAAATGTAGGTGTTAGCACAGGAAGAAGGAATTTTAAACAAGTTTAGCTGTCTGTCATTCCAGGACAGAGAGGGGTTACTATAAGAGCTCCACACGCTCCATGTGTTTCTGTAGTGTTCAGAAATACTCAGTGTTTGGTGTGAAGAACGTCTTAATACATTGCAGCAGAAGAGTTTATTTGGAGAGTGACTATTAGCTTTGAAACAAGGTTCTTTCTGACAAGTATAATTTTGATTTCTGTAAAAATCACTGCCACACTCCCTTTCTATTTTTTCCCACTCACCTAATCTAGGTGGTACACGTGTCTGTAGTCCCAGAATACAAAGATAGAAAGACTTTTTGTCTTTTCAGGTGCACAAAAGATGGACAATGTGGTGGGAGCAAAGCACCTATCTCTCACCCTTGTGCAAGAGGCATAAGGCTGGGCACAACCCCATGCTCCTGCCACAAACACTACATTGTTTGGAGTGGGAAAACAAAAGTGTCTTGATGTGATATGCTATGATGTCATTTTGCTGGGCTGCTGGATCCCGTGGTTCAGGCACACCAGTTTGTACTCCAGGGGTGGTGAAAATCAGCAGAGTAAACCAAGCTACGGAAGCAGCTCTGTTTCAAGGCATGCTGGGGACTGTGCCACAGAAATAAAGAAAAAGCATGGTATTTACTCTATTTCCATAGAAAGGGCTTCTGCCCTTTCTGGGAGAAGGTGCTACTTTACATAGCTTGTCTGAATCCCACAGTGAGGTTTAATAGCCCTTTCTTGGGCTTTGTCTGGAGTGCCTTGCTATTTTGGGGGGATCTGTTATACTTTCATAGGATGTGAGGAGTTAATTTATTTTTAGTAGCTGTTGTTTTAATTAGGTAATGTGATCATACAAAAATCCACGAATTTACTTTCTAAACACTCTCCTTAGCATTTGGTCAGGCAAACCCCACAGCAACTGCTGCCTTCCTCCCAGGAAAACCCTTCTCAAGAGCCTCTAACATGCTCTTTGAAGGTTTATTTCTTGCATCAGGTTTTCACACAGACAAAGTCACTTCATGCAACACACCAACCTCTCTGCTTAATTTGACTGGGAAAGTTAAAATAGGCAGGTTATATAATGATGTTTATCTTTACATCAGGAAGTCAACTAAGAAGCTGTTAAGCTGATATTATATAACACAGCCCTGATTATAGAAAGTGTGGAGGAAGATGGTCTAGGTTTGTGCATGTTATATTGGCAGTAATTGTTGACAATTATAATTAATATTGTTTCGTGTGCTTTTGTTTTTAATGTTTTGCAGCCTTCCAGAAGATGTTGGAGCATTAGCAGCCAGGCACTGAATTTTAATTGTTTATAAAAATTGTAATTGCACTCTTCTATACATTAGGTACCTATATTTAAATAAAACATTATAAATAAGGAAATAGAAGTCTCATATTTCTTATAATGCTCTAGTTCCTGAGGTTGTTGGAGTAGTAAAACTCACTCTTTTGTAGGATTGTGAACTGTCCCAAATCCAATAGATAAATGTTATTACGAGAGCAAAAGAAAGAAGAGTTTGCTGTATGCACATGGCATACAATCCCTAATTGAACAAGAGCTCAAACAACATCAGCACCCACAAGTTGCACAATGATAGGGGAAAAAAATAGTCTTTTAGACAAAAAGAAGTCCAGTTTTCTCTTACTCTCCCTGTAAACAGGAACACGTTCATCTACTAGCCATGCCCAGCTGGACTCTCTAATGCTAAGAATAAAGACATCCTTGTGTTCTGATGGAGATCGAATTAACCTAAGACAAGTTTCAGTCATGAGGACAAACTGGATATACAGTTCACAAATGAAAATTATGAAGATTATATTAATGGGGAAACTAACTTCTCTGTATTAAAAAAAAAAAAAAAGATTAAAATTAAATAAGCAGAGATGTGTAAGAGGATCCCATAAGAATTCCATTGAGTAGTCTTACTTAAATTGGCTGAACAGTGATTTTTCAAAATAAAACTTTGATTTTAACAACTAATGATCAGATACTTCCCCATGTACTAGGCAGCAACTTCTTTTACCTTATTTTAACTTATGAGAGTGAAGATGACAGACAAAAATGAGCTGGTATTTCAGCTGTTAGCAGTACCTTTTGCAGGCATGTGGCTCATTGGGTTGTGTGACAGAATAACTGCAGACTGTATTGGAAAGAGTAGCTTCAGTCTTTAGTGGTCTCATGAAAATTTTCCATATATAATAGCTTTTGCAGGGAAAAAAGGACACATTACCATTCCATATTTTCATTCAAGTAGAATGCTTCTACAAGAAATTGTTTGCTTCTCTTATAACCCACAAATTACAGATGACAAGGAAAAGGTGCTCTTCTGAAAAGAGGCAGCTCCTGGAAGGTAAGGCTGTGGCACACGATCCAAACTTAGCAGACGTCAGAGAATCCAGATGAGTGGAGGCATAATGACAAGCCAACTTCACTCAGGCTTCACTCCTTGTTAAGCAGGGGAAATGAGGCTTCATTAGTTTCATTGCTTCCCCAGTTAGCTGTGAAGCATTGCACCCAGTTTGCAGGGAAGTGAAAGCTTTTCTGCAGCTGTCAGAGATCCTTTCATGAGCATCAACTCCCAGTTCTGAATGAGTAAGGGAAATCATCTACTTTGTATGGTGACTGCTAGTAGTATATGGTGACTTTGGACACTAAATCTGACAATTAAGAGAGCACCAGTTTTATTGTTCTTGTGTTCTCTTTCATTAGTAAGCCCAACATAAGAAAGTCTTGAGTTTTACTCATTATTCTTCAACAGTCAGCATTTCTTTTCACTAAAATTAATACTATAATTATAGTATTCTAGAAATATTCCACCTTATACACGTGTCCATCTTTAATTATGAACAGATGTATTTATTGAATCTATTCCACCTTCTGTTGTAATGGAATTTGTCTCAGCTTGTAACTGCTGTATTTTTTTGGCCATACAAATAACTAAATTCTTGCCACGTGATGATGTCTGCAGTCCTTTTTGTCTTGGTGTTCTTGTGTTGATTGACATTGTGTGTGAATCTAGGGAATGTTTTTGAAGTCTCCTGTTCTGAGTTCATTATACCTCTGCAGTTACTGTGTGGGACATCATCTGCAACGCATCCACTGCCATTGCCAGTTGGAGAAGTCCACCTTGTCAGCTGGCTCCAGTGGGACTTAGGGGTTCACCAGGTAACTGGCATGAAGTCAAACCCCTCCACATCCTGTTGCCCTGCCTTTGCTCAAAGTGTGACTGCCTGAAAACATAAGAAGCCTGACAGTATTGTTCCCTGCGGTGTGGTGCCAGCTGACCTGGTGATGTTTCTAAAGCAGAAAGAGCCATTTTCAAAGTGGCAGCTGGACTGCTTTGAGGAGTAGGAGCTGGTGTAGGATCAGGTACAAATCTGTGGCAGGGCTCACTACTGTGATCACTTGCCAGAGCAGGCAGCTGCCAACAAGTTCTGGCATAGTTTCCCAAAGTGGGAAAACATAGTTTCTGTTTCACTATGGTTTATGAAACTGGGCTTCTTAGGCTCTGACACAAGGCTGCTTTTTCTCCATGTACAAATGGCACGGGCTAGGATCAGGTGGCTGTTATAGAAGGTTTTCCAGGGAAAAACTTGTGCTGTGCTGGCCTCCCTGCTGCCAAAAGCTGCCTGGTCCTGTATCACACACCCCCCATAAGCAGTACGTGTGCTGTAACAAGCTGCCTGTCCCTGCAGAGACCATCCCAGGCAGAACATCCCAGACACGCTCCTGGCAGCAGCTGCAAAAGGGATTTTAAAGGGAAATCTGAGGGCAGTGAGAAAAGGCCATTGGTCACATCCTCAGATGCATCTGAGGACTAAAGTGGCAATGGGCTGCTGCCTTGTGTAATTGTCCTGGAGTTCCTATGCCAAGGGTCATTTTGGAGCACAGCCAGGGCGTGCTAAGCACAGCATAATGCTGACTTCTATACTGACCACATCAGTCACAATTTAAGTAAAGCTTTTCTGTATGCTGCCTGTAGTGGTTTGATTTAAATGATACTGTTCAAGTTGTGGCACAAATGATGCTCTGGTTCACACTCGGTTTTCCCTTCCTCCAAGGGAACTACACAATTTCTTGAAAGCTGGAGCCTGAAAAAGATGATGTGTAACACAGGATGGTTTTGCAACGCTGGCTCTAGCTGCAATGTTGCTAGTAAAAAAGTCATTTGTCATTCATGGGATATTTTCTATATGTGCTGGAATTCAAGCCCACTTTTCATACTGAAGTTTAATGCTGTGCTTTCTGGTTCAACTGCTTTCAATCAGCAAATACACTCCTAGAACAGAAACAGAAGTGCCAGGAACCAGCATCGTTCTCTGAGGTACAATAAAGCTCACCTAATTGCTTCCTGACTTGCTGATCCATCACCCTGACCCCCTCTTTGATGTTTTCTTTTTTTTTTTTTTCCTAAAGCATTAGTAACAAGTGAGAAATGCTGTCTCAGGGTGTTATATATGGGATTATTTCTCTATCCCCAGCACAGTGACCGTATGTAATGAGATTATCTCTTATTTAAAATAAAAAAGACTTGGAAACATCAAATACCGTGATGAAAAAGTAGTTTCTTTATGGTGATTCTTTTCATAGTACAAAAAAACCCTTTTATTTTTTGTTTTGTAATAATACATTTTTGTCAGTCAGCAAAACCAACCAAAATGCTGCAGATGTTTCTTTTCTGCTAGCTAAATTTAGATTGTTCTTCCTCTCCTTCTGTATATATATTCCTCTGGCATCAAGAGGGCTATTGCCCCTTTACAGCACATTTATTGCTGTTGTAAACACTGAAAACTGATGAGGCCAGATGATGGAGGTTTCTGCCAATGTCCCTTCTTAGCCTGCTTTCATTTCAAAATATCTGAACTGCTACCAGCTGGTGCCAAAATTCTGAGATATGAAAATACAACAAGAAAGGAAGAAAATGGGCAATGTGTGTCAGCACTAAATGTATGTTCTGCTTGCTTCAATGAGGTGTGTGAACACTCTCACAGTACATAGCTCTGGGAGCAGGAGAAACTCCTGGCACAAAACAAAGAACAAAACACAGGACTATTGGGGAGGGAAAAAGAGAGAGGCCTTTTCTAGATCTGGGTTAGATCTGTCATGGTGTAAGTTTCCTTAAGATTAGGTCTTTGCCTAAGAGAAATCTAGCTCTTTCAAATTTGCGAGAGTAGCCCAGAGACTGTTTTTAGGTTCTTTGGATAAGTTCTTGAACGTTTTCAGTTGTGCTTAAATCTAAAAAGTGTAAATGGAAATGTGAGCTTGGATTAAAAAAAAAAAAATCAGCAGTATTTGCCTTAAACTTTCAAGTCTCTTTCTGCCTCTCATATGTGTATACATACAGGGTTTGAAGTGTATCAGATCAGAGGCTCTGGCTGACTGTCCATCTGATTGAGATAAGTTAACATTTCCTCTTAGAACAAGAGTTACCCCTACGTCCACCAGCTTTAATATACATTTCCTTTTAATGGGTACATAGAATATGCTGCAAAGACCATTTAGCTCACACGTTTCTATCCAAGGCACCCGTTTCTAAGCTCTGTTACCTCTTTGTCGTCTTGCAAAAAGGCAAGCTGCTTAGCCTTTGAAGGGAACTCCTTACCACTTCCATGCCAGTTTTGAGAAAGTAACTATCATGATTCTGACCAGTGCCCGATGTCAGCCTACACAGCCCAGTTCTTAAACTTTCCAGGAAGCAAGGCTTTGCATGTTTTCTCCCGTGATGTCCCTATGCTGACCCTATGTTCTCTGTTAACTGAGGCAAAGCTATTTCTTTATCTTTCTTCGAGCGCGTCCTCCTCATCCTGGTCTTCACCAGGATGACTGAGGGGAAAAACCCCCAGCAACAGGTGGGTGCCAGGGCTCCGTGTGTTACTCATGGAGGAGGCCGGCGCTCTGCGAGGTGTCTTTGTCTGCTGCGTGTCCCTTGAGCTGCCCTGACGCGGCTCCGGGCTCCCCGCAGCCGGGCACGGCTCTGCCCGCTCTTCTTCAGGGCAGGAGCCGGTCCGTGCCCGGCACTCCCACAGCACCATCACGGTCGTTCGGTGCGTGTTGCCCAGAAGCTGCCGCGGCGGGACAGGGACAGGCGGTAGCGCAGGTACGCGGCGCACACCTGGAGCTGTCCCGCCCTCCCGCAGCCCAACCGGGCACCAGCAGCAGCGCGCAGCGGGGCCCGGCGGCGGCGATCGGCTGCGGGGGCGCTCGGGGCGGGTTCCGCCGGGGCCCGGTTCCCGCGGCGCTCCCGGAGCCGTGCCGGTGCCGCCGCGGGCCGGGCGGGCGGGCGGGGCGGGGCGGGGCGGCCCCTTTAAGGCGGGCCGCGCTCACCTGCCCCCTCCCCCCGCCGCCAAGGTACCGGCCCCGCGCCGGGCCCTGATTGGGCGCCCGCCGGGCCCGGTCACGTGGGGGGGGCGCGCTCCCCCAGCCTCCAGGCCGCCATTTTGGCTGGAAAGTTTGGAATTTCCGAGCAGTGCGGGCGGGAGCCGGCGGGAGCGCCCCAGCCCTGTCCGCCCCGGCCCCGGCCCGCCGCGCCGCCTGCACCGCGCTGTCCCGCCCGGCCCGGCCCGGCCCGGCGCCTCCCGGCCCGGCTCGCCCCGCGTCGCGCCGAGGCGGCGCGGCGGCGCCGGCGGGAGCCCCGCGCGGAGCCGCTCGCTCGCCGGGCGGCGGGCTCGGTCCGGCGGGGCGGCCGCCGCCCCCCCCGCGCCCGGCCGGCAGGGGGCGCCGCCCCCCGCGCCGCCCCGGGCCGCGCTCCCGGTGCGCGCGGCGGAGCCCCGGGGCAGCCCCGGGCGGGGGCGCGGGGCGCGATGCCCGTCAGGAAGCAAGGTGAGCGCCGCACGCCGGGCCGGAGCCGCCGGCTGCGAGCCGCCGGTTGACAGCGCCGCCGCGGCGGGACGGACGGGCGGGCGGGGGGGCGGCTGGCGGGAGCCGCGGGGCTGCGGGCGCTGCGAGCCCGCCGAGGGCACCGTCCCGCCCGCGCTCTCCCGGCCGCGAACAAAGGAGCCGCCGCGCCGCGCCGGGGCCGTCCCGGCCGCGGGGGCTTGTTGCATCCCCGGTGCTCCTGCCCGGTGCGCCCCGGTCAGCCGTGTGTCTGGTGTCCGCTTGCAGATACCCAGCGAGCCCTGCGCCTCCTGGAGGAATACCGCTCCAAGCTGAGCCAGGCGGAGGATCGGCAGCTGCGGAACTCCATCGAGCGTGTCATCAGCATCTTCCAAAGTAACCTCTTCCAGGCTTTGATAGGTAAAGGTTGGCTTCTTTCAGTTTGTGCGCAAGTCGGTCGGTTCTTGCTGATGCTGTCACTTATGCTATTAAGAGCAAAAGGTGTTTTACCCGTAAGTTAGAAGCCATGTGCTTCTTGTCGTTGTGTTTTTGTTTTGCATAGTAATACACGTGTTGTCACAGATCAACAGTTCACTTGTTACACATACTTTCTTTATTTGAGGCTTTTAACTGGTCGAGACTGCTTAAAACTGTGGAGTAGTTTTTATTTGTGACATGTTGTCCTAGATTTCTTTAGATTGTTTCTCCGTGTATCTTTGTTCACTTGATAAATTTCTAAGGAGGGTGGGTTTTTTTCTGTCTGCATGTAACAGGTTAGTGAATGACTTGAAATGTTTTTAGTATAAGGAATCAGGAAATTCCTGTTGAAGAGTCTCTAAAAACATCACAAAGGGTATAACTGAAGTGCAAATTTAACCTGAAGTAAATGAGAAGAAACCTCTACTGCTTCAGGGAGTACTACAATCATCTCTTCTCCATTGTTGCATATTAAAGTATAGTGAAAGCACTATTAAATCGCAGTTTACAGTCCTTATAGTGCTTGACTTGATATGTTCCCATAAGTTCTTAGAAGCACTTGCATGTAATTTTGAATTTCCTGCTGGTCTGTTTGGAAAAAAAAAAACCCTGAGCACAAATAGAACTTGCAGAATCCTGTCTTTATTTGGAAACTTCTGCAGAGAAACAGTGAGAAGTGGTTTCTTCCTGATTGATTGTCACTGTCTTTATGACAGCTAACGTTGCTTTACCCTCCAGAATAAAATTTGTTCTGCATTCTTGTCTTTTAATAGTAACCAGTGTGTGAATGGGACTAATGGCAAACATTGTAGCTGTATTTGTTACTGCACTTACTACATGGTTACTGTGCTGGGGTGCACATCTTCCTTCACAGGGCTGCAGCTTCTTTGAACCTCTGCTGTGGTGAAAGCACGGGGACTGGCAAAACATAAACATGCATTGCTGCTGAATGCTTTCTTCTGGAGTATTTATTTCATCTTGTGTAGGTTTTCAGAAGACAGTAGTTGTGCTGGTTTTTTTTTCTTAACATGTAACTTCATGAAGGGTAGTTGTGAAAATAGGTCACTTGAAAGACTTTCCCTTGTAGGAACTCTGCATTTCTCTTCACTACAGAGTTGATGCTGATCACTTCCATGATGAAAAGCTGAACATAATCCTTGTGGGACACGTGTGGATTTCACTCTTTGGCAGATCAGAATGTTGAAATCTTCTGTGAAATATTTAATGTACAGCAGCAGCACTTTTTATTTTCACCCAGAAAACGTCAATGTTGACTGCCATTTTTCTTTTTCTGGGTGTGTGTACGTGTGAGGGTTTTTTATTTTAAAACTCTACAAGGTCCATGCAGTACTCCCCTTGCAGTTTTCTCCCCTTCACTGAAAAGATACCAATCTGTTAGCCTTTGATATTCAGACTGCAAGATGCAGTTTCTTCTCATCTCCACGTATGAATCTTCATTGTTTATAACTCTACACCTAGCAGTAGCAGTGGACTCGAAGGAGCAGGCAGCCTCCTGTCTGCTGGCTTTGCTCTGCAGGAGCAGAAAGGAGGAATGTGTTGTTGCCTGGGTGGGCTGTGTGACCTGTTTTCTGGACTGTAAGAAGCTGCACATTGCAACCACAGGACCCTAGTTCTTGTTGAGTTCAGTTCAACTGTGCATGCACAGCAGGTCCTTCTGGGGCATGTTGCATTAACTTTGCATTTCCTGGGTCCCTGTATGATGGTTTATTAGATTGCATACATAGTTCCCAAACTATCTGGCAGAAGGCTGGTACTTGCCAAGCAATTTATGCTGTCAACGTGGGTCTTTCTCCTTTAACCTGCTACTTTCTGTGCAAATGTCAGGGGAGTTCTTGTTCCTGGCAGGCTACTCCTGGCTGTTGTTTTCCTGGAAGCACTTTCTTTTATGGTGTGATTGCTGCATGATGGGGGTAAAGAGTGGGGAGACTCCCTGGAAAGGATCTGGAGGATGGCTGCAGTGACTGGGAAGGTCTTGAGCTGGTTCCTGCTTGTGTTGTTTCCATGAAGATCTGGGAGCAGGCTGGATGAAGTGTTCAGTTGTGCTGGGAGTTAGACTTACCTGGAATTCTCTCTTGGTCATTGCTTTATGGCTGAATTTGAAGTGTGCATGTTATAGAAGTTGTGATGAGCTCCCAACTGAAATAGCCAATGCTGTTCTGACTGCAAGTTTCAGGCTCAACTGTACCAAGTTACTGCTCTTACAGATTCTTCTTCCAGAAAGTGTGCTACTTTTAGTTTCTGGTTTGGGTGCTTTCTTTTTTTTCTTTTTTTTCTTTTTTTTGAAATAGAACAACACTAAAAAAATCCCCACCAAACTTCATCCATTTATTTTCTGCTTTTTCTGCCAAGTTACTGCACTATATCCAAGACTTGTTTGCCCATAGTAAGTAGGTTTGTGAAGGTTGTAGTCAGGATCTGCTGTCAACTTCATGTATCTTTTTTAGTATAATTTTTGACTTGGCAATCAAATGCTGTTCTTTCAAGCAATAAATAGCATTATGCACAGAAATACATCTTTGAGTTTATAATGGAGGAAATGAAATATTCCTGAAAACGACAGATTTTAACAGTGTTTCATGTTTTTAGATATTAAAAGGTTTTAGAAATTGAAAGGGTGTTTTTTTTTTTTTTGTATTGTCCATTTGGAATATTGAAGAATAAGTAATATTAATTTTTCATTTGAACCTTTTTTATGTTATCCTCTCCTTTTAGTCCTCTCAAAGTTTTAGTTTAGCAATCTACAAGCTTGACGTTGTTCTTGAATGGTGGCTTTAAATGGTTTGAATTAGACCAGTAACCAGGCAGTGTGAACAGCCAGTCACCAGATCCACATTGCAAGTGTTACATTTTAAGTGATGTAACTGTAAGGACTTTGAATCTGTAACAAAAGTTGTAACCACATGTGACCTCCTTAAAACAGTCTCTGAAAAAGCCCATTTTTATATTTTCTGTCTTCCATAATGTGGTATTTTCCATTGCTTCAACCAGCTATGTGTAATAATGTCTAGAACTTAATTAAATGAATACCAAGGGCCTGTAATTAAAATGAACTTGAGAATTGAGTCAGTTTTAAGTCAATTTCCTTTACTACAGGCTCAAAAATATGTGGTATCTTTTCTAGTTGTTGATGTCTTGTTTTCAGTTAAAACAGCTTGTTCCCAGTATTCTGATCGTTGGTGAGCCAAATTATGAAGAGACCAAAGGAAAATATCCATTTATAGAACCATGGGGTAGACTTATTTCACTTTGGTAAGGTATTTAATATTTATCTTCAAATAGTGAGATAATAATTCTGAGGATGAGTTCTGCTCTCAGCTTAGGTACTCTTTTACCTTTTCAGAAACTACAGGTTCTTGAAAAGGTGCAGATAAATTTATCTTCTTTAAAATATAGGAAGAAAAACACTTGCATGCAAAATTAACACTTCTGACACAAAAACATATGAAGCAGACTTCTGTTTATGCACATAATATTTTTATTTAATTAAGATCTGCTTTTAATGGGTGTCAGGTTGAGGTTTACCATATTAAAATAGACTTCTAAAATTAAAAATATTACAGCTATAGCTAGAGACATAAGGTAGTTTGCTACTTCAGAAGCATTCATTTTCCTGACAAGAACTAACTCCATGTGCACTGGTGCCAGAAAAAGAGAATTCTAGGAGAGTCTCTACATATGCTGGTAATGCAGTTGGCTGTGCTGCCCTTCTTGCCTAAAGTAGGGTGGTTTTTTGTCTATCTATCTATCTATCTAATTTTGTAGCTGTGCATATACAGGCTTTTTAGTAAGAAATGGCAAATCTGACTAGGGGAGGTTCAATGGGTTGAATTTTATTGTGTAAGCAGTCTCGTTTGTTTCACTTAGAATCCTTTTGCATGAAGACCTGCCTTGAAAATTGTGCTGATGTGCTGGCTCTTCCTAGCACTAAACATCCAGTGTAGGAAATTTTAAATTTAAAAAATATTGTTTCAGTAATCCTTACTAAACCGAAGAACAGCTTCTCCCAGTAAATATGAGGGTACTTATAACCATAGTTTGGATGAGCCTTATTAATTGACCGAAACATATTGTGAATGCTGTTAATACATTTTTACACCCCAGAAAAGTAAGTCCTTTCTCTGAAAATTTAGAAAAAAGCTGATGATTCCATGAAATAAGCCCTTTGTTCAGGTTTCTCAGCAGTGTGATTCAGACTGAAAATTCTAGGAATATAAAACTCAGTCTGCAGATTTCTCATCCCTGTCCACATTGGCTTTCTGAACTAAATTAGGAAAACAACCCTAGGTTTTAGACTGAAGTAGATTGGATTGGGTCAGCACTCCTCAAAGTTGGTCCACTTTGGAGTGGACTGACCACATTCCTGCTGCCTGGCATGTGGGCTCAGCTCAGCTGTGTGTGGCAGCTCTGGAGCTCTTCTCGCCCCTTCTCACTCCTCACTAAGCCACCTTGGGAATATTTCCTATACTTTCTGGCTAACTGGAAATCAAACACAGTTAAACACAAGCTCCTCTTCTGAACTGAAACCAAAAGTACTTGCTTTTGGGGAAACCTCAGAACTTTTATTCCAGCAGTATATTAATAGAGCATGTGCCATGGTGGCACAGTTAACTCTGCCAATCGGCTCAGGCCTCCCCATCCTCAGAGGTTACTGAAGCCTTAGAGCCTTTCAGACTCTGCTGAATAAGATACACCTCAAGAATGCAGAAATTCTAGACAGTAAGTTGAGGATCTTGTTATAGTCAGTGAATATTCCTGGGGTTTATTATTATTATTATGTTTTTATTAGAGGAAGGTTTAGGGACAATTGGATCTTTTGTAGCATTGGATAGTACTGAAATTGTTGCAGGTGCTAAATAGGTTATTTTCACATCAAAATCTTATCCTTGCTGAATTTTTTGACTTTTTCTCCAGACTGCAGCTTCTTGATCTTTACTGATGTTTGAGGCTGAGGCATCCATGCAGTATAATCCTTGCAACTTTGAGGTGTTCATCTACTTCTGGACAAGTGTCCTAAGGCTTATACTGTGGTTATGCTTGCTTTGGTCTCCTTTGAATACAGAGAAGTCGGTCAGTTTTACAGAAATTTGATTTAGGCTGGTGTTTACAAAGGTTGTTAAGTTCTTGATTACTTTCATCCAGCTGGAGGGAGGATAAATATTTTAGTTGGTGTCCAGATGACTGGATTGTTAGTTCAGTCATTGTTAGTATGTTTCTGCTGTGCAGTTTGTCTGAGTGTCCCAGTCTTTGGAAGAACTTCGTGTCTTACTCTTAAGGGAACATAATGATAAGTGAAATAGTCTCATTGCTCCTATTTTTTTTTTTTTAAGAATTACTTACTATTTTGTATGTAGTGCAGTTTGATAGGTAGTTTCCTTTTTAGAGTTTTTTCCACCCTGTATTGCATGTGTCTGTGTGTGTGTGACAGGGCAGTGTATTGAATTTTTGGGATTAGGTGCTGCTTTTGGTAGCCTAAAATAGCAAGTAACTAGTAAGTTGAGTAGCTGCTGGTATGCAGATAAATAGTATTGTGGCAAAAGTTTATCCTTGTGGTATTTCACTGACTGTGTATTCAGTGTTGAATAGCTGCACTGTAGAATATATCAATTGCAGTATTCTCTTCCCAGGGTTGCCATTAAAGGGTCTGCTGACAAAAAAACCCACTTGTCAATAAATCTGCTGTTCATCCAGGGGCTGAAAAGACAGTAGAAATTTTTAATAATTGGTGTAGTTTCCAGGTTCTGGGAAAGTTTGCCCTCTGGCCTGTCCTTGCTTTATTTCCTATGTTCTTTCACCTCTTTTCCCTAGGTATGCTGCCTACCTCCTCCCCTGCTTCTCTCTGTGTTCCTGGATTTGCTCCTGATCTCCCTCATAATTTCCTTCAGTGCTGGGTACAGCGTAGAGGAAGGGGGAAAGCATGAGAGAGGATATTTGTCCTGATCTTAGTCCTGCTTCCGTGGTGGTCCTAGCGGCAAGGGCAGAACATGTCATTCAGCTCTGCAGCTGGAATGCCATGTGCCCCCTGTGTGTCTGCTTTGCCTGTATTTTGAGAGATGGAGCTTGTTTTGGTGCAGGGGGAAGGAATCTTCAAAGAAACTGAACTGTAGCAGCTGACTTGGAGTCTCCTGGCACAGATGGTTTCCTGAATTATAACTAGGCCAAATTTGCAAGATTGTTAAGAGACTGCAGAAGGTGTAGGGCTGACACTAGAATAACCTCCTTAGCTTTGTGTTCTTTCCCCAAGTTAGGGGAGGCTCTAGAGCTCTTTGGTAAAGCTTTTATAGGAATCTTGTCATGTGTGAGTAGCTTCCCAGCCATGCCCTCAAAACAGCTGACTTATTTTGGCTTGAAATGAAAAAGTCAGCCTAAAACAGGGGAGCAGCAAGGAGAGCGTGTGAGCAAATTGTAAAAGCACTGCAGCTTTAGGTGGCTTTCAGAAACTTGTGTTAAAATTTGGCTGCAGGAGACACACAAGTGTTAGTGCTGGAGGAGATGCTACTCTGTGGCACAGCCAGCCTTGTGTTGCCACCACTGCCACATAATTACTTTGGAGCCTGAGCTTGCCGCAGGTAGAAGAGACCAATGCTTGTGTTGTCTCATCTGAGCAAAGCTATGCACCTGTATGGAAGGTCAGCTTGGAGAGTTGAGTGAACTCATCCCAAAACTAATTGATTTTTTGAATACATTTGTCTGGTGAGAAACATCATCAGTCCTATATACTGCCATTATCTAGGGGACATACTACAAATAAGGCTTAATAGTGAGGTTTTTGTTGCCACTGAAAACAGCAGTAAATGCATTCCTTTAAGAAAAAATTGCATTGTTGTAGTGGCTGCTGGTTTGCAACTGGTGTTGAGATATTTGGAGAGGGTTGGATAGCTGGGAATTCATTTTTAGTTTGGATACTTGTTTGTTTAGGGCGGTTGGGAGGTTCTTGGGTTTTTTTTTTTAGGCTTAGGCTGATGACTAAGTGTGCATGAAGCAATATTAAATCAGAAAGTTTAGACAGCAGAATATTCTGTCAATTTTCATCTGTGTGTCAGTTTTTCCTACCTTGATTCTGGACATAGAAGATGCTGTGGGTTTCTGAAGGAAAATTGGATGGAGACAATGTGAAGCACTTTTTAAGGAAAGACTGGATGTGACACGTGGCATAGTTGACATGGTGGTGATAGGTCATAGATTGGACTTGATCTCAGAGTTCTTTTTACTAGCCTAATTGATTTTGAGATTCTGTGAAGATATGGTGAAGGAGGCATTAGTAAGCAAAGAGGAGAATATGAATGAGTAGTTTGGAAAGTGTAAGTGGTCAGGCTGGTAAGGAGTTGAATTTGTCTGCATGTAAAAAGCAGCTAGAGGAATAATAGCAAACAATTGGATTAAGCATCAATTAGTAAGAACTGGAAGTGAGAAGTGGAAAATAACATCTCCTGGAATTTGAGATAAGCAAAGAAGTGTATGCAGAAAGGATGTTCAAAGGGTAGGACACACTTACTGCAGCTGGTAAAAGAGCTGGGGATCAGTAGCTGGATGCTGCAGCTTGTGGCAAAGGATTTTGTGGAACAGAATGTGTAGTGAGAAAGCTGCACCACGAGTTGCTCCTTAAACTTTTAAGAAGTCTTGATTGTGTGCAGCAGTTTTAAAGAAGATATAGAAGCCCTGAAAAGGGCTTTACAGGGGTTGTGATGAGGCTGTTTTTCACTTCTCATAGTACAAATGCAAACATTTATTTTTGGTCAGGCACACACCATGACAACACAACCATTAAATACACAAAGGGAATGCTTACTTAAATGTGGTCACTGGCTTGGTAAATGGACATGAAGCTTTTCTTGGTGTTTGTATTTTTTTGTTGATCACTAGTTATGCACTTTTCGGGCTGTGCTTTACTTGTATTAAATGGATATTCTTAGCTTGACATGGCAGATGAAGTAAGCATGCATGATTGAGCCTTCCTTGGAGTTAGTAGGAGTTGCTTTATGACTGAAGAATGAAAGTCTGTAGTGTTGGCAGACTCCTTTGCCTGTTCTGACAGTGATCTTGACTCTGTTTTGTCTATATATTAGTTATGTTGGGCTGTAAAGAATTTGGCAGATACCATTTATCTCAGATTGCTCTGAACTGAAATAGCATGTTGACCTTTGTTTTCGTTCTAGTAGTTTTAAGACTTAAGTTTTCAAGTGCTTTGGGTGCTTTGGCAGGAAGCCCTAAGAAATAAAGCTGTCTTTCCCTCCCCTCCTTGATTGAGAGAAGTACTTCATTTATAATGGGATGGCACCTTTTCCTGGACAACACACAGGTAGTCGAGTTCTTGACAAAGCTGTTTTTTTAAATATGGGTAACATCACAAACAAAACCAGGCGTTTGCATGTGCTCCACTCAAATGTCTGAGAAGAGGCAGACCAGTGAGAGATGAGAAAGGAATTGCTTACATGGGCTAAACTGAAACAGGTCAATTTCTAATGGGATTCATAAGCTCCTTGGTTGCTTGCAAGTCTGAGGGAAGGCAGTGGCTTTGAGAGGTTCTCCTGAACAAAGCTGATAGTGAAAAACTTTCTGTGGTAAAGGCTGTATGGTGAGGCAAAGTTATCTAGTGTTTTGCTGCCTTGCTGGCTTTGGCTGAAATTGGTTTGTTCTGCTGTTGAAGATCTATCAGAAAAGGAACACCTGTCGAGTGCAGGATTTACTAAGTAGCTGAAGCATGTACATCAATCCTGGCCATGCTGCCATGCAGAAGGACCTTGACAAGCTGGGGAAATGGGCTGACAGGAGCCTCACAGAGTTCAACAAGTAGAAATGCAGAGTCCAGCACCTGGGTAGGAGCAATCCTATGTACCAGTATATACTGTGTGTCACCCAGGTGGAAAGCAGTGCTGCAAGAAGGGATGTGGCAGGCCTGGTGACAAAAAGTTCACCATGAAATATAAGTGTGCCTTGGGGCAAAGGAGATGAATAGTCTCATGGGCTGCATTAGACAACCAGTATTAGAATTGCCAGCAGGTAAACCCTCCCCCTTTGCATTTTAGGATGCAAAACATGAATTTAGATTTCATTAAAAAAAAAGTGAACAAACAGAAAAGAAACATGAGCTTCCTAAATTAATTCTTGCTCATATGCAAAGCTGAGAACCTTCAGATGGGGATACAATTAATACAGCATACACAAATGGCATTGTTAAATTCACATATATTTTGGTAGCAGTTTATACCTTTGTGTAGTGCATGATGTTAGGACAACAGTTCACTGCTTTACATGGACAGTGTCCAAAGCAGTCCGTTGTAGTAAATGTGTTACTGTTTAAGTTCATGAAATGCTAAGCTTGTGTGGAATTTCCTGGCATTTATTTAAGAAAAAACATCTATAACCCACAAATGGTCAAGATGCCTAAACTGTAAAAATGCAAAGCCCCAAACGGTTAGGTTACTGTGATCATTAAAGGAATGCTTTCAATTTAAAAAAGAATAAACCACAGAATCATTTAAGGTACAAAGGACCTTTAGGATCATGGAGTCCAAACTTTAACACAGCACCACCATTAAACCATATCCCTAAGTACTGCACCTACAAGTCTTTTAAACACCTCTTGGGACTCAACAATTCTCCTGGACAGCCTGTTCCAATGCTTGACAGCCCTTTCAGAGAAGAAATTTCTCATAATTTTCAATCCAAACCTCTCTTGGCACCCCTTGGTCATTTCCTCTTGTCCTATTGCTTGTTACTGTGAGACAGACACTAACCTCCACTACAACCTTGTTTCAGGTAAATAGTAAATGCCCATGAAATTTAATTGGTTCCCTCTACACCATAATATAAAGGTTCAGTATCAGAAGTCTGAAACCAACATCGTATAAAAAATTACATGGAGTTGCTTGATGCTTGTTTGAAAGCCAGAACATATTAAAAGTTGGTCAGAAAAGAACAGGGAGTGGGAGACTGAGTAAAGGGAATCTTTCCCATGGAGGTGTGCAGTGTTGACTGTTTCTTTCTCCTCACTGTTATGTTTTGTTGCGGTTATTGTTGTTTGCTGACATTCTATGCTTCACTCTTTCTTCTCTACTTTGCAGTTGCATTTGAATCTCTTATATATACACCATGTATTTTATATATGCTGGATGCTCTTTTTTCTGTTACACTGAACTTTTTTTGCCCAGTTCTCAGGTTGCTTTCCTTTAACCAGTAATTAGCAGTTGCTGAGTTGTTTGTAGACTTAAGGCCTCTGATACCATCCTGTGTCTTTGTTTTCAAGGCCTCTCTTGTCATGCTCTGCCTTTGCTCTTCTATGCACCTTTTTGTTCTGGGATCATAGGTAATCCATTCCCTACAGAATAATAATTTTTATTGGTAGGTATTAGCTGTTACACACACAAATGTGAATTTCTACATTCAGTCTGTGTGTGTGGGTGTACTTGTATTCATGTACAGCTTTTAGTTAGCTTTGGACAATTGTGTGATGCAACACTGAATGATTTCACATATATTTATGTATACTATTTATGGAACATATGTAGCAAATATTTATTTGTGTTATATATAAAAATATTTATAGAAATAGGTGTTAGTTCACACTGTTGTCTGAAGCTAAGTAAAAGCCATGCAAGTTAGATGAATCACCAATCATCTGGTCTTTAGATAGTTGGTGGTAGAGTTGGACAAGCTAAAACAAAGCTCTGGGCAGGCCAGGACAAGTGCAGAGGCCTGGTTATTCACTGAACACAAGGCCCATGGCCTGTTATCAGCAATGCTTGTATGTAGGGTTGCACCATTCCCTTAAGAAAATGCTGTTATAGGTATCCCATCTTTTACTTGTAAAGTCACAGTTATCAAAATGTTCATGCATAAGTGAACACAATGAGATTTTTTAGAACACGCACTGATCTTGTGTTATCCTGATTACAAGTACTCCTCACTTAATATATAGCAAAAAGTAGCAGACACTCCACATACTTGTACAAATGATAAGCAGAGGCCTTATGTTTGATTTCTAAGGAGCAGGGAAGAAATTGATCTAGGAGTGGTGTCATGTTTCTGGTTGAATCCTTGTCCTTGGAGGCAGATTCTTTAGGCAGAATTGATGTAGTCTCTTGAAGTGCCCTCAGATACACTTTAGAAAAGAAAAGAATTTGTTTTTGCAGTTATGCTGTTCTTTTAATTACTGTGTTGTGGTTGTTAGTGAAGCTGGATCTCCCCTGTAAAGTGGATTTGGGTTTCAGTTTGTATTTGGCATATAACTCTTGTTTGCTTTAAAAGTGAGCAGTTTTAGCTCTGGTGTATCATGTTACTGGTGAACAAGCCTGTTCAAAGAACAGAACTAAGGTGAGTGGAAAATATGAGAAGGGGTGAACAATACACCAGCAAATTTCTTTTAGAATAAAAAACCCCAGTTTGTCACCATTCCTTAGCTTTTCACACTACTAATAGGCTAAGAAATATAATTTTCTTTTGTGTAGGAGTCCTCCATTGCAGAACTGGTGGTCTGTCACTTGCTTTGTATAGGCTTTTTTCTTTCTGCTGTCAAACATATTTCTGATTTGGCTATTTAATGGAGTTTTACTTGTAGGCAGACCAAATTCCAGGATGGTTTTCTCTGTTGCCTACCATTCATCACCTTTTGTCACTTTCGATTCCTAAAACTGTACTCCTATTTTTTGAGTTTCAGCTGTTCTTTTAATGCTCCCCTCTAGTTTCTAAGTGTTCCCCATCTGTGTTTCTGTTTAGTGTGGAGTGATACCTGGTTTGAATCAGTTTTCTGTAACTTAGTTTGAGATACAATCTCTCTTGGAATTAATATGGGAGAAAAATGCAGTAATATCAAAATAGCACATCCTTGCTTGAAGAGGGAATCTGACCATAAATATGACAAAAACTTAGTATTTTACTACCTGCTATTTGTAATAATCAGAAAAATGGTATAACTGTTCATATGCTAATGCATTCTCACATCATTAATGTGTGTTCAGTACATCTTCAAGTGTGTTGAAATATTTTTGTGAGCTGATAATATAGCTGTGGACAATAGGAAGGAATTTTTAGGTTTAATTTAGTATGGTCTAGGCTTTATAGAGTGTTTCTGTCAGGTTTTATTCTTGTGCACCTAATGCATTCAGGGTTCATAGGTGGCTTGCCTGTACTTGTACATACTTAACGCTTGCATTCTGAGTAGTAAAAATGGAAACTTTTTTTTTAGAAGGTAGATTTTATCATATAGACACCAAGTTTCTAGAAACTTTGTGGATTTGGAGCAACTCCAGGATAAACATAAACTAATCCCCTCATTAAGTAGTGCATATTATGTCTTGCCACCTTTCAATAGCAAGTCTATTGTGGTGTCCTCCGTGGAGAAGTGGAGGTGAGGTGTGGGAAATGCTGTGCTTTTTGAAATGAGAGTTGTGCATGAGGAATAAATGGCTACCTCCGCTGGCAGGGACTTAAAAGAATAGTAGCAGAATTGAAAATCAGTGTCCTAGATTTCTGTTGGAAAATAGTTGCACAAATAACCCCTTCCCATAAATAATGTAGGCATCTTCCTGGCTTGGTTGCTGGGGATTGCAGCTATAGAATCAACTTAAACCACTGCCTATTTTAATACACAAAGCACTCTCTGTCGGGGGGGAAAATCTTTACTGCGTTTGCTTGATTGATGTATTGATGTTAATGCAGCTACAAGACAAATTTGCAGCTGAGGGAGCCAATGTGAAAGATAGATTTAAAGGCAATTTGTATCTCTTAGGCTGCTTTGCTCCTGTATATCTAGGTCACTTAACGTCTTCTGCAACCCTCGCTGCTCTTTCTTCCAATCAGCAGCGCTAAGAGCAAGTATAACTTTAAAAATTAATGTAAGCTGTTGGTAGGAATTTGACTCTTGCTCAGAGGAAAGATACAAATGGAATTTGAGAATTTCAGTTTTCTGAGCTGGTAGAGAGCAGAAGTGCAGTGTCTATAAGAACATAAGACTGGAATGCCAGCAACAGTAGTTGCAACTCTTAGTTGTGTAGTCTTTCTTTGGTGGGGTGGCTCTATAAAGGAATTGGCTATTGTGCCTCTGTTACTGACTCTGGGCTGTTGCTGGAAAGCTTCAGAACTGAAGCTTAGACTCTTTACTCATGGCTGGGTCTTATTTCTTTTTGGCTTACTGTGCTTGTATGTTTATCCTCTATGAAGTTGGTGCAATTAAAAATCAAGAGTTTGCAAATCTGTTTAGCACATTTTTACTTTGAATAAGAGACTAAAAGCTTTACAGGACAACTTCTTTGCTTGTTTGCCCTTCCCTTATCCTATACCTTTTCTGATTTTTTTTTTTTAATGTGTGTGTTTATGGATGTGATTGCAGTTGTGGTAGCAACTTTGATACACCTATACTTCATATTTCTTCATATTGTGTTATTTTTATTGATGCTTCATGGAGTGAGTAGAATGGCAATAAATAATGTAATACGGCCAAATTTTTGTTTCCCAGAAGTTTCCAGCTGAGTCTTCAGGGTTATAGAGAAAGCTGTTAATTAGTTCATAACTATGACTGGTAATTCATACTGTTAAGTTTCATCCTATTTCTGGTACTTAGGTCATCATCTGCTTTTTCAGTCTATCTTAATCAATTTTCCCTCTCCTAACCTCTTGCAGCTTCTCTCTCTCTTGCTTATTTCATCAATATACTTCTATTTCTGTGGTCATTTAATTGAAACATGTACAAAATAGACTTCTAATATTGCCCTCGAACAGTAGATTTCAGCTAACCAAAGGCTACATTAGTTGAAATTATGTATACCAGAACTTGAAACATAGACACCCATCCCTTCCACTATTGCACTGCAGTTATTTCCTGTGCTTCTGCTGCTCCTGCTGCAGCCTGTGCTCCTGGGGTCAGTGGCAGAAGCCCAGAGTGAGTGGGGACAGAGTGAGTTGTGTGTGCAGTGGGGGGGGTTCATGTGATCGTGGTGATCCCTACGAATGTACTCATGACAGATAAAGCCATATCTCATTTGTTTTGCAAGAGGAAGATGTAGTTAAAATCAGAATGTTAGCGTAACTATCAAGCCTAACAACAATTTTTTTACCTGTTTAGATATTCAAGAATTTTATGAAGTGACCTTATTGGACAATCCAAAATGCATTGATCACTCTCAGCCATCTGAACCAATACAGCCTGTGAATACCTGGGACTTCTCCAGCCTTCCAAGCACAACAGTGACATCAGAAACATTGCCGAGCAGCCTTAGCCCCAGTGTAGAGGTATGAGATAGAAATCTTCTTTTCTTCTTGAGACTGTTAGTTCAACATGGTTCTCTAAGTTTCCTTTATTTTATAAAATATTGATTTTCAAAGAAAATATACATTATTAAGATCAATAATCATAGGGGATTTAATTATTGAAATGTTTAATAACATGTATGCATTTTTCTTAGTCAAAAATTTATAAACTCGTTTGTCAGACGTACCATTAAGTGACCATTAAATTGGATTTATGCTTTGATTTTGGAACATTGCTGACAGGTTTAGTATGCTTATATTCATCCATGCTTGTGACTCTTGAGTGATAACTTCATTAATTATTTGGGAAATCTGAGGCTATGTCTGATTAGTAACCTTTTCAGTCTGGTCATAAGAAGTTCTCTGTTACTTCTTTATCTATGTTCTGGAAGGACTTGTTTTTGAAAACTATGTGCAGCCAGTTGTCACTAGTGAGTGGTGAGAAAACTGATCAGGGAAATGCACATTGATGTACATTTTTGGCTAAAACAAAATCTCCCTGCTCAGTTTAAACTTAAAATGTCCCTTGAATATTTTCACATCAGAGGTATTATTTATCCCCAGAGAGGTGAAGCTGGTTTGGAGCGTGCTCTGGAAACTGACAGCACTGGAGAAAGTGTGTGGATTTCTCAGTAACTGAAGGCAGTGTGCTTTGCTGATCCATTTTCATGAAATGATTGTAGAGCTCAGGAGGAGCACTGGGAGAGATCAGCTGAAGGACTGGAGCCTGTAGGGAAGCTCAGGAACTTGTAGTGCTCAGCAAGATAAAGGGGCTGGGATGAGTGAACCTTCATCGGGGCTGTTGGGACTGTGGAAGAAGGTTCACTTAGCTGCAGATCGTAAGTGTGTGATGTGCTAATGAGTTTGTGCAGTTAAAAAAATGCTTGTGTTCATTCTAGCTTTTTTCAAATTTGTCATATTGAAGCTAGTAAGAAATGCATCAGAAATGCTTTAAAGGAAACTGCAGATGAAACCGCAAACTTGTATTCTTTTGGAAAGTCAAAAATGGTCAGTGGATAAAAGGTCAGCCAAGCCAGGGGCATGAGTTACATATTGCAAAGAACAGCCATTGAAATACCTCTACATGAAAAAACTGAGCAGCCTAGGCATACTGTATTTTTCAGGTTTGTAAATAATTGAACACTGAGGAATTAAAATTGTAGTTGAACTTGCAATGTGGGAATAGATTATTTTCTTTGATTTTTTGTCAATCTTGGTAACACAAGAGTATTACTAAAATTTAAATTGTGTGTCTCTGTGCAATCTATTACCTGAAATTGCAAAGAGAAGGCCACTGTCACCACAGTCACCCTAATGAATTGTCATGTCTGGAGGAAATGGGGTAATGCCAGGGTATATGAGAAATAGCATGGAAAAAAAAGCCATTATGATATCTGCCTGTATGCCATCATCTAAATCTAAGGCTTAGAGCTCTGGAATGTCCCTTCCTGCAGGTGTGGTGGGAATGGCATGTCTTAGAAACAGGAGCAAAAAGGAGCTGTAGACAGGAAGGTAGGCAAGGAGAGGCAAGGCTTATTTTGTCTACTGAGCTGTTTTGAAACAAGCTGGTTCTAATGTATTTCATGTTTGCATGTGCAGAGAACTTAATGAGGCAAGTTGAGAGTCATTGCAGTTGCCCTTAGTCAAATGGACAAATGCTATATTTTAAAAACAGAATATATAAGAGTAAGGCAGGAGAGGGGGATTTAGGTTTAACTGGTACAGGGAATGATTCTGTAGTTTTTTGGTAGCACCTTGAAAGTCATAAATGAGCCAAATAATAGCTGTCATAGTTATTGATGACAGTTTTGTAAAACATTTTCTTTTTACTGTGGTAAAAATTCTTGTGGTAGGAAAAAACCATAAATGTGATAAATTTTGACTTGAGTAGAGCTTTTGGCATGGTTTAAGAGGTCAAAAACTCTTATTTGTCTTTTGAGATAATATATCAGTTAAAGTTTTTCAAAAAATGCATCCTAGTTTGGGTTATTAGTGCAAACATTCTGATTAAATTAGAAATTGAACCATGGGAAGAGAACAGTATGTTGCTACTTCACCAGCTAAGACTAGAATGAAGCCTTGGGCAGTTGAACTAATTAATGAAGTAATTATTGTCCTACATTTTGGCTAAACTAATAGAAGTTGAATAGTTAACAATTGGTTTCTCAGAAAAGGTCTGGATAATTTTAGAATCTTAAGGTGAGTCAACCATGGCATTTTAATAGATAAAAAGAACACGTTATTGACATAAGTATGGTATAAAACTCTTCTACTTGGTCTGCATAAGGCTTTGCTGGAGATATTGTCAAATTTGAAGTAAATGGTGTGAAAAACGATGTTTAATTTCAGTGCTTAGAAGAGATTGACATGAAGGATCTAAAGCCTGGAAAGAAATTAAGATTGGGAAGGCCTGGTGCTTCTTGAAAGAATGGAACACTTAATTGGGAAAGAAAATTTCCTGTATTTATAGAATGTGCAAGAGATAATATTTTGCTCTTATACAAGATTTGCTAGACTTGCACTATGGAAATAGACTCACGAAAGCATTTAAAATATTTTCCTGAGCACCAGAATAGCATAGTACATGGCCAGCCTCCTTTATTGAAGGTCTATGAGGCAGCATAATGGTCTTAAAGGGCTTAAATGTTTTGGGTTGGTTTTTTTTCTTTTTCATCCCTATAACGCACCTAGGAACAGTGTAATGGAATTGAGGATTCATGTCCCTACCAAATCATTTTGTTATTAGTACATGTACTCCAAATTCTAGCAGACTGAGCTTGAAGCACATGTTTGTTGCTATGAGATTTGTCTTATGATGTTGCCACTGTAGGATGTTTTGTGCTCCCCTATAGGAGAAATGGATGTCTGAAGTGGGGAATAGTGTGTGATGTTAAATCCAGGCTTTCACTCCCTGCTCCCTGCAGAAACTGTTTCAAGCCTTATACAAGTCTAGTGTTGTCCTTGGATCTTTCTGTGTTGTAGATAAAGGTGTAACTTAATGACAAAGTTGCATCTTTAGTTTTTTTTTCTCCTCTGCAATTGAACTGCCAGGGACACAAGGCCCTGTCCTTGACACTGCACTAAAGACAACAGGCACATTATCATGGCAAGGTCACTAATGCATTGAAAGGAAGAATTGCCTGATTTGGGAAAGCTCACCAGAGATGTGTCTGTTCTCAGCTGCACTGTGTGCTTCTCCAGTCCAGTCTGGTGCCCATGCTGGTGTTACCTAACAGACCCTGATATGGTGTGGATTACTTTATTTTTTAAGTGGCCAGGACTTGAACATTTATGACAAAGTTGCCTGTCTTACTTTGTATTTTTTGTCTTGAGTGTAATGTGAAAATCACAGGTGTTTGACCTTCAGTACATGAAGGTCAGGTTTTAGATTTGCTTCCAGTATTTAGAAACATAGCTGCATATATTGGTGCTGATCCCAGTTCATGTGAAACTGAGAGCAAGATTTTCTCCCAGTCTCGGTCACTTACAGTAAATGTTACCTTGTGTTTCATTAGTTAGAATATTGTTTCCATGTTAAGTTGGAAGGTGAACAAAATTGAAAAATGGTAGTTTGGTGTTGGTTTCATTTTCGCTTTTCTAGTATATCTGCATGTCTTAGTTTAGCTTTCAAATAAATATGAAAATTGTTACATTGACATACGTATGTTTTTATCCACCTTAATTCTTTCTTGTTTGGCAACTGTTTTTTTTTCCCTTTATATACCTGCTAGACAATACTTTTCCGTCCATATTTCAAAATTTATTTAAAATTACAAGGAGAAATTCTCATGTATTCACAGTTTATATTCCACATACTTGCTACGTATATTATGTGAAAATTTATGTTTTAATGCTTAATGCATTTTGGTTTCAGTAATGCTTTTTTTAGCTACTTAGGATATTAAAAAAAATTGATTTTATATTTGGTTTTAATAAACCCAAGGGCATAATAATTCCAGTACAGCATGTGTTTAATCGAGTGATTTGTTTTGCTTGTGGCAATTTACTAGAGACTGGGGGGACTTGAGCTTAGCATATTGGATTTTGTTCATAGCTGGCTTTTTAAAAATAAATTCTCACCTTTCAGACTTTCAAGGCTGCTGCCCAGTTCAGTGTTAGTTCATTAACCAGGCACAAGCAGATTGTATGTGCTTTGAGATTATTTTAACTCTGTTCTGTGTCTTGCCAGGCTGGTGAGTCCACAGGTGATACGAATGGAATGGCTTTTTTCTTGCTCAGACATTGTTAGCCTTTGAAGTAATGTATTTCAATCCCATTTCTTTTACCTTGCTGATATCTTTTTTGTTGTAGTTACTGTGGGCCAGATGAATCTTCTTCCAGCTGACACTTCGATGGTATATGTGAGAGTTGCTTGAGAGCTGGAATATAATGCTCCCCTAAAGAGATTAAGGATTGAATTACAAGAACTTTGTACACAGCTGACTTTGGGAATGACTTTTTAGCAATGTGCGCTTGTGTATATACATAGAATAGTGGTATACAAGCTTAGGTTGCCTGAGGACTTCTCACGGCACGTAGCCTACTTCTGTTTTTTCCTTCCTGCTCCTGAATCCAAAGACTGGAGTTTGAAATCCCCATAGGCTGTGTGTTAGAGAAAGGTGGAACTACAGATTACAAGTTTTCCTGCTCACAGTGATCTATTTTCTTTTCCATGCTCTGTATTTCTTGGAACGTTATTTAACAGTTTTATTTGTTTCAATCTCCAGTACAAAATGATGGGGGGAAAAAAAAACACTAAAAAAAAAAGATTCAAGACAGTGATAAAGCAGGAAAGGAATGTTAATCCTTTCAGTACTGGGAACTAGTTTAAAAAACCAAATGTATGCAGTCGGAAAAGGACGAATGGTTCATCCCTTTCCTTGTGTACATTAAATACCGAGCTCAAGTGTGCCTGGCAAGGCAACAAATGTGAAGCAGGATCTCGGCGCTGTGCGAGCAGAGCCGTGCGGCGGGGAGCGGCCCTGGGAGCCGCTTGCTGCGATCTGTGGTGCCATCTGTAGGTGGGACACTTGCTGTGTGACAAACTCGAATCGCTGGAAGAAATCTCTCACCTAATTGAGTAGTGTATTGCTAAGGAAATAGCCTTCTGGCATTCTTTTTTATCTTTAAATCTATAGGATTTGTTTTAGTATTTTAATTGTTTTAAACCAGAGAAGTTGTTTGCTGTTTAGATTGAATTTAACAGTAGCCACAATAATTTGATTTTAGATGTTGGAAAAAAAACCCACTGAACAATTTCTCCAAGGAAATTTTTTGGTTTAGGACATGGAACTCAATCTGGACTCTCTTGCAGTTGGATGAGGACACCTTTGTATTTAGTGGGTAATGGTGTCTGAAGGACTTTGGTCTGACCTGTGGTTTTCCCATCTATCTGCACATGCTATGAGTTTAGTGTCCGGCATGTAGAGACTGGCTAGCTCACTCTCTTCTAGGGCCTTTTGCCAAACTCTTTCTTCATACTAAGAAAGCAAAAGAGGAAGAAACAGCTGATATGTCTGCAATTTCAGCTAAAATTTGATGCCGAGGCAGAGTGGAAAGGAAATGCACTAAACATCTTGCAATTACAAAATAGCTCAGTATCACCTGTGAGGTGTGAAGGATTTTGGCCAGCTAAGTCTTGAAAATCTCAAGAACTGGAAATCACAAACTTTTCTGGTCAGGCTGTTCCAATGCTTGACTGTCCTCATGGTAAAATACTTCACCCTGTTTTTGACTGAAATTTCTGTTTCAATTAATTTGTAGTTTCTAGGGGCTTTCCATCATGCAACATAGACCTGGCTTTGTCTTCTGGCTAACCCCAGTGTAGGTACTGGAGGGCTGCATTTAGGTTCTGAGCTCTTTATCCAAGCTTAAAAAAGCCCTGTACCCTCATCCTCTCTTTAAGGGTTAAGGCTTCCAAAAACCCTCTCACCATCTTAATGGCCCTCTGCAGAACTTGCTCCAGGTTAGCAAAATCCTTGTATTGAGGTCCCAAAATGGAATGCAGTGTTCCAGATGCCCTACTTAAAGTGTCAAGCAAAGGAAAATCATAGTTATATGTTAGTACTGTCTGTATTTCTGTTAATGCAGCTCCTGCTCACCTCCTTTGCTGTTAAGGCCTGCTGCAGGCTTGAGTTTGCTTTGGTCAGTATCTGTCAACATGAATATTTTGAAAAAGGGTGAAATTAAACTAACCTCATTTTCACCTACAATATGGGAATTGTCTTTGTTTACAAAGCAACCAGTAATGTCTTCATAACCTTTTAAAATTTGTGATAGTTTTGTATAACTTCTTAATAAGTGATGTAGTCTGGAGGAAAGAATTTTGGATGTCTGGTTCCTAGTGCAGTGAAAAAAATCTGTGTTGAATCAGTAGCAGTTTGTATTCAGAATGGAATGGTACCTCAAGCAGTTAATCAGGATCTTAGTGGAAGTCTTGTAAGAAGATACCTGCATATGTAGAGTGCATTAATAAAGTGCAAGGTGCTCTGGTTATGTTTTTCTGTTTCTGAATTTTAACTCCAATATCTTGCCTTCACTTTACAAAGTCATTCTTACTTGTTGTATTAACAAGCTGTTTTGGTGAAAATCCCTGACCTGTTGTACGAAGTTCAAATACCTTCTTTGCCTTAATATTTATAAAGATTCACTACTGATTAGCTTGATGATATGCTATGTCTGATTGTTGTGCTCCTTGTTATTGCACTGGTCCTTTGTGCCTGTGTCTGTATGTGTGTATCGCCCATTATTTATATCAACTCCTTCTCTGCACACATGATGTGCTTGTTTTATTTCAGCAGCTAGAATAGTCCTGGGTTACTCAGGAGCTTCATGGCTTTCTCTGTGTTAACTTTACAGTGAGGAAATGGTATTTGGCTTACTATGTATTTTGCCTTCAATACTTGAAATCCAGGCTGTTTGTACAAGGAAAAGAATGTAAGTCTTGAACCAAAGCTGAAAAAGTCTTCCAGGGGCAGGCTTCTGGTCAAAGTGAATTCTAAGTCAAATAAATGAAATCCAGATGCTCAGTTCAGGATGTATACACAAGCAATAAAACCCTGCTGTTTCCAAATTTCTCAACTTAGAAGTAAATAGACAACTTAAAAATTCGCTTTAAAAAAATCTAATTGTTTTTTATAAACTTGTCATAATTACAACTTGCAGCCAGATTCAAAGGTAGCTGTATAAATTATGACATCTTACACTTTTATTGCTTTCTTTACTAAAGTAGCTGAGAAAATGCTTGCAGATATGATAGTGCTTGATCTTTACTGAGTCTTTGATATGTCTCCTCAAATATGCTGAAGCTGGGCATTTGACATTCCCTTGTGAGGCTGAGCTGAGCCTGCTTCTCTGGTTACACCTGTGACAGCTCTGTTTTGTGTGGCTTTTCTCATAGAATCCAAGAGCAAATTAGCATTTAAATAACCACATGCACTTTTAGATTGTAGATAGATGAAGAAATTATTTATCTGCAAAATCAGTATTTTCCAAAGCATTGTTTTCATTTGCATGATTTATTTCTATGCATAGCTTATCTGTGCATGAATTTTCCTTTATTTAGTTATCTTTGGAGATAGAATCTGCCACACTGGAAAAAGAATAGGCCTCTGAAGGCACAAAAAGTGACTGCCAAACATAACCTGAAAGAATTCATAAGTAATTCAAGGAAGGAAAAACCCATCTCTTATTTTTGTATGAGAAAGAGAATCATCCTTTATTTTTTTTAATATTAATGCCACAAATAGTGGTGAATGGAAATGCATTTTTGCCTTCTGGCCAAGCTGTATAGAATAGCTGTAACTGAGATCACTTGGAGCTGACAGGACAGAAAGATTTATTTTTAATAAGAATGAATGACATTGAAGAAGTCACAATGTTTCTCACAACTTCAGTAGAATAATAGTTATTTTAATGACTAACAGCACTGTGTGAAAGCGTCTTACTCTTTGGTGCATGAAAGGATGACTTTTCATGCATTTCATGATCATGATTCAGGTTTTGATGTGTTCTTTAATCTTTCTGTTCCTTCTCACAATACAATTTAAAGTAAAGAAGGTTCTAAGTTATTTTATGAAATTATTTAATTACAGTAGTTTTACTTCTGGATTTTTTACCTATATCTAATTTTGAAAAAACTTTCTTCTTGTCTCCAAAATTTACACATACTTGCTCATTCAAGGAGGTTTATGATTTGTTTTCAAAAAGCTGTATTATTTTTTCTTATGAAAATGCTAAACCTCCTGAATGTTTGAGTACTGGTCAATATTTTTTGAATGTTTATTTCTTCTATATATAGTATTTCCTGTGAAATGGCTGCAGAAACTGCTTTTGGGCTAGGAAATGCTTTTTTTATGTATAGTGTTCTTATCTTTGAGTGCTTATCTCTCTGTACACTATATTTATGAAAACATGTATTGGTGTTTGCCACAAAATCTTTTGGCCTACTGATATGGATTTTTTCCCCTGTGTGTGGACATTGTTAGCTGAAGATGGGTCTTGAGAGAAGCATGTACAGTTACTAGAAGGAGTTTTAATCCCTCATAGTGGTGCAGTGCTTGGTAAAGGGCTCTTGGTTGTGCATCCTACTCTGATTTGTGCAGTGCATGCACTACTACATTTCAAACACACTTGTTATGAAATGACTTTGTCTGCTTTGGAGTGTTTAGGGTGCCTGTTTATGATGAGCAGCTTGATCACAAATCCTGAACAAAGAAATACCTTTTCCTCCCCTCTCTGGATAGGTCTCTTCTACATCTCATAGTCTGCATCAGAGCTTGAAGGAAGTTACATGCTTGCTATGACAGGACTAATGGGTCTTGGGTCTTTTTGGAAGGGTGGTGGCAAATGGGAGAGGAGAAAAATGATATGATAATGACCCTTAGTTCTAAAAGTGTCCCAAAGAAGGCAAGAGAACAAAAAATTGAGAATAAAAGTGCTTGATTCTTGACATATGCTAATTGTAGCCAGGATTAATCTGTAAAAGCTTAATCTTGTACCAAGGTGGCTGAGAGAAATTTCCGTGGTGAGCAGGATTGTTAATCTTTGCCCTTCATGCACAGAGCATGAGGGACGAGCCAAGTTTCCATGTGCTGTTGGCATTCCTAGAGCTGTTTGTGCAAGAACTGTACATTTGCACTGCCTGCATGTCTTGTATTAGTCACTGAAGATGTTTGTGGCCTAGACACTAGACATGTGCCAAGTTACCTAAAAATGTATTTCCTTAGTTTCCCTTAACTTTTTGGATACTTGCACTTTGTTAATTTCCCCGAACCTTACAATCTTTCCAACTGTGTACTTGGGAAATGCAAGAATTTCTTTGTGAGATACCTCATGTGCATTCAGCTATGGAGGTAATCCCTCCCTCCCTTCTCTGACACAGGAATGTTTCATCACCCTAATATGTTCTTTTTTGTTGTTTGAAGTTAGGACTTCTAGCCTTCTTTCTGGGTTCAGCCAGTTTCAGCAGTCTGAAAGATGCATATTTTTCCCACAGATGCTTTGTAGCAGTGAGAATTTCACCTAGGTGGTCACAGCAGAAATTCTTCACAGATTTTATAGACAGTGTAAAAACGAAAAATATCTCCGGTTTGACTTGGACATACAAGGTAAAAATCATCATCTTAGTGGTTGAATGGTGTAAGATTTATCTTAAAATTCCATTCGAGGTTGTCCTATAAAGATATCACCTGCCCATAAAATAAAATATGTGATTTTGGAAAGATTGGTTTCCTTATATACCCCCTTCCCCCCCTCTAGTAGCCCCTCACACCCCCCACTTCTCCCAATATGTATGGAAGAGCTGGGAGCAAAGTTGCAGAAATTTTAAAGGGAGTGCTTTAGATACACAGTATATTCTAGAGTTGTTTTGGTGCAAAATGCAGTCAGTTGTATATCTTGAGGTAAAAGCAAAATGATGTAGATGAGATTTAATAGCTTGAAATTACTCACTGAATTTTTTCAATATACTGTATTGTGTTTGCAGCTGAGGTGTTAGTGGGGGACCTAAGAGGAGAAGATAGTGGGAACTGAGTTTACAAGCTGCTTTCAATGCCTCTTGTGGGAAATTAATGTAATAAGGTTCTTACCGATGGATGGAATTGTCAGGTTAGTGTTTCAGGATACACAGGAGGTTGTTTTGTGCCCAAGAGTTAGACTTTTCCCAGCTGTGCTAATTAGGCTGGGAAGACAATGCCTGCACATTCAAACTTTGCCTTGTCACAGCATTACAGCCTTACAAAAGGAAATGAAATTCTAGGTTAATTCAAGGCTGAAAATAGCATTTCTCTTGCAATATGCATTACTCTTTCCTTGCCACTTTCTCCTCTCCCTGATCTACATGGAATATTCCATTCATTACTGCTTAGGAAATCAGTTATTTTGCAGTCTGCAAATGCTGAAATGACGTTAGAGGAGAAATACTTGTTTGCAACCAAAACTATTTTTGAACAAACGCTTCATTTTAGAAATTCTAGCCAGCTAAGAAAAGCTGAATTGAGATTTTTTGCTGTAAAATAATTTTGTATTGCATTTCATCAAATGATTCCCTGTGATGCTCATGTGTTAGGTAATCCTGACAGAGGAGTATATGAAATAGAATACGAAGAGGTACTTAACTGGTATGGAACAGGATTTGACATCTTTTGTAGAATATTTGCAAGGATACCTTTAAGTTTTTCAGACATAGATAACCAAAATAGGTTAAGAATTTTTCATGAAACTTAAAGCATTTGTATTTTAGCCTGCTGCTTTTTCTCCACGGTGTTTCTACCTCTGAATGAATCCAAAGGGAAACCTGGCACTTACTCAACTGTTTTGACTATTAAATAAGTGTGCTTTTTCTCATTCTGTTGAGATGATGTTTAGCTGTGACTGAAAATAAACCTTTTAAATGTTTGGAAATATACCTGCTATGCTGAAACGATGGATTGCTTATGCATTGTAACAACAAAGGTAAGACGATAGAGCTTTTGATTAATGTCTACAATCTCGGAAGTTCTTATTGAATCTTTCTTCCAGTTTTTACTGCCTGTAATGAAAATGCCTTGATGGTTTTCTAATGTTGATCTTTTTTAAACTTTAAACTGCACAGATCGTCAAAATAAATTCCGTAGTTGTTGCTAAGAACAATCATAGATGTTAATCCTTTGAAGAGCTAATTATGCACATATTGAAAAGTGTAGTAGAATGATTTTTTTCCCCTCATTCTGCAGTAAAGACACTCTTTTGTAAAAATTCACTCTCTTTAAATGTGCTAAAATAGTAGTTTGCTTTTTATTCCAGAATAAGAAATTCCAAATGATGTTTTACATAACTTTATCAGGACATGTTTAAAATAATCATCAAAGAGAAGAAGATAAATCTGGCAAGTCGTGTTAGGGATGGATATATTTCAAGATGCTTTATTATTTTGACATTTTGCTGCTTTGAGATGAAGACACCCAGATAACTTAGTCTCATTACTTCTGTGCTAGGATAAAGTTTTATGTAAGTTTGTTTTTAATGTAGTCCACTTGCAACTGCTAAAGATAAAATCTGATGCATAAACATAATATATTAGTTCTGTGCATTTGAAATATGGACTTGGTGAGTTTGATTTTTTCAAGGCTTTTATCTTCCTTCAAGTAGTAAAATTATTCTGTATTGCTCCCCTTTCCCTGGGTGTTGAGATAGTTGCTAGTTTTTTTTTGTTTTTTTTTTTTTGACAGACTGATTTAACTTCTAGCATTCTTCTGGATAATTTGAAGCCATAAAACTTGCTTATACAAACTTCTCCTTCTCCAGAAGTAGAATAAAATTAAACATCTTTAAGAATATTAGGTGAATTTAATGATAGCTTTTACAAAAGAAAATATGCTTTCCGGATTTTTTGACACAAGGAAGCAAAGGCTGACAGGAATGAATGAAATTATCTTGTCTCTCACTAGCAAAGGAGTCTTTCTGGTGTCTGAATTGTCACAGTTCTTTTGGAAGTTAAAAATACCCTTTCAAATCATGTTTGAGTGATATTAATTTGTGGCGTTTTGCCTTTATTTATTTTAGAACATTCTCTTTTGTACAGTGAGATTGGGATTTGATATTGATTGCTTCATTTCAGTTATATTGATATGTACCTTAATTTTACTGTACTTATTTTAAAAAAGGCAGAGCTGTCATTTTTATAACTAAAGTGCTTACCTTTAGGGGTTTTTTTTGTGCATTTGTTCACCTTCACATATGTACTTGTCTAAGAGCAGAAAGATAATTTATATGGAAAGTTAAGCCAACAGAAAACATTCTGTGAAAAAAGAGAGTTGTTTTTTAGTATGATTAGCCTAGCTCTGTGCTGCTAAGAAAGTAAGACTGCTCACAGAAATGTTTCACAGGAGAGGGAGAGATCAGCTCTGCACAGCACAGCCTTACATGGGTTAGACTGATGGTGCATTTCCACCTGGAGTTATCAGCACTTCGTCCTTCCTGCCTGCTCCTTGTGAAGTTTTGGCCTCATTTAACTAAATGCTGCTGTACTACCTTGTAGCTTCAACTAAAGCTGTTTATTTAAAGTGGGGCTTAGAACAGAACTGTGTGCTCCCCTGTGTAGCTGTGTGTATCTAATTACTCAGAAGTTGTAGCCTAATGAAAAGTACATTCCTTGGTTTTGTGCATAAACCTATATTTCAAATCTCAAGAAAAACCAAAGCATGTAACTAAGGCAGTTTTGAAATCAGCATTAATGTCATGTATGACAGGATTAGTAAAAATGTTAAATGCTTCCCCTTTCTCTACCTTGAGTGGAGGCATAGTTGAAACAATTTATTGTTACTCTTTTCTGACTAGGGAAGAGAAGAATTTGGCAAGTGAGATGAATTTTCTAGAAATTTCAGAAGTCTTTTGTAATTTGATCTTTGATATTTCTGTTCTGCTTAGTTCAGAATTCAGATCTAGTCACAATAGATGAACAGGTCATTAAACTAATTTCTGTCCTGTCGTCAAAGGTTCTAACTGGTTTACTTTGCCAAAATCTAGTGCAAAGAATACTGATTAATACAGTATTTTTTCCTCCTTATGTGGGCACATTGGCTTGATGTAGGTAGGCAAATTTGCATCACTGCAACCATGGATACTATTAAGAGCAGGCACGTGGGCTGAGCTTACAGTAATGATTTTTATTTAAGTCACAGTTTTAAATGAGTTCATGGCACTTAAAAATACAGAATATGAAAAGTCGTTGATTCTTCCAGAGAAAACAATTTTTAGCAGTCATTCTTAACTTTATTCCATAGTATACTTCCAGTAAAGGAATTGAATTTAAAATGACAATGATCTAGAATAGCTTTAAATAATATATCTAGCCTGACAAGTGTGAAAAAACAATTGTTTTGTACCATTTTTGTTTCAAAATCCTAAGAAGCATCCTGCTTGGACTGCTCCAGAGCAGTGTCAGTGTGGTGCAGTCCTTGTTTCTGACAGTAACCAAACGTCCAGTATTTCAGGAGAGGAGAAATGTATAATGCATCAACCTGTTACTAGGGGAGAAAGGTGAAGGGTTTTTTTTCCTAAGTTGTGAAACTTAAGCTGTGAGACCTCATAAACTGGGGGTCTGAGCTCATGATGAGGCTGCAAGGAGCCTGACCACAGGAGCACAGTTACAGCTGGCATGGCTCAAGTGGGGGAGGTGACACTGAGTTTGTGTAATTCCTGCAGATTTCCTCCTTGGCTGTGCCTTTCACTGTAGTTCAGAGTCCCATTGTTGTTATAGTCAGTTTTTGGAATTTGCTTCAGCTTAACTGATTTGTGCATAATTGAATTTGCCCTGAAAGTGATCTTGTCCAACCATCTGCTTAAAGAAGGGGCAGCATCAACTTCGACCAGGTCACTGAGGTCTTTGATTTGGTTTTGTTTTCCTGCTGTGCACAATAAGGGCCCCGTTTTGTTTTCTTATTGTCTCCTCTTAGACATGAGAAGGCTGTTTCCTGCCCAGGGCGTTTCTCTGGGTGAACAAGCCCAGTTCCCTGAACCTTTCTTCATTGTGCTTCAGCCAAGTGACCATCTTGGTGGTTTACCACTGTACTTGATCCTATATTCCAGGTCTAACAAGTGTTTGAAGAAACATAGTGGGGTTGCAATGCAAGTTTTAGCCTTTTGTATTATGTACTGTGTGCATAAAACCTGAAAACCTCAATGTTAGTAGGAAATAAAATGTGAGAGGCAGTTGTGTGAAAACAGAAATACTGAAAAGCGAAGCTTTTGTGTATAAATTTGATGGAGAAATTACTTGGTGGGCCCAAAGCAATTTGTTTTCTTAAGTGGAGGAGAAAAATACAGAATTTTGAATTTAAATTTGTTGATGAGATGTACATGAGTTATATGGGCAATTTTCACATTGAAAGCTTGAGAAATACTTTCAGTACTTAATAGTACACAACAGCTCTGCCAAATTGGCACACGAGAATGATGTGTCACAATGGATTTTGGCCAAGGACTTCGTTTTGCCAACATTCCATGTCCTGACTAAAAAGCAAATTGCTTTCCAAACATATTTGATTGGATGAATCATAGTTACCTGGTGAGCCACTTGAATAATACTACTAGTAAATCATTTGCCTTTGCTATGTCATCTGGTTAGAGTGTTGAAGAAAAAGGTGCAGAATCAGTCATAAAAGCTTTGGGAAGTGAAAAAGTGGTGCAACTCTAATGTTGGCAGCATCTGTAGATGGTATGATACTGCTCTTGCATGTAGGCTTGACGTATAATGCAATGCCAAAGAAACAGCTGCCTACTAGATAGTTGAGAAGTGTCAAAATCAAGGATGGTTGTCTGCAATCTAAAGGATTGGCCAGCTTTCATGTGGAATAGGAGACCCAAGTGTGTGAGGAATGTTTGCCATATTGAGTTTAAAGGGTATTTGCCAAAATCAGTGAGAAATGCATATTGAGAACACTGACCTTGTGGTCATGCCAGGAGAAACCATGTCCCAGCTGCCTGTATTTGTGGTGTGAACAGCCCTTTAAAAAGTTTGAAGTTTTAATGTACAGAATGAACTTAGGCAGAGGGTCATGCTTCTAATCTCTGCAGGGCAAATAAAGAAGCCCAGTGCAACATCAGATAGCTGGTGGTTAATTTTAGAGGTTGTAGCTAAAGAAATTAAGAAATACTATGTTTTGGATTCTATGGATGGAACTGAAAATGGTTTCTCAGTTTTGAAGGTGAATATGTTTCAAGGTGATTCCTGATGACACCAAGAGTGATGCAGATGGCAGAGTGATGGAGGAAAAATGATGAAAGGACCTGATATGTAAAATCTGAAAAAATGCATGAAGAAGTAGGAGAAAACTTTGACTAACTTAAGGCAAATCATTAGTAGAAGTTTACATTCTTACTGTGTATGGATTACAAGGATATAATAAGCTTTCTTCATTTAACTTATTTCTAAGGGAGTTCTCTTTCTGTTAACATGTTGTTTGGCATTCTCCCAACCAACAGTAGTTTAAGACTCAAGAACTTCCTGAGCCAGAGGCACTTGCTCTGTAGTCTTCTTTGGCTTTCCTTTAGGTGGATTATCTAGTCTCATCAAAATGTAATAGAATATAGACTAAAGGTATAAATCTGTGCTGTTTGCTTCTTATACAGAGCATCTTCTGAGTTAATCTTCATTTACTTGTGTTTGCTTGCTCTCTCTAAATGCCTGCAAGCATGCAGGGTTGTTCAACCCAGAAACTAATAGGATTGTGTAGTTATTCATGCTGGCATCAGTGATGTTGGTATTTATTGGAATTTGTGTGCTCCAAGAAACTGGATACCAGGCACCCGAGATGTTTATATGAAGCTGATGAATTTAACATGAAGCTCTTTTGATATTGTGTGTGTTTGTACTTGTTTCTCCTTCTGCTTTAAATGAAAAAGCTGCTAATTAATACTAGAAATAAATGACAAATGGGTTATATTTGGTTATTGCACCAGGGAGTTGCACTGACTCTGAGAACGTGGTGTGGAACATGTTAGAATGGAGATGCTGAAAACAGTATTAAAAATGGAGAATAACTTTTTGAAATCAATCCTACAAATAAGACCCCTTCAAAGCATCTTTGTAACTCCATTTGCCTCTCTGGAACTGTGTGGATTTATTTCAGAGGAGCTGATGATCATAGCCTGAGTAATTTTCCAGGTATTAATGGCAGCTGAGTGGTGAAGCATTCCTTCCTGATCGCTTTTGCTTTGCTGACCTTGTTTACTTTGGGAAAAGAATTCAATCTATGGCTGCACAAGTGACTGTGAAACCCAGCTGGTGCTGCTGAGCATGCTTCTAATCCCTCTTTGTTCACTGCTCACCTGCTTGGAGCCTGGTAGAACTCTGTATGCTTTTCTGCTGGCTACTGAGTGAAAACAGCTCATGGAAAAGTCAAACAAGCACTAAACCAATTGGAAGACAGCTGCTGGGATGGAGAGTTGTTAACTGTTGAGCAGTTGAAGTGATTCAGATGCCTGTGGAAAGGCAGGTAAAGGTGAGACAGCAGCTCAACACTTTAGGAAGGAGAAGGTGAGAAGAGCAGTGATTCTCTCTGCAGCAGAATCAAACTGTTTGCTCAGTTTGGCTGCTGCTCATGGAACTGGACCCTCTGAGTGAACAACTTTGGCATAGTTTCCTGTTGTAATGAAAACAGTGGGAGAAAACAGTGGGTGAATAAATGTAGGGTTGTTCGTAGTTGGGCATATGGTCTCCAACACGATTCCTTCAGTAGACAGAGCTATTTAGATTTCTTGATGGCAAAAACCCCAAAAGGCTTCTTCTCTTATTTTAAGTGAGATTTCAGGATGGCTGAGCTCACTGGCTGATTATCTGGTATGCTGCTAGTCAGATTTGTTTTACTAGCCAGCCAGCACTGTGCTTGATCACTTCTTTTGTCAATGCAGTGCATTGCACCAGGGCTTTGTTAGCATGAGGGGTGTTTTTACACTTTATTTGAGGCTTAATCATAGTCTGATGTTTTGTCAGGGGGTATTACTCATACTTTCATAAGTGGGAATAACATTACTTGAATCTCATTCCTAGGACTGGTATTTACCACACCAAAAAAGTAAAACTTTGAAAACATATTCAGGTGGAGAACATCAGTATTTAAGGGATATTCAACCTTGTTAGGTTAGTGTGTTTGTGAGATATGTTTCTTTGAAGACCATACACTGCCATATCTTGGTTTGGAGGAGGGAAGGACATTCTTTAATGAGATTCTAATGCATACTTAAAATATAACTGAGAGCTGCTGTCTTAAAGGTCAGTGTGGGCAGGAATCATCAGCATTTTTTGAATTCATCTAAATGCCCAACAAAGAATGAACAGGCCTTAGGGGGTTTTACTGACAAACCCATATTGCCTGGAAGAATGATTCCCTACCCTCCATGCTGTGAAAACATTAGAACAATAATTACTTCCTTCTTTCAGTCTTTGTGCTCTAACAGTGAGTTTACTTGTGCCACAAATAAGATTTGTTGAGGACATTTTTGCTCTTGCCTTGGTGGGGCTGCCTGTACCAGCCTTCATTCACAGTTCTCTCAAATGTGCCATTGAGATGGAGAACCACATGAATTCTCACTCCTCTCGCTGTTCTTTCTTGCCTTTTGGAAAAATTGTGTGATAGTTGCATTTAGCCACCTGCCTTTGGGGTGCCTTGGTTACCTGGTGAGGACACCACTGCTGAGGAGTGCTTTGCACATTGTGTAGGTGGCACGCCACTGGCATATCTTGTATCTCGAGCTCCAGAGCTTTTCTCTTAAGCAAGCTCCAAAGGCTCTTCTGGCTTTTCAGCTGCTGGAGTGCTGGGCTGGCCAAATGTGGTAGCACTGAATCCAGAATGGAACAGTCACTTCTTGCATTCTTGCAAGGTTCTTGGACTTAGATAACATTCTGTAGATAGAGTGTTGTAATATGAACTTGGTCCATTTTCCTCCTGTAATTAAAAGATGACCTTTTACTTTTGTATGCTCATTATTTCTTTGAAAATATGTAGTAATTCAAACCTGTACATATTTGACTTGTAGTATATTCCTGTACGTTTTTGTAAGCATTTCACTCAGAAGGAGAATTCAGTCTGATTCTTCAGTCTGCTCTTTTTCTATTTGGAAAAAAAAAAAAACCAAACCCAAGCCATTCATATGTGGTAAAATGCAAGTATATATCATGTGACTGAGTCTGAAAAGTCTACTGTTTTGGTTGCTTTAGTTAATTCAGGTACAGTTCTCCTCAAAAGAACTTCCGACTCAAAATGAAGAAGAAATTTAAATAATTTAAATAATTTTGCAGTCTGAAGAGATGATGCTGTTGCAGTTCATTTTAAAAAGAATCTCCAACCAAACCACCTTTCTGCTGCTATTTGTAATTAAATTCTATAATAACAGTTACTCAAGAAGGCAAAAGGAAAACTATTTATTACATGAAATCTTTCTTACCTGCTGGGTTTCATATTTCTTCAGGCTAAGGAAATGGCAAGGGAATACTTAGTTAACTTAGTGATCTGTTATGAATAAACGCATCTTGAAAGCTATTTGTAGAAAATTTTCTGGAAATAAATGTCAATTGTATGGTGAGAAATGGATCCATTTCTTTATTTCCTAAGTTCCTAATAGGTTGTTTACAGGATCTGATGTAGGTTTTAGGTCAGGAGCTATAATTCAGGTGACTGGAAAGAAGTCTGTAGTTGGGCTAGAAGCTGTGTGGTCTTTATAACTCTTTTCCTGATCTTATTTTGATTGATTGAAATACTCTTTGGAGGGCATCAGGGTATTCTGAGGAGATGGAAAAGTTCTGTTTTACAGTGTCTTATGTAAGGGCCACTGCAAATTCCACATACACAGCTGGAAGTACTGGTGAGGGAAGTGCTGTCTGGGAAGGAGGGGCAGGGCAGGAAAAAAAACCATGAGAAGAGTTTGTCTTGATGGCTTAGGGAATAGATTTCCAAACCCAAAAGATGGCAGTGACTTTTCAAATGAGAAGATGCTGAAATGGGAACAATGAGAATTAAGCCAATATAAATTAAAGCTGGAAATCAAAAGGATCCTTGCTGCTAAAGTAATTAGTTAATAAAAGACTTTTATAACAATAATGTAGATAACACAAGCTCATTATGATGCAGCTAGATGATTTTAAAGATCACATTAAGTTGTTTATTATGTGTTTAGGTTGTGTGAGAGACCTAGCAGAAAAATCTGTCTCACTTTGCATTTTGAACAAGAAGCATCAGATTGGGCTAGATCCAAAGAGAAAGATTTTTAGTCATCCCAAATCCTTTAAGCATCATTTGTAGCATATTCTAATTTATCCCTGCTGTCACAGAGATTGTAAAAGTACATATCTGGTAACTCTAAATAGGAAAGTTAATTTCAAAATAGGATTGTTTCAACTCAGTGACTGCTAACTGGCAATCTGAAAACCTTTACTTTTTCTACCACTAATTAAAATGTTTCTTCATCTGTTCATTCAGGGACTCAGATAAAATTTAGGTTCTGTGCATTGGCTCACCAGTGTTCTGCAATTTATAAGCAGCACATTGAACCAACTTGGGCACCAGATTGTGACTGCAACGAAGGAAATTGAACCTTTCTGATAGAGTTAACTTGTTTCTTCTCTGGTTTGTTTTTAGTTCAGATCTGATGCTTGCCTATCAGAGCGATTTTTCTTTTATTTTTGCGGAGAGTGACGTGTGCTCCTGTAAAAGGAGGACTTGTGAAGCAGGAATATACTCTGGTCGTTACTGGTTTGCATTCTTACCGCTAAAGGCTGCTGCTGTTGGCAGGGCAATGCAGGGAAATGCGGTGGAGAGCTGCTGCCCTCTGCTGTGCTCGGGGAGCTCTGCTCAGGTTATCAGCCCGGGACAGTGCGGGAGCTGCTGCCCGGAGTCTGCACAGCTTCCGTGCCCCTCTGACTGGGGAAGTAGCTGAGGACGTTCTTTTGAATGAAAGAAATGAAGGGTTAGCTACAGCTTACAGAGCTGCTGTTAATTTGCTGACTTGCTGATCCCGAAGCTGTAAAATCTTGTTGGTATTGTGTATTTTTTTCTATATTCCTGTATTATTTTGGAAATTCCTTTATATAGTTAATATTCATCCACATCCCTCATACAAATATATGCATGTGGTAATTTTCATTAAAATTGGATTATCCCAATCTTCATTAGCTTAATGGTTTTCTGTAATATGAGAATGGGCAACACTAAACTGTTTTTATTTTGGTGATCTCTGCTTTTTTTTCATGAAATGTCTTAAAGGGCTTTTGAGAACTCTGGCAAGTATTGGTTATATCTCTTCCTTTCTTAATTAAAACTTGTGTGTCCTCAGCAATCCAAGTGCTATGAAAGTGACTTCAGCTCTCTGTGATGACTTCCCTTACAGCATGACATAAACATACAAGGAATGTGAAAACTTTCTTGCCTGCATTCTGCGTTGTATGGCTTTGTTGGATGCTGCCCAGCACTGCAGTGCACAAGTGCATTAAGTTTTTTGTAGTTTTCATTCCCTTTGCCTTTCACCTTTCTGTTAGTTGTTGTATCACCCTTTCTTTAACCAGTAGTTAAGATGCCCAGGGGAGGCCTTGAGTTGATCTGAATCTCTGATGCTCTGGTAGTAGGTGATGCAAATTGAATTCTTCAGAGTATAGGTACTCCTTGAAAACGGAGTTGGACTTGTGGGTAAGCTTTGTGGATCCTTTCCAACTATGACTGGTAATTCATCTTAAGATGAGGTTTAGGTTAGACATTAGGAAATAATTCTTCACTGAAAGGACTGTTGGGCATTGGAATAGAGAGCCTGGGGAAGGGCTGAAATCCCCATCCCTCGAAGTGTTCAAGAGGCATGTGGATGTTGCACTTGGGGATGTGGTTTAGTGCTGAACATGGCAGGGCCTGGCTAATGGTTGGACTTAATGAACCTTGAGGTCTTTGCAGCCCCTGTGATTCTAGTTGATGATTGTAAATGAAGGACAAGTGCCCGCTTCATTTGCTGTCCCACTCGTGAGGTAGTGATTGCACATTTTTATTAGGCCCTGGTTTGTTGATTTGCTCTGTTCCTTTTTGATTTTATATTTTTGGCAATGAGTTCTGCAGTACTTTCTTTTCTTTGCTTTCAAACATCTGCTAGGTAATTTAATTGTCTGCTAATGCCTGTGTTGTCTTAAATAGTTAGCAGTTGCCTTTTATGTGCCTTTTCTATGCCATTCATCTTTTCAAAGATTGAATGTCATATTCCCAACTCAGCTGCTTGCTTTTTATAAGATAAAGAGCTTTGTCAGTTAAGCTTCTCAAATAGAAGCCACTGAGTATCTTTATCCTTGATGTTATTCCCTATAATTTTTTTATTTTTGTGGCTTTTATCAGATGAGATGATCAGAAATGTTTCCACTAGGCAAGATTTATGATTCTCTCAAAATTATACAGAAAAGTAATACTTTCTGCTTTTCTTTCTTTTTTTTTCCAAGCTAGTAGTTTTATTCCACTTGCTGGTTTAAAACCCCTCTATAATTTTAGTTGAGGTTCTATTTTCTAGATGTTTTTAAGGCAACAGAGGGGAGGAAGAAGTGACCTACATTAGCTATAACATGCTGTCACATTCACTCAGGTATTTGGGTCCTAACTGAAGTAATTTCAAAACTGAAGTAGGGTGTTATTTTCTGTAGCATCTTGCTAAAACATACTAAGAAGAAATATTCTGTTTTGAACAGTTGTGCAATTAGTTTGCCAACAGCTGCTGTGTTTTTTAAGGACTGGTGCCTGCCAGGACTGTTGCCCTAGATTCCTGCTGAAATGCTGTGATTTAGAAACCTGTATTAATATGCAGAAGCTCTGGGGTCGATAAATAGCATTGAGTCCAGGATCAATATTCTGAAAGTTTGCTTGTGGTCAGGGAAATGGCACTTGGTAATAATAGGGTATTTAATGCATCATTCCTTGAATTCTTAGCAAAGTTTGGCTCTAATTTGACAGTAATTTTCACTGTAAGAATAAGTATTTTATGTTAATGAGCATTTAGATAATTCGACCTGCTATAAGAAAATGTGATTTGAGATTCCTTTGTGGAGCTCAAGTTCAGATCAAGTAACAGCCCCCACACTTCTTGCTTAAGCTGTTCTATCATGGTGATTCAGTTGTAATTTGTGGTTTCAATTTTTTTAAGTAATAACCTTCACCCCCCAACTCTGCTTTTCAGTTTGTTAATTAAGAGATTTTGTCTTTATTTGCAAGTTTTGAAACTGTTACTGTACTGGTGACCATATTAGTGAGCACTACATAGGAGAATGAATCTGCTAAAAGTAGCAGAAATACTTTGAAAAATACTTTTTAGGAACTGGAGAGAAGTGATACTAACTTATTAGCAGTGTCAGTGGTACCCTAAACTGCTTATGGCTTCTCCTCAGCTCTCCCTTTTATTTTTTAGCTTCCCAGGAAGTGGCAGTAGAGTCAGTGACCTGCAGGCAATAACAGCCTTCCATACCTGTTCTCAGTTAATAACAAAGTGTAAATCACCAGCACCCTGGGCACCTGGACTGGATAGAGATGACAGTTGTAGTCCTTGCCCATAAGAGGATTTGCATTTTAAGATGGGGAAAGTGATGGAGTTGGAGTGAATTAAAACTGTAGGCTAGCAAATGCTTTTATCCATTGGAGTCAAAAAAACAGCATTATGAATTGTTTCCCATTCAGAGCAAGGTGTCATCTCTGGTTTTGAAATGTTTAGATTTATTAGAATGGTGTAAGAAATAAACCATTGGTATTTCTGCTTTAAGCATTGCACCAACTTTGTTGTATGAAAAAGCCTTTTTGTAAACAGTTGTTATAGATCCTAATGACAGTCCTCTGTGTATTCAGAAATGTATGGCAAGTATTTGAGCATCCACAGAACAGCACTGCTGTTGAGATTCCATCCTGATCTCAGCAGATTATTCTATAATTGAGATGTGATCAGTTTTCACTGTTTTTAAAACAGCAGGACTGAAGGACTGAGTTGCATTTGTCTCTGGGAACAACCTTCTCACTGTCTGCAGGGAGGGAAAAACCCCCACTGTTACTAGTATTGTGCAAGCACTGCATCTCCTGGCTATGAGAGGTTGTTAGCCTCATCTCTTTTCTGCTCTGCTGCTTTGATGTAGCACCAAATATGTCAAATTACAGTCTCTTCTTGATGTGGTGTTAAGAAGCATGAACAGCAATTGAGATGAATCTGGAGTAGTTTGAGGCTTCACCAGATAAAAGACATGTATTATTAATATATTTTCTCTCACTCATTTTCACTTGTTTTTTTACCAGCCTGCCCTTATTTTTTCAGGGGAGGCACAGATGCTTTATTAATTCTTTGTGAATTATTCAGCAGCAGATCTACTTTTTGTGGCTACTTTGCATGGACCATTTAGAAAGTATTCCACTACTGAAAACTGCTTCTCCTGAAGGGGCTTGTGCAAACAGAAAGGATGGGATGAATCAGATTCTGAGCAATTCTACAATAACTGAAGGATCTTTACATGTTATCCATACTGGAATAAACCTCAGAGGTGTTGTCCCTCTTTCCTCCCATCACGCTCCCCCTCCAAGAGTTCTGCACGACAGTCTTAATCAAATTACCCTTCTGTTAAAGCCCAATAGGTGCATAAGGAAAACCATGTTTTGGAGGCTATGCTTAGCCTAGTCAGCCTGGGCCCTACAGGGAACAATCTAGAGTGAAATCACATCCTTGCTCCAGCCTGGTCTTTACACTAAGGGGAGCAGTTCCAACCAATCACACCCTGCTGGATTTAATCTTTCCCACTGAGTATAGCCTTGAGAATATAACCTTGCTTGGCTGATAATTACCACTTGAGATTGGAGTTCACATCACATACTGACTGGGTGAAATCTTCATTGAAGGCGTGGGGAAGGGATGAGACAAGGCTGCAAAGCTTGTGGGTCTTTCAGGAGGGCTTTTATAGTTCAGCAATTTTATCTTTGTGATTCGGTGTCTGTTGTTCACTAGAAATCTTTTTGAGAGTCCCATGGAACCATTTAGGGCTATATATCAATACTTCTTTTTCTCCTGTATGGACAGATGGAACCAACACATCAAAGGCAGCTTTAGATAAATCACACACTTTTACTCTGAATTATTTCAGTAGTGTTTTTTGAATGCAAAGGTCTCATAGTTTTTAATACTAAAGGACTTTTCAGGTCAGACTGGTAGCAGGTTTGGCTGGGATGGAGTTAATTTTCCTCTCAGCAGCCCATATGGTGCTGTGTTTTGGATTGTGACAAACTGTTGATGAAGATGCCAGTGTTGTAGCTATTGCTGAGTAGCACTCACACCATGTCAGGGCCTCTCACTTTGTCACTCTGCTGCCCTGGCAAGTAGGCTGGGGGCAGGCAAGAGGTTGTGAGGGGATATAGCTGGAGCCTCTGACCCAAACTGACTGAAAAGATGCTCCATATATTTGAATATCTTGCTCAGCAATAATTTAGGAGGAAGTGGCTGTTGCTGAGGTTGGCCATTGATCTGCTTGTGGTTAGTGACTTGGCTTGCCTTTTTTGTTTGTATGTGTGGTTGGTTAGTTTGGTTTTTTTAAAAATTATTTCCCCTTTCATTTACTTATCTTGCCCGATGAGGTTTCTCCTCTTGATTTTTGCCTTTCTGATTCTCTCCCTCATCCCTCTGGGAGGGAGGGAGTGAGTGAGTGGCTGGTTAGATGCTTATCTGTCATTCAGGCTCAACCTACCACAGACTTTCTGGACATGTTAAATATGTTTGAAGCAATGTAGTACGTTCTGATTTTAGGAATTTTCTAGTTGACTTCTATTCTAGCATTTTGCTCGACTGTCTCCCCTTTGATATTCTTAATCCTTTTCTCATTATATAAATTCTGCTTGTTGTTGCTTAGAGCCTTACCCTCTCACTTGTTTCCCCTGCCTGTGGTAGGGATTTTTTGGTGTTTATTCTGTGCTTGCTACCTACTTCTGAAAAACTTGCACATGATTGATATCCTCAGAGACCTCTATTCCTCCAGTCAGTTTGGCTGAGGTTAAACTGTAGTGTTAGAATTACTAAGAAGCAGGAACTGACAGATGAATGATATGACTAAATGTACTTGAAATCACACTTGGAATATGTAGGACCTCTATTCTGTGGTAATTGTCAGGAAAGTCTGTTTTTCATGAAGTTTTGCTTCTGAATGCTCTTCAGTCTGTCACCACATATTTTGAAGTCTGATTATTTTTGCATATAGAGGACATGATAATGCAGACACCTCTGGGTTCTTTCTCCAATATGGCATTATATTTTCCTCCTCTGTTTTGGACTGAAAATCTCCTAAAGCAAACTTATAGAAATGTCCATAGTGATGGTCACTCAGCTGGGAAGGGAGACAGTCTTGTCTGTTTTTTGGCTTGACTTATCAAGGCTTATGAAGGACCTCATCAGAGTGATGTCCCAGATCTGTCTTATATGTAACAATTTAAGACTTGGAATAAACTGGGAGAAAAATCACAAACACCCACTGAAAAGTTTCTATTCCTAGGACCTATTCTGGGCTTAAATGCCATTGCAGGGCAAGTTTAAAAACAAAAAAGGCAACGGTTAATCAGCTTCCTCTTTCCAAAGTACCATTTCACATTCCTTCTGAAGTTAATGAGCCTGTGGTATTCTTCAGGGTTTTGGAAACTTAACACACAGACAGGTGTATTCTGCAAATTTTTATATGAGCATGTTAAGCTTAAAAAGGACATATACATATCAGCATTCTGAACTGGATGTGCAGTGGCTGCTGGTTTAACTCCTGCAAATGTGTTTACCTGCTAAGCTCACAAAAACATGTTTCTAAATGATGGAGACCTGTTAAAGATGCCCTTTAGATGGGGAATTTCAGCTCACAGTGTTTTGAGTTTATAAACCTCTTGCCTGAAAGAATGGTGCAAATGATTTTTTGGCAGTTCAGGAGCATGCAAGAACAAGTGGTACATTTTTTGGCTACTCTCTCAAAATTGGCTTGGATGGTCATTTGATACTTCAGGGAGCAAGAACTGCATAGCCAAAGAGCTTCCTGGGTGCTGATGGATGCAGTTTGCACCAGCCATCAGTTGTTCTCAAACTAGTGTTCAAATTTCATTTGCCTTATAGAAATTGCTTATAAAATTACTACTCCTTGAGTAAGAAATCATTACAGACATTACATTAGAGTCTGTGCTAGTATGGAGTAATCTTAAACCAGCATCCAGGCTGTTTTGCAGAGCTCTTAATAATTCTGGAATTCTGTGTACTCTTTGAAGACCTTACAGACTACGATTATGCAGAAAACAGGATAATATAAATGTCTTAGATTTAAATAATTCCAATGATAAGAAGTGCATTTTGAAAGCAATTGGATTGTATTACATATCCCAGAAGTGTACCAGCTCAGGCTTCTGGGAAGGGGCACTTAAGCTTGAGTCCCACCACCTTGGCAGGTGGCTGCAGTGCTACTTAAGGGACGTGCTCTGTCTGAAGAATTATGAAGCCTTTTCCCCTTTGGTTTGGCAATCTGAACAGTTGGTACATTTGTCAAGTTAGACCTTCACCACTCATTTCATTAAAAGCTCCAGGTCTTGCTGCTTATGAGATTGCTGTTTCCTAACCTGTGTTGTGTTGAGGATGCAGGTGGAACACAGGGATCAATGAAATTGGTACTAGAGATCCATCAGGAATAGTTGGCAAGTGCTGATCTGAAGCATTAAGTTTCTATGAAAGTCTCATAGTGTGGTTTTTTTGATGCTATATAGCTCTTGTTTCTCTCTATCCAATATTCTTAGAGCTCAGGGAGCTTTCTTATATTAAGACAACAAAATTAGTCTTGCTCACTAATTGAAGATCATAATGATGTGGGTATTTTTATTGTGCATGTGGGAGCCATACATAAAGATGGGTTATTGCCAAGTAAACATTCAAACAAAACCTGAAATAAAGGCAATTCATTTTAGGTAGTGTTTTTGTAAGGATGAAACCAGTTATTTTCACCCAGAACACTTTTGAGGAAACATGGAAATGGCGAGCTCTGACTGTAGGAGCTTTTATGTGATAATACAAAATACAGACTAATGAATTGGCAATGAGAAGTGATAGGTAGTTGAGGCCATATTGTTCTAATTAATGGCTTAGTCATTGTGTTAATGCATTATTTTTTATGTTTTGAAATGTTAATTCAACCTTCAATTTGAGTCAGAGCAATAATTAAGTGTGGATATGTTTCTGTAGAGCTCAAAAGTAGTCTTGGAAGTCTTCTGTTTCATATGTTTCTCCATATAAGAACATAATATATGTTCATATTTCAGAAAGATTTATGTTAACAGCTTCTTTTTTTTTTCAAGTTTTTGGGCGCAAATAATTGTTTTGAACAAGTGAAACCATTACAGTTATATCTCAGGATTTAGTCCACAAAATAGTAAGAATATCTTTTATAAGTTTAAACGTTGTATTTTTAAGCTTGTGGCCAAGCAAATGTTTAAAAAAGTTTCATCTTTGTATGAAGTCAAGATGATTTTGTAGTGTAACCAATTTATTTATCTACAGCTGCAAATATATGGCTGAACGATTCAGATGTTTTATGTGGTCTTCATCAACAATGTAGATGTAATTGCCTGAAGTTACTTAAGCTTTCTCTTCCTTATTGTATCTTACTGATGGAATCCTTTGTGGATGTGTAGACTCTATCTTCCTCTTATTGATTCTTCTCTGCCCACGGCACATTAGAGCTTATATTTTCTGCATCACAAAAAGCTATTTCTACAACATTTGAGAACTGCTTTTGGCTCTTTGACTTTATTTGTTGTCATGAAATTGCCATGCATTTGGCTGTGTTATTTCAGTGTGAAATTATGTTATTACAATGCGATTAGAGGTATGGAAGTAAGATGGATTGTTGATCCAAAGTGCATAGAAAAGATTGTTTTGTGGGATAGGAACATTGTTATGTTTGGCAAGAGACAGCACTCTATGCCTGTGTTCCTTCCCCTTGCAAGTGTTCCACGTGTGGTGTTTGAGTATGTGCTCAGTTGTGCTCTGCCCTGTTTCTTCAGTCAGGACTCCATTTACTGGGACCCCCAGCCAGCAGAAGGAACATAGAAGGGGATTTAGGTTCCTCTGTCAGCCTTTCTACTTAGGGTTACCCTTGGATATTCTTGCAACAAAAAGATAATCTAACTTAGCTAGACAAAGAAGGTGCATTTTTTGTTTCTCTATACTCTGTTTCTTTTTTTTTTGGGGACAATTAAGTTCAGGGTTAGATTTTTTCCTTTGGTCCTGCCCATATTGCTGCACTCACATGCAGAAGATGATCTGCAGTAGGAAATAATGTCTAAGGCTATTTGGTGAAAAATTGTAGGTCACAGCACATGGTGGAAAGAAAACTATGCTTAATAATATGGAAATACTGTCATTGGTAATCCTTGGAGAGTCTACCAACAACGAGGTCCTCATGCAAATTAAGTTTATTTTGAGGTTTACTGTGGGCTGAGTTACACATTTTTTCTCCAGACATCTTGCCTTAGTTTTGGTTTCATTAATCTGCACATTTATATAAAGAAGAATGTCTCAGTATAATTCATGAAGTTACTAGTTTCTGAGCTGGAAGCGTGGAAGCAATTTTACACTACACTAAACTTGCTACCTCAGGGGGTGCTTATCAGGTAAAGCAAAGGAAGTAAAAGGGAGATGACAAAAGGCTGCTACAGGTGTAAACTTAAGTGAACAGTTATGTCCTCAAGAGAGTTCTTTACAATACTGCTTAATGCAATAAAAAATAGAAATGATGGCTATTGTTATTTTATTGACTTTTTTGCAAAGGCAAGTTAGCTTATGCTACAAGAGCAGTGTAATTGCAGAGGGCATGTTTTGGATCAATTTCATCACTTTCTGTAATGCAATTTATTGAAAATACATGAACAGGTTGAAATCTTGCAGAGACCCCTGGTCGTGTACAAAGGGAAATAAAATTTGAATCTTACAGGGCTTGATTAAAAAACAAACTCCGAACAACCCATTAAAAATTTTTGCATCTTAGATTTGTTAGCACACAACAAAGAACAACAAATTCTAAGGAGACTATGACTGTATTTACCTCAATTCTAAGGAAAAAAGCTTTTTTCCTTGAACTCTTTTAAGTGTTCCCATGTACAATTGTTTGAAATGCTTTACCAAGCGCTCTTCATAATCAAGTCAATGCGTAGTCCAGATTGTTCGTGAATTCATAGTGCTAATGGGGAAAAATAGCAGTTTCTGATTTTATTGTGTTGAAGTTGGAGAGTATTCATGTATTTCTGTACTGTTCCTTTATTACGTTTGGTAGACCATTAGGAATTTTACTCAGCGGTTAAAGACCATTTTTTTGGATGTGTCAAATAACCTTGAATTTTTAATGTTTGAAAATGAGGATTAAATATCCCAGAGCCATTCCTTTTGTGGTCTGCTGACACTTCCCTTGAAAAAGCCAGTGTAAATTGCAGATCAGCAAATTCCCTGCTGTTAAGCTTACAACGTCCCTGGTTTTCTAATTCCACCCAGCTGATTTCCAAACGGGCTTTCACATGCTCATTGGTGCAGTGCGAAAGCACCTTGCAGGAAGCGTCGGCTTTATCTCCATCGGGCCGTGGAACGAGTCCCTTGCTGCAACATCTCGCCCCTCCCCTAAGCGAGCAGCACGCACCGAGCCCTGGCTCTGCTGGAGTTGCTTCTGTTTTCATGGAGGAGACAGCGGTCCTTGCACTGCAGCAGGTGGAGCTGCCTTGGATCGAACCCGGGCTGCTGGCTGAGAGCATCTGAGTGTTACTTTGGGCCGGGAGACGCTTGTCGCTTCAAGCTGGCGCTAACGTAATTCAATTTAAAGCTGACTCAAAAATTTGAAAAATGGACACGGGATTTTTTCTTTGCTTTTTTTGTAAGGTCTGGTTTCTAACGTGAAGCAACATTTTTCCTGAAGGAATCAACCTATTTATATAAAGGCTTATTTTTGAACACTATGGACCTAGATTAAATGTCAAAGACAGGCAGCAAGCAGCGCTTACAGAGGCATTTTTCTGGAATCTCAGTCACGGATCGATTGAAGTGCACAGGGTCTGAAAAAATGTCTCCTAGCATAAAAAACTTGGATTGTTTTTCTCCGATGCTATGCCACTGTAAAGTAGCATGTACCAACAACACAATATCTTTAATGTTTGGATGTAAGGTGGGTCTATAAAAGGACTTTCCTGGAAATGTAAGCTGCGTTTAATGAATGATTGCCTTTGTGTGTAATGTAACTGTACCTTAAATTTCTGGTTAAATAAGTGTGTGTTTTGTTCCATGCCTTACTCAATTATCCGAGCTCTTAGTGATGGAGACATAAGTAATGAATTCTCATGCCTACTGTTTAAAGATCCTTCTGAACAACATTTTGAATTTACTGAATGCCGCATGTAGAATGTCGTCATTCTTCATTAATCAGCATTAATCATCATGTAATCAGTTTATTGCACTTGGCTTTCATTTTCTTCGGCTGTAGAGATTTAAATACACAGAAGACTTGCACTGAGATACAGGGCTGGAAATGCCTCCTGACATCATTTTGATGGAAGCAATTGTTAGTGGCAGGTTTGGGTTTAACAGTGCCCTCGGGCATTTAGTCATTTTAGGACGACATCAACTGTTTAGGTTTCAGAGGAATAAAACATATACAATTTGGTAATCATCAGAATGGTAAACAGCTTATATTCGGAGTTGTGTCAAAAATCTTTTTTTAGAATTTCTTTTCAGTAAAATTAGTACGCAATGTCAAGGATATGAGGAGACTGTTAAGTACTGGAAAGCCACTTGAAAATTAAAGGGATATGTGTATGAAGTTACTTTTGAGGCAGAAATTAGGAAATCTTTCTCTAAAACTTTCTTTATATATTCAGGGTTTCCAAGTCATGTTTGTTATTTTTAACAAAAAATATTTCAACTATAACCAACTGGAATCAGTTGTGTGAGTACATATATACTCACATATATGCATGTGTGATAAATTTATGTATACATGTATATATACATATATGTATCGCAAAATCTTGATGGTGAATAAATGTCACCTATGTTAGGAGGGAGGAATCTAAATTTTTATGGCTCTTTTGATAGTATAAATATTATAAACTTAAAGTTGAATGTTTTATTTCCAGGAGGAAGACTTTGCCTTGTTGTGAGTTTGCTTTTCCTTCCTGTGTCCCAAGCATTTTTCAGTTGGAAATATGTACCTATTTATTGATGCCATTTGGAAACTACTTGATATAACCCTACGATTTCTTTTATTCTTTTTTTTCTGGAACTGCACACTCCTTATTTATACGATATGCTCATGTTTAAACAGTGAACTTGGAAAGAAAGCCGTGGGATGAAGCTGCTCTGGGGCTGGATTTTGCCCGCTGAGCTGCAGAGCAGGGGTGCTGTTCACTTTAAGAGCAAACTAAAAATATCCAACGAGCACGCAGGCAGCACTTCGGGCATGGAGCGGCGGGGCCGAGCGATGGCGGCGGCCCCTGCGCGGCCCCTGCGCGGCTCCTGCGCGGCCCCTGCGCGGCCCCTGCGCGGCTGCCGGGCGCGGGGCGGCCGCCGGGGGGCGCTGCGGGCGCTCGCTCCCCTCCATGGCCGCTTGGGCTGCCCGAGCGGGGAGCGCTCCCGGGCCCGGGGCCTCTTGCAGCGCCTCGGGCTGTTCGGGCACAGGCCCGAGTCAGCTGCGGGTAAACACGCATCCGCATCCCAGCGGACGGAAGGGTTTCTGTTTGAACAGCACTGTGCAGAGAGGTTTTGCACCAGGCGCTTGTCAGGTTTTGAATAAAAGTTGTAGGGCTGGATAGTACTAAAAATAAAATGCTCTTGTCCTCTGAGAAGATACAGCCTTTGAACGCTAAGTAAATATTTAGATGGCAGTGTGAAATAGTAATGCAGGGTACCTGTACCGGTCCTTAACGTAATGAAACAGTTAATTTCACACAAGTAATCACACAAAATAGTGTTTTGAAGTTTCCTTTTTTAGACCACGTGAAAAGAACGTTCATAATCTTGAACATTCCTTCTTTATTCTCTTTTCATTGGCCTTCTGGAACAGGTGGACTTTGTTACAAATATTTCTGGAGTTTTTGTAAATGTATACACTTATCTTCAACTGTTTTATTGTTTGTGGATGTCAATGACATGAAGCATTACATAAATAAGTTTAACACTAGCTGTGCATTTTGACATATGATGGAACACTGTGACCTAAATAACCATGTTATGAGCACTTACATTCAAGATACAATGTCAAACTGAAACTGTTCCAGGAGGGTGAAATGCCTTATGTCTTTGTCGTAGCTTTAGTTGTTAGAGAAAACAGTGCTTTTGTTTGAGAATGAAGCAGTTTGTTACTCAGAACACTGGACTTACGTTTGAAAAAGCAAACCAAAAGATCAAACACCTTCTTCCAATATTGTAGATCATTTAGTTTATCATTTTTTCATGCCTAAGTTGATATTAATACTGAATGTCCTAGTCCATGATCATTGAAGAAGTTCTAAAAAGACATGAACACTATAATCTTTTTTTGTATTACTTAGGTTTCTTTGGTTTTTCACAGCCTTTTAACTTAGCAGTATGAATTTCTGTTTACCTGCAAAGAGATTTTATTTGGCTTCCATAGTCTTCTTGTTTTTTACAAATAAGAAGTTTTCAAGTTGACTTCAGTTCTGCAATAGTGGAGCATGCCTTTAGTTTTGTCTCCTTTCTTTCTTCTGTGTGGAAGGCACTATTATTTTTCTAAGCACTAGTTTCTAGTTTATCACTATAGACTACAAGAAAGACTTGTACAAAATGCATTAGCATCTTTAATATATTATTAATTTTTGATTAGTTTTGTTTTAGCAAGGCATGCAAAATTTTCTGTATTGTTGCTTTTGTTATTGGAGTTGTTGGAAGTTATTTTCTGCTGAATGGTGACAGAGTTGTGAAAGCTGGGGATTTGTGAGAGCTGTAGCTATTCAGTCTTCTCTGCCTGTTTCTTTTTGACATTGCATCCAGGTAATTTTTTGCAGGAGTGAAAATGTTGCATGTCAAACAGCGCTTCACAATAACTTCACTTGCTGGAATGATCTTTGGAAGGGTCCTTTCAGATTTAGTTTAACTGGTAAAATGGAGAAATGATTTAAAAAGAACAAGTATTTAAACTTGGGGAATTGTGTGCAAATGATCTGAAACTACTTGGTTTCATCGTGCTGCCTGTTCATACTGCCTCAGGGTCTGGCCCTGTAAGCTTCTGTATATTTATCAAATTCAAATTGTTAGATTTACTTATTCCAGTCTTCTTTTATTCTTAACCTCTTTGTAACCATGGTTGGACTTGTACAGTGAAAATGAAAACTTCACCCAGGGACAGACTGTAGATCAGACTGTGCTTTCCTGGGATTTGTTGCTTTTGGTGTTCGAAGTGAGCAGTAACTTGGGAATTGTATGGCTGGTGGGTGGGGAGGACTAAAGTCTGGAGAAGGAAGGGAGTTTGAAATATCTTCTTTTAAAAATACAGAGAAGAGACTAGGAAGACTAAAGTGAATCTCTTAGGTTTCCTAAAACTTTTCTGTGCTTTTCCAGGTCATCTCTGTTCTGATAAACGGTGCTATAAAATGTCCAGAAAATCCTTGTTTGTCCTTCATATTGTTGCAGATACTTTGTTCTTATTTTTGTCTAACTTTGCTAGGCCTGAGAGTTGAAGCAAGGATGTTGTGGCCCTGAAAAATGATTTCACTGTGGTGAATTCATTTCCAAGTTTCATCTTCTGAAAACTAGCACTGGTTTATTAAAGTAAATGGATTTTTCAGTAGTTTACACCATTGACCATAGAGTTTGGTGACATTCCAAAACTTATTGAGGGTATAATTTAGCCTGAAGATATCCTGTTAACTATGTTGCATCAGAAAAGAAATATATTGAATTAATTTTGACACACCTGTATTATGCAACAGAATCCTGTGGGGCAGTGTCTCTGTCAGATGTATGCGTTAAATGTTTAGCACTTGGCTGCTTTGTACTTGAAATTAAGGTTGTAAATTGTAAAGCAGTCCATAAAGCTCCTTAAAAAGGAGGTAAATTACTTGGCCACTACCTAATTGAGTGCTGGGAGGTGTGCAGCTGAGGCTGTCTGCCAGTTCAGAGCTGCTTTGCCTCACCTTTTCTTTCGTTTCATGAGTCCCTTGCTCGGCAGGCTCTTGTAAATTAGGCTCTCCTTGGAGCCTGGACTTGGGTTTGGGATTGCATTTTCTTACTTGTAAGCAGAGTAATGACCTGCTCCTAGCCACTAGAGCAGGGTTGGCCTTAACTCTTTACCTGCTTTTCTCCTTGTTATGGCAGCATTGTTGTGTGCTTCAGCTTGTCATGAGCCACTTCAGGGAACGACAGAAAATTTGTTACTGCTGGAAGAGAGGAAAAAACATTCTGCTGGTCAGGCTTGCTGAGCTTGCTTGCTGTCTGAAGTCAGCTATGTGCTCCCAGCAAGGGCCAGGGAGATGAAATTGTGCAGCATGACCACCAGCAAGTGAAAGGGTTCTGCTTCTTCAGAGCCTGGCTGCCCTTGGACAGAGCCGGGCTGTGAAATTGTGGCTGTAGAGCCCTGCGGAGGGGAACTTGCACGGGGCTTTGGAGGCAGCAGCACAGTTACCTTGGCACGGCTGGAAGAGCTGAGTTCTTCTTGTTCAGGGGCTGCCAGCTCCTGGAGAGGAAGGGAAGGGGCAGTGGTGAGTGGTGGCTCTTTGACCAACCAGCTCGCTTGAACGGGCTACCCCAGACAAGAGCACTGTGTTCAGGGGTGGTGCTCTGTAGTAAAGCAGTAGAAACCCTTCCATGGAGAATTGGCTGTTACAAGTTACAGTAATTTGCTTTACTTAAAGCACTTTGCTCAAAAGTCGTTTCTGTGAAGGGCTGTGGTACCTTTCAGAATTGGTTGTAGTGTGGATATTATGTTTTCATGCACTTCACAGAATCACAGAATCAACAAGGTTGGAAAAGACATTTGAGATCCCCAAGTCCAACCTATGACTTAACGCCACCTTGTCAACCACACCACAGCACTAAGTCTTTTCTTAAACAACTTCATGTCAAATGGTAACATTAATCTCAAATACTACATCAAAATCTAAGTAGCAGTTCACTTTCAAATTTTTTTGAGAAAATTGTAGTCTCTGTCACTGCCTTTTAGGGGAGAATTCTTTACCACAAAGTTTTTTCATTTTTAATCAAAATATTGAAATACCAATCTATTAAAACTTCATATGCACCATTATATTATAAGCACTGATACACTCTGTAATGTAAACATATATATATATTAGGGAAATCTAAAGCTTTTCATTCAGTCATGTTCAAGTATCTGTTTCTAATAAAGTACCTGTTTCTAAGAAATATGTCTGCTTTCAGGAAAAAAAGCAAGGTAATTCTGTGCTTTGTCTAAAGATATTAACTGTTCTGTAAAGGAAATGAGTTTTGATTGACCTGTGACTATTTGACTAATTAGTGTGTTCAGGGTTTTTGTGTGAATGTTGTTGTGTGTGCCCTGGCTCTCACAGTAAAACTGGAATGATCCACATCTAGCTTCTGCAGGATCTTCTCTGAGATGATCTGGAAACTAAATCCACTTTCAAATAATTTTCCTGTATTTTATAAAGAAATCGATGCTCAGGGTCCGCTAGGGATATTTTGGATCACAAGTACAGCCCTTATCAGTAGAGCAGGCTGCTTTAAGCTCACTGAAGTCCTACATTCTCTGATGCTGCAAGACATTTTCTCTGCTTCTTGGAGCTCGAATGTTTCTTTTCTCTAATTGCCAATGTGATCTAATTTGTACTCTGGTAACATACCCTGTATTTTTGGCCAACACTTTGTTTAAATTTTAATTCTTCCCTGTTTCCAGTGCTTAAGACAGCTGCTCTAGAGAGCTAATGTCATCTTCTTTCAGGGTTTTATTTTGATAAGTCAAAAACAAGTCAATCTCAGAAAAAACATGAGTGGCAGCAGTCTGAGGCTGAGCAATCCAGCATCTCCCTGCTGCAGGCAAAGGAAAGAAAAAGAACTTGTATCTTCTGGTAGTAGTGAGCTATTAAGTTGATTATCTCACAAATCCTCTCTGATAAAAAATTGAAAAATTAGGGCTTTTTGAGTAGCCATTGCAATTTTTCTTAGCTGTCAGACTTCACTGTCTCTCCTTTGGTACAGGCAGCTGAGGAGAAGGTCTGAAAGTTATTGGAGTTGGGTTCTTGTGGTAACAGAAGTCATAATGCTCTTGCAGAGCATTAAGAGTTAGGAGTTATTTCTTATGCTAAAAGAAGTCTTGTGCTTCTCTGCTAATTAGTATTTTTAGAGAAAATACACTTGAATTGCTTCTACTTTACAGTTGGGTTAAGAATGTGTTAAGGAGCTGATAACTGATAGATAATTTCAAGCAGTTTTTGTATATATACAGTTTATATCCAGTATATCTTAACTTTGTGATGTTGTAGGTGTTTCTGATGAAGGGAATGGGTCTTTTTGGTAGCTTGAAATAGAAATTGCATGTAACTCTTGAGAGGGTTAGAAGTTATGCACTGTTTGTCAGATACTGCCTTGGTGTAGTGTACCTGTGCTTACAGACAAATGGGTTACTTGCAGTTATCTACTGGGTTATGATATATAAAAGAATTACCAGGAAAATGTCTATTTTTGACTTAAGCTGTAGTATGTAGATCTAGGCATTTTGTTTAAAAGAAACCCTAAGGAAATAGTTTCTATCTTAAACATGCTTCAATAACAGGAATAACTTTTCCCAAGATTAAAATGAGTATGAGTGTAGAAGGTTTTTCTGTACCTTTAATACTATGACATGCTTTCCCTATAAACTGTTAATAACTATTTATGTACTTGGGAGTATAGTAATGTGTGAAAGTGAATGTGCTTAGAAAATGTTGGGATGTTTCTTACGGACACAGTAAACCCTTCTGGGCTTTAGGTAGCTTTATAGTAATCCCAGGTGGGACGAAAAGGGCTGGAACATTTTTGGATAGGACCAGTCTTTAAAATAAAAATTCTAATTAAAATTTTTTTAGTAGATTTTATTGCCTTGAAGTCAGCAAGGTCAGAAAAACAACTCTTTCTGTCTGACTTAGGTTTTCTGGATAGTCTTTTCTCATTTCTGTAGTGGCCTGATCTTTTCCTATAATTTTTTTTTTTTTCAGAAATACCGCTATCAGGATGAAGATACGCCCCCACAGGAGCACAGCTCTCCACACATTGCCAATGAGGTGACAGGTCCAGAGCTGGTTCATGTATCAGAGAAGAATCTGTCACAGATTGAGAACGTCCATGGGTTTGTTTCCCATTCTCATATTTCACCAGTAAAGGTAGGCATTTTAAAAACAGTGAACTGTTTTGGTATGCTCCTCAGGAATTTAATTTTGTATGACAAAAATATGCACGCAAAACAGCTCTTTTTGTTTTTTATGGAACTGCTCAATTGTGAAATTGACTTAGTATACATTAAAGCATTGCCTTAGATCTACACATTCTAACTAGAAATGCATGGTAGTAAAATGCCCAGAAAACAACTAAAGGTAACTTAGGATTTTGGATGTAGGTTTGAGGGGCACTGAAGTTTGGGCTGTCAATTTAATTTTGGATTTTCAGTCAGAAACCTGTAGAGTCAATTCCGACTTTGTTTCTAGTAAATATTTTAATTGAGGATCTATGTGCAATATGTAATAAGCCAAGTGCCATATATGTCTCTTGAGTTTTTCAGCATGCAGCACCATTATTTGCAAGATTGCTTCAGTAACTTGAAGACAGATTTAAGGATTTAGACAACAAGCTGAGTGCGAGGTTTGGGAGGGGGTAATAGCAGGCAGTTTTATTTACTGTGTTGGTAGAGAGATGTACCTCAGTCATGTTCTGAATAGCACAGTGTTTTTGTGTGTCAGACTAAATGCTGTTTTCTATTACATCTCTGAGTCTTTATGGCTGGTTTTGAGGAAAAAGTGGAGAAATTATTTGATGCTGGGGAATATTTGGGCTTTAGAGTGATGAGATGGGCGTACATTGTAGTAGGCTCACAGCTTGGTTCTTTTAGCATGAATTGTTTGTGTGTGGTAGTGTCCTCTGTAGCTGCAAAGAACAAACGCTGTTACATGGAGAGCAGCCCTGGGGAGAAGGACTTGGGGGTGCTGCTGGATGAGAGGCTGGACATGACCCAAGAATGTGCACTCATAGCCTAGAAGGCCAGACATGTTCTGGGCTGCATCCAAAGCAGAGTGGGCAGCAGGGGAGGGAGGGACAGAGGAATTCTGCCCCTCTGTGCTGCTCTGCTGAGACCCCACCTGCAGTGCTGCATCCAGCTCTGGCATGGGTGCCTAACAGAAGAAGGCCATGGACCTGTTAGAGCAGGCCCAGAGGAGGGCACAAAGATGATCAGAATGCTGGAGCACCTTCACCTCCAGTGAAGGCAGGCTGAGTGGGTTGGGGCTGCTCATCCTGGAGAACAGAAGGCTCCATAGAGACCTTAGAGCCCCATAAAGTGGCTGCAAGAAAGCTGGATGGGGAATTTTTGCAAGGTCATGTAGTGGTAGGACAAGATGGGGAATGGCTTCAAACTGAAAGAGGGTAGATTTAGATTAGATATTAGTAAGAAATTCTTTCTCATGAGTGCTGAGGCCCTGGCACAGGCTGCCCAGAGAAGGGGTGGCTATCCCATCCCTGGAAGTGTTCAAGGCCTGGTTGGATGGGGCTTTGAGCAACCTGGTCTAGTGCAGGGTCTTTGAGCCTGTGGCAGGGAGTTTGGTCTAGAGGATCTTTACGGCTCCTTCCAACCCAAACCATTCTATGATATTTTAAGAAAAAATGTTTTGAATCTAGTTATATTTACATTTTTTCAATTATGAAGAAAAATTTTGTTGAATGTATCACCTCTTTATCATTGGCTTGTAAGGATTCTGTAGAAGAGCCAACTGTAGCGTGTGAGTGCATTTAGTAATTGTTTTCCAGCTTTTCTAAAAGTTTTGAAATGTATATAATGGTATTGAACCAGTGTTTTTTACTTATATCTCCATAATGAACTCGCAGTGTTTTTCCATAGTCTTCAGCTAGGCAAGCTGAATTCTCTAAGCCCTAATGAATAACCTTTTAGAAGTGGGCTGTATTGCCCTCTGAAGAGCCTTCTGAGAATACTCATGTGACAAAGCTCTCATTTTTGGGAATGGCTAGAACGTCACATTTTTCTTGCTTACGAAGTTAGACACACAGTGACACAATTTCACGTGTTCTAATTCCCTGAAGTTTTTGGTGCTCAGAAAGTAATGAAACACCTTTTATATGCAACCATTAGAAATAAATAAAAGTCCTCTTTCTTTGGGGACTTAAGGTCAACTCTGTTTATTCACAAGCTTTTCCTAATTCCTAGAGCAGTTACTCTTGCCTTTTAGAAAGCATAAGGGGATCAAAAAGGCAAAGAGGGGAGCTCTAAAACTGTTAGGAAGAAAGAAAACTATTTTTGAAATAGAATTAGGTAGAGTTAAGTATAGTTATAAAATATGGTGAGGCCTTTTCAAAATACTCTGTGTCTTAGGTCTCTGAGGAGGATTGCTGTTATGTGTCTCACATTGGTAAATGCTGGGATATCATCACTCAGTAGGGAAGAATGTTCATAAGGGAAGTATTCCATTCAGTTTGTATTACCATTTTTAGCATATATCTGATTATTTTCAGGTAACTCCTCTCTGTTAATTTCAAAGCGATGTATGGGTAATTGAAATTGTTTAAAGCGTTGTTCATCTGAAAACTGATGGGGTGCGTGTTCCAGTTGTTTTACCAGCATTTTGTGCAGTTTTGAATTCTGATGCTAATTGACTGCTGGCTTGCTTCTCTCCTGAAGAAAAAACCCAAGGTTGCTGCTGTATTATTAGCATAGCTGGTCTGCTCTGCTTTTGGTCTGATGATCTGCCAGGTGTGCATAGTTTTAGCATAGCTTGTGCTGAAGATGAATTTAGCAACAACAGCTCTGATTTAAGGGTGCTTTGTGTGATTTATTTGGTAGGTTGGCTCGGTGCACTGTGCAAGGACCAGGTCTTGGCTGATATACAAGAGCTCAATCAGCTTTCTTGAATAGTTCATTGATTAAGGGAACTAAACATAATAGAGAATGTTTATGACATTAATAAAATAATAAGGGGAGTTTGTTTTTTGTTTTAAATATAAATGTTAAATACACTTAAAATTTCAAATACAGAGTTAGTAGTTTGAAGTCAGTGGTTTTATGATTATATATTGCTTTATAAGCAATGCCGCAGAGGCCAGTAGAATTGGGTTTTGAGGAATACCTTCTGTTATAGCAAGCTCTCTGCAGTATGGAGCAATTGTGTAAAAGAACAGAAGAACAACAGAATTTTGTTCTTGAGAGAAGCTTTCAAATACTTTAGGGCTTAAAACAGCTTCTTTAACTTGCTTGAACAGGTGGATGCTATTTCAAAGAGTAGTTTTCAATGACCAAAAATACAAATGTGTATCCCAAATTTTTAGATGTTGAGTATGTGATTGCTATTTATCAAATATTAAGTACTGTAGTAAATGAAGGTGGTTTATCTTCCTCACAGGGGAATGGGCTACCTCAGATTCAGATTGGGTGAAAATATTGCATGTTTGCAGTAAGCATTAAATAAGAGAGACTGGGTGTACTGATTTAAAGTTCAAGTGAGGCTTACAGGTTTTGTCTTGTTAGAGTGGAGCTTTGTCAGTATAAGAAGAAATGTTTACTTCCTGTGTGTCAAGTAACAAAGAAGTAAACTTGGCCCAGGAGATTGTGTGCTCTGTTCTCTAGTACTGTGTGAAATGGAATGCCAGTGCTGGAAAACAGCTTTTTAAAGAGTATTTGATGGTAGAGAACCATGAAGAAATAGTGAAAACGGACAAACTTCAAATCCTTCACAGACATTCTGTCCCAAAGTTTTTGAGGAGCACGTTCAGGTAGGCGGGCCGCTAGTCGCGGATTCCTCAGTGTGGGGTTTCCGCGTTCCCGCCGGGAGCGCGCGGTGCCGCTGCGAGTCCCGCGATCCGGAGGGCGCTGCTGCGCGGCTGGCCGCCAGGTGGCGCTGGCGCTCCGGGCTGCGCTGCGCGGGGCGCTCGGCGCTGGGGCTGGAACGCGCAGTCACTGACGGCTCCGGCCGCGGGAATGCCACACGCACGGCTCTCACCGGCATGCTTTAGGGAAATCCTTTTGCCAGGATTTTCTTCTCCCGAGAAGTTGAGAGACTTCAAAAACAAAATGTAAGCAATGATTATCTACCGCTGTAGAATGCAGCAGGTGGATCTGTGATTGGTCTCATGTAGTTGTTTCTAATTAATGGCCAGTCACAGTCCAGCTGTCCAAACTGTCTCGGTCAGTCACAAAACTTTGTTACTCATTCTTTTCTATTCCTGTCTCACCTTCTGATAATTCCTTTCTTTTTATTCTTTTAGCATAGTATTAATTTAGCATTTTAAATATAATATATATGATAATATAATAAATCAGCCTTCTGAAACATGGAGTCAAAATTCTCATCTCTTCCCTCGTCCTAGCTGCCCTGAAAAACCACACATGGTATGGTACCAAGCAAGCTTTTAAACTGTGGAGTGGAAGCTGAAGCTTTCTATCAAGGAAAAAATCTTTGAATAAAAGGGCTACAAAATAGTGGGTCATGGTGCAATAAGACCAAAAAACCCCCCCAGTAATCTTTTTTTAGTGCAACCTGGTCATGACAGATTATTTATCTCATATATATGATGTAGCATGGTAATTCAGTATTTAAGTGTAGAACCTCATTGGGGCTTCCATATACATCTGTAATATGTTTGTGTATTGCGTGTTGGTATTTGGACAAATATTTCACTGTTAATGCAGAAGCTCTAAAGGAAACGTGATAATTTGTAACCACTAAATATATCTTGTACTGGAAAAATATACCATGACTACTGTGATAAATCTTTATCTTGCTCTGAAATAAATTCTTGGTATTCCAATATTCAATGCATTTCTATTATATCCATAATTCCCATTTGAAATTTGCACAAGTTGTTAAAAACTTTTCAAAGCAGTTGATAAGTTTATTAGTGCTATCATCATGTGGCTGCATGTGGTAACAGGAAGCTAGACTTACTGGTTGAGAAAAGTTTCTGCTGTTCTTCTTCCTTTAATCAAATCTTTTTCAATGATCTGTCTCTGGAGATTTTCACCATGGTGCCAATCTTCAAAGGGTGTGAGGAAAATGCCTGACCTGGTTTGTTCCTTTCATGTGTCACAGATAGGGACAGCTGAACAGAAATGTCTTAGTTGGAACATTGTACTGGCTTTAGTCTAGTGAGGGGCCTAAAATTGCTTATTCATGCTATACATGACAATTTTAATTAACTGACAGAATTGTACATCTGTAAGGAGCTAAAGACATTCTACTGGTTGAATATTTGGTATCTCTAGAACAGCTTTGTGCAATCCTCAGTGGAGTAACAGAACACTCTAGGAATTGTGAGAAGTAGGTTTGGGTTGGTGGGGGAACTCTTTAACTTGTAGTTCCATAATCATGGGCTCTTGTCTGTATTTCATGCAGCACAGTTGGCCACTTCCCTGTCCTCACTTGTTCCCAGGAATGGTCATCCCTGTTCGGGGGTGCTGGGGACAGGCAGTGCAGGGATCAGCCTTCCCATTGCTGGCTGCCTGTTCTACCCCCTGCACAGACCTGTCAGTCTGGCTGGGGCTGTTCTGTTCTGCTACAGCACTTGTGCTTCAGGTGATGCAGTAAAAATCCCCACTTCCCTTTATCAAAGGGAACATGTGTATTAATGTTGTTTATCCATTTAAAGCACTTGGAGAACTCTTGTGGTTACATCAACTTATGTCAGTGAATAAAACTATGACTTCATAATATTATGACATTAAATGCAAATGAGTTACTGTTTTCCTGTCTCTGAACAATGAAATGCTTCAAACTGAGGTGAAATACTGTTCCCATTGAATAAAAGATTGAAGTTTTACCCCCAAATTCTAACCGAAGGAATCTTTTTGCCCTGATGAAGCACCCAGGGAATAGCCTTGAAGCAGTAGCTGTGCCCAGTGCCAGTGCCCCTGTGCTTTATCTCTGCTTACCCCTTGCAGTGTCAGATCTGGGAGAATATATTCAGGCTCAGTTTGCATTAGAGTGCAAGTAGTCTTTTATTAGAATAAAAGCAGTAAGACAGAGTTTACCTTCTTTGGCTCTGTGATCCTCTGTTGGAGCTTGTGATGGTGTATTGAGCAGGGAAGGATCACTCTACACCTTCCCTGTTCACTGCTGAGAGAGGCAGTAGGTTAGTTGGGTGTTTTTTTGACTTATGCTGAGTGCCTGTAGGGTAAGAAATATGTCCTTTAGCCTTTCCTCTCCTCTTGCTTAGAAGCAGCAGCAGCTTGTGGTTTTGTGCCCCATATCCTGAGCTTTGTGGACACGTAGTTTCAAAGAAAAATCTAATTGTGCGTCAGCAGTACCCCAACCTTTGCTGAGACAGGCTTGGTAATCCTAGCACAGCAGTTCTGCTGACTACCTGCACTGTCTGTGAAATAAATATCTTGTGCCCACTCGGTGTATGCCTGCTTTTTTTCACATGTTTAGTCATCTTCGGAAAAGTATTTCCAGGACCTAATGGTATTTAAGCTTAATGGTTTTAAATTAACCCTGATTTGAAACTGCTTATCTATTAGTGCTGCAGTGCTGTGTAATAGCCCTCTTACCCTGACTGTGGTATCACAGCAATGAGCTGTGGCAAGGTGGTACTTTTTCTTAAAATACCTTCCAGGAGTGAGAGGAGAAATTGGAACTTGCTCTCATTTCTGTACTGGCAAAACATGGCGAAACTGTTCTGAAGAGCAGAATCAATGAGCATGTGGAGAAATGAGGCATGAGAAAGCAATTGCAAAGAGAATTTCTGCTGCACAAATCCCTTAAAACATATGCTTAAAGATAATTTTGTTGATGTAGGTTCCTAGGTTTCCTTAGATGCACACAATGGACATGCTCAAAAAAAGATTATGGAGAAACTTAAGATGTCGTGAAATAAGAAAAAAAAGTATTTTGGGATTTAGTTGTTAAAAAAAACAAAAAACCAAAGCAAACAAAAATTCTCTACCAAAACCAAACCAACTACAGAATAAAAGTAAAGGGTAAGGAGGAAGATCAGTAATCATGGATGGAGGTTACCAGAAGAATCTTGGAAGAACCTGTGCTCTCATTGCATCATCTTAGAGGAATAAGAGCTCAGGGTTATAACAGATTAATGGAATAATCATCTCAGTACTCAATTTACAGTCAAAAAGGCAAATGGAATACAAGGAATAATCAGCGAAGCAAATGGGAATAAAACTGTGTTATCTTATCACTCCAGAAATCTCAAGCATTCATTATCTTGATTAAGAAGGCAAATTTAGATACTCAAAGAAGAACAACAAGAATGGTCAGAGATAGAGGGCAGCAGCTGTGAAATGAAGAATGAACTAGTTTGACCCCCTCTGTTTGGTAAAGAGTTGACTCAGGAGATACCAATGAAACTACAGCCAGTAACACTGAGTCTCTAAAATGATGAAATGACTAGGGAATGGTTATTTCAGAAATTAAAATTTATATTCAGTACTATAGATTAGCAGGTGATAGTTGTTTTATAGCCTGTAAACACAGTGATCTACAGTCAACCTCTGACTTTGAAATAATCTTTCAGCTGCTGGTAGTCTTTTGGTTTCTAGCTGTGCTGACAAAGCTATTACAGCACACATTGCTTGTTTCTTCAACTGCAAACAAGCACCTTTATTTAATTCCTTCCCATTAAGCTGTATGGAAATGGGTGTTATATAAACAGGCATATTTACACATCCTTCCTTCAATGCTAACAATTCTCCTTTCCATGTGAACCCAAATATTGTGCTGATAATATTAATAGGTTCCCTCTTTTTATCTCCTGCTGTGTCTTCTTTCCAGTTCCTGTTTTCTCAAGTGCTTCTCCAGCAGTCTTTTAGAGCATGTGGAGCTGCTATTAAACCAGCCTTCTCTGTTAATTGGGAGAGTTTTCCTGCTCTTGGGAAGGCTAATGGCCTTTATGATTTGAACTGTGGCGGTTCAGGGTTAGCCAACAGTTAAGGTAATTTTGACTTCCTATTTGCCCCAGTAGTTTTTCTTGTGCTGCTCCAGTCTGAGCAGATAGGGGAGATTAACCTGAAGATACTGTTTCCATTTAGAAATCAAAGATCAGTTGACATGTAATTTGCATGTTGGGTTATGATTGTGAAAAGGTTGCAATCTGTTACTTTTTTCTAAATCGAGAACTTTGTAAAGCTTTGCCATCTCCAGCAGAAAGTCAGTGCTTCTGGTGTTAGGAACATACATAGAATACTGGGAATTATAAAGAACTTGAAGACACTCTCAGGCATACTTATTTTTAGACTAGTATCGTACTTCGGTGGTCACACTTGAGAGGAGCTGTTATGCAGTCTTTAATTAAAATGCAATGCCCAAGTTCTTGATAGGTTACTGATTTTAAACTCCTGTAATTGAAGAATGTGGAAATGCATGCAAAGGTGTCAGTTTGTGTTTTATAGGAAGAAGCAGTTGACCAAATCTGCCTGGTTCTCTGTAAGAATCTGCTCAATAAATTCTTGTCAACAGAGACAAGAAAGAAAAACTGTAGCAGATGGACTGTGGATTAATCCAAACACTAGAACAACCTACGATACAGTAATCAACATCAAGTCGTCCTAGAAAGGGGTTGCTCTGTTTTCACCCGAGATCCTCCCTGAGCTCCTGGTGCAGCTGGGTTCATTTTGATGACTGAAGCAAACCTAAGGAGACTTGCATTAAACACAAGATGTTTTTGTCAGTCTGGCGTGCCAAAAAGATGGGCAGGAGGTTCATGAGCAGGGTGCGGAAGACCAGGCAGTTTAATCTGCCCAGATTGGTAGGTTGTCTGAGGTGTATTGTGAGTAATAAGGTAATGATCTTTTATATTAAATATTTATACTAAAATAGCTCATTATAGAATAATTGTGCTGGGATGTTTACTTATAAGTTGGTTTCAGCAGTAAGATATGTACTTTTTATTGATTATGTAAATGCCATTTGGTCAAGAACTATCCCTCAGTCCTATCTGAACTAAAAGTTAAGACAGATTTTATAGCATCTCTTAGCAGAAAGTGTTAACAATTTTTTTTTCTCCACAGTATTTGTGTCCTGAACACCTGGGCTTTGGTTTAGAATACTGCATGTACTTGTTTATGAGACTTAGACTTATGCCAGTAAAAGTTTGTTAAATCTAGAATTCTGAAAAGAGTAAGGAAGAAACATGAGTTTGTATCTAAATTTTCAGTACTGTTTTTGTTTCCATGCCTGAAAAGTTTAAGTTGCATAGTCTTATGTTTGAATATCCAAGTTCTGAACATTTCTTTTTGCCTCTGTTTTTGGTCAAAACCTAACTGATATTGAAAATAAAATAAGTCCCTGCCATTGTTTTAGGTGATCCTTGAATTTTCTCTCTTAAGACAATCAGGTTTTTTTCCTTTAGGGTCTTATTTTAGCCAATACTCTGTTTAACCAAATGGTAGTAAAACTAATATAAGACACTTTTCAAATGCTTCAGGGGGACTGTTGGTTTTTGTTTAGAAAGGGTAATTGAGATATAACTGTTGTTTCTGTTCACAAACAATTTTTGTTGCTGTGCCTTTTTAATTTTAGGTATGCATTCTGCTTGTACAGTTATGCCCAGGAAACCTTTATCTGAGAGATTAAAATACAGCATTATGTTATGTTTTGACTTGTCTCAGAAAGCTGATAATACCAATTTGCTTGGATATAAAGTCCAAGGAATTCTAGTCCAAGTATTTGATGTTGATTTTTACATTTAGTAATCACTGTGATTACTGTATCTTGCTAATTGGCCAAAGAACAAATAATGTTACTCTGCAGCCTCTACAAATGCAGATGAAGTTTGCAGTTAATTTCTTAACCTGTAGAGATATGTGTACTGATGTAGAAATCTTTAATTATGTGCTGTTTTGTTTTGGGGCAGGAATCTTTTCAAGTCTGCAAATTCTCAATTCTTGCCTAACAGTAAAGAGTGTTTTTTGTTTTGTTTTAGTGTGTGGTGGTGGTTTTTTTTTTTTTTTTTTGCTTTGTTTTTAATTTTAGTCCCATCAGTTCAATATCCAGAATTTGAAAAAGGGGTGATGGAAGCTCTTTTGGAAGTCCTTTTGGGAAGTCCTTTAGAATGGAAGTCCTTTTAGGACTTCCTGCAGTTTCCTGATGAAGCCATGAAGCCTCCCTATTCTGCCTTTTGGCTCTGGAGGCAATCATTCACAGATGCAATTCCAGCTGTCACATCTGTGTTAATGGTTTTCCTTTCTTTGGATATTGTCTGTTCTGTGCAAACAGAACTTTTTCCAGTTTCTGTTTGTAGTTGTTTGACCCTCTGTTGAAACGCTTTTCGACTGGAATAAACCCTTGTTTTTACAACCTCCCACTGGTTTTGCAACTCTACAAGTGACCATTCTTCTAATCTGGACTCCTTTGTGCTATCCTGGTTTTGTGCCATCTGTAGAGCTCTGCTGTGCCTTTATCTTCAGGTTGCTTTATCGCATGTAAAATCAGGGCTTTTCTCATCACCACAGTACCAGCTCCTTCTACAAATAACTGCAACTGTATCTGCTTAGGCGTCAGCAGATCTTGCTCGATATCATTGCATCCATATGGAGTGTAGGTGACACAGATTGCTGCCTTGCATCACCAGCAGGATTGCATAACCTATTCGTTAAGTACTTTTCTGGATTTCTCTCTCAATTGAAATTAAATCATCATTGCTTCACTTTCAGGAAGCTTTTTGTCCATGTGATGCTTTCCTGAAGTGCTGATTTCTAAAATCACTTTGTAATTGATGCCATATTGGGTTGTTGGCTGTGTGGGAATCAGCCTTGAAAGAAACTGCCTTAAAACACTGCAGACTTCTCTTATCTTCAGACAGATTGATCTAACAGTAAAAAAAAATAGCTGCTTGGTACATTTCTTGTCCATATACTGTGGTGTTTCCTTCCAGAATTTTGCACAATATTCTTCTGTGTGACTTCGTTTGGAGCCTATGGGGCCAAACAGGGAGAAAAATGAATTCTTGACGAAGTTCTTTCTTATTCTCTAAGATATCTAATAAACTGTATAGCAATGTTGACATTCAAGGCCATACATAGAAAAAGACTGAAAATATTTTCACCTTGACTCTTTATAAAAAGACTTGGTACTCAAAGCATATCATTTGTACCTTGTTCCAAACACCTTCAGTCATAGCCAGGGATTAATCAGTTTCTCTGGTAATAAATTCATAGCATTTTTCAGGCTAGGTATGTTTTTTGTGCCTGGTAAAAGGTAGGGCTGAGGAAATGCTGCAGTCTTCCTGTGAAAAAATTCCCATTATGAGAAGCTTGTCCATTTGAAAAAGTCCTGTCTACTGTGTCTCAGGCATTTCTCAACCTCCATTATCTGTCTTATGCTCATAGCTTTAAGGACACTGCACAAGTCAGATCCAGTTTCATATGACTTACAGTGATAAGCCATTGTATTTTATAAATATTAATAGAGTCTGTCTGGAAGGTGTGCTCAGAATATTGGCATGTGGTGTGTTATTGAGCTCTACTGGTGACTAGAACTAAATGGTGCATTGATCTCACTACGACACATTTCAATTAATGTACTTCTTATTTCTGCTTGTCATTGAAGCTGGCAGGAAAAAACCTGATACTCAGAATAGGATAGCTGTCAGTAAGAATTTGTTAAACAGCAGATTATGTTGCACCCCAAGAAGTACGTGAGGGAATTTAGTAACTCCACTAAAATGCACATCATGGAGCAGTGGATTTTTAGAGTTATGTGGCTGTAAATTGTGGCTGTGTTGTAAGGAATTTTTCTGCCTTTGTTTGTCATACGAAGACTTCTCTTCTTTTTCAAAATGTTGCCCTTGTGCTATGATCATGAGTGTAGAAATATACTACAAATTGTTTGGATAACTTTTGGCTTTCCAGAGCTGCTATTGAAAGCTTGACATTTAACTGATTTCCAAAATAACCCCTCTGATGTGAGCTGAAGGATTTTTAAAAAAATAGTTTGGCTATAAAAATTTGAATGGTGAGTTCCATAAAGTAGCTTGAGTTCTATATAATCTTTCAGCTAATTATTCTGAATTCTCTTTTGCTATGGAGAGGGCAGAGAAAACCTATAACAGTAATACTTGTAATGTGCATGGGAGATCAAAATAATCTTACTGAAAAGTCATTAGTGAATAAAAAGAATTTTTTGGTTTTGAATTATTCTTCTGCTTTGGAGAAGTAATGTTGAGTCAGAAAGATATATATATTTATTGTTTTCATAATATGCTTGCAGCAGCCACAGAAATTTGAGCATAGGTGTTATGAATGTTACACGTTATTCACAGAATAAGAACAACAGAGTGTGGACTCGTAGTGTTTAATCTCAGTCTCTGATTTTCTTGAGGATTGAAAAAACCCGAAACCACAGTAGAACAACTTCACTAGGAATCCTCTGATCCACAACACAAAATGATTGTTTTGTGGTACTGTAATTCACTCCCTCTATAGTTGTTTTATGAACAAAAGAACAGGGAAAAACAAGAAGAAATTGGCAAATAATTGTTTCTTAAATATTTGGTTTCAACACGGTGTAAAGTAATTTTGCTCTGTGGAATGTTTTCATAAAGACAGACTCAGTAAAAAAGTGCAGCTCTGCTCTATATTCCCTGTTTTGTTTGCTTCAGGTTCATAATTTATGCAGGCAAGGAAGTGAAAAGATGCTATTGGATATTTCTACAGGCAGTGATTGAAACTTGGTTATTTTTGATCTGTGCTTTCTCCACCCAGTAGCTGTTATCATCCACCACCATCCTCATAGCTGTGAATTTGTAACGTTGTACTGTACCTGCTACCCAGTTTCCATTAAATATCTGTTGGCAGCTAGGAAGAGAAAGCAAGGCTTTCATCCTGTGCGTTCCGAAAAGGAAAAATAAGGAAAACCTTTGCTTGCTGCTTTTAAATTTTTTTTTTAAATTGCTCAAGATTATACTCATCATTGTAATCACAGGTAGAGAGGGAATGTAAGAGGTAGAAAGCCTTGGAAGAAAAATAGCATCAGCTAGCAAGAATTTTGTTTTCCTGGTTTGTAAACGATGCTGCTGTAATTCTATCTGCATTTTTTTTTTCCTGCTCATTCACCACTCAGCAGCTGGTAGGGAATTAAGACTGCCTGGCAACCACCTGCAGAGCTGCAGAGATGAATTACATTTTCGGAAATAACACACTCCTCTATTCTCGCGCCAGTCGAGGCAACGCTGGCTCCAGCCACAGCTCGGTAGGCCCCAAACAGAAGCAGTGGGCAAAGAAAGGCTCAACAGATGAGTTACGGGCTGAGCCTTCCCGGTGGCAGCAGCTAGTGGCATTTTTCACTCGGAGACATGGCTTCATTGACTGCATTTCTGTTGCTGCCAGCTCCACCCAGGTAATATGCCACATGGTAAAGTGATTGTGTCTGCATGTTTTCTGGTTACTTGCTAGTCAGAAAGAGCAATTATTTATATATGCATGGTTTCATATAATCTCTTATTTATGGATGGCGTTTTCTGTCTGCTTTCATTTTCATATTTTAAAGAGCTCTGTATAATTTCTAGCATTAAAGCATGAAAATGGAAGCACTAAATGAGGTCTGATTTTTATTTATTTTGCAAGTGATGAGCCTCCGGCAATTTTAAATATGAGATATCCTAATGAAACAGTGAAATATTGAAAATGTAGTTTATATTCTGCTGCCTAGCTCTGGAGGGCAATAACGTAGTTTAGAAATATCAATTCCGTAGCTCTAGTAAGATGTCAAATCAAATAGACTACATATTTAATGCTTAAGGAATTTCATCTAAAGAATTAAATAATTTAAAACCTTAACTCTAGATAACACAACAAATTAAATTCTGTAACAGCTTTCTAGGTTTTTTGGCTACTAATAATACACAGATGAAGCAATGTCTCCCTTACATACAGGATGTACATTCAGTAGTGCAGTCTGTAAGAAAAACATGACATTTTTCAACTTCCCTGTCCATCTGCTCTGTGTGATATTTGTGTTAATCATCTTTCAAAGGCAGGTAAAAGCAAGCAAGCTAAATTTTCATTGTGTAGCTTTTGAATGACTTCTTGAGATTGACGCTGAGAGAAGTTTAAACTTATTGGCATTAGAAAATTAGTATCTCTTGGGAAACTATGACTAAGACCTATGGAACAATGCTGAAATGTCAGAATTATTTAAACATGGGAGATTAGGTTTGTTTTGCTACTGTCAAGTGAAATTCATCATTAGTCAAGATGACTTGAATGATTTAACTTGAAATACTACAAAAACTTATAAAAGAAGGAAAAATTTGTTACCCTCAGACACTGTAATTTCATTAGGATAATTTCTATCTGTTAGTAGTTCAAAGATGACAAACTGGCAGTTCCTCTGAAATCTGCTTAATATTACCTGGTTTTTTGCTTACGAATTTGGAGTAAGCAATGAATAGGAGAGCTTAGAGGGGAATTTTGACTTTCTTGTTGCATCTTGTACATGATGTGGAAGTTCGATCCTGTAGTTTCTCTAATGGGTCATTATACAACTCCAAGTGATGCATTAGGCAGACATAATAGCTTTTAAATACTGGGGTTTTTTAAAGTAATAATATATGGTATTAACCTTCCCAGTCAAAATTAAAGCTTGAAGAAGTAACACTGGAATGTGTGAAGCTTGTAATTGGACTGACTAGTCAGGCATAGAAATCTGCTCATAAATTAAATATGGAATAATCTCTGCTTTGAGTCAGGGTTGGACCAGGAAGAGTTCCTGAGATCCTTTCAATCCAAAGTCATGATTCTGTGAATATCACAGTGTTTGTTCTATTTTTCTGCTATGGAAAAGATTGCTTACCTCTGGCAAAGCCTGCCAGATTTTTTCATAGCTCTGACAGTTCTTCATTAAAAATAACTGCTTATACATGTTCATGGCCAGAAGGAGGGGAAAAAACATAAAATATTTTGAAGTGGTTGTTAAAAAAACCCTTAATGAGCATATTCAGAAGTCATGCACTAAAAACATAAGAGCTTGTTGAAGCCACTTCCTCTGGAAGGATGCTGTACTGTGCTCACACCTTATCCACCCATTGCAGCTGTTCTAGCCTCAGGAGAGAAAAAGGCACTTGGACGTTGTTCATTGTGGTGCAATTTTGTTTTTCAGTTCTCTTCAGTTTGTGTTCTGTGTGGTAGCATTCTGAACATTTTTGTAACCTTTTACTCGTTCATTTGAGATACATCCCCATCATCTGAATGCAATCCCATTTGCAGAGTCCAAGTAAGTAATTAGATGTGAAGTACTTCTCTAGCCTGGCCTGTAGAAATTCTACGTGTGATCGTGGGCTTTATTGAGTCTTATTGTTGTGGCATCATGATTTGTAACAGATGCAAAATCATTTGGTGGTTTTTCAAGTAGCTGTCTCCTGTTTCCCTTGTGAATCTGCTATGAAGCCCTCAGTTTTAGCTGTCCCTTCATTTGCTTGGCTTTCTTGGATGGCATAAATTGGTCATACTAGGTTAGTTCCCTCCATCTCCAGTGAAAGGGAAATGACTCCTGGAGCTGGGACACGCCTGCCCTTCTCTGGGACCTGCTTGGGTCACCCTCACCCCAGCTAGGTGGTAAGAGGACTTTGGATTTTTGTATCCTAAAGAAACAAGGCTGAAGGTGATGATGGATATGGTAGCACTGCTTTTTGCTGTAGTTACCCCTTGGTTTATGCCCAAAAGAATGCACGCATTCCCAAGTGCATGGTGCCCAGCTAAGCACACCAGACTTCTTTATGAATCCTGGAAGCAGATTTAACATGCTCAGGAATTCAAGGCCTTTATTGTTTCTTCCTTCTCATTCTTTGTGATGTGGTGTTAGTCACTCAAATAGAAGAATTAAGGAATTTGATTAGGAGCTGATATACCAATTTTTGTCAGGAAATTTTAAAATTTCTTTAATGAAAGCCAAATCTGTGGTATAAAATGGCAGGTAACAGTAAAACCAAGCATACAACAAATTTATACTGTCACAAGGGTGAATAACTGTGCCATGAGCTTAGTAAATATACCATTATGCAAATGACAAATACTGGTAATTTGAAGTGCTAACAAGCGATAGATATGCCCAGTGCATCAGGAATGGTACCCGTGTCAAGATCACTGCTTTCCTCTGAAGTCTTTCCAGAGCTCTGAGAAGCCCCTATTCTTGTCAGTCAATCCAGCTATCATGTCTCAGAAAGCATTTTAGCTGTTGGTATTTGGCCCATGGTGTGCTACAAATGCAGAATGATTTGTCTGAATTCCACATGTCATTAAACTGGTTCTAACAGCAATCACTGAGGCTCTTCATAGCATGTAACTGAGCGTACACTTGCAGCATGTGATCCTGAAAAAATTTTTTTTACTCATTTTTACTTCTATTTTCTAGGACATATTTTAGGAAACATGAAAAAGATAAGGACAGAAAAATCATCCTAAATCCACTTAGCCATTTCAAAAACTTAATTTTAAATTTCAGAGCTTATCAGCTTCTTTTGTGAGTTGTTTAAGCCTGGTCATTTCTCGGCTTATGTATCTTTCTTATAAGTTCTTGATAAAAGTTTTACTGTGTCATTAGTCCTAGACTATTGCTCTCAGCGTCATTGGAGTATTATGGACATAGTTCTAGCATGTACAAAATGCTGTGTCTAATCACACAACATAGAAGTGTTGTAAGGTAGTTTAGAAGATAATGATTAAAAAAAATCTCAGGTCTTTACCCTAATCCCTCTTTTACTGTATTTCTTGAAAAACTGATTTCTTAGGGCAATATTTATTATCCTTCCTGTATTTCGATATATATTGAAGTATTTATATATTGTTGCTGCTAATATTGGGATGAATGCAGGAGAAAGCAGCTTTAAATAGTACGTGTTTGGGTGATTTACTCTATAAGAATGCACCTTCTGAAACTGAAGCATGAGTTTTATTGTACTGAGTTTCTTTCCTATTCTTGATTTTAAGCTATGTAAAATCACACAATTTTAAAAGCATAAGTTTATTTTGCAAATTAGTTCTGCCACTGGTTGCATTTTCTGTACGATGGCATTGTAGATAAAAGCAGTGTGAATTTATTCTGCAAGAGGAATGCATTAATATGTGTTCAATCAATAGGCCAGAAAGCAGGAAGTTCTTGGTAGTTTAACCAAAGTGTCAAAGGACTTTCTCTGGAACCTTTGGTTCATTTTGTAAACATTTTCCACGTACAGTAGAGATGAAAACTTCTTGAAACTGTGAAATTTCCTTGACATTTTCGAGATAGACAATTTTAAAATCATAACAGTATCAATAAATTTTAGGAATATCTGGCATGTCCCATGTAAAGCCACGTAGATTTTGTCAGCATCCTGCTGGTTCCCTGCTGTGTGCAGCGGTCCCCTCTGCTGAGGTCAGCCTGTGCAGTGATGGGGCTCTGTGCTTCCCTCCAAGCCCTGTGTGTGACTGCAGTGCTGGCATGTGCAGGCTGTTAGCTCAGCTAATCACCTGCAGCACGGCAGTGCTGATAAGGACTGAGGGAGTGGTGATAAGAACTGAGCCGGTGCTCCAGCTACCTGCAAGCACTGCTTCCTGCCAGAGGGGTTTACCTTCCACCTTCTCTTTCCTGTTCTCTCACAGCTCTCTCTTGCTCTGAGTTGGTAACATAATTTCTTCATATTTCTATTGCATTGTGTCTCAAGAAAGTTACTTTTCCCAGAATGAGTCAGAAATCTGGTAAACAAAGAAAGAGACACAGAATTTTTTGCTTTTGGAGTTCTGCTGCTGCTACTACTGGGGCTTTCTGCCTGCACTGTGCCCAAGAGTCTGAATCTTCAGGCAAGGCAGACACTGGATCCCCTCTTAATCCATTGTCTTCAGCTAATAACTCAGGTGGACTAACAAGGTCTTGCTGTATGAAGCCCAGTGCATGGAAGCCTGTGAAAAAGGTAGGACTCTTTAGGGCTGTTATCTAACTTTGCTAATTTATTTTATATTGTGATAGTTGCCCTCACAGTTGAGGCTTATATTGATTGACAAAGTATTTTGAAAGTCAAATACAGGCCAGTCTGTCTTTCACCAGCTGTCAGCTTACTGAACAGCTCTAGCATGGCTCCTATAGTATAGCATTTCTGTTTTGCTGCCAAAGCTGCTGTACATGTTTCAGTTAATAAAATTATTAACTAAATTACTGTCTGACAGAACCACTGAATCTAAAGTGAAAATCGTCTTCTTCCTGCTCTTCTATTTTGGTCCATAATACCAAGAGCACTCTCAATTATGATTAAGATGGGGAGGATATTTCCTTTACTTTAAAGACTATAGCTCAACAGAAGTCTCTTAGATGTTTTTAGAAAACATGACCTTGTGATGGTCTGTGCATCTATGTTTGGGAGCTGACATGGTATCCTGTTGTGCAATTTAAGACTTCTAGTTTAGATCCAGCTCAGAGTCCTGGTAAATGTTGTGTCCACAGCATTTCTGAGATTTATAGTAACTCAAGGAGAGAAATTGTTTCGTTAAACGAGAGAAATTGAAATCAGTATGTGCACACCAGCTATGCAGTATCTTTTGAGAAGGATTTGGTTCTTTTTCCTAGAACCTCTGCTGGGGCCAAATCAAAGAAGGAATTAAAATTTCTCCTGATGAACACAATTACTTAAAAAATTTTTCAGTGAAGCATTTAGGCTCTTTAACTCCCTTATTTTTTTTCCTTTTTTAACATGGGCATGATAGCCTGAGTGAAGAATGTGTCCATCACTCCTCTCCCTGGGAGAGAATTGAAACTAATTTCAACATGCTGCTGATTATTAAACTTCTAGCATAATCCTACTGTGAAGCATTTCCAGCACAGTTCAATTTTGAATTACTTTGACAGATCCACAAAAGATGACAATGCAAGGAACACATCAACCTCCTCAATGTACAGTTGAAATGAAGTGCCTCATTCTTGTTTATTGGTATAACTGCATAATTCACATTTTGCTTATCATGTAATGGCTCTGCAGCAGAGGGGTCCCAGTGGATGCATTCCTCCCATGGGGAAGGATGCTTCCTTTAAAGCTGTTTCTAAAATGTCTTTCCAAATTTAATTCAAGTGAAGATTGCATAGTTCTATAAATGATTTCAAGAATGCTCTGCAGGTTTCTCCAGTTAGAGATTTCTCCAATTTAGGAGAAATCTTTCTGATCAATTGGCTCTGTTCCTCCATTTTATTCCTTACAGAATGGATAGCAGCGCTCCTGTTTCGCAGCAAAGGTTGATAACCTTGTGCCATCTGTCATGGAAGCTCAGAAAATCTTTTACAGAGGCCAAATTTAGTACTGAGACTTGACAACTTGTTAATATCACACCACCTAGCAAGTCCTCCCTGAATCCTTTTGAGGATCTGCTTTTTCTGGTCTTTCCCAAAATAGCATTAGCAACAGTCAATTCTATACAGGTCAAAATTAATTACATCAATGATCTCCCTAAAAATAGTTTGTCATGAAAAAAAGAGGAAAAAAATATTGCCTAATCTTTGATACACTCAGCTGCAATATTTTTTAAACTATACCTTTGTTTACTTGGGATCATCCACTGACCTCTTAAGTGGTCACCTCTTGTGAGTTTTTCCAGGAACTGCTTGGACTCCAAGACAAACCAATAGTGCTTCCTGACTCTCCTGAGCCACAGAAGTTTTCTTGTACCTCATTAAGGTTTGCCAACATTACCTGCTGGAAACTGCTGCTACTGTAGGTGCTCAAGTTGTTAAAGTTCTAATCCCCACTTGACCAGCCTGGCCATCTGACCCACATGGTGGTTCATTCTCTGAGAAACTCAGATGCCCAAACTGGTGCACTTCTGACACTTGCCTTTTGAAAGACCTAAGGCCCCCTTCCATGTACTAGGTTTTTGTGGCTGCACACACAAGGTTTAATATCAAAAGAACACACTTAGAAGGACTGAAAGAATCCTCTGAAAGTAGAGCGAGGATTCCCTTCTGTCTATCTTGTATAATTTAAAAAAAACCCTTTTGCCACCAACCAAAGCCCTTCTGGACTTGTTTTCCAGTTTGGTATTCCTCAGGGTGTCTCTGTGCTGTTTATTGCTGTTCCATGTGACTTGTTGTCAGTATTGAATTTCATCTCATTGCCTATAACCCACTTGTCTGATACATCAGCCTTGCTCTACAGCTTGTTTCTGTTGTGCATTTGCTGCCCTTCTCTTTTTGTTGGTGTTTAACTGCACATTAGGATGTTGAGCTGACGTGTTCTCCAGACAGATAACAGACACTTATGACTCATTTTGTCTCTTGTAAGCTGATCTTGGCATTTATAAATTTTCAATCTGTTGCTCTATTAAAGTGTTTCCTTTGTACATTCTTGTCCCTTGCAACAGTTTTTTTTTTTGGAAATTATATATTTAAGCAATGATTTCCTTAAAATCAGATCACCTTATGCATACTTTTCATAGAAAAAAAAAAAAGAAAAAGGACAAAATAGTTTAAGCTATACCAGAGCAATGGTAAAATAGAACTGCTTACTACGTTTTTTTCATGTCCTTGTAATCAGCTTAAGTTTTGGGTTGTTTTGTAAGTTGCCAACATTTTTTTAGCTGTATGGCAGTTAGTATTATTGTTGTTATTGGAGACTAGTATCTATGCAGCTGTGTCAGACTTCTAAATAGGACTTCAGACATTTTATGGGATGCAGGTATAATACAGGAGTTTTCATTGATGATGGAATCTTCACTTTCTTCCCACTGCTTTGTGTGGCACTTCCTGGAAACGGCTGTACCGTGGGAATGTTTTGGATGAGTCTGCTGGCTTCTGGTCTTCTATTCTCTTTATCAGTGCTGCCTCACAGTGTGTGTATTTGCTTATTTGAAATTGTTTCTCTAAGACTGATGGCTGCAGAAGTCAGGAGGAGCCTGTACTCCGTTGCTCCCAGGTAGTAATGTTTGCCTTTCATAACAAAGTAGGGAGAGGAGTAAAGATTGCTTGTGCTGCTGGGGTACAGTTCTACTTCAAAGCTAATTTATTTTACTAAGTAAATAGTACTTGTTTTCTTAGGTAATTGACTGTATCTGAATACCCTGTGTGGTGTAGCAGGTGAGAAGGGAGTCAGCTTTCCCATTGGAGTGAGAAGGAACTTCGGATTCTCTCTGTAGGGTGTAGGTAATCAGTCTGAAATCATAAGTGATTGGAGTGTTCAGAAAAATGTTCTATAACTGGAGATGATATTCAGGAGCACCTGCTTTATAATGAAAACTCAAGAACCTCTTCTTAGTTCATCTGAAGGAAAGTCAGGAGATGATACAGTCACAGACTGTAAATATGTTGGGATTGATTTCAGAAACTAGAAAGCTTGTTTATTTAGTAGAAAAAGGCATCTATATTCCAAGTCAGAGAGAAAACTTAATTTTAAAGATTGGTACTAATATAATAAACATTTTGGAAGCTTAGTGGGACATGATGTAGTTGACAAATCAGGGTAATAAATTAGTATTTCCTATGTAAAAAGTATAATGACCAAGTTTCTACTTGAGAATGTCAAAATACATCACAATCTCTGATCCATCATCTAATATAATAGCTTTAAACTGCTCTTTGAAAGCTGTAAACTGCTGGAAAGCAATTTATGTATTTTTAAAAATCCCTCTTTTTATTGCACTTCTTTGCTACTGCTTTTAATTGCCCTTTAAACTCTGTAATTTAAAAAGATGAATGCAGGGAAAATTCTGTGTACAGAACTCTGTGTACAGAAAAGCTTTTTAGACTTTGAGCACATTAAGCCTCGTTACAGAGCAGCACTTGTAGTTAGATGCTAAATCAAGTGCTATGCAAAGTGACCATGGAATACTGCTGATGAAGGTGGTGATAGTACTAAAACCATATTCCCAGATAGGTGTGGAATGCCAAAGTAGATGCCTATCTCCAAGTGGCAAACTAGCTAGGGCAGTCCCAGCTTTGAGCTCAGGGTATTTCCTTTTACTTATTTTACTGTATGAAAAATAATAAGATTCAGGTGCCAACAGAACTTAGATTAATGTGTTAAGAGGCACACATGATCAATAGGAGATGACATTTGTTTAGGATTTCTTATGAAACTTCCATTTAGTATGGCTGAATTGTCTGTTCTGTTCTGTGTGACCCTTTTGTTTAAACTGTCTTAGTTACTAGAACAAAAATTTTGTAGAGGCACATGTGATTCTCTTTTAAAAAGGAGCAAAGCTCTACTTTCTTAGGCTGCACCTAAGCAGTCTGATTTCCTTATTGTATGAATTTTGGGAAATTGTCTATTATTACAAAACAGTTAACAGGTAGAGGAATAGACAGATATTCTTAAGACAAATCAGTTTCTTTTTGTAATGAAAAAATAAGGACTTGCAGATCATCCAGACATCTTTGAAAACAGAGACCATATAGATCAAAATCTACATGGGAACTTGTGGTCATCAGAATGTTTTTATAATTACAGAAGTCTGTGAAAACTATGGTTCTTGCATCAAAGTCTGTTAAAATTAATGGTGCCATGAGATAAAAGGGATATGATAGGCTACTAATTGAAATGAAGTATTTCAATTCCAGAAAGAGACTTGGGAGTTATCACTGATGATTGTATGAGAATGTCACCTTAGTACCATGCAGTAATGAAATGTTGGGTATTATTAAAGAAGTACTAGCAAATAACATGGAACATGATCTGAGTATATTTATTGTGTATAATTCTAATTTTGGGAGGGGTTCTGTTTTCCTTGTCTTAGGAAGGATATAGCATAAGTAAAAAGGAAAAGAGTAACAAAGCTTCAAGAGAAGCAATCTAGTTATCTATAAGGATACATAACTTAAAATAAACCAGAACAAAAAAGCCGGAGGGAAAATATGATAAAGACATAAAATGAAAATGAAGTCAAGAGGGTTGTCAACTAGAAATTCTGCAATAGATACCTAATTTTAAATCTGTCCACTAAAATTTCTTCTAAGGTTGTGAAAGGCACTGTCACAGAACACTGTGGACAAAATGCTCTTTCTGAAGGCTCAAAAAGAAAATTACTTAAAAGCAGAGTTAAATGGATTTGCAAAGAGCAGGTGGCACGAAGCTGTTACAGAGAGTGGCTCAGGAAGCCCTTGACTGTCAGGTTCTGAGATGGTTTTCTGGGAAAATTACTGGGCATATGTCTAATTCCTACTTGCCCATCTGTCAGTTTTTACTGCTGGTAAGACTCTTGACCAGTTGGGCCTTTGCTCTCATCCAGTATAGCAACTTTTACTGGTTTTGTGGAGCTATCAGAGTAATTTATCTCTCTCTGTAGTGCACTCTGCTATTTGATGTTTTTGAATGAATTACACTAGGGAAAAAAAAAACCCCAAAAACCAAGAATAAATTGTCTAGAGGATGTTTGGAAGTCTGGCAAGAGTGAAAGTTAAAGGCAGGGAATAGAATCTCAGTTTCGGGCCTTTAAGTGTCACTCAGCAATCATGATCACCTGAGCTAGAAATCTCCAAGTCTCATAAGGAAATGCAATCTGATAGATTCATCCCCTGAGTGATGCGTCAGTCATGAGGTGATCAGAGGTGATCAGAGTGGCAGGAATTAATCTTGAAATGTATCTGGAAAGGACTAATGGTTAAATTAATAGTCTCAGAGAATGTGATTAATGATACAAGTAACAGGTGAATTCCCAGCTGCCTCCCTAAGGCATTTCTGAATTTGAAATATTCTGGGGATTATACAGTTTTTTTCCTATGTACAGTAGATACAATGCTGCTTATCTTGGATCCACAGATGGTTCATCTTGTGTTCTGGTGCAGTTAGGAAATGGCAGGAGTGCTGGCAGGTTGGGTTTTTTCTGGTGTTAATTTTTACACCATACATTACTGCTGTCACTTACATTCAAGTAATGAAGGACTTGGAAAAACTTAATTGACAATTGCTAATTTGGCTTTGAGCCTCAGAAACCAGCACAAAAAGATACATTTTGTTTTCTGGCTCTTGAAATTCAAAGCAACTAAGTAGTTATATATTTACAGCATGACCACTTAATTTGTTTTTGCCTGTCTGTTAGTTCACTTTCTTCTTTCATAGTTTTCAGTGTTAATTTTTCTCTTGTTTCAGCCTGTTTCTTCACCTGCTCATTTTTACCTTTGTTGCAGTGTTCAATTTTTATCAACTTTTGTCCTTCAACTTCAGCAGCCATAATCAAATAAAGTAGAATGTACTGTAAAGTTCAATTTTCTACTTGCTTTTTTGCTCATTAGAAAAGAAAAACTGCAGAAGAAAACTACTGGCATGTCTGCCAAGCTGGTGCCCTGGTTCCAGCAGCAGCCAGAGCAGAGGGTTGGGGAACAGTCTGAACCCAGGCCAAGATTCCTCTGAGAGCTTTCAGAGATGGCTGCCTATTCCAGTACAGGGATTCCAGAGCTGGAGGTGACTTGTGTGTTTAATAATGCTGAATCCATGAGTTTTCATGAACTTGGACAGCATTCTTTTAGTGGCAAGGATTCAAAAGTCCAAGAGCAGCTTCTGCTTGTTTGTAGCCTAATGAAGGAGGGAGGAGAATTGGGATTATGAGAGCTGTTCTTCTGCATTTTGTTCAAAGTTTTTTTAAATGCAAGACAGGGTTGGAAAGAGAATTCAGTGTGTTTTTTAAGGAAATAGCCTTCCCTTGGATTGAAGAGTCAGATTTGTCTTTTCTGTTCTGTTGTTGCCTCTGTTTTGTTTTAATTCCTTACTCCATAGAGGCAGACAGGGACTAGGCCAGGCTAGAGCATCTTGGCAAGGAGCAGCTTGGACAATGGCCTGGGAGTGGAAACTTTGGAGGATCACTTGTCAAAGTCAGCCTGAAACTCAGAACTCCACTCATGGCCTCACCAATGTTATAGCAGTGTGGCTAAAGGTTGCTATCTTCTTGTTCTGAGGATATAGGAAAGTAAGTGCTTTTTCAGTAATTGTGGTGGGGAGGTAAATAAATGCAGGCCATAACCTCACTTTTTTTTTCCCCTTTAAAACTGTTGAAAGATGTAATTGATGTCTCTTAGCTTCTCAATGTTTAAGGACTTAAAACATTAGTTGAAATGTGTTGTGTAGTGTTGTTGGTGTTAGAGGTTATATAAAAGGAAACTGCAGAATTTTCTTGCAATAGTTGGGACTCTTGAGGGTGTGATTAATCCTGTTTTGCTTTTTCTGAATCGTGAATTCAGAAGTTAGACCCTTTGTCTTAGTCCTTTCTACAGACTATTTTATGATGAAGAATTTGAAATTTCAACCATATTATAGATTAGGTGCTTTAATTACCTTAACTAAATGGAAATAGGCACAAATAACTGTGTAAGCTAGTATCCTGTCACAGTTAGTCCAAAACTTAATGGAAGTGAAGTCATAACTCAAGAAACGCTTGCATTGTTTCATATATTTTATGATAGTCTGAGAAACTTAAGCTGCTACTTGTAATATTTATTGTTTTTTTCAGGTCAGTATAGTTAATATTCCTTTTATCCAGAGTAAATAAGGAAGTGCCATGCAAAATGAATGTTTTGGTCAGTTTGATATGAGTACAAAAGGCTGAGTTTGCCATCCCAGCTTGCAGGGTCTCCACCGTGTAAGAATGAGTGAAGGCAGCTGAGGTGCAGAGCTGGCAGCTGTGGGCAGCAATAAGAAGCCATCAGGGCTGGAGTGAAAGTAGCAGTGCGTGTTTGTGAAAAATTCAGCATGTGTCAAGAAAAAATTCTGCCACTGATATGTGCAAAGCCTTTTGTAAATGAAGGAGTGGCTTTAGTATAAAGCCAGTTTAAGTGTAAATCAAGTAACTAATTTTCCTTTTTTAATTGACATTTATGTCCTGAAAGCTAATGGATTTCAATGAATGGGTTGTTATAGATGACTTTCCTGGTGTGGTTTTCTGTTTGCTGTTCATTAATGTGAGGTAAATTATGTTCTGCTCATGCTTAGCGTTCTAGGGCAAATAGATGTATTTAAAATATTTTTAGATATAGATTGTTCATAGATTAATACAGTTTTCAATAAAATAATAAATACATATCTTAAAATGGGAAACTCTAGCTCTGATTCACTGACTTGCTTCAGATCACTTCACTACTCCTTCTTTTAAGACTGTCCTTCAAGTACTTTGAGGGCAGTGGGGTGCTGTAACTAAGTGAAGCTGAATGTTTCTTGTCCTACTTGTACTTTAGATAAGATGACATCCACGTGCAAAGTTTTCGTAGATTGTGAGTAATAGTTCTTGAAGATTTACTCAATTTAAAAGAAAAATCCAATTAATTAAGTTTTTTTAACTTTTGGAGAAGAGTAGTGGAATAGTTTGACAAGTACTTAACACGTTTCTAGTATTGAGTGAGATCACTTTTCAGTATCAGAGCTAGATAGGTATAGGACTTCTTTGATATTTCAATTAACTGGAAATAACAGAATGGGCATTCTGTCTAGGTTTACTTATTTCCTGAAAAATTGAAAATGATTGAAAATTATGTGTTCTGAGAAGCATGTAAACATTACCCAGCCTTTAACATTGTATTTGATTTAATAATGTCCCTAGGAGTGAACAGTTTATCATATCTCAGTTTCTTAGCACAGCATACCCTTTCTACTGTGAATATAAAAAACTAAAATATTGACATCTGAGAGCTGCTATTATTTTTCTATAATAAAGTCTTAGAATATGCTTTTTCTTTGTCTTGGCTCCTTTTGATGCTAAAACCCTGCTTGGGCTTCTTTGTGGATGCATTAGCATTATAATGAAAGCTATTATTCTTAAGGCTGATGTTATTTAAAAGGAGCTTTCTAGGCCTTGCTTTAAGTTGCAAATTAAATGCATTAAATTCATTCTCAATAGCACTTATGAATTTAATGAGAAGCCTTGCAATTCTGCTTTGAGCTGAGAGTGTTGAGTTGCTTGGTGAATACAGATGACTGACCTGCTGCAAAGGGTTCGTTATTGGACTTTTGCTTAGTATTTGAAAAACAAAAGTCACAAGTTAGTTTTACTAAAGCTAATATTGACTTAGTGTACATTTTATATGTTTTGGATCTGGAATATGACTGAGATTAAACTCAGCCCCTGAGAGATGTGACAGGACAAATTAATTTGAGCAAAGTCTTTCTGATTACTTCACATAAAAAGGCAAGGCTCCAGTTTTTGATCTTAACAGAGAGAGAACAGGTTGGTGCTGAAACTTGGTTTGGTGTCCTATTGAGACTCTTGTTTGTATTTGTATGAGATTCTTAGCACCTGAAGATTTTACTCATTGAACAACCATAAGATACTGTGTGGTAGCATTGGTGATGGTTCTATAGGTCCAGGTTGCCTTTTGGTTGTTCATTTGTCTCATACACAAAACTCTAGTTCTGCTACAGTCTCCCTCAGCAGGTAAGAGTCTGTCTGTCACTGCTGCTTTACTTTGGCTTGGGTAACTGTGGTGCACATTGTTCCTCACTAGGCTGTTTCTGTAATAAAGATTGCAGTGAAGAATTCAAAGAGTAAGTACACACTATGTTTGTCTTCAAATCAGTTCAGGTCATCCTCGCCATCTGTGATTTTACTGATATTCTGCTGTCTTTCTGTAGCCCCTTCAAAGCTATATATTATTTTTAGTTCAGAGTTTTAAGTTCATTTGAGTTCATTGTAAAATGCTGTGGGGTTTGAGGAGGAAACTAGGTTAGAGAATCAATTTGTTGACTGAGTTAAAAAAAACCCCAACAACAGCAACCAGATAACCCCTACAGTTTAGAATATCTAACATGCTAATGGCATGTCTTTAAAATAGTCTGCTCACTTAGATAGGATTTTCAAGAGCCGTGGTTCACTCTGAAAAAGGTGAGATCTAAAGTAACATCACAAGCATGTCGACTGATCCTTTTAATCCATAACGTCTTGGTGGAGATGTCTTTTCCTTTTGGGGCTCCAGAAACCTTTCATATCTTCATTACATTACTTACTTGAACTGATGTTACAGCTCCAAGGTGAACTTGCCTGTACTCAAAATCTTGTTGTTAAACCATTTTGTACTAACTTATCTCTCCTTACGTGGGCAGACCCTGACAGGCTTCAAACTCGCCTTCTTTATTGCTGTGCTTTCTGTCCAAACTCTCTTTGGAGAGACCTGGATATCATCCAGGTGGAGGTCTAGGGGTTTTATTCCTTTGTCCTTGGGACGCCATAGTAATCTGTCATGGCAAGCTACAACAAGAGCCTCTGAAAAGGGCAGCAGTCAGTAACACAAATCAGAAACCCAAAGTTGTCTTTGCATCAGTGCAGAATGTTAGGAAGGCTTAATCCTAACCACCCATGGGTTATGGTGGCCATCCTGATTAAACTTATCATTTCCCTGGTTGGGTAATAGTGAATTGTTCTTCTGTTAATGGTATTGTCTTGTTTGGCACTTCTGCTTCCCATTCTGTGTATTCAGCATATTTTGCTCTCTGGACTGGCTTATCAACAATGACAGGACTCCTGCCTGGCCTGCGTTGGGGCTTGTGTCTGTGCAGTTCTCAAAATTCAGATACATTCTTCAATACCAGACTTGAAACATGATTGCTGATGTTCAGATACTTCTACATGGTTTTAGTTCTTGTGAAAGTTGTTAATTTTTGATTTGATTTCTTTGGAACTCTAAAGTTGGGGCTATAGGAGAGTACATGTGTTGTGTTTCATTTTCAAATGCTCTTGAAACTACATTTTGTTTAAAGTAGTGCAGAAGTACACTTGGGAAAAAATACATGTCTTTAAATTTATAGCTTAACAGCGTAAGTCACTGACATCGTGGTACTAAGGACCTGCCAAGGCCACAGGCTGGCACTGACTTAGGGATGAATAGGACAGAGGTGGTGCATGAGTTTAGTGCTCGATGTGTGTTCAGTTAGATCCTCTGGGCAGCACACTGGGATGGCATGGATTGGGAATGAGGATGAGTGGCAGTTGTGCTTTGTTCTTGTCACTGTCAGACTCCATGAAACAGTCTATAAATCCCTCAAGGTATTTTGAGATGAGTATTGACTTTTGTGATTTTGAGGAAGATGGATGCAAAGTTCTGAAAATAGCACACACTTCACTAGTGACATGTCCTGTGGCATTCTAGGATGTAGTTCAGAGAAAAGATGCAAAACTGCACTGCCAGACCTTAACCTATATATCTCTAGAAAGAATCTATGCCTTTTAAATATAGCTTTGTCAGTGGGTATTGGATCAAAATTGTTTCTTACCACTTTTAAATTTTTGTGCACTTTGGAAGATATTTTATTTCCTACTTTCAAGAAAAGATGATGAATAGGGACTTGTTTTCATCAGTCAAGTCATATTAACAGAAGCTACTGATTTTGTAGTATCTGCTCGAAGGCAGTGGGAAGGGTAAAGTACAAAATTATTTTTGGAGTATTCTTCCGGCTATTAGAATTGCTTTTTGAAGTCATGAAAGTTGATGATCAAAGCTTTAAAAAAAGACCTTTGCAGAAGATATTGCTGGTGAAATATTAGTACTATTTTCCCTTTCTATGAGTATTGTTGTTACTCAGCTGTTGAGTGGGTGGTAGAGAATGTGGAAAGAAAATGATTCTTGAAGAAAAACTACTTCTAGAAGATTGCTGGTACTTTAACAGATTGCTGCAAAGTGTGCACTGTATATTTGATGCAGTAATTTAAAGAATAAAATATTGATGATTCAGCTTTGTGTTAGCAACAAATTGTTCAGAGTTGGTATTTAATATGAAAGCACAACCTGATCCTGAACCCTCTCTGGTTATGAAAAATCACTTAGCACTTGATATTAGAGTAGAGCAGCTCATGCTAGTAATTAAAGCAGTCTGTGGAGAACGCTTGCTTTCTGCAGTCAAAAGATGATCTGCCAAACCTGTGCAGCTTCAGTTACACAACTGCGTTTTCTGGCTTAGGTTTGTGCATGTCTCCTGCTGCTTTGCAATGATGTCTAAGTTTTAGCTTTTATATTTTTCAGATTTTGTACCGCATTAGTGTATAACTCTGAACTTCATATAAAGTGTTAGCAAGTTCTCTTCACAGTTTAGTCAGACAAAACAATCCTTTTCCAGCCCAAGAACCAAGGATACCGTTGCAGCTTCAGGCACTAAAAGTATAAACAGGGAGTTGAGGAGAGCAATCTGGGAGGATGGGACTGCATAACCTGGAGCTGTGATTGGACAATTGACCCCAATATGGAAATGGACCAAAACTTATAAAAGTGGGAAAACTCGTGACCCTCATCCATCTTGGGTGTAGCCTCAGTCAGGCTCTGGTACTGCCCAAGGTATATCCTTAGAAGGCCTTTTAATAAATCCCTACTTTATTCCTTTAACACTGTCTAGCCTCTGTTCCAGGTAGCCTCTCTAGGCATCAGCATGAGTTTTTTATTCTACCAGTGTGACTCCAAGGCAGACTCTGCCTTACCTCCCATGAGGATATAATGCAGATTGAGAGATGCCCATATCTCTCAAATATCTGATTAATTATTTTTAATAACATTCTTCTTGTCTTCTCTTTCTTTTCTTGTGGTTTTTTTTTTCGTTGTTCTGTTTTCATTTTGTTTACACCATGGTTGTTCTATATAAGCATTACAACACTTGATTATGCTGTAGTCATTTTCTATACTGGCATTTCTACCACTGAGATTTCAATGCAGCCTGAGCTTTTTCACTGGAGAGTCTCAAGGCACACTATGTTGCATGGATTAGGTGTTTTGCCTGTATCTCTTGTTCTTGACTGTGTTTTGGTGCTTGGACTGTTGCTTTTGGAACTACAATTGCCTTCAAGTTTTTGTTTTCTTTTAATTCTTGATATCTTATTGATATCACCTCAGGGACCAAAGGCATGATGACTGTCTGAAAAAAAAATCATGCCCTTAGCAGTTTTCTGCTGCATAATGTTCCTTCTTTTGCCACTGAAATCAAAAGGTCTGAAAGCACAGTGCACATATGTGAATTCCTTTGCCTCATCTTTTGCATTGTCTTCCCATTTTCTGCTTGGAGGAGAATTTAGGAAGCCAGACAGCTGAGTTTCCAAGAATGTGGTATTCAGCATCTCTTCCCCTTGCCCTCAGTTTTCTTACTTAGCACTCGTAAAAGCAAATTTATTTTTGTTTTAGTCAACACACTACTTGGTCTGTGTGTTTTCAACAAAATTGATGTCTCCAGGAATAAAATGTTCCTTTTAAATCAAGAACATCATGTATTTGGGGATTTATTATGTATGCAAGACAAAAGCCCAATACCCCAAGCCCCTCTTCTGCTTCTTTTCTACATTTTAATGTAATATACATTAATATTGTCTAATAGTAATTAGACAATGTCATTCTGGGTACTGATATGGAAGTAAAATGGATGGTATAAATGCATCCTGCTAAACCTCAAGCAGTCTTGAATGTCTCTGGAAAATAAATGTTTGTGGCGTCCAAAAGCTGCCATTTCGAGCAGGCTGTTGCCAAAGAGGCTACTGATACAGGGGCTGCAACACAAGACAGCTCCATCCCGGGAATCCCTGCAGGCTCAAGAGTTGCCTCAGAGCTGCTCGGTATTAATGCATCTGTGCACATTTCCCAAAGGAGAAAAAGTTACGATGTGCTGGGTTTGAGCTATTTACCTTCACGCGCATCCTCAACACGCTTATCTTTACCTCTGCCCTTCAGTATCAAAACCCACAGGCTCCTGGGCTCTCTGGAGCAGAACAGCCTGGGCACACCTGCCCATATGTATTAGGGGGCCCCAGGCCTCCAGCTCCTGAATGCTTCATGGGCCAGAGACAACCCTGCTGTTTGCCTGCACAAGTCTGAGAACGTTGGTATGGCCAACACATTTCTGGTTTCCTGTCACTGGCCAGAAACATTTGTCTCTGCGTTATGAATATTGCATTAATGAAACGTTTGGCAGCTCTTGATTACATCCCTTCTGGACAGAAGATGAGACGTGGCAGCTCTTGGTGATTAGAGGAGCATCTGTCAGTACCTATTTATCTCTTAATATTCATGCTATAAATAACTGGAAATGTTTGTACTTAGGTCTGTATGTCTCTTCCTGTATTCTGTGTGTAAAAATTCTGCTGACTCATAATTTAAATATTCACATTTGCTGTTGGAAGATGTAATGTGAGATGGAGAATAACCATGTTTTAATGCTGTGAACTGATGAAACCTCTCCATGTTAGCTAAATACGATACAACTGACCTAATCAAGTTGTTTCCTATGGGCTGGTGTCCTTCATCCTCATCATATCCAGCACCAGAAATTCAGATCCACAGCATGTTCCTGGAACAGACCGCTAGGCAAGAGGCAGGTGCTGCATGCTGTGCCAATGCTGGTTGTGTGTACCTGCTGAGAACACTGTGGCCACTGACTTGAGCCTACTTCTTTCCTCTGTAGGGCTGGCATTGTAGGTGTATATAGCTGTCAATTTTCATAGAGATTCTGAAAAATTACATTTGATCCTTCCCTTTTTCTAGAATTTAAAATAGGCTGGTAAAGTTAAATATTCAACAATGTGATTAAATCAAGCTGTTTCCTCTTTTTGTACTTTTTTGAGGGAATTGGAGAAGGATTAATTTTCAAGCTTTTTTTTGTTTTGAATATTCAAATAAAAAAGTAATATAGAGATCATGCATCCTTAGCATTAAAAATTGAATGAATAATAAAAAAACTCATTTAAACATACATTTAAATGTTCATTTAAATATCTTAAATTAAAAAATATATATTTTTAACAGTATGTGCCTGAAAGTTGTTTCGTGGTGCTGCTGCATTTCAAGGAAATACAACTCCTGAAATTATTAACACAAAGTAATTCTTGTTATTATTATGGTATTAAAAATACTTTCTTTGACATTTTAGTGTTGAAATTTGTACAGTGTGTCTGCCCATTCACAATTCATATACTTCCCATCATAAACTGCTTGTAAATTCATTAACTTTCTGCCCCAAGATGCATTCATAACAGCAAAAGGATTAAAAAATTTTCTGGATGTAAGCCTTGGAGAAGTTTTGAGGTGGTAAAACGGAGAAAAATTAAGGGATTGTAGGAGATTTTGGGAGAAATAACCTTTGGAGCTTCTTTATAATAGTCAGATGACTTTTGTTCTCTATTCAATAATTTGTGCATTGCATTGATTATTTGTGCCCAGCAAATTGACTGTTGTGTGGTGGTTCAATGGTGCTCTTTAAATAGAGTGAGAGAGCACAAAACATGCAGACCTAGCTAATGCAGAGCATGTAGGGCTTCTTCCTACGACCATAATCTAGAAAACACATTTTTAACTTCCTCAGGAAGAAATATTTTCATTTATTTTCCCTCCATAGTTTGGCTGGGTATTTTCGGTTGGCTGTTTGGTGCTTTGCTTTTTTTCCATTTGGGTTGGTTTTTGGGGTTTTTTTGGTTGGGGTTTTTTTTTTCCCCCCAAAAGGACTCTTAGTGTTGTGACTTTGATGAGTGCTCATGGTGGTGAGATGGGAACGCTCAAGCGCTCTGATGCGATGGGGAGCCCGAGACTGGAACTGCACGAAGCCGCTCATCTGCAGCCGAAGCAGCTGCCGCGGCACCCGCAGCGGGCCCCGTTCAGCTCCTGCACACTGCCAGTGGCTGCCAAACACAGAGGGAAATTTGTAAACCTACGGGACAGTGTAAAAAAGAGCCCTACAAAAAGCACAGCAAAAGTAAAAGCTGCTAGTGGTTGGGTGTCTGATGGCTCCTGCTCGAATTGCTTTTTAGCAAAGGTAGGTGCTGCGCTGCGTGTTTGGAGATGGGCATTTTTGTGCAAACTGTAGGGAGTGTGTTGAATTTTTTTCTTTCTGTAGTTTTATCCCAGATGTTTCTAATGACTTTCTTACTAACTTTTCTTTTGTATTTTATTGCTAGAACTCAAAGTAGCTATTATTGAAATCAGATTGGCAAAGGAATACTTGTTCTCATGTTTTCCAGTGATGGTTGCTGCACTTTATACAATATGGGGGTTTACAGTAATTCCTTGAAAGCAGGGAAAGTTTCGTTTGCTTGATTTTTGCTCTCCAAAGTGTATCTTTTTGTTATTTACTAAGAACAGAATTTGCTGAATTTTACAGAATTCGCTGGTTTAGTTAGTCTCCTTGAAGTTGTCTGTAGTGCTCTGATTTACCTACAGACTAGTTGGTATTTCCTCACTGAAGGACTTACTGTGTGTGGGTTACACAGAAAAAAACACTTTGGAACAAGGCAGACTTAAAGGGGTATCTCATATTTTGCATGGGTAGGGCCAAATTGGTGCTTGAGCTGTTTACTTTGATCTGTCATCTAAAGCCTGTGTTGTTCTTTCAGGAGCCACAGGTTTATTGCACTGAGTGTTTCCTGCATCCTTAGCAAAAGGCATATTAATATTTTTCCAGACCAATTTAGGTTCTCCCCTACCTTCCTCTTTTTAAGCACTTAAAATATTGTGCTTTAGTCTGTAGATGTAAGAATGCTTTAATGACATTAGGATTAACTCTCAAGATACCAAATATATTTTGTTCTTGCATCTTTCAGTAATTGCGATGTTTTTCACCAGCTTTCATTTTGGGAGGATTGACTTTGAGCTGAAAAAACCCTGTAGAGATACCATATGTACATTTAATATGTGTTGCTGTTCTTGGACTATTAATGCAAATAGCATTATTTGCTATTACTCTTTAATTTGGTGGCTGCTATTGATGTGTGCTGCTTTGTATTTTAAGATATCTCAAACTTTAAAAATGTTTAATACTCTTATGTTCTGGGTTTTTTGTTCACTTTCGGGATTTAGTGTTTTCTTTTGTCAGCGTGCTTCATTATTTTTAATGATCACAAGAATGTCTTGGAACATCTTAATTGCAAGAGCTTTGATCTGCTGTTCAGCTTGTAATGTTGATGATAGTTGCCAGCAGTTTGTGTTGCTGACAGCTTGTTGACAACCAGTATGTGAACATCTCAAAGATATTTGAGTCAATGTTTTGCTCAAAATGCCGTTTGGAATCTTATTCCCTTGCAGCTTAAGTGTCACTAGGTTCCCTGCTTATTATTTTAATGAAACTTCCTTAGACCAAAATTGTCCTAGTCTGCAGATGTTTGGTAAACCTGTGTGAAGATCTGTGAGAGATAAATTGAAGCTGTTTTAGCACCTTCCACCCATTTCACTAAAAGGTTTTCTTTGATTTTTGCTAAGTTTAGAAACCATAAAGTACTTCTGATTTTTCTTCTTTATCAAAGAGGAATATTAGCTTTGTTGAGCGCTGTTAACTTCAGTCCATTTCCCCGCTTTTGCACTCTGTTGTATATTGGTGAAGGGATTCTGTTGTGAAACCAGCCTACAAAAAGCCTGTTCATTGACCTGAGCAGGTTTTTTGTTGGACCCCAAAGTCTCAGTGCTGGAGGGGGAGTGCCTCGGTGTATGACATAACCCACCTGGGCATGTCCAGCTACTTTGGGTTCCTCACCATCAGTGCAGGGCTGGGAACGTGCTGCCATGAACAGGGTCATCATAGGGGCTGTCTGCATTGTAGTTAGGCTCCAAATCCATGTGCTGCTTCATAGTTGTTTATGGTGTTACATTTCAGTCTTGTTTGTTTGAAACTGTTTTTCTAGTTTTCCTTATTTTTGACACTTTGTTGGTGATTTTTAGCCCACAGAAGCTGTTCCTTCCTCTTCTCCCATTGTCCCTGTGATCCCTGTCCCACCAGTCCCTGCTGAGACCATCCCATCCACCATACCACAGGTTTTTATTCTGTTTTGTTTTGTTTGTTTTAACTTGTTAAACTTTTATTTCTTTAATTTGTTTTGTTGCTTTGTTGAAATACGGCTTTTACTACTCTGCACTCAGCTTTGAGGTGAGCTGTTCAATAACTAGAATTTCACCATAACATTTGTTCATTTTATGACAGCTTTTAGTACATTAAAGTATTTATATTTTCATATAGAAGTGACTAGTAAGTTGTGAAAAAACTAAAGAAAAAATAACCAGAAGAATGGAGAGAACCAATAGGATATTTAGTGTTCACATAATAACTTTGGAGCCATTTCATCCATACTAAAATGTTACTGCTTAATTTATTTCTAAAGAAAATGTTTTCTTATCTCCTATAAGTACTTCATACCTGTCTTTCTTTGGCTGCACTTGCATGGTGTTTCTCATGTTCTCCACCCATTTATTGGTATTACTGTTTTGGGGGACATTTAGAATTACAGAAGAGATCTTTTTACCTCTTCATTCCTAACATATTTGACTCCTAAATTGTTTTCCTTCTGAGCCTTCATCCTTTAGGTCCCATAATGTGCCCACACTCCCTAAAACAGAAACCAAACACTGTCAAGATGAGTGAAGGCAGTAACATGAGTTAATGTTAGTATTTCCCATGTAATTTGGAAAATGTGACCACTGCATGGCAAGCCATGCAACAACCCAGGATAAACAGCAATTACATTTTTGCCAATAGATTGTCATTCTGCTTTTAGTTTTTTGTGACTTTACTGTAACTTTCAGTGCCGACATCAGAAATGATGAGGGCACACCTTCTGAAAAGATGGGTCAATTTTTGGAATTGTTTAGTGACAGATATTTATTAACTTTAAAAGGAAGCTAAGCCATCCAGAATATTCCTTGAAGATTTTTGTAGTATGTATGTCAGTATTTTTTTTTCTTAATTTTTACTTTCAGGCTACTTGACTAAACTTGCAACAGGTGGTAATCTTTGTCTTTGCTGTCTTTTTTATTTATTTTTTTTGCATAATCCATAATTAGCAAAACTTTTTCAGTTGCCTGTTTTATAGTGCAATTTCCAGTAGATGTGTGTTTATTTGAATTTCTCCCCTGTGCTTCTTCCACCAGGAAGACCAGAAATTTGCTTAGTTTTAGAAATATTCCCTTCTAAAAGGGGGATTCTGCCCACATCGAGATTTGAGGTGGACAGGCCAGTGCAACCATGTCCAGACAGTACCTTTGGAATGCCTGGCACACCTTTTTTCATTCATCTTTGAAAAAGATGGTAAATTGCTGCTGCTCGATGGAGAGTTTAGATAAATATAGGAGTGTTAGGAACAATCATCTATCTTACAGAAGGGGTTTTTCATTGGTTGGCTGATTTGTATCTCAAACACACTGTTCACCAAAGCTCACCTACTAACAGCAATTTTGCTTTTAGTTGCCTTTTTTTTAAAACATGAAAATAAGAGCACTTCTCTGCCTCAAAAATGAAAATCATGGGGAACCAGCTTTCACTGGCACTGTGTATGTTGAATATAATTGGATGTTACAGAATCCTAATAGTAAATAAAAATACATTCAAAAATGTAGTGAAAAGAACATGACTGAGCAATTAAACCTTGCTTTCTTCTGAGCAAAAACCATAAAAACATATGGTTTGACTATATTAATTGTAACCTTAACAATACATTATGGTGAGGAATAATAGATTGGGATTTTTAGTACAGGATTTTAATTTTCATTTACTCTTATTTTGATAGAACCTGCACTCAAATAAGAAGCAGAAAGGAAATTTAAGTTAGTGGCAGAAAATGGCTGTGGAGGATAGTGTTGTTGTGACAGAGATTTTTATTGTGACATTAATAACTAGTGCTTAATGTCTTTATTGCATGAAATGTGCCAGTGCTTCTATTGAGAGAATTGCTGGGTGAGAAAGGCTTTTGATTGCATATTGACAGTCATATGTGTCATCCTTTTTGTTTCCTCTTACTTTTAATTGTCTGCTCTGTTAACATGTGTAGATCCCACCTGATTTTAGTTCTTATTAAAGGACACAGGCTTAATTTCTGACACTTGATATCAGATTGATGGCTCCTGTCTAATGATGGGAGATTATTCATCTCAGCCTTTTGAAAGGCACTTCTGAGTCATCACTTCCTCGTTTTGGGAGCTTTTAAAAATCATAATTTCTTCAGAAGTATGTTGCTGTCATAGTAATGAAACAAAAATGCAGAATATGAATAGGTTAATGCAATTGTCATGTTTTTGCAGGTCTTAACTTTACCTTTGCATGAGTTTATTTAATACTGGTTGCTTTTGCTGCCTATTAAACTATCCCTAAATTTATTTACACACACACACACACACCTAGGAGATTGAAAAAAGGAATGTCTTAATTTTAAAGTATTTTTATACGTATTAAAAACCTCCTCGGATTCATTAAAACAATAAGGAGATTAACTTTGTTTAGTGCCACTGAACTTAATAATTAACAGTATTTGGAGCCTGGAATATATCTGGACACTTTTTTTTATTTGTTTGTTTGGCTTATGTTCCTGGAGCAGGCTAGATGCTGCCTATTTTAAAGGCAGATAGTTGATGGATAATTGGGAAATCTCTTTTATTTGGAAACATTTCAGAGAAATGACATCAGTTCCTATGGATTTTCTTTTAGTTGAAACCACATTTTTCACAGAAAAATTCTTAGCGTATGAGACTAATAGTGTAAACTTACTCTACTGGTTCCTGGCTTGTAAAAATGCTAATATTATTTCAGCTTTCTGTGGCAATAATCTCTGACTGCTTATGCTCGTTAATCCTTAACAATTTTCTGATGGAAGCCCGTGCTGCTGCGGGGTCAATGAATGTCTGCTATGGGTTTCCTTTTGCAAGTCATTTTGTAGGTCCTGTCTTGCTGAAGTTGCATTTCTGGAGGTTTCCATTTTACAGTTTTTGAAGGGGGTGGTTCACTGCTCTTCCCATCAAGGGAAGAAAGGGAAATCGAATCCACTGAAAATTGGTTTTGAGATAGTGAGTGGTAAAACAACCTCTGCATATCATGCCACAAGTACTGGGGCAACTGGCATCATGTCAAATGGTAGCATGACTCAGGTTTTCTTTTGAAAAACAAGGTAATAAATGTCGGAACTTAGATATTAAATATGATCTCAGACTTCCCTAACGGTGTGGTTTTATGTCAGGGAAGCAATTTGTCCAGGATAGTAACAAGTGTTTTAGAAGGTCAATTTTGAGATTCTCAAGGTCAGGCTACCTTTTAACAGAACTTTGAGAAAGCCAGCAAGTTAAATGCTGTAAAATTATCATCAATGGTGCATTTTCTTATGCTGTATTTTTTTTTTTTGTTTCATTTTTAAAGGCAAATCCCCCTCCAGTGCTGGTGAATACAGATTCTTTGGAGACTTCAACATATGTAAGTCTACACTTGCTTTCAATTCTAACTTCAATTCATGTTTTATGAATATAGTTTGGTACAGCTGTTGTTGCTGTTTAAGAAGATCAGTTTTATCTCTCTGATGGTGCTTGATTTTGTCAGCTCTCATGATGGTTATTTAAACTCCTTAAATAGCTGTTTTGTGAAAAAAAATGTTGCAGATTTCAGCTGGGAATTTTTCTGTGTACCAGTGTATGGCAGTGCAAAACACAACTGAGATCCCAGAGGTTCAATGTTCAGAGAAGGGTTTCTTCAACTGTGCAGGCAGATCCTTTAATATTTAATGTGCCAATTCTGTTCCACTTCTCATAAAAACATTTCTTCATGCAGTGGCTATACTTAAGGTTTTAGTGCCATAAATATTCATAAAGCTGAGTTGATTCTGTTTGAAACATTAAGGTAATAAATTTAGTTATGTGGAGGCTGAGCTGTTCATTTGTCAGGCATAATTACAACATTTACATACAAACTCCTTCATCCAGGGGAAGGCCCTGGAAATAAAGCTTGGCTTAGTGGGTGTGAGATCCCTTTAAAATTTGGAAAAGATAGACTAGGTCAGTGATTTGATCATGTGATATATTCTTGCTCCTGTCTCTGCTAATGTTTGTTTTGTTAGATGAATAAATTCAAAGATAATTTTTCAAAAAAATAGAGAGTATAGCACTAAGCCAAAGGAGAAGATAAAATGATGGAGGTTTTTGTTTGCTCCTGTTTATCTAGATGATATTTTAAATTGGATTAAAGACTTTTGTACATGGAAATAAGAGACTGCTTAAATATATTAGGATTGGCTTTGTTTTGTGTAATGACAATGAATAGGGAAATGATTAATCATCCTTGTTATTTATTTAATAAAAAAGAAAAGAAAAGAGCACTGCACACTGATCAATCATCATGAACCTTTTGCAGGTACTGTAATGCTGGATGACTGCTTCAGTTAGCACATGTTGTCATTCCTGTAGATAATAGCTCAAGGACTAAGCTACCATCAAAACTTCTTGATCACAGTGGCTTCTTTTGTGTTGGTGTAGCAATAGATCCAGTTTCATGGATTCAGGAGGTCAGGACCTCATCCCTTTCTAATAGAGAAATATCATGTGTTAAAACCTCTGTATCTTTTTCACTGAACAATCTGCTAAGGGCATAATAATTTTTGAGGTACTTTGCAAAGATGATAATCTGTATTGTGTGGAATGGATATGGCTTCTATTGTCAGGGGGAGATATAATTAGGGAGTGAGGGATAAAAAAGCCTGATATTAGACAGCCTGTAGAAGTCACAGCATTGTCAGCTTTTGGAGCATTTATGGATATTAAATAAACATAGGAGGAAGGAAGTATCTTGATCTTAATTTTATTTGGGGTGAATTAAATTCCCTTTTTGAAGTCTGTACTAGAAAACGGTCAGACTTTAAAATGCCTCTTCTATATATGTTTTTTTATCTTTAGTGTGTTAAGACTACAGAAGTCTTTCCAGATATAGAATATCTTAAGGGTAGACAAGGTCCTTTGTAAAGTAATAATATAAATGTTATTTATTGTCTTGTTAAATATTTCATCCTAAAAGGCTAGAAATAGCAAGTTGTTTGTAGCTGCTGTAGGTAACTGTGGAGGAAAGAATTTGAGTTCCAAGATATCTTGGAAAAAAGCTTACTCTTGAATATTAAATATGGTTGAGAATTTGTTATTTAATTGGTTTTGGTTAGTTTTGATATTTTTTTCCTTCTGGTATCTGATTCTTTCCTTGTTCTGTAGGTAGCAAAGAATGTGGGTATCCTTTCTAACCAGAGGATGACAAGGCTTCTTTCTAGGATTTCAGTTTTTCATCAAGCTTTATAAAGTATTCTTCTAAACTCTTCTTCTCTTTTTGTCCCTGCTTTAAATTGCAGAACTTTAGTATGTATGTGACATGATAAATAGTAGTAGAAACAGTTGTTAAATATTACTTTAGAAAGGTCTTGCCTATTTCTCATGAGAAGGTGGTATAAAGCATCAGTCTTTGATTTTTCTCTGCTCAGTGTGGAACAACAGGAAAATGCTGCTCTGCTGTTCCTTACAATTCATCTCTACCCCACATTCTTATTCTTTTTTCTCAGTTTCAAGTTGCTGTATAGCCTGAGGATCATCTGAGGACCTCCAGAGCATTTTTTCTTTCTGGCAGTCAGGAGCAGAGGGCCTGTGCCCTACAGCAGTTGTGTAGAGCAGTCTGCTCTCTGAACAGGCAACTTTTAAACTCGTACAAAAAGATTGTCTGATTCATAAATCCAGAGTGCTGTGAAAATCACATGTCCCCTCTGAGCCCAGTGGTCACTGTGAATCAGCTGAGATTTGATGGGAGTGAACTTCCAGCCAAGCAAAATGGGTTGTGTAAAGTGTAGGATTCTCTCTAAGTTTCCCTTCTCTTTTTTATAGGTCAATGGCACCGATGCAGATTACGAGTATGAAGAAATTACTCTTGAAAGGGTAACATGCTAAATGTCCTCTGTACTCTGTTTGAAATGGAATTTATGATACTTTAATATGAAAAATTGCAATCCAAACTAATTCTTACTCTTTCTTTTTTTTATTTTTTATTTTAGGTAGATTATTTAACCTAATAAAAAAAGTACATTCAGCTGCTAAGCAGGAATTGAAAGTTTTATTAATATCCTTGACCATTGAGAGTAAAATGGGGGAATGATCTCTTCTAAGACATCCTGCATCTAATGTTGCTACCTAAACTTGTAGAGACTAACAACAGATTCTGATTTAATCTCCTGCATTGTTATTTTTCTCACAGGCTTTTACTTATATACTCTTAAGTTTTATATTGCGATTACAAGTGACACCTTGTCACATGCATTTCTTTGTTAGGTTTTCTACGTTGAGATCTAGCTCAGTTCACTTGAGGTGCACTGTTAACAGAAAGACAGAAAGAAATTGTTTTATCTAATACCTGTGCAGTTCTGGTGGTTACTGAGAGGGTGAAGAGGTCTTGCAGTTGATGGTAAGGGCAAGTAATCCTTGAAGAGAAAAACGTCAGTCTGAATCTCTGCATCTGTGGGGCTATATTAGAGTGGGGACACAGGTTATTTAAAGGCTTTTCTCTGGGAAAAATAATGTGTCACTAATAATTTAATGAAGAGCAAATATTTGTATGAGTAATCTGAAATAGCTAGCACATTAGAGACAGAAGATTTTAAGTCGTTTATCAAGCTCAGTGAGAAAGCTGTGGGGCTGGAACTGTCTCTTATATTTATACAAGGACTTATGTTCTCCTTACATGTATGTAAGATGTAATAATACTTATTTTCATAGAAGGCAGTTTTAAATGTAGCCTACTGCTTAAACTGTCTTTGAATATTTTTATTTTCAGTGAAAATTATGTAGATTTGGTTCTATAGTCTATCAAATACACCAGCATACCTTTTCCACCAAATATAAGTGTGCTAATTTTTTTCATCCTCTGTCTTTAGGGAAATTCAGGACTTGGCTTTAGCATTGCAGGTGGTACAGACAACCCACATATTGGGGATGATGCAAGTATTTTCATTACAAAAATTATAGCTGGGGGTGCAGCTGCACAGGATGGAAGATTACGGTAGGATGAAATTCTGTCTTGGGTTACTAAGTGCTGTTATTGTACTTTAAAAAGTGGATAGAAAATTTTGTTACTTTTAATAGTTTTGTCCTCCTGCATTAAATGTTAAATGGGTTTTCCTTACAGAAGTGTTTTGTAAGTAATGAAGAATGTTTGAGCGGATCAATATGTGAGTCCCAAAGTAATAATATTTGCAGTTTAGGAAAATTAAGTGAACTTTTTCTGCTCTGTAGTATAAATTTATTATGCCATATATTTCATAGTCCTTAATTGAAAAAAATGCTTAGAAAGGTAGGATGGGTAACTCTTGGTTACCCATATGTGGATTTTCTGATCCACAAGATAGCTGAGTTTATTAACAACCCTTTTTTATGTTTGGTAATAATTCAGTGTCTTAACTTTCCAAAGATAGCCATCCACTTGGTTTGTAGGACTATTTTTTTTCCTCTTTTGTTGCCAAGAACTTGGCCTGTCATTTCATGTGCAAATACCTGATGTATTATAGGTTTTAGTCCTAATGAGCTTAGTTCAAGGCTTCATTTTAGCTTGTTGGCCATTGTCAGAGGTACATCTGGCAGGACACGGTGACAGGTGGGCCTGGTGTTGCACTTAGTGTAATGAGGGCTCAGTGTTACTGCAGCAACATGTTAAATGGACTGGAAGGCCAGCACTTAAACTGCTTGTGAAAAGCGAGATTGACTTGTTCATATCATGGCTTAAAACTAGTATGTTTTCATTGTGTGCCTTCTAGGTTTTGATTTTTTAAAATTTGTTTTATAGCTGTAAACAAAAGGTAATTTTGACAAACATCTGTTCAAAACACTGTCAAAATAAGGTACATATTATAAGGTGCCCTCTTCAGCCATGAATTAAATATTCCTCTTAAATATTTTCTAGTGATCCTTGATTTATTTTTAAGCACTAATAATTAATTTTAGAACGTTGTCTTGAATGAGTAGAATTTGGGAGATAAATCTGTATTTTAATGTGTTGAGTTGTATGCTAGTGTAAGATAGATAAAATATGAGGCTGCTGATGTGTGCACTCTGCTGTAACACAAGAGCTGAGCATGACTTGCTGTCTCCAGGGTCAACGATTGTATCCTGCGAGTAAATGAGGTGGATGTTCGGGATGTGACACACAGCAAAGCCGTGGAAGCGTTGAAAGAAGCGGGATCAATTGTACGATTGTATGTCAAAAGAAGAAAACCAGTCACAGAAAAAATAGTGGAAATCAAACTTGTGAAAGGCCCCAAAGGTATGTTGGAAATCTATAAAGTTTCTGTTTCATTAAAAGTATAGAATTGGAACTGTTCTTGCAGAATGCCGAGTTTTCTTTTCAATGATAAAAATGTTTCTGATTGTATCTAGTAATTTTTAAGTACATTGAAATGGGAGTAAAATACTTAATTGGATTACCTAGTAAGGATGTTTGAGAGATTAAAAATAATTTAGGGAAATTATTACTGGGCAATATGGCTATAAATACATAGATGCTATAGCATGGTGATGCTTATAGCTCTGCTGTGCCCATACTTCACAAAGCATGAGGTAAATGATCTAGCTTTTGGTTTTCAGAATTGTGTAAGTGTTATGTCTTTTCTAGAGCTTTATTTTTTAGAAAATTATGGAGTTCACTTGAAAAGACATCAGAATTACTTCAACCAGACCCTGATTATATAAATTTGTATTATATAAGGAGTGTAATTATTTATGTAAGAATTTAAATCCAATGACTGCAAAAAGGGTTTCTTGAGTAATGCCTTTATCTTCAAGCAGGTCTTGGTTTCAGTATTGCTGGTGGTGTAGGAAATCAGCATATACCTGGGGACAACAGCATTTATGTAACCAAAATCATCGAAGGCGGGGCAGCACATAAAGATGGCAAACTTCAGATTGGAGACAAACTTTTAGCTGTAAGTAAGAGCTGCATTGTTTTAATGGCCATTCACTTTTAGGCTCAATAGGGGCATGATTCAATTTGTGGTTAAGCTGCCTGGAAATCAGTGATAAAATTAAATCTGCATCATTCAACACCATCTCATCAGGAAATCTGAAATCTATTCCTCAGCCCAATGTTCCATGCAAAACCTGTATAAATCAGCATGTTTATTTCTGATGCCTGCTATTATTTTTCTGGGGTCTGAGTGACAGAATTGTAAACAAATGTACAATGGGATTGTTTCTCTTCTGAAAATAGAAGCATAGAATGGAACTCCTTGTACTGGTGGCTGGCCAGCCTTTAGCCAGCCTGTAGTGAAGCTGCTGCTTATATTGCATTTCAATGTTTTTAATGATTTTGAATGGTGTTGTTATTTTTTTAAAAGCTTAAAATAACTTCAAAGTTGGATTTTTCTATGCACAAAGTAAAAAGCACCTTTCAACTTCCTGAAATTCAATCCACAAATTTTTTGTCCAGATAGAAAATACATTGCAGAACGTAACTTTCTGTCTCTGTGTTTAACTTGTACTGGAATTACCAAATACTGTAAAATGACTTTCAGTCTTTAAGAGTGGTAGCAATTAAAGTCTATTAAAAAGATATCAACAAAAGGCTTTTAGAAAACTTGTAGGAAACTTAAAGAATACAGATGCAAGGAACAGAGTTTTCCCCCCACAATTAACAATTGGCAAAGCCTAGTTGTTCTTACACATGAAGTTAAATGATGAAAGTGTCTTTAGCTCCTTGGGTTCAGTTCAGTACAAGCTTTATTTCCTTTGTTGCCTGGAATTATCTGCAGAAGTTTCTTCCCTTTCACAATAAGGGATTTTTTTAAATGGAAGTGCTAGTGTTTCACTCTAATAGCTATAGCTTAAAATAGTTGCTGTTTGTAGTTGAACTAGCTCTTGTTACTTGGCATGTAAATCAGTTATTCTGGGACCTTCTCAAGTTTTGATCCCTGCTTTTTGACATCATGCCAGAATATATTGTCCTGTTATAAGGTCTAGAACATAATTATGTCATGACAAGTTGATGTGAGGTTTATTCTTATTAGAACGATCTTCTCTCAATGTAATGCTTGCAGTAACACGCTGTATAAGTGTGCACAATTAGTACATTTTGAGAATCCTATTTGTCCCATTAGCTCCCCAAAATCATCTGTGCCTCCTTTTCAATGTTGTGGTCAATACAGTTTATAATAATCTTTGATAGGAATACTTGTCCTTCTCATACTTAACAAGGCATCTCTTATATAATTTCATTAACCAGGTATGTCTGTGGCACGTGAATCCTAATAAAGACTCTCAGTGCCAGTGTTCCAACAGCCTTCAGTGAGTGTCCTATGAAAACTCTTCATTTTTCTGGGTTAAGAATGCTTGTTTTTCTCTTCAGGTCAACAGTGTTTGCTTAGAAGAAGTTACTCATGAAGAAGCAGTGACTGCCTTAAAAAACACATCTGACTTTGTTTATCTGAAGGTTGCAAAACCCACCAGCATGTTCATGAATGACAGTTATGCTCCTCCTGACATCACAAACTGTAAGTTCATCTTATCTTTCTGCTTTAATGAATTTTCCCTTTAAGGCATTAACATATTTCATTAGTATTTTAATTGTTGCAAGCTTAAAAAAATTATATGAGGCAAAAATCTGAAATAAGTTGATTAATGAGGAAAATTATATACTCTACAGAACAACAACAATCCAATAGCTTGTATACTGCAAAGACAGCAGCAGCAGGGTTCCAGGTGTGTTTTTGTGGCTGTCATGGCCCAGTCCTAGAGACTCAGTGTTACTCTTCACTTGCTGATGAGTAAAAGGGGAGAGAACAAGTGTCTCATTCTCTTGGGGTGTGAAGAGTAGAAAGCAATGCACTGTGAGGGTGTTTGGTGTCCTGTAAACTAAAGAGGTTGGTGATGCTCTGATGGTTTTCCTGGTTTTGCTTGAACTTCCATATACTTGAATAAACTGGGAGGATGGGGAGTTCTTGCTCTGTTGCCTGCCTGTGAATGTGTTAAAAATTCCATGTTAACTTATTTGAAATCTGACTTCAGTTTTGACATAATTATTGACAATTTGAGTGGAAAACCAGTGAATGCTGTATTAAAAAGTAGTTACAAGAATTTCTTGTTGACATAAGGGTACTACTGACAAGAGTACTTTCAAAGTCAAACATACAAATCCAGAAAGTTCAGGGTTGAACTACAATGTAAAGAAATATTTGAGGTGAGTATACTTAAGAGGGTTATTACAATTTAGTTGTTGAGAAAGGGAAGATAATGAAATAACTGTGTCTTTCCAAGACTGACTAGACTGATTTTTCTGGATGACCACTTTTACTCATGTTGTCACATGAAGTGGTTCTAGGACTTATTTTAGGTATTACTTTGTTTCCTGCCATTAGATATGTGCAACTGATATGTAGCGCTGATCTGTTTAGGTACTACTTCATGTGGAAAAAAGGAACACTTTGGGACTGACAGATGTAATTGGAAACAGTATAAAAAGAACAACAACTAAAGTGCAGCACAACAAAGACTGAAGTACCTTATAAGCCCATCATTTATTGGCAATAGCTACAGTATCTTAAAATCTATTTATAAGCTGATTGAATTACAATTTGAAGGTAATTAGGTTTTATCTCCACTGTGTTATTAGAGGGATGCTCTGGAAGGCTCCATTCTTTGACATATTTAATTTTCAGCCTCCACTGATTCTTCCCCAGTTTTCTACTCATATATATTATGGTTAGAGAGCAGCCTTTTCCCTTACTGTATCTAGTTTGTTTAATAACCTTTCCCACTGTTTCCTTGGAAGGTAGACTTCCTGTTCTCTCTCCATATAACTGGTCTTTTCATACATTTCACCTGGAATTAATATATTTTGGAAAAGAGAAATCTGGTGTTTACCTAGTGTTCCTGGTAATGTTGCAGTAATGCCTTTACACTGCTGTGGATTGGGATGTGACAAACATTGAACTGTCTCATCTCTTACTGCTGCACCTTGACTCAATCATTGGAATATTTACTTTGTTAATCTTTTGTGGGGTCAAAGACAAAAGTTTAAGGAGAGGAAGGCAGAGAAGGAGCTGATTCCTGGTAATTTGCCCAGTGTTAATAAATCAATGACAGTGGCAAAAGTGGCTGTTGGTTGTTGGACCTCTTGTCATGCAGAGATACTAATTTCTCTCAAATGGTGGATGAACTGGTGGCTCAGTTCATTGAAGGCAATTTCATCATAACACGGATCCATAAGAGAGTGCTGTCTTCAAGAGTACCTTCTCACCATGTCCAGTGGCTGGACAGGTCAGGGAGGTTCTGTCTGTTTTTGACTCCTAATTAATTTCAAAGTATTTTTGTGCTTTTGTGTGTTGGTACAGTGGCTGGACAGGTCAGGGAGGTTCTGTCAAGGGTAATCCCACATGACTGCCATGAGGATGTCCTCTGCCATCTTGCCATGAGTCCTTGATTTCTCAGTGAGTGTGACTTGGTGTCACATCCATTACCAGAGATAAATGGCCTGCTCACACATGTAGGCTCCCTTTGTCCCATTGCCATCCTTCCTCCAGAGTTTCTCTCTGTTTGCTCTCCCTCTAAGGGTGATTTGAGAGATGGTGGCATTCTGTGCAGCCCATCCTTTGTGGCAAATGTATTCCTATCCTTTTACTGAGACCAGAAAAGCCAGACTCCTGACCTTGTCATGTACCTCAAGCTCCAGCAGCTGCTTCTGGGAACCTTTCTCCTCCAACTCAAGTATTTCTGAAAAAAAAAAGTCATGGAAGTTTTTCTCAGATCCCAGGCATCTTGTCTCTCTGTCTTTATCCTTTAGTGACCCTTGACAAGGTTTGTGGGCTGTCTGTACTTTTGAGTAGATTTTCTGAGTTTTATTTCATTTAGCTACAGTTCCCTTGAGTTCTCTATCTGAGGATACTGTGTTTTTCACTGTTTCTGGTAGACCAAAGAACATTCCTCTGCAAAGTGCTGGGTTCTTTGATGAAACTTCAGTCTGTGTCTTTTCCTTACAACAGGAAAGCCTTTTCTACTCAAGGCTCCATGAGCTTCAAAGTGCAGCTGGCTGTTACTGCAGCTGGTGAGGAGACTGAACCTACTGCTGGAATTTTGAACCCAAAGCAGACCTAAAGGTCTTGCTGAGGTGTTTAATGACTTAATTGCAGGAAATCAGTTTAGTCTTTTTCTCAGTCTTTCACTTATGAAGAACAACTGTGTGTTTGTGAGCTGCTAAATGCCATTTTTTCAATACAGGGCACAACAAAAGCTTTTCCAGTGCCTCTCAGCATTTGCACATTTTCAGTAGGAATCTCAAAGTGAGACCTCAATCTCCTCAAAGGCTGATTCTGCCTTTGCAACCAGAAAGACTGCTTTCTGCAAGAAGCTGCTCACTTAGATAGAACTCTTGCCAAAAAATGGTGGCACCTGTATGTAGTATTTTATATGCATTTAGCAGAGTGATACAGGGCTCAAGACCTTTAGATTGGGGATTCTGAAGTGCTTTTACCAGATATTAAAGAGGTATTTTCTAGGATCACCTGGATTGTGAGTCAGTGTTGAAACAGTTACCAGACTTCTTTCTTCACCTACTCATCTGCAGCTGTTCTGAGACATGTATTTGCAATCCTCCTTCCTATTTCTGTCCATGAGAATCCTTTTAGCCAGGTTCATTGGAGTTCAGTCCTACCACAAAGGAGAAGTAAGATGTGCCCAGAGGCTCCCTGTGAACATGTCTACTACAAGTGATGTTAAGGTAGAACCTCTATTATATGTGAACTGCTCACTTACAGAACCCTTGGGAGGGTTTTTTGTTTGTTTATTTTATTTCTGGTTTGGTTTTTTTTTTCCTTTTAGTTTGTTTGGGTTTTTTGACTGTTCTGTTTTGGTGTTTTTTTTGATTTTTTCTTTTTTTTTTGTTTTTTTTTAATTCTCATTCTGTCAGAAATATCTAAAAGCACAGTGCACAGTACTTGGTACTATGCAGAACATGCCATAGATTGCTCACTGTGCTAACTTCTGTGAACTTGGCAATTAATTCAAAAGTCCAAATTCAGAATTTGGTTTGTCTTTAAGATTTTCCCTCTGGACTGGTCTTGTTTAGTTATAGGGCTGCCTCACTTGCCCTGGTGATGAGAATTTAAAATGCAGAGCTAAGGATATTAAAGAACTGTCCAAGAACAAATTTCAGGTTCTAGGTTTTGTGCAAAATCTGATTTCTTTTAGCACTCCTGTAGTAGGAGTATCAGCTGCACAGTCGTGTGGCCTTGTCAGATGGTCTGATGGCTCATATGAAAGGACCAAATAAGTTAGTATCCATATATATAATTAAATTATTTGATATTTCCTTGGGGTTAGTGCCTTAGAATCAAGGGATGTTTGAAAAGGAGGTTTCTGAGATTCTGATTTATGGCAGTATTATTGGGAAGAGTACAGATGTTGTGCCAACATTGTGCACCTGGGGCTGAAATTGACTTCTGTTGTTTGATATTTATCAGAGTGAGTGAATGGCTTCCAGCTGCCTGTGGGTGAAGTTAATGTTGAAAATCTTGTTAGAGAAGAGTTGGGGCTGTTTGAGACCAGAGATTCAGCAGGGAATGAACATGGGGGGAAAAAAAAGCTTATGGTTGTTTGCTGTTGCTTTAGAGACTGGGATTTGTCTGGGTGATGAAAGCTTGGCCATTGACCTGGAATAGTTGATTGCTGTGCCTGTTTCTATTGCTTCTGTGAGATTTATCTTTTAGCTCTTGAGGTGTGGATTGCCTGGCTAACCAGTTCCTTTACAGTGCTCTGCATTTTCTGACTCAAGAAGAATGCAATTTGGAAAGATTGTTCTAACAGAGCACATTGCCCTCTGAGTGCTGTTCTCCACTCTCTGTCAGGCTGAAAAATGAACTTCATTTATATAGAAGTATAGAACATATGGAAATGCAACAGAAGTCCCTCTCCCTTGTTTATTGTATGCAGAGGAGCAGCAGCACTGTGGTGGGGTGGTCCTGTGGCCAGAGCATTGGGGCTCAGCTGCTGTGTGTGATAATCCCAGCTTTAGCCTGCTGGAGGGGTCACAGATCAGCAGGAGTGTAAACTGCCTTCCTCATCTATGCATAAATGGTGGTCATTTAATGATTCCAGGAACAAATATCCAGTAATTTGTTCTTATAAATTCTTTTAAAGTTATTCAGTTGAAATATTACTAAGAAGGTGTAGTAGTTGCTGTTTAAAACACCAACATTACCTGTGAAGTGCATGAAGTAGAATATCAGAGTCAGAAAAGTGGCTAAATAATTTTTCAGAGAGAGAACTGCTGCCAGTACAGGTCTCCTTTGAAGATATTATCAGTGATGCATTTTTGACTCCTAATTAATTTCAAATATTTTTGTGCTTATATTATATTATATTATATTATTTTCAAAGTATTTGTGTGTTGCTACAGTATTTCCACCCTGCATTGAGAAATAAAATATTGGAAGGGAGGGAATAATCAGTTTCTTCACTAGACATGGATGCCTTATCATTTCTTAAATGGCCAGAGTACAGGAAGAGAAGAATATGTGATGACAGTAAAAGAAAATAAAGTTTTCATTTTATTGCCCGTTTTAGAGATGATACTTGTGGTAGGTGTCCTCAATTTCCAGATAATAGGACATCTTCCAGTTTTGCTTTTTGTGTAGAACTGTCTTATGTAAAGGAGAGGGTGGATTTGGAAATGGAATTTCTTCTTCAGAGTCTGACTTTTCCTGTCAAAGCAAGTTGATTTTACGCATGCAGTTTTCTGTTCATCCAAAAGACAGTTCCCTTATCAGTTCCATCAGTAATAATATTTACCTGGAAATAGAAGTTTAGACCTCATTTAGGATTCAAAAACTGATGGCTTGCCTTTTATTGCTGTCACGTTCCTCATGAATATGCTTCAGCTATAATTTCCATCTGAAGCAGTTTCAGGAAGGGTGCAGGCATGGTTTAGTGCAGGAGCTCCACAGAGAGGAGCCTCTTTGTGCCCTGTATAGGTTTGCTTTCATAGCTCAGAGAGCACCAGCCTTGAGAAAGGACCAGACTGTTCCAGGCAAGTAGCACATGTAAAACTTCAGAAAGGATGCAGCCAGTGCTGTTGTGGAACTGTCCACAGGTCTGAAATAATAAACTGTTATATTGATCAATAGCAGACTTTTAGTCATGGGGTGAAAGGATAATAACTTTTAAAAATAGGGTCATGTAATAGGTGCTGTGTATGTTTCTGAACACAGTGCAGTTATAAGCTACAAGAACCTGAAAAACAATCAAATGAGAAGTACTGTAAGTCAATGAATATAGAATTAGTATCTCATCTTTTCCTATAAAATATGCATCATTATGGCTACCATTGGCTTGTTAGAAGCAATTTCAAATTCATTTTGTGCAATGAGATAATTTAGTACAGAGACAGAATGTACAGAGCTGCTATACTGTGCAACAGTTGTTCAGATTTTTTAATCAACACCCATTTTCCTGTAGTTGGAAAGGAGCTCATAATGTCTTGCATTTAATTTTTTGTGCTTTAGCTTTAAAATTTTCTGAGAAAAAACAGAATAACTGTATTTGTGTGGTTTTGTTTTAAGAAAAAGCTGCATACAGTGTCATGGCAATAACAATGTTGTATTAAAACCAATTTTTTTTTTAACTGAAAAGCAAATATTGCAATGTGGTTTGGTAATCATTGTGAAAATCTGTTGCTAAAATTCCAGTGTGACTAAAAAACCGCCAAGTTTTGAAATAGACAGTTAGGTGTCCAAATCTCTTAGCAGTGCACAGAAACTATGTGTTGTACTGGGACAGACAGAAGGTGAGATCTATAAAATCCTTGCAGGGAGTACAAGGATGGAGGTGCAATGTGTGTGTTGCTGCTGTTCCAAAAAACCGTATTGGGAATCACACATGTTGAGCAGCTCCTAATTTTTAGGGAGTTCTGTAATGTGAATGCTTATGTAGATCATTTGGTTTTAGCAAAAGCAGCATTCTCTTTGCTTTAGACTTCATGAAGCCAAGCAATGTGAGGGTGCTTCCTTCTGCCTTTGTTACAGAAGGGCACCAGGTACCTCTTGCACTTCAGTTCTGAATTTTGCTGAAACCTCTTATGTGTCCAGAATTATGATTTCCAGAAGTTCTGCACAGTCTCATCAGCTAACTGAGGGCTGGTGTGTCTGAATAGCAGAATTCCTTTATCAGCCAGTGCTTTTGAACTGCTGAAGCTGTTAATAGTGGATTTTAATGCTTGCTGCAATGTTGGCAGTGTTGACCTGATGCGTATGATGCCATGTGAAGAATTTACTGCACACAGGTTTACTAGGAATCTAGAACAATATAGGCACAATCCAGCCCAGATTGGGTGGTATGTGTGTGTTAACATATATATATATATATATATATATATATCTCAAGAATACTCTTGATAAGTTTGTATATGATCCAAACTTTTTGAGAATGGCTTAAAAAGGAAAAAAACAAAAGGAGAATGTGCAGATTGCTTCATCAATCTGTGTCATGTATGTTCAGTTAAAGAGCTTTGGGTTTAGTATAAATCCTGAAAGGTCAGCTACCCCATCAGATACAGCAACTAAGGGCAAAGAGTCTGGCAGCTTTAATAATACTGAATCTGTGAAGAGTCCCCACCCTTCATGTTTAAGCCCCAAAATCTGAAGCACATACACCAGGAAAAAGTGATTTCCAATTGTATAACATGGTTTGCAATAGCAAAGGGTGGGTATGACTATGCCTTAATGAGCGCTTAAAAGTGATGTGCCTCACTTGGAAATATCATGCACCTTCTTAATTATTTACTGGAACAATTCTCCTGGTGTTAGAATCTCCTAGAATTACAATTTCTATCAATTGTAATAATTATGATGCTAAAATTTCTTCTGGTATGTGTGTTGTAGCTCAGTTAAGACTTTGCTTCAGTCAAATTAAAAAGACAGCTTTAAAACAGATAAATCTCCAGTCTGTTCCTATGGGCTGCAACTATCCACAGTGAATGTTTTTTAAAAAGTTTTATTCGAGACACAATGAAACTGAAAAATTTGCTCACTGACTTAGTGAGGAGACTGGGGAATGTACAGATTTAACATGCTATTTTAGAACTGTGATATTTATAAAATATCATTTCAACTGCTATAGTTTGTTTTTAAAAGAGGTCGCTCCTTTGTTTCATTTCCTCCAGCTCTTTTTTGCTATTCTCCTAATGTCTTTTATTGTTTTCCTTCCCTCTTTGTGAAGCTTATTCTCAGCCAGTGGATAACCATATCAGCCCATCTGCCTACCTGGGGCAGTCCCTGCCCCCAGCATCACCAGGTCGATATTCACCAGTTCCCAAGGGAATGCTTGGAGATGATGAGATCACCAGGTAATGAACAACCAAAGCTAAGTGTCAGGTTGATTAACCAGGGGAGTTCCAAAATGTGTTGCTGGGCAAAATGCTAGGGAAAGCTATATTTTATTTCAAGAAATAGATGTTAGTTTTTAACTCTTGTAAATATTGTTGTAAGGATAAAACTGTGTATATTTATATGTGTGTATATATATACACACACACTTTATTTATCAATCCAAGATTAGCATTAAAAGCAGAAAGCCCTGGAAATGCTGCATGCATTGACAGAGATTTTTAGGATGGTAATATGAGCAGACCAGAGATTTTCTTATTTTAAAGCAAGCAGTGTTTGGGTCCTCCCTGCGCCCCTACAGACAAGGGTTTGTTTTGATGGATTCTAAATCCAGAAGGGCTGGAGAGCTCTTAATCCTTTCCCATTAACAGACCTTTCATTTCTTCACTGATTCAGTAGATTGCATTAATCTTTTGTTCATCATTGATGATACAGGGAAACGCTTGTAATTTTGTTGCCCTTCTGTTCTGCGAGTATAGGGATGTTGCACTGCACTTTCAGTATGCTGTTGCTGAGCTCTGTGTCACACCATCATCTGATATGGCTAATGTCACTCAGATTCCAAGGCAGGGTCCGCCCAGGATTGAAACCTAAGTGGCATAATAAACTGGAGAATTGATTTTAGTGTAGTAGAAGGTAGGATATGTCTTTGTACTGATTTTTAACTTAGGGTTAGGTAGACATATAAGCCAAAATGATTCTGTTCTGTTGATATCATTACGGTTTTATTGCTTTCCTTTTAAATTACTGTAAAAGGCAGTTTTTAGATTTCTTCTAAAATGCAAGGCCTATTCAGAAAATGTTGACATTTTCTTTAACTTACGTTCTCATGTTACACTCTCTCCATTCCGAAAAGAGGTTTATAAATATTGAGTTCTTTTAAAAGATACTGCATCTTTTTGTTTTCTGTTCTGTTTTTGTTACTGTATCGGTGTGATCCAGAGCAATTTGTACAGAGATTTTCACAATGTCATTTATTTGTAATAGAATAATACTCTGAAAAAATGAATATAATAGTTGATGGAGGTGAAATTTAAGAAATTGACCTTATGATGATTTAATAGCTAGTGCAAAAATGGAGTGACTTTTAGAGATTGGACTAGATGATAATTTTTGTTTTGGAAAAAAAGCAGCGTCTTACTTTATCCTGTAAATTAATAATTGATACCTCCAAATACTTAATGTCCATTAATTGTTCTTTAGTGCTCTCTAGTGATTTTTGAAATGCAGTGCACAGTTTCCCTGCTTTATTAGAAATGTCTTTTTCTGAGATCATTTATGCTTTGCTTGTGTTAAATCAAGTAGCAGATAATAGATTTTTGGAAGGAGTCTTTCTGCATTAGAATTTGACAGCCTTTATCAGTATTTTTTCTTTCCTCCCCTCATTCAAGTTAGGAGGGGATCCTATGAAAAAAAGTGCTACAACTTGGTTTAGTTTAACTTCTTCAATTGCAGTAGCTTTGCTAAAATTGAAAATTGTATCTGAGAATGTCACAACCTACACTGATGTTCTTGAACAATATGGAAAATATATAGTAATGACATTTAGTGCTGAATAGGATTGTAGCATTGTAGCATATCAACAGGGAGGGGATTTTGTTTCGCATCTAGGAGCTTTTCTAATGGTTTATTTTATTTCTACTCATTTCTAGTGACCAAGGTTTCATATTCCTTTCTTTTCCTTCAGGGAACCTAGAAAGGTTGTCCTACATCGAGGATCAACAGGTCTTGGTTTCAACATTGTTGGAGGAGAAGATGGAGAAGGAATTTTCATCTCTTTCATCCTCGCAGGAGGGCCAGCTGACCTGAGTGGAGAGCTTAGGAAAGGAGATCGTATAATTTCTGTAGGATTCTTTGTTTCCTTTACTTAAACAACAATAAAAGTTTCCCCCTCCCTGTATAATAATACAAATTAACGATATACAAAAAAAGTTATTAATTGAGCTAAATTTGAGATGATGGAACAGATATACTTCCAAACTATCTTTAAGAACTTTAGTCTGCCTCAGCTTCTCATCTATAACCTGATTAAAATAGCACTTCCCTCTGTGAGATGTTCAGTGACGACATTAACTTATCTTAGTCCCATAGCTGAGGGCTGTGTGTGTCTCAATTGAAAGAATACAGGTTTCAGAAATAACCCTTCTAATGAGATGGACACACTTGGCTGCAGTGTCTAAAACTGGATCTTTACTTCCTGGAGTAGCTGCTGAACCTCCTATTAGTCTTAAAAAGTTCCATCTCATACCTCTCTAAGGGCTTCTTCTATATTAGTATTGAAGGTCATAAATATTTTGTGTTTCTTTCTGAAATTACCTAATTTATAGAGAAACATTTATTTGGGCAATTACATTGTATTTTGGGAGTTATTTAAGAGGAATTATGTCTTTTTAACAGCTGTTACTAAAACTGGTATTAAAGCACATCTTCATTTTAGTTTGAGCTATGAAAACTGCTCTTGGTCTAAAATGTGGAACACACATTTCTGCTTCATTTTTTTGGTGATGCTATTTTTAAATCTGCTGCATTGAAAACAATGCCAGATTCACAGAGGGTGTTGCCTGTCACTGGGTGTGGTGACAGCATGGTCTGTAGGCATTATTTGGCTAAGACGGTCCCTGAACCATCACGAAAAGTAACATTCTCTGTTTCTCCTTAAAAAGAAAAAAAAAGCACTCTTAAACAAGAAGAAAATTGACCATTCACTGAGTGATATACTGTGATAGTCTCAGTAATTCTTAAGAAGAGTATATGTGAGAGAGGATTTTATTGACTTTTGATTTCAGGAGCAATGCTGGGAACGGGGGAAATACACATGGCATGGAAACTAGTTTGTATCCAGTTAATTTTTTTCCCACAGATGTGTGTTCTGTGGTGATAAACACAAGCATTAATTTTGATGAAGGGCTTTTTTGTATTACTTGTAGGTAAATGGAGTGGATCTAAAAGCAGCAACCCATGAGCAGGCAGCAGCAGCCCTGAAGAACGCAGGCCAGGCAGTGACTATTGTAGCTCAGTACCGTCCAGAAGGTAAGGGCTGCTTTATACATTTAGTTCTCTTGTACAACTTGAAACTCAGAGAAAGATAACCTACAGTGTCCTTCCAGAAAACACCTCTTCTGAAACAAAAATGTAAAAGATGTTGTCACATATATGTTAGCCTAATTGCAAGTGACCAGATTGGAATATCTGCAAGTGTTGCTGCTGTAGCTTGCTCCATTTCTTGCTTTCACCATTGCAGAATTTCTGTTTCTTCAGTAAATATTGCCACTGTCATAACATGAAAATCAATCCAGTAAATCCAGAATTTAATAGAAATACCCTATTGTTTCGTATTTCCAATTGTCTTCATGCTTTAATATGGTGACTTTATATGCTTTAATAGTAGGAAGATAGAAGACTAATTCCTTCTTTGTTGTGTTGATTCAGATGACCTAAGGAGGCCATCAGGTTTTCATTCCTTGGTTTCACACTGAGCTCTTATTTCTATTTATCCAGCAGTTTCTTCTGGTCCAAATTAGACTGATGCTGATTAACCATCCTTGTGTGTTCTGCAGAACACTATATCATCAAAACACATATTTGTCCTCTTGTACTTCTGCAGCACATTTCAAATGCCTCTATTTGAAACTTTAACAATTTAATAGTCTAAAATGAAATGCTTGAGTCTGTAAACTCATCTATTATTGGTGTTACAAATACTAAGATATTTTTGTTGTTTTATGAACTGTGATGATCAGCAAATTTCTCTGATTTTACTAAATTAGTTGGCCCAGCCCTGAATCTTCCTTGCAGAGACTTGTCTGTTTGAAACTTTCCTTTAGCAGTACTGCCAAGGGGTAAGTGTCAGTGTCCTTCAGGACTGGACATGGAGCAGGACTGCTGCCTTCATCTGTTTGGTGGCTGACAGCAGCACACTTTAGTTGTTCTTTATTTCTTCTTTTCTGTCATCTTTCTTCTATCCTGACCTACTCAAATGTTAGAAGCATTAGCTTTCACATTCCCCAATCCCACCACCTGCATCCACATCACATCTCTCCCCCAACCCAGGAACTGTGTTCACAGTAAGGCCAAATGATTGGTTTTTCTGCTTCCTGGTCAAATCCCTGCAGCCAGCCCTTGTTGCCCATGCCTGTATTGTCTCAGGGGGCTGTGTCTTGGTCACGTGTTCCATCTGCACATTGCTGTGGTCCAGGATTCATTTTCTAACAGTGCTCACTCTTAGACTGCCTTTTAAAAAGAACAGGTCAGCATTGGTTCTGAAATATTTGCTTTGGCTTTGTGTTAGAATTGTCAAATATTTCTGTTGATACACATTTGGTCTGTCCTCTGCTTGGCTCTTCAGTGTTGTCAACTTTTTATCAATAAATGTGTATGTGTGTGTGTTTTTATAATTATCCTCATTTTTTGTTTCTGCCATTTGGAAGCAGGTTTGCAAGTATTAAAATATTCATCAAGTTGTTATTCATTATTGGTGTTTCTCAAATGCCTTCGTAAAGATGGAGAGCATCAGTTATAACTGCTTGTATTACATATGTATTTTATTTATATTTATGAATCCAGCAGGATTTTGGAAAAGATGCTGACAGCTAGGACAGATCAAGGAGATTCTAGACATCCATCAGAGTTTATTATAACTGAGTAAAGAGATTCAGCATGATAGGAGCATTTGGAAGACACTTGGGACTGGCTCACTTCACTCCCTGTTATTGTATATGACAGTTTGTGTGTTCATAGATGTGGTGGGGAATGCTAATTTATGTTTTTACATCCTATCACATTTCCTATTTTCCCATCATAAATTTCCCATTTGTCTTTCTCCTCCTGTTTTTGGGAAAAGAGGATTTTTGCAAGCAGTTCTCTCATAGGAAAGCCTGAGTTAGGCTATAGAAAAATGAATTGCTGGAAAACCCTTCTCATGCAAAGGCTTGAATTTTCCATGTCTCTCTTTTCAAATCCATGGTAACTAAATTCATAATTACTGGGTTTGGGGTAGGCTATTATGACTGAATGAAATTGATTTTATTGAATTTGGGCTCAAATTATGTAACCGCTGAATTTTCTTTCCCTTAAATCTCCACAATGTTCCTTGGTTATGGAATTGAGTGAAAACAGATGTAATTACATGCTTTAAAATGTCTTTCTGGGCATTCCTTTAGTTTCCAGGAGTGTTCAATAAATTTGAGGGGCGCCTTAAAAAGTTTTTCTACTCCACTGAATTAAATTTCAGCAACTTGCCAGCACTCCTTGGGACAGGTAAAAGCCAAACATGGAATGTGAGTGTGTTCTGCTGTTTATAGACGTGGCTCAGACATCAGGCACTCCACAACTGTACTCACTTGACCTCAGGCTTTCTCCTTGTAGACTCCAGGCTTTTATCTTGCAGCTTGCCAGGAGCTAATGTTGGAAACTGGTCACCTGTTGGGTTGTGCTGGTGTGTCCTTCTGTGGTACATGGATGCCATGGTGTCATACAGAGTCTCCCTGGTGGGACACATCAGTGGGTTTGGACCTGTTGGGGCTGGATGCTGCAGAGGGATCTATAGCAGGAGATGAGCAAGAGTTTGTGAAACAGGAATTATCCTGTAGAAATGAGGTTAGGAAGCCAGGGTGTTGTTCTCATTTTCATCTTTTTGGAAGCTTTTCCTTACTCCTTTGCTGGTACTACAAATTTCTACCTCCTTTCAAGACATCATTCATGAATAAAAAGGGATTTTGCTTTACTGTGAATTCAACTGGAAAAGAAATACTGTGACCTGGAGCAGTTTCAAAGCAAGAAATGTTGCTTCAGTACACAAAAGTGTTTTGATAAGCCATTTTAATTTAGTGGCTTTGGATCCATTTAATTTTTGTGTTGCTCCCTGGCTCTGCAGACACCTCAGTGCCACACTGCTGTGTTTCTGGGTTTCCTGAAGAGCTAGGATGGCAAGGAAAAATTGTAACGTTTGTGCAGAGGAGTGAGAGGAAGCAGTGAGCAATTTGGAAATATGTGTATCTCCTGGCAGTGGGGATTCAGAATGGTCAGCAGTATGATCCTGCTGCATAGCAGGGACACAGAACCTGAGTGCTTGAAGGGAATGTAGTGAGGGGAGGAGCAGCAAGGGGGAAGTATAGGACTGCACAGGATCACAGTTCTGGGAGGGCTCTGTGTTTCACATTGATACCCATTGTTACATTCATTCAAATGAAAAGGTCATCTGAAATGTAATTATAATGTTGCCTCACAAATCAGAATTTCTGGAAGGTTATATTTTGCCACTCCAAAAAGGTATGAGGTGCCAGTGGGCTGCCATACCTGTATTATAGTTTGAGTGCATTTAAGGGTTAAAAATAATAGAATAGCCAAACAAATATATTAAAAATATGAACATATATTTGATTGAAATGGGTTAGAAAATTATTTAGTGTGTTAAGCTTTCTGTTGTAGTTACACTCTGCTAGATCAGAACTGAGCTGTATTAAGGATGTGGATAACATTGACTGCAGTTATGTAAACTGTGAGGCCTGCTCTTGGAGGGCTTTGAAGAAGGCAGCAGGCCAAGTCTGTTGGCATCAGCAGTCATTCACTGGTCACCTCATCTTTCCCCAAAGCAGGGCAAAATTCAGATAAGCCTGTCATGACAGAAAAGGGTACCAGCCCTTTCTGTTTCCCAAGGATTCACCTGACATACAAAAAATAAAATTATAATTTATTTTCTAAACGTGGTAAGATGTTTAAGTGATCAGATTAGCTTCATGTTCTTAGGTGATCTGGTGGATCAGTGTAAGATTAGGAGAAGGTGGAACCAAAACATCAAGAGAAGATTTCAAAGTATTTTTGTAAAGCATCTGCTTTTGAACCCACATTGTTCATATAGGTAGTTAACACACATTCTTTCAGTTTTATTAATGGAAACTGTGTTTTCTTCATTCTCTCTTGTCTTTAAAACAAATGACTCAAAAGAAAAAAAAAAAAAGGAGGAAACACAAGTTTTGTTAGAGCTCTCTGCTCATTGGCCAGGGTGTGGCTGATTTTTCTATTTACAATGCTGCATTTATGTAATTCAAAAGAGAATAACTAAGCTCTGGGAAATGGTGCCTTTTTTATGTATAAGTTAAGATTGTTTTCTGAGCATTAGTCTTGAAATATATTGTACATCTTCTGTCTGCAAAAGTCTAGCTGGGGTAGCATGAAGCCAATAATGCCTTGTACAAAACTTAATTTTCAGTAATTGTTTTTTATCGAGGCTGAGCTTCCCCTGCTTTCTAGATGAAGACATGGATTTTCTTAAATAAAAGAGGTTCAAAAGATCAGTGCATCCTGATTTCATAAAATGAAAAATTCTTAGAAAAAATACTGCAAAAAAGGTTTACCTTGTTTTTGGGTATGTGGTCCCTGGTTTTCCAGGTTTCTGTTCTTGTTTTGTACCTGGTTCTACTCATTTGCAAGTAATCTAGATTAGTTAATTAGAGTATTTTCAAAACTGGAATCATGAAGATTAGGAAAAGGGTTTTGCTATATATAGCCCTGATAGACACTATAAGGCGGCTTACACATGTTTTAATCCTTTAAAACCTCACTCCTACTCTTTAATATACTAAATAAAATTGCTTGTGAATGCTTGCTAAGCCTTCAGCAACATTTTTAGTGGATTCACCTCAGCAGTGACTGGACCTAGTCTCTTTCTGATTTTTCCAGGGTGTGTGGGAGGTGTTTTAACTAAATACAAATGCAGTTTTTCTAATTTTTGAAATTCCTTGGCGCAGTCTTTCAAGTGATTAATGAGATACAAGCTCATTAAACATTAGAGTACATGAAAGTCACCAACAGCGTGTGGAATTGATTCTGGTCTGTCCCAGGCAATGTTCATATCAAATGACAAGCATTGCAGCAAAATGTCTCCTCAGAAATGATTCATGATATTTTTATTGTGGTCCATGCATTTTAAAAGAAAAATGGAAGATCAGTACAGGATCAGTATGATGGTGGCCATCCTAACTACCTGACTCCATTTCTCTCTTCGGAGGCACCATGAAAAGGAAAATTGAATATTCTGCAAGCTGAGAAAAAGACTATAAATCAGTAGTTATATAAAATTGTCAGCACAAGAGTCCTGCTTAGATCCAATAGGCCCTGCTAAAGAGGGCTTTCCATAGACAGATGGGAAGAGGGAAGCAAGGGGCATACTTTTTTAATTCAAGTGAACTTTTTCAGCTCTACGTGGGTTCACGGTATGTAAGAATCGCTGCCATCTGTTCCCTGTGCGCACATCCCGGCTTCCTTCAGTCGCTGCTCCTCCTGTGCTGTTTGCTGAATTCCCTTCCCTTGTGCAGCCTTCTGCTCTCCTGCCCATTTGCTAGAATGTGTGTTCCAGACCAGAATCATTTCCATTGCAGCCGTGCTTTCCTCTTCCCCTGCCTGCACAGACAATTTTTCTGTGGATCTGTGTTTGTTGCCCTTCGGATGGGCAGTCCAGGAGAGTTTCAGTGATCAGATCCTTTCTGGAGTTCTGATTTTCTGTTCAAGTAAATATTGACATTAAAAATATTACAGATTTCTAGGTAAAATGTGTTAGCAGCTTGGAATCAGAGTAATCTAGGATTTGCTAGTCTCCCCTCCTTTTTGTTTCTTGCTGTGGAATACATGCAGACATGAAGTAGAGCAGATTTAGTCTGGTTTTGCACCATCTGCTTATCCAGTGTAATTTTTAAACTTTAAACTTGAGCCCAGATGTATTCATCCTCTGTTCTTAACAACTGATTATGTGTCAGCCTGAGTAGGCTTTGGGTTTTTTTCTTTGGTGATGGTGGGGTTCTGTTGGATAAATGCCATGAATTGAAGCAGGAGATGCTTGTGCTTCCTTGATCTCTCTGTTATGTCAGTAGATACTGTTCCCTCCCTGCCTCTAAACTTCCTGGGAGCTTTGAGAAAATTCTAGTCAAGAAAAGATGCCCTTATTCTAATGCTCTTATTTTATTGTTTTGTGGTTGTTTTGCTGCCTGTTATCCTTTATTTGATATGTATCAGCAGCAGCTTTCCTAAAATTGAGACCTTAAAAGTTGATCTGAGTGAAGTTTCATTCACTGCTGTTGCATTTACATCTGGTTTTGGAGCCTGACCAAATTCTTACTGAAAGGATTGAGAGGTTGGATTGTGTAGTTTTCTTTTGGTTTTGAATTCCTTTTTGTGTGGGTGTCTGTGTTTCATGTACCACCATAGTTCTTATTAAAACAGTATTTCAGAATCTCAGTGTTTTGATGGCTGTGGAAATTGGAAGCATATTTGTAGATGGAGTTCCAGTGGCCAGCCTGCTTCACTTGGGTTAAAATCACTTTTTCCTTTAAACATATTATGCCCTTTCTGTTACCCTGATAACACTATGCCAGAAATCAAATGCCTTCCTTCTCTGCCAAGCTCTTCATTTCCTGTTGACCAAGAAAGCAGAGTGTCCTTTTCATCTTGTTCACTGTGCATGTTCCAGTTCCAAATTTCTGGAATGTTGACATGACAAAACTTTCTTTAGAAGTTAAATATTTATATGTGCATTGTAGGATTTTGTCACAGCCAGGTGGGGTTTGTTGTGCTGTTCACTGTGATTTAGGGGAACAAATATCAAATTTGTCATACACTATATATAGCTATTATGCATGGCATGAGAAAGGCATTGTAAAGAAAACAGTTCTCTAGCATTTATGAGAATCTAGGCATGATGAGCTGAAAGAAAGTAAGAGATTGAAGATGCAAAAGACACTTGATATCCAACTCTTCTTAACCACAGAGATAGAAATATAACCTGTCCTAGACAAATTATAACCTCTTCTAGATGAATTAGCAGAGCTCACACTTTGCTTCATAAAGCTGATCTTGAACCAACCCTACTTTGTCAACAGGGCACAGGTGCTGATCCTTTGGCTGTCAGACTAACACTGCTTTTCTGGAGCTGTCAAGAGTCCTGCTGCTGTGATGTTTTCTGTCTCCAGCATTAGTTTCAGTAGCACTAGACCTAATAAGGTTTCTTTTCTTAAAAGCGTGTGTACTTTTTAGCTCCAAACCAAAATGATGGTGAGAATTCTATTCATCCTGTTCCTCTCAAAACCTTCTGTTAAGAGGAATGTAACTCAAATTTTAGCTAGCTCTACATCAGTAGAGCTTACCAGATTCTGACTGCACAGTGCTTAAGCTTCTCCTAAATATGAAATTTCTTGGCACTCCTTTTTGAACATGAAGTGTTTTCAGTCCCAGCCCATTAGTTTCCTTTTTTTGCTTTATTCATATGGTAGGAGCCTCTGTGGTGAAATTATTCTTCTCCTTACTCCTACAGATGTCCCTGTCACTCATTCAGCACTTACTTCCCCGGAGTTCTGATGAGAAAAATTAAATTAGTTCAGGAAGCTGCAAGACCGGCAACCTGCAGATGAAATATAGGATAGAGTTAAGCAATACTGGGAGATAGATATAAGGGAGCTACCAGAGAGGCTGTGTGCTGCATAGGAGGAAGTCTGATTCTTTGATAAAATGACACGATACAGAAATTTGTATTTTTTCCAGTAGCTAAAGCAAAGAGCTGCAGATATTTTTAGTATTGAACAGGCTGTAGCACAAGAAAACACTGGGATTATCTGATCTTTTCCATGCTTGCTTTCCTTTCACACAGGGCTGTAAAAAATCTTTTAGGTTTATCGTTTCTTGGTTACAAATGAGTGAAATGAGGTGACTTAACCAAGGCCCTGAAGGGCAGCAGTGGGCTGTTCCCTCACTGCACCTGAGCCCTTCCCCTAAAGAATGCTGCTTTGTAAAAAAATGCTGTTTTCTCACATTCCTCTTTGGTTACTGTCCTGTTATCTTATTTTTTTTGTTATTAGTGATAGCATCGGTAGTGGTGGAAATAATGGTTTTGGTTCTCTTGTCAAACAACCTCAGCAGTTTGATTTAGTGTAGGTAAAACGTTTGATCTGAACTTTACTTGTAAACAGACACTTGGTGCTATTTTAAAAACTAAGGTATCTTAAAAGCTATTAGCTTTTGCTTATAAAGGACAAAAGTTGGGGTTATTGAAGAGACTGTTCATATTGTCATGATCTGGATAGGTTAATTATAGCTGCTGTCAGTGCTCACTGTATGATGAGTGTGGGGAGACAGGGCTGCAAAACATAATATGATAAAACAGTCACAGTTTTTAGATGGCTGTTGAAGGAAACTTAGTTTAGAGATTTTCTCAAGATTTTTTAATTTAGAGTCCTTTCTCAGTCTTGCACTTCCTGAATAACCTGGTGCCCACAGGGAGTGAGCGTGCAGCTCAGGAGAGCAGCTCGGTGCCCGGTCCAGCGGCTGCTCACAGCACACGCCCTGGCTCTGCCAGTGCTGACTTGTTATAATCTGGCATCACGTGCTCTCCTGGGGAAGGTGGTGGCTGTACAACATTTCCTTTGACTAGGAAGGGTTTACAAGTGGATCTGTTGATCCTGAAGTCCAGACTATTCAGCTGAAGGAAAAACTTACTTGCTCTGAGTTCATATTTTATGCTGACGGCATGTAAGTACCTCACTTCAGGAGATGTTTGTCCTGAAGAAGCAATTACTGTTTTCCTGGCTGCCTTTGTAGCTAAGATCAAATGCATTTAGCATAGTTTTATTAGTACACGGTGCTGCTTAAGGACACAATCCGTTTTTCCAGGATTAACATTGTACATAATTCTGTGGGGGCAGTTTGAATCTCTAATACCATTTACAAGTGGATTCAAATTCATGCCAGAATTCTGTATTTTTTTTTCCTTTCTTGAGCTTCCAGAGAAATATGGTCTTATTTCAGAAGATGTTTTGCGTATTTCCCATCTTGTAGTGTTAAATTCTTTATCTCAATCATATCCAGTAATTTTGAAGTACAGACATTTTTCATTTCCATTTCTTAACATTTAAAATTTTTAAAATGTAGTTTTTGGTTATAAACATCTATTTCATGTGTATGTTCTGAAGTATCCTTTCTGTCATGGGTTAAAATTCATCTGTAACTGTATTTTTATTACTATGAAATTGATAATTATTAGTAGAAATGTTTGTCTTTATTTGAAAAAAACTGTTACTGTGAACTATAATCACAGATTTTTGTAATATAATATTCTTGTATATTATTTCAGTTTTTCTTTCCATTGAATTGCTGAAGTTTGGCAGGAAATTAATTGCCATGCCTGTGTTTGTTACAGAATACAGTCGTTTTGAAGCTAAAATCCATGATTTACGGGAGCAGATGATGAACAGTAGCATCAGTTCAGGGTCAGGATCTTTGCGAACCAGCCAGAAGAGATCCCTCTATGTCAGGTAATCATCTTTTTCATAGCTTTGCTACGGTGTTTTTCTGCTTTCTCTAGACTTACTCTTTTGGCATTTGTGTTTTTGTACAATTACTTACCAAGTATTAATTAAAGGATACTTATATGCAAATATAATAAAAATGCAGGTGTATTTAGACTGATTAATGTAATATAGCTGAAAAAGTAGTAATATTCCTGAGAACTCTGTATAAACTTTGAAGAGTGTTGCTATTGTTTGCTTTTTGTACTTTGATTTGAGAGAGATGATAATCCTTCAGCAAAAACATATATTTCTTCTTTAAGTCAGTGTATGTGAAGTCTTAAAAACATAGTTCAGTTTGTGGTTTTGTGACAGTAGTCTTCATATTCTCTCTTGTTCAGAACTTGAGTTCAAATTCATGGTCTTCTCTTTCTTAAGGTTTGACAGATTTCCATCTTATTTCCTTCAGCTTACTTTAGTTGTTTTCTTTGCTTTATTAAGGAACCTTGTTTCTCTATCCGATTGAATTTTGTTATGGAATATTTTTCCATGGTAACCAAGAGAAAAAATGCAAAGCAAATGAACTGAGGGTAACTCATTAATTTATTCACATCAAGTTAAACATAAAGGAGGCTGAAAGGAAGTGGAAACATAAGAGCATGAAGCAGATGAAAAAATAGGTGGTTTCACAAGGAAATTATGGCAGGGTGCAGCTTATTCATGTGTCACTCAACTCCTACATCAGTTATCATGTACTGATAAAGCATAACGTTTCAAGTATGGAACGTGGGTCAAAGGATTGCATTTTTGAAAATAAATTGGTTTTTGAGTTCCCCAAATCAGCTCATCTCTGGATTGAGTCAGTTGCCTCTTGGTAGGGGCCAGAATGTTTCAAGAGAGCAGGTAAGCCTTCAAGTAGTTCTGGCGTTTGGGTTAAGGTTATACATGATTTAAAATGTTGTAGGACCTCACTGGTTTACCTCCTAAAAGTAAGCAGGCTCAGGTGCTTTTGACTTTACCCATCCAAAGCAGATAGTGTTTTGTTCATGGTGTGTTCTGTCTGCTGAGCTATGGGGAAGGAAGCAAGTCGTACACAAAGCAGTTCCTCAAGTGATTTCACCCATGCTGAGGAAAGTCAGGGTGCTTTGTAACTACTTCTGAATGCTTGACACAAATGTAGCTAATACTCACAGGGCTTCTGTTTGGCTTGACTCTAACAGGTAGTTTCTGTGTTTTGACCTATTGTTTCAGTAGCTGGATTCTGTTTTCTCAGATCTGAGCCTACTTTTTTTTTCTACTTCTGTTTGCCTTAAATACTTTGGGGGTCAAAATTTAAATCTCTAAAAATAAATGCCTTAAATAGTAAAGGTCAGTACTTCATACCACAGTTATCCATATCTTTGAATTTCCACAGGTAGGTAAATGTATATGGATATTGTGCCATTTCCATAATCCCAAGATCTATTGCTTTAGCTCTCATCATATACCTAAGCCCAAACAATTCTAAATGCTTTTATTTTTTTGGTTAGCTGTAGCCTGATTAGGTTCTGAACTGCTTATGCTCATGTTCACATGTCTGATATTTTGACCCACTGACAAACATTTTATCTTTACGTAGCTTTTATTCTGCTGATGGAATTGTTGAGCTTTTGACTTTGCCAGCTGCTGCAGAACTTGCAGCCTTCTCCAGGCTGCTGGCAGAAGCTTTGTGGGGACTGGTTTCATTGAAGGTTTTTGAGGCTCAATATTCAGTGTTGGTATAAGTCAGTACAAATATCTAAAATGCAAAAATTTCCCAGCAAAAGCACTTTTCTACCCACATCTCTTTGCTGAGGGTGCTGCTAGGGCTTTTGGGATCTGCTTGTGTCATCACACCAAAAGCTGCCAAAGACTGGGAAGCAGCTTTGTATGCACAGAAAGGGTTCTCATCTGTTCTGTCTTGTTTCTGATGTAATTTTGACTTCATTGAAGTAACTTTTATGAATATTTTTACATATTGCTAGATACTGACAGAAGATGTTAGTTACCCACTTTATTTCTTATAAAAAGTCACTCTGGTATAGTCATACTGTACTTTTAATTCAATTCAAAGCCAACTTTAATAACTTCAGATATCTTTTTTTCAGTAGTGCTGGGTTTTGGATATGCCTTAAAGGATGCCAGTTATGTAACAAAATGCTGAGTTGAATGGTAAATCCACCAGTAACATATTTATAGGCATTCAATCACAATTTCAGAAAAGCTATTAAATAAAAATACCCTGAAAATCATCTCTGCCGCTTTCTCAAAATCAAATTAGGAAATAAAATCAGATAGATCATTGTATCCCTGTAAACATGATATCTTTAAGACTAGTCTGCCTGTAAACAGCATTTCTTGGTGTTATCTAATATTAAGGAAAAGGCAATCGTGTTTGCCCAAAAATACAGTTTGGAGTAAAATGGCAGGTTTTTCTTTGTAATTGTATCTATATCAAAAAATGATGCACAGCAATTTGGGAAACAGCCCTTGGAGCCCTCTAATACAAATAGAGCAATTCAGCAGCAGCTGACTCTCCATTTGCACATCCTACTGTCCCCCCCACACCATGCCCCCTGTCCCCAGCTAATTCTGATAATACTAATGTGTCTTCTCTAATTTTGCTTTATATTTCTTCTGGTCTATGTTGTGAGACAGATTCTCTCATAATGTTTCTGGGTTTGCATCTGATCTCTATTTATATAGATATATATGTTCACCTGGAGATTAAAAAAACACATGTGAGATACCTTCATGGTATCAAATTTCTGTGATAACACATGGAGAGAGAGTAAATCTGTTCCATATTTAATCTCATCTTCTGTGGCAAGTCTCAGACAGCAATATGTGTAGCATTCAAATCAAAAATTACATTTACCTTTTTACATTTTTCTGATCAGGACAATACATTCCAAATTCAAACAATGGTGCTGATTTGGGCTTGTATCACAGCAAAAAATGATTATGTCTCCAAGTGGAAGAAACTTAACAGTTTTAAAATTACTAAGAAATTTTAACCAAGTCCTTTGGAAAAATAAGATCTGCTGTTAGCAGCAGGCTAAGTGAACTGGTCTGCTGTTTCACTGGGCCATCTCTATGGTATTCTCAGAGTTCAAACATTACGTTTCAAACAACTTTCCCAGAAACTCAGAAAAAGAGAATCTCATTTACGAACTGACCTTCATTTATTGTGAAGCTGTGAAATTAATTAATTGTTAATGAAATGAAATATGGAGATGCTTTTGCTGAAGGAATTCCTGGTTGCTTTGTTTGTTGAAGAAATGCTTCAGTAGAATTTGGTCAACAGCCTATGACACTGAAAGTAATGAGTGTGGCAGGTAAAAAGATACTCTGGAAAATTTGGCACTGTTACACAGCCATTACATTTCTGGCTTTGAAGCATAAACACTCATGAAATATGCAACCTAATTTCAGTTTCCCTAGACTTGTGGATGACGGAGCTCAGTTACCTTTTTAGTGCTCCTTGGTTCCTGAGTAACACAAAGTGAAATAAAAGGGAGGACTTGGTGCTTTCTCTAGAAAATATTTTCTAGGACTTCCCATTTAAATTTAAATAGAACTTTATTGTAAATATCATGGATCTGTGTTCACAGCAGTAGCTGATGAGGATTACTAAATTTATTTTTAAGTTAATTTGTGTTTATAACTTACAATAAGTAAATGTATACATGGCATTTTTAATCTGTAATGAAAGTCCCCATGCAGGAAGTTAATAGAAGCAGTATTTTTTATATTCCAGCTTGTAGATAAATGCATCATCTGGGCTGTGAAGTGAGTTCTTGGTTGATGATGTGCCAGGCACACAGGAAAAGCCATGTTATTAGTCACTTGGAATCAAAAGAAATTTTTGTTAATTCTAGTTGCTGTTGAGGTCATTTATAGGATCATTAGCAGTTCCTGGTATTCCTATAAATGTTAGCTGCATATTGTGTGACACCCTAAGTGATCTTTTTATACAACTATCTTCATCAGCTTTGACTTTTTTGCCCAATGAAATTATTTTTCTTGAAGTGACTTTACCAAAGAAAATGTGTTTGATGAAACTGCCTTTATTTGGGCAAAACCTGCTCTGTGTAACCATTTATCTAGTTGGAAAAGCACATGTTGGTAATAATGGCTTTATCCATTTCTCCTTCCATTTCACTCCTGAGCATTTTTTCTCATGCAGTCAACATGTATGTTAATGCTGTTAGGCCAAGCTCACAGCTTTTATAAATTTATATGCAAACTCAAAAATAGAAGTTAAAAAGTGGAGATGGTAGAAATCATTGCTTGAATGCTAACAAGAAATCTCAGGAAATAAATGTCACGATGCATGTAATTAATTCAGTGAAAATGTATACAACTTCAGTCTGCATTGAAAGTACATACTGGATTATGTTCAGTTTATTTTGAGATATGAAATGATATTTGTCCAGAGTGTTTCTTGAACAAATGTGCAGAATGAATGTGGAGGAATAACTACTTCCTATCTGTATCATTTTCTTACCTTCAATATTTTGGCTATTAAAAAAAAAGTTCTGATTTTTAAAAAAATAATTAGGATATCTTAAGTATGCTGTGGAATTAACCCAAAAGATCGTATTATGAATGTTGCACTACTAAGGAAGGTGGTATTTCAACCTCCAAGCTATTTCAAAATTGAAAGTCTGAATTTGGTTATAAACTTAAACTAAAGGTATTGCAGATTTGAGTATAAGGCTCTTTGTATCCGTAGAGCAAATATTTTGAAGCCATTTAAAATTTCTGTCTTTTTTTAGACATTCTAAGAATCTTTATTAAAACCTTTAATCCTCTAGGATTTTTTAAAAATATTTTATAGCCTAAGAAAGGCATGGTGTCTTTCAAGAAGCTCTGGTTTTGCAAGAGATGCTGAAAATGAATCGGCATGACACAGAATATTTTGAGATTTTTCCCTGTAAACAACTTGTTATTGCTTATGAACACATACAGATCACTCAGTGCTTGAGCAAGGCAAAATTCACAAAGCTGAAGTAGATTTTGGAGCAAACAGGTTTTGACTTACATGACTATCACTTCTGTGATACTAAAAATCTAGCAGAAAAAGGTATGTAAGACCAATGTTTAGGATTTGGACCAGGAAAACGACACCCTTTTAAATCATCACATTGTAATCTCTTGGTACCTCTTTGGCTTGGTATCAAGTAAGTTGAATTTGGGTATTGTTCAGAAAGTGCAGCACTGGCAACATATGAGCTGGCAGATTAAATAATGTTGAGGATTTTTTGGACTGTGCCATACAAGCATTTATTTCACATAAGTGAGGTTCATGAACTATTTTCAAATATAAAAATCCTTTAGAAGGCAGAACCTGAGCAGTATCTCTTGCTGTTTGCTAAGAGACTCCTGTCATCTTGCATTTCCACGTCCTCATTAAACCCTCAGCTGTGCCAGGGAGAAGCAGACTGCAGATATCTTCATTTCCTCAGGGAACTTGTCCAGGTATAAAATGATCCAAAAGGCAGAAAAGATATGACTTGTAAACCAGATCAGTTCCATAGTGTGGTGAACCATGTGCCTCCCCAGACAACTGTGCTCTCTTAAGCAAAAAGAGGAACAGGAGTCAGTTGCATAAACCAGTCTTGCTGCCAGGGGGAAAGTTAATAAAACTGCAGTCATGCAGCTGCTGCTCAGGTATTGCGAGTGCCTATTATTTAAAAACAGGCTTACCTTAGGAAAAAGGGCGAGATTCTCTCAAAATGGTCAGGAAATTCCTAAAAGAATGTGCATGAGGTTCTCTGCCTTTGGCTACTGTGGTAGCAAAGCGGTGACCAGATCATATTTCTAAGTTGGTTTTTTTTGCCCTGTGAGCAGGATACTGACTTTTATTTTAAAGACAATACTAAACGGTACTAAATTACTAAATAATTTAAATTTATAATTTGATATGGAAGTGTACTTTACAGAACTTTTGACTGTGCTGTATGCTTTAAATACTTGCTTGTCTTTTTTATCCTAGGCTGACATGTAACTTGCTCTGTGCAAAGTACCTATTGAATTGCAGTAGGTGTCTCCTGTAGAGCTTTTGTAAAGCAGTAGAGGTTTGCTCTGGATGAAGTTTTTTCTCATTCATTAAAGCTTAGAAGTGTGTGGGGGTACTGTACCACACATTCTGTGTATGTATGAGAGAGTGTATTCAGCCTTCTTGTAAGTACCTGTCAGAATGATGCAATCATTTATGAATAGCACAGGCAGCTTGCTTCATATTTTGTGCTATTCATAGTCTCCTGCTTTTTCTTGCTTTTTTTCTATGTTTAATTTTTTTCTTTTCAATGTAGAGCTCTTTTTGATTATGACAAGACTAAAGATAGTGGCCTTCCGAGTCAAGGATTGAACTTTAAATTTGGCGATATTCTCCATGTGATTAATGCTTCTGATGATGAATGGTGGCAAGCACGGCAGGTAACTCCAGATGGAGAAAGTGATGAAATTGGAGTTATCCCAAGCAAACGCAGGTATGGCATACTTCATTGACTTGGAGATGTCTGCTATTAAACATCTGATCTGATTAATACATATATTGTACATGCTTTTCTCTTTCTTGTTAATTCTGTACCACATCAGCCACTTGTTTGATTCTTTTTTTTTTTTTTTAAAGTAATCTGTAGTGGGATTCTCATTTACTCAATGAAAAGTTTATTAAAACCACATTTAGCCCTAGGAGTTGTGTGCTGAAGTTAATAAAGGCGGTCCACATCCACCTTCTCTGTTCTCACTCTAAGCTGTGGGTTTAATATCAGATAATTAACCGTTTATGTATGAAAAGGTGCAAAGTATGAATGAATTTTATTCAAGTCATGACACTTTCCTTCATTCATGAATGAATTCTTTCTACCCAGAACCTGGAAAACTGGAAAATCATTCTTTGGTAGCCAATGGAGATGAGGTTTTTGTTGGCATACTGGAGACTCCAATAAGAGTTTAGGTCCTCTGAATCTTAATATCTGCTATTGACTGATAATTGAGGCTGTTCACTTACTGTGTTGTGTTTCCTCTGCACTCTCTGGATTTATTGAACATGTATAGCCACAAAATACCCCAAATAATTCCACAGCACATCACTTGACAAATAACATTTTCCATTAGCAGGCTTCCATTTTCTGAATGTGTCATAAGCAATAAAATCTATAGTACAAAAGGTACACCAATATGCTTCTGCTGTAACATGTGCTAACTTGAAGTTCTGGAGTTTTGCTGATTTCTGACATTTTTGTGTGTGTTTTTGTGGTAGAGTTGAGAAAAAAGAACGAGCCCGTTTGAAGACAGTGAAATTCAATTCCAAAACAAGAGGAGATAAAGGGGTGAGTTAATGAAGTGCTAATTACACCTGGCATTGTGAATGGTAACATTTTTCAGTGGTTTTGTGTGTGGAGAATCACATTCAGATTTGAGAGAAAAGAGTAAATTCTATCAAATAGAAATGAAATAATTCTGAGCACCAAAGCAGACTTTAATTGCCAAAACACTGCAAATTGTTTACAGAATTAGCATAGAAATATATATGCTTAATACTGTAATGTAGTAGGAGCTGGATATCCTAACCAAGTATAGAATAGTGCCATTTCTAACAGCTCTGCACCAGGTGTGATTCCTGTCACAGTACATGTGATGGGAATGAGTAGTGAGAAAGAAGTGAGGCTAATTGAGTAGTAATAGAAATGTTTGTAGCCAAAATTAATAGCCATTTTATAATGGCACTGCAGCCATATTTTTTTATTGTTTTGAGAGTGAGGCTTTTTTGCAATGTTTTGGCTGTTATGAAATTTGAGAAACAATCCCACAACCTCACCTTTTCTACCAGCAGTATGTGACTAGTAATTTCAAGACTTAGGCACATGCATTTTAGATATGAGAGTCTTCTAAATTAATAATATTTCAAAAAATCTGAAGTGTGCTTCAAGGTCCTGAGGAAGCTATTTCTTGAATAGTGATTATATTTTTAATTGCACTAATGCTGTAGCATTGGTTAGTCATTTCTGTAAATCCCATAAATGCATTTTAGTCATTTATTTCAGTTACAATGTTTTCATAACTTCAGAAATCGCATACATCTAATATTAAAGCTTCAGTACTATATCCTGATAGTGTAGGACTGCAAAGTATAAAGACTCTAAAATTCATATATACATCCCTCTGCTACATGACAAAGGTTTCAGTTATTAATGAAATATCATGGTTTTCCCCTATAAGTATTTGCTTAAAAGAAAAATCAATATCTCTAACTACTTTCTGATTCACAATTATGGTACTGCCCAGGAAATTTACTGGATTATTGGCAATATTTTTCTGTTTTGGTGCTTTTGTAGTTTGGTATTGGAATAAAATATTATCAACTGACATGGTAATTTGAGTTTGCTTTTTAGAAGTCATATAAAGAGAGGCTTAAATACTTCAGATTCTTTTCAATGCAGAAAGAAATTTTTCAAACGTTACCATGTTCTTTGAAAGATAATTGCATGATTTTAGAGGGTGTCTACCAATTAACTGCAAACAGTTAATTACTGATGTGTTTGAAGTAGCATTTTGACAAAAGCAGAGTTGGTGCACAGCCCCTGTGTACTAACAGAGCACCAAAGAAATGCATGGAGTACTGGGTGGAAAAGCAACTACGCTTGCCATTGATGTAGAACTGCAGTTCTTTTTCTTTAGTAACATTTCATTTTGCAAACACTTGCTCTGTTCAGTCTTTTGCTCCAGCTGTAAATGTTTTAACATCAGAGTTTCTCCTTGAAGTATTCCTCCTGTATTTGTCATGATACTTTTCCCAGTAAATTGGCTGCACCATACATGTCCTCATGGACCATGTGCCTTCCTGTGTCTGTGTTTGCTAATTCTCCATAAACAGGATGAAATACCAATTTTATAGTTTTTGAAAATTTCTACATTAAGACCTTGAAGAATAACCCTAGTCATGGCTAACATTAAAATCCATGTTCCTTTCATTGTAAGGACAGCTAAAAAATCTGGAGCAAAAAGAGTTACATTTTATTCTTGTTTGTTCCTTTCATATACACATTTATCTCATTTTCTGTGCTGCTTCTGATTTAATATATTCCTGCTTATAATGCCTGTGAATGATTGCCAGTGGGCTTATGAAAAAAGTTAATGCAATTACTATGCATTTTCGACTAATAAGCAAATCCTTCTAGCTTTTTATAATCATGGTGTCTTTAAAAAGTAATCTTTTGGCTAATCTTTTATGTAAAATCAGTATAGTATTACTTTTATTTTCTCCTTTTTTTTTGGCAATGGAACTGACTCTGACCATTATACATGCAGTATATAAAGTTTCATATTAGCTCAGGAAGACTTACTGTACAGAAAGTTAAAATAATTATGAAATATTTTCAAAACTATAAGGAAGAACTCGATTATGTTTTATGAAGCACAATAAATCAGCTAGTCCTTTAATTTTAACTGTACACATTCCCCATTCTCACCACCTCAGCTAAACTGAACCATTTTACCTCTTTGCACTTGCCTCTTTTTACCAAACTGATGGACTTGCCCAAATGAAACAATTATAGATGTGAGTCTTTTACTTTCTGAATTTACATTAGAGTATTTTTCAGTATACTCAGCAAGGATCTCCTTTGGACATATTTCTTTGTTGTCCTTATTCTCTAGATTACATTACCCTTCCTGGTTGTGAGAAATCATTTGCAGTGACTTGACTTCTGTTAGAGAAGGTCAGGAGGACCAGAGCATAAACATTTGCCTATGCCCAGTATGGTTCCTGCAGGCATATGATTGGCTTGAAACTTCATCTTTTGTCTATGTGTCAGGTTGATAATTTACCAATTTTTACAGTGGAACAACAGTTTTAGTCGAACACAGATGCAAGGCAATTAAAGGTTTTATGGATTTCCTCCTTAGCACAGTATTGTTATTTCCAGAGCTCAATGTTACTGATTGTGTTCCCATGGTACCCTGTGCCTCTTTAACACCTTGTAATTTTAAGTAATGTTTTAAAAACATTGGTAATGAAAATATCACTGGAAGTTTAAGTATCTGCTATTGCCAAGCATGTCTGGCCAGAAGGATTGTTAATTCTGTGGCAGGATGCAGCTTTTGTGTTGCACTGTAGGAAAGGACCACAACTATAGACATTCTCTTTAGGCAGGCCAAGTGCTAGTTTTCAATTGTACCAAAAAATGTGGCCCATCATTTGAAAAAGCTTTGTCCTGTTTGACCCCTACTTGTTACTGTAATTCATTCCATACTTAGAGCTGGTAGAAAGGACAATATGCCTTTTTGCAACTCTATTGCATATAATAGAGAAATTTGAGCTCACATTGGCTGAAGAAAGACAAACAATTACTTGAAAGCTAACATGCTCCAAATTTTAGAAACACTTGAATAGAGTCTTGAATGCATGATTTTTTTTTTACAATACCTTTAAAAAGATGTTTCTGTGGTGCTTTTCTCACTTCCTGCTGCACATAGGCTCTGCTTAGCTTAGAAATAAATAGTCCCCTACAGCACAGGGTCTCAAGACCAAATTGGATGTTTTCCTATTTTACCATCCTTTCTATTGTAGTTTTTTTTCTGCAAACCAAATGACAAAAATATGGCAAATTTTATGTTTTTGCAAATCTGGTCAGATGAGTCACTCGTGCCTAAAGATGGAAGGGAATTTCTGCTGACTTTAAGGTAGCTCTATTAGCTCTAATTCTGGGCATAATTGCAATTAAAACGTTACTGATTTATTTATACTTAGAGGTTTTTTATTGACTTGGAACATCAAATTAAAGGTGCTGTAGTTACATGATGTCTTCAGCAGAAGATATGGCAGATATGATTAAAATCTGTACAAGTTATATATAGACATACCTATATAGGAATGAAAATGCATTGATGCTCTCCATCACTTGGACAAGCAGCACAATAATAGTTTATATTTATATGGATGTAAAAATGTCTATGTAAGTAACTCTAGAAATGTTTGTAGCATCTGAGATGCAGAAATTATTCAGCAACATGAGCAGTTAATGTCAAAAGTTGCTGGACATGATCCTTGATATACAGGGTTTTTCATGTGGTAATTATAAGTATGTCTTGAAAAACGTAATTGCCACAATAAACCAATGAAATTAGCTTGTGTCTTTTCAAGTTAATCTTCGTATCAGGGTGCAGGCTTACATAGAACAGAGTAAGTCCTTTCAGTGAATTTGCAATGAATTGCAATAGTAAAACACTGATAAAAGTTTTGGACTTTTTTTAGTTGGATGGTAACACTGCCCAATACTTCTTATGTTCTGTAACAATATCAGTTGTTTGCAAACGCCTCAGCTTGGTTTTCTTGGTTTTTTTGGTTTTTTTTTTAATTCTGTAACCCCTAAATGAGATAATATCAGTGATTTAATTGACTTTGAGTCATTGTGGTTTGGCCATCTTACAGCAGCCTAGTTTTCCCCTTTTTTTAACACTCAGAGCAAGCCTAAATTTGTGAAATACAGGTCGGGCTCTATAGCATGAACCAGTTTTCTCAATACTAAGCATGTGAAACATGGAGGATATGAGCAGTCATATCCCAGTCTCTGTTTCCAATGAGCTGAGAAGATGAGTGTTAAACTGAGATGTGCACTGCATAAGGTGGTTGTAGGAGTCAGCTTCCGCAAAGCTGCTGCTCTGGGCCTTTGTTCACACAGACATTAGACATCCTTTGTTTTGCCCCTCCTTCTCTTCTTCAGCAGTCATTCAATGACAAGCGTAAAAAGAACCTCTTTTCCCGAAAATTTCCCTTCTACAAGAACAAGGACCAGAGTGAGCAGGAAACCAGTGATATTGACCGTAAGTATGTGGCATTCCATGGAGAGCGAAGCGCAGTAGAAGGGCCTGCTAGACTGCACTAGGGTGTTACCATGGAGACAGTTTCATGAGCTGCAACAGGCTGAGGAACTCGTGGTGCCAGTGGCAAACCAGGCTACAAAACCAGTGCAAACCTTTGTTTGCTGTGAAAAATCAAACTTAACACAAGAGTATCCCAGTTTGGAATAAACTGGGCAATACTGTTAGCTAACGGGAGGAGATAACTGCCTTCCAGTGCTGTCAGTGATGCTGCACTGTTGCTGACTGGAGAAGAAGGCAAAGTATTAATGAAAGTATAAGGGAGCTTACCAGCTTCTCAAATCAGTCCCTTTAGACTGGTTTTTCAAAGTCATTGATTCTAATTTGATTTTCCTAATGAAGAGAGGTTACTATGATTTTCATTGTTCTTGCCAGCAGTTAAAAAAAGTGTATTCTCAAAACGTAGTTGCATAAATTTGCTAATTCAGAGCAGGTTCAAAACAAACTGTTCTCTGCCATTTGCATTACTGATTGCACTTCATGTGCCAGTCAAGTCAAATTCTATAGACTTATTTTGCCCTGTGATGTTCTAGGAACTGTCTCCTGTCGTAGCGCCAATTTTATATATTACTGACAATTATTTTCTTTGTGATTGTCTTTTTATTGCTTGCCCTCTGGGGACTACTCTGCAGGAGGTCCCTGACGACATGGGATCAAAAGGCCTGAGTAAGTGATCAAAATACTCCCAAGTTATTTTAACCTCCATCTGAAAAATTACTACTTTTTTTTTTTGGACAGATCTCTTTGAGATTGGTGCTCTACTGGCATAAGGAGGTTGACTAAAACTGGTTCATAAGCTTTTCCTAGTTTGTAATCTTTTGGAGTTTTTGCTTTCAGGAACATGTAAAGTTTATGTGACTGTCATATTAGATTTTTTTTTGTTTGTTTTCAGAAGCTTACCAGTGCTTTCTTGTTTGTCCTTAACAGTACTGTGTTTTTAATTTGGTGATTATTTTTTCATGTTACTTATATCTTGTCCTCGTATTTTTATTATTTAAAAATAACCTTATGGCTCTTTACAGTAATAGTACAACCATTGCTGTGCTACTTTAACTAGTAACAGTTTTCACTCCTCTCTCTAGGTGACTGATGTTTACAGCTACTTAAGGCAAACATAACTTTTCCTTAACAAATGCCATGAGAGTTTTTCTATTTTGAACACTTCTGATGCTTTTAGACCAGGTGAAGGGCTAATAAGGATGACTTGAAGCACTTCTTGTATTTCTATTTGAATCCAGTCAGATTCAAAAGTTGCTGCCTACTCTTAGCAGAACTGTTGGTGTGTACACACCCCACCACTAAATGTATTAAAATGACCAATAAAAAAAGCCAAGACCTTGCTTTTATCACAGATATTAAATACATACACTGTTAGGCACTTATGCAATAGGAAAAGGAGTCTCTAAAGGGATGTGGCTAAGGGTCATTAGGGATAGCATTACTTCTCAAGGCACAACTTTAAGGCACAGTGTTTGTGAAATTCCTTGTAAGGGCCAGTGTACTTCTGTACCTGTCCTCAACTGTGCAGTAGAAATTCCACCAGCTGTAACATTCATTTCTCAGTTCTGAAATGGCTATTTTCAAAGGAATTCTTGGTCTAGACCAGAAAACCTTAGCAACCTTTATGGCCTTATGGTTTAGAACCTAAAATCATAAGCAGCCTTTATGGCCTGATGATTATACCTAGTTTGAACTATGTAATATGGTCCAGAAATATCTCTAGATGATTCTGTTCTATAAACAGAACATGTTTCTTGTCTGTTTTTCAGCACAGACTTTTTAAAACTGCCTTATCACACATAATCCAAGTTGTGTTATATGCTACACTATATTTCCTCTAACACAATCCAGTATTTTCTCTACAAGAGATTAATGTAATCAATAAATTGCTTGCATAAAAGATGAAATGCACAATCCCAAGGTTTTTACACAACAAAATTCATCCTGAAGTGAAAACTTGAAAATGCAGGGTTACATGTGAATTATGAATTAGTGTACTTTTTGTAATCTTATTTTATGTGCTATTTAATGTTTTTCTTTTTATTAACATCAATTCCTTTCATATGAAATTAAGCTTGATCCTGAGAGCTATGAGAAGTACGTTAAAACTTTTATATGCAGTATGTATTGATTTCAGCACTTTGATATGAGTATTGTCTTTCATCTGGATTATTTTTTTGTCGATTTTCTTTCTGTTTGACTCATGCCATTGGTGTATGTTCCTTATTTTTTCCCATTGTGTTGCAATTTCAGAGCATGTAACCTCTAATGCCAGCGATAGTGAAAGTAGTTACCGTAAGTGTTTTTAAGTTCTTTGTTTATTCAGAGCCTTTGTTTTGCAGCTCTTTCTTTGGTTTTGTTTGTCTGTCTTTTCTGGGTATTTACATGTTAAATAGAACTTCCCAGTCAGCTTCAGGAGAAATCTGTATTTGTGTATTTGGTGGAGTACTGCAAATTGTTCCATGTCTTTGTTTTTAAAAAACTCCCTAGAATCGCTGCAAACCTCCTTTATGGATATTTTTTATTGTTGTCTGTGATTTTTTTTTTAGTTCAGCTTAATTTGAATCTAATTTTTTAAAAAATTACACAAGCTAGCTAGATCTGTTAAATTTAAATGTAAATTCAATGCTGACAAATATAATTATATGTAGCTGAGCCTTAATACTGGAAGTGTAACCAAACTGTGTAATCTGTTAAATAACGCTGTAAGTACCTAAAGTTTTCTACAACTGATACTCAGATTTAATATGTATATACTTCAATGAAAGTACAGATAAGCAAACATGTATTTACCCTTGCTTTCAGCTCATTTATTTTGTCAAGTGTGGGTGCTTAGTATGAACTGTCTTCAAAGCATACGACACACATTCAGTGCTGGAGTCAGTTTTGATAAATCAGCATGCTGGTTCTCTCTTTCTGGAGACAAAGTGTCTTCTAAATGCCACACTCAGTTTGCTTTTACCCCTAGCATAAGCTCCAGTCATGGTTACTATTACCCCAGCTGCAGCAGCGCTCTGTGCTCATGCTGGGTAATAGGCTGCATGGTGCTGCTCTGCTGTGCTTGGACATGTCTTAAACCACAGCAAGGACTGGAATCCCACTGTTCATTCCCAGTGAACAGCTCCCCAGTAAGGTTGCAGTCTAGACCTGGAAGCCATGGTAGAGCAGAGCAGGACAAGAGGAAAGTGGAGGATTTGAAGAGAAACACGAAAAGAAGGAGCAGTGAAAGTCATGCAGTGGTTCAGTGCTCAGCTCCTGGCTGCCTGCTGTGTAATGGGCACTGCAGAAACACCTAATTTATGTCAGGATAATAAGGAAGGTGGTTCATTAACAGATATATTTGTTGGGCTATCGATCTTTTCAGAGGTAATGAGCCACATACTTTCTTCCAGATGATGACACTGAAGGAGAGAATGTATAAACATGTATGCAAAATGCTGGTGGTGTTGCAGACTGTAATTGAAAAGAAACTAATGGAGGGAGGCATCTGTGTTCCCTGAGAATAACACAGAATTGAGCACATGTGGAAGTTGCCTTTGATAAACAGCTAAAACAGTTTTTATCGTTTTTAATGACACACCATTAAAACTATCTAACTGTCTATTTCTTCATAAATTTGCTGTTTCCCTCTCTTCCCTCACTTCCAAGGTTTTTCTGAGAGCTAGCTTCATTTACATTTAAAGCTCGTTATTGGTACTACTAGTTAGTTTTTTACTTTATTGTTACTTGAGAAGCCATGATTTTATTATGAATGTCATGGATTTGTTTATCTCAATGTGTAATTCCGAGCACTTTTTATTAAAATATTCTTTTAATTTCTTCTTACTGCTGTCTAATATGAAAGTTATCTTGATTACAGATGAGTACGGGTGTTCAAAAGGTTCATTCTATTAATACTAATTTTTCCAAAGTATTGAAAAGCAGTGACAATATATACTTTTTGCCCTCAATCAGGGGATGCTTTTTACTTATTCTTATCTCTTTAGTAGTTTGCATAACTATCCTTTGACCTTATAGCAATGTGACTTCTCCAAAGAAGTATCTAATTCTATGTGAGCTGGATCTTTCATAGATGAGTTGATAGTTGGTGATTCCCTATTCCTCTCCCTAGCCTAAAAAGGGTTCTGAAAGTATATACTGTCCTTCTAAAATCCATTTGCATGAGTAACTTTTTGAGATATTAAAATGTACAGGTTGCATGGTTTTGTGTCTGTCTTAAGGTATTCCTCACTTGCAACAATTCAGGAAATTAAAGTCTTCCTTGATGTATTGATGTAGGACAGTTTGAATGCAAATTTATTGAAAAATAAGAGAAATATTTCTGTTAATGAAATGGTAACATTTCGATTTAAAATATCCTTTTGCATTTTCTTTGAAATAGAGAATAGCTGTATAGAAGCTCTATATACATTTATAAAAGCCTTCATCTGCCTTCTGTTTCTACATAAACTGTGGTGTAGCCTTGGCACGTTCCTTTGCCTGTGTTAAGTATGGCTTATGAACATCAAAGAATGTTCCAAAACTAGACAAGTGAAATATTGGAGGACTGTATTTTCTTCAGTTGAAAGCAATGTCATGTAATTTGAGCTTGTGTCTTCAGAATTATAAATTCTCTGCTGTCACAGTTAATTTTTAGTGATTTCATTGAAAGAAATTTTACTCAGAGATATCATGTTAAACTAGAAGTAATCTTTTAGAGAGATGGCAACTGAGGTATATTTCAAATGCTTTCACTAACATTTAAAAAGCCTACAGCTGTCAAAATTCAAGATTCAGTTATTTTAGTTTCATTCACTGCTAATGTGCTTCCTGGAGCTGAGAACAATCCAAAGCATTATTTGCTTTCAACTTCGTCTTTAAAAATTAATTAAAATAGTAGTCGTTTAGTATATACATTCATACCTTTCTTGGTAGAATTATAGTGGCTGAAGATGTTTATGGAAATGCCAATTCATGATCAGGTTAACAGAAGATCTGTACACCTTGACATACACGGTTTCCAGCCATGTATAAAGATGGAAGAATGTTCTTGTAAATGCTGGCTGCAGAGTGTGGGGAGCGTTCCCAGTGCAGGTGGCATTGCTCTAGCAGTGAATGACAGCATGCATGCATTGCCTCCAGGACTCGTGGGAACAGCACCTCAGCAATGCTTGAAAATTCTTCTCGTGCTGGATGTCAGCTTGCCGTGGCAGCGTACAGCAGGACTTATTTCTGCTCTCTGTGTCTTATGCTTTAAAGCTCGGTGTTTGGCTTAGCTGTGTGAGTTCTAGAATTCATCGCTCTGAAAGCTGTCCCTCATCAGTATCATTGTAATGCATATTGCTGGGCAGTGTCTGTATCATCACAGTCCATGGAATGACTCCCTTGAAATATGTTCCTTTAGGAAAAAAATGTATTGATGTGCCTTTGCCTTTACATTTTAGGTGGCCAGGAGGAATATGTGTTGTCATATGAACCAGTCAATCAACAAGAAGGTTTGTAGATCTTGCTGAGTATGAAATAATCTGAATTGTTAGAATGCTTTGCATGCCCTTATGTACTAAGCACCAGGATAAACTTCTTCACCCTTTTAAAGTTGAAACTTAATGATATTCAAATGAAAAAATCATAAAGGCATAAATTATTAAATAAAATCTCTGAATTATTTAGTGCAGAATCCAAAGGTGTGTTACTTCAATAATTCTTGTGTGGTTTATACTGTGGAAGGAAAGTACAGTATGCTTAAGAGTTTTGTCACTGAGAACCTCATAAATTATAGTTTTCTTCTGTTTCACATTGCTTTAGCATTCTCACTGTTTCTATCACAGCAAAAAGCATGTGCATAGATCATTTGTCTATTTACCAACCTCAACTGAAATGTCTCTAATCAGTCTCCCATTTCTGTATGGTTTTCTTATATGGCCAGTTTCATTAATAATTGCCAAGGGATTTTTCCCAGGGGAAAAAAAAAAAGTAAAATTTAATGAAATGGAAATCACTAGGAGAAAATATTTTCTCACACTTGCATTTAAAAAAATTGTTTTTTACTGATTTCCAGTGGAATGGTTTACCCTCACCAGAGGGGCTCACAAAGGGAGAAACAGCAAAGATGTTTGTTACTTAATTAATAAGTTAATAGATACTGGATTCAAGACATTCTTATGAATGTAGTAATACAATCAAAAGGAAATAGCTCTGAGACAAATTAAAATATATTTAATAGGCCAAACTTTAATTCATTGATACTTATTTGTGTAGACAGATTGAACCTAAAATTAAAATTTGTACTGCTGAAATGACACGATTGTGGCAACATACTTAGGCATTATTGTCTTAAAGGTTCTTACAGTGTGATTAGACATAATCTGCTTAAACTTAATTTTCAACCAAAATCCCTTTGTTATAAATAATTAAACTACTTTCAAAAGGTACTACACTTAATTTTGTAAGGGTGTTAATTGCAGAAACTATTTATATTTGAGTCATTTTGTGAGTGCTTAATTGTGGCCTTAGAGGAAAAGAAACTTCTAACACAGACACAGAATTTTATGAACTGTGCTGCTGCTTAGGTGCCTCTTTGAATTGAAAAGGTTTTCAAACCTCCCCTCTTTCATTTTTCCATTAGAATTTATGATGTTAGTTTTGTGAGAAGGTTTTTTTTTCCCCAAAGGCTTCATAATTTAAGACTCATTTTTAATCACTGAGAATGGTGATTTGAGAGTGAAAGTCTAACATCCTACTATGACTATGGTATTGAGTGATGTTCTTCCGTGTGTTTTTATTCTCTTTAGAAGTACATATTCTTTAAAGTATTAAGATCATTGCTATGTGAGAGAGCTTATTTTGATGAACTTCTAAAAGTTAACAGTCGTATGAAATACAACTGACATTATTCCTTTATGTTTATTAGTCAGTTACACTCGACCTGTGATTGTTTTGGGACCCATGAAAGACAGAATAAATGATGACCTGATCTCAGAATTTCCAGACAAATTTGGCTCATGTGTTCCACGTAAGTCTCAGCAAACACTAAAGCAATTTTAGATTAGATTTTTCTCTTAATTTTTATAGACATCCTCTGTACATTGGGTTAAAAAAAGTTAATATATTGTTTAAACTTTGTATACCGATCTTAATATCAATCTCTTTGTGACAATTTTGCAGTATAAATGGGAAGCTTTTTGGATATTGTCAGGAAAAAAGTCACTGTTTTTTGTTTTGCTTTAAAAACGACTTTATATTTAAAGATACTACCAGACCAAAACGAGATTATGAGGTGGATGGACGTGATTACCATTTTGTCACTTCTCGAGAGCAAATGGAGAAGGATATTCAGGATCACAAATTCATTGAAGCTGGCCAGTACAATAATCATCTTTATGGAACAAGTGTCCAATCAGTGCGAGAAGTAGCAGAAAAGGTAAATCAGTGCCACTTTCGTTCATTTGCTGAGGTGATGATATGCCTGTGCTGACAGGGACAAAGAGAAGAACGGCACGAAGCCATCAGGAGCATTCTGACTTTCAAAGGAATTTGTGTAAGACTAGAAACAAAGTGTATTGTCATAGATGCATTTAGGGAAATAATGAAGCTTTGGAATAATGACAGCATCATGATTAAATTCTGGAAAAAGAGCAACCATAATGTGCCCTCTCATTTAAAGAGAATATAGGAGCAATAACTGGAATTATAGGCTAATTAGCCTAGCTCACATACACAGATCATTAACTAATGAAGAGTAGGGCTGGTGAAGTTAATTAATATGAGGATCCTTTTGACATAGACCTGTGCAAAAGAAAACTGTTGCAAAAATGTTCTTCTTTGTGTCCTCATGGTTTTAGCTAACAAAGGGAAGAGAGTATATGTAAAGAATTCAATTTTAAAAGTATTTTTTCCATAACTGCCCATAGGTTTTGAAGGTTAACCTTACTGTTTCTATCCCAAAGTGATTTGAATTAACTATTTATTGCAAATTCTAATTATTTCTAAAGTCTTACTGAAGTTAACTTGATCTGTCTGAAAAAAAAAGTGGAAAAAGGGAAGTGTATTTCTGAGAATAAGGTGCTTATCTTAAAGAAAATCGTGTGGTGAAAATTTTTTGCAAATGTTCCATGTTGAGTTGATGAGTGTTGTTCTGCTGCTGACAAATCCGGTGCATTTACAGTAGCCAATATTCTCTGATCTCTGTGAGAGAAGGGCCAGCTGTTTTCTAGGTGGGAACTCACAAGTGGGGGCACTGTCAGTCTGGACGTGCAGAGGATAAGTGTGGGGAGTAATCCATGTGCCACAGGGCTGTAGTTTAGTCCTCTGGAAAACTCAGTAGCCCATTTTGACCACATGGGTGAGCATTGCTATTTCTGGCAACTGAATTTACTGCAAGCAAAACCAGGGCAAACACAGTGAGATTCTGTGGGGCAGATGATGTTTTCTTCTCCTGTCGTTGTCACCATATGGAATGGAACCTGGCCCCGTGGGATATAGTGAGAAAAGGAAAGAAAAGAATATTAATTACAGAATTGTTCAAGTAAATGAACAATATTTTGTATGGGAGGCTGAACAAAGCTGTGAAACTATCATATGTGGTTAAATGATGAAATTATTGAATAGCTTAAACATTAGAAATCTGTTGGCAGTTGCTTTACTTGGTAGCACAAATACAATCCTTCAGTTCCATCCTGGATCTGAAATTGGCTCTGTTCTTTTGTCCATCTGTTGGGATTAGTAAGGTACAAAATTGCTATGAATCTTTCATAAATGGACACGAAGAACAAAGTATTTCCAGATGTCTCCATACAGTCAAATCTCTTGCACAGGCACCATGGGACTTTGGGTAGATGCAGCAATTTCTGAGTTGCAGCTGACATTATTTTCCTGAGAAACAATGGCCTGTCGTTCAGAACTGTACTTCAAAATCAGGGGCTGCAAACTGGTTGATCTGAAATTATTCCCATCCTTGTATTCTTTTCCATCTTGTTGAAAAGATGAGTCTTTTCAGTGGGTTTTATTGCTGGAATGTAAAAGACGATTTCCAAGTTTTTTACAATCAGTTAAGGAGAAGACAGAACAGAAGTGACTGCTATTACCCCAAAGAACCAGAAACAGTTTTCTTAAAATAGCCTCCAGTTGTGTTCATTTGCCCATGCTTCCAGCTGATCCCTGTCTCTCTCATTTCCTTACCCACAATGGACACAGCTAAAGATGCTTTCTGATGTTTCTTTTTGTTCAGTTACAGAAGGCACTGGCTGCTGTGTGGTGCTTCTCAATCAGATGCAGTGCAATGAAGGAACTAAAATATATAAAACATTATTCTAAATGCACTGTGCAAAGAGCAAAGTAGCTTCCCTGGGTGAAAACATGCTTGTAGCAGGATGTACTTGTGTTTCTTTTCCTTGTCTTTCAAATCTTCACTTGAAAAAAAATTTCATATCCTCACAACTGTGTCTCGAGGCCACAGTTAATGCACATTCATTGTTGATTTGGAATAAACTGTCATGATTTTATCCTGTAAGGGCAGCACAGGTACTGTGCTGGCTCTCTAGCCTTCCACCCTTTGGCTCCTGGCTTAAGCTGTTGGGCCAAACACAGCAAATAGTGTTTTACTTGGTCCTTTTTAATTTTTTAAATAATGCTCTTAATTCTCAGTTCTTAAAGCATGTGCCACATTTAAAGACATGGACAGATCAGCACATATAAAATACTCTGCTAGGACATACAGACACCTTTTTTAAATGTTACCAGTTGGCATCCAGACCCACGGACTGGATCTGGGAAACAGCTACCATCAGCTGAAAGCAAACAGACACACATATTGTTCATGTAGGAAGAACACTTCTCTTTAAAAATTCCTGAAATAAAATTCTGATTTTGTTGGGAAGGGGATTCAATGTAAATGATCCTAGTTATTTCTTCTGCCAAGAAGCAGAAGCATGTCAGTAATTTCAGACATTCTTCCAGGAGTGATCTCTCAGGAGTTCAGGAATAGTGTTGTATGATATGAGTAATTGGTTATGAGCATATTGGTTATATGGTACTTGTGGGTTTGTATCCTGGCTCACAGATTTCTCCAATGCACACTGGTGTCCTGATAAAGAAAAAGTTTTTCTTAATGTAGTCACCCAAGAGTGGTTTTCTGTTCTTCTTCCCCTGTACTCTTCTAAAATGACAATATGCAAAATTAATCCTATGTTGCTCAGAAAGGAAAGAAATAAAAATGTGTGAGGTGGAAATGAGCATATCTGAGATGAAAGGAGCTGAGAACAGGAGGAGCCTTTGAGATGAAGCTGGAAATTCTTTTTAGTGGGAGAATAAAGAGGAGGAGGAAGGCAGCCTTACCACACTGTCTTCCAGCTGCCCAAGGAATGGTCAAGTTGTATTTGTTTCACAAGAGATGAATGATAAATCAACACAAATAAATTGCATTCACCATCTCCAATGTGGTGTTTTTACTGGCTGGTATCTGGGAGAGGAGAGGGCTTGTGTGCACATGGTGGCATATTTCCCTGCCAGCAGGGGTGGGCACTCCCTCAGGTGTGCCAGTTAAGTCATCTGGCCCCTCTCTAAACCGCATCTGTGACATGGCCACCTCCCTAAAGCATTCTCAAATTAGTACCAAAACAAAGCCAAATAAAAAACTTTGGTGGTGTGGTTGTAGTCCAGCTGTTCCACTGTACAGTTCTGCATTGCTGATTGGGCTGCAAGCTGGGATGAAGAAAGGAATGAAGAAAGAAAGGTCAGGAACATCTCAAATGATGTGTGATCCAGCAGAGGAGACTGGGGGACCTTGTGCCAAAGGGATGAAATCACAGCATCATTGATGCAAATACTCTCATTTTCTTGGTTTCAGTGGAGACATGTTTTCTCTTCTAAATTATTATGCTATGCCTCTTGTGACTTAAACTTTGCTTAGTGCCATTTTCCTTTCTCTCTCCCTTTTTAGGGTAAACATTGCATTCTTGATGTTTCTGGTAATGCGATCAAAAGGTTGCAGATTGCCCAGCTGTACCCAATCTCCATTTTTATTAAACCCAAAACAGTGGAAAATATCATGTGAGTAAAAGTGAAGTACCTCAGGCTAAATTGTTTGAGACTGTTGTATTTGAAAAGCCAACTGCAAGTTATATGCAGATAATTGTAACGTTTGTGTTTTAAATAATATTTAATTCCCTGAGTTTAATGTTTAGGGACTTTAGGACGAGGCTTCTAATCCAAATTAAAGTGCTTGAAAGCAAATGCCATTGTGTTAAATTCCATGCAACATAATGCCAGAACAGCTCATTTCTACTACAGTCTTTGCTTGGAGTCTTTAGGGTTTAATCCTTTTATTAGGATTAATATTCAAACAGCAGTTTAAAACCTTAAAGACTCCAAGTATTTGATATTGGTTTCAAAATGCTATAATATTTGCACTTTCAGGGAAATGAATAAACGCTTAACGGAAGAGCAAGCCAGGAAGACATTTGAGAGAGCCACGAAACTGGAGCAAGAATTTACTGAACACTTCACAGGTGTGTTTTGCTTGTGACTGCTCACTTGCCAGAGTCTGAATTTTATGGCTTGCTGTAAAAATAGTACTTGCCTAACCACTGAGATAGTAAGCTTTGTTTTTCAGATGATCTGGGATTACTTTGAGGTATAGAGCTATCTTAGTATCTCTACATTGATTTCACTTTGATCAGTTAATTTAAGATAAAAAATAAACAAAAATTTACCGGGAGTTTAATTTACCTTTTAAAAACTCAAAGACTTTCTGCCATTTTCCAACTTCATCAGCAGGTTCTGTTTCCACAGACTTAAACTTTACACTGAAGTACATGAAAAGCACATCCTACTTCAGCTTTGAGGTTACTGAGGTTTGGAAGAGGTGTGGTTGAACTTAGCTGGAGAGAAGATGCTGAAGCTTATGGCCTATTTGCCTTGCAAAGACATTTCTAATTCTTTCTCATGCGCTGTTGTGCTGTGAACATTATGCTTGGCCTATAACAGTGGAGCAGCCTCCTCCCACAGGCAGTACAGCACTGGGCTGCAGATGGGGAGAAGGTTTTTAAGAGATAAGAATGGAATGGTAGGAATAAAAGGGAACAAATTTGCATGAAAGCAAAGCTCAGAAGCAGCACTACTCTGATAATGCACAGAAGAGTGAGTCTGACCTGCCTCCAAAACTGTCTTTCATGCTAAACTTTACTTCTTGGGTGGTTACTGACGCTGAGATTGTGACTATTTAAAATGAAGTTGCTATCTCACAGTGATTGCTCTTCCAGGCTGAAGTGTTGGTAAGAACAGCTCAATCTTTATCTTCATTTTCACCAGACCATATTTTATTCTGATATGTCAGAACACATCCATATTGGCTCATTTCTAGTTAATTTCTAGCCTTGGCAAAAATACATCAGCCAACATGACAGGAAGGAGTACAGATTGCACTTTTAACTGTATAAGGAAGCCTCTTGTCTATAAAACTGGACTCTGTTGTTTGGACCACAAACTCCACGAGTTCCTCTATTTTTTAGCCAAAAGCAAAGGTAGAGCTGGGTAGACATCTCAAGGTCAGCCTGCCTGCTGTGCAGCTTCAGGATAGAGCTGAGTTCACCAGCCTGTGAGGACACAGCCCTGCACTGTCTTGCTTTGTGTTAGAAACACAAAGCTGGGCCAAAAAGAATACTGGAGGATGTGAATTGACTTAGGCAAATTGGAACGTGTGGCTAGGAAAAGGTTAAAAACTCCTCAGTTGTGTGTATATACTTGGTAGGACAGTGGGAGTTCCCTGTCCCCAGGGAAGTGCTTTGTGTGTCCTGCAGTACCACTCTGTGCTTCAGTCCAGCACTGAAACCAGGAGTGTCCAAGGGTGTCTGTTCCTTCAGCAGTCAGAAATCCTCCTGCCCCTCTGAGGGGAGGGAGCAGCCTGGCTTCTGCACGGAACAAGGAGGGATGATTGCTGATTGCCACATTATGTTTTGCAGCTATTGTCCAGGGAGACACTCTGGAAGAAATCTACAACCAAGTCAAACAGATCATAGAGGAACAGTCTGGTCCTTACATCTGGGTTCCAGCAAAGGAAAAATTATGAAAACAGATTTTTATTTTTCATTTTCTAACTGACATCACCTACTACATCTGACGACTCTTAAGCCCTTCCAGTGGAGCCTGCCTCTAGTTCTTTCCAGCGTGGTTCATACCCTAACCATCACATTCTGCAGTTCCCATAATGCTTTACATTTGGTGTCTCTCTTAGTTTAAATGATTTGTATTATTGTGTGTTGTTGGTTTGCCATTTTTTGAACATGACAGTGGAATGGCCTGACCAGCTATTAGTTTAGGGTGGGGGTGGGAGGGAATTGCTGGGTAAAATTCCTTAATGTTTAAGGGAAAGTAACTTTCAAAGATTTTTCAAAAAAGCTTTATAGACATTCTTTTAAAATTTCATAACAATTGAAAGAAAAGTTGTATTCAAGGAAGTTGTAAATTATGAGTAACTTTGCACGCTTAACTTTAATAGCATGGTTTGGTCAGGGCAATCAATTTCAGGTTTTATTTTCTGAGTTCAATCCTATTGTCACGGTATCTTTTTTTCTTTCCAGGCAGTTAGAAAGAAACTTTTAAATTTTGAGTTAGCATTTTCATTAAGTCCCATTACTACTCCTAAAGGGATATTCATTTTCATAATTTCATACGGATATTCTTATAATCTATTTTTTCATTTTTTGCCAATAAAATTGCTAGGGACAAAGATGTGTAATGTTTTTAATCTTCCTCATGAAACACTATTTATAGTGTGTTACAGAAATTCTTTATAGATAATGGTCATCACACTTTTTGAGCCTAAAAATATGTTTAGGTGCTAGGAAACCTTGTATTTTTCAGAGGAATGCCAAATTTGCATTGGCAGTAATTCAGAAAACAGCTGCAGAGATGGTCATTAGGGCAATGAGAGAATGATTCATAGCCTAAAAATGTGTGTGTTCTTAGGGGTCAGATTTTAATGAATATTTTACCCACAATAACTGCCTATTTTGTTATAATAAATATATATATATTAAACTTTCTTTAACTAAACTCTGTAACTATGGGAATTATTTTCTTTACATAGTTGCGCACACGTATAAATATATATATATAAAATATATATTTTTCTTTTACCACCTACTCCTAGCTTTTTGTTTTGAATAAAAATAAAAAAACAAATTAGAATTTACCTTCCTTAATCACGGAAAAATCAAATGGGCTGTGATGGCTGGGCATGAAGTCCAGGGAATATTAGTACAAGAAAAAAATACATGCAAGTTCTCCTCTTTTCTACGCAATTCCGGGTGTTTGTTTTCCCCTGTCCCCTTTGTAATATGCATGTCTTAACCAAAGGGAGAATTCAGAGTCAACGATATATTTTTTTTCTGTACGTGTTTGTCTTGGATTGCACAGGCACAAGATCTTCCATTTGCAATGCACAAACTTCTGTGCTGAATGTTATGAATACTTTGTACCAAAACTTTCAACAATGAAATTCTCAAATTCCCGTATTATTTGGTACCTGCCATTGCTTGTTTGCAACTGATTGTTTTTTAGAGGGATGTATTTATGGCAGTCATGGGCAGTCACACAACCAAATCAGCTTTGGTTTGTAAAGAATTATCAACACTATCCATTCCATTTGTTAGAAAGAGGAGAACAGCTAATAAACTTTATTGTACAATATATTTGTCAAGTGTGTTTTTAATTATGATAAATGCAGGTGTTGTAGCACTTTAGAATAATTGACTGAGACTTTAAACAGAAATCAGGTGTTAGAGAAACACTGGGGGCCACACTTCGGCTGCTGAAGTTCCTGCATTAAAGGCAGGTTTAAACTTGTGACACAATTACTGCTGATGTTACGTGGGATGCTAGTGCAGCTTAAGGAAGTTAAAGCTGCTGCTGCATGCCCCAGCAGAGCTTCTGGTTTTCAAGATCTGGGCAATCGGGTATGCTGCCTTTCTGAGAATTCCTGCCTGTGAAAGTGCATGGTGTACTGGATTGATGATGCAGCTTTTGATAAACAATGTCATATGTTTTTAAGGCAGCTAGAAGTGTACCGTTGTCTCCCTCTTTGAAAGTGACTGATTGTTTGAGGTGTCTTGTGAGACATCTTAAAAGAGTCTTAAAAAAAACCCCAGAAGGATATGCGTCTCTATCAAATCTGCAAACACATCTGAGATCTCTGTATTGCATACCCTTCTTTTAACCTATTTTTTCAACCCATCAGAAAGAGCCTGTTCAGCTGAGGAGGTCGGTGAGGAATTGCTCTTTCATATGTTGGAGTGTCTGAGTAGCTGTCACCGAACTTTGCCCCCAGGCACTTGTCCTATAGTAGCCAGGTGCCCCCAAACCCTCCACTCTGACTGAAGTCCACAGCAGTTACCTTGCACAGTTGTCATGAGGGAGTGAAAACAAGTCTTGGATCAAGAAATCCCAAAGGACTCTGGAGTATTTGCTTTGCATTTTTAGTTTTGTTTGTTTCAAATGTTACCTTTGGACACTGGCAGATAAGTTGATTCTGAGAGCCCTGATGCTCCTTGTTGTCTTACCTAGTGTAATAATGAGGGTTTTGCATTACTTAGTGTTTCTCTGGCTCTCATTTTTCCAGCATCGGGTGCTGATACATCTTTTGATTCTTGGGTACGCTTCTCTGTATTTTAGAGTTATGTTTTACAATATGTGTATTTTGCTACAGGCTTCTAATTTAACAACTAGAGTAATTAGGAAATCCAAATGGCATCACACTGATGTATTACCACTCTTTTTTCTGGCCCAGTGAAGGCATTGTGGGTTTTCTTCTTGCCTGATAACCCAACTATCTGTAATTACTATATAGACACGTGCTTGATGAAGTATTTGTTACCCTGTGTTGTTATTGTCAGTTATATTATTTCCTTGTTGACATTTTTGCTGAATTGTGCTGAAAACTACGTTAAGAAATTTAATATCTCCTTAAAGTACAGATACTTAGAGTTAAAAATTAAATAGGAACATTATCTAAATTCTGGCAAACTCTGCTCGTGTGATTGTTTAGAGGGGGCTGTGTTTGGAATAGACCTGTACAAAAAGGCTGCTCCTCTGCCTTCTGAACCATTCCCATAGAGGATCCAGCGGAGAGCCCTGGCACTGGGTCCATGTCCTGCTAATCCTGCCCTTGCATTCTTAAGCAACTGTGGTACTAGGATTGTTGGTCTTGTCATCTGTATATGAATGTAAGCCCTACTGCAAACATCAGGGACAGAGGGCTTCAGATGGTTATCTGGCCAGGAGGAAGGGCACAGGAAGGATCTGAGCAATGGGTCCTTGAGAACATTTGGAAATACTCCAGTGGTACCAGGTTATTCTTTAACACTTTAGACAACAAAAGGACGATTAATTCCAGATTGTGTAAGGAGCCAAGAATCAGAGTTCAGCCATAAGGTTTTGTTTGGGAAGAACGTCTGGAGGGATAATTCTCTATTTTTTTTAAGGTTGTCTTACAGGTGTTAGTCAGAGTTGGAGCTAGCATCCTGCCCACGTGCAGTCAGGTAGCTGATGAGAGTTGGAGGCATCCTGCCGTGCAGGCTGGTGGGGGATGCACAGAGCTGCTTGGCTCATGCCCTCCCTGGGTGTGAGGACTCACACCACACAGCCCTTCTGTTTCTGAGCAGCACTCAATGACGTTTATCTAAACAAAGAGTTACAGGCAGCTGCAGTTCATTGAATAATAAGAAATTAATAGATGCAGCACAAATGAGGGTTGCTCTGTGAAGGTTACGCTAAAATTCACAGCAGTTTTTAACAGATCTACTGTCAGCAGTTTTGATTTTCTGAGAGAGAATCCTTCCTGGGCCTTCTCTTAAACCTTAAAATAAGCCAGAATGATTCAGCTGCTTTATAGCAATTGCTGTTAAATTTCAGGAAATGTGCACTTAGTATGTGCTGTACCACCTGTAGAGTGTACAGGCTTTGCTGTTGTCAGAGCCTGGGCTTCTGATGATGGCTTTAAGCAATTTGTGACAATGCTGAGAACGTGGCATCAAGTGACTGTCTACTCTGCCAGATAAAGTGCTTACCTTGAATATCCTGCAGCTTCCTGAGCCCCAGGTATAGGGAATACACAGGATGAATACACATCCCTGAGGATGTGGTTCCACAGCCCTGCCCCACCCCTGTGTGCCGGTGTGTAGCAGTTCATTGAATGAAGTCTGTGGGTGGTGCCAAGGCAGTAGCGACCTCATTGGTGCCTCAGATATGTTGCAATTTCCAGGTCTGATGTTTTTTTCCAAGTGTACAGGCGGTGTGAAGAGAGGCATGCTTTCTTTTCCTGTGGTCATTACGAGGTGACGCATGCCGAGGTAAGCAGGGCTTGTTGTTGAACAGAGTGCATCGGCAGTTGGATGCAGCTGATTTTCACCTAAGACCAGGCTGGAGAGAGCACTCTTGCAGGAGCCTTGATCTCTGGGAGTTCTGAAGGCTGAAAAAATCACAGATCACAAAATTTTCACCATGAAGAGCTCCAGAAATGTTTTCTATCTTCTCTTCTTTCACGCTGGTAAGTGTCCTCCGAAAGCTTTTGCTGTGCCATGGGAACTCTGTGTGATGTGAGAGAGCAGGAGGAAACCAGAACCACTTCAGAGCCAATCTCATATGGCCAGGAAAATAAAGAGAAGGAAGTCATAGAAAAGCAGTAGAAAAGGCTGTATTGAACACCATGTATATCTCTTCACTCATTGGTGTCAAATGTGTTTCCCCAGCACTGAATCAGTTTCTGGTTCAGTGGTGTCTGTTTTTCACAACAGTGAGCAGGTCTATGACACTTACTTTGTAAAAATAGAAACAATTGCTTTATCTCAGTTCTCATGCTCTGTGCAACATGTTGGCTTTTTCCTGTCACTCCCAAATTGTACTGGGGAGTGCTTTTCATTTCACCAGAGCTGTAGGTGCTGTTTCTGAAGCACTCTTCATTTCTTCAGAAAACAAGTGATCCTAGTTAATTATTTTCTTTTTTTTTCTCCCATTTTTTTTCTGTTGAAGACCCTTGAGACTGTAGTAGTAGCTGTACAAATAGCCATTTGATGGTACACAATGTAGTACCATTACTTTGAAGAGTTATTGTGATGTTTGTCAGTGATAGTTATGGTTGTGTTAGGACTCTGAGCATATTTCAATTGGAAGTTGCCAGCTTCTGCCATTTTAAGCTTTATATATATATATATATGTTTATGTTTATGTTTATGTCTATATATATACTGATATACAGAAGGGCCAAAATTGAGAATTAACTTGGGTTCAGACACTGACCTGATGTTTTAAGCTGGTTTTCCTGGGCAGTAGGAGGAGAGGCTAACTGCAGGCCTTGTCTGTGCTCAAGCCCATTTCAGATGGGCTATCTTACAAGCAAGGAGCCAGGATATTGCCCAGATCTGACTTTCCTCTAACAACAAGATTTAGCAATTTGGAAAGGGACCAATAAAGGCTTGTTTTGATGAGTGAGGAAGAAACCATGGATTCATGCTGTTTCACTATTTTGGCTGAAATGTAGAACTAAAAGAATTTTACGTTTCAGGTGTATGGCTGATGATTTTTTCCTACTTTTATGCTTTACCCCCTGTGTGTCTGGATGTAAAATCAGAATGATGAGGCTGAAAAATGGCACTTGGCATACATACACACTGAGAGGCTGAGTCCCCAGTTTAATTTCTCTTTGCTTATGTTTATAAAAAGAAAACCCCAAAATGAAAAAGAGAATTTTTCTTCTAATCCCAAGGAATTAATGGTGAAAATTTCACCCCAACAGATGAGGTAGTACAAACATTAAGTTTTTGTGAGGTGTATTTTTACCATGACCTGTTGTAGCTTTCTCCCAACCCTCTTGGTTCTCAGAATTCCTGCAACTCAGAGGTGGGCAGTTGTTTCTCCCTCTGCTGGCATATGCTGCCATGAAAACTTCCTGTAAGCTTTCCAAATCTGACTTAGTATTTGTTGACAGCAGTAGGGTTGGCTCTGTGTCACAGAGGAACAGCGAGCCAAACCCAGTGTTTCACTATTGGGTCTTTTGGCATCAACAGTCTTGTTTAGTCTGCAGGCACGAAGTCAGATGTGCAGGGAGCACTATCGGGCACTAGTGGAGTCATTTTTAGCTTGTGCAGTCAGATGTGGCATCTCAGCTGCATGGCACTGGGGGGGAAGTAGAGGGCCACTTAGAGGTATTAGAAAACCACATGATAAATGGTTTACAGCAGACTCCAGCTTAAAAATGGAAATTGTAGGCAAGCAGTGGGATATTGTGTCCCTGCTTACGAAAATGACGGTGCCTGTTTGTCCCCCGCCTGCATTTCCATTTCACCGCACTGTCTGCGCACGGTGACCTCTCCCTACAAAAGCAACCATGTGTTTGTAGCTTTGGCACTTAGGAAGGTGACGTTTGGGGCTGCTGAAAGGCACCTTTCTTTGCTAATTAATGGAAATCTCCACTACTCAACTTGAGTCTTTTCATTCATGGCTCTGCCCTCCCCTTTTCCTGACTGTGGTTACGATCTCTTATGAAAGACTGTTTTGAAGGGCCAAGTTTACTTTTCTAGTTTTCATAATAAGCCTAGTGGCAAGGCGTTTGAGCAGCTAAGGTTGCTTTTTTAATTCAGACCAATAAGGGCTGGTGCAGGACTCCAGATATTAACTAGCAATACTCAAGACAAGTCTTGAGTATTGGATGATCTCTTTGGATGATTGAGATTGGATGATCTCTTTGGTTTTGTAGCATATAATTTTAAATAATAGTTTCACATGGTTTTAGTTGATTATGATGGTGTATTCTGCAAGGTGTTTAAAATAGTCTGATGCCCTGACCTATTCCTGTATTTCAGAAATACTGACCTGTATTTCTTACGTCAGAAACAAATGCCACTGGATTTCGGTATCTGAGTCTGATCTTGTGGTCAGTCCAAAAACACTTCAGTATTCATGTTAATTGGAATGAAAGTGGGAATCACCTCTAAGGACTCACAGTGAAGTGAGCCCGGATTTTTTTTCTGTTTGTGGCGAGAAGCAGAATGAAAGGTTGTCTCTGCATGGTAAACTCTGTTGCAAAATCTCAGATGGGTTTTGTAATATTTTCTCTTGGTGCTGTGTTTGCAGCTCTCGGCCTGGAGCGTGTCCGGTGGTGCACAGTGTCTGAACCAGAACTTTCCAAGTGTAATGGCATGAGCCAGGCCTTTAGTGACGCTGGCATCCTTCCCCCTCTGGAGTGTACAGCAGGGGGGTCAGCTGCTAACTGTACCCAGATGATCAAGGTGAGCTGTGAATGACACCAGTGTCATCAGTTTGTTTTCTCCATGTGCCTGATAATCCCCAGGCCAGGTGTACTGTTCTGTGGTGAGTGTGTGGCCCTTCAGGCAGCTGAGCCTCTGCTTTCTGGCATTCCTGGCTCTGACAAATCAAGGCGTATCTTTTTTTAAAAAGGCACAGAAGTATACTTATGAACTTGAATGTCAGAATGGCCCCATGTCATCTGTTTGGCTGCTCACATATGGCCAGTCATTAGGAACACAAGCTAAGGTCTAGAATATTTCCTCCCAAATAGTAATCTGAGATTTGGGAATTGTGTCAGATTTATTTAGCAGATATTTAAGAAGGGATGGAGCTGCAAGATGCAGACAGTAGTTAAAGCTGTGCTGCTTAGCCTCTAAGTAGATTGTATTTTGATAAACTCTGGATCAAACTCCCATTTCAGGGTCCTGTTATGGAAATTGCTGTATAAACAGATGAGCTGAGTGTAATCAAATCAAATCTCCCAATACTGAGTACAAGAGAAAGGCAAAGAAGCAAGTGGGGAAGAAGCGAGAGCAAAGGGCAAATCTCTGTATTAAGCTGTATTAATTCAGCTGCCCAGAGTGTGCTCAGCTTTCAAAAAGAGTGTGCCTCTGGGGAAGGCTTTAAAGACTGTGAACATGTGAATTGCAAAATGATGTATGCAAAATAATTCCCTCCTTTGGAGGGAGTAGGAGGTAAAAAGTGGATGTTGGAAGAAGTGTGGGGGCAGGTGATCATGGTTGTCATCACTGGCAGGGTGTGGGGGAAGGGAAGGCTGGCTGGCTGTGCTAATAAAGAATGTTCTTTGTAGATATGCCCGAGAACCAGGTTTCTGTGGAGATGCAGCCTGTCAAGGACACGAGGTTCAGAGGAAGGAAAGGAGATCTGAAAGAACAGTTTGAAGGGAGATGAGGCTGATGATTATGTGGCTGGAAAAAAAAGGAACAGATTTCAAGAACTGATATCTTGTAATTTTTGTCAATGAAGCAGAATGGTTGTCTGACTGCTAAGACTACCTCATTGCCTCTTGATAAATACTGTTCTTGAGCAAGACTGTATTGAAGACTGCTGAGAGCAGACACTGATAGAGATGTGGATCTCACCTTGGAATAGACAGGGCATTGTAATGTCAGATCTTCCCCAAACCACTTGGCTGATTGCTGCATTGCACAGAGGAAGCTGTTAGATTCTGCAAAGCAGATTATATAAAGGGCTGATGAGTGTCTCATTCTGAAATACAGAGCTCACAGAATTGCATTTGCAAGCCATTGGAAATAGCAGGCAGGCAGACAGCATGAGTAAGTTGCTTTCTGATAAAATGAATTTTCACTGTAAGGCTTCAGACAAGACTTTGTTCTTTACATCTCCTTTTTGCTTTTTCCCCCTTTTGTGCTGATAATCTACTCAATATTCAAGCTGGCCTGCTCTGTGTAGGACTGTGTAGAATCCCTGAGCTGGCATCTGCACTGAACTCTGATCCTTGAGGCCAAGAAGGGAGCAGGACACAGTGGCTGAAGGGGCAGATGCTGTTTTGTAACACTGCATAACTTGGACTTAGACCTGTGTATGTGTTAGCACATGGATAAAGGAAAAAACCTTTTTGATTGAAGGTGTGTAAAAATTAAGAAATACCTAAATATTTAACTAGGGAACCTGACAATATTTAATGTGAGCTGAATTTCAGCAGGTCTTTTCAACACTTACGTAGGTAACTCTCAAATGTTGTGACACATAGAAATAAACTTCCTCTGAAAATAATGAAGAGAGGATTACCACCACATGTATACTTACTAAAAATTGTGAGTCCCATGCTTTTGCTAAATTTATTGGCAAATGCTTGCTGAAAAAAAAATGCCCATGCTGCTGTTAATATGTCACCTCAGCAATAATTGTGCATTATTTAAAGGAGAGATCTGTAGCCTGAAAACTACTTCATGTTAAAAACAGCAATAGACCTTTCTCATTTTGTTGTGCTGTTTTTACAAAAGCTGTTTATCAGAGGCTCTGTGTCTAAACTGAGCTCAAAGGTTCTGCTTTGCAGTCAGAAAAGTGCTATTTCCTATGAAACTATGGCCATAAAACATACCCCATGGTTTCTGTGGCCAACCCTTTCCATTTTATCTGCTCTACTTTTGGTCCACCACCAATCCTAGAAGCTCGTTTTGTTCTCCCTGAGGGTAAGAACTTTCTAACTCCCACCTCCTCTCCTGTCAGGTGTCCCTCCTAAACCACAGATTGTATTTGATTCCTACACTGTTCTGTGCTCTGACCCTCACAAGTGGAACATCACATCTAGTTATTCAGAAAGATTGTGTCTGTTCTTTAGGATAATTGCAAATATCTTGCAAATATCTCCCAAGTCCACTTCAGGTTCCCTTGGATTTTTTCAGCTCTCATTCATGAGAGGCAGCTCTCAGGACATCTGTTGTTTCAACTGATTAATGAATATCATCTTTTTTCTCCTTCAAGCCAAACAAGTAAAATATTTCAAATTACATGGCAACTTCACATCTGGTTTAGATGTCAACATCTGCATCTTACCTGTGCTCTCACACGTCTTAAAAAATGTTCAAGCTCTTTATGTGGTTCAGCCTGTGGGAAGCTGCTGTGGTGTGCTGGGCAGTCCTAGCCCTGCCCTGACCATGCTTTGCAAACTCCCAAGGCATGAAGAAACTAAATGACCCCCTCCAGGGCCAAACCAGAGGTTAAGCAAACTGATAAGAAACTTGGAATTAGCTTAGAAATGCAAAATGTCCCACTGCTGATTATTTTCTCAGCAGTATCTTGTCTCGGTGTGAAATGCCCTCTCCTGGCTCCCATGGGTTCAGTACACAGAGAGCTGACTCTGCTGCCAGGGGTGTGTGTGTGCAGCAGTCCTGCTGGCCCTGCTGCTGGGGGATCCCCATCCTGTGCTCTCCAGAGCAATCCTGCAGCTGTAGCAGCATCCCAGCAAGCCTGATGTTACAGTCAGCAGAAAATACCTGCTGTTGCTGGGCACCTTCCTGAAAGTGGATGCCTCAGATTTGTATCCTCCCAGTTTGAACAGTCTTTTTAGACGCTTTCCTCCTTCTCAGGAACCCATTGCCACCTGCTCCCCCACTCACAAAATGCATGTCTGCCTTGTGCTGAGCTACAAAGCCAGCAGGCTCTAAGGGTGCTTTGGAGTGCACTTTGGCATTCAGATTTTGTAGCCCCAAAAATATTATTTTGACCTATCTGTGTATAATCTAAAAATGTATCTATTTTATTTAAATCTTCAAGCTTTGGGGCACTAGCTACATAATGAAACTTCACATTGCTGGGCTTTAAGATCCTGCAGAGAGCTGCAGCATCCATTTCTAAGGTTCCTTTGAACTATTAGGACTGGTGAAGCTGTCATTGTGCAGGGCTGGTTTCTGCATGGCTTCTGCAGGAAGGCAGTTTTGAAGGTCTAAAATCCCTCTTTGTAAGAAAACGCAAATGCATATTAACTGAGGGCCTCTTCTAAATGCATGGGCACTCTGGTTGTTGATAACTGCTGATAATTAAGCTTTAACATGTATTCTGCCCTTGTGTCTGCACAGGATGACTTGGCAGATGCAGTGACCCTGGATGGCCGTTTGATTTTCCAGGCTGGAAGGGAGCATGGTCTGAAACCTGTGGTTGGGGAAGTATATGATCAAGGTATATTCTGACTAAATATCTTTTAGATTACTTAAAATGCATAAGAAAATGCTTGTATTTAGTGCTTGCATTTTATTTGGAGTTTTCTTGAAGACTCTAAACAGTGGGCAGTGGTCAGGTTCCCTCTTGGTTGCTCCTGCCTGTAACAGACTGTTTGGGGAAACAGGAGACATGGCTGTGGCTGAGTCTGTCCTGAAGTATTTAGGTCAGAGTAGCTGTTCCTGTAATAAATTTGTTGGGTTGTTTTTTGTTTGTTGTTTACTGTCTCTCTGCTTTCTGTGTTCTCTCTTCCGTACTTTATAGATTAATGAATTGCTAAGCATAAATCACTAGGTTTATCTCTCTGTCCTATACATTGGAATAATTAGATTTTGTTTTTACTAATGTATGATAACCTGCTGGAAGAAAGAAAGTACTGCTTCTTGTCTGGGTGACCTTAAGCTTTGAGTTTCTTTCAAGGCAGAGACAGTAATTCAGTGGTGACTTGTCATCCTGACCAAGAGCTCAGTATCAACATGTTTGCATAGTTCAGAGCTGGATGATGCCCCCCCCTAACTTTAAGATGCAAGGGAAGGGAGAGCTCTGGAAGCAGTTTGCTGGCAGTGCTGTCCCATCACTCTATTGTGAGATGGAGCTGGATTTGTTTTGTAGCTGGGTCTCAGTGTTACCTGGCCAAAGGCATCTTCAGAAGTGGCTGTTGGGGTCAGTCCATAGGATCTTGGATCACCTGCAGCAGCTCCCCACCCCATTAAACACATCATGACTCTGGTGAGGGAGCTGTACTTTGGCTTCTCAAAACCAAATGGGCCTCAGTATCCAGAGGCTGACTATCTCCATTAGTCAGGCTATGAACTCGAATCACAGAAAAATGGAAGAAATTTAGTTATTTCTGGTCTAAATAAAGTCAGACTGAATGATCTTATGATCACTTCAAGCCCTCACCTCTTGACACTGAGTTGTATTAAACTGTAGAACAAAGATAATGAAATCAGCTAGGATGCTCCAGAGACATCAGTTGACTGCTGTAACAAAATTAGGATCCACTGTGAAATAAGTTATATTGGTTTCAATTCAATCCAAATATATTTAGAGTAATAGAAAATTTCTTTCTGAAAGGAACCTCACTTTCAAAGCAGAGTGACCGCCAAAGTTAGAGCAGATTTTCTGTGGACTAAGACAATTCACACTGAAAAAGTTGTGGGCTACACTGATTCAGAGTCAGCAGGGTCTCAGCAAGGATGTGAACACAGTGACTTCCTTGTGGGCAGAGCAGGCACAAGAGTCCAAAAATCAGTGTATGTCACTGTAATGCTGCTGTGGGGCTACTCAGGTTGCTTCTCTTTCTTCCTATGCTGCAGAGATTGGAACTTCCTATTATGCTGTGGCTGTGGTAAAGAGAAGCTCCAACATCACCATCAAGAGCCTGAAGGGAGCGCGCTCCTGCCACACCGGCATCAACAGGACTGCGGGCTGGGATGTGCCAGTGGGGTACCTCACTGACACCGGGCACCTGGCAGCAATGGGATGTGACCTTCCAAAAGGCAAGGGCTACAGGGCAAAGATCCCTTCAGCAAAGCTCTCCCAGTGGTCTTGGGACCCTCTGTGTGTGTGTACAGAAATGTGTGACTCAGCTGCTGTTGGTTCTTTGACTTTGATATTCCTTGTAGGATTCTAGTGTAGGTCTGATGAAGACTGCAGAGTTTTTGGTTGTTTTAAACTTGGAAACTATCTTTTAAGAAGAAAATAACTTGTGCCTTCTGGATCTTTTTAGAGATGTACTGTGTGGATGTGTTAAAATGAAATTGATCTTGTTTATTCATTGCTAAAAATTCCTCATTCTAATTTTGCATTTAGCTGTAAGTGACTATTTCAATGCAAGCTGTGTTCCTGGAGCAAATGGTGTGAACTATCCCAAATCCCTCTGTCAGCTCTGCAAAGGGGACTCAGAAGGACAGAACAAATGTGAACTAAATTCCCAAGAGCAATACTATGACTACAGTGGGGCTTTCAGGTAAAAATCATGTCTGTCAATTTTTTTATTGCTGTACCCTCTCCGTAGTAATCGTGTTCAGGCCTCACTGACAAGAAATTGAACCTACAGAGCTTCCAGTTGATCTTACTAGAAAATCTATAGTTTTGTTAGGATAGCCATGCTTTTAACATGATTGATCAAAAGTAATTCTTAACCCACTATTTTAGGTATTAATACCTGAATATTAAAACCAAATGGATATTTAGCACAAATACTGGGCAGGGAAAGCCCACTGCTATTTGCTTTGTCCAGCAGCTGTTTGACACAATCTGAGTGTTTCAGCAAGCTTTACTGACTTACCTTTCGCAGTGAAACCTGATGATCCTTGGAGCCTGAGAGCTGAACTGCTGCCCTGCTTGGCTATTCCAGTTATCCCACCTAACTGCTCTGAATTATTGAGTTCCTCTGCCCTTCATTTTTGCACACCAATCTTTATTTTCCTCCTTCCCATCTGTGTGCTGCGTTGCAGCTCCCACTCCCCGAGTCATAGCATTAACAAGGGCAGAATTTGCTTATGAGAAACACTTGCACCTCCTTGTGTATTCCCCAAAGGACTGTGTGACTGCCTTAGACACAGAACTGTCCTGGACGAAGAAGGTCATGGTGTTTGTCCCAGGCAGCACTGAACATGTTGTTCATATTCACCAGATGACAATGATAGTTTACTTCATGCTCCAACAGCCTCTAGTCTCTGCCTTGAGCAAAACTCTCAGCACAAGGAAATAGGTCAGTGTCTGTGGCTGATGGAACGGAGCACAGAGCCCTCGGGCTGTCAGCTGGCAGTGGCCAGAGCACAGGGGTTTTGTAATGCCTCTTTGTGGTTGGATTTATATTTTTTAGGTGTTTGGCTGAAAATGCTGGAGAGGTCGCTTTTGTGAAGCACAGCACAGTGCCTGAATATACAGATGGTGAGTAATCTTGAAGCTTGTTGAAAATGGCTGCAAGGTCTGAAATACAGTGTTTATAAGGACAGTATAATATCAAATCCTTGATGTATTTTGAATTGAGGAATCAGCGAAAAAATGGTGTAAAACAGATGAAATCTGAAAACAGATGTACCCTCTGAGATGTGCACCAGGAGACAGAGATTTTTTTAAAATGCTTGATAGTTTCTGTATAAGATGAAAGGTGGAATCTTAAGCTGCTTCTGGAAAGAGACCTTCAACAGCAGAAACCTCTTTTTACATAGACCTGGACTGTTATATTGCTCCAGCCTGCCATGGGATTCAGTGGAGACTAGGAGAGAGTTAACCTGCCTTATCTGGCACGATGTGAAAGCACCTTGCGCATGACACTGCTTTAATATGTCTGACCCAGGGGAAAAAACCCCCAAAAAATGTTGTATGTGATCCTAAACTAGGGATGGTCTTGATACTGCTGCAGACGCCAGTACAGCTCAGTGCATTCTCACAAATGTTATGGGACTACAGGACCACAGAGATGCACAGGATATGCTGTGCAGTCAGGAATAGTTCAGAGGTGCTCAGGAGATGTGTGTTCTGCTCCACATGTGCAAATAGGGCTTGGAGCCAGAAGCATCAGCCCCACCTGATGTCTGTCCCCCTCCTGTGTGTTTCAGGGAGAAGCCTTTCTTCCTGGGCCCAGCGGCTCCGCTCCCGGGACTTCCAGCTGCTGTGCGGCGATGGCAGGAGAGCTGATGTGACAGAGTGGAGAAGCTGCCACCTGGCCCGAGTCCCTGCTCGGGCCGTGGTTGTGCGGCCTGACACAGACGGGGCAGTTCTCTTCCGGCTCCTCAACCAGGGACAAGTAGGAGGCCCTTTCTTCATTGCTCCTTTGTGTTTTAGAAGGGCTGTCCCAGCTGTCTAAGCAGACTGAAAATGGGATATCTGAGCTCCTTTGGCTCTGCGGGGTTTGAAGGTGTATGGGATGTCACACATCCCACACAGAGCAATGTGTGACAGGCTCTTCTTTCTTGTTTAACATTGCAGCAAAGATTTAATGGGGTGGGCGCCAAGTTTCAGATGTTCGACTCTGCAGTCTACGGTGCCCAGAATCTTCTGTTCCGAGATGCCACCACAGAGCTTGTTGCAATCACAGCTCAGAATTACCAGGCATGGCTGGGTGATGAGTATCTTCGTGCCATGCAAGCTCTGAGCTGCAACCCCAATAGTAAGTTGTCTGTAGATTCCTCTTTAGAACCAAGCAAAAAGATAGCTGATAACACAAATCATCTTGATCCTGGTTTATTTTCTTCTCAATCTTGGAGTGTTATGGCAAGATGCCAGTCTGATCTTTCAGCATGGGCAAAGGTCACTTTTTGACCTAGAACCAATACTGCATTGCAGAACATTTTCCTGTGCAAATTGACCAACTTCATTATAAGATACAGGCATTTTCTACCCTTTCTTGGTGTATGAGAGACATTAATCTGGTAAGCTGCTACTGCTGCCTGGTACTGCATTTCTTACCTGCTGACAAGGGGAAATAATAATGTGCTGCTGCACAAATCCCCAGGTAGTCTATAAAAATGGATGAATGGATTCCTAGCAGAGGATTTTCTCCCTAAGCTGAAGGAAGCCCTCAGTTGGTCTTTATTGAAGCATTATGGTCTTTCCTGCTATCAGAAGAAACTAGAAATTACTTGATACACATTCTGGGAAAGTCAGAAACACAAGCTGCAAGAATCTTTGCCTTAAGAAGCTTAAGAATTCTGGCAACTGAGCCTCCCAGATGTGATCTGTGCTGTGGCAAAGCCCTTCACCTTCCTGATTTTTCTTTTCTGGGCATTGCTCTGTGACTGTCAGATGTGTGGAAGCTTGTATTCAGGGTGGCTTTTTGCTGCACTCCACTAACATATTACAGCTGGGTTTAATGGTCAGTAATTGTAGGGATTGTTGTTCCTTTACTATGGAGAGGTTTGCAGTGTGGACATAACTGCTTATCAGGGAGTGAATGCTTGTGTATTGCAAAGAAAGTGAATGTAGCATTTGCTTTTCAATTTTGTGCAGCAATGCCAGAAAGCCTGAACTGGTGTGTTGTATCCACTGAGGAGATTTGGAAATGTGGTGAAATGGCCATTGCCTTTAGAAAAAAGAATTTGAAGCCAGCAATTCAGTGTATTTCAGCCAAGACAAAGGAAGAGTGCATGGAGCTGATCCAGGTAGGCTGCTGCAATCCTTGTGCCATAAACCAAATGAACAGAAACTGCTCTCTGCTGGGTAGGTGTGGTTAGATATGTGTACTCACTTTGATGACAGGCAGAAGCACGGGATTTGAAGGAGATGATCTGTAGTTCAGATGCTCTGGATGAGCCTGAACCCTGATGATCTTTGGCTGTGATGAGGGCATTGTTTCCCAGCTAACTCAAGCCTGTGTGTGTGAAATCTCCTGTCTCTGTTTCACTGATGATGCTTTATGCACATTTGGGAGGTTTTTTTCAGCAGTGTGATGCTCTTTTTCTGAAAGGCTTGCCCTTCAAGGTGCCACGGGTATGACCATAAATGTGTCATCATTGTTGCAGGGAAAGTATGTGCTGGGTTTTTTTCACAGAAATCCTATGTTTTATTTTTCAGAAAAAGGAAAGTGATGCTGTAGTTCTGGGTGGAGCTGATATTTACACAGCTGGGAAGACATATGGCCTTGTGCCAGCTGCTGGAGAAAGTTACTCTGGTAAGAAGATCCAGAAACATAAATATTGACTTTATTTTTCCAGGTTGTTTGAAAACAGCACTAAAAGTGCAGTCCTTTGTTCCCAGCTCTGCTGGGAAAGATGTTTTCAAAGGAAATAAGAATTATTACCTTCACATCATGGATAGAGGAGGATATGACATGAGCTTCTACAGTGAGGCTACTTTCATCTGTCCTGCTGCAGGACCAGGTTGAGTCTTTGGCAATTTTGAGTCTTGTACTTCTTCATTTCTTGAATTCTGAAAAAAAATATTTTCAGTGGAAAAAATTAGTATTCACAAAGTCAAAATATTTTTAAGAGATGCAAAGTACAGAAATTGCACAGTAGATTCTAGTTAGAAGCAAATTCTTCCTGTCAATGTGGCTGCTTCAGAGTCACTGATTAAAAGAAGGCTTGTGCCCACAGTGTCACTTAGGCAGAGTTTAAACTTGCTGCAAAACTCACAGAAGTTTTAATGCAGGTTTGAAGTTTTGACATAAAAATAACTTCTTGAAGCAGATTTGCTGAGTTACTTGTGCCCTGAATGTTGTTTTTTAGAGGGATGTATTTATAAGAGCTGGTGGGAGCAAGAACACTTTCATCATCTGTCTGTGGATTATTCAGCTCAGGTGTGCAGCAGTAGCAGCTTACAGAGGTGAATGCAGCAATGTGAGGCAGTAGAAGTGAAGAGTAATTCCATGTACATCCGTGCTGCCCGACTAGCAGATTGCTGATGCAATTGAAGTTGCCACCATATAAGTGTAATGGATCCGTAGATGGTCACTAAAGCTGTGGGAATGCATAAGGGAAGCTGTAATGTGTTGTGTGAATTTTTTCTATTTGTTTTACAAGCTGATGACAGCAGCAATGCATACTATGCTGTGGTGTTAGTGAAACGAAATGCGTCCAATGCATTCACCATCAGTGACCTGAGAGGGAAGAAGTCCTGCCACACAGGATTGGGGAGAAATGCTGGATGGAATATTCCCATTGGTGTACTAATTAAGAGGGGGATTATTAGGAACAGAGACTGTAATATTCCTCAAGGTAAGACAACAATAATACATATCAAAAAGATAGTAACAGTCTAATGATAAACTTCAATTAGGGAAGTGGTTTTGATATTTCATAGCTCCATATTAATAATTTCTGTTTGGTATTGTGTTTTTAATATAATGATTTGAAGTTTTAAGATTGCCACCAGGGTGGACTAATGGAGGGGTCTGAGAATGTTGCATCTAACATGGAAGTATTCCTTTCTTTTATCACAAAATAATTGGCTAATTTAGGTTGGAAGGGACAGTTTGAGGTCATCTATTCCAAGCCACTGTATAAAAGGTCTGGTAGTTCATATTGCTCTGGGCTGTGTCATGGCAGGTTCTGACTAAGTCCTAGGACACAGATTACACACAACCTCTCTGGACCCTGTCCCATTACTTGAGCATCCTTAGTACAAAGGATTTCTTTTCTTATATCTAATCAGAATTTTCCTTCTCATAACTTTGGTCTGTTGCTTTTCATCCTTTCACTCTGCACCCCTGAGTTAGGATCTGCCTCTGTCTTCCTGAAAAACCCACCATGTAGATTAAGATAACAATACACTGTTAGTTGTCTTATCTCCAGGCTGACCAAGTCCAGCTCTCAGCCTGGTAAATGCAAGTTGTGTTTCAGCCCTCTGAGCATCCTGCTGTCCTTCCACTGTATCAGCTCTAGACTGTCCATGTCCTTTTAACACTGGCAGCTCAGAGTTTGCCTCAGATGTCAGAGGAGAACCTTCACTTCCCTGACTGCTCCCCCAGCACACCCCATTATCCTGAGCACTGGTGATGCATCCTGCTGCCCCTGTCCAGGATTTTATTGCGTTTATTTTCAAACTGCATTAGGTAATGAAACAATTGTAGCACAACAAGAAAAAGATCTGTAAATATGGAACTCCACATTCTAATTTTGCTTGCCTATTTCTTACCTATCACCTAGGAACCTCTTTGGTTTCATTACATAGTCAGCTAAATAGTGCTCTAAAAATATTTTATAAGTTCTAGTTCATGAATCCATAAGGCAATTGTAACTTGTATTTCTAATGTTCTACTGAAACCTGCATGGGTTATAACTTCATGATGTTTTATCTGCCTTTTTTTGTGAAGAGCCCACACTTATCATTCCTTACATTGGTTTTGTCTTTCCCCAGCTGTGAGTGAGTTTTTCTCTGCCAGCTGTGTGCCCTCAGCTGAGCAGGACAATTACCCAGCAAAGCTCTGTCAGCTGTGTATTGGAGATGAGAGTGGAAACAACAAATGCAGTGCAAGTAGCCAAGAACGTTACTACAGCTACAGTGGAGCCTTCAGGTAACTGATAGCCACAGCAGTGCTCACTGTGTCAGCCTGCCAGAATGCGAGGAGTGCCTGCTTTCCATCCCGCTCAGCAGACAGAGGTTATTGTTGCTGCAGCAGGTGCCATAAATGAGGGGGATGTGTGTCCCCAGATGTCCTCACGAATGCAGGTATGGCGTAAGGCATTGCACTGGCTCGTGTCACAGCCTTTGCCAGCTGCCTTGCAGACACCCAGGTGGGAAAGCAGGGAAGCAGGCACACAGTAGCCAGGATCTGGCAGCTGTGAGTCCCTGCAGATGGGGCTGACAGTGACAGGCTCGTGACAGGGAGTCTGGAGTGTGTCTTCACTACTCTGATTCATTGGTGGCTGTAGCTGAAGGTAGATTTCTGTACAGCACAAACAGCTATGGCCAATGTTCAATTACCAAATCCTCTTCAAAACAAGGTATGTGAAAAATAGAGAGGAAAAAATAATATAAAATGGAACAAGTACTTGTGCAGTGATGTACATGTACAGATGGGGCAGTACCCAAAGACAGTGAAACTCTTAGGGAAGGAGCACTTCCTTTTCCTGACCTTCACCTCAGAAGGTAATGGTGCATGCAACAGCTGGCAGAAAGCCACCTTTTCCCTTCAGGGAGGACACTTCAACAGCAGCTGCCTGGTAAATAATGAAGTGTTAGATTTGGATAACTACTTTTTGCAAATCTATTTAGTTGAGTGCAGCTGCTCTACTGGGTACAAGCCTTGCAGGCAAACTCCAGATCCTCTGCTGTACTTCATGGATTAACAGAGCCAGCTCCCAGTCACCAGATGAATGAGCAACAAATGCTGTTACAGGCTGTGTGAACCTTGCTCAAAATTCTAAGATTGTGCATTTGATAAAAGTGCCCATACAGGCAAACTTTATATGGAGATCACTTTTTTTTTTTTAAGGGAGAAGGTTACTTAATTAATTGAGAGATGTGGGAAGTTTTAAGTATTTAAAAGGGCAGAATTCAGGTGAAAAAAATAGAGGACTGCAGTCTTCTACAAGGTAGGGGTAGATCTGTCTGTGACACTTAGGTGATCCTCTCTAAAAAAAGAATCATGGAAGGTGATTGAGATGGACTTTAATTCACATTTCCAGATTCCTTCAACTCTGGCTGTCTTCAGAATAATTTGATAGAGGTGTAAGAGGCCATTTAGTTTGTGTATATCCCACTGTCTGGGGCAAATCAAACTGCACGGAGTACTGAAAAATCTGTTAGGAAAGTTTTTTTCTGGTGGGGAAATGCACTGAAGAGCCCCACTGAGTCCTTGTTCTCTGTGTGGCAGTACCAGCCACATTGTGACTTATCACCTTTGATTAGAGCTGTTGATGTTAAACTAGGTGCAATTGAAAGATATGTATTTTGGGTAACTGTTACCAGTCCTAATTTTCCTTTGTATTTTGTACTGCATAAGCCATGCACAGTTACAGCTTTACATCTCTTTCATTGGTTTCATTATTTTGTTTTAGGAAATGCTTCTTGAAAACACTTATAGAATAAGCTACATAGGAGAGGAGGTGGTTTTTAGGGTCCCTTGGCATGGTGGGCTATTTCTGCTTCAGAAAATGGGAAGAAACTGAACTTATTTCTGGAACAATTACCTTGGAAATTGCAGTTAGATTAACTGGAGATCTCCAATGTACAGGGCTGCAAATGCTGCACTGAATATCACATAATAGATCTGTTTCTTTACTCATCTAATATTGGTCTTTCTTGTTGTTTTTCACACTGCTTTTAATAATTTTTTTCTACTCTATTCCACTCCTAAAATTTGCAATTCATAATCGTTTTTTTGGGGTTTTTTTTGGGTTTTTTTTGTTGTTTTTTTTTTTTTTTTTTGCTTTTCTCTCCATCTAAGATGCTAAATTTCTCTGTTTTTTTTTTTTTACTAACTTTGGGTCCAGTACATATGCTTGCAGGAATGCCTGTAAAAAAAATTGCATTCTAAACCAATGAGTTATTTAAAAAATGTGGTTCACCTAAAGATGCTTTGAATTGAAAGCATTTATATCTTTGACTTCCTTTAGGTGCCTGGTAGAGGATTCTGGGGATGTGGCCTTTGTGAAGCACTCTACAGTGTTTGAGAACACAGATGGTACTTAGTTTTACATGTCTCTTTATTATAATTCAACTATTTTTTCTTGCTTTAAAGCTTTTTTAGCTTGACAATGATCTATTTCTTTTTTTTTCAGGTAAAAACACTGCTAGTTGGGCCCAGAAGTTGAAGTCCAGTGATTTCCAGTTACTGTGTCCAAATGGTGCCCGTGCTGAAGTCACCCAGTTTGCCAACTGTCACCTGGCTCAGGTGCCAGCTCAGGCTGTTATGGTTCACCCAGATGTCAATGTTTTTGCTCTGTATGGACTACTGGACAGAGCCCAGGTACTAATAATCCATTTATTTTTGGGGGGAGTTATATCTGGTCTTACACAGTCCAAGGATAAAGACAACAGGACCACACTGCCATATCCTGCCTCATGGCACTGGCAGCATGTGCACAGTGCACAGCCCTGTTGGGAGTGTGACAGACAAGGTAAAGTACAACCCATGGGACTTACCCAGTAAAACCACCTTGGTGCACAAAGGATTTCAACTTTTTGCCCAGCCACTGGTTGCAGTAGTAATTTCCCTGGAGCTTAAGGTCTTTTCCCATGGCTGTCCCCTGTTTCTGCATTGTGCTAACGCTTTTCCGTTCTGGAATTTTCCTTGGAATGCAGTAGAACTTTGCTGGGTTTGTTTATGCTGCAGCCACGTACATGGTAAACCACGCAGGCAGAATGTGCCTGGCTGCCACAGCGAGGTTCCTTCTTCTCCATTCTGAGGTTAATTAGTTCAAAATCAAGACTGAGCAGTATCTCTGCTAGGCTTCAGTCATGTCTGTAACTCCTGGGCAGCCAAGCCCTATATTGCATAACAATATTGAGGCAAGAGAATTTTTTAAAAACTACAGCTCTTTTCCAGATAGTAACTAAAAACACAAAATCACAAATGCTGTTCTTGTAATTGCCAGTGGCAGAATTCTGTATCTGATCTACTGGAGCGTCTAAAAGCAAACGCGTAAGAGAGATTCTGCAATTGTGTATGAATTTTTCATCTACAAAACGGTTCCTGTCATCTTTCGTGTCGGATGACAGGACTGTGGCACTTCATCTTGCAAAATGCTGAGAAATTTTCATTATTTTCAGGTCTACTTTGGAAATAGCAGCAATGGAAATGGATTCAAAATGTTTGATTCTTCAGCTTTTCAGGGAAAAGACTTGATTTTTAAGGATTCTACTGTTGAGATTGTGCCAGTGAAAGAGAGGAGAACATACACAGAATGGCTGGGGAGTGAATATATTGAGTCCCTTGAAGGGATGCAAACGCCCCAGTGCTCTGGGGCAGGTAATAAGATAACACAGTACTCACTCATGGCTACTGTCATTCCCCTGCTTGCTCTATGTCGGATACAAGGCTTGGACTAGCACGGTCCAAGTGGGAACTTCCAGGCCACCTCTGCCCTGCCACCTTCTCTTCAGAAAAGCTGCTGTCTGGATAACATGCTGTGCTACCATGTGAATGCCTCTTCCTGCCTCTTTGCAGGGCAAATGCCAACAGCATCTGCTCATCAGGGAGTGGGGTAGGGCTGGAAGCTGCCCCTGTCTGTGTGGATGGGGTGGAATTTGGGGCAGAAACCAGCAATACAGTATCAACATGGTTTGCAAGATCAGTCTAAAACTGGAGCATCTCTGCCATTGTTGCTGATATTGAACCACCCAGGATTCCCAAGAACTGTTAGATGGATTCTGGGTTTCTGACCTATAGAAGAATTTCTTGGAAGGCAATATCAAAACCCTCGTCTAGTGGATTCTCTCTCTAGTGGCCTCCTGGCTGGCTATGCTCAGACTCCACATCCCTGCTTTACCCATCCTACTCTGTTTCTCCTGAGCTCCACTGCCACAAAGGTAAGTGCACAGAGAATGGACAGGCTGTAAATAAAGATCAGTCCAGATTCTGCCATGGACAAAGTCTTCTACCTTCCAGCAGAAGAAAGTAGGGGAAATTTCCAAAGTCACTGGATGAAAAAGAAGCCCAGAGAGACTGGAAGGGGGATTACCCTTTGACAGATAAAAGAACAAAGCCAAACTTGAGCATCCACTGAGCTTATTGACTTTCCACACCCAGTGCTCTCATGGCTGGCCAGAGATGTCCTGAGATCTTTAGTTTGATGCAGCCTTCGTCAAGAACCTCATGACTGTCAAGAACCTCATGACTGTCCTCCTTCCACAGGGGGCAATCCTGAGTGCCTTGTGCATGAAATTTGTATTTGCTGTAGGTGAAACAAAGTACTTCACTTCTGAGTAGCCATTTCTACTGGCTGTAGTCTTCAAGTTTTATTTTTATCCATAGCTGCACTAATCACAGATGTTGCTGTGCTGCTGGCAGGCACTGCCCTCCTGACTGTAGAGACCACCTCATGATCCTGGGATGAACAGACATTTAGTATAATAAAAACCTGGTAAAGCCAGATAGCAATCACATAAATTAGTGAAAATAGCAAATAAACATGAAAACTTCAATCACACTTTAACCAGCCTGGTAGCTAAACGTCTGCTTTTCTGGGACATGAATATTTGCCTTTCCCTTTCACTGCCCACTGTTCCATTGCTCCCAGTTCCTGGGGCTGGAGTGGGACACAGACTGATCCCAGCCCCTGGCTGTGCCCGGTGGGGTGAGTGTGTGTGCAGGGAGCAGTGGTGCCATGCCCAGCACTCAAAGCCATGACTGTGGGCAAGCTGTGCCCAGCTGCAGCCCCTGCTGTGTTTCTTCTCCTTGTGCTCTTGGTCAGTTATGAAACAGCAGCTGAATAGGAGCCGGCATGTGCCCAGGTGGCCGGTGTCATCCTGTCTGGCCTGTGTCAGGCATAGTGTGGCCAGCAGGATCAGGGCAGTGATTGTCCCCTGCACTTGACACTGGTGCACACCTTGAGTGCTCTGTCCAGTTCTGGGCCCTTCGGCTCAGGAAGGACACTGAAGTGCTGGGATGTGCCCAGAGAAGGGTCTGGAGCACAAGTGCCATGAGGAGCGGCTGAGGGGGCTGTGGGTGTTTAGCTTGGAGGAGGCTCCAGGGTGACCTTATCCTGCTCTACAACTCCTGACAGGAGGGATGCAGCCTGGCGGGGTTCGGGCTCTTCTCCCAGGCCGTGACAGGATGACAGAACATACTCATAGAACTCAAACTGTCAGGATGGACCGAGGAGGAATTCACAGAAAGGGTGCTTAGACACTGGAATGGATTGCCCGGGAGGTGGTGGAGTCACCGTCCCTGGAGGTGTTGAAGGGAGGACCGGACGTGGCGCTCCGTGCCGCGGTGTGGCTCGCACGGGGGACTTGGGCAGAGGCCGGGACTCAGCGATCCCGGAGGCCTCGCCAGCCTCAGGGATGCCGGAGGCCTCTCCAGCCTCAGGGATCCCGGCGGCCTCTCCAGCCTCACTGATCCCGGCATCCCGTCAAATGCAGCGGGCGGGGGGGGGAGGGGGGGGCGCTGCGCATGCGCGCCGGGCTCGCGCTGCGGCGCCTCGTCCGTGCGCCGCGCGCCCCCTGGTGGCGCGGCGTGAGGGGCCGGGGCCGCCATGGTGGCGCGGGCGCTGTGGGCGCTGCTGGCGGCGCTGCGGGCGGGCTGGTGCCTCCTGCCGCAGAGCGGGTACCTGCACCCCGACGAGTTCTTCCAGGCGCCCGAGGTCATGGCAGGTAAGGCGTGCGCCCGGGACGGGGTGGCCCCGCGCGGGCTCGAGGGGACGCGAAGCGGCGCGGCCGCGGGCACCGTGTCCCTCATCGCCGGGCAGACGGGGGTTCCCGAGGGAGCCCGCTCTGTCACACAGCGGGTCCCGCAAGCCGGGCGGGAGAGGATCCGCAGCGCCGGCCGGGTGGGTGGGTTCCTGCTCTGTGCTGTCCACAGCGACTGGCGCCTTGAACCACATTACTGTGACAGGCTTCTCGGTGTTTTGTAAAAATGAATGGTACGCTCCTAAAAATGTCAAGGTTGACACCAGTTTCAAAAGTTTAGGAGCTGCTCTGTATTGTGATACCTCTTATACCAAGTAGTATCCCTAATGCTGAATTACTGAATAAAATATATTATCCATATGTATATTTTATTATCTATATGTGTTTTTCTCTTCCTTTTTAGGAGATATTTTAAATCTACAGGTGTATTATCCATGGGAGTTCCTTTCCAACTCTCCTTGCAGAACAGTTGTTTTCCCATTAATGACATCAGGAGTTACGTACTGGGTGATCAAGTCTTTGCAGCAGTTGGACATATGTTCAAGTTGCATCAACAGCTACACTCTCCTTGTATCTCCTCGCCTGCTCTTTACAATCTTTTCTTTCATACTCGACTATAGTGTTTATCGATTGGCTCCTTTCTGGGGGGCAGATCCGTGGAAAGCGCTGGTACTTCTTGCTGGATCCTATGTCACGCTGGTGTTTTATACAAGGACGTTTACCAATACACTTGAAGGACTTCTCTTTGCTCTTCTCATGGTACTGGTTTCTTCAAGGAAGTCCAGTGGCTGTTCAGCAGAGCCTACAGGCAGCTCTCTCATAGGTGTCATAACAACTGCTGGGTTTTTCAACAGGCCAACCTTTCTGGCATTTGCTCTAATGCCCCTGCTTTACTGGGCCAGTTTAATTGTTGACTCTCAAAAGAGCATTAAAACTCTCATAAATGACTTCTTGAAGTTTATCCTATGTGCATGTTTTACTGCTTTTGTTTTCATAGCTGCTGACACCTTCTATTTTACCTCCGTCAGCTTAGACAACCTCTACAGCACTAACAAGAGCAGCCTAATTGATGTAATCATTCAATTACACGACAAAATGGTAGTAACCCCCTTCAATTTTCTCAGCTATAATCTTGATCCTCATAATCTTGCACTGCATGGAAGTCACCCACGAGTTACACATTTTACAGTCAATGGAGTAATGCTGTTTGGTATCTTACATATTCTGGCCATTGGTGCTGGCTTTAAAATGCTAAAGAAATGTGTCCATCAGTTAATGCTGGTCAGATGGTGTTACCGTGGGCTGCCTGGGCTCTTGGTGCATTCTGAGGGCAGTCCAACGTTGCTGCTGTTTTATTTTGTTCCTTTGGCATTTCTCTCCCTGTTCAGTCACCAGGAGCCTCGGTTTCTCATCCCTCTCATCCTGCCGTTGGTCCTGTTCAGCGCGTCACCAAGCAGAGCTGTGAAATGGAAGCTCCTCATTGTTCTCTTCAACCTTCTGGGGGCACTTCTTTTCGGATGCTTGCACCAGGGAGGGCTCATTCCCTGTTTGTTTCACTTGGAGCAGCTCATCCATTCTCCAGCGTCCTCAAGCCATTCAGGGCACTACACTCTGCTCTTTGCACACACCTACATGCCTCCAAGGTCCCTGCTCAATATCAAGAAGACAGATGTGCATGTGGAAGTCATTGACATGGCTGGGGCTGGAGAAGAAACCCTCTGCCAGACAGTAGAGCAGCGAGCAAGCAATTTTACCTGCAGCAACTGTCATATCTTTATTATAATCCCTGGTACTGTCAGAGCCACAGTTACAAAGTGTGGTGTCTCATTCAAGAATGAGACTTTGATATTTCCTCACTTGTCAATGGAAGACCCACCACAAATACCTGTCCTATCCAGTGGAAATTGGAGGAGTCAGTTAGGACTTTATATCCTTGAGCTAAACAGAGATCATCAGAGCCTTTAGATTTTAGGAGAACAAAGTTTTAGTCTTTTACTTCATTTGGGTGCTGTCTGATGGTGATATGAGACCTTCCTCTTTCATACACCCCCCTTTCAGCATCAGCAGTGGCACTGGGAGCTCTCCCACATCTCTTTATTCCCATTCTTCATACTCTTAGGGTAGCCAGTTCTGGATAGAACCTGCTTAAATTTTGACTTACTCAGCCCTGTGGTATTTCATATGAACTTTTGTAATTCTCCTGATGAGAGAGGATGAGATCCGAACCCACCAAAACTGTGATTGAAGCTTAGCTGTTTCCATGTGAGATTTATTTTTGAAAGCTCTAATAATCTGACAGGGTTTGGGGACTGTTGGGTGTTTACTGATAATAGGCATTAATTCAGCTGCTGGAGAGAGGTTACAGGGTTATACAAAAGCTGGTCTGACTCAGTAATCTTTTATTTTATGTTCTTAAAAATTCATTAGACCAGAATGCAGTCACCACTGCCTTGGGTGGGTCCGTCTTCAAAAATCCCCAGCACTGATCTGACAGAATCTGATTTAGAACATGGAGGATGCTTCAGCCTAAGTGCTTGTGCTAAATCCTAAAATCCAAGCTTTGCCTGTTTAGCCTTCCTTGCCACAGTTCCATCCTCGTGAACGTGCTACCCACGTACCGCCGCGGGCAGCTCGGGAGGGCAGCCCCGTGATGGCATTAAGCGTGCGCGGTGCTCCGCGGCTGCCGCTCGGGCGCTCCTTCCCTAGCGCGCTCCCGCCGCTCGTCTCGCAGCTGTCGCTGCTCTGTCACGACTGTCACCCCGGCAGAGCGCGCGGCAGGTCCTGCGGGAGCTGGATCGAGGAGCCGCGCAGACAGAAAGCGGGTAACCGGGAGGGATTTGATCCTTCGTGCCACTGGACCAGAAGCATCTCTGAATGGGCTCAGCACGGGTCAGAGATCCCCCGGTTCTGCCGCCGTGGAGGGAGGGCAGCCTCGAGGGAGGAGCCGCCTCCCCTGCGTCCCCTCCCCGTGCACCAACTGCTCCCCCTTAAATCAGCTCAGTGGGAAGGACAGCTCCTATCCTGGCTTTCCACTGGAGAGCAGTCTCTTTTTAAACTGGACACCAGCGACTGGGCTTCAGCTGACAATGATGTATATGCTCAACAGCACAGCGTGACCTACAATATTTCGTTTTGCCTATGTGAACTTCTGGATCCAAAACATCCTGACTTGGCACACGCATTGTAGATCAAGCCTCTGTCTCTGAAACAAATGTGACACTTGAATTATTTCTGCTCACAAAGGTGGTAATGCTTTTGGCAGTTCTTCACCCACACAACCTTACATAAGGTCTAAAGAGCCAGGCTTTCAACAGAGACAAGAATAATACAGGTTCATGCCAGGCTCTAAGAAGAATCTAGGAAAAATGAATGTATGAATGATTTGCCTATATTTTCCAAGCTATAAGTATGACCTAGATGTTTAGGGAACATAGCTCTCGCTCTCTTGTAAATTTTGTCCTGTGTTCCCTGTAGGTTCATTCCACATCCTTCACTCTTCTCTGCTGGCCTGCCTGTAAATGAAAGGTGTTTGTTTGTGGGGAGACAGGGGGAGAGAAGGTGCCTGTCTTTGTACTGGTGATTCACAAAGCAGTGTAAGTAGTTGTGAAAGTATTGTCACAGCAAATGTATTTTCCAATTTTCTTTTTGCTCTCTTACACTGGGATGACACAACCATGTGCCACAGCAGGAACTCCATGTCCTGCTTCCCATTTTCAGCTTTCTAAGCAACTTGAATTGTACATTATTTTCATAAAACTTAGGAATTCTGGCAGTCTGAGTGGGGTATATCTTGGAACTCTTGGGGGATGTAATGGAGCACCATTCCCATGGGATGATGACTGCTCTACCACTCCACAGGTAACCTACAGAGAGCCAGCAACAGAACCTGGACTACAAATACCGGCTCAGATTAACAATATACTTGCCAGCCAGACCTTTGAATTTACACTGTACATGCAGTTTCTCCATCTGTGCTGGAGGTTTAACTTTACCAGCAATGCAGGAAACTGTATCTCAGACAAAGTACAAGGTTCTCCTCACTTGGGATGATAAAAGGAGTGGAAATGACCCTCCCCAGTTAAGTGAGCCTCTACTCAGCTGGATCAAACAGTGAAACATGCACTGAAGGAAGGTTAACTGCTGTAGTGTCATAGATGTCATCAGATACAGTGTCTTAAGCAAACCTGCCCTGGGCATTGTATGTGATGGATGCATCATTTTCCATTATATAGCTGTATTCCCATTTATAGGTAGGGTGGCTCTATTGGTCATTTATTTTCCCTGTAAACCCTTCTTGCTACTGTAGACTTGAGGTGTGCTTTTAGGATAGCTACTGACTCTCTTTTATATTCCTGTAAGAGGTCCGTTATCCTGTCCATCATCATCGCTTAAAACCCTTTTTGTAACAAAACTGTATCAAATATAGAGTGTTACTTCTGTATTCACAGACACTGTTACAGTTACTCCTGTGAGAATCGTGGTTTTATTTCAAGTTTCTAATCAAGCGCTTAAAGTGACAATCTTCACAGCATTGTGGGTGATTATAAAGTGAGTCTGCTTGTTCCTGAGAACCGTGGGACGGTATACTGTCTTTGAAATGGAAATCCATGAAACCGATGAGGAGCAGCTTTCCCGTGTTCATGCTTTCCCGAGGAGTCGCTCCAGGCCCCGCGATGAGGAACGCACCGTCCAGTCCGCAGCTCGCCATCCACAGTCCGGCCACGGCCGGGCTCCGCAGCGGCTGCGGGGCCCCGCTGTCACCTGCTCCCGGGGCCCTTCCCGCGCCGGTTCCAACGCGCTCCGTGCGCTCGGCGCAGGGAAGCGGCGGCGGTTCCCGTCTCCTCCCCGGCGCTGTCCGCAGCTGTCTCCCGCTCCAAGCGGCGATCACGGCGCCGATCCGGGGCGGCCGCCGCGGCCCGGCCCGCGCGGCCACGGCCACCCCCGCGCGCGGGCGCCGTCCTTGAGCTCGGCCAGGAAGGCGTCGCGCAGGCGAAGCAGGCGCGGAGCCAGGTCGCGCTGGCCGCGGGTGAGGGCGCTGGCGGTGACCCGGGCGGCGGCGCGGATGGGCCGCGACTCCGAGAGCCGCTCCACGAGCCGCGGGCTGGAGAGCAGCAGCAGCAGCGCCCGCAGCAGCGCCATGGCCGCCGCTCTCGCGAGACCCGACGCCCGAGCGCCCCCGCCGCGGGGCGCCCCGCGGCTCTCGCGAGAGGTGCCGCACGCCCCGCCCCGCCGCGCTCTCCGGAGCCGCGCACCGCCTCGCCATTGGCTGCGCGCCCGGCCGCCGCGGGGCGCGTGCGCGGGGCGCGGGAAGGCGGGGAGGGGCGGCCGGGCCGGGCCGTGTCCGTTCCTTCTGGGCTGGGCTGGCCTCTGCCGGGTCGGGCGGTGTCGGTCCGTTCTGGGCTGGGCTGGCCTCGCCTCGGCCGGGCCGGGCGGTGTCGGTCCCTTCTGGGCTGGGCTGGCTTCGGCTGGGCCGGACCGGGCCGTGTCGGTCCGTTCTGGGCTGGGCTGGCCTCGGCCGGGCCGGGCGGCACCGCCATGAGTTCCGGCGGCACGCTGAGCATCCTGCGCAGCGACTCCTACGCCGAGCTCAGCCAGTACCGGGACCAGCATTTCCGGGTGAGCCGCGGCCGGGGGCGGGCGCCGCGCGGTCCGGCCGGGCCGGGCCGGGCCGGGCGCGAGGTAACGCTGTGTCCTTGCGGCCCAGGGGACGCGATACGACCAGGAGCGGCTGCTGAGGAAGAGCTGCACGCTGTACGTGGGGAACCTCTCCTTCTACACCACGGAGGAGCAGATCCACGAGCTCTTCGGCAAAAGCGGCGACATTAAGAAGGTCATAATGGGGCTGGACAAAGTGAAGAAAACCGCCTGCGGCTTCTGCTTCGTGGAGTATCCTTGTGCAGCGCGGCAGGAGCCGTCAGGGTGTGGGTGAACTGCTCTGCACTGCAGGTTCTGAGTTACGGGGATGTTCTCCGAGGATAAAATTAATCATTTGCTAAAGCGTTTGTGGGAGACCCTGGCGAGAGAGAGCAATGCTGGGCTCACGGTTGGACGTGATGGTCTTACAGGTCTTTTCCAACCGTGATTCTGTATTCGAGCATACACTGTATGTCGAGTGGGGATAGCAGATTGCTTTCACTTTGATACTTTAACCCAGACATCTGTTGGGTAGTTGACCTCTGCAGTAAATTCATATTCTCCGTGCCGAGGTAAAAAGGTCTCTCTTTTCATACACACGTGTAAAACTTCTGTTGGCATCTTTCATCCTTGTCGTGTGACTTCATTATGTGCACGTTTCTGAGGATCATTCTGTAAATGCTTCCAGTGAGCTCCTAGACTGATGAAAGTTTGCAGCATGAACAGAGCATGAGAAATTTTGGACAGAGCCTCACACTGGGGCATCCCACTCTTTAGCAATAGAGCCTTGTTCTGTTAAATATCAGCATGATTGACAAACTTAATCCAATATGCATATTTTTAATGCTTGAATTGCTGGATGTTTCACCCTTTCACTAGCAGTTTTCTTAGATGGCCTAACTTCATAAAAGTGGTTCAAGCAAAGACTTGGTTTCGTAGCCCACTTGATATTATTCATTTTCCCATGTGGTGAAAATAGAAGTCTGTTTTTTTCATTAATGTATTCCTAAGGTATTATGCCAGAGGAGATGCTGAAAATGCAATGCGATACATCAACGGGACCAGACTGGATGACAGGATCATAAGGACAGACTGGGATGCAGGGTTTAAGGAGGGTAGGCAGTATGGCCGTGGACGATCAGGGGGGCAGGTAGGTTGTTGTACAGCCTGGGGTTTTAAGGGAATGGTGACTTTGCCAAACTTCTTGATTTTGAATGAGCACAGAAAAATTTCAGAAACAACAGCTTAGGAGTCATTGTTTAAGATAACACTGGAAGATATCTGATAAATGGCAGTATAATCCACTAGGAATAAATAACTCCTTCCTAAATTTCACTAGAACTACTTGCAGAAACAGCTCTTGACTGCTTGGGGATAACGCTTTTAAGTAAGCCCAGAAAATGTAAGGGGCTGTCAGGAACACACAGGACAGCAGCTGGCTAACCCCAAGTGGAGCAGGTGGCAGTGGCTTGTACTGCCAAAGACCAAGGCTGACCATCCTTGATTAGAGAGTCCCTGGACATGATGAAAGAGGAAGTTGGCTTATGCTACTCTGGGCTTTTGCATGATGCACTTCACCTTCTGTTTGGTCAGACAGCTCCATGTAGCCATTTACATGTTGTGATGTTAGTATGAATGTATTCTAATGCTGTAACAGTTTCTCAGAAATTGTTTTTCCGTGTCTTTTCTGGACTTCCCTTTCTCCCTCCTTCGTTAGGTCCGAGATGAGTATCGGCAAGACTATGATGCTGGAAGAGGTGGCTATGGCAAAACTGTTCAGTGCCAGTGACTCCTCAGCCTCACAAGAGAACCAAATCTGCATAGTCAATGTCCCCAGGCACAAAGCAGGTCTGTTACACACAGTTCACAGAAACTCCTATCCACATTCCTGTGAGCACTTCCTATGTTCAATACCTCTTTATTTTGGTACCAGGATCCAAAGCATTGCAGAGGACCTGGGAGCAAGGCTTTAAGCATTGGAATGCTGAGGCTTTGGTCTCGAAATGCTGCTATAACTTACTGAAAGGAGCAAAGATGTAATGTTATGGTGCTTTTTTTGTTCTCTGGCAAAACTTGATTATTCTACTGGATTTTGTTTACATTGGGATCACAGGGTGGAGAGCAGGGATAAAGGATGATTGGTGGGTGTTTTAGAGGAAAGCAAAAGGCAAAGAGCCTGAAAAGGATGTGGAATTTATAAGGAAATTTTTCAATTTCTAGAGAAGACTTTTGAATTGCAGATTTTTCTGGCATTACTGGATTGGCATCCTTTTCCTTTGATGATGTTCCTAGAAGATTTGCATGAGCAGCCATAATAAAACAAATTAGATTGAGTTCAGGAATCACAAAGTGAGAAGCAGCTGAGCAGAGAGCATGGAATAGACCTCTGCTGTCTTCTACAAAGTACAGCTGTGATTGCATGACAGAGAAGAACAAATACAATAATTACAGTACTATTATTTCACTGTTTGAGTATTAGTATTTTGCCCCATCTGGTATATCTCTACAGCCTTAATATTTGAGGGCAGTATCTTCCCTGTGCCTGTAGGGGTTGCATGAAGCCAAGTTACCCCCAAAATGGGATGTTTGAGGAACCGGGTTTATAATGAGAAAGTTTCTTCCCAAAACACGTTTTCTGTTTGAGAAACTTGATTTCAGACAACTTAAAAATAGAAATAAAAGAGTTTTGGGAGAAGTTTTGCTTTCTACTGAGCATGTGGTAAAAATGGTAAAAGGATTTCAGGATTGTGTAGCTTGTTGTGTTTTGGTTTTTCTCTTTCCTGCTGGATCCTATTCGTACTGCTTGTTGATATGTTGGAATTTTGATATACTGCAGACGTAGGTTTAAAAAATGTGATCCCAAAATCAAGGAAGTTGACCTGCTGAAATGAAGTAGTTTAAAAAGAACTGTGGCAGGGCTTTGAAATTTGTTCATGGACTTCTGAGTTCCATGTAAATGGCAATTACTAAAATTTTGTGCAATACCTTGTTGTCCATGACTCGTTATAAACTTTCAAAGATGTACAAAAGTTAACTTTACTCACTAAAGGTATTGTAGGAAATTTTGATGTGTTTCTTGTATACAGTTAATCACAGCTGTTACTGTAAATTGGAAAATGAGTGAGATTGAGCAACTCCTTACTTAAGAGGTGTGGGTTTGAGGTTTTTTGGCATGTTGAGTAAAACTAGACTTTTGGGATCACTTGGTGCTGGTCTGCAAATAAGCTTTGAATAAAATTACCTTTTCCAATATAGAACATTAGACTATGAGTTTACAGCCTGTAATCTGCTCTAGAACACTGCTGAAGTTTATTTTTCATTGTATCAGTTTTGTATTAAATATATGTTACCAAAAATTCTAAAGTCTCTTTTAAATAAAGCTGCAACATTAAAATGGTTTGTTACTTTTTTTTTTTTTTTTAAACAGAATCAGTGAACTAAAGGTGTATTCAGACTCTTGGTCACATCCTTTGTTTTAGTCTCTTTTAAGATAGAATGAATATTCTTTCCCTTTGACTGGATTTTCAGGCTTGTTCTGTTCTTACCTTGATTCTGACAGGTGTTTGGTTAATGCTCTTCATTATGGTTTGAATTTCTTTGGATTACAGGACAGAAATTGTTTCATGATAGTGAAGTAAATGTGAAAGTCTTTGCTGTGTAAGTAACTTTCAAGGTGATCTTCCTTATTAAAATGAGGTCTAAAATTGTTTCTTATTGTAAGTACTGCCAATGCTTCTCAAAAAGTCATTCTTAAATGAGATGGAGGTGGTAATAAGATTGTCTGTCACAACAATCACTGTTCTTTGCTGTTTATGTGCAATGGGTCTGGAAAGAGGATGTTTTAAAGTAAGATTTTCTGGTTTTGAGAGATACCAATCACAATGGAATTGAAAACCACATGATATGTCACGGGAACTCTTAGAATCTCGAAAGCTCAGTATAGAGGAAATTGAACATGGTTTGATTGTTACTTTCCCTAATTGAATTGCATCTGGGTCTGCTGAACCTACTGCTTAATGAAAGGAGCTGAATCAAGTCTTTGAAAGTTCTCTGGGGACTTCTTCAGCTTTCTGGCACTCTGGTGCATTGTGATTAGGTTGTCTTGGAAGGACAGAGTCTCCCATGCTTCTTGGACAAGCTACTTCATTACAATTACAAACACTTTCATGGAAGTTCAAGCTCTATGTTAGCGTTTCTAAGTACTTGTTCATCATAATTAGCTACTTTTATGGAATTGAATCCATAAAAAAACCCAGCAGCTAAGAATACGAGTGGAAATTTAGATATGCCTTGATGGAAGGGAGGCTCTTAGAAATTAAAGCAGTGACAGCTTCAGTCTCTCCCTCAGACTGGTGCAGGCTCATGGGGTGATTTACATCCCTCTCTTAGGCAGCAATGGCTGCAAATAAGATTTGTATTCATAGCATTTGAGTCTGGGTATTACAGGGTAAAATCAGTGGAGTGTGAAAGCATTAGAGACATTTGTTTCCAATGACTGACGCGATAATCCCGTTAGCAGTGTCTAGAGCAGGCTCATTCCAAGGTGTTCTGTCTGTTAGGTTACTTCGTGTTGGTGCAGGCACAGCAACTGTTGGTGTTAACAGTCCTTTCTACACAAACAATATAAAAAAATACTGAAACTATTTAAGCTAATATCCGGCACCTCATGTAACACATCTTGTCAGATTAGGCTTCTTGTGAAGGAAAAAAAAATTGATGAAAACGACTAAAATTGACATGGTTTGTACATGGTTTCATCTCTAGAGGAAAGACAATCCTAGTCAAAAGAATGCAGTCCACAGGGACTAACCTGCTCATAAACTCTTGTCTGTTTGAGTTTCTAAAGCACAGGTTGTACCTTATGCCAGAGCATATAAATGAAGACAAATTAGGGTGTGCATTTTTCTTTGCACTCTCAGGTTTCTCCTAGCTGAGTGTATTTGGTACTTTCAGGTAAGTCTAGGGCCTTACCACTGTAGATGGTGTATCAAAAAATTGGTGGAGATGGTGGAGAGAAGTGTCCTGGGCTTCAAAACATTGTGGTTTTGAATCCATGAAATCATAGTATTTGTATTTAAGACTGTAAATGCACAAAGATACAAAGTATATTGCACCCCTGCTGGAGGACTGTTACTTGAGAAGAAAGTTTCCTGGTCTTGAGAAACTCCTTTCTGAAAGCAGGAGAGATCAGTGCTTTGTCAGAGTTCCTCAGTTTGTGAGGATGACCTTCCTACCACTCTGCTTCCCAACCTGCTTTCTGAGATGAAGATGTGTTACTTCACTGAGGTAATACCATTCTACAGGGTTATTTTAGTTTCCACCTGAAGGCCATTTGAGTGTCTATTTGGGTTCTTTACAGAAAAAAAAAAATAGGACGCCGAAGTCATCTTTGCAGCTTGGAGTAGCAGGTGTGGTGAGATGTGGTGAGTGTTTCCTGCAGCAGGAGGGTGAGGTTCAGTGTGGAGCCCCCAGGAGCAGCGCAGGTGAGGTGCCCATGGCCCCTGGTGGTGACACTGCCTCCGGCGGGGGCGGCTGCTGGCAGCGGCACGGGGTGGGGGCTGCGGTTGTGCTGTGGAGATTTTGCCTCAATTTTGTTGGAGAAATGACCAAAAACCTGATTTTCATCCAAGAGAACTCTGTAGAGCATTTCCCAGAGCGGAGGCAAATGGAGGTCAGGATTTGTGGGTTTGTAGCCCATGGCTGTTTCTGTGTTTAGCTTGGTTACCTTTTCCACTGGATATTGCGATGTGCAGCGTCTGTGCTAACTTCTCTCCCTGCTCCCAGCAGCCTCTTTGGGTCTTGCCAAAGCACACCCATGATACTGGAGGAGGGCTTGACTCCTTTCATGCTTCAGATGGCCAATCCATGCTTCACAATCTCACATAAATTGTAGTTTGTGCTAACTGTGTCAGAAAATCTTGAAAGTTACTGTTTTGAAGACAAAAGCCCTGTCAGCTGGTCCTGCTGCCACAAGGTGTCGTGAGAAGCCGTGTCTGGCTCCAGGATGGGTGGGGGCTGCCCGGATTCTGTCAGCTGAGGAGCTGTTGTGGAAGGAATGATGTGTTCTGAAAACGTCTCATTTCTCTGCGCAGCTAAGGCAGCGTCTGTGTTTCTTGAAGAAACTCTTGTATCTTAGAATTCTGCTTGAGATGAAAGTGTCTGGTGACTGATTAAATGCTCTTATACATGCCCTAAGCCAGTAGAGTTAGAAGTGCCTTAAGGTTGCTGATGTGTAGGATGCCTCACAACACCAAGCACTGTAGAACTGAGAGATTGTGCAGGCTGGTGATGGACTGGCTTGTGGTTTGGGTTTTGTAGGGGTTTTTCCCCTCTGAATTTACTCCTGTAAGAGGAGGAGTACCTTTCCATGAACTGGAAAGAACTTCTTCCCATTAAATCTGCAATTTTGTTTATACTTTAAATTCCCAGCTGAATTTGCTGTTTGGAATCTACATATTAATGTGAACAAGCCTTCAAGCAGCAGCAGTCTTACAAAGTTCATCCTGCACAGATGCCAGGAGCAGCTGAGCTTGCCAGTGGGAGATTCAGCAGAGATTTTTTAAAGTTACTCAGATCTCTCACACTCGCTCTGCGAGTCATGGTGGGTGTTTTGTTGGATTGTTTTATAGGGTGCAGTCTTGTCAGGAACTTAGTTTTATCTCCCGTAAGCTCTGTGAGATCTGTGTGCATAGTGCTGAAGTACTGCATGTGTTTTAATGAACTTTATCTACTTATTTCTCCATAAACTAAACATGTAACATGCTGGGATGCCAGGAGAATTCTTGAAATGCCTTTGGAAGCAGCACTGACTCCTGAGTTACATCTCAAAGTGAGTTAGGGAAGCTGAGCAAAACAGTGTCACAAAAAGTAGTGAGAGCATTTTGAAAGGGATTCCAGAAGTTCCTCAGGATAATTGTCCATAATCATGTTCAGGACAGAATTTTTCTCAGAATCCAAGGCCATGATGGCCAGCAAATATTACTTGGTTTACAGAGTTTGACAGGAAAGACATTGCTTCAGAAGAGTGCAGAAACCTGGAAGGATATGAAAAGTGGGGGAAGATTGCAGCTAATTTGTCAGTAATTCAGTTTCTAGACACAAAATGGTCATCAAAGCAAAATTAAATATTTAGAGAGGCCCAGAAGCCTGGATAAATATGTGGTATCCATCAACAGTGTTGATTCTGTGTTTAATCATAAATTTTCCCCTAAAGATGTTTAATTGAACTTTAGCAGGCGTGAGAGTGAGTCATTCCCTGTTAGAAAACAAATCGCTTTGATGTCTGTGGAGGAGTGCTGCTGTTCCTCTGCTCTGTGAATTGTCCTCCTGCCTGGGCCAAGTGCTGGGCAGGCTGGAGCTCTCCCTAAGCAGTGGCACAACTCCCTCCTTGGTGACACTGTGGAACTGAGAATGAGAGAATGAGCCAGGCCTCCAACTTCAGACAAATCTGAGGGTAATTAATGATTCCTAGCTGAAGAGTTGTCTTGAGAGAGGAAAAAACATTTGCAAAGCTGAGTGCTGCAAATCCCAAAGCTTTCAGGTGCTCAGGGCTGTGATAGGCCCTGACAGTGGAGTTGGCTGGGCAGCCCTGCAGAAAGCTGGTTTGCACTGGAGGTTTGCAGATATGTCCACATCAAGTTTAGTCTGGATTGAATTTAATGTGAGAGTACTGGAGTCTGTATTTCAGGTTTTTAATATTTCACATTTTAATAGATTTTAAGCGAATATGTTAGTGCACATAAAAAGCAGAATTGCCTCTCAAGAATTGCTTTTTTCAGTGTTAGCCAGGAATTTATACTGGGCTATGCAATTAACAAGAAAGTAGTCCTCTCTTAACTGCATATCATTACAATCATAGGAAATGAGCTTTGTGATTTCCAAATACCTGAACAAAGTCAAGAGTAAGTGTAGTGTAATAGGGCTTTTTAAAAAGCAAGTTTTAAATTTTTTTTAAATTCTAAGATGTAATTGATTTTCTAGTTTAGAAAGCATATAATAAAATGCATTTTGTGTTAAAATTTTAAAATAATTCATTATTTTAAAACATTTTTTTTATTGCTGAATATGTTGTTGCCAGAACTTCTATCAGTGACAGTATGACTTACAGTAGAGATGTGAGAGACTGAAACTGCAAAAGAATAGTGGTGACAAAAGCTACAGGTAAAGCATCAATTTCTATTCATCCTTCCTTTTAAATGGAGGAAAGGTGTTCTGCATTTGTAAGGATTACATTATTGCTTTTCAGACATGATTCAAAGATGGGTATTGAAAGAGGGAAGGTATAAAATGTCGTTATGTCATTAGGAATTCTAGGTCCATTCAAATAGGAAATGTTCTATTTATGAACCTTAAAGAAAGCCTTCAGGTCATGAACAGTATTTCCATTTGTTGAGAAAAATGTCAGAATAGTTTCCTGAAAGTCTGTACAAAATGAATGTTCCTTTTGAACCCTTTATTAATTCAGTTTCTGGGCACATTTAAAAAATCATTGAAGAATTAATAAAAGCAATGTGTAAAATTACATAAAATGCCCTCTGTGAAATTTCAATGTTTTTTAGAGTATTCACAGCTTAGTTTTTGAGTTAAGTGACTGTTTTCAGTGGGCTTGAACTTGCTGAATATAGCACAATGAGGACCCACTTTTCTTTTGATTTTTTTAGGGTGTGTGAAGAGACCCTCTGAATTAAGAGAATTAATTCAGAGACCTTCATGGCATTACTGTGTAGAGGCCAGGGAAGAGAATGGGAGACAGAGTTTTTGCTGTCATATGTGGGGGACAGTTTTTTAAGAGAAAAGGATCTTGGTTTCTAGATGTGAGTGACATTGGAATATTTTTGCTAAGTGTGCTGAGCACTTGAACGTCTGAAACTTCACATATGTGAGGTTATTTTCTTTATAAAGGAAACGCATCCTGTGAACAGGGACATAAAACTAGAAGTGAAAAGCTTTTTGCATCTACTGCTGTATTTGCAGTTTCATAATCTGTTGCCCCTTTGCAATGGGGAAAAAGGCCCCATATTGATGAGTGCTGGTGCAACGTACATGTCAGCAATGACATCATTGCTGTGCTGCATAACAACACATCTGTCTTTTGAGTCTGTTTGCCATTTATAACATTCACTAGCATCTCTTGATTTTTGTGGAAGGCTGATTAGGTTCTGGGCTAACTCTGGTAGGAACAGAGATGCTCTGAGCTGTGTCACTTCTGGACATGAACTGGTGGGTCACTGTGATATGGAGCTGTACTCAGTGGCTTCACTCTCTCAAGTCAGCAGCTACAACACAGGGATCTGTTGGAACGACAGCCATTATTCCTGAACCGTTATCCTTTTTTTTTTTTTTTCCCATTATGCCCTAACATATCAATGTATTAAAAAGAAACCTGAATATTTTATTTTTCTCCATGAAGCCAGGAAATTGCAAGTTAATTTTTTTTATTAAAGCAGTGTGATTCATACTTTCCTTGAAGAATTCCAGTTAAGCATCTTAGGTCTTCTGCTAAAGGCTAAAAGAAAATATTTTAGTGCTTGCCAACTGTTGAATTCCCTATTTCTTGGCTAAGCTGTATATATTCACTTACTGAGAGCAAATTTTCTGTTTTCTGTGGTTGCAAAGTTTACCACAAGCAGCCTGGCATCCTTCCTGTAAAGGACAGGGTCCCAGTCCCATTATCAAAAGCATTTGGCTGTTTCCTCTCCTCCTGTAGTGAATGCTGTATGCAGCTGTAATGCAGCTGTTCTGAGTGCAGCAGGGAACACAGACAACCTGCTTCAATGCACAGCCCACATCTGTCCTCGGAAGAATTCAAAGTGACAGGAAGCATGCTGAGGCCATATGTCAGCAAAGCAGAGTTCAGAGCAGCTGAACTGTAAGCACAGGTTTAATTTCTAGCACAGTTTTTGAGGCAGTTGTGTCTGGATCATTAAGAGCAAAAGTTGCCTTCTCTGAATTACCATTTTGTGTCAGCAGTTGCTTGACAACTTTGAGCCAACTTGGAAATACCTTCGCAGAAGATGTTTGACTCACACACCTGTTGGAACTTAGCTGCATTTCATTCAGTTTTGTGTGTGAGCTTCCTTTTTATGCCTTTTTATGTGTTAAAGAATCTAGAATTTTTAAGTGTTTCCTTTGTTAAGGGCCTTTGCAGCTGTGATCTGTACTGAAGGGACATTTCCTCTGTGAGTGGTCTGGTATCTCCAATATCACTCCTGGGAGACCTGGCAGAGGGACAGTACATTGTCTTTAAAGCACTTCATCAGGTCTTAATCCCTTTTGAGTTTGGGAACACTGAAATGAATTGGCTGTTTGAATGCATTTGACTAAACAATAGCTCAATATGAGAAAGAGGGCAACTTTTTGATGTGATTCTTAATCAAGAAAAGAGAATGCTCCCTTTCTATTTATCTGATTAAAGGAGCAGTATAAATCAAACAGGAGAAGCTAAAGCTATTCATCTCAGTCCTTGGTTGACCTGTATCAGGCAGACATTAACAGGATAGCACCAAGCAGGTTGCCCAGGGCCTTGTCCAGCCAAGTTTTGAACAGCATCTCTGAGGAGGGAGACTCCACAACATTTCTGGGCAATGTGTTCTGGTTTTTGGGCATCTGTGATGAGAAGGTGTTTTCTTGTGTACACATGGAGTTTCATGTGCTTTAATTTGAGAATAGGGTATCAATCACTTTTGCATGCGAAATTTCCATGTTTTTTGAAAGTGATGCTAGACTTTGAAGCAGTGTGACTTCTTGATGAACTTTTGCTTCCTCTCCATGTTTTCTTTCAGTGTCTCTGCACTAGAAGCTTACTTGCTAGCACAATGCCCTTTCCTGCTTAAAATTCTCCCATGTATTCTTTGGCTTATGTTCCAAGCTTCATGGATGATAATACCACATTTGATTGCTCTTCTCTGCATCTGTGTAATTTGATCAGCAGTGCTAGTGAGTGCCTTCTGGTGAGAATTTAATTGATAAAGCCAGATTTGTCTGCTGAAAATGAGGAAAGCATAAGGTGACCTAATGGGAAGCTAAGGCCAGAATATGAACTTCTGGGGAGAAGGCACAGAAAAGCTGCAGATCACTGCCTTGCTGTGGCTTGATTTGTGAATGTCAGAGCCACCAAATGTGTGCTATATTCTGCCTCAGAGTCACACATTTAAGTTAAGTGGGGTAACTCTAATGTTGTTGGAACTGCTGGGTGCTGTGACCTGGCCCTCAACTGCGTTTGTAGCTGTGCATGTGCTGCCTGCAGTCTTACACAGTGCCTGCCTAATACTGGATCATAGAATCACAGAATGGAATCATAGAATCATTAAGGTTGAAAAAGATCTCCAAGTTCATCAAGCTGATGGAACTTGTCAACTGCACCATAGTATTAAGTGCTGAGTATCAAGAGTTCACATTGCAGTTGGTGTAAAACCTGTGACATCTTCCCAAATAACATAGTTACAGTAAGGATAGTCCCTGGAAGATTGTAAATACTTAGTTAAAGTTAGCAAAATATTTTCTATTCCAACAAATTTATTTTCCTGCCCTTTGTGACATGTTTGGCTCTGGCCAGTATGTTCTGTTCACATCCTGTGCTATTTTTAGTAACATTGATAATCCTTCCCCCCACTTCTGCAAAACAGAATGATATGTCTTTTTATTGGTACGTGTTACTTTCACACGTGGATTCAGTTTCACCAGTGATCAAAACCAGATGGATCAGTCATGTGTGAGGAATAGTTTAATCTGAGTGCTGCTGGACTATTTGGAGTGGCTAGTGGCCACACTAGTGGATGTGTGGCCTTTCTTTCTCTTATACATCCAAATGAAAGTGTAATTTTAAATTGGACCCTGTCTCCCTGTTTCCTTCCACTGAAAAGGGACAAAAAGGCAGAACATGTAATTTTTGACAGGTCTTGAGTTTGATGATTTTCTTTGGAGAAGCATCTTTTGTAAAATGCATTTCTGGGGCTGTGTTGAGTAGATTGGCAAAGGACCTACCAGAAATGGGGTTAATTCCAGGACCATCAGTGGGCAGTGGAAGTCTCTGTTCAGAGCTTCCGGCAGTGGCAGGGAGATCAGCCAGATTCTGTGTTGACATAAGGGTTTTTCCCTATGATTGTGCAGAGTGTGTCCATATTAGCCAAGCTCTAAACAGTATTAATAGATGCCAAACACATTTTCTGCAGCTCTGTGGGGAAGATGTCGAGTGGCAATTTATCACTTTCACTCACTCTGGCCCAATCAGACCTACATTACCTGTACAGAAAATTGATTGGGAGGGGATAATTCTCTACAGCTTTTCATGAAAGAAGCAGTTACTCATTTATCACCAGACTCAGTCTTTAGGGCTGTTTATGATTCTTCCGCTCATGACAGTAGGAACATGTGGGGCCCCAGGAAGTACCAGGCCTCTGAGAACACTTTGGGAGATGCTACTGTAGTAAGCATGAAAGCCTTAAATGCAGGGTAGCATGATTTATATCAAGTTTTGGCCATTAATAGTAATTATAATTTTCATAACTGAATCCAGATTGGACTAGCAGTGACTGCAGATCGAAATTATTTTTCAGTGATGGGACAGATAAAAAGTGGGTTTTGAGAAAATTCACAAGAGCACATCACAGATAAATAATTTTAAAAGTATGTAATGTGAGCTTCTCCTTGCTAGTGTTGCCATGTTTGAGTGAATGTTTGGGTGAAAGTCCCATCTATGTGGATCACTTGTTTCTTTTCATTCTGGTTAACAGTTAGGCTGTATAAGCCCTAATGCTCAGCCCATCTCCTCTGTGTAAAGATAATTTTAGTCAATAAGGTGACTTTTACCCTAGGTTGATTATTCTTGTGCTCCTTCTTTTTCAACCACCCAACTACGCCAGTTGCCTTAATAAAAATATTTTATTTCTCTTGAATTTCTAAAATTTCTCTTGAAAAACTTGTAGTTCTAGTGATCTGTAATGGACTAGGAATATGACTTGAGAACATTAAGTATAGAGAAATAAAAAAGTAATTTTTAGGGAAGAAAAAAAGGAAGGCCTCTGTGCATAAAACCTACTTTAATAATTTTTAGAACAACATTCTAATACAAGTGCTCAAGGACATAGTTGGCAATATATTTAACAGCAAGGAAAGTCTCTTCACAGGTTGGCTTTATCTGAGATTCAGGGAGAAGGAAACCGTATCTGCCGGTGTCCCGGAGCTCGAAAGTGAAAGAGTACTTGATTCCTTGGTCATAAGCCCAGTCATCAGAGCCCCCTGCAGCAGGGTCTGTTGGTGAAGAAATTAAATTAAGCTTAACTGGGAAAGAGTGGCTACACATCAAATGGGAAATACAAGTCACATAGCCAGGAATGCAGAAAGGACAGATAAAAAGAAATGTTCCGTGAATTGATTGATTTATCCTGCTCATGGGAAAGCTTCTGTGATTTTAGGCCCTTTGTGAGCTTTGTTCCAGCTGATTTGTGCAAGCAAATGTAAACAAGCTAAACTGCTCCCTCCTTGTCACTATTGTGGGGAAACCATGGGAGAAATGTCTAAGGGACAGGAGAATGGCATGGTTGCATGGGGTGTTTAGAAACACTTGGTGTAAGAAGCGAATGCCCTCTCACTGAGTGGCTTTTTGAGGTTCACAGAGATGAGAAAGAATTACATATCTGGGATTTCAGCTCCATCGTTTTCTGCTGCACAAATAGGACCCTCCCTTTTCAGTAGCCTGTATGATAAAAACAGTCTCTTTTGCTAAGGAAGGAGCCTCCAAAATTGCCATTTCTAAAGGAAGAGTTCTCAAAAATGTTGTAAAAATTGGAAGAAACTGTTTTTTGAAATGTTTGGGAGGGGATGGTTAACTGTTTGAGGAAGAAGAAACAGGCAAGAGAAATTAGCTTCCATATTTAAGTAAATTAAGAGATCCTAAATATGGGAGATATTGAGATAACCTCAACTTGGCTTTTGGCACTGCAAAGGCTGTATCCACAGCTGAGTTCCCAAGAAGGGTGGAATAATCAGTCATTACAAATAGGATTGTAATTAGTATGTGTCTCAGAATGTATTGCAAAGTAAAAGAAACTGGTGTCACTAGAGTGGTTGAAGGATTCATATCACACAGTGGAATCAAAGGACTCACATCATCTTTGACTTGGAGACACTGGAAATGCAGAAAATCTCAGGTCAAGGTTTTTATGTTTAAATCTAAGCTATGTATGGTTTAGGAATTCATTCTATGCATGTGAATTCATAAACATTTTATTACATCACTTGACTTTCCAGGGGGTCACACACTTAAAGGGATCTCTGGGGAATAAATTATCCCATAATTTAGAAATGACAGGTCCCATATATACCTCTTCGTATATGCATGTGAAGAAAGAAGGGGACTACTTAGAAAGAGGAACAAGAATCACTAGAAAACTGCATTTTATAGTCCTAGTAGTACTTAATATAGCTTGTCAGTATATTTAGGTCAATACTTACAGATTGTTGTTGCTGCTGGACCGTATGTATATTTAGTGTTGTACAAACTGGCCAGCTCTTTGGAAGCAGCTCTTGCTATGGAATTCTGTAAGAAAAGAAGAATGACAAGTGCAGATTTTTAGAAGCTTTCTGAGTGAATCTAAGTAATTACACTGTTGTGTAAACTCAAAAGCCATGCTGGAGAAGCTTTTATTAGAAAACTTGTTGACCTTTCAGTGTGACTAGGTGTCAGTAGCTGACAGTAGCCTGTCCTGGTGCTGTGAAAAGAACTTATTCTCAAAGGTTTAATGGAGTGTTGTCCAGTCTGTGTATGGTCTGTTGCAGCCTGGTGTACAGTCCAGGGGGGGTTTGGACAGAGAAGGGGATAAGAAGTAACAGCACTTTCCAGACTTAGAAGAACCTTGTACAAGGTTAAATATTCCTAAATAGGGAACAAGGAACCTTAGTTACAGATAAGAGAATCTTAGAGAATGGTAATGACTTGGTACAGTAAATTGCAAACATACAATAGCCTTTCTTTTCCTTCTGTTCATGCAGCTATACATTCAGAGTCGAGTTAGCTCAGTCAGGGGAGTTGAACATTGATACAAGTGAAAGCAGATTAAGGTCTTATAAATATTAACAGCCAAAAAAGGCATAAATTACCCTGAAACCATATGTAGTCTCATTAATTTCAATTCATTTCCTGTGCACAGAGGGACTCATTCAACTCCCACTGATTCAGTGAGGGTTGGATCAGGCCCATCAATAGTACTATGAAGTTTTGTATGTTTGCATTAAGGAAAATTACAGACTTTTCTTTGGAACGTGTGGCTTTTCCAATTCTTCATTATACAACATGTTGGTAATAAAACATGAAAACTATTACTAACAGATGATAAATATGAATGATTTTTAAAAGCATATGTTCAGTATAAGCAATGGGTTGCCATAAATTTCTTATAGCTTGCAGCTGAATGGCTTACTATTCCAGGAATTTCCTCAAGCCCTTTCCTTCTCTGTAGGTTACACTCTGGCTTACATCCCAGTGGAAGATATATTGTAAAATATTCTCTGTTCATCCTTATGCTTAAGTGTTCTTCTGATTTATTCAAAAAGACATATTGGACCATGTATTTAGAAAATTTTAGTTAACTGAGAGAACTTTCTCAGCTGCTAAAAAACATCACAACATGTTTGCATTTTCACTGGCAGCCTACTCTCTAGCAGATTTGTGTTTCCCCTTTCCCAAATATTTGGTTTTGAACATTTTAGAATTATGGGAGTTTGCTCTAGAAATTTCTGGTCCTTTAGCATATGAAGGATATTTAAACAAATCAAACCAAAGCATACTTGAAGCTTGTCTTTCCATCTATAACACTGACTGCATGTACGTGGGGTTTGGTTTCTGGCCTATCACACTAAGACAAGCAATTGCAAGGAAGTATGTTGTTGCTGTGCACTTCACTATCTTGGCTCCAGAGCAATTAGGGTAACTGAACTCTCTCCTGTGATCTTCTTTTTTGTTTGGTTTGGGTTGGGTTTTTTCCCTCTCTTTTTTAATCCTTCAATAAATTGATTTTTCTAAAATCCATAATAATTTTTAACACATGTTGAGGGAATTGTAGAGGTTGGAGTCTGCTATCTGCTAGTGATGCCGTGTTTTCTTCAGCCATCTGTTGTTTATAATGTACACGTTTAATCAACAGCTGAGATTGAGTCAAATCCTCTCTCAATAGCAAATGAATTTTTAAATGTAAACTGATTCTTCCTCTCTTCAAATAAATGCAAAGTGTAAATAAAATTTGGAAAGGTTGTCTAGTTCAATATGAAGACCTGTTGGTAATTGGTATTTGCTCTCTTTAGTTAACTAAAGTAGGGACACTAGAACAGCAGAGCTGCTCTGTGGGGCTGTTTGACCCAGGGCATTTGTTCCACCCAGCAGACAAATGATGGCTTTAAATCATACCAGAACACATACCGGAAAAAGTATGTCAGGAAATCTTTTTACCTGCGGGATTTTTTATTGTTGGCCAGGAAGTTGTAAAAAACAGAGATTTGTAGAAAGAGCAGTTGAGATTTCCAGCTGTTTAGAGCCTAGAATCCAAATAAACAGCTTCCTCAAGCTCTCCAGGTTGGAGATAAGGGTGGTGTTTAAAATGACCCTCTCTAAGTGAAAAACATGCCTAAGCATTTATGACTTCGTCATGAAATGAAGCTTTATCAGAAATTTTGATAACTTTTTGTTTTCCCTTTAGTGACTCTTTAACATTTACTTTCTTAATAGATTTGCAGTCAAAAACCTAAAGGTAGAAAAATAAATTTTTACTTTATAGGAACTAATGTCATTTGTTAATAATATAATATAATATAAACCAGCAGGAATAAAAAATATTAAGTAAATACTTGTGAGTGTAAATACAAAATAGGAGGAAAATGTGTTTGGTTGTTTTTTCAAAATAGCTCAATTACTCAAAGCAATCCATAAGAAGGAAATAAGAGGGAGATCAATGCAGAGGTGTATAAATAGTGCCCAAAGTTTTCCAAAAGGGTGAAAAGTAGTTTGGGTTTTCAAGCCTGTAAATTATTTGGAATACACCCTCGAGGAGAAACATTGTTTTCCTTTTCACCTTTGAAGATACTCTTTGTTGTTCAATGATTTTCTACATCTCTTGACGTAATGGGCTTAACTGAATTGTTGTGGTTTGTTTGGAGTTTGTTTGTTTGGGATTTTATACTGTTAAGAATCCCTCTTTTGCAAGGAAAATGCTGCTGATATTTATAGTAGCAGAGAAACAAGTGGTGCCCTGCAGTCGAAGAAATAACTCCAGAGTAATACCTTGTAACTGGGAGCAGAAATGGCTTTTCAGCTTCTGACTCGCAGCTGAGCTCTCAGAGTTGGTCATTTCAGCAGAAGGCAGCAGTTCCTGCTCATCACCCCTCTGTGTTTACACTGCAATTACCAATATTTCGCTTATCTGTGTACACAGAGCATGAGCCAGGAAGACAGCAGAGTTGTGTTCTCAGTTGTCATTATCTTACATAATTAACAATTTTCAAACCTAGGGTTTTTCAATTATTAGCTTTTAATGAAAGATGTGGTACTGGTGGCTCTTTCTCACCACGCTGGAAGTTTGAACTAACAAGATAAATTATCAGGCTAAGCATATTTTGTGTGTTAAGAGGTGATTTTTATGGGAGCATCTCGTCTCCCTCATTTTACTCTTGTATCATCAGGGTGGATTTGCCAGCAAACTGTGACCATTTAGAAACACTCCACAGATGTTGATATGCAGCTGCTGCTTGTGGACAACTCCCTTTGCCCTCTCAATCTGAGTGGTCTGGAGAAGCCTTTTCACTGCTTGACTGGACCCCTTGCTCTCTTCCCTTACTGGACTGCCAACTGATTTGCCCAAGGCTGAAAAGTATTTTCCTTTCACATCGGTCTTTCATGCTTTACTTGCTAAGTAAAGGGACCCTCAACTTCCTTTGTAATGAAAGGCTGAAAATGTGGATTTGCTGTTTAGCCAAGTGAATTGAAATTTCTGAGCCTTCTTGTTTTGCCAGTAAAAACAGACTTCCCCCTCAAGGGTCCGTGATGATGTGTAATTTAGTTCACTGTTCTGTTGTGTCTCATATGCTCCAAAAGCCCAGGGAATCCAGCCAGTGAGGACTTCAGTGGAATGATTCTTTTTCTTTACAAGCCTGTTTTTCTGTGACAGTTTCTACAGTGTTTAAGAAATTAGTCCCTGGTGAGAGGGTTTCCACTGCAAATCATTTGGGCCCTACACCTGTTGGAGACTCTTGTCTGTCAGCCAGATTTACACATCAACTTCATCTGGAAGATGCTGCTACTAAACACATCCTTTTCACAATTTTAAGACTGCCAGTACAGAACAGTTCTTTTATGGTAAACTCTTGTTGAAGAGCTGTGAAGCAAATTTCAAGTACTGCTTTGCTGCCCACATTCCTGTTGTGCTTCCCAGTTGACTTTAACGATATTTAATGTAACAAGTAGCACAATCATAGTAATACAATCTGTGCAACAGCGCAGATACAACAGCAGCAGATTGCAACTCCTCATGGGCTTGTCTGAGTCTCTTAGATGTAGGATTTTTGCTGTCCAACAATTCTTACCCACAGGTCTTCATATGTCTAGAGCATATTCAGTACTTCACAACTAGGCACTAAGTTAAATAATTAGACTCATACTCACAGTCATGGTATATATTTGAAATTCACTCTTGCAGGCTGCACAGACCCTGGGCATATCTCTTTAATAGTTTCTAATATGTCCTATTTTAAGCACTCAAGAGGAAGTGAAATGCTGGACCAACCCAATATGGATGGTTAATTTTGGTGAGTTGAAACAACAACCCATGCAGCCAGTGTGCATTCAAGTAATACAGATTGGAATTATCTTGGGTTGTAAATTGGTGTAATGTTTTGCAGCCTGTGAAACTGTAATAACATACCTATATTATATAATCTGATGAGCATGAGCTGGCTGCACGCATGTATTTGGTGCTGAGTTTAACTGAGAGATGGAATTTAATTGGAAAGGAAGGAAGGGCACGATAGACATTCCTCTGCTCTCTGAAACTACACTTCAGAGCCAATTCAAATACAAACAAGAACTGATAAAGCTAGATTTGTCTGCTGAAAATGAGGAAAGCCTAATGGGAGGCTAAGGCAAATATATGAAGTGATTAAAAAATATGGGCTGAACTGTTTATGAAAAGTCTGATTAAATACATAGTTCTTTATTGCAAGAGGACAAAATGTGAATAGTAAAATAAAGATGAAAGTAGTCTTTTTGGGGTGTGGAGAGATACTGGTCTTGCCAAGCATATTTTGTTATTGTGAAAAGCTAATGCTTCTGTTCCCTGTAGGAGTGGGATTCAAGTGTGAATTCTGTGCTCAGGGCAATACGTCAGGGTATAGTAAAGAATGAGCCAAGAGGATTGCGAAGTAGACAAAATGTGATTCTCCAAAAGGAGGACATATTTCTTTAAGGGTGTCATCACAAGAATATTGTGTAACTTCTGAGAAATTCTTGACCTAGATTTTCCTATCTTGGATGTTTTTATTTTTGTTGTTTGGGTAACAGTGGAAATTTTGTGCAACTTCTAGGTTAGGGGCACAAAACAACAACCCTGAATTAAGGGAGACAAATTTGGGGAAAATCCTTGTGAGCTGCGGGATTTATAACCTCATAGATCCTCTGGCATCTCAGGGGAAGAGTGGGAGGTTGTGGGAAGGAGGGGACATACGTGCCTTTCATCACATTTTACACCCCAAGACCAGGCATGGTTGAAGGATAGTTGTAATCCCTGGCTTTAAGTCAGTTACAATAACTTTGAGTTGTTCTGATTTGCTGAGCAATGCAGTGGAACATAAATAGGTTCTCTGAGTGCCCTGTTCTATCTGACAAACCAAAACAGTTTTAGGCCTTCTGGTGATTTCTTGAGGCTGTAAACAGAAAAAGTCTTTTGAGCCCCAAGGACGCACTGTTCCTACGTGTTCAGGGAAGGAAGGTACAGGCATTCTCTGGACCTTTTTCTTCTGCAGACCTAGTGTCCTTAATCTCAGATTACTCAATTTTTGCACCCTTCTGTATCTCAGACACTGGAATGCAACATAAGCTCCATGGTATTATGTTACATTTAATTAAATACAATGGAACAAAATGTTATTAATGAGAAACAGACATGTGAGGTTTTGTTTAAACACATGTCCAGTTGCTCACTGAAAGAGATAAGAAATTGCAGCTATATTTCCTTTAATTTATTAGATCTGTCAGGGTAAAAATAACATCTGAGATAAGATAATGGCACTATAAATTTTGCTTCTTCATTTAAAAAATGATTTATGATTATTATATTTGCCCAAACAATAGCCATTAAAAGGTAAGATTTATGTTCTTCAGCATGTCTCCAAATTCTAAATTTAGACAGAACTTTCAGACATTAAAAACAGCAATTGTCATATAAAGTAATTCCTCTTTTTGTAGCTATCTTGATTCAAGCAAGTACAGTTGTTGATTGAAAATGTTAAATTTTCTTTAGTCACAGCTTAAATGAACATGTCTTAGTTATTTGAACTGACCCAAAAAGCTGCACTTGTGAAAAGCTTCCACAGCCTGTGGAAGTCAATTTTTCTATTTAATTCACTGACATTGGAGTGCATAAGGTCCTTTCAATTTAATTATCTCAACTACAAGTAATGTTGATGGGGTGATAGTCTGGTCTCATTGTCCAAAAGGACTTTTGGCAACAAGTCTTCCCATGTAAAAATCAGATACTACAAAGGTTGAACAGCTCTGGGATCCTGCTGTCTCTGTTGGGATCACCAATAGAGGAAATAATTTCCCTCAATTAAGAGGTGAAAAGCACTCATAAGGTCACCTTGTCGTAGTGGTGAGATTTGCAGTTGCTCTGTGAAGAATATAATGGAGCTCCATCTGGTATTAGTATGACTGATTTAAAATATAGGATAAAGTGATATTGGAAAGACTAATATACAAAGTGAAATCAAATGGCTGAAGAGGAATGTATTTCCTGTATTCCTAAGCAATTTAGTTTTTATGATCTGTGGTAGCAGTAGAATTGTCTTCTATGGCAGGAAAGGGGAGTTAATCTTTACTATATATTAGAATAGGACAGTGACAATATAAAATTTTAATTTAAGAATTTTAAAACCTAGCTAAGCAGATAGGTTCTTTCTTGCTGCTAGGGATTGCTTTAGTAATGAGTTGTCAGTGTACTTTGTCTGTTTAATTCTGTAAGAAAGACACTGTACTTTTAGTTACATTTCATCACATTTGCTCTTCATTCAAAAAATGAGGGCAAAATTTCATGCAAATGTTTGACAAATAAGAACTTTGTGATCTTGACAACAAAGCAGATTCAATTGTTTAGTGCTGTTTATTACTTTAGACTGAACAGTAATGTGTGAATTATGAAGCTTTTGTAAAATATGAAGGCAAGATATTACTACCACTCCCTGAAATAATTTCAATTACAAAATTCCTGGAATATAAATTAAGAAAACAAAATCTCCATTTTAATTCATTCTTCTCTTTTTGGCTTTAAAAAAAAAAAATCTGACAAGAAACTTCACTCTTGGCCCCAGTTTGTATTTGTGTTCAGAACCAAGATATGTATTTGGGAGCATTCATAAATCTGTCAAACCTGTACAGCACAGCAACACACATTGTTGTTGTCTTGGACTTTTGGCAGCATCGAGGAAAGAGTGGGAATCAAAATGTGTTTGTTTTGTCTTGCTGTGTTGTTTTTCCTGCCAACAGATTCTAATTGCTAATATGCCAGAGAACTGAAGTAATTTTATTATTCATGATTGTTGATTCTTGGCCTATGAAATGTTTACAGCTTTTATGCACATTTAATAGTTTTAAACTCTCTATCTGTTTTTAAGGATCAAAAAAAATCTCTCTTAAATGGCATTAGAGTGTGGCTTTTCTCTGGAATTGATAAAAGAGGAATTGTCCTTTAAAATACCACATTCATCCTCTCCTCTCCTAAATAAAGTATCTGTGTTTAAATCCAGGCCTCTTGGAAAAGCCCTCAAAACTGAAACTTTTAATGTCTTTTATATCTGTTTTCAATTATACTTGAGTCAAGAACTGCCTCATTGAGTTTACTTCAGTGAGAACTAAGGTTCAGTAGAAAGTGGTAGAGAGAGATCCTTGCTTGCTGTTGATACCAGTTGAGTTATTTCATAGTTATTACAATCTGTCTACTAATTGCAATTAGTATAATTAGATTGTACTAATTTCATAGTTATTACAATCTGTCAAGCTGCTACCTTGGTTTACAGGCCATAGTGTTTTTATGTAAAATATTACAGATACACATACAGCAGCCTCTGCAGTCAGCAAGAAGCAGTGCTGCACAGCAGAGTGGATTTCTGGATGGCATGACTGGAAGACAGAACTGCTATTGTGTCAAATTCATTGTGCACGTGGAAATTAAATAAGGCTCTGAAGTTCATCTGATGCTTCAGCTATCTTGAAACCATATTGGTTTCCCTTGTTCTTGCTAAGACTAGAATATTTTCAAAAACTGGCAATATGGATTCTTTCCAGATGTTAAACAAACTGCTTGAAGTTAAAGGTACCTAAATAGCAACTGATGATTTTTGCTTATTCTTTTCATAAAGTCAAAATGACAAAGAGACTTACCAGTTCCTGGTAATTCGATGGCAAATTGTAAGTGTATGAATAAGGAAACAGTAGCAGCTGGGAATAGGAGTGAATTGTCAAGTATGCCTTGATTGTAGAAATATGTTCACGAATAAAATCAGCCAAAGCCTTGGTCTCTTTTTCAGACTCAGGTGCAGAGCCACAATAAGTGGAATCACAGGCATATTTTGAGGCCCCAACAGCTGAGAAGAAAGGTGAATTTAATGAGTACTTAGTGAAGAAGTAGATTGTTAGGAGAGTCATGTTACACCATGTTTGTAGGTAAGCCTTGGAAATGCTGCTAATACACAGGCCATATCAGAGGAGGGAATATTTTATGGCACAGTTAAGATTCTGGGAAACATCCCATAGCAATGAATAAATATGGCCTTTACAGAGTATATAGTTGGAAGAACATGAATATGGATGTAAAGACCTATATTATGGGAATGTTTTGGGATATTAATTTGCTTCAATACTTAAAAGTCCTCTCCTTGCATATCTTCTCCATTTCTAAGGCACTTCCATGGAACAAAGTGGAAACTACTCAAAAGAGACTGCTTTTAATGAAAGCAAGCCCCTTTGGTTTCTTTTCTGAACTCATGGCTGTGTGTATGTCTATATGTATATATGTGTATATATATGCACATGTGTGTGCAGATATGTTCGTAGAAGTGACCATGCTGATGATGCTAGTAGCCAAAGACTGCTTTAAAAGTTAAACACAAGCTACTCCACAGTGCTTCACTCAAGCTGAAGCTGGACCATCAGGTAGGGGAAATCCAATAGTCTAGTATATTGGCTATTGTACTCATGTGTAATTACTTGCAACTCTTGTTAGGAGACACTTACTGCACCAGCCAGCATCAAAATTCCTGTTGGGATCTGTCCCAATGCAAATGCTCCCAGCATTTTTAGAGCGCGTCTTTCTCCACATGCGGTCCTGTAACAGAATCACAGATGAAAACTTAGAGTCAGTTCTGACAGTCACCTTTTCCAACAATAAGAAAGAAGAATGTACTTACCTTTGTCCAAGTGTAAACGTAACCATCAATGTTAACAACAGGCAGAACATAGAAGTCCAGCTTGTCCAGAAGTGTGGTCACGACAGTGTCTTTTCCGTAGGTCTCCACAGCCTACTTGGAGAAAAATAGAAAAAGCTGATGATGTTTTCACAGATGTATATCTCCTGTGAAGGCCTGGGTCTAGGTCGGGAATTAATTAATGTGGTAGAAAAACTCATCCAGGTCACTCCAGCCCATGAGATAGCACCCCTGTGTTCTGACGTGCTTAGATTTGCACTGACTCAAACCACACTGCTGTTAGAAAACCACCTTGTACTGCTAGATAAATTATAAGATGAAGGAATGTTGATTTTCAACAGAATAATAAATCACTGAAAAGAGATTTCCACCTACTAGCTTCTTGGTTACGGACAGAACAATATTGCTGTCCATATATATTCCTATATCTTAACACCTTAAAGGCTCGAGTTTAATTTATGTGAGAATGAGAAATCATTATTTCAATTTTTTGTATCTGTTGTGCAGAAATTTTATCAACAACCAGAATTATAGAGACTATTTCTAAGTAACATCCTAACACATTTCCAATCATAATTCTGTAGATGCATTTATTCATAGGGAGACAGATTTTTCCCTGCACTTTTCCAGACACAGATATTGAATAATAAACAGGAACTCTATATCCTGATTGTTCATGGTCTGGCACTTGCTCTGCTTGTTCACAGATTCATATCAGTGTTGAGAGACCATACAATGATCATGGAAATTTGCTCTAAGTGTGTTGTACCCATATTTTGTTTACACAGCCATAAAGAGCAACACAAGGCAATGCAATGGAAAAAGGCTTTTTTGTCCTGCAACTGACAAGTAGGAGGGTGGAATATAAAATCTAGAAAAGCATTTTCAGATCACTTGAAATAATTTTTCCTGGCTTGTTTTGGTTTTTTGTTGTTGATGTCTGGGTGGGCTTCTCTTTTGAGATACCTATAACAATCCACCTTGCTCATGTTTTTCTCTATTTTTTTTTTTTTTACTTTTATGTCTAGAAGCAATCCCAAGTGAAATTCTGGTGATGCTCAGAGGTCTGCTCTTTTAAAGCACTTCTGCCTATGGACACATTGAGCAAAGGCACTGCTGGTGTCAGGTACACCCATGAATTAAGTGACCAGACAGTGAAAATGACAGCTGCAGTGACGTGAATTGCTGAGAGAAAAATGGTACCACATACTGTCTGCAGCCTTATTAGGCACTAATGAAATCATATTCCTATTGACTCCACCAAAATGTCACTTCCAATTTCCACCGTTCCCTACACAAAACCGCATGCCTGTCTGATAACACTGAGATTATACTTGCCACCCAGGCCTCTGCCAGCATGGCTGGCTCATGTAGATTGGCTTTCCTTGTCTTGGGTTTTAGATTCCAGCTGCTGCTTCTGGTGTGGTTTTATTTATTTGTTTGGTTGGGTTTGTTGGTGTTTTTTTTTTAAATCTTCCAACAGAAGTTATTAAAAAATTTGAGATTCAGTCAGTAAGTTGTTCTGCTAAATTGATTGATCTCCTTCATCTGAGGGGTAATATACCTGTCTCTGTGAAGATGACTATGCAGCACTTGATAACCCCCACCTGCTTTATACTGGTATTGAGAAAGTAAATATAAAATACATAAAATTGTGTAATTCAAGACCTAAAGTATCCCAGGCTGAAGCGAAGCTAATTTCACCTGTGCAGCTCTTCTTTGAATATAGTTTCATATTTTAGCACCTTTCTGTACAGCCTGAGGTGGCAGCTCAAAGGGATGTATATGCTTTTCCCTCTTCCTGGGTGGAGCTTAGGGAGCTTCATTTATAGTCTTCTTCCTTCCTTAGGTACGTTTCTTCAGTACTGAGCTCAGGGTAGGTTTCCATCCTCTCTGTTGCCTTACTGAATAAAGCTGGTTGCAAGGAACCCACCACCTGGCACTGTAGCAAGTCAGCTGTTCTGAAGTGCATTCAGGTGCCTTCTGATGTGCCCTTGAATTTTCTTATTCCTTATGTCTGTGTGCAGAACATGGCTATGTTTATAGTGTTACTAGAGCTATTGGTTTTTCTGTCACCTTTCTCTGACTACAGGTGCAAAAAGAATTTACAACTGAGCAACCGTTGTAGTTATCAGTACCTCTTAGACATGTTTCAATTGTCTTAAGCTGCTGAAAGATTACGGGTCCAAGCACAAAGATCTGGTTTAAGTAGTTACACCTTAACCCTCTGAGGTGAGAAGAAGGCATGAGCAGACATGTATTTAGAGGGAAAAAGGCAGTGGTCTGAGTTCTTGCTGCTCATTTAAGATTTTCTAAAACATAGATTTTGTAAAATATTTTATCATCATTAAGCTTACTGACCTCTTTCACAAACCACTGGCAGAAAGCAGGGCTGATCCACTCTCTGGCATGGAAACCACAATCCATAAAGATGGCCTTCTTATTTGCACCACTTTTTCCCACCTAGGAAAAAACAAAAAACAAAAGCAATACCCCAGGGCTTGAACAAAATAAATCGTATGCAGAACAAGTCAGTCAGCTTGCTGACCTAAGAAGTCAAACTTTATACAAATATGGCATTCCTTGTTTAAATGGAACTCTATGGAGTGCTCCCAACTATACCTGACCATGATATTCAAGCTAAAAAAATACTCTTAATGATTTCCTTTTTAATAATGTTGATAAGCTTCCTCCAATTATTTGATTACTCTGTATTGTTGATTTACTTCCTGTAGTGTCTCTAAAAGTTTATCTTGTATGTTTGGATGATATATTACTGTAAATAGAGGAAAAAAAGAAACCGAGGCACTTACTTTGAGAAGGTACATTGGCCGTCCTTCATATGTTTTCCCAATTACACTACGAGAGACAAGGTCTGGGTTCTGAGCAGCAATATCAGCAGTCCATGCAGCTATCTGTTTAATAAAAAGGTTAAATCTAAATGTCTGTTCCTCAGGTCCAGACTGATTAATTTGCAGATTTCAAGCCGGAACAGTCTTTCTGAGCATCTAATGTGGCCTAATATTTAATACAATTCGTAGATTTCCAAGGAGCCACAGCAAAGATGTGAAGAGTAACATGGCCATGATTACATGTCAGGAAAAATGAGCATGGCTGTGAAAAAAGGAGGAAGGGGTCTTATGATAGGACATGAAGAGCTAGAACTGAAGCAGGGAATGGAATAGAGTTGTTTAGCAGAGGAGATGGGAGAAGTAGTGGAAAGGAAAGGAAATTAATAGTGAGGCATCTCAGCCTGGTCATTGGACTTCTGCCAGAGTTTCTTTGCAGCTTTGGGAGCAAACTAGAGGAAATAAGAGTAAGTTACACAAACTAGCTCAGTAAGGAAGATGAAGGAGAGTTTGGAGGCATTATGATGTCAATGGATGGAGCAGAAGAGGAAAAGGGAAGAAGGCTGGAAGCCCTTTGACTGCAGAAGCTAAGGTACCAAGCTGATAATCAGGTAAATTCTAGACTTTACCGTGTCCCAGTTGTTGTACTTCACGTAGCTGTGGCTGGCAGTACGAGCCTGGCTGTCAAACTGGGCATCCAGTGCAGCCTGCAGGTTGTCAATCAGAACTCTGCAGGAAGGCACCATGAAAAGTGTGAAGAGAAACATACAGCAATCCAGCAGGAAAATAAGACATTTCAAGGTCTGCCCAGCATTTGGGCTGCACAGATTGTGAAAGGTGGGCAGGTTGGAAATAAGATAATATTTGTTTCAAGTTTCCACCTGCGTCCTGCCTCAGTCTTGCCACGAAAAGGGCCAGGGAGCAACAGGCTCCTGCCAATTAGCAGCTGCCTCACTCCCATACTAACAAACCTCCAGGGAGGCAACAGTTTGGTTTCAGAAAAATGGCAATGCTGAGACAGAGCGTGTTTCAAAATGAGCTCTAGGCTGATCTTATGCTGCCGCTGCTTCTGCCTCAATAGGAAAAGGGCCTTCTTGTACTTTTGGCACTGGAGGACAGTTAGACTGCAGCAATGTTTCAAAACCAGGCAGCAACCCAGAGATGTTTATCTGATGAAATTCCCTGTAAAACCAAGCTTCCAAAGTTAGATGTGGTTTGGCAGCTCTGTTCAGGTGGCATTATCCATCCTCCAAGCTATTTCATTGCATGTGAGGTGAGCTATTAAATAGAATACACAATTGCAAAAAACCTCAACATCCCATCTCAATTGGTTGGATCTCTCCAGTTAATTTTTCCCTGGGGCTGATACAAAGGTACAACTTATCACTGAGCATACTCTTGAGGACCTTTTGCTTGTATTTCAACCTTGGCTATCAAAAAATGAAGTCCTCTTGTTTTTCCAGTGCCTGTCTTAAAACTCTTACAATCTTACTCATCCAGGATATGTCCTTGATCATTTGTGATTTGGATAGAGGAACAGGAGGCCGGTTTGTGAGGCACCAGCAGCCTTCAGAACAAACATTGCAAGTGACATGATGCCATGGCACTGCAGCTGCACTTCAAAAGGATTATAACAGCTTGGGTTGTCACAAGGACAATCCACTGCTTTGTCAGGGACAGCTTCCAGACATTCTGGCCTTTTGTTGCAATCAAAAGACTTGTGCATGGACCAGAAGCAGTTCATGAATATTATAGGAAAACTAACACATGTAGAGTAACTCCTTTGCTAAAGAGGAAATTGTATTGAAATGGGATTCCTGTACTGTATGTGCACTGTGGGATTATTGAAAAACATTTATTCTAGAATGTTTTTAGATTCTGTTCCTGTAGAGGCATCCAAATTAGACACAATTGATATGAGGCCAGTAAATTTAGGGAGGCATTGTGATGCATTATGTGATGTCCAATGAAGGAGTTTGGTCTAATAGCAATAACAGTGAGGCTGACCAGAACTTTACTCTCAGCCAAATGAAATAATAAAAACTTGATCAAATACTACTGACTTTTAGTGTCTGAGTATATGATGTTGACAGACTATACACATCAAAGAAGCCTGATAATGAAGTTGGGCAGATCCATTCTGCAGTGCTTAAGTGGAGTGAAAGGAGAAATTAAGACAGACCACTCCACTCCAGCTCGAAGACAATTTCTCATCCTCACTTAACACTTGCACAGTGATTGGAAGATAGGAAGTGAAGAACAGGATCAGGCTCCGTTAGTGCTCCTCACTACAGAGCTTTTGTTCCCAGTGGTGTGTAATGTGGCAGTGTGCTCTGTTCTCCACTTGTGCTGCAGTCATAGTCAGTCAGCTCTCTCTTTGGAGACATCCTTGCTATGGATCTGCTAGGTGACTTCTGTCAGCCCAAGGCTGTCCTGGGAATCTGTTTTCCATGCTTCCTTGGCCTTACACCTGGCAGCTGTCTTCTGTCTGTCACCTGTTGGGGTTTTTTGGCCCTCTAGCTATTGTTCTGCATCTCACTGGGGACTTGCTCATGGTAGCCTTGGGGCTCACCATTTTATTTTCTGGCTTCAGTTCCCTGTCTGTTTCCCTCATCTGGTGTATTTTCTGGCTCTTTCTAGACCTTTGCTGCATTTTGTCTGTAGCAGGAAATATTTCTATCCCCATCCATACTCCAGCCTTGTGTAATGCAGTGAGCTTTCACCTCATGGAAATTTCTGGTACTGCATCTCTGCTTCCCATCTCTTGCCTCTATCAACATTTGATCTCACCCCGTCAATGCGGAGTAGACCATTTGAACTGTCATAGGAAAGCTGAACCCAGTAGAGAGCTGAACCCATCCATAGGAGGGATGAAGTTTGTAACAGGAAAATCAGTTGACCAACATGAAAAGCTCAAACACATCCTCCATGGTATTTAATCCCCTCTATTCAAAGTACAGCAGTCAGAACAAACTTACCGATACTCCATTCCACTTTCTTTCAAAAGATCTTCAACCTTAAAAGACTTCTCAGCTTCAACTCGGAAATCAACTTGCATTTTTGGCCTTACCAGTGTGACAGAGTCTGGCTGCCAAAAGTCAACCTAAAAGAAGAGCAAATAAAGACATAAACAAATAAATACATACGTGTGGCTTGGTTTTTAGATTGGTGTATGTGTGCTGGTGAGGTTGTGATTAATATACTGCATTTCATGCCTATCCTATTACACTGATTCAGCATTGCTTCCCACAAGTATCAACCTAAATTTTAGCAGAAAATTGATTAAGATTTTCTTAGGCCCTGCATTTTATATGGCAGTATTCTGGAGATGACAGCGACAACTCCACAAATTGTCTACAGCATCTGCATTCATACAGAGTTGTGAATATTATAACTATATTTACATTTTCATATATGTTTCATATATATTTTACATAACTATATCTACATTTATTATAATAACTATATATATAATTTATACATATATAACTATATATTATTTATTAATGTATATGTTTATTATAATAACTGTATTATAATAAATATTATTAATATCTATATTTATATTTTCTTTCATTTTTACATCTTTCATTTTTTTGCTCAGGTTTTTGTATACAAATGTTAGGGAGAAATTAAGTCACTATCAGGGTGAACTGTATGAATATTTTACATAAATCAGCTGAAAAAGACTGTACAAGTGCTTTTGAAAGAGATCACTGAAGTTGATATGAGGACCCTGTGCCTTTGAAGACGTTTCATTCCAAGTGGACAAACAGTGTTATTACTACTTCACTTATTTTTGCTGAAGTAAGCATCCAAGCCTCTGGATTTAGTGCTCTGTTGAAGGCCAATGGAAACAAAGATGATTTGCCAGCCTGATGCCTTTTCACTCTTTCATCTCACGAAGGTAAAAGAAATTTCGGCTGGTTATTCATGAATTTTGTGTCATCAAATGAGGTGATTGTTCCAGAATATACAATTACATCAGTCCTGACTGACTGCTTTGTATAACAATAGTAGCTCAGGGGTCTTTTCTTAAAAGAAAAAGAAAACAAACAATCCTTTGATACTTCACATTTGAAAGCAAGCATGGTATATATTAATTTCCTTAATATTGGCAGCACAATTCCAATACTGTGTTGTTCTACAGAAAACTGTTCCAGCATGCTCTAGTAGCCTGTTGATGATAGGTCTCCACATCTGTACTTCATTAAACATGCTTTCATCCTACAGCTAATGGTGTCTTTTTCACCAACAGCTATTTTACAACATCAAAGCTGAAGAGAAATATTGAAAACACATCTGCTGTCTTTGTTGTTTTTCATTGTGTCATTGTGTCATCATATATCTACATCAAGGTCAGTGAGAAACATGCAGCTTAGAGAGAAAGGAAGCTTTAAAAGAAAGTCAAGAGAAGAAAAGATAACATGAGAGACTAGAGGCCAAAGGAAAAATTCATTTTGCAGTATAAATTTTTAGATTATTTTCATGAGGAAAATGTTTCGCCTGTAATAGTAAAAGTTTTGGTAGTTGGAGATGCCATGGTTTATCTAATACATTCTTGAAAGCACCTCACACTGAATACAGCATTTAAGGTTTGTTTATTCTATTAATAAATTCTGATGCGTACTTTGACATTCAGATTGGGTAAACCAGACTTTCTTGGAAGGTATTTGAATGTTTTGTATAGCTCTAGTTTTATCAACTTGTCCTATTCCTTCCAAAGAAACAATACAGCTGACTTGAATGAAATCAAGATTAGGTCTTTAATTCAGTAGCCCAATTACAAAAAAATCTGTTATCTGAGCAAAAGGAGAAATATTTCTTTCAGCTGCAATATAACCACTTCCCCAAGTCCTTTACCTCCATGATGCTGGCAAGGAAATTGAGGATTTCCACCTGCTCATCATTCTGTGGAATCACACGGAACACCTTCTGTCTGTAAGGGGAGAAAAAGATTTGATTTGAAAAAGTTGAAAGCCTTTTGATCATGCAGAAGAAATCACAGATATAAAACTTGATGTCTGTTCTTACCCATCAAAGGAAAGATCCTGCAGGTGAGCAGAAACAGATGCAGCACCTATGAGAACCAAGAGTGCCCACATTTTCTCAAACAGGTTTTCTGTTCTTTTTGTGCTGCTTTTATAGCTTGTTTTGTCCTTCTTTTTATCAGTTATACACAGAACAACCCACTGATCAACTGATAGTTTACTGTCTTGGCGTTGTTTTATTTGCACACTATTTATAGTGTGTTTTTTCCTCTACACCTGTGAAAACAGCTGAAAGTCTCACAGAGGCCTGGCTAAAGAATCTTGCTATTTAAGCTGGATAAACTCTTGATATGAGAAAGTGAATTTCACTTTCTTTGGTATTTTCTATTTTATGTGAATTTAGATATATTTTTAATAAGGTAGTTGCTGAATTACAAACTTTAGAATATTTTATTGTTACTTTGTGTAATGGTAGATGTCCATAAAATGCTGTTGCAGTGCGCCTGGTCTTAATCACAATGCTCCTCTTTGTTAATAATGTAGGTTTGACTTTGACATATTATCGTCAAAGAGGAATCTACCAATTGGGATATACCAATTAGCTTCTTTTTTTCCCTAACAGAGAAGGAAAGCACTGAACTGGTTCTTTGCTCACTTCACTGAAATTTAAGTCGGGTGTCTGCAGAAGGCACGGAAGTTTCTAGTAGCAGTAGGGTTGTACATATACTGCATGTGATACAGCTGCTGATTCTTGTACTTTCTCTAATTTCATCATGTCTGGATCAGAGGTAAATATCTTACAGGTTAAGAAATACTGCAGAATTTACTAAGAAGATCAAATGAAATGTATTCATACAAAAGCATTTTTAACTTTTATGTTGTGCCTACTCTCAGGAACAGTGGTGTGTTTGCAGCAGAGCACTTGCATCTGTTTAGTTTTCATTAATGAGTACTTGGCACTGAATGCAACATTAATTGTCTGTTGTTGCTGTGTCCTGATGTGACTGATGTTTTTGACAGGGAGCTTCTAAATGAATCAGTGAACAAATAAATAAAAAATGAAATTTACGAGCTCAGTTCTGTCTCCTGTTATGCCTAAGTAACTAGGCAAATTAAAGTTCAGACACAGTTCAGACACAGATAATCTCTGCTGTTTTACATAATGTGTGAAAATTTATTAAGAAAAGTAGTATAATTCATCTCAGATTAAAAGATGTAGTTACAGTTTCAAGGTACAGAAAATTTAATTGTCGTTGAGCATTTTAAGAATGAATGTGGCATCAGACTTGACCCCTAATTTTTTATGAAGTTCTCTGGAGTCAGGTCACTAAAGTGTAGATACAGAATAGCTAGAAATATAATTTTCAATCAATGTACAGTTCATGCATATCAATATGACCCATTATTAATACTTTCCTAAAAAGAGAGTCAAAAAGTCTTCTGGGCCTACTTATTGAAAACTGTCTTTGCCAAACCATAGGATTTAAACTTAGTTTGCAATTAATGGCTTGATTTGTAGCACTGCAAGCTCTTGCCCTGTAATAATCTTACTGAAAGACAAGCCTCTGAAGACAGATGACATCAGGAGCTGTTCTGACAGTGTTAAAACAATACTGCACAGTCTCCAGAAGTTTTAATTTCATGATGATGAGATCATCGCTACAGATAACAATATCAAATAAAAAGGTCTGATCCCATAAAGACAATTGCAAACACAATAATGTGGAGATGATCAAGCATGGAACTTGCAATGAATAAATGATCACAAGAAGTAATCAAACAATTTGCAAATGTCATCATTCCCTGTTGAGAAGCATTTTGGAAATAGAAATTGCCAGATTTCAAAGTCTGAGTTTACTTTTAATAAATTGCTTCCTTATTCATGCAGTTGGAGATGATGGGGTTTTTTTGGTTTTATGTTTGGGGTTTTTTCCTCCAAACAATTAATGATGCAGCATCGACTACTGAGTTGGCAAGCATCATGGAATACCAGATTTTGTAATGGCAGTTTTTGCAGTTTCCATCCCAGACTACATCAGAAATAAACACTGACCTGGAATCCTACTTAAATGATTTATTTTGCATCTCAGTATGGGTATTTGTCAGGTTAGTTCATAAATTAGCTCTAAACATTGTCTTGTTCTTCTAACTGTATAGCATAAATGGTTAATACTTTATATATATACTTGACAAAGGGGCAGCATAAGGATAAATAAAAGAGCAAATCAGATTTAGTTAAGCCATCTGTTCTTTTTAGCATCTGATTACAAGCCAACATCATCAGCTGGCCATGGTTGAGTAAACCTTGGCCTATCACAGAGAGCAGAGCATTACCTGTATCTCAGAAGGAAAAACTAATTTTTTGTAATCAAGGAAGTAAGAAAATCCAAAGGGAGAATGTTTGGTCATTTTCTTCAGGACAGGCATTTTGTCTTATACTTACCATAACTGAAGCTAAAAACAGTGTCAGCAATTGCAATTTTGTTGTAGTTTGCTTTTTAGTTGATTAAAAATAGAGCCTCCTATGATGCTGTCACTCACAAAGAATATTCCCTGTAAATAACTGGCTACATTCCAGTGAAATTCATCTTTGTAGTAATTTCTTATTTCAGCTTTTGGAATAGAATTACTCTGGTACTCCACTTTGAAAAACATATGAAGGCTAACCACGGACTGATAAAAGGAAAAAATACACATCAATGTTAGCATTTCAGAAGCATCCTTTATCCTACGAAGCCTTTCATCCCATTTGTTATCAAACTGAGTCCAAAAGTCTGAGGATAAATAAGGTCTGTTTTTATAGGAGTTTCAGTACATAGAGATTTCCTGAATCTTGTTGATCTACATTTTTTAAAAGTCCACCATTTTTTAGTCACAAAATATTGTCAGTTCTTACACTCCCGGATTGACAAATTAATCTTCTTAATATTATTTAATATTTAATATGTGCCAAAAGATCAGCAATATGCAAATCTTTACACTGCTTATGTGTGTTATGTAGCAAAGTCCTAGCATGTGCCCCAGACCAGGCATATGTATTTGATGTATGGCATCCTTTTATGATCATTTATTTGTTAAGGTAATATATATTCTAACCTTACTTTTGAAGAATAAAACTATTGAATATATTCTGAAGACCTTTGAGAGTACTTTGAAGAGGCCAGGATCAGCACAATCTGCTACCCAGCGTATGATCCAAGCTTTCTTGGTACTTTCTCTTTATTTATATATTATTAATATTCTTTTAATTCATCAAAGGCTTTTTCAACTTTAGGGCCCTGGGACTCATATCCTCATATCCTCATATCCATATAGGGCTCAGATCCTACTGTTTTGGTAGCTATGTGTAGGTATCTTCTTTTTTAATTCTTTTTTTCACATTTGCAGATGCTACTTAATTGGTGAACTGGTACTGGATAAGAAGATAAAAGAATGGAAGTGATGAGATCAAGGGCATGGAGCAAAGGAAGAGGGAGCACTCATGACTTTGGGATGAGTTTTTACTTTTGTTATTGACTTGTCAGGGGAGAAACAGCAGAACTTGTAACTTATTCTTTTGTAGAATCAGTGGATTCTTGCCAATGTATCTCCTGTGAAATAAGTATCATATTTTTACTACTGGCCTCTAGGAATCAGGATTGACTGTAGTATTGCAGCTTCATTGTATGATCCATGGACAGCTTGTTTAGGATTTAGAAAGTATTTTATTACCCTAGCTAGAAGTTGAATATATAATATGTATTCAAATTCATATTTGTTTGAAAAAATGTGTGAAATATACTAAAATAGAAGCAGTGAATTCACAGTGAATTCTGGTATTTGCAGTACCAGAATTCCCAGAAACCAAGCAGTGAGAATCTATTCAGTGCCAAACAGAAAAAAGATGTTTAATGAAGCAATGAGAAGGACTGACCTCACACCCGTTGGTTATGGACATCTGCCTAATCAGCTGGTCCTTGGGCTGAGCTTTTTGTTGTGTACGAGACTGTGCCCAGTTCTCATACTCCAGCCTATGCCATGATCTCTGTGAGGCTGGCAGGGTCATGGCAGGACTCATTGACAGCTCAAAGACATACAGAAGCATAAGGCTCTTCTCCTTACAAATTTAAGGCACTGAGATCAATTAGCATGTGGTGTGAAGTGAGATCATAACTGCAGCAAAAAGTTCCTGCACCAGAAAAGTACGGCAGTAAGTAGACACTCAGTGCTCTTACTATTAGAAGCCAGTTTTATCTCCCATCTTTGTGCAGGCTCTGTCTGATGGGTTTAGGAGTTTCTCTTCTGGGATAGATCAGCACATCATTCTCACCTACAAACATCTCCAACAATGCCAGAACCAGATGCTGCTGAGGTGGTGCTAGAATTATTCTGTAACAAGACACAGGAGTGTCTGCCCACTGCCGAGGCCTCTCCAGGGTGTGTAATTCAGACTGTTAGCCTGTTGTCTTCCTCAGTGTTCCCCTAATTCCCATCCTGGGCTCTGCAGGGTCTGAAGGTAAATCAGACTGTCAGTGTGCACTCATCCACCTCCAGTTTTAACAGAAGGATTTAGACAGACAGATTGATCTCCATTTCATCCCACTAAATATGATCCAGATAGTGATGCTCTATTGGTGTTAACCAAGCACAGCAGGTCACTCCGAGTGGGAGCAAAGGCAGATGAGAGTTATCAGGAGAGTCTAGTATGCATAAAAAAAACATCAACAGGAAAGGTTCAAGAAAGAGAGTGGACTGAGCAGCTTGATTCCACCCTTGGGCCTAACTGAAATTTCTTTTTATAGATTGGTGGGTGATTTACTGTTCTGTTTTGCTTTCTGTATGTGATGGTCCTCATGGGTGATGAACATTTTTCTCCTGCATAGTTTGTATTTCATCTGCAGACTTGATAAATCTGAAGCCTAATGCCTAGATAGATCCTTCAGCTCTGGATGATTTTGAAATCCAGTGCCCTTTGCTGAGAGACAGGTTATATCAACTGGTGTTATACCTGGGCAAAGGTCAGGGAGTCCTACCATTTCAGAAAAACAGACTATTTGGAAACTAATAAAGTTTTCTGTTCACATCTACTGAAATAACCCAAATTCACAAGCTACAGATGAAAGTAGAACTCTACTATAATCAAATAAAACTTTGGCTAATTCTCTGGCTTCCTTCCCAACAAAACATACATGAAAAGATCAATACAATTAGTTCCCTTCTTACTTTCTAGAGGAGTTTGGAGTTAGACTTCAAAAAACATACTGAAAAAAAACCCCCCAAAAAACCAAACCAAAACAAAACAAAACCCCCAAACCCACACCAAAAGAAGCATGTAAAAATACCAAAAAAAGTTCAAATAGATTCTGCACATCAATTTGTTCATGTGAAAATATATTCCTTTTAAAACAGACTGACAGTTTTTAATTGATCAAGAGTATTCATAAAACTCTTCTCCAAGCAATTAATTGGACTAATAATCTCTACTTGGACAACCTTATTAAAACATACTAATTGCAAAAATTAGTGAGAGCTCACTCATTACGAGAGTATGTGGTAGCAGATTAAGTTGAATGAATTAATCTTGGTACTCTTTGTTCCTCTGTGAACATTTAAGTAAACAAAACTCAAACTGAGCAGAGAACCTGTCTGACTTAAGCAAGTGTATTAATTATTTGTGAGATATCACTGGGAAAAAATGAACAACAAATCAAATCCATGCTACTGAGGGGTGTGGAATCAAATCTGACTGAGGATTTTTTCCTAGGTTCCTTTTATTCAAAGAAGGAGTTCAACCACAAAAGGCAACAGTGGAATTTTCAAAAAATTAATAATTTGTTATTTTTAGTAAACACTAGGTTTCATGGAACAAAGGAAAACACAGAGTGCAAACAATTTAATCTTGTCACCATAGTCAAATTTCATTTCTATGAATTCATCTGAAAATAAATTCAGTTAGACAAATGTCTGTTAAACTTGTATGAAAAGAGCCTAAATGAAGCAAAAGAGAAGGAAGCTTCAGAGCATAAAGTACACCATTCTTGGGGAATACTTTTGCCTGCACATATGGAAATATTAGGCATCACAGATAAGATAGCTGCTTTAAATTCAGTATCCATATTCTTCTGTATTACACCCAGGCAGCTCCAGATGTTTAAATTATTTCCTTTTTTTTTTTTTTTTGCTTGGTAAAGCACAATAGAGATAAAATATTCCTTATACCAACTTGATTTGAAACAGTTTGTAAAACTAGGTTGTAATACACAAACATTGGGACTGAGCAGGTCCGGTTTTCAACACAGGCTTTTTGCTACTTAATTATCTATGCTTCTTAGTTATGTTTTGGTGCACTTCTCAGCTTCCAGCCCTGAAATCAGATCTACTAGGAAGGGGTGAAGGAGGAGTAAAGAGAGAGACCATGCTTTGATCCACTTCCTTCTGAAACATCACAGCTACCTGAAATCCTTACATTTTCTATGAATTATTTAAAACATTTTCTGAAAAAAAAAAAAAGAAAAAGAAAAGAAAAAGTATTTTGATGTGGAAATATTGCTGTGGTAGAGCTTCATGGAAAGCTAGAAAAGACATCCCAAGGCCCAGTGCTGTATTCTGCAGCCTGTAGGTCAGACCCTTGAGGTGCTGTGACTAAGGACTCCAGCCATGGAGCAGCTCAGCTGCTGGTTGTGTGCAAATGTCATCACGAAATCTGGTTCAAGAGCCTGGCCAGATAAAATAATAATTAAAATATGGAATATAGAATATTTCAATATAGATATAAAAATGTTATTTTTATAGTGTTTGAAGGTGGTTTAGTGGGAGAGACTGCAAGTTCTGAAAGAGTCAAAAGTAGTTCAAGAGCATAGATTTAAAATGATTTCATGTGAAACATCTCCTATGGTAGAGGAATACCGTCCCAAGGGACAAAAAACCAAAAAAGATTGTGCTGGGATTGTGCTGAAGCTCTGCCAAGGCCTTTTCTACTTCTTCCAAGCTTATCACAGGCTTGATTTGTCTGCTATAAATAAAGTCAGTATCATGAACTGTAGCCTTAGCTCAAGGCCAGCACTCTTTGTAGTGAAAGGCAGGGGTTTTGCCTGCTGGTTTGAACTGCAGCAAGAACTGAGGAAGCTGATGTCTAACAACTGAATTATTCCATCGGCTCCTCCTCTGCCTCAGAAGTGTCTCTAAACCCATAGAAAGTTCTGACCAGTTAGTTAGTCCATGGCTTTGTCATAAGACTGAATAATCTGTGTCATTCCTGATAGGTATCCAAACTATATTTTATTAAAATTTTCCAGTGCTAAGGTGCCAAAATTTCTCCTTTTCTGTGTTGCAAAAGGAAGTGGTTATATTTGGAAAAAAAACTGTTTATGAATTAATTAAACAGGTTGAACTTTGAAATGTGGAACCCATGTCTGGTTTCTCCCAATGAGCTAAGAAGAACATGGTGGAGGAGTGTAGCTGCAAGTTCAGGCTGCCAAGACAATACCCCATTTACCATTCCTCTTCTAAGGGGTTTTATCACTAGGACAGACCTGTCTGCAGTGCACATTTCTTCCCTACCTGGTTTTTAATGCTTGTCTGGTGGACTGCCTAGGTTTAGGAAAAACCTTTAAATCACCTTAAATATCCAACAAAACCCAAACTTATCCCCAGGTGAGACTGAGTCTTAAAAAGCAGATAGAAGCTAAGATGAGACTGAAATTATTTTGGCAATCCTAACCAGTCATTATGAATTCTGATGTGGGATTTGTGGAGGATGCAATTGAGTAAGCTTGAGTGGAAAACTTCTACATCCTGATCTCTGCTATGGCCACCTCTTGGCCCCAGAGACCGCTGCCAGAGTAACCTAAACCTCTCAGTGCTCTTCTTTTGGGCTTGGCGAGGGGCACCTGGGAGGGGCACAGCATGGGATGGCCAAGCAGGGCCACGGAGATAGAGCTGGGCTGGGACAGAGCTCAGTGTCCATCAGCATCACTGGGGCTCGTACACAGCCCAGGCTGGGCTGCAAGGGGCTGCTGGGCCAGAGCAGGCTGGGAAGCCTCAGGTACTGCTGGTCAGGCTCATTGAGGCATGAAAGTGTCCTCAGAGGCTGGGTGTGGGGCCTGGAGGAGCGTGGCAGCAGAAAGTGTGTGCTCTGCCAGGAGCCAGGTGGGCAGGGCAGCGCCCAGGAACCCTCTCTCGAGTGACAGAGCCCCCCTGTTTAGGCTGGGGTCTCGGTGAGCTCTGTGCTGGATGGGGAACAAAGACTTTGTGCTGTGAGAGACTGATGAAAATGCTTCCCCTTCAGCAGGACCAAGGCACAGCCTCGGCAGCCACTGGGCACCCCACAGCGAGAGGATGGCACTGTTCTCTGGGGCAAGCTGCTGGTTGAGTGGGCTTTGACGTGACAGAATCACAACGGGCTCCCTGTGCTTGGGGCAGCTGACAAATGAAGGGAGCAGACTCTTACTTGGTGTTCTGCTGGTCAGTGTCCTGGTGAAAGGCAAACGTGAGCTCTGCGAGCTGCACGCCAGCAGGGAGGTTATTGTCTGCATCTGTAAGAATTTATACAGCAAGGATTGTGCTTGTTGGGCCAGGAAAGCACAGATGTGGCCAAATCCTGATCTCAATTGCACGTGCACGGCTCCCAAGGCAGCAAGGCTTCATTGTGGCTCAGCACTTGGCCTAATGGGGGCCTGCATGATTGCCAATAATGTGCGTGGCACACTGGAGAGTGAGCAAACAACACTTCCCTGTGTCGCTGTGCTCTGCTCTGCAGCATCTGTTTTGCTTCATCATTTTTTAAAAGAAAACCACAAATATTTTTCACTAGAGAGTTGAGAAATAACAGTGCTTACATTTAAAAAAAATTTTAGTGGGGATAAAAGTAAATCTTCTAGTATATAAAATCCTTATGCTTTGATTTGAGTACTAATTCACAGATTGTCTCTTATTATGTTGTTCCTAGCTCAGTAAATCTTATGGGGTTTTCTCCCTCAGGAAATCACATGGGGTGATGTCTTAGTGTGATTTATTTTTATTTGTATGTCTAAGTTTGCACAGAATTGTCTTTCACAGCAGCATTTTTACATGAAGATTTGTATTCCTTGGAAAATTTGGCAAACTGGGGAGTATTTAATAATTTGTCAATGAAACTTTAAATTAAATTTGTTGCAACTTTTTGGATACACATGACGAGTGTGATGTGGTAAACTAAGTAGATATTTTAAAGGGATGTGTTCAAAAGATAATATTACATATTTTTCATTCTTAAACGGCTTTCTGAGAAGAAATGTGTTCTGGGCAAATGGCAGACTACATGTATGAACAGAAGCAGGGCTAGCCTAAAATCTAGTTTTACTATTCTCTAATGCTTTGTTGTCTTTCTTGTCTGCATAACATTTAGTTTTAAGAGTAGATATAATGAGGAGGTCAACAACAAAGTGGGGAAACAGTGTACACATGTGAAATGGAAGAGGGAAGTCTGAGCTCTCTGCTATGGAGGGGGGTCCCTCTCTGTCAGCCCTGTGCACTCACTTGGAAAAGCAGAACAAGAAAACCCCACTTCTTCTAGAAGCTGGTGGCATAAGCACAGGAAGGTGTTCACCTCTTCTGGAGAGAGGAAGTGGTCTGTAACAATTACGTGTTTGATAGATGCATCTGCTTGCTTGGTTGGGATTGGGACTGCTATTTTTTTTAACTTCCTTCATGGTTACAAGCTGATGGTGAGCTCTGCAGTGGTGTTTGGAGTGAGCTGTTGTGTGTCTGAAGTTTTGAGCCTCTTTTTGGGTTATAGGGTTAGAACTGGACTTTTCCAAGTTTATTGAAATAATGTGATTAGGTGAAAGACAAGATTCAAATAACATTAGAGAATACCAAGACAGAGAACCTTGTTTGGGAAAAAAAAGAAAACAAAATAAAAAGGGCTATACCTAAATAAACAGAAGAGTATGTGAAACAAAGAAGAAAAGCAGACCCTGAGATCTGTGCTTTTTCTAAATGAGAAAAAAAATGGTAGTAAAGGCATCCCTTACATGCATAACCCCTACCCTCAAACCAAACAGACGTGCAAAAATCAACAGAACACACAGACACACACATTCCCCTGCTACCATTTCACCGAAAATTTCTCAATATTGCTGCTCTGCATCAAGCAGCTAAGGCAGTATTGCAATGCAGTTGCTGCAGGGATATTTTCTGATTTTTGAATGGGTAACCAGGAAAGAATGTGATGGGTCTGAATGCAGGATGTGCTCCCTGCTTTGAAGAATTATAGAAGTTCTCCATTCCATCCCAGCCTTGCTGTATGGACTTGATAATGAAAAACATTTTACATTTTATGACAGCATAGAAGTAATTTTTAGCTACTAAGATAAAGGTGTATAATGATACAAATATTGTTGAAGTGGCTGGATGTCTTTGTGTATGTAGGCACAGAGTTTGTGGTGATTGGGAGTGGGGCTGGGCTGAGCCTCATCCCCAGTGGGCAGAGCTGTGAGCAGCAGGTGAGCAGCACTGACAGCAATGAGCCATGGAGTGCCCAGGGGCACTGAGCAACCACCAAAGGAGCAGAGGGCACACAGGGGCACTGCATCAACATGAGGGGATAAAAGGCTGGGCTAAAGAACAAGAAGGGCACATGCTTGCAGCCTTCTGAAGTGGCCTGATGTTACTCTGTATGGGCAGACACCTGAAGCTTTCTGACATGCTAAGGTGCTACTCTGTGTGAGTTAAAGCTCTCTGATATTGTGTGGTTACACTCTGTGTGTTGTGGCCCTCTCAGCTGTGACGTGTGCAGTGGCCTATGCTTTGATGTATGTAGACGTGACTTTATTACAATACTGATTTTTCTTTTTGTAACATACATCTCACTGATAATAATTCTGGTTGAATTTGTTAAAGTTGTTTAACAGTAATTTATCTCCGCTTATCTCCAATAATTCCTTCACTATACTTGATTGTATATTTTCTATTGTCGCACAGCATGATCTAAGTACCAGGTACTGATGTGCATATTGCTACCTTAAAAACACTGATTGGGTGACAAGAATTAATTAAATATATAAAATTAATTATAAATTAGTGCATAAGTCTCCTATTTGAAAATGGGAGCTTCAGTAAAACACGGGCATTGGGCGATTAGCTGATGTTAACCTAGGTATTCAGTTTTGGAAAGTCTAAAGTAAATTTGATATTTCATTTCCTGAAATAAACAAAAGAAGTTTCTCAACTGTCAGAAAATAACAGTAGTTCTTAAGGGCTAGTTACAGATCTTTGTTATGGGATTGTAATTGTTGCATGAATTCTGCTTCAATCAGGGAAAAATACTCATAAGTGCCAATAAAAGTTTTTACGCTGCTAGGATTCTTCCTGCCTTCCTCCCCTCAACTTAAGACTTTATTCCACTTTCTCTGTTATTAAGTGACACTTTACATGGTTTTAATGCAAATTACTTCAAACTCTCTGTTAGTGAGGCAGAATCACATCAGGTTAAGAGCCTGATTAGTATGTGCTGCAAAGAGGAGCTGGGTACTGCACAAACCAAAGAAGGTGGCTGGGAAGCAGCTTCACAGCATAAGGAAATAGAGTGTTTAGGTTTTTAGTGTTTTCTGGATTGGCTTGGCTGTGTTTAAAGCAACCTTTATAAGCAGATGGATCAAATGCTTGGCTCCATCATTTTGCCTTGATCTGTTCTGTATTCATCCTCTCAGATGGCACAATGCGTGTTATATTTTCATGTCTGTCTTAGGGAAGATAAAATGATTTTTCAGATGCTGGTTTTTTTTTTTTTTGATTTCTAAAGTGAGCAGTAGTATGTGGTATGTTTTAGAATCTGATGTTGTCTCTTTGAAGCCAGTAACTAAATTCCAGCTAACATCAGTGTGAACAGGATTCAGCGTGTGTTTTGTAGTTTTGACAAACTTCTTTTCCACACCAGTGCCACTCAGCAAATTCTTAAAACTCTTCAATATTGTGCACTTAGGTGATTGCATAGTTTTCTCCTTTTTTTCATCATCTTAAAAATGCAGTCTCATTTACCAAACTAAGAATTGTAGTCTTGTTCACAGAGCAATACCATTTTAGATGGGAAAGAGACAGATTTTGGCACTGCCCAACAGGAGCCTTACAAGGCGTGTATAGTCTGCACACAGGAACAGCTGTGACAGGTTTATGGCCAATGTTTACAGACCTGCTTTGGCTTCTCTACATCAACGTCAATGCTTGCTATTACAAGTTGTAATTTGAAGGTTGAAATGTAGAATTCCAAGGGATTTAAAGTATACTTAAATGTATGTTTGCAACTTCAAGTCCTATAATTCCTGAAGATTTATATCTTTACAAGAGCCTGAAATAATAATGAGCCTTTGGACCACTTCTGCCTGTTAGGGAGGCTCTTAGTTTGAAATTGTACCATTTTCAATGTAATGAAATTAATAGTGGGTAACACAGCTCTAGGAACCACAGCTGCATTGACCTGTCTTCTAGTATTTATTGTTCAGTGTATATTTTAATTTTTACCCTATGTTAAAAGAATGTTTTATGTCCTGTTACTCAGAGGCCCTCTGAAGGAGAAAGAAATACTGGAATGACTGCCAGCAAAATCCTGTCAAATGTGCAGTCAGCAGTTTGCATCTAAAATACTGTCTAAATTGTGATTCAAAGCTTGTGCAAAAGAATGTTTGTTTGTTTTCAAATTTGTTAGAGACCTCCTGAGAGTTGCTCTGTGCTTTTGGGAAATCAAACATTTCCCAAATTAAAAACATATAGGGGAAGTCTTAGATTCCTTTGTTTTCTGTGAGAACACATATTTAAAAACAATGTGGGATTAACACAGTGTGTGTTGGAGCAAATTGTTAGTATTGCCCATGTGTTTTTCTCCACTGTTATAATGAACTTAACCCCTAGAGAGTATTTCATGAGTAGCTGTTAGGAGAAAAACATAGGGTGGAAAGCCCAAAATTTTAGTGTAGACATGATAAATCAAATGCAAGGCTTTGCCAAACAAAAACAAGCCCTAGTGTTTGTTCTTGTCCATACTTCCAGTGCAACAGTGGTGTGTGTTGGTATGTGCTGGCTGGCAGTCAGTTATCAGTAAGTGGAATATTGTAGGTATTGCATAGGAGTTGAATTTCAGGGATATCTCTACCCACGATAATTTTTGTTCAGGATGTCATTGCCTCCATGGCTGTATGGTGACAGGGGAGTAAATTTTATTTTGCAATAAGTGAGACTGGATTCCACTGCTGTGCTCTGTGCACACTGATCTCCTGTGCAGGTTTGGATCCTGGGGTGGATCTCCTTGGATCTCCTTGGAGCTGGGAGTTCTGGAGCTTTGCAGTGTTGATCAGCTTTTCCTGTGACATAACCAGATCATCAATCAAATGATATGTCAGGAGAGATAAAGGCATGTGCTGTCATGGGATAACCTTGTCAAAATAATTGAACTAACTTGGCAGAAAATTTAGCCTTTTAACAGCTCCAAGACAAGCAGTGAAGTGTAAGGAAAACTATCTTGCATGAAAAGTTTTCAGTTGACTTTTGGGCTGGAACTGAGACAAAAATTGGAATAGGCCTTTAGCTTTTTTTTGTTGTTTTGGGTTTTTTTTGTGGTTTTTTGTTTGTTTGGTTTTGTTTGTGTTTTTTGGTTTTTTTGTGTGGTGTGTATTGAATGTTGACATTTTGGTACTGATCTGTCAAGCACTTAAAACATGTTTGGTGTGCACATTAGTGGTGAATCCCTCATGAAAATAATTGTAGGAGCACATCCCTTGGTAGAATGTTATCTAAGCTTAAGCAGTAAGTAAAGTGTATTTTTTCTAATAAATGTTTAAATTCTTCTTTAATTAACAGGACATTGAATCACAAACATTGCTGATTTAAAAAAATATGAGCAACTGTAGAATTTCTGGAGTACAAGCTGTACAGATAATGTACATTTTCTAGAATTCAAGTGCTCATGTCAGACTCTGTACCTGGTTTTCTATGTTGCTGAGTTACAGATAAAAATACAGTTACTTGTAGGGTTAATGAGAAACAAAACTTGAGAGAAACAATCTAAACACAGGGTGTGAAGAATAAGTTAAACAGACACTTATTTAAAGTTATTTGTATTGTTTTAATATTTTCAGTATTTCAAAATACAACCAGTTTGGTGTAGATGGCTCTGTGAAAAAGGTTACTGGTTTTGCTGTTGTGTTAGACAGAAAGCTGTTGAAAATCTGTTATTTTCTTTTTAAACAGAACAGTGCATATCTGCTGTGTACTCTCATGTAAAAATCACAGATCACAGTACAGAGAGCTATCATAGATAAGCAGAGAAAATGAAAAATGCCAGAAATAGAATTCTTCAGAATTTAACACATAAAAATGGGACTGTATAGTACAGTCTAGTATACAGAGTATGCCTTTATACTGCTTCTTTCCATTTGTATCTAGAATAACCACATCACAAAAATCAGGCTCAACACTAAGAGTGCTCTGGCAGGTGACATTCCATCTCAGGTGCACTTATTTATGTCCTGCCTTTGAAAGGCATCCTGCAAATCATACATGTGCCCTCGCTTCATAGGTGCTGTTGTACAGAAAGAGGGCTTTGAGTCTGGAATCTTGCTTCTCATGCCTGGAGATCTTTTTACAGTGCAAAACATAACCCTTATAGAAGCTTAAAAATTACTTAACTTTGTTTTAACAAGTTTATAATCATTTATTTTAGATCCTTTAGTGTTTCACAGGTGATTTAAAAATTAAATAGCACTACTGTAATACATATTCTCACAAAATTAATTTATTTCCATTTTGTTTACTGCTTTAGCTGTTTTGGGGTTTTTTGGGGGGGTTGTAGTTGCGTACCATGCAATAAACTAAGCATGAGGAAGATTGAGGCTTAGCTAAGCAGGAGGAGGATTCAGGCTAGGTATGCAAAGCTCATCTAAGATCATAGGCAGTATGTTATTTCCCTTTCCTGGGCATGTAATTATCTTGTGGATTTCAAGTGCATAATTCAACTTTTTTTCTGAAAGAAAAGCCAATAGTAGTAAAGTGGCTGCTCCTATCTTACACACATCTGTTAACTTCAACTTTTCTGTTTATTCATTCAATTTCACAGAAATGGCCAGGTTTGCATTTACTTGAGCATATGAGTTGGAGATGCTTGAAATTCTGTGTAATTCTAAGTGGAATTGAAATTCTCTTTCAGCATTTTCTATTCCTTTTTTTGCCTAATTATTTTTAATTATTCTGCTGACTTTGGTTAATTTTTTTTCAATGTAACTTAATGGGGTTAATTATTTTTACAATTTTGTATTTTCTCAGCAACTGTCTGCTTTCCATCCATTTCTAACAATTCTTCACCTCTGATCACTCATGATAAAGCTCCAAGGAATGGCTCTGTCTGTCCTCCTGCCCCAGAGCCTTTGCTTAATTGTAGCCTAACAACACTAGCAGTACACAAAGCTGCCAATACACAAAGCTGAGGAATAACTTATTTACATGGAAAATAAGTTATACAGCAGATCACCCATAAAAATTTCACAGGCCCAACCTTTAACTGTTTTTCACTTTTTTCCAGTATGTGCCACTGTAAGACACGGTATGAAGTGGGGTTTTCTAGGGATATGCTAAATACTAAATTCTATTTTTTTTCATACAAATTGGAAATGGCAAAATCCAATCTACCATTCTTTTCACTGTCAACCCTTCCTCCCTTTCCCAATCCCTTCTTATTATCATATTGTCATATCTTATTATCATCAGGTTCCCTTCTGGAACCTGATGCTGTTTCCACTGCAGCCACAGTGCAATGTGGCACTGCTTATATTCTATGTGGATCTATTGACATTGAGTACTCAGCTACAGGCAGCCTGAGTCGGGCTGTTCAAGACCATTATTCATAATGTAATGTGATCCTGTATTTAACACAGTATCCTAAATAAACCTGGCCCTAAATTTAAATTTACTTTCTAAAAGGTTAAGCCTAAATTTGGCTTCAAACTCCAACTTGTATCTAGGAAAATTAGCAATTTGCTAAGTCTCCACTCCAAGTAAACGTCATTAGCTTAATCTGTTCTGGGATACAGAAATGAATTACTGAACTGTTGTTCTACAAGTGATTTTGGGGCTAGCTGGGTATTCTCTCCAATAAGAATTGCAGACACAACCTGTTCATCTCAAAGAATTGAGGGAGAGCTGGGTTAGGATAGGGGTTAAAAGTAATGAGAAATAGTGGTATAAAATGTTACAGCATTATGCAGAAATACTTTAAGGATGATATTGCCTAAAAAATATTTATATAGACATATATATAGCTGTAGTTATACAGGTAACAGTATAGTACTTACAACAACACAGAAACAGATCTCTTTGCTTTGGGTGCTTAACACAGAAGTGGAGACGACTTTCAAAAATACATTTATTGGTGACCTGTGTGGTTTTAGTAATACTTCAGACAGTGAAAGTTGTTAAATAATCGAGGTAAACTTCTACGATATAAAACTATGGCTATTGAAATAGAAAACATTTAACATCCACGAGTCACAAATTACAACTGCATGAAAATATTGAAAAGAAAATAGTACCTAGTTTCTGTTACCTAACTTGCCAACTACAAAGCTGGAGCCCATGGCACTAGTCCACTAAAAAAGATCACACAGTGCTGTTCTCAGACATGATCTGCTCTGTCCCTGTCCCTCGAGTGTCTTGCCACATTTGCAGAGCTCGCTGGTGACAGTGAGCTTGAGCTGGGCTGTAGCATTGAGGATTTGTTAGTTCAGCCTTGGCTGGGAGGTCAATGTGGACGTGCGCTCAGTAATTGATAGAACAGCCCTCACTTTGCACTAAGCTGAAAGATTTATTCTTTGTGTGTGTGTTTTTCCCCCCAGTCTGTTGCAAAATGAAAAATAAATATTTACATTTAACACTTAATATTTACAAATTCAACAAGTCCCTGTTTTAGGTCTTCAACCACCCTCTCCCAAGGATTTGTTTCTCCTTTCAGTGGCAAATATTTCCCTGGGAATACCTGCACTTTAGTATACTTAAAAAGGAGGTCAGGTCTATTAAAAGAAACCTTTGCTGAAGCTATTCAAACAAAACTAGAAGACTTACTGTATTCTCTGCTGCTGTCACAGTTTCAAGTAGACAATGGAAACTATCACCTAAATAGTAATGCTGGCAAGGTAAAGGACTTTTGGTCTTGTGCTTACTCTGCAACCTCTTGATTAACAATGTAAACGTGAGGAAATTGTAAGGCCAAGAAGCCAGATTAATTCCTGCTCTATCTGTAATTGTTTTGTTTGAATTTGGGCTAACCAGTGTAGATTATACTGTAGGATTTAAGATGGGTGTACAATGGGCAAGCAAGTAGGGAGTAGAGCACAAAATATGAGTCATGGAAAGTACTATTGCACAATAAACAGAAATAGATATTACTCATGTACATGTCAAATATGTAATTTAGTAATTATTCAGCAGAAAAAAAGGTGTTCATTCAAATAAATCAAATTGTGGTGGAATGGGGGTTCTATCTGTATTTAGGGTTATATGCTGTTCCCATTAGTAATGACTTGGGTTCCTCACGGCAGGAGAGCACAAGGACAGACTAAGAGTTGGTAGCATTTTACTGATCAAGATCAGTAACTAATGGCTTTGATTTTTATGTCTTCTCTTTGAGATGGCTCTTATAGTAATGCAATCAATGTTTTGCAAATAAGCTCCCCATTGTGGTCACAGGGGATGCTGGGTTTCAGTGACCAAAGGGATTAGCAGGTGATGAGAAAATACTTGCTTAGACCCTGTCAAGGAAGTTATTCGCCTTCCAGTTTGTGTTTTATTTATAGAGGAGTTTTGCCACAGGTGAGGATCTTCAGATCCTTCAGGTGGCAGGGAAGTGTTGCTGTTTCTTCCTGTAACAACTTTTGAGATGTAAAGCACATTTGTGGCTGCATCCAGCAGGTGGCAAGCACAGCACACAGAATTATGGCTGGACTGAGATGCTTCTGCCAGGGGAAGCTCCCGATGCTGCTCAGCACATGCATGTGTGTCCATGAACAAAACAGATAAATGGCAATCTCTGCCAGTCCTTTGTCAGCTTAGAGAGGGCTGGGGCACTGCTCCTCTTCTGGCTGCTATTGATAATGCGTGGGGTTATTGCCACATTCAATTTAAGCTAATGGCTGTCTCACATGTAAGGATATGAGCTAAAGTATTCAGTATAGCAATCTAAATATGTCTTTAAATGACGTAGTTAAATGACGTTCAGGCATCAAATGTCAAGATACTAGCTTGCAATTAAATTAAGTTAAAGTTTTAATGAAGGAGAGTTTTTTTATCATACAGCTTTAGAAGTTGTGACTCGTCACCGCACCTTGCAATGTATTTGAGTAGACACATTGTTACCATTTTTGCAGCTGGAAGAAGGCAAAACTGAAAAAAACTTCCCTCAGTATAAGTGAATGAAATAGTAGGAAGATTTCTAGACCTGGTTGTAGTCCCATTTTTCCTTAAAAAGTATTAAACTACAGAAATAACTGTTTTGTTGTGTTTTGATTTTGATCATCAGAAAATATGGCTAATCCAACCACTCACTGCTTGAGACAAAGCCACATCAGATGTATGATTTTGAAGATTATAAATACTGCAAATGTTCAAGGGCATGCAATCTTCTACATGATATATGTAAAGTTTTGAAATTTTCTTAAGTTTTGGAGTGTCAAAAAGTACTTATGAACTCATTTACCTTTGCAGACAATAAATGGGTGTGAATCAAGCATAAACATTATCTGAAGGTCATTATTTGAGGTAAAAAGGACACATATGAGGATATCATTGGTGGAAACTTCCCACAGTGCTTGTCTCCTTTCCTCTTGATTTGTACTGAGAATTTGAGCCAGACTTCGGTTCTGATTTATGCTAGTATAAATCTGAATTTGTTCCATATAAATAAAAAAATGATCTACAGGGAGAAAATACCCTGGGCAAAATTTTATATAAATGGAGAAAAATTCCATGAAAGCCAAGAGTAAAGTTTGGTCCTGGATGTTTTGCAATGGGACTAAAAGCATTATTAGCTAAACTGATGCATAAGCATTGTCATATTTTTTGCTTATCAGTATGAGTTCACTAAATGTGCAGAAATTTGACATTTTTTAATTTTAGTCACACAGAGTATGGTGTCAACTACTTTATATAAAGTTCTTCAAAGTCAGACTTATCATGAGGAAAGGCTAAGTGAACCCCATTTCTGTGCACATACATAGTTATTTTTTTAACTACTACAAAAACAGCCACTGAGATATAGATGCACATTTCTGAAGCAATGTTTGAAATGTATGAGTAGGAATATAAATCTAAAAATATATTTATTCTATATTTAATAAATAAATCTGCAATTTATTGCATATATTATTATGAAAAAATGCCATTAAAAATAGTAGCATAAATCAGAATAAGACCAATTTCAAGGACCTTAAATTTCCATTTGAGTTTAAAATTGGGCCTCTATATATAGCATATATTTGAAAATATATTATAAATATGATTATAGGACATTTATGTATTTAAAAATAAACCAACAAAACAAGAAACAAAGCTCCACTTCTTCAACAGTATAGCTCACATATATGCAAGTCAGGTTCTTTGTATTTCGTGTTATTTATACAAGCTTTTCCTTTTGAAACACCTGTGAACTTAAGTTAGGAGTCTTTCCTCCCCTTCTTTCGTAGTTCCAAGCAAACAGTGGGATGTGGCAGGAACTCTGACACACCTGTCCAACACTTAGGCTGCTTTCAGTAAAGGAAAATGAAATGAAAACGAAGCAGTCCTCTTTACAAGGTGAGCTGAAAGGCCGCTGCTGACTCTTTACAGTATGATTTCTCTGAGGTGATCCAGTGTTGCTGTAATGAGCTGTGATGTTCAGGACCGCAGATGAATCTTGTTGTTCTTGCTGCTTCACACCCGAGGCTGTTCAAAAGAAGAACTTTGTGAAATGCCTCAATCGGTGTTGAAAGGCCCGGCAGTCTTTTTGGTGTGCAAGCGGATATTTTCGGGTGGCCGATAGGAGAGGGAGCTCATTTTGGTTGTGAGGCTTGGATGTGTGCTGACGTTTGGTGGGATGTATTTTATTAGCTGAAGGAAGTATTTTTTAAAGTTTTTTCCAAAAAACACATAAAAAAAGGGATTCAGACAGTTGTTAAAGTAAGCGATACAAATGGTGAAGGGCATAGCTGTATCCACAATATCGGTGATTTTGCAATCTGTTATTACATGTAACTGAATCAACACATCCAGAAAAGTGAACACTTGATGAGGAATCCAGGAAAAGAAAAAGAAAAACACAATTGCTACAATCATCTTGAAAATATCATCATTTCTAGTCTTATTTTTTTGAATTTGATATGCCTTCTTCAGAGTCTTCCAAATTAAGGTGTAGCTTGTTAATATGATCAGAAAAGGAACTAAAAAGCCCAGCAAATTTTTGGACAAGCCTAACCCGACCCGGAGCGTGGTGTTATTGCTCTCGTAGCGGAAGCCGCAGACCGTCATGTTCAGGTTCTCAGCGAAGAAGATGTTGCGGTGGATGATGACGGGCAGGCTGGCCACGCCGGCCAGCAGCCAGATGGCCACGCAGGTGACGCGGGCCACGAACACGGTGCGGCGGATGCGCGACTGCACCGGGTGCACGATGGCCAGGTAGCGGTCGATGCTCAGGCAGGTGAGCAGGAACACGCTGGCGTACAGGTTGAAGCTGATCCCCGCCGAGGCCAGCTTGCACAAACAGTTGCCAAAAGGCCACTGGTACTCCATGGCCGTGTAGGCTGCCCAGAGGGGCAGAGTTATCAAAAAGCACAAGTCAGCCAGGGCCAGGTTGAGAAGAAAGATGCTGGCTACTGTTTTTAATTTCATGTAGCAGTAAATGACAATAACGACCAGGCTGTTCCCGAATATGCCTATGATAAAGATGATGCTGTAAACGGTTGGGACCATAATGTAGATGTAGCTGTGCCTTCCAGAAACGGGACAGTCCACATGGATTCTTTTCACAGTTTCTTCAGTAGAGTAATTTGGAATCATCTTGAACTCCTCAGCTGTAACCTAGTTTCAGGAAGAAAATATGAAGCTCACACCTAGGAGGGGAAAAGAAGAAAACAGTATTTGTGATAGGCATTTAATTTTTAATAATTCTCAACTAAATGACAAGTATTTTCAAGTCTAACACAACGTGTCAATATCTTTGAATTTTAAAATAAGCCATCTTCAAGTGTTTTATCAACCAATTCGTATTTTAAGACTTTGCAGAGTAAAACATAGGTAAGAATGTTAGGAGTATGCTGAACATTTTTAGATTATTTTTAACATAAATGAAATCTAAAAAACCTCTTTAAATTAACACAGTTCTAAATTAAAATAATACTGGTTAGTGAACATATGTCAAAAATAATAAGAGACTGAAAATAGCAGATAACTATAAATTCAGCAGAGTATTTGATTATTTTATTTCCATAAATAGGTGACATATTTAATGAGGTAAGTTATTCAGATATCTCAGAAACTAAACTTAAGCACTGTGAATACTAATTAAGTATGTAAATACAAACTGCAATGAATTAAGAAAATAAGTGACTTTAGATTAGGTACTCATTTGTATCTCTGAGATTAATCACTGGAAATTTTTTTAATACATTGAACTTAATTATTTGAGAAAATTTTTACATCACGGAGAAAGATGAAAACAGAGTCTAGTATTCTCTTGTACCAAAAAATACCTTAAATATTCAGAGGTTACTTAACTCCCCATCTGGCTTGGAATGATGGCATTTAACTACTAGTGAGGGGAAAAAAATCTGAAAATCCAGACATGTCCAGATCTGTTGTACATTAATAACTGTACAAAGAGTTTAAGAAGGGTGCAAGGGGGCCCATATTACTTTTTCAGTTGCTGACAATATTTATGTATCCAAGAGCTGAAGGTGTATTTCTGGATCATATTAAGTGTTCAGCAAGGGTATGAAATCTCCTTTAAAGGGCACCTGTTTGGTTTGCCAAGGCCTGTGTGTCTTGTAAGAATCATTTCCTTATTAATGACTGATTACTTTAGAAAGCAGGTAATACAGCGTAAGTGACTCTAATACTCGTTACTTTCTGGAGTCTAAAAACAGATAGTCTTCCCTGAATAATAATGGATATTTAAATAAAATTGTAGTTATTATTGCAGATTAGTGTTTATTGCTGTTTGCAGGATCCAGCCATAAGCCAAACCTAACTTGTGGTCCTTAAAACAAAGATTAACTTAAATACTTTGGCTTCAAAACCAAAACACAGCAAACCCCGAATGGCAAAGAAACCCTTTATAAATGTAAGACCCACCCTAAGTCCCTGGGCAGTACAGATGCATTCAGAAAGCAGAGATGCCCATCATTACAGACACACCAGTGATGTCACCGATGCTCATTGTTTGAGTGCTTCAGCACTCATGGTCCCTGAAAGTTTGGCATGCCACGGAGTTTAGTGTTTGACTGGCTCTTGCTGGAAGACAAATCTTTTTACAAATGACTGTATTTTTAATAGGGAAGTGAGGCACAGATTTGTTTCAGCAAAGCCCACACAGGAAGTCTGAAGGAGCCAGGAACTGAGCCCAGAATAAGGGTTGCAGGCAGCATCTTGTGAGCAAGGTCACCCTTTGGCTCTTAGCCTTTTGAAGACTTGTTATTTCTCTATCTTAGCTCATGTTCTAGCATGTATGCATTCATAACCTGATTCATTTCTGCAAAGCTAGCAGGGTAATGTCAAGATTTAGGTTCTTGATAATTCTATCAAGTGTAGAGTATCTAGTAAAATGCAACTAATAGACACTTTGTTATGATGTGCCATGCAACACTTCCCAGTCCCTTCAATTCATTCTGTGTATTAGTCTTGTTGCTTCAGTTGGTATAGATGTATGATATCAGCTATTTTTGCCATGTTTGAGAAATTAACAAGTCAAGCACATAGAGCTAACACAAAAAAAGGTTCACCATTCTGATCACATGTGGCACTCTGGTACATCCTGAGCAAAACCTGGCTTTTAAACTGTGCCAAATCTCAAATACAAGGTGTTTGGCTCTGTGGAAGGTCAGCCTATCCCTGGGACAGGGAAACCACAAAAGAAAGATTTCAAGATAAATCCTTTTATCTCATCCCTTGGTTATGAAAGTAACTTTGACAGTAACGGATATGTTCTGCAACATCAAGGTCTGGCAACATTTGCCCTGTCCCAGCTACAGGCTGGTGCTGCATGGTCACTTAGTCTTTGCTCCCTTATATACCCACTAAAATTGCAGCCCAGAACTTTGCAGTAAGAATCAGGAGTGAAGTTTGTGCTCGGGAGATCACCTGTGCAAGCTTGACTGGCAGTAATATGGGTAAGGCCCTGGGCAAGACCTTTCTCAGAGATAAGATTCACCAGTCCCTGGTACCATTTGGTACAGCTTGGCTCTGTGTGTACTGAGTGACAGATTCAGTGTTTAAGGCAAATGCAGCTGAGGGTGAATATTCCCTTTTGGTGGGGTTGATTCTGCACAATGGTAGATGCCAAGGCAATTTTCCCATGGTCTCCTCACACACCCCTTCAGTGTACTGCATTGTGGTGTTTTGCTTCCAATTTCCCTCTCCTACCCACATGGTGACCTGTACTGTTTCATGTCTGTAGCAGCTTTAGCTGATACTAATTAAGAGTATATGTTCTTTCAAGAAAGAGTAACAGTGATTCTATTACATTTTCAGAAATGTGTTAAAATAAAAAAATAATTCAGTTGGGAATAATTGTCTGGCACTCTGAGGTATTGAATTGCCTGAGCATATTCTGGAGTGCTTGGGAAATAAAAAAAAGGCAGAACAATTCCCATGAAGAATCAGGAATTTTTTAAAGAAATAGTATTTTACCTCAATCATCCTCTGCAAGACTGTGTATTCCTTCTGGAGGTAAAAGGTTTTGGTGTAACACTGAAGTCAGTGGAATTGTGCAAATGATGTGTCTGGTATGCCACCACTTTTGAAATTATTCTTAGGAATTACAATCAGTAATTAAAATAAATCCATCAATATTTTCAGTAAATGACAAGGAAGCAGAAATATGTAATGTGGCTGGTTTTGGGTAAACACATATGGATTGCCATCTGGGTATCTGAAAACTGTCTGAATGAACTGAACTGTGAGAATGAACCTCATAGGAGCCATACGAATGAAGCACACTAAGGAAGGCACTGCTAATCCCAAATGGAATTTTTAAATTTCCTGGAAATTCTAAACTTTCAGAACTGGCCTTAGATGGATCTGCTTCCTTGGGCACAACTGTAACTTCAGAGCATTAGAGAGAGCTTCAAAGTTGGAGAAGGTAATTTTTTTTGGAAGGCATGGGCCCAGGGCTGTGGTGAGTAGTGTGAGAGGGCCACTGCAGCTGTAAATTCCTCACAGGCAGTGATTTCTTTCCCATACCCCCTTCAGTTTTTCCTGTTATTCTCACTTGCCACAGCTCATCTGCTTGTCCCAGGATCATGGCTGCACACATGCAAAGCAGATGCTGGCCATTGAAATGTGTCCATTAAGTGGTGCACATTGATAATTCCATGTAAAGCATCTCAAATGACCTGTGTTCACATAATGATAATTGAATCATTTTAAGGCTGACACACAAGGTGCTTTTTCTAACAGGATTGAATTGTGACTGTGAATGGTGTGGTGGCACCAATCTCCAACAAATTATCTGGTGAGCAGCAAGTACCTGTTCTGAGGTACTGTCCTGTTTGACCTTTTTAAGTTACAATGATTACAATAAGTCACTGATGATGAAATTCTTCAGACTGCTCAATCAACTATTATTTACCACTCCATCCCTTGCTTCTGTTGGGTGAACATGCATCCTAATTAAACTGTCTGTGGAAAAAAGGAATGCTGGTCTCATGCAAGGTAAACAGCACTTTGCCTACTGAAAGATAAGATAGCAATGGCTGTGGCTTTCTGTGAGAACTTCATCAGCTAAAAATAGATAAGCAGGTGTCACAAGTCAGATTTTGAACAAAAATGTACTTAATATTTGCTTTGACAAAGACTAAATAAACTCAGACTGACCAGTCCTGCCACAGCTCAGCCACCTTATCACTAGGTAATGGGCACTTTCCTTCTGACAGTGGGTGGGTTATTTGCTTTTCTTACAAATGAGAGGATAGTTCCATGTTTAAGAGGATACTGCATTCTATTTTTATGTAAAATTTTTGCACAGGAAGAAAAGAGAATGAAAAATGTTTGGAACAATATGTTCACTATATTAGCTATATTTATTTCTTTCTGGTGGCATAAACTTTCCTTTATCTTAAGAATTTATTCCCCCCTCTTTCCTAATTTGCTTTAACTGCTGAGAAAGTAATTACACATGCTTTACTGCAAAGGCTTTTGGGGTCTTTTTCTATCCCACAGAGTAACCCTTTCTATCCTCTTGGCCTTAGTGTATAGAGTTACTTCTATTTCACACCCACACTTCAGCACCTTCTGTGCTCTCCTGGAGTTCCTGTGCAGTGCCATTGTGAAGCCAGAGATTTACCTTTCCCCTGGCTCTTATTTCTTCAGCTACTTCTAACAGCCTGTATTTCTCACTGATGGCTTTCCTAAACATCTTTAATTCAGAGTTGAGAGATGAATTGTAAAGAGAAATACTAACAAGGGTACATAATTCAAACAGTGGGGCCATTACAGTGGGCTCTTGCCAGCACTGCCAGTACCTTCCACAGAGGTCAGCATCTGACTTTGTGGGAAATGCCAATAAATCAAAATACTGCTGGAAAGGAGCTGTGACAGGTAGTACAGCACCAGACACTGTCTGTACATCAGCTCACAAACACCAGGAACACAAAGCAAACCTCAGCAGACCTGTGTTAGCAGCTGTCAAGCTGCTCTTTGGTTTTGGATCAGGAGGTGGTCTGACATCAGAACAAACAGAACTTGCAGGACCTTATACTGGTCTCAGCATTTTTTTAACAACTGTGCAGCTGAGGCAACTGCCAGCCTGTTGAAATTGCTGTTAATTTTTTGATGTTTGCTTTATTTATTTAAAAGTATGTATCTTTTTAATGCTCTAACCTGTTTTTGGATTCTTTGTGCCTTCCCCTTGCAAGAGCTCAAGTTGGTCTGCTTCACTTGTGCTGGCTCTATATAGATGGAAAATAAACTGCCTGTGATCCTTTCAGGATCTGGTTCTTTATAACATCAAAACCTAAATTAGTTATTACTTTTTTTGTGCTAGCAGACTGTTTTGTCCTGTTACCTTGCAAATGTGAACTGTTTATGTACTCTGACCTTCTCTGTAAGAACTTCTCTGTATTTATTTCCTCTGCCACACTTCAAAAGAGTCTGTCCTTCTCTAGGATGGCTTTATAGCTTATTCTGAGAAGCATTAACATCCATCTTCTGTTCGTTCTCATGGACTACTCTCATTAATTTTCTCTTCACTTCCCAAGTGTCTTTCAACTACTCAGTTTCAGTCATAAAGTTTATGTGAAAAAGGACAGATGAAGGGGCTTTTTCCTCTGGGAAAAATCGATGCGTGTGGAAGGTCTGAACAGTGGAATTGGGGGTGTGTATGATTTTGCATGATTATGGGGGAGGAAAATGCAAAAGGAAGTAACACAGTTAAGCAGAGTGACATTTAAATTGTTTTCAAGTTTAGCTCATATAATATAGATTTTGACCACTAGAGGTCTGTATTTCCTATTTTAAAATAAGAGAATTTCTGTTTTAGACTCAAGTACCATCACTTTTCAAAATATCCCCTTTGTTCAAGATTATTTCAGATAAAAACATACAGCAAAATGTATATATAATTGTAACTGTACTTATTTAAATTTAATGTCCCAGAGGTAACTATTTCCACTTTATTTTAGCATCTACCAGCTTCTATCTAATTTCCTATATTCTGGCACATTCCTGGTTTTGCTAACCTTCAGTCCAGTTCTTGCACTTTCAAGACTTAGAATAAGATTTTGGTGTTTTATTTTTTCAAAGACACATGCAGCTTATGGTCTCTGTGACCCAAGTTAAGAAGAATATTTTAAAGAAACTTCACTTTAGCAAAGCAGATGGAAAAATAGTGACACCTACTTATTCAACTAAGATTATTTAAGATCTAACTAGTCATGCTGTTAATCCAAATATGAGCCAATTTTGAATGAAGATATTTTTACTGCTGAAAATGACACTTTAGAATTACTCTTTTTTTTTAGCAACTTAAGGGACTTTTAGAAATTGAAAGGTAACACAAACCTACATAGTGTTATCCAAATGGTGTGTACATTTTATGAATTTTAAGCGATTTAATAATTTGAAAATAGAAACATATTTAACAGTTTTTACACCACCACCACCACCAATCCCCCCTTTTACTAATACACTTGGATTTGTCATTACCTCTTTGGACAATGTCAGTGCATGATACTGCTATTCTGCTTCAAATTGTGTTCACCTAAATAGTTCCCTAATGCTGGAAAGGACAAACAGCTTCTAATTCAGATGGAGCAGAAGGGTTGTTAGTGTCACCATGAGATTTATTTTATTGAAAATAGTAAATGAGCAAACTAGACCAAAAAAAAGACATAAATATAGTGTCCTGTGCCAGATGAGTTGGACTAATGAGTATCTTGTGCTGTATTTATGTCCAGTGGGTCATTCAGTGTCAGTGTATCTCTGTGCACTTAAGGGATGTTTGGGTACAAGTATACAGTGTGTATATCTTTAAGTTGCTAAAAATAGGAGCATTTTGAGAATGGAAGTGATATACAGAGATAGAAAACCAGCAAGCAGTTGGCTAGATTGAAAATGAGGAATAAAGAAATCTAATTTATTATCTGCACACTTACACACTGTGTTAGAAATTGATGTGGCAAAAATTGGAGTAAGTGAAAGGCCACTTCTAAACACTAATATATGGGGTGTGGAGTGATGAATAAAATCTTTCAAGTATATTTTTTGGACAGTAAATGCTAAAATACTACAATGTAAAATGTGACAATTTTTCTGCTCTTTTTAACAGTGTAATGATGTCACAGTTATAATGGGAGCAGCTGCAGTAGCAGGGAAAGTTTGGACTATTGTTTGCATATACTCTCACTGTACAGAGTCCAGAAACACTGGAAATATCTCTTCCTACTACTTAGCTCTTTGGACAAAGCTAACTATCCATCCCCAACTTGTCTATGTGTTTTCTTGTTTGTTTTTTTTTTTTATTTCCCAGAATCTGGGAAGCCCTGATGTACATACTTCTATAAAATTTTACTTGTAGAAGTTAATGCCAAGAAAGGATTGCTCAACTTCACTAGAGTTTCTCAACCTCACCAGAACTTAGTGATTTAGTGAGTGCTACCATAGCAATGATTATGGGGACTTTGTAAAAAAGTTTGTTGACTGACAGATCAACAGGGCATTCATTAGAGCTAGCCAAAAATCTAGCCAAAGTACAGAGTAAGTAACATTCTTTTAGTTTATAGGTTTCATTGTTAGGATTCTCTAGATTTAGGTTTCAAAGTAAACATTGATTTCCTCTTATACACACATATTTGTTTTCTCTGCTGTTAAGGGTAAGGAAAACATTCTTGGGTTCAATACATGTAGAACTGGACTCCAAAACACTGAAAGATTAAGCACTGTCAACATGCAGTGTGTTTAATCTCTTGTGGAGGATCAGTGGGGTGGTGGTTTTAGACACTGCTGGCTCTGGCTTGACAGTGTATGCCAGGTATTTTAAACTTTGGTACTTAATTTTCTGGTCTCTTTTTCCCCATTTAATCATCAGAACAATCTCTTTCTTTGACCAAGGCTGCATGAATGTGTTGCAAACTCTCTGGTGTTTAATATGTCTTAGGTATCATATAACCTTAAGGAAATGAACATAAAATTATCCCCAGAGCAGTAAGTTAGAACTGAAAAGATAATTAAATAAACAAAGTAAAATGTATTTATAGATTAATAGTTCTATTTCAGTGCTTCTGAATCTAAACATCACAATGCTAAGCTTCAGAAAAGATGATGTTTGAAAGGGGATTCTCATGGGGTCCTGGCACCTTGATTGGTCTGTCTTGACAGAAATGAATATAATCTTTTCCTTATCTAGGTTATTAAACCTATAGCCAAATTAGTTTTTAAATATGAAAGTTAGTTGTTATAGCAGGAAGCAGTCACTGCTCTTGTTTATAACACAAGCTAAAGGATTGTCTCTTTCTGCACAAGAGGCTGAAGCCATGTAGGCAGCATATGAAGACTTTGGAATGAGCGCATTAGCCACCATCATCAATCCAGCACGGGATTTTGCACCTCTGCTCTGGCCATTAGCTTTACCAAAAAGGAAGATTGGTGCCCTTCTGGCAGATAAAAATAATCAACAATCAGCAGGCTAACCTAATGTCTGCTCCTCAGGGCCATGTTGTCACCTCATACTGCTCACAATGTCATTAGCTGAACATTAGATGAAAGTAAATGAAAGACAAAATAAAGATATTTCAGAACAATGTAGGACTGGAATTTCTAAGGTTTTCTGCACTGACATGAAAAGTTTTTTGAATAACAGCACAATGTAATATTTTAGTATGAATACACATTTTACTGCAGGTTTATAACTTCAAATTTGATGCTGGGTTATGAAGTATCTTTAGGGTATTTGTAAGTACCTGTAAGAATCAATAATTAACCAGAATTAAGCCATCAATCCCAGAATGAATAAAAATGAGATGAGTTTGAGCTGTGAAAGGTTACATGCTGCACGGTTACTTTCTCTGAGTGATAGTAAACGAATGAATTAACACATTTCCTTTATTGCAGTTGGAATTGCCTATATAACATACAGTGTGTCCCATGTGATTGTTTTTAATAAAAGACAGAAATTCAATTCAGGTTTATTAAGTGCAAGTGAAATAATTTGATGAATTTTAAGTTTCTTTTCTCATAGCTCAGTTCCATGAGTAAGAAGTTTTAAAGTTTTTGTGTGGTTTTCTTTTTTTTTTTTTTTTTTTTTTAATTTTTGTATTACATTGCATGGCACATCCTACACAAATGGATACTTAACCCCACATCTGAAATACCTCTATTGCTTCCATATGTAATGCACCATAAGATTCTATTGTGAACGCCTCCAATCTGAGAAGTAAGGAAATTTACATTAATTCTGGCCTTGATCCAGATTTGTATTTCTGTCTTGTGTAAAAAATGCTGTGGAGAGGCAAGAAAGAAAAACCCATGCTGAAATAAAAAGTGCTGCTGTGAGCACAGCCAGTTCTAAGGGTAGAGGTCAGGTACAAGGAGTGGGGTATCTCACCTCCTTTCAGATCATATGTAAATCACAACTGGGTTACTGGGCATCCCATACAGCTCTGAGTCTGTCCTAAGTTCACTGAAGCTTGAGGGTTTCTTCTTCAATATGCAAAAAAAACCCAGCAGTAACAACTATCCTTCCTGCCCAACTTGTAGGAGAAATGCTATTATATTACTGTGATTTCAAGCAAGTAGAGCTTAAATAAGGGGTTACAATACATTTTGTGTGCTGTTTTGAGTACCACTGGTCTCTGATCCTATTCTTGCTGGAAGGAATGTTAGCTGGAATGCATCCAACACTGAAAGAGTTTAAATTTCATCATCCAGATCTCAGTCCCAGTCAGTGGTTGCACTTGTCCAGCAGAAGGAGCTATCAGGTGGAGTGGCCTTTTGGGGGGGAAAGGGCAAGACAGAGCTTGCTTACCAGCCTCTAGGTAAAAACAGGTGAGATTTACACAGGCTTAAACTCTTGGTTGTATTAGTGGTTGTTAATAATTAAGCAGAAAAAGGTATTTCATGCATATAAATCATGCATCCCAATCATAAAATGGTTACTGCGTGAGTGACATGCCCACAGCAATAGGCAGTCACTGTCAGAACCTTTTCTGTTCCTGGCAGAGATTACAACAGCAAATGGAATGGAAAGGCCAAAACTTCAACTATTTCCTCAAGAACCAAATCCCCTACTTCTGGGACAAAAGGATTTTTCTCAATCTTTGACCTGTTTCTGTCTTACAGCTTTACTGTGAAAAACACAACTCAATCAGTGGTGTTACCAGTATAAATGTACCAAAAGTAATGTTTTAATTAGGTTTCTGTTGCTCCCTCTAGGCAAGGATGTTTCTAGGAAGAAGGGTTGGGGACAGAGCTAATAATTTTGTAGACAAAGTTGGGAGGTGATAGCACTTTGGAATTTCCAGTTAGTCCAAATAGAGGCTTCCTTGTTTTTTTCCAGTAGTTTATTTTATTCAGAGACCACAGTGGCATTTGCCCCTCTCCCAGAGTCATGTAACTCTTCTGCTGAGCCAGAAGATAGAGGCAAAAATGAACATTATGCATGCAGTTTGTTTACACTGCTGAACAACTTTCCTTAGCTAAAGGTGAGATACTTATGCAACATGTTCAGCAACAAGCTCTGAAAATAACTTCTACTTTTCTGGTACAGGGAACTGCCCTTCTGTACCTTCCTGTAAAACAGCAGGAAAGGTGCCACCAGAGAGCTTTGCTTCAAGTTGTAAAGCAAATCAGTAACATTTTGATGTGCATGGCAACATTCTGATGTGTGTTGAAGCCTTACCTGGTATGTTAATCCTCAAAAGAACATCTTCCTGCCACTGAGCTAAATCACCAGGCTGGGGCCATGATGCACCCATGAGCTTTACAGGCTCAATAGTCAGTCTCTTCTGCAGGACAGGCTTTTCATTTTCACATCCCATTCCCCACCCAACCCCCCTGCTTCCCCCCCAACTATAGAAGGCAAATGTAAATTAATGAATGACAAGCTTCAGAAATGCATTGTGCAGAGCAATTACCTTAATCTGTAATGATGGCTAATCAGAAAGCAGGAGGGAGAAGAAACACTGAAAATTCTCTGCTTCTACTCCAGAAATGGAGAGACCCCCTCCACACAGAGGTGTTCCACTTTATAATCTAATGGAAATTAGAGGAGTTGACTGAGAGTAGCTCACGTTGCATATTGCTACCTGAAAAGACTTTTCCTCTAATGAATCCCATTCCTGTTATCTTTCACCAATGTGGTTAAAGTTAGAAACAGAATCTTTTGCTTTGAGTAATGAAGACATGAACTGAGATACAAACGTGTGCAGATGCAGCATTTCTATGTGAACACAGACAAACCAGTATCACTAAAGTGTCTGTCATGGTAACTAAACCAGCTAATGTGATAGCTTTGTCACTACATTTCCAGTGTCATGGCCAGAGATTTCCATGTAACTTCCAACCAGTCAGTGCTACAGCTCTGAGGAAAGCAAACCTTGCATTGAACACTTTTTTTCTTTTGAATTAGTGCTGAAAAATAGTGTTTGTGTAACTGAAGAAGCAAAGGCTTCTTCTTGCGGATTTCTGGGCAAGGAAATGGATGTTAGATTTCAACACCTTAGTTCAGAGGAAGCTTTGTCTTGTAATTCAGCCATCTGTAATAGGATTTGGTTCACTGTGTCTGACTGAGACACTTGATTACTTTTCTTATTATATAATTAATTTAGACATCCTTACAGTGGGAAAATATCACACAACGGCAATACCCCTCAGAAAAGACTTTTCTTCCCTAAATGAGAATGTTAGGAACAGCCTGGAGGGAAAAGTTAAAAGATTAAAAGCAAAAGATCAGCATGGAGGCTTCTTAATGAATCGCTCATTAGGGTCAGAAAAAGGGAACCAAAGGCAGATAGGAAAGAAAACAGTATGAGTAACTGGCAAAGTACAAGAGTTTATTCAGACAAAAAAAATCTTTTAAAATGGTAATGTAGCTAAGCCCAAGAGAAGTTAGTATCACTGTAACTGTTGGTAGGTATAACACTGGAAGCATAGAGGCCCAATTGTGCTTTCAGTTGCACAAAACTCCTGTTAAGGGCAGATCATTATAAGGACTAGAAGAAAATTTGAGAATATATGAGTCAGTTGAACTAGTGAGTTTCTAAGGGGTTAATCAAAGAGAAGGAAAGGTCAAACATAGACACCTTAATCCATGTCAGTGTGAAAGGTGTTATCACCCATGGAATAACAAGTTACTATGATCCTTAGTGCTTTGTCTGGAAGGCGGCACACTTAATAGAATGATCCCAAAATAGATGTTCTGACAAATTTGTACAGCTTGTTTCCTGTTTTTTTTCCCCCAAAGTAAAATTTATTGCTCTATTTTGAAAATAAAATTAATTGGTGAACTCTTCTTGCTGTCCTGAGATGTTCCTTGTGGGTACTGAGGACCAGCGAGAGACAGCAAAACAAAGACAGCTGTTAGAGCTGGAGTGAGCCAATCTATGACACTGTGAATCAGTGCATCCTCAAGCAGGTGCAGTCTCAGTTCTCAAGCAAACACAAGTGCAGAGAAGCCCAGAAGGGGTAGTGCTGTGCCTTCCCAGAGATGCTAAATGAGCTTCACTTTAGTGCTGAGAAAATTACCCTGCAATTCCTTAGGTGTGTGGCTGTCCTTCCCTGACATGGCTTTTTTTTTTTTTTAATGTTATGTTCAAGAACATGGAATGGTATCATAAAATGTATTTGAAGGTAAAATGATTTTGAACCCTTTTTCATTGAAGTGCTTTTTAGGAAGACCACGTGAAAAGAAATAATTTTACCTGATTTGAGAAAAACTGTAATTGTCTATTCATGGCAAGTTGCTAATAACAACACCAAGAGGAAAACAATAAAGACAGCACAACTAGAGTCCCATTTTGATAACACATGCTGATTCTTGTCCCATGCCTTCCATTCCTAACTGTTGTACATCAAGTAGAGAGTCTGAGGATGGAGAAAACAAACTCCAGTAGTAAGATTTACCCCGTGGCAGGGGAAAAAAGTAAAACTGCATAAACATTTAGGCTTGGGCAACAAGAATGAGTGGAGAAAGGAGAAATTATGAAAACCAATAGATGTTTATAAAGAATAAGATGAAAAGGCAATATACATCTTATAAATGTAGACTGGGAAGAGCATGAATGGTTTCTCAGTAAACAAGCCCAGGCTGCATCTTTGTACATCATGTGCTGCCTGCTTCGAGGAAAGGCTCTGGCCAGGCTGTGCTGATGCTAAAGCAGAGTTAAATGGAGGCTAGCTGCCAACAGAACATTTTTTAGAGAAGTCAACTTGTGCATTTCTCTCCTTGCGTAAGCCCCCCATCATGAAAGTACAGCTGTTCAGTGGTTTTCTGGAATGTTTCACTTTTTGCATGTGTCCCTCTCAGCTAGAAATGCTGAGGCACAGCACTCCTCTTCAGTGTCTCTCTGTTTTCTGAAAACTGACTGGATTCAAGAATCCACTGAATTTTAATTTCTATTTCTGTTCCTATACTTCATCTACTGATTATTAGATTGTACTAGCCAAGGATCTATCAGTAACTCACAAAGTTGAATGACCTAGAAGTAAAGAAAGGAATAGGTGAATTAGCTGAAATTAGGAGCTTAGTTAAATCATTCTTTGTTCTGGCTGTAACCCTAATTATAGCTTTCACCTCAAGCAGTGAAATACTGTCCAAATATTGACCTTGCCCAAATTCAGTACTAGTTTCTTCAGATATTGCCAGTTACCTTTTGCTGTAGCCTGCTTTTTATCTTGTCTTCAATCATGCCACTCACTGCTGCATTGCCAATCTGATCTGACTTTCCTGCTGTGAGGCCGTCTTCGGCTGTTCCCCGTTCTCTGTGCCTACAAGAGAAATGCTGCTCAGCTGCAATAAAAGGAGATAAACACCACAAACAGTAACCAAGCATTCTAGCTAGCCTTGTTATGTACTGAATACCTGGACAGTTTTGCTATCAAACAAAACGCAAATGGAATAAAAATTTTAAAAGACACCTGACCAAAGGCCAAAATGGATAGTTCTTTCACATGATGGTGCAGCAGAGAATACTAACAGCATGTCATTTGGAACATGATAGCTTCCTATCCTTTGTTGCAATTCACTTGAAAGCTCAGAGTAATTTTAGTATAATCCATCATTTATCTGAAGATAAGACCAAGAATTATTAGACCAGCAATTTTATTTCATATGTGCTTTGCCTCAAACAATCACAGCTGTTACAGGACTTACAGTCAAGATAACCTCTTTTCATTTGTTACAGCTGAGGTAAAAAAATGTTAAATGTGAGTATCATAACTCCCCTTGTTGGTCAAATTTTTTGACTTTCCCAAAATGTTCCAAAGTGACAAAGCTCCTTCTAAGGTACATCTGGCAATTTTAGGGTTTTTTTGTTTTCTTTTGTTGGCAAAGGATACATTGTAGAAAATGGTACAGAACATGGAATGAGTGCTCTGAGTAGAATGACTGTCTATTGGTGAAAGTGATCTTAAGAGACAAATTTTTTGATGGAAAGGGAATGGAAAGAAAAACTGTCATTAGCAAAAGATTGCTGGCTTGCTCTTCCTTGCTAGGGTGCTTGGGAGCAGAAGGTAGCGAGAGAAAATGATACTGTGATTAGTAACTTTCTTACATACAGCCACAGTTGCACTGAATTTGTTCTCCTGGAGCCCTTCTGTTCTTCAGGCTGCAGTGTTTCAGCTTCGTGAAAGAGCTCTGTGCATCTTGAAACTCAAAGCCTACATTAGGCTGCTGCCTACTCAAACTCTCCAATGCATTTGAACTTACCTTGTGCTTACATGCAAAAATTTGGACTTTTATGCAAATTTAATTCCATGTAAGTAGGTGAGGTTAAATATTCAGCAATAGCAACCTCTTTATTCCTATTGGTGTTGTGGAAACTAACCCTACAATAGTGAAAAGAATGATGTAATTTTATCCTCCATTTCTCTCTCTCTTCAAAAGTGATCCATGTTTTTTACTCTGTTTTCAGAATTCCATGAGATTTCCAATTTCCATGATTTTTCTGGGTTTTTTTTTAACTTTTTGCCATTTTACCTTCTCAAATCTGATCCTAAAATGCAGAGGCTGACTTTTTAAAAGCACCATAGTCACCTTTAGGACTAGCTGTCCAAAAATGTGAACTTCCATCCAAGAATGCTGAAAAATTCCTAATTAATTTTTGAGAGGAAGACAGGGTAAAACACAACGTCTGTGTCACTGCATTTCTGATGGAATTGTTGTACATCTGAGAGCAGGAGGAACAAACAGCAGCAATAAACTAGAAAAGGCTTGAAAACTGAGCCAAGATAACCCAAAGGTTGGAGATTTAGCTAAACATGCCATAGAGCCTACAAGACAAGCAGGCTGCTGTGGTCTGCAGTGGCCAGGCTACAGCTTCACCCAATCCTCCCAGCTGTGAGCTCCCATCTCACCATTGCAACTCTGAAAAGATTCTATGCTTATTCTTCTCCTTCTGGAGAGATGGTTGCTGTGCTGCCAGCACTACTCTCAGAAACAGCTGAGGGCACTACTTTGCTTTGCCACCACCCTTCCCAACTTGGTCATTTGTCCTCTTTTTTCATGTGTGCAATGTAAAGCCCAAGCAGATTTATTTGTAGGCCAATGAATCTTGATAATCCATCTCCCCAGCTCAGCTTTAGATACAACATATCCAAATTCAATTCTAGTTGATCTTTCCTCTCATTGAGGTAGTCTCCTAGCAGATAACCATTAAATTCAGTTTAAAAAAATGCACAATATTAACCATGTAAGTCAGATGTAATATTTGATTAAAGCAATGCATAAATATCCATGCCCTGTATCCCCATCAAGACGAATATGACCTTTTATGAAGTCACCAAGGCAGAATAGGATACTTAAGGTGCAGAGAACATGCCAACAACTCAAAAAATTGAATGCTTCTTAGATTGTGATTAAGACCTCTAAAATTTGTGCAGCTATAGCCACAGGCTGGCTTATGAATACTACTGGTGACACTATAACAACTTCTGGAACACAGGAAGTTCCAGAGAAAAAAGAGAGGTAATGAGCAAATAGGAGTAATTTGTGACTGCTTAAAATGGTTTAAAGCAATACTATGCTTTGTATAACAAGATTTTAACTAGCACAGTGGAATGAGAGTTTGTAGTTTATGTAACTTTAAATTACCATATTAATTACTGTGTTCAACAATAGGCAGTGCCAGAGAAAAGAACTACTTAAATATGCTTAAATATGCTCTTTTAACAAACATGGAGGATAAAATCACCACAGAGAAGAAGACTTAGGAGCAGAAAAATGTAGTCAGTGCCCATAATCCAAACTAGAAATTTTTAAAAAGGGCATTAACTTTGACACTTATTTCCATGTCAGTCCATACATTTCTGGAAAGCGTAAATAAATCACCATGTTTATATTCTGCATCTGCCTCTGTTTTTATAGTACCACAAAGAGTGAAATTAAATATATTTTCCAATATTTAATACAATTAATATTATTCAGGAAACAGAAATACCATCATTCATCTTCTTGTTCTAAGAGGACTATAAAAAGCAGGTTATTGAGTTGTGATATTTGAAAGTTAAAGGCAGCACTCTCCTCACTTGTGCAGCCCTGTGGGTGCAGACACCTCAGGCTGGTATTTGCTGCCTGTTAAACCAGTAACTTCCAGCTGCAGTTTGCACAGGCTGGCCAGCCCAAGAAGATTCTGTTTCAAAGCAGGAAGGCAGGACACCTTACCCCACAGAAAATGAGCACACTTCTGCTCTCCCCCAGGGCCAAAATTATCTCTGTTTCCATCTATTACTATGGGAAACGTAAGGGGACAATGAGACCAGCTATATTCAAATATAATGATCAATGTGACTTCTCTTAATTGACCAGGGCCACTTTGCTTTGTCAGTTCAACAACATAAACTAGGAAGCACACAAGAATCACAACTGATTTTTCTCTGCTATGTAGCGCAAGTTGTAGAGAGGCAAAGAAATAGCACGTTCCTGCTGGAAAGGTATATATTTTAAACTCTTAATACATGAGCAAAAGCTGAATTTGTAGGCACCTAATATTTTTGAAAGTGGCTGTAATTTAAAAGATTATGGTGGCAACAAGCAAAAGGAACTGCCATAGTCAGGAGTATGAAACATTTGTCTGACACAAAAATAGACCTAAAAAAGCCTTTCTACATCATCATGGTAATTACCTGCTTCAGGCCATACTTAATCCTCCTATTCAGACAAAAATCTAATCATGTTAGTGCTGTGGGTTCATGCAAGTGACAAGAGAAGAGGCTTCCCTATACAAAAAATTCCCTCTTTATACCCTCAACCTGTGATTTTACTGAGCCAATTTACTACCTTGTCCCATGCTATGCAGCACAACACAATCCAAATGAGTGCTGCTACTTTGGGAAATGATGGAAATTTACACTGAACTGCATGCTCCAGGCAGAATCCTGCTGTCCCTTTTTGCCATGTATCTCATTAATTCTAGGAGTTTTGCAGAAATATAGAAATAGGTGTAAGTGAATACTGCAATTTTACTGCCTGTACACATCATGACCTGACTGATTGAGTTACTGATCCAGCAGTTGGCTTAGAAGAATATAGGGCTTGTACTTGTAAGTAACTGGTAACACTAAGTGTTTTGATGGATGGAGAGGGGAAGAACAGTAAATATACAACAGGATTTCATTTGAACTTGTTGAAGAACTCTAGTCCAGTGTGAGTCTAAGAGAAGTTTGGAAACTGACCAGAGGAAAAAAAAAAGGCAGAGGCATTTTAACTTTACTACCTAAAATTAATTTCTGGTTGTATAACACTCCAATTCTTTCTCTGTAGAAAAAGGATAGATCTGGTTATGGAGAGTGTATGCTGCAAAATTCTGATTAAATCAATACTTGCTGCTAAGTGCTGGAAGTGGCATTGCCTGCCACACTGAGAAACTGAACTGTTTGCACAACTCCCAGAAGCCATGAGCATCACTTTTGGTGTTTGATCAATTTCTATCGTGAGCTTAGCACAGCGATAAAGGTTTAATTGCTCATCTGATCCTGAGCAGAGGTGCCAGGGCTGCGTCTTGCAGGATGTTGGGATGAGCCTCGATGGAGTTACTGCTCCGAGGGCTGTGCCTCCTGCCAAGGGGCGCCCCTGCTTTCTCTTCAAGCTGCTGACAAGACTCGAGAGCTCACACGCGGCAGGGCTGGGAGCCTGGGGGGCGCTCAGACTCTCTAAAATAATTATGCGGAGCGGGCTTTGCAGGGCAAGCCAGAGCACGGGGGATTTAGTGGCTGCTCTTCGTGCAGGACTGAGCCTTCCCGTGCCAGCTCCGTCTAAGCGCGGGGGAAGCTCCGTACGGGCTGTGCCGCGCTCGCACTCGCTCCGGCTGCCCTGGCCGAAGGTGCCCGGCCGGGACGCGCTTACCTGGCTCCGGGCGGGGGTGGCTGAGCCCCGGCTGGGCTCGGCTCGGCTGGGCTCAGCTTGGCCAGGCTGGGCTCAGCTTGGCCGGGCAGCGCTGCGCTCCGGGCGCGCTCCTCGCCGCTCCTCCCGCCCGGCGGCGGCCGCTCCGTTTATAGCGAGGGGCGTTGCGGCACAGCCCCGCTCGGCCGCCGCCTCTCCCCACCCATCGCCCGGCACCGACCCCGCCGACCCGGCTCCCTCCCACTGCCCCTCCTTCCCCGGCCGAGCCGGGCAGGACGGGGCAGGGCCAGCGCCGGGGAGTTGGGGTCGCTGCGGGAAGCGCGGCTGCCCGGCTGCGGGCATGGGCGAGGGATGCGCCTGAGGGGCCCCTTCCTTGCCTTTGCCTCCAGCTTTCCGGGGAAGGGTCGAGGGTGATGTATAAACATTCCCGGGTTCTCTAAGACTCCCCCGGGCCGCCAGTGAGCACAACTGAAATGTTCTGATCGTCACTAATGGAGTTAAATGTGCACTCGCCATAATAAATCTGGCCAACTTTATTCTCTGGGACCGGAGGGGAGCAGAAACAGAGGAAACTCCCTCGGAATACGTGTTCCAGAAAGACTTTTCACGTCACTGATGCTGTCATTTAAAGAAGGGATTTTGCTTCTTTGCATCTCTCTCATTCTGCTAAACAGGACAGGGAACAACTTTTCAGGCAGAATTTGTGACACTGTCATGCCTATGAAGAACAAGAAGTTATTTCAGAAGTTATGTTTCATATTAGGGCCATCACACTGTAGTCATGGACAGAGCTAAAGATTCCAATGGGAGCTGCACAACTGTGGATTGCTTCCTAATCTTTTCATACACCTAGTGTGTTTTTGAAGGCCCTCTCTTAAGAAGGACATGATCTAGGATGGCAACATGCTCCAAAGGCTGGCAGTATAACTTTATTGTGGCTAAGAATAGTCTATTTAGTCATAGTGGCAGGAGAGGTAAACCAAGAGGAAACATTTGGATTCTGCAGTAATAACAACTAGTTTCTCAGTATCTGCACATGTATAATCAGTGAGGCCTTGTCTGGCTATAATTTGTTTTTGAAAATCTGTTAGCTTAATCAGAGGTTCAGATAGAAATGGAGAACTGCAGCACATCGCACAAATTCAATTGTTCCAGGCTGTGTCTGATGGCCACGAGTGTGTCACATGGAAGCACTAATTCACCTGTGACATAATTTTTTGCCCTGATCTTAATTATGTCGTGACAAAAAAAATCCTTTGCATTTTCATCAGAACAGCAGCCAGGACTGAAGCAGTCTATATTGGCAGCACGCTGCCCTCCTGCCACTTGGGGAATTTGTAACTGGCTTCCTCTCTAAAGAGATGGTGCTGAGAGATCTTTGATGATGAACCACGTGCATGTTCACAGGTTTAACACAACAGGGACTAAAACCCACCTGCTATAAGTACTGTTCAGCCTGTACAACACCTAAGGCTGGCTACAGCAAAACTCTGCTGAGTAACATTGCATTTGGAAGGTATTGCCTACTTCTGCCTCAGTGTGTTCCGTGGTAGAACCTGCTGGGTGGAGCTGGTGGGCAGGAGATCTGTGTAAGGTGACATTTGCAGGGCTTTCAGTTCTCACAGAGCTGAAGGAGCTGTGACCAAATCCCAATGCCAGCATCAAATGCTGACTGCTTACAATGCCTCTGTATGTGTGAATCACTGCCTAGGAGCAGCTGTGCCCCTTATTGTATTCCATCACCTCTTCTCTTCAGGAAAGGATGAAGAAAGTAGATGATAACTGTATTTTTAACCAGAGTAAAATGAAAAACACCACAGCAACTTCTTTTCCAGTTGGATTCTTTCTGAAAAGATGTGTGTAAAATTGAATTTGGGTCTGCATCTTTCTGCTGAGTTCACTCCATCTCTGGGATATGTAAGAGAGAGATGTAATTTAATGTAATTTTTGGAAAATCTCTTCACTTCCAGCAGTTTTGTGTCTGGAATCCCAATAACAGAATTGTAACATGATGAGCACTGCAACATGCACTCGCTGTAGAAATGTGATTTACAGGAACATCCAGTGAATAATAGACTTGATGACAAGAATTCTGTTTTTATTGAGCTGCAGTAAATAAAGAGGCTTCTTTCCACCAGAATTGATTGAGGTGTCTGTAATGTGGGAAAGGTTTCAGGGAGCAGGTTTCATTCTATTGCTTCTGTTAGAGCAAAAAGCTGTCATTAGGAAGGTGACTGGACTGGGAAATTTGATTGCTACAAAATCAAATAAATAGCTCTTTTAATAGCAATATTTATAAAGTCACTAGTGGTCTAGTGAGAATAAATAGTTTAAACCAAGTTCTTTATTGGGAACTCAAAATGATGTTGGCTTTAAAACCCTTTATTTTTTAGTACTATGTTTGGAATGATTCACATCTGAACACTTCAGCTGTTCTTTTTACATTTGCAAGATATTTTATTTCTTTTTTCTGAAACAAGAAGGACAAAGTTATTTTCTTTGCTGAAAACAGCTTCTTACATATATCCCCCTGCTTCTGCATCTCAAGAGCCAGGCTTGAGGAAAGTACCACAGGTTGTGAGATTTGTGGCATTCTGGTTCTCTCCATTGTATCCATTTATGTTCATTTCTGATGAATTGATTATCTCATTTCTTTTCCCACTGTTGATTTTTTTCAGGAAATAGACTGGACTGTGGCACATAGAATATATCTGTGCATTTGCTTAGGAGCAAATGAATAATTCAGATGTGGAATTACTGGAAACCTGGATATGTCTTGGTAGTAATCTGATGTGAGTAAAGCTGATGACTTTCCTGAAGATAAGACAACTTACAAAAGTTATTTTTTAAGAACACTCCATGTCAAAATACTCTCCTGCTGCCATAAGGAGTATTTCAGTGCTATCCTGTTTATATATCCTTAAACTTTTTCTGAGAAAAGGGACCTAGAATTGATCCCAGGCCAATGCATCTGTGGTTCAGAAATTTTTATCCACTTTTGTCTATGATGAACTGTGTTTTCAATCAGGTCTGCTAAAAATGAAAGTTACTGGGGAACATTAAGGAAAGAAAATTTTGAAAAAAGACACATTTTAATTCTCACACTCTCTCTCTCTAGATCCCAAACCTTTTCAGCTGCAGGAAAAATGTTAGCTTCTGCTGTAGGAACAGAAAGTATATTGCTGTTGTCATCCACTTGCTATGTGAGACCAGAACATTGTGCTTGGGCCAGCAGAGTAATCTGTGTTTGAGTGTGTGAGAGGAGAAGTGAGCAGGAGAGGGTGAAATATTGTTTGGGACAAGTGAGAGAGGTCATTTGCGGACTTTTGAGCAGCAGTGGCACTAATATCCACAAGGTCTGCCTCTCCAGAGTGATGGAAATTTACATTATTATTTTTTTCTGATGAGGTCTGTGAACAATTAAGGTATTTAATCTCTTTCCAGGAAGCTATATGCTTTAACTTCTAGTCTTCCTCAGCTGGTATGCTTTAATTGTATCCCTCATAATCATCACAGCATACAGCAAAAGAGGCTGGAAAATATGAAGATTCTAAGGAAGCCAATGTTTCAAATTTCAAAATTTCCATAACAATTTAAAGTTTAACTGGTTTGATTTTGATGGATAAATAGTAGATTTTTTGTTTGGCTTCTACTGTGTAGGAAGCTGAACTGAATGACATCCTTTTCTGAAGTTTATAAAATAGGGCAATTCTGTACTTATTTTTATATGCAGACTTGATTGTGCTTGATCATTAACAACACGTTATTTAAGAACAGGTGGGTTGGGTTTGAGGGTTTGGGCTGTTGAATTCAGTGGCAGGTATAACATGTCATGGGCTGGGAGTGCAGGAGCTGCAGGTGCCAGCGAGGCCAGGCAGAGAGCCTGCCCTGGACAGTGGGGGTACAACCAGTGCCCTGCTCCCAGCCCTGCCCCAGCCCTGGGGGCAGCTGCCTTTGATGAGGGGGAAGTAAAATTAGCTGGTTCTCTTGGCAGGGGAGGGATGGAGACTTCAGCTCTTTTATCTGTAGAGTAAATCCTGCTTGGTGAAACTGCCTCCTCACCATTGAAATGCAAACCTCTGGTGCCTCTCCCAGAGCCCTTTCTGTGACAGACACCAGCCTGGTTTTGAGGCAGGGATCTCCACAGCAGCAAGTGCTGGGTGTTGCACTGCTGGGAAGCCAGACCAGAGCCAGCCCAGCCCAGCACTGGCAAGGCAGCACCTGGGGCTGGGCTGGGCTCCCTAAACTGTGCTCATACTGCTCTGCAGTCCACAGGGTCAGGGAATGATAGTCAGCTCTACCAGAAATAACTGGAAAGAACTATAATTTGGGGATATTTAATTTTCTTCTGAAGACTTTCTAAGATTTTTCAAACAAATGAACTTAATATTATGAACTCTTTAAAAGGTCTTTAGAAGAAGAGGCTGTATTTGCTGCACGTGTGCTACTCTATCTGCATAGCCACAGGAGCTGCTTCTGGATGGGCTTTCCAAAAAGCAAATGTCTCTCTTCCTGTGTAGGCAAAATCTGTGTCTAAATTGGATGCAAAATAGACCCTGTTTTGCTGGACTCATTGTTCATTTAATATGAAAGCATGCAGCAATAAAGCTTCTAACTACAAGATGTGTTTTCTTCTTGTGTATCCTTCCTTTTCTTTACCTTCCTAATTTCTTGTTGCACTTCTGTCAAAAACCTGCTGTTTTTAAGGGAATGCAAGGCCTTCTTGATAAAGAACCTTTTACTCTGCTCATGCTGCCTTTCACCTGACTTGAGCAGGAAGAGCCAAGAGCCATCTTTTCAATACCTCCATGAAATGTCAGGCTGGACTAAAAGCCTACAACTTGCAAGCAGGCAGGTATTTGAGGTCCTTTATTCATCAAACATATTGCTGTGGTTTTGAAAATCAGCTGCTTTCCCTCAGAATTATATGCTTTACTTTTTTATCCTAGACACAGATAAAAATTAACTTGGGTTTGCCACTTAAATCTGGCCTGTGAATCTTCACCCCTGCTGCATGATCATGGCCATGTTCTCTCTGGGAACTGGCAGCAAAATGTTATATCTGAAATGTGTTTTCTAAAATTGTGCATGCCATTAAATATAATATTACACAGATTGTGCCATTCAAAAGATTATTTTTATGAAATTCAGCACAGGACAGTGAACACTGAATGTGGTCATGATCCAAGGTCTGTGAAGTTTGGCTCCCATTTCCAGCACTGACAGTCCTGTCTGTTTGAGATTCAGCTCTGATCTCCTCACAATGCCAAACAAATATCATTGTTTATGTGTCAGGTTTTAGGAAAGCAGAATCTGAACCAACAAATTATTCCTGAGAAAGGAGTCATGTTTAAATTCCTTAGAGCTGGAAGCAGTGATGATGACAGTGAAGTACATTTGGACAGGCTGTGTGATTTGTTCTCAATATGTGATGGTTAGTGGGGAACACATTGTAGCCCTTCATTTACCCTTCCTTTGAGCAAATCCAGCTCAGTTCAAGCAACATTTATGTAAAATGTTCAGACTAGAATGGAGTTAAAATTTGAAAGGAACATATTAAATACTGAAATAGAGAATCTAAGTTATGAAATTGGTGACTATTTTTATGTGGTTCTTTTGTTGTGCAGCAGAAAAGGATAGTTGAGGCACTTCCTCTTAACATGTTAATGACGCAAGGCTCTTGTAGGTCAAAAGACCTATCCCATTTAATTTTTAACTGATCATAAAATTGTCAGTTTCTGGGAAAGGCTGCAGTTATGGTAAAGCAAGATGTTTGCATTAGTCACCTCTGAAAATGGGTGTGGACTAATGTGTAATTAGTAATTTTTGAAATGTCATTTCTCAAAACGACAAACAAGACTTCCCATTGTGGTGAACTTAAATACAGTATGCATTCATAAACCCACATTTATACTTTGGAACAAGAAGAGAAACAGAAATTGGTGTTTGAGCTGGCCTCTATTTCTTGTTGACCCTGATAATTGTGATTAAAATTTGATGCAGAGTGTGTGATAATTACTATGTGAAAAACTCTTCTCCAGCCTAACCGTGAAAAGATTCAGAGGTCGCTTCTTACTTCTGGAATTCTGTAAATTTACCAAGAAGTAAACCTAGAAGACCCTCCTGACACTATTTACTGTGTTCTTTGAGCTAAAAAGAAGCACAAATAAATGGGTTTTCCTCTCTCTGCAGATTGTTTGGAGAAAACACTATTTTCTAGTTAGCACGGAGTTTTGCTGTTTCTGAAAAAGAAATGTAGCCAACAGGAGAGTAAAAGATGATGTTTTTAACACAGAGTTACACAAAAGCAGAATTTCTACCCCTTCTCATCAGAGCAGTTGAGAGTGGGGATGATAATTATTGGAGCTATGGCTGAACACCCAGTGGTTCCAGGCACATCTTGCACACCAACCCAGCCCTGCCCAATGGCTGGGGGATGAACAGACAGTGCAGAAGTGTTATCATCACCACACAGGAGAATTAGGCTGTTTAATCACACAGTAACTTGATGGAGATCCTCTGAATGCTTATGGCAGAGTAAAAATTCAGTCTCCTTATTCCCTCAGCCCCAGAGCAGTGCTGTCTGCAAAGCACTGGGGTCTGAGAATCAGCACTTTCTAATCAAATTATTATAAATAGAGCAAGCATTTTACAGAGTAAGATAAAAAGCAGCTAAAATCCAATACTCACCAGACTGATAATGTTAAAAAAGGTGCAAGTTTCCAGTGTGGAGTAGTATCTGATCTACTGGAGACATAACTCTTCCTTGAAAATCTGTCACTTCAATCAAAAGCTAATCAAAGTGCCCAGTGTGCTGCTGAAAAGTTGTGTGTGAGCTGCAGAACCATAGAGCTTGACTCCTCATTGTCTTATGCCACTGCTCACTCCTCTAGATGGACAAAATACAATATCCTGGCAGAGGAAAAACTGGAGGCAATTAATGCCTAATGCAAACATACCTAATGCATATCTGGAAGATGGGAGCCACTATTTTTCAGGAATTCCTCACATTTCAACATTTGTGTCCTGAACTGGTCTCTCTTGTAAAGGAAAACGTTTGGAAAAGACATGCCTAGAATGACTGGGTTGATTTGAAAGGTGATAGTTTAGATCTTATCCATATTATGGTAAATGTAATGTGTGATTTTGTGTTTATGCATGCTATGTCATTAAGACAGCAAGAAAACTAAGGAATATATTATAAAGACATCATTGCACGATTGAAGCAACTTACCTGGTCAGAATGATTCTATCATTGTATGAACAAAATTAATGCGAATTTATCTTTCAGTGTTACTGTGCAAGTGAAATACTAGTTCACATAGAAGATGCCTGGCATGAAAATATGAACTTTTAATAATCACCTTGGATCTATAACGCTGTTTTTGAAAGTGCTTTTTTTCTTTTCCTGACTCCTATGGAGACCTCAAAAGTATCCATACTATATCTGAAATACAAAAGCCAAATTCCCAGTATGTGAGTATGTTTACGATTTTTTCCAAACTTATGAATCCAGATCAGTTTGAAATTTTCAGACACTCCACCAGTTTGGAGTGTTTGCATTGGAACCAGAACTCTGGTTTTGATCCAAATTTCATAGCATATAATCCCCCAGAGATTCACAGTTTCACACATGGAGTGTGCCTTTGGAAGTGCCTCCAGTGTGGAGCTGGGGGAGCTGCTGGGTGAGCAGGCTGTGGCAGGAGCTGCCAGCTGTGCACACACAGGAGCTCCCCTCTCCCCTGCCAGAGCTTGGGGCTGCTGTGATGGGGTGAAATGACTGCTGGCTGTCCTTTTCCTCTCTGCCCCTCCACTCACTACATGTCACAGAGGGTGTTGGGCTGGGAGAAATGTTGGGACCAAGAAACCTGGGGAAAGTGCTGGGGCAAGGTGGGGGATGACACTAATTAGTGGTGCTAACTGCCTGGTTGGAGTTGTTGTCTTTCACAATTAATGAATGTCTTGAAGACCCAGTTATTTGTGCTAATTTTGGTTTTAATGGTGCTAAGGACATCTCTCTATGATAACATATGATTTAGCAGTCTAATTTCGGTGGCTGCCTCTTTTGTTTAAATCTTGGCCAGCCCATGCTGTCATCCCTACTTGCAAGCCATTATCTCAGTGTTCTCAGACAGCCTGGCCAGGCCAGGGTGTGCCTTTGGCACTCAGATCTCATGGCTTTCGGATGTTATCTGTTTTCACTGCACATTTTGGGGGCTGAATTGTTTATCCAGACTCTGGCTGTTTTTCAAAAAAGTAAAAGTAGTTCCTAGGCAACCTTAATGAACAGTAAGAACATATTAGTTTGTTCATAATTGAGATGACTTTAGCTTGTTTACTGTGATGTTTGGCTTATTGCAAGGGTCTGGCTTAGCTTATTGACAGTGAACTGTGTAAATATGAGGATGAGAACAACAAACCCCCAGAGGATCACAGAATTGTTATTAGGGGTTTTTTTTTTCATTTAAAGTTTTTTATTGAATAGGTTTATACTGTGAAGCTTTTAGCAGCAGAGTAACATTCAGAGTGCTTTGCTCTTTAGAAAACATGAATTACATAAGGTGAGTTACAGTTTCCTAAAGCCTTTCTTAGTGTATCTACAAAGAAACAGAAAAATGTATAGATATGTAAACGTATCCATATAAACTTACCTGTATTCTCTGTACACTTACATAAACATAAGTAAAAAAGCATCTTGTGCATTATAACTGCCATTCATTTTTTTTTTTTTCTCTAAAGTACAGTTTTGCATTTTTGTGGTGATCCTTTATTAAGAGGAGCTTGGACTACTGGGCTTATGAGGGGAACGCTGGTCATAATGACTGATATTCTTAATTTTCTCCTCTGAAAGGGTCAGGATCACCCTGTCAGATGGTGCAGTCATCAGCCACTAGATATTGAAGTCATCTAATGTATGATGTCAATGTGTCGAAACATTATTAAAATCAAAATACTAGCAGGGACATATAAATCCTTTCAGAAAAGTACAAATGAAACACATGAGCTCCCTACAGGTAACCAGGGAGTGAGGCTCTATTTATGAACACATTGTATCAGTAAACTCAATTTTTGGAAGACTCTGGGAAACACAGTATTGTTGCTGCCATTCCCAGTTTCTGTTCATTCCACAGTCTGTTCTCCTGACCTATCTGCAAGTATTTGGATGCATTTTCTGAAGGAAGAGCTGACACAGCCCAGCTGGAGCAGCACTGTAGCACTGAAGGAATGTAGAGTGCTTTGAATAATTGGTGAAGAACATACTTATTACCTCCCTGTTCTGGCATGTTAACTCTAAAACTCTAAAACATGAGTGCATATAAATCATAGGGAGTAGACACTGCCTTATAAACCTCTCTCTGGAAGTGCCAGGTACGTCTTTGTTCATATTTCAACAAACTGTTTGTAGGCATCAAGATACCACATTCTTTTCAAGAACTGCAGTTTTTTGTTTTTTTGCTTTCAGTGTTTGAGTCTTTGTGCACAGGGCTATAACCATAAGAGATTTACTTCAGCATTAGGGAAAGTCGACTGGAAACCATGTCTGCTCTGGCTTAATTGCATTAAGGAAAAAAAAAAAAAAGAGAATCCATACAGGAAAATGTAGCTATGTGATATAATAGCTCTTTATCAATTCACAGAATCAGCAACATTCTTGGTAATTTGCCTCGTATCTGAGCAACATGAAATGGCAGACTATACTTTGTTCTGATTTTTTTATTTTAGAGCTAAACCACAACATTCTTTCTCTCACAGAACTTACATTGTTTTCTAGTTTTTCTATTTATTTCTGTAGGCCTGTTAAAAAAAAAAAAAAGGCAGTTCTAATTTGGAGTGAAGTGGTACTGGGAGGACAAACTTGGGTTTTGTTTACCTGGAAGTTCCAACTGTAGTGAGCTCTCCAGAACTGCACGGAGAAGCTGGCAGGACAAGAGTTATCTGACACATCTAGCAGGTCTCATTTTCACTGCAAGCTTGGATGGTTCACAGGATACAGAATATAAGAATATGAGACATATTCTAAGATATTTTGGGTATAAGAATATCCAGAATATAAGAAAGTCACACAGAAGGGAGGAGGAACATTTGGTGCCTTACTGGGTAGATTGTGTACAATGGGTTTCAAACTATGACATGATGCTTTGCAATCCAGGGTGGGAGTCTACTTCTGTGTACTAAACTACCAGTGGCACCCAAGGAGAGAGTTTCATAGCTGGGGAAAGGATCTTGCCACCTTCTCCCATGTTCATTGTGCTGTGTCTGAAGCAGGGATGAGACAGGAATGGTAGTGCTGGCTGCAGGTGGGCCCAGGAGCTGGAGCCTCTGTGGTCAGCCTCTGGATGTTGGGACAGCATTGCTCCTGGGCAGGCTGCTCCAGGGCAAAGCAGGACCTGGTTGTGCATTCCTTAAACTTCCATCCCCAAGCATCTTGATTAGGAGGCCTTCTGCAGCCAGCTTGCCACTTTGTCCTTTCAAAAGAATGTTCCACCTTGTAGAAGTGATCACATCCCTTCTGTTTTGTTGCATTTTCTCTCCTGTTACCTGTGTTTGTCTGCTTTTTGTTCCACATGATGTTGCTGTCTTTGCACCTGTGACCCTTTCTTCACTGAGGGAGATCTCACAGGATTTGTCTATCTCTGTGTTGTTTTGGTATGTCTCCTGCTTGTGTGCTCTGGATAAAGTAAAAGCATAGAGTTTGTTTACTTGTTTAAGAGCCATTTGGAAAAATCATTAGCATTGTAGAGAAGTCTACACTAATCAGGAAATGCAGGAGAAGGAAGAACTTAGAAGCAGATATTTTGCCTGATTATTTGTATTATCAATTTAAAAAGCCAATTTATATTTTATTTATTTATTTATTTTAAATTTTATTTTATTTTATTATTGCAGTGCACCAGTATCCTAAAGCAGCATTAAGGTCTGTGGCTCTTAAACTACTTTTTGAAGTGCTCAGCATTTTCTTCTGTATTATTGCTCAGAAAAGAGCATAGCTGAATCCCAAAGCCTAACATAGGGTGGTTCAGTTTGAAAATTGGTAGCAAATACCAGTGTCAGGTATTTGTTTCCAGATGTATTTAATCAAGACAAATGAAAAGAAAATGGCTTGGAGGGTTTTAGCTTGGTGGCAATGTCCTTTCTTGGAGATAAAGTCTCTCTGCTCTAAAGAGGTCACAGAGGTAACATCTGTAAAATAAAGTGACAGAAGTATTATTGAGCATTTTTCTTCTTGGTTTTAGTGATAGGTGTCTATGGCTTGTTTGTGGTAGGGAAGCTCAAAGGAAAGGCAAGAGTTCACCACAGTAGAGTAGGATGTTATAATAAGAACTCAAGAGTTTAGGAGATTGTTTCGCTCATTGAATCAGACCGGAAAGTCCTGATCCAGAGGTTCAGCAAATCAGAAATTATAAGGATTTATTTTTCTCTCCTTAACCATTTTTTTTTCTTTTAACTTTGCTGGAGCCTCAATGCTTACAATTTTCTAGCTCCATTATCTCCAAGATATAATTTTGAGTTTTTCTTGCAATTGTTTGGGATTTGTTTGTTTATTTGATTTTGTTTCGTTTGGCTTTATTTTGGTGGAGTTGTTGTGTTGTTTTGTGTTTTTAATTACATTCCTTTATCATCTAAAGCATAGCTTAGAAGAAAACAATCTGCTTTGAGGGAAGCCCTTAATTCTGTTTAGGTTAAGGGAAAGTGGTATGATGAGAGTTAATTTGCCTTCCTAGTGAAAGTTATAAGTCAGAATTGAAGTGCTGCTGCAGGCAAAACTGAATTCAGGAGAACAAAATTGGCAGAAACAAATAGCAACAGGATTTTATTTAAAACATTGTTTTATTAAAAAAGTGGTGGAATTGGTCAGAAATAAAATATAAATGGAAAAAAGAATTTATCATAAACCCAGAACATTTCTAGAAAGAATAATTGTGTGTTCAGAGACCCGAATTCTGTCAATGTGTAATTCTCATGCCTTTAAATGCAAAGGTTAACATGAACATTAATATTCCATGTTCCTTTTTCTTATGACATGGCCCCATGGAAAAAAGGTGAGATCAGATATATTTCATATTTTGTCTCTGGGATGCCAGAATTACTGCCTAGACCTCATGGATTTTCTAATTCATTTTTGTTCATTTTAAATGCTGCTTTACGGACAATGTGGGGTGTTCCTGAAGTATTTTTTTTTTATGAGTTCAGCTTACCAGTGTGCAGGTAACCATTTGGATTAGAGATACATTGGTTAGAAATACACAGTTAGCCCAATGTGGTAAGAGTGAACAAAGAGCTGAGATGGATCAGTTACCACATCCAAAAGGCAATTCACTTGGCAGCTTTTGTCTGAAGATTTTCACAAGCTGAATACATGCTCACAAATCCAGAGTTCTGCCCAAAGTACAATGAGAGGACCTGAAGATGGCAACTGAGGAGCAGGAGTATTTGAGATGTGTGAAAGGTTACAGGAAGGCTTTGGAAGATGTTACCTAGAGGGAGTCAGCACCCTGTCCCTGGAGAGGGCAGGCTTGCTCTTCCAACCCCATGACCATGAGCAGACAAACAGAACCCAACAGCTTCCAAGAGCCACAGGCACGGCTGCTTTCTGAATCTGACTGCTGAAACTCTCACCTAGGGGAGGTGACTGTGAAAGTTCTGTCATTAGTTAGGTAGGACTGGGGCATTTGTGGGGTCTGGTGAGCCCTGTCATACTGCATGAAGAGTCCCAGCTGGTGGAACATCTGGATGGATAATTTTCTTCTGCAAGGGATAAAAGAGTGTTCTGGAAGCTTAAAATGTAGCAGAGCAAATTGGTTCATGTTGTTTTGTTGAATAAGGAATGGAAATGATAAGACCCAGTGAAGTAGCTGATGTAGCTGTGGAAAGGTGGGGAGGGAAAGTTGCAATGAGCTCACCAAGGTGCAGCCACAGGCCTTGCTTTAGAGAAAGACAGAAAGGAAAACAAGAGAGGAACTTGGTGGGGGCCTGTTCTGCTAGTGAAAGTACAAGGAAGTAGAAGTTAGTCATAACTAGGATTCATTAAAGAGAGTAACTGTTGTCAGCTGCAGAAAAATGGAAGGACCCTTCAGGGTTAAATTCTGCTGCTCATGAGAGGCTTGAATGAGTGAATGAACTGCAGCTGGATGAATTGGAGCTACAGCTGTAGAACTTGGGAATAGAGAGGAGCAATGACTTAGGGGTCAAGCAGTTGAAACGACAGGCTTTGTAAGAGGTGAGGATGAAATGTCTGCTCAAGAGTGGGGGAATAAATAAGTTAAAAAGGTAGGTGGCAGATAGAAATATAAACATGTACCTGATTTTGAAAAGTTTTGATAATGCTTGTAGGATGTGTGAAAAACCATTCCCTCTGCAAGGCATACAATCATAAAGATTTGTAGCTGACCTGCAGAAATGTAATGAAACTCCTTTAAATACAGTGAATACAAGAGAAGCTCTCAGATGGTGCACAAGCACTTGGACTGAAAAAATCATGGTGATCAAGCTGGGAAATGTGGAAATTAATGAAATTTATTGTGGTCACTACAGTGGCTTTTTTAAGAAGTAGTTGCTGTAATAATTTTATGTGCCTGGAAATATAAAATGTAGCTAGTGATTAAGGATGTAAATTGCAGTTGTATTTAGAAAAAGTGGCAAAAGCCAATTTGCTATGGTGATTTGCAAATTGATGCGTGTTTGAAAGACAGTGATGTCAGGAAAAGGACTGGTAACTTGTCTGGAGCCCTGAGAATGCACTAGGTAGGTGAGAGGAAAATACATTTTCTATCAGCGTTTTTTAGACAGCTTGCACTCTACTTGTGCAGTGTTAACCAGGTCAGGTATTGAGATGTGGGAATGTAGTAAATACAACTTGCTATCCAGTCCAGGCCCTGCTATCAGAGGCAGCAGAGTTGTGTGTTTTTTATGCAAACTAATTGTACTCATTTGTAAGGGCCTGGAGGACTTGCCATACTGATGATTTGTAAAATATTTTCATAGAATAGTTTGGTTGGAAGGAACCTTAAAGATCCCCCAGTTCCACACCCCAGCCATGGGCAGGGACACCTCTCACTAGACCAGGCTGCTCAGAGCTCCCCTGAAACCTGGCCTCGAGCACTTCCAGGGATGGGGCATCCACAGCTTCTCTGGGCAGCTTGTTCTAGTGCTTTCTACAGTGACATTCTTCCTGCAGAAACACCAGCTGGTGGTTTGTGTTTAGAAGAGAGGCCTTGCTCAGTGTTTGTGGGTTTGCACTCTGAATTTGGGAGCTGTATGAAGTTAGACTGACTGCCATGCTCTCTGTGTGCGGAAGGTGATTGCTGCCTGCTCAGAACAAAATATAAGCATTGCTGCTATAGCAGAGTCACTACTCCTTCAATTGCTGTCCCATTCTGCTTCCTAAAATTTATCAACAATTTGGACAGGTCCAGGATTGCCTCCTCATGTTTTTAAGCTTCCCACCTGTTTTAGAGCCTGCTTTTCTCTGTGTGGTAGTGGCAGTCATCCACATTCAGGTGTGGGCATGGATCACAATGTTCAGCTGGTCTTTGGTTTGTCAGCATCCCTTGTTTGCTACAAACAGACCCTAAAGTAAACCAGAGCTGATGAAGTACACTTTCTTTCTAAGCAAGTCTGATCTATAGTGATTACTGAAAAGCCCTGAACAAGTCAGGGTTTGGTCAACAGAAATTTTTCCAAAACATTAATGAAGTGAGGCTTGCTATAAGCCAGAAACTCCCGCAAACAGTGCCTTCATTTCATTTTAAACACACTTGTTTTGCTGACTAACATTTACACAGTCAAAGTTTATCTTGTATTCTCTCCAATCAATAATTGTTATGTAATCACCCATGCTTTGCTTGCTTCCTCCCTGTTTCCCCTCACACACACATGGAATGAAATGTCTCTTCTGGTCTTCAGACTGTTGTCTTTTTTTTTCACTTTATTGAAAAACCCAAAACAAAAACATAACAACAACAACAAAAAAACCCACAAAAAACAAACTAAAAAACCCAAAAGCTCAACATTTCTTTAATTAAAACTTTCTAGTTCATCTTCACATAAACTTGAGCTTGGTTTAGCATCGCTAGATGACATGATTATGATACTGGTCCAGAAGCCTTTGTGAGTTTAAATTTGTACATGAGGGTTTGGTAACTGCTGGCTCAAGACAGCCAAGGTGCACATTTCGTGTGAGGTCTTATCCACTGACATTAACAAAAAAGTTTCCTTTAGCTTTGGATCACGTAAATCCTTGTGTCCTGAAAGGAAACACAAACAATTATGATGGATACAGCAGTGGCTCACAGAAATCATGTAAACTAATGTGAAAGGGATGTTAACAGTGTGATTAGCTACTGGGGTCTGTTACCAGCCATTATTTCAGCAATCCTAAGTGGCAGATTAAAGTCTCAGTGGAATTTTCCTTTCTTCTTTCAGGCAGCACTCGCAGTATATTTGGCCCTTTTTTAAGGGTTTATTTCAACGAATATGTCACAGATCTTGGCAACAAAACAGTGATCTTTTGTCAAATTTTGTGTTATGTAATGTTTCTATTAGAAGTGAATGTGGAAAGAAATTGGTGCAAGAATCCCCCTCCCATTCTTCCTAAAGAAATCTACAATCAGTGATAAAAGCTCCTTTCCTACTCTTACTTTGTCTGTATATTGCAGCACTTTATAGATGTTATTTAGGCTTACAATAGATCAGAAAGTAGGGAAAAATTGTTAGGTTCACTTCAAAAACATTAGGTTCCGAGTGGAAAAAACAATATCTCTTTTAATGCTAATTGTGATGCTCTGAAATAATCTGAGGGAGGATATCACACATATAGTGACAGTCAAAATGTTTGAGAAAATTAGGAAGGAAAGCAGTAGTTAATTAATTTGAAAAAATTGCTGGGAGTCTGGAGGTAACAAATCTAAATTTCAGAGAAAGAACCACAAATTTCATAATGATTATATGCAGAACTACCCTTCAAAACTTTTCCTTGTACCAGTAACAATTTTGATATTTTAAAAAAATTGTTTTATACATTGAGTCTGAGATGTAATTATAAATCTGGCATCCAGCAACAGCAGCTTAATGTTGCCTTGTAGCACTTTTGAAAGCAAACAACTGCCACGTTCAAAAAACAGGAGCAAGATTGATCTATGCTGTTCCTGCAAAGTCAAATGCTTTGTTGGCTCAAGGCAAAATCCTTCTTTTCTGTCGTGTGCAGTGCGCGGGTGGCTGATGGGGAGGTGCAGGAGCTGGGGGTTAAGTGTTATACACTGCACACTTTAATGCTAATCCTAAAAGAAGCAATCAATGCACCGGCTGCTTTCACCTCAGCATCTGTTTCCTGTCTTTGGGGCCGCAGCCGAGGTGCTGAGAGCTGGGGAAGGTGCAGGGGCTCCCTCCTCCCCTGCAGCCCAGGGACTCCCAGCTGGGGCCCCAGGTCACTCAGCCCAGTTGCTCTGCACTCCCCAGTCCATGGCTTTGTTTTAGTTTCTGGCAGCCATGGGACAGGTCTCCAGTGTTCAAAACCAATATTAGCTGATTTTTTTCCTTTCATTTTTAATACATTGAGATAGATTAAAATGTTATTACCTTCCCTACAAATTAAATTTTATTTCCAAAAGGTGCTAATCCTTGCTGGAAGCTGTCTGGAATAACACTATTGGTTGAATGTTAATGGTACTTAAAATCCATGCAATTAATATACTTATGGATTTAGAATGATAGATACTGTCCATAAAGGCTGAAACTGTGGGAGGGTTATATACACTTTAGTCAGTGTTTAACTGCATACATTTTAATAAGATTTTAAATGTCTAATTTGTGTTTTTATTTCAAATAGCAATAACATAACAATTGCGTACAAAAGGGATTTATAAACTTAAAAAAAAAGCCCAACCCACATAAATTTCATGATCTGCACTAATGCTTATTATACTAATTACAGTGGTCCCTTTTGAGGCAAGCTTTGGTGTAAAATAATTAATTTTGATGCCTGCAGCTTAACATGTGTAAGTTGCTTCCGCCAGTTGTCTTATTGTAGAGCCCACAAGGGTGGAAACTGATACTTAAGTATATTTTGTTATTCTAATCAGTCTTTTCATAGATTTATAGGCCTTATCTGCCTTAGGGGGATGTGAGCATACAGCGTTATTCAAGGTTAATATGTTCCCAGGTAAAAAGAAACCTAAGAGTTCCCTAAAGCATATAGGAATACAGGATTGGATTAATTTGGCATCACGTTGGCTAGCACATGTCTGCATTTTTATGTGCATGGAGATGTTCCTTCCCCAAGCTGGGGTTGCTGGTATTACATTTGGCTGATTTTTCACATTTGCTTCAATGCAGGTTGGAAGTTGGTCTTGGAAAGGCATTATCAATTTGAAAAGGACTTCAAGGCACTCCCAGTCATTGTGATTGATGGGGAGAGCGGATGATTAAAACTACCTGAATATTGGAAACAGTTTTCAAGTGATGACAGCCGCCTGGGGGGTAGGGAGGTGCTATGAATGCTGGTAGCTTCTGCCTGCCCCACATTTGTGGAAAATGCCAAGCACTGGAGGTGGAGGTTTAAGTGGGAAGAGGTGAAACAGCCCAGTTAGGTTGGCTTCTTTTTCCTGGAGTGGTGGTTCATTTGGTTTTAGTGTCATTTGGATCCCAGTGACATAGGAGGTTATGAATGGGTACGGGTTCAGTACTGAGCCCCTTTAGCCTGCTGGTAGGCTGAGAATAATAAAATTAAAGCAGCTTGCAGAAAGCTGATTGACCAACTACTTTGTTGAGATGGCTCCACAGTCCTTGGTACATCCAGCCAGAAATCTCTGACTGACAACCTGCTGTCCAAGACCTTCAAACAGCAAGAAAGAGGCTCTGCCATTGGAAAGGCAACGCGGCCTGCTGTGGTTAGCCTTGCCTTAGGGAGCTCACACTTAGCTCAGTGCTGGCAAGTAGGAGAAAAAAAACATTGTCTAACACTGGCAAGAAGAGCAACAAAACAAGGGAGCAGAAATAAAATGAGAAGTAATGTTTTAACCATTTATAGAAATGAATTTGAAGGAGATAATGTTTGAAGGAGATAACGTTGGGCACATACAAATTCTTCTTAAATGCAGTTTCTATCAGAGAGCTGTGTACTGCTTGTCTGCTTTTTAGTAAGAAAATAGTCATTGTGACTTTTAAAAACTGTTTTTGTAATTTGATTTGACTCATCTGCAAAGATGAAATCCATTCTAAATTATTCTTTGTCTGAGAGTGGGTAGGGAAATTGAGATCTCTCTCTCAGAGATCTCTGTACTTTGTCTTACACCTTTACCCTTTATGAAACCTGGACTGAATAACAGCTGGAGTATGTGTCTGGGATCACAGATATTTTAACCCTGTTTTAATTTATTGTCCTTTTTGACTCTGGTTTTTTTTCCATTCTTAGAGAGTGCAACATTACTCGAAAATCCTATTCTCCTTTACCTAGACCAGCTGAACTCTAAATCTATATGAAATTAATGATGTGTACAAAATCAGATTATTACTCTGGAGGAAAATCTACAAAAGCTAAATGAGAGTTTAAAGGCAAGGGGTTGGTTTGTAACTTTGATGTCAGACTTGGGTAGGTCTTCTGGCTCTTTGGAGAGCTTTTTCTCTTTGGTATGCTTAGGACTTAAGAGCCATGTGGTAGCAAGCTCTAGAATTTCTGATCTTCTGCTTGAGGACCTCACCTCACTGGTGCCTCCTGGAGTAGGCAGTGTTGATGCTACAGAGATGGTAGCTAACTTTGACCTGAAGTGCAGCAATTGATTTCTTATTGTTGCACGCTCATTTGCACCCGTGAAAAGATATGAAGTGAAATCGCTTTTTCTTGTATTCTAAAGCAAAATGTGAAAGTTTTTGTTCTAAAATTCCAAAGTAGTTAGCAGTGTCAGATGAGTCAGCTGTCTGGAAGATGACCAACCCTTTGGAGCTTTCATGTGGCTAACAGAGAATTGATGCTTTTTTTCCCCCAACACTACTAAATGTTAATTGATAAATGCTATTGAAATGTCAGTTAAAGGTGGGGGTTTTTTTGTCATTGTTCAGTGTAAAATCTATATTGTATTAATAACTTTATACTGGTACTGAAGTTACTGGCTTTGACTGTTCCTCCCAAAATTAAAGTTTCAGATTAGATAATGCGAAAAGACACCTTCCATTAATAGAAGGTGATATTTCTAATTGAAATGTCACTTATCTAACACCTTCAAGTTGTTTTTCTGTTGCTGGCACACACTTGACTTAGGGTGAGCAGCTTTTTATCTAATGTTGCTCATCAGTGAGGGCTGTAAAATTGAAAACAGAACTGCAGATGCCCATGTGGCCATCTCTCCCAAAGCATGTGTAAATGGCCTCTGAACAGAATAAAGCACAATGTCTGGTACTTTCTGTCACTTTTTGTTGTAACTGTGAAATTGAGCAAGATATGGTATCATGCAGGAGAGGGAGAGGCAGGATTTACTGCAGTGCTGGAAGCATAAACCAAATAACTAGCTCATCCTTTTGGTAAACTCTGAAGTATTACAAATGTAGGATGTTTAATGAAAATCTTGTTCTCAATTGCCCTGTGATCAGTTTTCAGTGATTTGGTCAAAGTAAACTTCATATCCTAGCTCAGTATCAAGAAAATGCTCCTCTGTTTTACTTAACACTCTGAAGAGATTTGAGGCAGGTTGGGGTATGGTCTTGCCATGTCTTGTTTTGTACGTGAAAAAATTCTCAAATATGGCAAAGTGCACACTTGTGTATTGTACAGCAAGTGGTGAAATTCCTTGTCAGTATCTTTCTTGTTTCTACAAGAAAGTGTATGTATTTGTCAGTTTGCTAATTAAAAAGAGTAAAGGGCACAGAGATATCTGGTTTTAATTGTGGTGTTTATTGGATAACACGTAGCAAATTCCTCTTATTCACGAGTGTTTTGTCAACACATGTGTTGCATTGTTCTCTCACTGAGTTCATGTAGCGCAGTGGTCACAGCCACAGTATCAGATGTGCTTGCCAAGGTGGTCAGTGGCAGCACCAGCAAGAGCCAAGGGCAGAGTAAGGAATCCACAAATACTACCAAATTCAGAGGAGTAACACTGCTAAGTGAGAGCTTGACTAAAGATTAGAAATGCACAGAAAGTGGTTGCTGTATTCTGTTCTTCAGCCTCAGAAAATTAATACTTGACCGCAGTGACAGAATGAATGTGATTCTTTACAGTGAATCTGTTTCCTGTGCAGAATGTGGGTTTGGATGCACCATGAAATTAAATCACTTCTGTGTAAGGGGGCATCTCACTGGCTATTGCTAAATCTTTTGCTAATGAGTCCTGATGGAATGGTGAAATCAGTTTTAGGCAAAAGCACTTCTCACTTACAGAACAAATTTTTGGAAGATGCACCTTTCACAATGTTCTCTTGAAAATCTGTTCCATATGGAATTTCTTAATATTTCATTATTCTGCAGTCTCTTGCACAGACAACGTCTTGCAATCTATGAATGTTCTTTTGTGTTAGTTACCATGCATGGGTGTTAACTTTGGATACATACATATGTATTTTTTTAATCCTGTCCTTTTTGTAGCTGCTGTGATGACTCACTCTTAACTGAGAGCTTGTTGGCTTTAATAATAAGTTTTCTTAAAATAAAAGACAAAATGTTTTTAAAGGATGGGTCTGAGTACATTGTGCTAGCAAACAGCCATGTGTTTGTTGCCTTCTAAACAGTGAAAACTTCACTCCAGGTCACCTGAGCTCTTCTGAGCCCCACAGTTACTTTCAGTGTGTTGTTGAAGGTCGCTCCCTCTCTCTGGACTCCCTTCTGCACTCGAGCTGCAGTCTGTGATGTGGCTCCCTTGGTTAATTATCTGTCTCTCCTACCTTGTCTCATTGTAACTTTATACTAAACCATGGACTTCCTCCTTCAGTGCCAATACAATCTCATCCTTACTCCAGTGGACCTTCAACTTGTGTGGTTCAAAAATAGACACACAAGGCACAATCTGACCATTGTGAGTCCTGGCTTTGGCCAAGCTTACATGGCCTAGGCAGCCTCACAGTCCTTGGAATAAGAATTTGCCAATAAGTTTAGCATAAAGGTGTCTGCAGGAAAATGTATGGGCTTGGTTTCTGAAAGAACTGCCTAACATAGATGTTCCCAATGCAGATCTCTTTGACTTTGGCCTTTCAATCAGTTTTCCTCAGGGAGTTAAATTCTTTTATATCCAGGAATCACAGAAATATTCATTAAATAGAATTTGTCTACATTTCATTCTTTCTCCTGGGATGCGTTTGTCTTGTTTTTCTATCTCTTAGTGTTTCTATTTGCACCATTAAATACTGTTGTATCTCTAGGCTAGAACTGTGCAGTGTTAAAAGACATTTCTTTGGCTGTGCTTGCTTATTAGGAATTAGCTTGCAGGAAATCAGTGTGTTACGTGAGTTTCTAGAAAAATAAGAAGTGCCTTTCTGACTGAATCTTGCCACATCCTGTGTACTATATAATATTTTGTTTGTTTTTGTTAGCCTATACACATTTTTCTGCATTGACTGAGGGATGGTTGTCCTGAAGACTAAATGATGCAAATGCAACACAATGCACATATAACTACTGTCAATAAATACCAGTTTTACTGGGTATTATTTCTAAAATTGGTTAAAATATGGCACTTGGCTTCAAAGTGAAACAGGCTGATTGTGGGCAAATTGTTTATAAGATTCCATCTCCTTAAAATATATTTTTAAAAATCCCCCTCATTAAACAATTAGCTTTTCACCATTCTCTGTAACTTTTTCATCCTTCCCATACACACCCTCAAGAGTGTGTGCTGGAGAGAATTTGCATCTGCTCTCACAAATATCTGTTCCTTTTTTAAGAATCCGTTCAGTCCCTCTGAAATACCATAGCTGACTGGCAGTTTATTATTATTTTTGCCTGCTGTTGGAGAATTAGTGAAGAATAAAGCGGGCATTTCCTAACTAAAGAATAGGAAGTACAAATTTTCTAAGAATGCTTCTTATCTAAATTCTCAATACCATAAGAATAGTTGAAATGTCTGAATACCATATAGGCTTATGGTATCCCAAAGTGTCAAAAATCATCATGTTGCTGCATGAAAACTGTTCTTGGAAATTAGAAAGAGTGCTTTTAAATGGATACAAACTACTTTTGTCTGCCATTTGACCATGGCCTGGTTAAATGCACAGTTGTTTTTTCTGCATCTTTTATGAATGTTATTGTAGAAGAGTGCATGACATTTTTTCTATTAGAATAATTCTGGGGTTTAACATATTATTTTTATGAGTGAGGAATAGGGGACTGGTCTAGGTGGAGTCAAATACTGACTTTACATGAAATTCAGAATGTGTGTATGGCTTATAAGAAAAATATTTTGGCAATGCTGACCCTTCAGAAACTTCCAGGTTGTTTATCTGCTGATAAGTATGCATAATTCTGTTTTTATTTTTGTTCCCCAAGCAAACCCTCCTGAGCTGACAAATACCCTCCCTTGAGTTATGCAGGACAAACACCATTTTCTGTTTCAAGAACAAACCCTGTTATTATTGATGTTTTCCTTCCAGTTCTGTACTATGGTACATTAAATAATAGGTGATGATACAGCTTAACCAACTCCTCTCTACTTGATGAGTCAGGTAACTCCCCAGTGATCTTTCTAGGCAATGTGAATCACATGTATTTTGGTGCACTGTGTGCTCCACCTCTGCACCTTGTGCATCATTTCCCTCCTCACAAAAGCTTCTTGTCATTTGCTCCCCTTCTATGCTGGATGTGCCTTTTGGGCTTTCTGGCAGTAGGTTTTACAGGTATGTCTTGATCTCTCAGGCTCCCCTAGAAGCTCTGGGTGGATTCTCTGCTGTAGTCATCCCAGCTTTGTTGTGTTGCTCTATTCCCTCTTCAGCAGCTTCTAGGTGATAAAACAAGGAAGTTCTGTTTTAAATTATTTTGTTTATTTACTTGCTAAAATATAGTCAATTATACATTGCTCTAAAGGAGACAAGAATGGGCTTCAATCCTCCATTTCAGTACCTACAGCAGCAAGGCATAATTCATTACTACATCAGCTCCAATGATGAATCACACGATTCTGGTAGTGATACTGATCAATGCTGCTTCTCCACCTGGGTGTGGAAATTGCTGTTGCTGGTTGCAGTCCCCGCTCCCTGGTTCCCTCAGCCAGAGTGACGCATCCTGTGCTCACGGTGCCTGTCCTGGGGCTCGCGCCGCCGTGACGCATTTCTGCGCTTCGGGAAATGTCTCCTTGCCTCTGAGGACACTGTGCTGTCACTGCTGTCACACACACACGCTGGACTGCCAAACAGCTGTTAGGAATGGGAGATTCATGTTCTGCTGCATTCATTTCACACTTCGCGCATTCGTTCTCGCCTCCCAAGTATTGCATGGTGCTGTGTCTAATCATATTTTTGTTTGCAGGCAAAGGAGATTTGCAGAACATCTCAGTGTGAATGGTTTACATTAGCTATAAAATAATTTGGTGTATTTGAGGAGGCTGATAAAGTGAATTCATGCTATACTAACAGACTTAATCCTAAATTAATAGATTCATACCTCTTGAAAATCTGTTGGAAAACAACTGCTAATGCAAATGTTTAAGTGAGTTGTGTATATAGATAATTTTATACAGCCCTATATAAAAACCTTTTTGTATACTTTTGGCACATTGATTTCTAACATGACCTGATAGCTACTGTTTGTATAAACAGCTGCTATGTATATAAATGAGATTAAAAATAATAAAAGATCATAAATATAATTGGGAAAAGCCTGTTTACTTTCAATTGCAAAGCATCATAAATACCAGTGACTGGAGTCTATTCTACTACATGCTGTGCTAGAATCTGATTTGTCTGATTTATTTAATGAATTGCTGAATAATTCAATTCTAAAATACGGGAGACATTGTACCAGTAATGCTTCAGAAAGAAAAAGATTTTAAATATATTGCAGTACAGCAGTATTAAACATATTGCAAAATAGGTCCCAAAGAGAAAAATCTTGTAAGTGGACATTATTTAGGGGTATAACTGGACATTTTTAGTGTGTAATCTGCCTTCATTTGTGTAAACACCTTTATTGGTAAATAAGGACTTAACTTCATTTAACACCCATAAAATTACTTATTGCTTCAAAGCTGAGCAAATTAATTCCTTTCTAGTATGGTAAAAGAGGAAATTATCTTTTGGCTCATTTTTCCTAATAGAAAGTTGTCAAAGAGCACCTTCCTCTTAATCAGAGTTGGATAACAAAAGGAAAGTAATGGAGAGAGAACAAGAGACTCCACAATGGATTAAATGGACTTTCTTTCAAAATTCTAGGAGAGTCATCTGCGGCTCTGCTCGGTTTTCTCACACGAGGTGTGAGAGAGGCGGGTTACTGTGCTGAAAGGAGAGGAACCCTTCCCTCCTGAGGGACCCCCCTGCAGCTCTGCTGGCTGCTCCCTCTGGCAGCATGGCTCTGCCTTTCCAAGGGCACAGCTGCTGCAGGGATGGAGCCATAAAACACTGCCAAATCTCACACTGTGGGTCACACAGTTTTCCTGCTCTTTTTGTTGTTTCTGTGGAGTGATACCGTGGGACCTCTGTATGACCCTGTTGTGCTGTGTGTGAGCTGCTGTCCAAGTTAACCATAGGTGGTGCAAGGGTGGCCAAAGTCAGAATGTAGCAACTGACCTTCCTGTGGTAGGTGCTCACTGTGTGAGCAGCTGTGGAGACAGACCTGGAGAACCCCGTGAAGTTTGCAAAAGTGACCTGTGCTTTCCCCAACACTAGCCAAATAAAGAGTATGGTAATAGTAACAGGTGGCTTGTGTCACCTTTTCTAGACTAATGCCATAATCCCATTCCTGAGATTTCACAGACAAAAAGAAATAAGTGATTTTTATTTTTTCCAGGTCTTCTAGATGTAGCAAACCTGATTTATTCCTTCAACTGCAAGTCCTAGTCACTTAGTGCATGAAAGGAATGACTATTTAATTAAATTCCTAATTTACCAATCTAATAATAAAATAATAATTGCCTATTATCACTCTGAACTAAATTCTCAGTTGTAACAAGAACAACCTTGTAGATTTCCCTTTATCTATTTTTCCACTCAGTTACCAGATATTTCTTAACCTGTTTGTGTTGTGACCACAGTGCCTTGACTGACTCTTAGAGCGCATGGGGAGGGAGCTCTTCATGACTGTGTGAGTAGAAAAAAAGGCAGGAAATAAAGTTTCAGGGAGAGCAGCACAAGTAATGCCTGCATGATTTTGGACTTGGGGCTGGCAGTTAAAACTCAGGAAAGAGGTTGTTAAGCCATCATTTACAGGTCCCTAAAATTGCCATGTCAGTGTGTGGTGGTCAAAAAAGCCAACAAAACATTGGGCAGTCTCAGGAATGTTGTTGAGAGGGAGAGTGAGGCTACCGCCTGTATCTACCAGGATGTTAAAGGGAATAGGCAGAGATGTGTCCTCTGACATTCCTAATGGAGGCAAATCATAGATACTAGGCAAAGCAGAGTCTAAAGAGAGTGCTTATGTGCTCTTCCCAAGAGTTTCTCTCAGGGCTGCCATGTGCAGTATATTTGCAGCCTATGCACAGGGGCCTGGTTCCATTCTTCACATAATCAGTTTAAATCTTACTTCTTTTTGAGTGGACATATTGGAGCAATTCCTCAGCTGTCAGGTAGAATAATTTTGGAGCTGGATGTCCACATTTGAAGACAAGAGTTCATACAAACAAACCAAGGTTAATATGTTGCCTCTTAGTGTATTTCCCACAGTAAGACGGAAGCATATCCTTAAGAGGAAATGCTTTTTATATTTAAGAAAAATGGTTAACCACTTCTCTGTATCATTGTTAGCATTCCCCTTGGATAAAATCCAGTGATGAACAACTTCCCCATGGAAGAGGTCAAGGCTTTTCCCTCTCCCATAAGTATTAGATGTCAGTAATATGTTTGAGAGTAGTGATGCAGATAAAGATTTAGAGTCATGGGGCCAGTGGCATTAAAAGAGTAATGTAAATTGTCTGCTTTTAAAAGAGGTACAAAACATGTTTATTATTAGGAGCAGGGCAAGAAATTAAAATTCTTTGGATTTCTTGATGTACCTACAGTACTCTAAGCATGGCAGAGCTTCTACCCATGTATGGGCATGTGTTAGTGGAATTCTGCTTGTGCCGTGTGACCGAGCAGGACAGCGGCATATCAGGCACAAGATGTTAAGGAGGAAAGAAAACCTTTAGCAATTTTCTTGTTATTTGGGAGTCACAGAAGTTTAGTCAATTTAAAGTCTTTGTGAATGTCCCATACTGATGGGTGGGATCTGTGCTGTGGCTGGCTGGACCCTGCAGCTGTCTGTGCAATAGTGTGTTAATAGAATACAGAATTGTTAACCTTCCTCATATTCCACACTCGTGTTTCCAGCAGTATTACTTACTTCAGCTACAGTGTGGGTGGACATTTTAATTTAGATAGAGAACTCATTTATTATTGTGCTTGTATAGTAAAGCAAAGTACTTTTTTTGGCATTGGTCACCCAAAACCAGTGTGTTTTCTCCTGGTTTTTTTTTCTTGGTTGGTATCAGGGAACTTTGATTCATTGAGGGATAGCTGTTAATTCATACACTGAAGACAGCCTGATAGGATTTTTTTTCTTGCATTATTACTGGGAACATTCAATTAACATTTAACAACAGTCAACATTTAATTAAGAGTTTAAATTAAAAAAAAATATTTCTAAGTGGAACCTTTATTAAAACCTTTAAAGGGAAGACTTTGTTCTCAGAAAACACTGTAAAGTTAAACTGATGCTTTTTTTCTTTGACAATCCATCAGATTTGTGTGGTCATTTCCCCTTGGCGTCAGACCTAAACTGTTATGAGATTTAAGTTTAAATGTGTGAAAAATGGAGAAGTGAATGGATGATTCAGGACTCTTGGTACTTTTGGCTGGGGCAGAAGAAAAATAGCTTTCAAGAAAAGTATTTGGATCAATTATTAAATTCAGGGAGGGAGATGAGATTTTATTTCAGAAAGTGTCCAAATTCAATTTAGAAGCTGATGTTTTAAGGCTTTCTTCTGCACCCCACAACACAATAATGCTGGTGTTTCCAGGGAAAACCACTTAGCTCTGAACGGCTATGTGGGGTGAATTATTCTTATTTCTTGTGATTAATACCAGGAATTTACAAGAAATATAAATTTGTCCTACTGATGGATAGTGATAGGCACATTAGAAACATTCAAACCTTGCAGTAAGATATCCCCAAGCTACACTGGGGCCAGAGAGCTACAGAAGAGCAGAGACTTGGGACTTATGCTACTGACATGAACAAGATCAAGATTTTGGTCCAGTTAACTGTAAGTACCAAATGAATGATCAGAGAGCTGGAGCTGTGGGCAGCTCTCAGGACCAGGAGCTGGATGTTTGTTTCCTGGGCTCTTTTCAGATGGTTGCCACATTGCCATGTTTTGGTGTGTTCTAGTGTGCTGCTGTATTCCATGATGGTTGCCTGTCAGAAATCAAAAAATCATGGAAGATTTTAGTTAAAACTTTGTATTGAAGTCTGAGAGAATCTGTTTTCATAATATTTTTTTTAAGAAAGGAGGATGTATTTCAGGGAACTTTTATGTTAGAGGCCTTATGCTTTGGGGCAGGAGCTTCCTGTGTGAAACATGGTCTTAGTCAATTTTTGCATGTGCTGTTTTGTGGAAAAAAGAAAATGCCACTTTCATGACTCCTTATGCCTGACACCTGGCCCTTCTGTTAGGCCTGAAGGCAGGGAGTGTGTGCTCTGATGCCTTGCGAGGAGAGCAGGGAGGCCACAGGTATCATCAGCCAGCAGTGAGTGATGGGGATTTCAGTGTAGATCTGCAAATTCCAAGTGTTGGCTCTGTGAATTTTTTGTTCTCCGTTCTGTGATGCAGGAACTGATTTTTCTCCTACTTATACATGTATCTGCAAGCTGATGATGATAATTTAAAAAATTAAATTAATGGATAGATTGTCTGAGAAAAAGTTGTGGAAAGCTATTGTTTAAAAAAATGTGTCCAACCACTATTATCTGTTATTTTGCCTGATTTTGTAAAATCAGCCTAATAAAGGCCTGGGAGCAGAGAGGCAGTTAGGTGTTCTACCTTCACTTCAACTAGCATAAGGCATGGTTTAAAGTTTCCCCTCTTTCTGGGAATATGCACAGAACTAAAACTTCTCAAATGCTTGGTTCTGTAAGCATTCCATTGGCCAAAATCCATGTAACTAAAGGAGAGCCCTAGCTGTACTCCTATTTGGAAGGCAAAGTGGTTTACCCATGTGAAGTGTATTCCAGCCCTGGAAACATGAGACCCTACTCAGTGTACAAGAAGGTGCTGTCCGTTCTGCAGTCCTGTGGTCTCATGATCTGTACTCAGTAGTGAGCAGCCAATGTGATTTCCTGGCTAAGAGGCCCTTTTAGAGGCATTTGCACGTGTGAAAATAGCTTCTACAAGGCTTAAAACAGAGCTTAATTGTGGAGAGGCCTTTGAACAGACATGTCTGACTTTTTCAGTGCTGAATCTTTAGAGCTACTTGCCATGCTGCATATCTTCATGTAGTGATCTGCCTTTTTTTACTAAACTGTTCTAAATTAAGACAACGTAGAAATGGTATAAAAGGAAATGTGTGGCCTTTTATGAAAGGGTTCTTGCTTCACATGTAGTCCTTGTTGCTGTGCAATAAAATCAAATAGTAAATTCTGAAATCCATAAAGTCAACTGAACATTTTAAAGAAGAAACTGCATCTGGTACTCTTAGGCTTTGTGCTTCACTATATTGTATGACCAACCTAAATCTGTTTGTGCAAGTTTTGCTTTTAGTGGCAGAACTATAAAATAACCTAAGAGGCGTCCATGGAAGTGTCATAAAGAGTTTATGATGTCCATAAGGAGACTGTCACTGCCACCCCAATCATTCACTTAAGAACAGCTTGCTTTGCAGGCTGATGGAGTAACGTACAATAATCCTAAAAGGGTCTTCAAGATGGAGTTTTTATGAAGTCGTGTGGCATGTTTGTAATTTTGAGGTGTCCTGCCAGCTCCTCTACTGAGCATGGAAGTAGGAGGGGGTTTGGCACTGAATTGCATGGGCCTCTTCAAGTGCTTCTTCCAGAAGTTTGTCAAAATATTTGGAATAGGATCATTTAACTGTTAAGCAATACCTGATCTTTATAGTGAAGTTGTAACACTCAGAGAAAGGGAGAGACATAAACATTATTTAAAAAAAAGGAGGCAACTAATAGAAATGACCCAGAAAATACCCGAGAAGTTTTTTTCCATTGCAAAATGTATCTGAATTAAATGTACTGATATTAAATATCCATTCCCCTTTAAAGAGAATGGAAAGATTTCATTATTTCTACACAGCTGATATCTTTCCAAACGTGTATTCCACTGACCTGGCCAACTTTAAAATAATGTGTTTTCCTTCTTGGCACAAGATATCTTAGCTATTTAGAAAAGTTATTCTTGGTGAGCTACATTCTCTGAATAACTATAGCCAGTGATTTCCTTTTTATTATGAGTTAATGGTGGCTTTCTCTGACCACTTTTTTTTTTTTTTAGGTAATTTCTTTTTTTTCCTATGTGCAATTTCTACAGATTTTGTCCCATTTAGATGATCTGTTTTCATGGAGTCATAGATCTGTTTTCATTGTGCCCATCCAGGAGTATTGCAGGGCAGTAATTAGGACAATCTTGAACCTCAGGGTGAGAGACTCAACCTGAAGCTGAAGCCCCCAGAGTGAGGTACAAATCCTCACATGGTTACAGCTGCTATCATCTGTGAAGGCATTGTTTTCTTCTAAGACATTGTGTGCAAACCAAAATGCATTTGTTAATGCATTGAAGTGTTAGTCAATGGGCTCATGAACTCTTTTGTCTTATGATATTATAAAAATTTATTGTTGGAGAAAATTTAGCAAACTAGAACCAAATTAATGATTTCATTTCAGTTCCCATGAAAATGTGTATGTTTTGGTTGTTTTTGTTTTTTGTATATATGTGTGAAGTGTCTAGTGTTGTAATTTGCCATCACTGAGTGGTTTCTATGGAGTGCATTTGGTCTGAGCACAAAAGATTGTTCTCTTCTATGTGCCTTTGGAGGTTTTAGTGCCCACTCTTCACCCAAACTCTGTGAGAGTTAAGGCTGCCTTCCTTTGAAGTAATAGAAAGTCTCCCTCCTCACTTCAAAAACTGGAGGAACCTAAAGGGTTAATAATTTAGCTCTTTGTTTGAATTCAGTGAGAATGCTTTAGCATTCCTGGACAGTTTTGTTTGTTTGTTTGTTTTTTTGGTTTTTTTTAAATGTCTTTAGCAAAGTGAAATAAACTTGATTTCTTACACTGGGAAGCTTCACCATCCTCACTAGCTGGGGTAAATGCATGCTGGTTGCTTTAGAAGTAAAAGCAATAGGAGACTGTAATGTCTGTGCCAGTGCTCTGAACTCTGGTTTTTTAGCAAACATGCAGATTTCATGGGAGTTCTTCTGTCTTTTTTTTTTTTTAGATATGATGTCTTAATTTTTGCATCTTATGGACCAAATATAATCTCCTGTTCAGCTCCATGGAGCTTTAAGTATGTTTTGCCAATCTTAATCTGATTCAATCCTCATATTGGTTTAAATCAGGAAAATCAGGATGTATTTAATCAGGTGGAGTGATGTGAAAGGGTGGCTGGAGTCTCAGGTACACTGCTTTACTATTAAAACCCTCTTATATCATGAAAGACAAAAATTGATGTTTAGTTCCTTCATATGTTTAGAATTATGGAGACTTTATAGACCAGTTGCTGCTTCTAACCCCCCTGAAGGTTGGCTAAAATGAAATCATAAGCATTGATTCATGAGGGGAAAATTTAATATGGAAAAAAAATCAGCACTGCCAGCAGTCTTGCTGGCTCCTGGCAACATGATAATATGAATGGTGGCAGGCATATATGCCCATGCAGACATTGAGCTCTATATACTCTCTGCATGGATTGTAAATTTTCTGTTCTTGGGTCACTTTCCAGTGTAATGCCCATTTTCATTGTTGTAAGAACTGAGTAAATACTTTAAAGGAAAAGAAATTGCTTACCAGCAGCCATCCTGCCCTGCATCTATACAAACAATAAAAAGTCTGCAATGTGTGTGATACCTCTTTTGTGGGTTCTCTTCTGCACCTGAGCACTTTCTGAGCAATAAAACTGATGAAGCTTGGCCTCCCTCCATTATCTCATGCGGTGCTAGATTCCTGCCTCTGGACAGGAGGCCACGCCAGAGCTGTCCATGTGAGGTCTGGTACTGGTGATGGAGAGAAGCAGGGAGACTGAGTGGTGCTGCTCAGAACCTGAATTTATTGTGGGCTACATGTGCTTATATGCTATTCTAGGAAGGCCTGTAATGCTTTCTACAATGATTGGGTTAATCATCACATAAACAAACATACATTTTGCAACATCTCTTGCTTACAGAAGTTGACTCAATTGTATTTCTTGATTCAATCTTCTTGCAATCTTCAAAACTCCATTCTTACCAAGGCACCCTGATTATCAAATCTTTTATGCTAATCAGGTCCAAAGTACAACAGTCTGACCTGCTGCTTTCTCTCAGGCTTGCTGCTTCTTTTGATTGCTTACAAACTCTTGGGAAGCCCTGGCTCTTGGCTGCTGCACATGAAATTTGTGGCTTTAGGGCCATGTAGGGTGGAAATTGTCTTGTGTGGAGACATGATCTGCGCCATGATGGTGCTGAGGACTTTGTCTTACTTGTCTGAATAATTTCTATATTTGTGTTTTATCATGAAATTTGGACAGATAAAAACTAGTATGTTTCCTCTATAATGCCAGTGATTTTTAGAGAAACTATCATGAAGCAACAGACAGGGACAGAAACAAAAGTAGAGCATGGATCTTCCAGTTTCCAGTCCTCTGCCTACTGCGTCATGGATAATCATACCATCAGTGGAACTGGTAAAGATGGAACAGAAACAGGCTTTAACATTCAATGGAACTTCATTCTTCAGTCAAAATGCATTTTATAAAACCTAAGCAAAAAATTGGTTCCTACTAGCCCAATTTATATTGGTTAAAAGAATAAAAATCCAGAAAAAAAGAACAAACCTTTATCCTCAATCTGTAGGCAAAAAATAGTAAGTTCTGAATCCACTCCCTTTTTATAATTTTAAAATATTTTTCTATTAATGGAAATTCTTTGTTTTGAAAGTGCCTTTTTTCCCCTCCCAGGAGATTTCTTTGAACATGGGAAAACTGAAAAAAAAAATCCTTTAAATAAAATACATGATAATTTCAAAGGATAAAAAAAATAAATGAGGAGCTACAATTTAGATTTATTACAGAGTTGTGGAGGGGAAAGCCATCTGTGTTATCTGATTTAAACATAAACACAGCAAGCACTTCTTAAATACAAGATAGATAAACAGTACTCAGTATGCTAAATATTGTTGTGGTTTAGTGCATATAAACAGAAAATCCTATAGAAAAGTCAAAACATGGTTTACAAGTGTTACAATCTGTAACAAAGGGATTTTACTCTTCCTTCACTGTTGATTGATCATGAATTATACCAGGCTCAAATTACTTCTCTATTCATTTAGTTATTGTTTCTCCTGTGCAACCAGGATAAAAAAATTCAAATTTGAAAATGAAATGAAAGCAAAAATGAAATGAAAGCAAATATGAAACTAAGATATAGTCAAAATGGAGGAATCAAACAGAAATAGATTTCATTGTAGACTCCAAGCCCTTGCTGAACTTTAAACTGCATTGGATTTGGTCTTAGTGAAAATCTTGAGGCTCCAAGGAGGAGTGAAACTTTCCCAAAGCAGATCTTCATATGGGTAAAGCATGTCAATAAAGCTGTACAGAGAAACTCCAGTGTAGGTATTAAGCAATAAGGATTTACAGGTGCAGTTTTTTGCTAGCTCCTGTGGAAACAGCTTATTTTGAAGTAGATAAATAAAACTTTTTTTAGTAGCCACTTGTCAAAGGCAAATACTATAGCAGAATCAAATGGAAACCAAAAGAGGGATCAGAATAAGAGATTTTAAATATTAAAATTATAAAAAAATACTAGCTAGAGACATCAGTGTCTCAATAGCTAGGAAAAAAAGGACATTAAATATTGTACAGGTACATTCATGTTTTGATTAATATTTGAATATTTTGAAGGGGCATAACCATTGTTTCTCCTTTGTGTCTGTGGAGGCTATGTGACATGTGAATACTTGGTTGTCATGCATTTGGTATTTAAAGCTCATATCCCACTGGGTGCTCTGAATTCTACATGGAAGAAAGTTCCTGTATATGATAAAATTCCTCCAACACCCTCACTTTTATATATTGATGTTTTGGAAGAAAAAGAGACTTTTTTTCTTATGACTCTTATTCTCTCACCATTTTTATTTACATGTGATATTTCCAACCTCTAGTAGGCAACTTATATTCCTGCACACTGCTGGAAAGCCACATGAAGTGTATTCAGTCTCAGAAAGGCAATTGATGGTTTGGTTTCTTTTTTTTTTTTTTTTTTAATTAAGTCAGACTGAGCACTTGGAATCAGAAGAATGGCATTGCCAGTATCTCTGAGTTTTCATCTGAGATGGATTTGGAACTGGGGGAGATGAAGTCCAGCCACGCTATTGCTTTGTTTAGAGTTGTGACATGCCACATGCTTTATATACAGCTGAGTGAACAGGGTTTGGACCAGTGCTGGGATACTGAATTGTGTTTCTAGATCTGCTAATGCCTTGCTGTGGAACATGATTATATGCTTTAATTTCTTATTTTCTTGATTTCTCTACCTGCAGAAGAATTATATTATAATATTATGATGATTTTTGCGTGAAAGAAATTCTCTAGATGGGAAGATATAATTCTTGCTAACTAGCAGTAGAATATCCTCTGTTCCTCTTGCATAATTTCTTTTTACAAAGATTGAAATATTGGATGGTGCTGGTGTAATATCAGTGCTATTAACTCTGATGTGCCATGTGTAGGCATGTTTGGATACTGAAATATAAAGGATGTAAATAGGCATGCACAGACCACTGACTCCTGTTCTGGCTCTTCATGGAGTGAATGGATGCAGGAAGGGTGTTTATGTCTTCTGCTCAGGATTGAGTAAAGTAACAGGCAGATTACTTCAGAGTCAGAGGTTGACCACAGCAATCTGTAGCGTCCTGCCAAAATCCACTCCAAACGTGAATGAAATCACAGTTTTTCATTTAGTTTGTTCTCTTGAAAGTAGCTGAGAACATTACAGTAGCCAAGTGGTAGACTCTGGGTAAAGTAAGCAATCTTCCACACAGCTTCCTGTTCCAGTTTCTGTTTAGTCAGTGCTAATGATATAAGGCAGCCCACAGTTTGAGCTCTTAAAATGTTTTGTTCAGCACATTTTTTGCCTTTCATGTGCAGCTGATAGTGGAAGTATTCTTGTTAATTTCACTACAGTACAGTTCACTCAGCTGCTTCTAAATCCAGATGTGGAATTGTGGTCACTGCACTAATGAACTCCATGTTTAAACCAAATTGAGGGTGTTTGTGAACTCTGACATACAATATAGAAAGATATGTCTTTGCATAAATATGTCTTGGTAAAGTGCAATGCCTTTTTCTTTGATGTGGGATAAAATAATATTTCCTATTTTTGTACCTTGCATTTTTTGGGCAGCAGCTGCTAAAATTACTTGTGTGAAGCTATATCTCCCTGTGACAGAACACTCTAGAAAGACTGTGAAAAGTTAATATTCAGAATGTTACTTGTGCCATTAGGTGGTGCTTTCAAGCTTCTCTAGCACGAAGAAAGAAGCAAAGGAGGGCTGAGCTTTGTGCAGGACGTGCTTTCACAGGGCTGAGGAGGGTGCAGTAATGAAGCCCAGCTGTGTTGGAACAGGATGCAACCGAGGGGTTGTGGGAGAAGGAGGTGGGTGAGGCTGAGATTTGGCTTGTGAAAAGTTTGATGGAGGAAGTCACGTGTGGTCTGCGTGCCGTAAGCCTAGAAGATGATTCTGAGCCAAAGTTAATGAAGATAGTGCTGGTTTGTATTAACTGAGGGTCTGGCTAATTGCTTGTTGACTTTGGATGTGCCCTCATGTCTTTAGCTCTCACTTTGCTGTAGATTGCCTGCTATGCTGCCATGTTTGTTTGGAATGAGATTAAGCCCTTTTCCCTAAGACATACACACTCTGGTTTTAAGGAAGGATTTTTGAAGTGTGTACAGGCTTTTATGGAATGGATAGGAGTATTCTGGGGACCAGTTTTACTGGGATTGGTCTTAATCAGGTCAATTTCCACCTCCTCAGAAGCTCTTTGCACTTGAGGAGCCTGTCAGTGCAGCTGGATGGCTGATAGTTTACCTGGGTCACTCTCCCAACAGCATTACTTGGGCATTATTGAGAAGTGAAGATGACTTACACAGGTTGTATGTGATGTACTTAAATCTTCGTCATTGTGTTAAAGGATGGGCTGGGGACTGGAAAAAGGATTTGGGTGCTCGGGTGGTCCAGATATGAGTATGAAGCTTCTTTGAGTCCTTACTAAGGTGATGTCCTTCTGCTCCTTAAGCCTTCTGAGGTCCCTGATAAGAACTATTTTCATTGCAGTACCTATGATACACAAATGATGTGGCTGGAGCAAACAATCCCCTCCATGAAAGAGGGGCCAAGGCCTCCTCTCATGGTTCTCTTACCTTCTGTGTTAACCACGTGCACGGAGAATGTGTCTACTGCTGAAAATGTTCTTGGGGCACATCTTAATTTGTGGTGAAAATACAGCCATTGGGATCTAAGTAAAAATACCTATGGGTGGAGAAATCTGTACTTGTAAATTTTGGGGATTATGGCTGCCTCTAGAGAACTGTTTGAAGTCATTGTCAGAGGCAGAACATTTGTGTTGTTGAATTACAGCTGCAACCCAATATAGCAAGTCCAGCTTTATGTAATAATGTTACTTTTATGATAGCTAGATCTCATCCTTGCCAGACTATTAGAGTTACTTTACAGTAATTTTGTGGTTAAAAGTTACTATTAATTGATTCCTTTTTCTGCTGTTCACCTTCACATATTTTTGTTTTCAATAAAGTTCCAACTTTCAGTATAGCTAGTGCCCTGTCAAGCACCAGCTTTTCAGTTTACAGAAAGCTTGTGGTGGCAAAATTCTACAATATTGCAATGACTGATATTCAAAGTAACATCCATTTTAATACACTGCCATGAGTCTTTCTCTACAGAAGTCTGTGCCTTTGCACCTTTTATTTTCTTTTTCAGTTTTAATGGAAATCTTACCACTGGTGTTTCTTCTAATGGCTTTTGTGTGCTACTGGTGCTAGTTCACTTTTCATGGTGATATCTGACTTATGTGGTTAACACTACTGAATAAAATGATCTTAATCTTAAATCTAACTTTAAATAAGATTGCTATTCATTTGTTCTGAGTTATTTTTAATCTGATATCCAACTTTCTATTTCTGTGGTTGCCTCTCAAACTGTTTTCCTGGTATTTGTGGCTGGGATCCCAAGGGATACACAAGCAGTCATTTCACTTGCAGTACTTTATTTATTAAGTGCTTAAACTACTTTTTGATTACATTTTTGCACCAGTATTTATACTAAAATGGTACTGAAATACTATATCCAACATTGAAATCCTTTTCTGCAAGATACTGTAGACATGTAGCTGGAAAGACACACAGAAATAAAAAATATGTTGTTGGGGATTGCATAGAGTAAAAAAAATAATTCAACTTGCAGGTAAGATAATGTTCAGTTTTGTTGTCTGTGCTGGGGGCAGTAAAGGGCAATACCAGCAACTTAAATAACTGCAGCTGTAAAGGTGTTATTCTAGGGCAGATCAGAAATATCTTTGCCAAGATAAAGTAAATTTTATAACCATTAACACCTAAACAGGAAATTCAGCCTCAGAACCAGCAACATTATGTTCTGTTTCTGGTCCACAGTGCTGATCTCTGCCCGAAGCAATGAATTGCAGACTAACATGGAAAGGTTATTATATTTTGACTTAGATTTCAGATCTGACCCTTGATAGGTTTTTCAGTTTGCTCTTTATTATTACTGTGAGCCTAGATTTCTATGTAATTTGATCAGTAATAATCTTTAACATATGTGCCATTCTTCTTTTCCCATGGTTAATTTAGCAGATGTATGCTCTGTTTCTCTCCTATGCAGCATTATTTTACTGCATTGTTGCAAACTACAAATGTCATGAAGATTTAATTTTTATGCAAATGGATATGGGGCCAGAAAAATTATGTCTTAATTACCATTTACAGTTAGGTTGCTTTCATTGAAATCAGAAAACAATATGTACTTGTGTGCTATGCACAGCAACATATGAGTACAGAGTGCTGTGTACTGAACACATGTAACTTGTGTGTCCTACAGAAGGAATGCAAAGCAGAAAAACAAGCTCCTGCTATTTTGTTGTGGAAAAGAAATAATTCCATTTGCTGTACTATTATTCCCTCTTCGATGCATCCTTACGTTTGTGGGATGATAAATTCATGGGACTGCAGGGCTGCCTCTGCCCACTCCATAGCATTTTCCACACACAGTCCAAAGGAAGGGGAATTGTTAGACAAAATTTTGTAGCTTGTATATCAAGGTGCTATTTTACATAGGACTTCAGTACTGCCAAATTACTGCTGTGTGCCTACCAAGTGAGAGAAATGACAACAGTAGGAGATATTTCTCCTCAACATAAAACACTTGTAGGAAAAATTCAGTCTGAATTTTATTGAAAATCAATGAGGGTTTTGTTATCAATGTATTTTCTGTACTTGTTAAGACATACTTTTTTTTTCACCTTTAAGGGGTATATATATATGTTATTGCCTCTTGAGGGTTACTCACTGTGACTATGTTAGACTTGTTTTGCTAAGACTGTATTGAAAATAAGCATTAAATTAAATTTGTAACTATACAGTATAACAAGTTGCAATGTCACTGTAAGTTAAACATTTCTGGCATGTATTTGCCCTTTATTTCATTATAACGATGCCAGAGATGCAATGTAAATATCCTTCTGTTGTGTTCAGCAACCCATACTTTAATTTGCTGTAATCAGAAAATAATAACCTCTGTAGAACAGCCTGTCAGGGAGAAACAATAGGGCTGTTAGACATTTGGCAAAACTCCATTGCATACTGCTGAAACACAACACCCCAGTTTTGCAGGACGTTTGTCAAGACACTTGGTTGCTGTAATGTGCAGGGATCATCTTCCTTTCATCAGATAGCACCTGACAGAAGACCATGAACAGCCAACTCTTCCCAATTTAATGAGCAAATCTGGAGCAGTAATCCCATCAGGAAGGGCATGTAGTGTGCCTCTGATTACTGTATGTGTCACCAGTTTTGTACTTAGAGTTTTCATTCTTTTTCCTTCTTTCCCTGTCGAGACATCAGTTTTCATGGCAGTAACTGTGAATTAACCAGATTATGTGGAAAAAAGCCAACTTTAAAGCATATTTGGATCTTTCAGCTCTTTTTTTATTTTCATATTTTAAAAGTATAATATTTATTTTCTTAACAGGTTTTTTCTTCTTTATTTGCATTACTTCAGGATCACCAAATAGATTTTAAAGTGGTCGTTGGAAGAAGGGTAAAAACTTCTTTTAGCCATGCTGTAGTGACTGGCAGCAATTCAATTTGTTGCTGTCAGAGGACTTTTAGTACATCCAGTATATGGACACATGTAAAGTCTAGCATGTGGAACACCATGTGTTGAGAAATGTGCCACTGCCTTCTGTACACTCCTGAACAGTTCTATAGGACTTGTAAATAAAAACTGGGGGGAAAATGGAAGTCTATTTTAAACATTCAATAGAGGAAAAATGACTGAAGGAAAAAAAAAAACCATATAAATGCAAGCAAAAGCCATTCATTTAGTTATACACAAGGGGCAAATTAATGGAAAAATGGGATAATGTTTTTCAAAACATAGTCCCAGACCACTTTTGTAAAACTGTTTTTCAGTGAAAAGCTGTTTGAGTTGCAAGTTTTCCCAAAGGGAATGAGTGTTGACATTTGGGGAGAAAGGAAAAAAGGCAAAATTGTTTTTGACTTAGAGGGAAAACATTCTTCATAGCAAGCATAATGTTGAGAGTTCTGTGAATGAAAAGGAGATCTGTGCTATGAGACATGGTTTTTTGCCTTTTTTCTTAAAAGTGCATCCTATAATAGCTCCATAAGTGCTGTCATGGAACATTTGAACACCAAATATAGGATTTTTTAAAATCTTATTTCCAGAGTAGTCAAGATTTTCAGTGGATTTAAAATTGGGACAGTTTGTAACTCAGTTGTGTACTCTGTGCTGTTGAAGATATGTCCCATGGAATGGGGTCTGGGGAAGTGTTGCTTTTTCTGCTTGTGGCAGGAGAGCAAGAAAAATCAACTCTATCCATCTCTTTCATCCTGTGCTGAGAACAGCACAGTGTGAGCTCTCTAACCTCACAGCACTGAACTCAGTCCTTGTCTGCTTGCCTAAAGGACTCCATTGTTGGTTGCAGCAATGCAAACTCCACTTGGTGCTGTTGTTTTGGTTATCAGCCCTGAGTGATCTTCCCTGCTTATGAAAGAGCTGTAACTGCTCTTGGGCTGGAGGTGAGGTTTCAGCTCTCTGGATGGTTGATATATGAAGAAAACTCAACCTTTGTGTTCTTGAATAGCATTTTTGGGAGTTGCATGTAGTAGAAGTTAACACAGATTTTGAGGACTGTAACAGATGTGAAAGAAGACAGGAGTGATCAGTGTATGGACACTTGTAGTAGAAGTTAACACAGATTTTGAGGACTGTAACAGATGTGAAAGAAGACAGGAGTGATCAGTGTACGGACACTTGTGCTGAGATAAAATCCAGGTCTTGCAATTTCTCTTGGGAAAAGCAAGCTGGAGCACAGGATGGGTCCCACAGTGCTTGCAGCTTCCTATACTTCATGCAGTTCCACGCATCTCTCTTTCTTGCTGTCATTGGCTTGTTTGGCATTAGAGTGACCGTATTAACAACATGCCCCCATTCTTTCCTTTGCTAGAAGAGAGGTAATTGCCTTTGCAATGTTGGGAGAGCACTGTTCCCACACAGTCCATGCTCTCTCCCAGCTCTGCAGTGTCTGTGTGCTGTCTGGGATTGATCTGTGTGTGATAGACCGTGGAGATGCAGTCAGACCTCACTGGTAAGGGCAAAGTTGATCAGAGAACTGATTCTGTCTGATCCAGACAGAAAATTTAATTCTGAGGAAAATGTGAAAGAAATATTAAAAGCTTGCCAGGGCTGTGGCAGCTCTGTTGGCTTCCTCAGCTTGTTCTTTTTATTAATTTACAGGTATTTGAATTTTCTATCTATAAATTATTTCATTAGCAGGAAGTCTTTTTCTGTTTGTGTATACTTTATGTAAAAATCAGGATGCAGGATTTTCCTTGGAGTACTTACAGAAGTTATTCAATTGGAGAAGGTAAATGCATTGAATTTGCCTATCAAATTAATATTATTTATATATATTACTTTATAGATAAAATATATTTATAGATATATATTTATATTATATTGCTCCAGTTTATATATGTGTATACATATATATAGATATATAAAATGAGTTATTAGCATTATTACTGAAGTATATTATTGTTCAAATTTTTCAACATAGTTATTAGAATTCTACTACATGCTTATGGACTGTTTTGAATAAAATGAAGTGCATCTAGGGAAAAGAAATGTGAAGTATCTATTTAGATTTACTTATAGTAATAATATCTTCCTACAAGGTCACCCTACAAAGAATAACTGCAATGCTTTTTTTGTCTCATTAATTTGGTGAATTAAATAAACACTGGCTGTGGACTAGCATATACTGTGTCTTATATTAATGTCTGTTATATTAAGTTTACAAATAATTTTAAAACAAGGACAATCTAAGCTGCTTCAGATGCATTATTTGTTAGTTTATCAATCTGTAGATCGTATGACTTGTTTTTTCCCTGGTATTTTGCCCTTGTGCTGTTGCTGCCCCATCATGCCTTATTTACTGGAGTTATTGGAATAATGTACTTTATTTCCATGGTTAGATCTGCCTCCTTGCTTAGTTACAAAGCCTTGCTCGTGCAAGCAGCTTTCTCACTTGGCTTGTAAATCTCAGTCAACTGTGAAAATTTCAGTAACCTTGGGGTATAAAGGGGAAGTATGATCTAGTAAAATCCCTTAACATGATGTCTTGAAGCAGTAATAGAAGTTATAATGTTTGGAAAGTGGAAAAATGGCCAACTATATTATTTTGTAAATGAAGATGAAGGTGCTAGTTTGAAAAAAATGGTATTTGATATAAAAAGGGTTATTTGTGTATTGAGTTGGTTTCATTCAGCTGCATCTGAAACTAGCCTTTATTATAAAACCAGAGTTAAAATTATATGTGAAATATATAATTCACTTGAAAAATTTTCCTTGATCTGAAGACCAACCTTCACTGGTTTTGAAAGACTGATTCTCTGATGTGGATTCATTTTCTTAACAAGTACTTTTGCTGAAAGAAGTTCTTTTACTATGGATATTAATGTTATTGTACAAATAAAACAAAATAGATGAACTGAGATTTTTTTCAGAATGCTACAAACTGTATTTCATGTTTGGTTGTGTTCTATATAATACTTACAAATGTGAGACCCACAGTTTCTGCCATTACAATGACAAAGGCTGGATCTGTGCCCTCCCTGGGTACATTACTGTAACGTGTTGATAATTGATTCTGAGAGAATTTGAATGAAGGACCTTTGCCAAAATGCATCACATGCCTTTCTTCATTAAGAAAAGATCAACAAAAGGTAATGGCAGGTTTTGATAAGACTAATGCCCATCAGACAAGGTTTTATCCTCTATCAATTACCAGATATTAAAATCATATTTATGCAATAAAAATGCATGGAATAAATACTTAAACATACATAACAAAATTTATAATGTTCAGTGTTTTCTCAAGTAGGGAGGGAAGACAACCATCACTTTCAAGCAAAAGCGGGTGAACAAAACAGGTGCATTTGTGCTTTCTAGCTAAAGTAAGATGCTCTCCAGTTTCAATTTTCTATATCTAACAGACTGAAAACCTCCTACAAACTTTCTGGTACATTTGTGGTTGCCTTGGCTGGTTTTAAATGGAAGTGTGAGGTATTTTGTATAACATAACCCCAGTGTGTGTGTATTAAATCAGGTGATGAAGTGAGATAAGATAGGAAATGAGTGAATCCTGCACGAGACAGTTCTGAGAGTGAGGCCCCTCTGGGAGATGCTGAGCTTTTGCAGTTTGGCCACTGCCTCTCCTGCAGAGCAGCCCCAGGCAGGTGGTGTTGGGGAGTGGGGCGATGCTGCAGTTCTGTGCTGCCAGGCTGTGCAGGTGGGTGTCAGGATGAGAACAGATTTTGGTTGCTCTGCATTTCCCTGTGAATGGACAGCCTTCAGGAGGAGCTGCTGGCCAGAGGAATACACCTCAGACTGGCCAGATAACCTCTGATTGCACTTCCAGGTGGTGATGGACTCTTTCAGTGGACTGTGGATTTGAAAGCGTGTGGGGGAAAATAGCCACATTATTTGTTCTATCAGGAAATGGTGGAGAAAAAGAATGATTTCTCTGCTGCACTGCACACAATGGCAGTGACAGTGCATTGCCCACTTCTAGCAGAACTGTGGAATTGTGTAAGTAAGCACTGAAATCATAAGCTCACCTTTGTAGGAACAAGTCCCACTCACGTCATGGTCTTCCACAAAATTAATGCAAATTTGGGGGCAAAGTTGAGTTTGGATTCCTTCCCAATTGAAGATGCTTTTTACACCATCCCTTCATAAACCTATGGAAGAGGTGGAAAAGTTCATTGTATTCTTTTTTGTTTTGTTTTCCTGGTGAGAGGGTTTGGGTTTTTTTAGTGATAGCATAAGAGATGACATGAGTTTCACATTTTCAGGAGTTTGGGATTAAACATATGGTTGGTGTTAAACTAAAATTGCTGAAAAATTTTGAAACTATTTTTTTTTTTTTAAAGTTCTGGCTTTCATTTTCTTCCTTTAGACTTGTAAATCAAAACTTTTTGCAAAGAAACACTATGTGAAGGTTTCTTGTGTCTGGTAAGTGTAATGTACCTTACTGAGGGAGCTCTTTGTGCACTTCCTGTGGTGACAGGAATGCATGCACTAAATAAATGAATGAATTATTAATTTAAAAATAATTGTTGAGAAGGATTTCCATTCTTAAAAAAAATAGTGATGCACATACACACCACATTCAACATGTTTTTTTGCTCTGTGTTTGAGAGCAAGCACAGTTTTTGTTTCTCAAAATCTTTGGAGTGAGAGTCTTTGAATCTGTAGAGTACTTTAAAAATAGAAGGACAAACTTTATTCCTATAATATTATCAGCGGGGTGAAGCTCCATGGGAAGAGGGATATTATGGCTACATCTTTATGAATGTATCAAAATGAAAGTAGTAAATAATATTGGTATTGTATTTGAATCCTTTGTAATAACTCATAAGGGATTTAGATTATCTTATAGATGGAAAGAAGAATCCTCTGTTAGGAATGGGTTTCTGGAAGCTGGTTTTCTTTGAAAAAAGAGTTATACCACTCTGGATGCATTTATTTTTTTATTAAAATTATCCAAAGAACAACTAATGAGATAAACTGCATACTGATGCTTGTAAAATCATTGTGGGGGATTTTACTAGCTGTGAATTACTGCCTCACTTCATAGCTCGATTAACACTTCTAACTGTAGATTAATTAAAATGTCAGTCAGCTCTGAAAAGAAGCAAAATTGCATCTTTATTTGGTTTGCTGCTGGGAAGGCTAAATGATGGAGCATCAGACACCCAGGGCTCTGCACAACTGGAGAGTGCAGCCTACACATAACTTCACATAAATGTTTGTAGCGGGAGAATGGCCTGTCTCTGATGGGTTGGCATGCTCTGAGCTGATCTTGCATGAAAAAAACCAAGACTGGGGGTTAGGGGAACTGATTCTCTACAAGGATCTGTACTGGCTTAGAAGGCTTTAGTCATGTTTTGTGCATAAAGTTGTGTACTATGACTTGGCAGAGTGAAATATGGCTCTGTTTTTTTTCACACTAGGTCCAAACTGTGGAGATTTGAAAGCAGTGGGGGAAATAGGCCTGGAAGAAAAAGGTTATTTTTAAAAACTTTTTTTTTTTTCAATTTTTACATTTTTTTCTTATGAATAAAATTTAGCTTGTGGTCTGAACACTAAGTTGTGTTTTTTCAACAAAACCCCTAATTCTGGTAAGTTCACGACATTAGATTTTTGAAATGAGTTCTCAAAATAGTACCTGGTAATTTTTTGATCTGTCTTAAATTGATTATTAGTACAGAAGTTTGGTTTTCATAGAGATTTTTACATACTTTTATTCTGTCTATCCAGTCCTTGCTTTGACTGATCATATAAATGACAAGATATGAGCCCTGACTTATGGGGCAGTGCTGGTCCCAGCCATGAACGAGGGTTTTTAAAGCCAGACACTTGGTGGGCAGATTTTATTACTGTTGAGAGATGCAATGTTCTTTGTTATTCTTAGCCTCTGATCATTACTGAAGCTGAATGTTGCCCACAGTTGTCTGTTGTTTATCCTCTGAGTTGTGGAATCTGCTATGCCTCTAGGGTACCAGGCAAGGGCTGGGAAATTTATGGGACTTTGTTTCTTTATGTGAATGTCCTGTTCTGGTCTAGAGGACCATTTTGAGATTGCATGTCTGCACATATTAGATTTTTATTCTGTAGCATGATGTACCCATAGCCTTCTAGAATGTTATTTTGTAACACAAAGAAGAACTTTGGTCTTGAACAAGTTAAAATCATGTCATAAATGTTATAATTTGGATCAACTAATTCAGTTATCATTCTGTTTTCATCTCTTTCTTTAAGTCTAGAGCAGAGTTAATCACATACAGTAATACTTTTATGTATGGACTGATAAAATAAATTTTTTTTAATAACTTTGTTATTACCAGACACTGAAAGGGATCACATCTGCTGGGGTAAATGTCTTCTCTCTGTAGTATAGCTGTGGTTTCTGTTAGGTAACAATCTTCCATTTAATGCTAACAAATTGTAATTTCTTAGCATTACATTGCAGACAGCACCCTCTTGGATGAACAAGGATGCAGATTTCATAGAGTCTAAGCTTACCCTTTTCCTGGAAGTGATACATAGCACTGATTTGTTCCTCCTGAAGTTTGCTGTGTAGCACACATAACAGCATTTTTCAAATGAGTACTTGATATAGGAGAGGTAGTAAGATAGATTGTACTGTGATTTTGTGTTTGGATTAGGTAAAAATGAACATGACATGTCTTCTTGAAACAAGGATATCCATGAGTTATGTGACTTATCCACACCTACTCCTCCCCAAATGCAAAGGAGACATGTATTTCAGTGTTGTGCTCTTAAATAACTCTCTGTGATTGCCTGTCACTAATCTCATAACTTGCTTTCTTTTGAATTTAATATCTATGACTTGAAAAACAAAATAATTAATTCCTTATGCCTATCTATTTCACATTTCCAAATGTCAGCATAGAGGTCAAATATTACAAGTTAGGTTGTCAGTGTAAAATGTGAGCATTTATGACATTACTTGATGCATCTAATTTTGTAAGTGCATGAAAGTGGCCATAGAGAACCATCCCACTGTCTGCCAGGTGCTGAAGGGCTGCCTCTGTGGCCAGGAGAGGAGGCTTTGTCAGAGCAGGCAGGTGTGAACATGGTTAGTGTGTGGTGACTGCCAGCTTCTTGCTGGTTTGTTTGCCTCATTATCCAACCAAGCAATGAAACTTTTGCCTCACAATGTGCAGCTCAGATGGAGTATTGCTTAAAAAGTTCCCATCAGTAACAGGTATAATTTAAAGTAATTTCCTTAAAATATTAACAAAAGGCCTGAATAAATAATGTATGTAGTTAGATTTAACTATTAACAAACAATCTGCGTTTTTATTCATTATCATTGTTGTTAAAAAAGTCAGGTGGAAATTAGGGCAGGACTGACTCCATGGGTTGTTCATGTTTGATATTTAAATAGCCCTTCTTGGTCTTATTGATGTTAAATAGTCCTTGTTTCAAAATTTATGTGGTCATCACTCGTGTTCTGGGAAGACAGCATCTTTGTGCCAAGACTGTAATTCAGACTTCTCCAAAATTCATATGAATTACGCAAGGCAAGTGAAAAGAGTAATGCAGGAAAAAAATAAGGGTCATATTTCAATACGCATTTCAAGAGCAGTGTTTCCAAAAAATTATGTGCTTAATGCTAACAAGATTGAAGCTTTGAGTGCCTGATAGGTGGAAACATATTTCAATATTTTTCTTTATTTAGCTCTTCAAATGTATTGTTTTGCCTCTGTGAGCAAGTGGAATGAAGGAAATAGTTGTAATTATTAATGTTACTTAGGTTTCTGTTTCTTTTTTATTATAAAGTACACTCATGACATGTCAGAGATTGCTGGACTCTGCTGTGCCAGAGAAACGGAACGTGCTGTGTTATTTGGATGTAGATGAAGTGTTTATTTAATTGCACTGTGATAATAGATGGTTGCTATAGCCTGTAGCTCTACAGAACAGAACTGGATCCTGTAGTGCCATAGACAATTATATCCAGCTTAAATGAAGTTTTCATGTGACAAAAGGGAAGAATAAACATCCTGTGTTTAAATTGAGTTAGAAGGCAGAGTGAATTATGAATTGATACTTTTCTACAAGAGGCTTGGCTGACAGAGTAAGCAATTAAGCCTTATGATTTTTGAAGTCAACTTCATAGAAAAAGATTGGTGGGGTGCAGGTGGCTTTGTGTTGCCTTTACTCTTATTTTGGTGCAAATAGTAAACTACTTTTGAGAAGAGGGATTCAAGTAACTAATAAATACTAGGATACTGTATCTCTTTCTGGGGTTAAGATCTTCAAAAGACGAAGAACTGAACAATGTCTGCAGAAGAGCTGGAAGGATTTGTGGGCTGCTGAAATGCTATTGTATTGAGGGCTATCAGACTTCAAGTTTTTTACAGGACAATGATATGAAGAGGTGCATTTTTAATAGAAAGATAAAAGCAACATCAAAAGGCTTTCTAAATCACATGGAGAAAATCAGAGCAGTGCTTGGTGGCTGAATCCTGAAAAATTCAGTGAAGAATAAAGGAAGAGAGTCTTTTCTAAAACAAACAAGAGAGCACTGCAGTGCTCATAGAAACCAGCAGCCAGTGAGAATGGTGTGCTCTTGCTTTGTCTTCAGACAGTATGTGTTGCTTTGAGAGATGCATCAGTACCAAACACAAACAACAGGAGCAGGACAATAGGCTAAGATGCACAATGTCACAGAGACCCTCGGGGGCCTCATTGCCTGAGAAGATTGGTGGGATTATGTTAGTGCATGGTACTGGGAATAAGCAGTTAGTGATGTGTAAGGGGTATCACCCTGGGGAGCAGATGACTTCCATCACCTGTGGATCACAGCTTTTGCTTCTGCATTTAGTTTGAGTTGATGTCCTTGTAAGAGGTACATATTTACCCTGGTAATTAGGTAGAAGAGAGCAGGCTCTTTGGAAGGGAACATTGCGTTTTCAGTTTTAGATGGAAAACCTTCATCCATAAGATTACTCCAAATCAGACAGGGCTTTCAGACAGGCATTTCTGAGAGTTTTTTTGCACAAGTTTGCAGTGGCTGTGCCCTTTTGTTGGTTCCATATGATGAAATTCAGGCTTTTGTTTTCCCAGATGTGAACTTCTGAATGTTTTTTTCTGTCAGATTTCATAACTGAGGTAGAAGCAGTGAGATGCTATTTCACACCTTTTTAATAAGAGACTCCAATCCTTAGTGATTGTGCATGGAAATGGAGTGAGCCTATTCTGGTTGAAGGTTCTAACAAAATGCTTGCAAGAGGAGAATCATTAATTTTTAAAGATGAATGATACTAGGGAAAAATGAAGAGCAAACTTTAGAACTACTTAGGACCCAAGAGAATTGAACTTTGACTTTATATAAATGTAAGTATGATTTGTGAAGAGAATGTTGACTATTTCCTCCCCTCTTCAGTTATTTCAATCAATTTACAAGAATATGCAGCAGTTAAAACCCTTCTGTAGTTAAGAAATGCTGAGGAGCTCAGACTTCAGGCTGAAAAGAGGCCAAATTTGGGGTCAGGCAGGGGGACACAGGTGTAATTAGTACTGGAACCTGTGTCAGCAAGGCATAACACCATATTTGCAGTGAATTGCCAGAATAGAAACAAAATTCTTCAGCAAAAGTTGCCAAGTCTAATGTCTGATCAACAAAATTTTTGTGTTGATGAGGGGAAAACTAATGATTCCCACAGCAAAATCAAGTGTTGTAGGAAGATTAACACCTCCAAGGTGCTTTTACCTCCTATAAGGATGAACAGGGAAAGAGGAGGTGGCATCACAGGGTTCCTTGCTCTCAGAGAAGGAAACAGGTTTTGATAAGATTATCCCTATGTTGTTTTCCCTGTGTTATTTTCTTGGTGTGGAGTTATTTTGATGATGATGATGGCTAAAGACAGAATATCAAGCTGAATCTGAATTATTCATATAATTATTGTGTTATATGATACCAACCTTGCAACCTACCTTAAGCCCTTTATTTGAAAGGCTGAAAAAAGGTGTATTTCCACAGAGACAAGTGGTTAGGAGTTCCTGTTGCTTGACTTACTGTTTTTCTTATTTCACCTATTCCAGTCACCCACAACATAAAATGACTTGAACAAGAGGAGAACAAATTTAAGGCTCATACTGTGAATTTTAAAAAATAGTGTCAGAAGTGTTCTGAGCAGTCTCAGCTGTCATGCCTTTATCAGAATTGCAAGCAAACATATGATTTCTGTAAATACAGCATATTCAATTGTAATTCTCAGTGTAGACTCCTTATCTCAATATCTTTTCACTGATGTTATTAGGATCATTTTGCATTTAGTTATCACTCTAGTAACATCACATTGTGTTGGTACGGGAGGGGTTGTTTTGGGGTTTTTTTGTTTGTTTGAGTTTTTTCACATGTTCACTAATGCTTTTTTGACTTCAGGTTACAATGTTGAAAGGCTGTGGATACTCTTAATCTTGGTACATAACAATGTTTTGAAAGACAATTCCCTAGAGAAAAACTCAAACGCAGCATTGCGAAACACAGAAGTTTGTGGCTTCAGCCATTTATTGTAAGGGACTGTGTGTAGCCTGTCCTCTTCTAGAAGATCAGAAATGTAGTTTTCTCTATAAGGAACACCTCTATAAATAAGAGAAAACCTTAAGCTAAATAATGAAATTATTTCAAAGCAAATTTCTCCATTAACAGGAATGTTCTTTATTTGTTTTTACAGTTGGCTCTTTGCTTGTAATAAATTAATGTGTGCATTTAATGAGAAGGTTTTTAGACCTGTTTTATGTGGCATTATTCCTGCTGTCTAACAATAATTATTCAAGGTCTTCTAGCAAAAGTACTCTGTTGAGTAAAAGAGTTCCAAAATGTTCCTTCCCTTCAAAGGACTGTGTTTGCGTAGTCTTGTTTTAAGTAGTTCTAGCTGTGTATTCATCAGAGCCCCATAAACATAATGGGAATTCACATTTTTGTAGGGCCAATCCACAAGCTTGCAACTTCTGCCAAAATTACTTTCAGTGGAAAGTAGTTACGTGCTCTAGAGATGTAAACGGTTATCACAAATATGTAATAGGAAACAGTTCAGCACTTGCATTCATTTCAATTCCAAGTCAAAATTTAGAGACATGAAGGGAAATAAAACAAAAAAGAATCATGTTAACTGTATTACATATGATTTCCAAAATCTGATGAGGTAAACTTTCTGAAATCCAATTCTTATCATGATGTATTCTGCCCTTGAATATTTTAATGTAAGCAAAAAATGTAAGCAAAAAATGTAATGTAAAAAAAAAAAAGTTACTAATCAATGTGAAAAGCAGCAGTCATGCCATGAAACAACTTACAGTCTAATTGAAAATATATGGTTGGCAAAGGCTCTTATATGAATTTGAAAGTTCATTTGGAGTTTCTCTTAGGGGTAGTTTAGTTACCATTAAGTATGCTGGCAGTGAAATGAAATGTCTCCCCTAAATGACAAATAAAGTTTTTGGGTATGGAAGGAGAGTTATTAGATTACCTAAACTTCTGTGTGTGATTCTTGTACGATAAGGGTTAGGACCTTAGCTATAAAACTCTGAAGAAAAATATGTACTTGGGTTATAGAACAGGTAATTAATGGTTGCCTGTAACACTGAGCCTGTTCAATCTGTGTAATTAGAGCAAATCAGGCAGAAAGACAATTATCAGCTGTGAAATGCTATTGTACTACTTCATTTCTCCTTTTACACTTGAGATGGGACATGACACCTTAATTGAATATATCTTGATATTGCTGTCCAATTTTAAAGCAGATACAAGCCTGTTTTCCTCTTACCAAATGGTGCTGAAGAGTTTTAAAGTAGGAGAAGCTCACACAGACCAGGCTGCTCAGGGCATTGATTGGCATCACAGGTCAAGGTCACTGCTGTCAATATCCTTGTGACACCTTCATTGGTCAGGCTTTTTCCCTGGGTTTGTTAGCAGCTCTTGGCATTATGGGATATCAAATATTCATGGTGGCAGATCTTGGAGTCTGTCTGCAGTGGTCAACCCTTTTCAGAGGCAGGCTCTGGAGAATGCTGCTGCCCTGTGTGTTAGGAACTGTCACACACAGCTCCTTTTCTTTCATCCTGGTCATTCTGTGAGACAGGAAGGGTGAGGGCTGGGCTGCAGCGCTGGAAATGACATAAAATGGTACAGATACACCAGAATATCTTTGTTTGGAAGACATGGCATATACTTCAGCATTGGGCTCAAATTTGATCTACAGGAGCTGGTGATGAGATTAGTATGCTAGGCTACTATACTGTATCCATGATCTCATTAGAAATAAATAATTTTCTACCATCAGTCTGAAAATGTCTTTCATCTTAATGCCAGTTGTGTCAGCAAAAATAAATGTTGTGTTATAGTGCAAGTAATCTGTAGCATCAGATAGCTGGTGTTTGTATCAAGGCTGTTGAAGTTTACCCAAACAGGCTTCAAACTGGCATAATTTTTTGTGTCTGTGTTTTTCCAAACTCTTTTTTTTTTTTTTTTGTGAAGGTTCATATGAAAATTTGCAGTCAGTGCCCTGCAATGTGTTGACTTCTATACTCGAAGGTATTTACTGTATGCTATTTTAGTCTAGAGCTGGATTTTCCCACAACAGCAAAATCCTTATATGTCTAAATTATAACATTTAAGACTTTCATGACTTTCCTGTTTGCAGTGGTCAATTGCCATGACAGCAGCATTGAACAGGATGATAAAATGTGTGTACATGCCCCTGGGATATGCTTTGACCTGCTGGGTCAGAAGTGAAGATTGGTTCTGCTTAGGAGCCCGTGCCTTCTCTGTACCAAGCTTAAAATTCTGAAATCCTGCTTCTCAACTCTTCGTGCCTATTCTTCAAACCACATCAAAGTGAATGTACGGGGGAAGGTGAATCCACTCTCCAGTGGAGCTCATACCACGATACTGTCATCTTTTGAAATTCCTTTCCAAATCCAGTTTGCCAGTGATGACTGTGAATGGACACTGGGGCTCAGTGATTGCATCACTGAAGTCTCTTTTTATTAGGAGAAGAAAAAAGAGTCACTAAAATTACTGAAAGCATTAGCAAAAATATGCAATGAGATTGAGGTCAGTAATCTTGGGGTTTATATTTTTGTTAAGTGTTTTTGGTGGTTAAGCAAAAAACCAACCACAGTGGAAAGGAGTTTGCTGTCTGTGTTCTTCATTTTTGAAAAGCTTCTTTCTTTCCTTTCCTACTCCTGCAAAAGAAACAATGAAACACATTTTTTAAAAATTGAAACGTGTAAAGCTATCATGCTTATTTAATATATATTTTGAGGACATAACAGTTCTTTAGGAAGTAGTAGGGTACTTTTTGAGACGGCTCTTTTTTTACCAGTATTGGCTTGCAAAACAAACTTGTGAATATTTTAATCCATTTTGAGAATCTTTGTGTGTGTGTATAGCTTGCTTTTATATCTATCTCTCTATCTCTATCTGTATGTTTTTTATTTAAATTTCATGCAGATATCCAAAGAATAATGACAGTGGGTCTGGCTTTTTTCTGTCATTATAGTCCTTTGCAAGTTGTATTGCATAATGAGTTTTTAAGCAGAACTCCCTTCAGAATGAGTGGAGTATTCTACTTAAAATATGTCACAGGATAGTTCTATGTATTTGCATACATTAATTATATCATTAAATTGTGACTCTTAATAATTGTATAATTACATGCCTTAAATGTGTAATTACATGTACTTATGCTAAGTGCATGACCGAAATCATGAAATTAGAGGGTGTAATTACAGTATGTACAGTATTTGAACAAGTGTGATTTAGCTTTTTGTGTACTAAATATAACTTAAATAATGAGTTCTGCATTTTACATTATATTCTCTAAAGATTATTATGAGGAAGCTGGTAACAAAAAAGCCAAAAAATGCTTCACTTTTTCTGTTTGTGTGGAATGCATGTCTTGACTTTTATCTTGCATAGTCTGCCAAGGCAAAACTTGATACCTGCCATAAGACCCTGAACCCAAAGAGTGATCTTAAAAAAAGTAGTCATGAAAAATTAATAATAAACCTCTTGTGATCTTCAAATATTTTTAAAAAATCTATTTCATGAGTTTCTGTGTCTATTTGTAATATGTTCTGATGCTGAAAGCCAGGGGATGTTAGGATCATATGAAATGACAGTAGCATCAAGGTAAAATGAATCTTCTCATTGCAGATGAGTTGAAACTAATTATGTAGATCAAATAAAGTCGGTATTTCCTACCCATATATCTTGGGTAGAGGCTAGGATAGACCACTGAAACCTGTCTTTCATTGCACCAAAAAAAGTTGATACCTGCCATGATGACTTAGAGATGCTGGAGGTCATGCCTGACAATTCCCTTAAGCCTCTAGTGACTATACATTTTTTTCAAATAGGATTTCATTTGTAGGAAGCTCATCTCCATCCTCTGTCTTTCCCATTTCAGATTGAGATACTGGTGTATTCACAGATTTGAGTCTCCAGAAAGTGCTTTACAGGCTGGGATTTTACCACCATGGAGCAAGTTGAAGTTGTAGAAGTTCTTTACAGGAATTTTTGTATAGGAAGGTCAGTAATAAAATCTAGCCTTGCTACCTCTCTGATCTATTGCAAGATGTCCGACTGATTCTTCAGCTTGGCTTTGAATGTATTTCAAGATGAAGACATAGAGAAGTGTAAAATCTGGGTTGTTTTGTGGGTTGATCAATGTTTTTGCAACTGAAAATTTTCTGGGGAGTTTATAAAAGTAAGTTTGTTTGGGTTTTTTTTTGGTTTTTGTGGTTTGGTTTTTTGTTGGTTTTTTTTTTGAGTGCTTTTTTCTCTAAATACAGAGTGTCTCTTCTGGACTATGAACTTCTTGTCACCTTAAGCAACTTTATTTTTCAGTGCCTCAAGTTTTGATGTGCACAAAGATACAATATGCTGCAATGCAGGAGTGTTGTAAGGACACTGGAGGTTGCTTAGCTCAGTAGGAGCTGTGTGAATACCTTTTATAGGTAGGGATGAAATAGGGAAGATTGAGGGTGAAACAAGTGTTCCTGCTCTTTCTTCACACAATCGGAGGTGGCTGCCGCTCCTGTATGAAGCAGTAATAGGTTGTTGTATTCTCTCTTCAGGCAGCTGCCACCAGCCTTACCCCCTGCTGTTGACCAAGAGAGCCACTCACAGCAGGGACAGACCTTCCCAGAGAGAAAGGAACACGTCTGGAGCCCCCAGATGGCAAAAATCAGTTAAATGAAAAAGACCCAAATTGGTCATTTATGCACCAGGGCCATCTCTTTGCTGCAAGGAAAAGGTCACCAGGAAAATGGTGCCTGCTATGCTTTAGATCTGATCTGTTCCTTCATTTCTCAGCCCTGTGTGAGTGGATCTATTTGTGTCTGCTGGCTTCTGATCATGAGAATTGTTTCTTAAGAGTTATATAACAAACTTTCTGGTTTTATCCAAACCCAAGATAATAACTGAGTAGCAAACAGCAGAGCCACTCCAAGTCCCCCATCTTTAGACCTCAATGATGTGGTGTATCTATCATGGTGGTAATGGTGATCTTAGATATCAAAATGACTACAAAACAAATTGTGCCATATTCAGAAAGGCGACTGTTTAACTTCAAATAGAACTTCAGGTTAAAAGATCTTCAGGTTGAAGATTCCTAAAGATTTTTTTCTCATTGTTGTCCCGAGAGCTGATGTTTGCAGAGATGTGGTCTCCTAAGTAGGAGCTGTTCTGATAGCATCTGCTCTAATTCCTTGGCGACCCCAGGAAATGGTAAGCATGAGTTTTCTGAAAGAGATCATAACCAGCTTCAGTCAGTGTTTCTGTCTTTACTGTGCTTTAGAGGCAGGAAAACAGTAGCACAGGCAGCAGGGATGTCTAAAGTATCATAGGCAGTAAGGACTATGAATTCCTTGGACTTCTTGAATTCTTCTTTTGAGAATTTTAAATTTTTCCCATTTGGAAAAATGGTTTTCCTCAAGCATTATAGTGAGCCTCTGGGAAAACTAGTTTGTTGAAACTTTTATAGAAAAAGTGTTGTTGGATGAAAATGTGGAGCTTCTATAAACACCACTGGTCTTGTTGTTTCAGGAGGTTTTTTGCAAGATCCATAGTCCCATTTCATTTTTTGATAATCTCGACCAAGTTTCTCCAGGAACTCATCACATACATGGAAGTAACATGCTTTTGCATTTTTTGGGATAAGAAGCCCTGTTTATGAGACTTTTAGTTAGTCCTAAAGCCTGTGTTTGTTTCTAGCCGCAAAAGTAAGGCCCTATTGGGTTGGGATTTGTTTAAAGAAATGCATGTCATCCTCATCAAATCATCCTCAAACTTTAAAAGAAAAATGCTCTGCATGGATTAATGGCCACATGTGGGAGGCTTCTGATATACTGGAAATTTTTGTAACAAGGCCTGCCTTGCAAAGAGGTGCCGTGGTTATAAAAGGAAACTATTCTATAACTTAGACTCTTCACAATTCCATTGATTCAATAATACACTTTAAGTTTTCAGGAGCTTGTTTTTTGTTCCTATTTTGTATTCTAAAAACATTTGCATATGAGAGTATCAGTTTGCACTCTCATGACAAACCTGCACAGAAGCTTTTTTTCCCTTCTTCTGTGGTATTTTTTCCATGGTGGTATTTAAATTCTCTCTATTGTTCCTGTCATTCTTATGTTTGCAAATAACTACTGAACACTTTGAAGGGAATATGCTACAGTCTCCTGGCACAGAATTTCTCCTTCTGCAGGTACCCAGGATTGTCTGCATACTTGATGCATAAAGCACCCACTGAAATGTAGGGGGCATAGGCTTGTAATAGAATCTCTGCTTCATTTACACTGTAACTTTGTAGGAGACCATTAAGTCCTTTCCCATCCTCAGTGAAACTGACTTGGGAGTAAGGTTACAAAATGTGAAAAAAATTAATATAAAAAGTAAGACACAAATGAAAACAAGAGCAATAAGCCAAACAAGAAGACTGGAAAATATACTTGCCATGTGCTAAGCCTTGTAGAAGGTATCTGAGTGGATTAAGACACTTTTAATTGCTTGACACTGGAAATCTCCATCTCAGCTTTATATAAAAAAAGAAAAGAAGATTTGGAAACTTTTATAACATTGAATTTATGCATTAATTAGGATGTGAACCATGTGGTCTAGTAGTTAAAGCCAAGGGCTTGGCAATAAGAAGATCAGGATGCTCTAATTATGCAGTTTGGATAATTTTCCATTGTCTTTTATTATTTGTTTGTTTTACTTGCATGTATGCAGTGGATGCTCTAAAATGTGAAAATCAGATTTCAACTTTGAGCTATAATTCCACATGAAACCTTTCTAAGGAGAGCTTGTGTAAATTTTGTTTGCATTTTTCACTATCCTGTTTTGGGTTTTTTTAGCCCTCACCTACTCTGGTATTTCAATTATAATGCACACAACAGGGACTTCTGTTCTCAACCTGTCAAACAGAGCTGATCTCTCTCTGTGCACAGGAAGAAATGCTCTTTGCTCTGATGGTTCTAAATTTCCCAATGACCTGTTACTTACACAGTTCATTTGCAGAACCCTGCTTTCCTTGTGCATTTTAGTATGAATGTCTTCACCCAGTATTATCAGGAAGGAAAGACTTTGTCTAGACTTTGTCTTACTGCCTTGAATCTGAAGACTACACAGTCTGTACATCCTCCCTGCCTTGGTGTGCTATCCCAACCCTACGGATCAGTTCTTTGCCACCACACTTGGTAGTAGGGAGAATACAAGCTCCCTATTGTCACAGCTGGTCAGAAGGTAAAAGGGAAGCAAGCATTTAGATAATGAACTTTAAGATTTCCCACAGAATCCGAAGTTCTGTCTTCCTGGCCCGCTTACTGGATCATGAGATCTGTGTGTATTGCTGATGGCCCTTTTGAGATGTATTAAGTTCTTATTGCTGCAGCCCCAAGAATGTTAAGATAAAGCATAAAGTTTATTCTGCTTTCTTTTGAGAGAAGAAATGACATTAGTGTGCACAGAATTGCATTAATACTAACCCACTCCCTAAAGTCTTGAACCTTGGTCACTTTTCCCACATTCTTTTTCAACATGTGGCAGGACTGGGGAAGAGGACTTGTCTTTTCCTGTTTTGAGAGAAAATCCTGTTTATGAAGACCCTTCTTCATGGAAATCAAAACTATGATAAGTTTTTCTGTGAATCAGAGGAGAGCTTTGCCTGAATTCACCGACACTTCAGTTTCCTTGTTCAGGATGTTCTGATGAACACAGCAGCAGGTGTGAATCCAGGGCAGCCAGAAGAAGAGGTGCAACAGACCAGAGTAATTTAAAAGTGTAAGTACTATGCTTGACATCAAGAGTTGTGTAGCGACATTAATTACTATTATTATCATCAAGTAATGCAGGTCAAATAATAGGTCAGAGAAGCGATATGTCCAGAGCAATATGTACAGAGTGCCACGGTTAGCTGGTTCCAAGAACATGCAGTTCTGTTCCAATTAATTGAGAGAATAGCTTGATACTTCACAGGTTGGAGCAGGCAGATCATTCTAAAGCTGTGATTATCTTTCCTCCTACACAGAATGTTTAATTTCAAACTTAATTGTATCCACATTTCCGTTTCTAATTAATCCAGGTACAGAAATGCTATAGTAACCGAACAGCGTGTCCTTTGAGGAAATAAAACATGGCACAATCCCGTGGCACCAGAGTAATCTGATTAAAGAGATGTTTATGTAACACAGGTCTTTATAAGTTAACTAATTTCCCATATGCTTACTATTCGTATGGTGCACTTCTAAGGAAGAGATGAGAAAATATTTATCTTGCTCGCTTTATGCTTTGGGATTTCCACTGTCTCTAGTTTGCCATGAAATTTATGGAGGTGATGGAAAAGGTAGTCAGCCACTTTGTAGCATACCCTTTTTCACAGGGCAGAGATGCAGTTTCTAGTAGGAAATTTCCACCCCTGATGTCTGCTCAAGGGATTAGATGCACTGATTTTCATATAGTTAACAAGGCGTACCTGTGTAATTTGTATCCTGCAGTTCTGAGAGGTTCCCACAGATGGTCAGTATTCCCAAGGTCTGGATGACCTGTAAGAGACTGGGAATTAGTTTGTCACCTGTGATTTTGTGTGTACTGAGATAAAAGGCTGTGACTGCTCCAAGGTGGTGCAAGGGTTTCTATGGATTGAACCAAACTGAAACCCAAAGAGTTATCAGAGTCCTCCTGTATGTGACTGACCTCTGTCGCTGGTGTGGCAATTTTGTTGCTGCTAGACAAATACATAACCCTAAAAAATTCAAAACCTGGGCAAAACATGTGGCTGAACTTGCTCTGAATATTAATTTTCATCTGAAAGAAAGCCTTCTGTAAAGAGCAAGTGGGATTACTTTGTTTTGCTCTGGTTTTTCATCTGGAAATGCTGCACATGCACTTGTTTTGATGGACAGAAGTATGACTGATACTTTTGGAGCTGATTTGGAAGTTCTGGCAATGAAAGCCTACCAGTGTTTTCCTAGGAAGGAAATGGAAAAGCTGTAGTACTGATACATATTATTAGTAACATAAATAGGAAAGAAACCACTGTTGGATCTTTAATTTGGTGTCTGGGTTGGAGTTAGTCTGGTGTTTAGATTCTCGTAGTGGAAACTGAGGGTGCTGAGGAAACCTTGTTCATAAAGTGTCTCTGAGGGATTATCTTTTACCACTTGATAAAAAACTAAGAAATAGATTTCGTTGGGGTTTTTAGCAGCCTCTGAGAAAAGAGCTTGTGTATCTCCTTTGAGAGCCTTAAGTCCTGGTGACATCCAGCTGGTGGGCTAGATGAGAGAGACCAGCAGAGGAGACTGGAAGATGCAACGGGAGATCTGCAGGCAGACCTATGATAGGAGAATTGATAAATGCAGTGAGAAGTTTCATTTCATTCAGCAAAACACCTTTGAGGGAAAAGAAAAAAAAGTGCTTAAGTACTAAGTTAAATTTCTGATATAGGAATTCTGGTTTTGGGGGGGAAATGCCCCTGAAAACTGGTTGGAGTTCTCAAAAACAGTCCAAGCTGTGAACCAGGCTTGGAGCTGTTTAATAAGAAGAGAGCACCACCTTGTGTTAGTAAGTCACTACACCCTGTCACACTGGACGTTATCATGTACGGATGAATTGAAAAATAAACATGTACATTTTTCCTCGTGCAGTGGTCTTATGCTGCAGAAAACCAAGAAAGAAAAAGCTGGAAGTGCAGTGGTTGAGAGCAGGATATGTGGTGTCAGGGTCAGAGTGTCCACTCAGCCCATGACAGAACTCTGGGCTTATACTGAGCAGAGATTCTTATACAGAATTCAGACTTACATGGAATTTGCATTTGTGGGATCTGGGGCTCTTCAGAAAAGCTTTTTCATTCAATAGAATTACAGTATATGCATGATCTGGTTTGAGAGTTAACAAACTGAGTGCACATCTCTCACAAGCACTAACGAGCTGCGGTTACAAGACTGCAGCTTGCTGCATTCACAGACAGAATAATGTCTCCCAGGGCCTAAGGTCTTTGCCATGTCTGAACCAACTCAGGCATACAGAGTTTATCTCAAATCCCTCCATAGTAATTAGGAAGATCATCTCTTCAGAAACACAAATACTCATTTGATATTATTTTACCATAAATTTCTACTGAAGCTTTATTTTTTGTTCTTTGATTTCTGTTTCGGGTAGTATATGGTGGGAGAATCTCTTTAACAGATTGGCTATTTGTAGTTAATACATATTATGAGGGGGCTTATGGCAAGTAAAACTTCTAGATATTGGATTATATGAATTCTCAAAAATATGAGATGTTTCTTAATGTATAAATAACTTTTGGGTTGTGTAACTCACAATTATAATATAGTGTAGAAGGTTGTTTTGTGCCAAAGAAAAGTTTCAAATGTATCAGTAAAAATGGGTTCTATACTGAGTTCTGCAATCACCTTCAGTGATATTAGGAAGAATTAGTAGGAGGAAATTTTGTGGCAGTGATGACAGAAGCTGAGCAGTTGGGAGCTACATTTCAGTATCCTTTAATATTCTTTAAAAATTGAGAGTTTGGACGTATTTGGATATATTAACTTTATTGATTGTATAATAAACTCTGTATGCATACAACCTGGCTTTAATAATTCTAATTTATTCTTTATTATCAAAAAATAAACAACAACAAAATTAATCTCTGCTGACAGAGGACTAATACAGATAAATTGCATATTATCTCAACCTAAGTCAACAGACTAGGGAAGTGTTCCCAGAAATATTTCGTTAAGGCACTGAGAAAAGGTGACATACACGAGAATTTAAACTTAGAAGAACTTTCTGGTTGCTTGACTATGGATGCATTTCATCTTTTCTATCTTCAGTTAGTCACTTTGAATGCAGGTGGTGTTTTTGCATTGTTATTTAGACTTCATTTCCTTCATATTTGGGAAGGAGATGGCAAAGACTTCAAGATGTAATTTATTTTCTTTTATACAAAGATAAATCAATTGGGATTTTTTGTTGTTGTTGTTGTTTTTTGTTTTGGATTTTTTTGGATTTTTTGGGTTTTTTTGGTTGTGGTTTTTTTTTGGGGGGGGGGAGTGTGGTCTGTGAAGCAGAATATTCTCACAGCCAAATTGTCAGGGCCAGTTGATTTTTGGGTTTTTTGGTGTGTCTGTGTGATGATGAATATTTCAGCAACTTTAGTCACAGTTTACTATGTGACCTTAATCTATAACATTCTCATTTCATACAGATAATCTTCACTATTTTGAAGTCCTTTTATAAATGGACCTGTGTTCTGATTAGGAGCTCTTTTCAAAGGAACTTAGCTTCAGGGAAGTGATCCTGAAGAAAAAGATCACCATATGATGGAGCCAGTGGAAAACAGAAAAAAAAATCTCAGCATTTCTAAGTTTGAATACAAATGCCTGACACTGAACTGAAATTGGCTTGTAAATGGAAAAACAGAAAACCACAGAAAAATAGGACTTTGAAGAAATGAAAAAAGCAAAGATTTAATCTATTTGTATTAAGCATTATCAATGAAACAAACATACATAGCATGAACGAAAACCACAAATCTACTTCCAAGAATTATGCCAGAGCTGTAGATATTTAAGCTCCAACATACTTTTCAGATACTTTAAAAGAGCAGTTAAGCTTCAAAATTAATTGTTTGATCTGAGAAGCAGAGGCATGATCTCTAACATGGTGCCCAGCAGTGAGCCCTGCCTGAGCGTGGAGTCTGGAGCTGTGCGTGGTTACGCAACTCTTGCTTCGAGTGTTTGCCCTGAACCATATAAACTAACCACAGTGCTTGTCAATCTACATGTGTGTTCCCTGCTGTTCCCAGAATCCCAGCATGTGTTCCCAACATGTGTTCCCAGAATATCCCAGCTGTATACTATCAGTTCTGCTCTGAATCCTTTGTAATACATCAGATAAAGCCTGTTTTCCCACCATGGAGGCGAGGTAGATTGATGCTTTTGGTAAAAAAAGATGGGGATTGCTGCAGGTTTGAATGAGAATTCTTAGTTCTGGTGTCTGACTCAAAGCTACCATGGCTAAACCTTTAAAAGGGCAGGAAATTTAAGTGTCTTGTACTAAACATCATCTCAGACAAGTGCATTTCAATTTCCTGTGCAAAGGTGTTATTGATGCCTATTTTCAGTGAAGTAATTGAAGCAGGTAGAATTGCATTAGTAACACTGGTTTAGGTCAAAGACTTATGAAGAGCCAAGGTGTAAGAAAGCATTTCAATTCCAACATTTGAGAATAATTTCAGATCAAAATTAGTTGACTTCCATAAAAACCGATCTAATTTTGCTTGTTTTCTTTAGTACTAGAGTACCTTTAGTGCTCTAGAATTTGATATTGCTGATGAAGAAAAATGAGAAAATAGAAGAGTAATCTTGGTATAGAGGGGATCTTTTTTATTTTCAGGGACTGTTTACAACTCTTATACTGAGTGGCATGAAAATCCCACCATAACTATGTACTGTCTAAATGTGGTTAGGATACTGAGCTAGAATTCTGTTATTAGGGAAACTAGGAGGATGAATATAAATACTGATTAGCTGTGAATACTGCCAGAGACCACTGTGTGAGTGTATATAGCAAAAGAATGCTGAACAAAGCTCTACTGCTCTGAACCTAAAATCCAAACCATAAAACCCTATCTTTATATATTTATGTATATGCATTGCAACCAAGATACATTTTCTCCCAAGAAACAAAGTAAGTTGGTCTATATTTCCTGAAGTTTGTAATCAGCCATTCTTTCCAGTATGAGAAATGTGAATAGCATATATGGAAAATAAACTTTTCCAATTAGAGCATTTGGATATTTGTTGAAGGGTTAAATTTTTTTTCATTAGATAAACCTGTCTCAAGGTTCCTTTGTAAAAGGCTTCTCAGGTCTAAGTTGATCAGGTCCTAAATGAGCATGTAGCAAAGGTGGCTATGGTATTTCTGTGTCATGGAGGAGACAGGGATTAATTCTCTCTTCACAAGAGGAAGGAGCATTTTAAGTGTGCTGACCTGCAGCCTCCCTGGGAATTGCCCAGGGACGATTTGCCCAGGGGGATTGCTCCCTGGGGATTTACATCTTCTTGCCTCCCACCCTGCTTTGCTGCTGTGGAACATCTCTTTCTTCAGCAAAAAGCACTGTGAAGACCCGGCATGGAGATAAAAAAATGTGCCAAGAAAAATAGTGAAATTTAATGGCAGAAAAGTCTTCCAACACTCCTCTGCATAGAATATCTTCCAGTACTCAATTTTGTCATAAGTGAACCAGGGTAAGAAAGTAAACAATGGGTAAGGCCTTCCTTGTATAGAATTGTGTATCTGCTCTTCCATGCAAAACAAAATAGGAAACATGGAGCTGCTTCCCAGTGGTAGCTGCCGCCTTTTTACAGTTGTCCCAGCATGTGCTCATGATATTACACAGTTAGGAAGATAACTGGAATTTCTAGGATTTATTTCTAATCAAAGCTGGGCACAGAGCTTAGTGAGCAAAGATGAGAAAAATGACATTGTCTGGTGAACAATGGAACACTTGGAGGAGTATCCCCTGGGAAAGCTCATGCTGACAGAGCACCTTGCCTGGGCTGCATGTGGAGCTGTGAGGCTGCATCCCCCCACTACACTGCTCCATGGAAGAAAGAGCTGCTCCTGGTGTCCCCAGGCTGCCTTTGCCCTGCAGAGCACGGGAGAACTCAACTGTGTTCTCCCCAGGTCCCTTTGCCCACACATCCCTGCAGGAAGGGAGTTGCTGTGCCCCTCAGTGGCTCCTCCAGGGCTGCTCAGGTTGGCTGTGACTATAGAATGTTTGGTCTTCCCATCCTTCATCTAATGCCAATGCTTACATTTTTGAATGAAGAAGTTCAATTTTGTGCTCCTTCTGCCTTTACTCAGTCACTGCTCTGGGTCTCATCTCACCTCTCTTAACTCTCAAAGGGTGATCCCCTTGTGGCAGGGTTTCAGTTCCAAGGGTCAGTCATTCCACAGGTTTTATCCAACTGGCTCCTTCCCAGAAAGATGACCTTTCCCATTTTAGCAATATTTGTGTCCTTACCTGTTGTTGCTTTTCAATGTGGATTCTTCATTTTAACTGCAGCTATGTACCAGGGCTCACAGTGAGTGTCCACCTGTTAGGGAACAGCAGTAAATCCACAATTTTGAGGTTGTCTCAGACAAACACTGCATAGATATTTCAGTGCTATCTATTTTAGTTTGTCCTGATAAACAAGGATCTCTTTTGAATCTCCCAGCTTTTCTCCCAGAATTTCCCACTTGCTTTCAGTATTCTTTCTCTATTTCCTCTCTACTGTTTTCCTTGATGTTCTCTAACTTCCAGCCCTGGATCTATCCTGGCCTCATACTGTACCCCAGAGATCAGACCTGTCGTGGAAAAAGGGGGTGTTACTCTGCTCTGTACTCTAACAGTTCAACACAAAAGCAGTTTATTAATGCTATTTACAGTATTCACACCCTTCCTGTGTTTTAGGCTCTTGCCCTGCTCTGCTTAAGGCTGCAACAGTTAAACTACTCAATGACCACTGTATTTTTAACCTTGGTAAAAATTTGAGTGTTTACCTGTAAAAGTGTATCTCTGTTTGGCTGTTTACTTGCCTGAAAGGTGTAGATTAATCCTTAAACATTTTCCTATTGTTCCGTCCAAAATGTTGTGATAAATATGCTTTTTATTCACTGCTTGCCTTCATAGGTTACACACATTTTGGTATGATTTCAAGAGACACATGAGAAACAATAATTTGGAAATTCATTACAATGCCAGGGTTTATTCGCTCTCATTAAGCATTAATTGGTAGTTGATGGCTATTGCTATTTTTAACACCATTAGTTCATAGCAATGTAATTAGTGATGCTAAGTACAGGATCCACATTAATAGCGTTACTAATTGTAAATCTGGAGATAGAAACACAAGATGACTGGTTAATTTCTAGGCAATATCTCATGATAATTGGTTATAGGACATTTGTGCTGAAGTAGAAAGGTAAATAATTTAAAATCTTTTCTTATAGTTTGCGCTGTACTTTGCAATACTAATACAGTCTATGTTGCCCACATTTTAGTCTAGTGAAATACAATGCCATTAGCACCTCACAGCTTCTGCAGTTATTAATTTCCATGCTTCTCAAGTATTTTATTTATACTAGCAGCAGTGAATTTAAAAAGGAGCAGAAGCAATAAACCAACAACATTATGGACATTTTCCTGAAGAAGCTTTGTTTTAACAAAGCAGTGTTGTATAAGCAGAAAAGAGAGGAGCTTTTAAATAGTTTTTTAACTATATAATGTTTAGAGGGAAGATGCTTACCAATGCTGTCTTTCTTTGTTTTTTGTAAATGAGATTAATATTGGCCAACAAAAAGTTAGGCCTTGTTCTGGGTATTAATAATAGAGTGATTGAAATATTTAAATTCTACTGATCTAGGCTTTAAGCAATTTTTGCTCTGGCAAATATGTGATAGGTCTGTAGATGTAAAAGTTCTTATGTGCAGATATCCAAACTGCTTCTCTGCTTCTCAGTGTCTCTGTTCAGGCTCTCATGGAGCCCATATCCACAGTGTAACTGGGTACCTCCTAAATATTAAAAAATAAGTAACAAATCAGCATGATCTTTTCAGCTCCCAGCAAGTAGGAGTACATGTCTTGATTAGATCCTGAGTTATATAAATAGTATAAGAATTGATATTAGAGAGGGAATGGATGTGTGTGAGAGTGAGGCTGAAAAAATTAATGATGCATCTTTACAGCCTTACTGAGACCTCATTGATTTCCATGGAAACCTTTTCATTGACTTCAGTGGGTCTCTTTGGTGTGATGCTGGAAGGGGTGGCTGACAGAGAGTGAGGTGCAGGCTCTGGTCTCAGCTCCATTGTGCTCCCAGCACTGCCTGCTGCTCAGCAAGGCTTTGCTTTCAGCGGGCCCTAGCTGCTCTGATTGAGGCAGGCTCTCATTTGGAGCGATTTGCTGTGCTGAGGAAATGCTGATAGAGGCTTCCCAAACCAGGGCATCAAAGGTGGCGCTACTACTGTAAGTACAGACATGCCATAAGTAAACCAAGAAATTGAAAATACAGGGAAAAGGTTAAGCTGTCAAGCTCTATCCAAGCAGTTTTTCCCAGAGGTATCCTTGCCCCTCCTGACAGCACAGTGCAAACCAAGGAGAAAGATATAAACCCAGACTCTGGAGTCTATTTTTTTTCTAAAATTGTTTCACCCAGCTGAAAATCATTTGGTTTTCTGTGAATGGCAGAAATATTCTGCATTTCTGGATTCATTTCATACCTTTCCCCCACCATCTTGTCTCACTTTATTTGGCGACTTATAAAATGAAGCTGTGAGAAAAGAAGAGAAGCCATTTCATGGTGATTTAGCAGCAAAATTTCTGTCTCTGGACATTAGAAAAAGTGTTTGCTTTCTCTGAGCAGCATCATTTTTGGAGAGAAAATTTTGAAAATAGGAATTGTACAGTAAAGTTCTTTTGCAAGCAGAGATGATGGAAAATACTTCATTAGAGTTCCTACTGCAGATGCATCAGTATTGGAACTCTGGAAATCACAGTTGTTCTTGCTGTCACTTTTCTCACTCTATCTGTTTGTTTGGTGCAATCTGTTTAACAGGTGACTCTTCCTGATGTCACATGTCAGGAACTATGGAAATAAATAACACTTCCCCTGTTTGTTTCTGAAATCCTTACATTATAACCGACTTAGGGCAAGAAAGTTCTTTTTTCCTCATTGAAACTGTTCCACACTTGTGTTCTGAGAACCACCTATTTTCCTCTGTCCATGTACTTAAAGGTATTGCTTTAGAATTCCTTTCAGACTGCAAAGCCTACTGGAAGGAGAGCTGGTTTCCCTTTCTGATAACATAAGGATTGTTCACCCTGCTTTCACTATGGTGATGGCAATCCCTGATGACTTTCAGACCTAGAGAGAATTAGCAGAAAATATTCTTTTCTTTGTGAAATGAAGGTTTGGATCTGGATAATAGACACTGAAAGGAGCAAACCATCAGTGCTGTGATCCTTAATTGGTCTGAACTGATTTTCTCTGGCAGCCAGGGACTGAGGCACTTGGAGCTGGGAAAGCCCCACAATCTCATCCCATTGTGGGTGGTGAGGGGTTTTGTGTCCTGTGTGGGACTGCAGCAGACTTCTCTCAGACTTATTTGGGTTCTAACATCTCTAGACAACAACATATGGAACTGAGGCATAGAAAATTGTGTAAGAAATTTTTGCATGTGTTTAGGATATCTGTTTCTGCATCCTTGTGCTTATTTATTTTTTTGTGATCTTTTTTTACGTCTGCATTACAGGCAGTGAGACAAAAATTGAAACAGTCATCTAAATGTTTCTTTGCTGATCTCACTTTCAGTTATTGACTGATTGTGAAACCTTGCTCTATAGCCTACATTATAGATGTCTATTCTTTGTCTAATATATAGACCAGTCTGCTTTTTTTGGTGTGAAGGAAGGATCAGAATGGAAAGAAATCTCTTTTCCATTATTAAAAAAAAAATAGTTTGACAATCATACTGGTGAAATTTCTTTTTCCTCTTCTTTTTCCTTTTCTGTTTTCTTCCATGTTTGGTTTTGCTGGTTTTCTTGGAAGAGAAGAGCAGTCAACTGAAAGTGATGAGTTTTATTATCTAATAAATGACTATTTGGAAAGGCAAAACCATACCTTATGGGTTTAATGTGTTTCTGAAAGGGGGAGTTCAGATTGAACTCCTCCTCCTGTCCTGCCACATCTCATGGGAAGGTTTGTGCATTGCTTGGGTTTGTCCATGAGAGAGAGTTGTGGTGCAGCAGGGAGGCAGGAGAGCTTCTGCAGAAATCAGGTGACAGTGGAGTGGTCTGCTCACAGGTGCTGAGCCAAGGAAGTTCACCAGGCCTTGCTGAGCTCCTGGGTTTAGTAAATACTGATGTGGGCGACTATAAACATTAATGACACAGCTGTAGGTGGCTGGCAAACACATAGGCATATATTTAAATGCACCATTGTCTCCGTAGGTATGTTAGACACACATTTAATCACGGTTTCTGACTAAAAGACAGTTTTCCTTAAGTTGAATCATAATTTGAATGATTATTCTAGCCATTGATTCATAGGGAATAGCTGCAGTCGGCAAAGATTAATTGGTTTGTGACTTTTTTTTTGGAGGAAAATAGAAGTTGATGCAGATCCCTCTTATTTTTAGTTATCATCTTCCAGTTAAACAGTTACATTCAAACACGTTCCGCGTTTTTGAGGCAGACGACCACCTGATCCGAGGCAGATCAGCGTAGGAAGCAGAGTAATTGTATTTTCTCAGGGAATTCTGCAGGTTTCAAACGAATCCCGTTTCTTCCGAAAGCCAAACGCTCCCTCCCGAGCCGCGGGGCGCTGCCCGGCACGCCCGGCAGGTGGCGCTGCAAGGCCGCAGTTGGGAGCGCTCCTATCCCGGTCCCGATCCCGATCCCAATCCCAATCCCAATCCCGATCCCGATCCCAGTCCCGATCCTGATCCCAATCCCGATCCTTCGTTCAAGCTCCCGCGGGCTGAAAGCCCGGAGCCGCAGGAGACAGCGGGCGCAGCGCTGCTCCCCGGGCTATGCCATCACGGGCTGCTTTCTGCTCCGTGCCTCGCCTCTCTGGGCCCCGCGGCCCCGCTCCGCCCGCAGCGCCGGCGGCTGTGCCGGGGACGGAGTGGCCGGGCCCGGGACGGAGTGGCCGTGCCGGGGACGGAGTGGCTGTGCCGGGGACGGAGTGGCCGTGCCCGGGACGGAGTGGCCGTGCCGGGGACGGAGTGGCCGGGCCCGGGACGGAGTGGCTGGGCTCAGGATGGAGTGGCTGTGGGCCTTGCGCCGGCCCTCCCAGCCCCTCTTCCCGATCAAGTGCTCACTGTGGTCCTGGAGGATATTCCATGGAAAACTAGAGTGAGATATATCCCTAGGTACGCAGTCTTTAAACTTAACGTTGTATAAACTTCCGCTGTGGGGAAGATAGCCACCTTGAACCTGGCTCTTCCAGGTAACCCAGATATTGGGTTAAATCACTCTGGAATGCCTTAGTCCTCTCCAGAAGGAGCTGGAACGACTTGGAGTGGACAAATGAACAGCTCTAATTGACAATGTCACACAGCTGAAGCCAAGCTTGGGGACCAGGTTGTAAGGTGTGTGGAAAGAGACTCCTCTGGTAGCCACACAGTTTCCTGCAGGACCCTGATCCATGGCCAGCATTCCTAAATCCTGCCAGGGTGCAAACAGCAGTTAACAGACCTGAGGGTCTCAGCACACTGATATGAGTTCCTGCATTTTAATGTTTTTACGTTACAAACCAATTTACAGAGTTTTTAGTTTCTCACCTGACTTGTAGTCTGATCCAAGTAATTTACCATGGGATTTTGAGTTATTCAAACTTTTAATACAGATTCCTAAATGAAGTCCATTACCTGACACTTATCAAGTCTCTTGGATATCCTGATATTGAATAACAAAGTTGTAAAGTGCTCTTTTTAAAAAATTATTATTGTTACTAACTTACAGGGTATTATTTTAATGAACAATTATCATTATTTTGTGATGCTTGTGCATTCTATACATTTGCTTCATGTGCTAAAAGCTAAAATAAATATTCAATTAGGAATGACAACACTTAAGCAATGTTTTCTATTTCTGGCCTTTATGCCTTTTCTGCTGCAGTAACTTTTGAATCTGACAACAAAGACACCAACTTGATTCATACTCATGTAGAAGTTACTGTAAATTATTGTAGAAACCTGAATTGAAGGCTAATCATTTGAGGAAATCTGTCTTGGTTTAAAAAAATCCTAAAATCCCCCCTAACCCACAGCTTGTATTTTTGGGGGGGTAGGTTGTGTTGGTGGGTTTTTTCTCTGTGTTTTTTTTTTGGGATGCAATATGGGACTTTCTAAACAATACTGCTTTAGAAGCTTCTCTACAGCCAATATTGTAACAGGAGTAAAAGCAAATTTGTATTTAAAGATACATGTACAGTAGTTATTGCCATCTAGTGTTCCCATACCTTTATGGCATCAAACACAGGCACATTATGGGAACTGTCTTGCAGCTTCCATCCACTCTTCATTTTGCTTAAGCAGTGCTGATAGGATGCTTATATTTATTTGAAATAGAAAAAATCATTTAAACCGAACATTATTACATTTTTTTCAGTGAGTGAGAGACTCATGATGATCAGTAATTTCAGACAAAAAGATGTAAGCCATTCATACGAGCATATTCTAATTCAAGATAATGTGGGCAAGGATGACAGATGAACAAGTTATATGTTTGAGAACTTTATCTGAAAAGATATTATGGAAAATATATGTAAGAAGTACTGATGCTTATCAAAGTAAATATTCCATGAGTGAATTAGTGAATTCTCTTAAGAGTTCCCAGGAGGACTCTGCCATTAAATCAACTTTAAGAAGTCCAGTGGGACTAAGTGGTGAATTTTTTGGTGTATAGGAAAGAACTGTAAATGAGTTAATGAAGGACTTTTTCAGTCCCCAGTTTCAGGAAGTATGCTTATGCATAAGCATATGTGTTTTAATTATGGTGTTATTGTAAGATGCTATTTATATCTCAGTAGCACTTAGCAGTCCCAGTGAAGATTTGAGCTCTGGAGTGTGGGGTGTGAGGTGGGAGTCAGGAGGCTGAGGGTGTTGCTAATGAATCTCAGTTCTTGTTTGAGCTGTCACCAGTTGCTTCTAGAGCAGGAGGGGGAAGAATGGGAACATAGTTTGCTGTTACTGATGTAGACTGGGGTAGAAAGCAATGCAGTGTTTTGTTTTTTTTTTTCCCTATGACAAAAGACACTTGAGTTCAGGAACCCAAACTAATCTCCTGGATCCAAGTCTCAAACCAAATGCAAAAGTCATTGCAGACCCTTTTTATTTTTAATTACTGTGTCAGACCCAAACTATCATGCAAATCTCAGTACTGCCTGAAAGATGTTTTAGTGAGTTACATGTTCACTGACAAATTGATTTTGGGGAATCCTGTGTAGCATTATGTCTTAAATTATTCACAGTTCTTGAAGTCTCTATCTTAAAGCCTGCCCTCTGGTATAGTCTCCTTATGGCTCAATTCACAGCTCTACCTGAACAGCTGTTAATGAGACCCGTGGTGGTACTAGATGTATATATAGCAACATTTATGCTAAAAATGGCCATAGGGGAGAGAACTTCTGTGGCTACATTAAAGATCTTATGTACCTCCTCTTTTTCTTATAAATCTGTTTATCTTTTCTGTCTAGGTTTTTGTTGTATTTTATTATAGAACTATTTTTTTCAGAAGAGCTTGGTTGGTATGTAGATAATAAAACAAGAACTTATTTTGTTGGAACTCCTGAGGTTTTTTTTAAGGAATATTATTTTCTACCACATGGAGTCTTTCTGTAATGGCCCTTTCTTATACTTTTGTACCTTCTCTTTTCCTTTGTTTTCCTCATCTTTAATTTTAATTTTTTTCCTCTGCAAGAATAATTTTCTCCTTATAGACTGGTATCTTTCCGAGTAGGAGTACCCCTGAGAGTTAGCTCTGCTTTTGTGAGATTTTTTGTCATAGTTTGTTGATTTTTGGACTGTCAGTTCCTATAGATAAGAAAGGCTTTTAGTACAGTTTGAAGAAGCAGCTCTTCCTCTCTGAAGCTCAGTGCAGTCAGTGTCCAACTGCTTGTTTAAATTGTGTCTGTGTGTCTGTCTACAGCTCTCATTGATAAATTTTTGTCACAGATCCAGTGGAGTGCCAGACAGAAAATGAGACCTGCACAGCCTATCTGTGAATGTTCTTTGCCTTGTGAAGGAAGACTGGGGGGCAGCTGGGGCCTGCAAATGGGCTGTGCTTGTACAGTGTAGATGCCAGCAGCTGGAGGCACAGTTTTCCTGAAGCACTCAAAGGACATGGGAAGGTGGCAGATACATCAGCTTCAGCCCCAGCTTCCCTGGCCTGATCAGCTTAGGGTCAATGTTATCACCCACCCTTCACCACCATGGCCATCGGTTGTTTTCAGCTTTGCTCATTCTATCCCACAAGTCTTGTGCCAGCCCTCTCCAACTAGAGCTGGTCTGTGGGGATGTCAGTGTGAGAAAATGTCATGCATTTGTAGTTTCTGAAGCATTATGACCTGCCAAAGGAGGCTACTTATGTGGCCCTAACATTAGGGCCTGGACTGAAAGTCATCCGAGGAAAATCTAAAATCCTTGTGCTGTGCTAGAGATCAAGTTTTTACTTTTCTGAGGCTGATAATTATCCCTCAGGAGCACTAAGAGGTGTTCACCCAGAGCAGGATTACATGCACTGTTCAGGATGGAGAAAGGCTCTTGTCTTATTTTGAAGCATCACAGCTACTTCTTTGGGTTCTTTTTTCTGCAAGCCTGATTGTAGACATGTAGTAAAAATAGGTCCTCTTTTTGCCACACCTAATGGAATAAGCACATTTCTTGTGCTTTGTGGTATAGGTTGTGGTGAAATTATAGCCTTAAAAATGACAAGCTCTTGACACAACTCCATTAATGGAAGGCTTGACTCTATACTCTCCCTGCACAGAGAAACACCGGTTGCTCCCTCACAAATAATGAATATGGATATCCAGTGCCACTTTTGAGGTAGGCCATAAGCTGAACTGAGATAGAAACAAAGTGCCTGGTTCCATCTCTTCCAAATTCCTACTCAAGCACATCCTGCTCAGGCATCTACTCAAGTACTTCAGCTTCCCCTGTGCATCTCTCCCTGATATCCTAATTTCTGAAGTTCCATAGCTGTGATAATACGTTGAAGCATTTCTAAGAGTATGGTTGCTTCTGGGCTATTTCAACATTCTGAGCTTTTTGCAGAGATAAACTTGGAAAAGTTGCAAGTGATTTGGGATGAACAGATCCTTTAGAGGAGATGAGGAAAGTGCATGCTGATGGTATGTTGTCAATAACAAATGCAGCTACAAAAAAATTAACTCATCCTGTTCTTTGTCAATTTATAGCAATTTCTATTGCTGAAAACTTCAGCTTTGTTCATACTGCAACCAATGGGGAAAAAACTCCAAACACCAAAACCAAAAGCAAAACCACAGTGAAAAATACACCAGTATTGTAAAGGGCTGTATTTTTGTTAAAAATAAGAAGCATTAGTTTTTGTTTGAAGATTTCTTTTCACTCCCAAGAGTTTATTCTGCAGTGCTCTGCAGTTTCTCAGGCTGTTGATTTCAGAAGGACACTTATGGTGCCCCAAAGTTAATAGAACAGTTAACAGAATAAATTAATTTGGAGGCAAATCTATACTTGTCTACTAAGCAATGTATACCAATTTACATGGCATGAAACACTCTGGCTTGAGCTACCTCCTTATTTTTTTGTAATATCATGTGTGCAGGCATACAAATATTTCTTTAAGAAATAGGCTTTTTAAAAATATATAACTCTAGATATTTAACCCATCATTCCTAGACAGTTACAACTTCTCAAGTGAAAAATAAACTGCCCATTTTGTGTACACTTGCCTGCACACATTTTGTTAAGATGGGAATAAATTCCTTCATGTATACACCAGTGTCTTCTGTTTTCCTGCAGCAAGTACTTTCTTTGATTGATGTACTTGGAAGCAATCCTTATCCTCATTCATTTTAATTGAGAGTAATGAATTTAGAGCTTTTATATGAACAGATTGGCTTCATTCCATTTCTAACTTTCCTCACCTTTGCTAGGAACACAGCCTGCTCAGGGCTGCATTGGAAGAGGTTCAGAACTTAGTGCAGCATTCCTGGAGAGGACAGTATCCCGTGAGGAGTAGCCATCTGTTTATAGACAGGCTGATATTTCCTAACAGCTATGATTTTTGTAGGCAGGTTCTTCCTCCCCACCACTACCACTGAGGAATTGCTAATCAGGAAATAAGCTTCTTCCCTTCTCTGATTTGCACAAAGTAGAGCACAGTGTCCACAACAGTGGTTCGAGTTGCTTTGCATTCAGTGTGCTAATGGTATTTGGGGAAAACTTTAGAATAGAAGAAAGACTTGTCTTTCTGGTGGTTATGTCCTTTAAAGTGGATGGTCTTGGCATGAAAGAGAACTGCTAGACTGTGGTCACTTAGAAATGTGGAAACACTGAAATTGTCCAAGGTTAGAAATACTTCAATTTCACATTTCCTTAGGTTCACTCAAATTTCTTATTTGCAAGACCCTTAGAAATAAGGGATGTAATTTTCCTGCTCTGTTTCAATTTTGAAGGTTACTCTAAAGTGAACACCAAACCCCCAGGTGTTTATCTTTCTTATTTATATGGAAACTTTTCACTTCGGTGGACACCTGCTATGGGAGAAATCCCACTGCCATTTTATATTCTCAAGCCATGTGTTTGCCCGCTGATGATGTAATGGGCTTTGTACCTATGGAGAATGTGAGCCAGCATAGGGATAAACTGGCAAGCACTGGCAGTGCTGTGCTTGAAAGGAGCTGCCAAGCTGTCCCTGACTTAGTGATCATCAACAAGAGAATCGCTCCTTTTTGGCACACTTTACCAAGTGTGAAGTAATCAGTAAAGTTATTTGTATCAGTCACAGCAATTGGTGTGGCTGTGCCGATTTATCCCAAATGAAGGGCACTTTGTTTCTGCAATGTGCAAAAACAAGGTGCTGAGTAGTAGTCCCCTCTGCTTTAAAAATTGTTTTTGTCCGAACTCATTGTCTGAAAAGGGTGGCAGGGGGACAGTGTTGGTTGCAGTGCCTGTCTGCTGCAGTGCCATGGACTTGCAGAAGACATACTGTGGTATGGAGGGTGCCTTCAGGGCAAATGCCTCTGCTTGTTCCTGTTCCAGCAAGGGTCTTGGTTGGTTTTGGAAGGCTTTTGTGTTTGTCCTTAAGAAAAATGTACTGTCTGTGCCTAATCACAGGTATTTGGGAATGGTTTCCTGCATGCCCCTACACTGCACCTCTTGCAGAGATCTGGGCTACGTGCCAGTCATCCCTCCAGCATGGTGAGACAAACTGGGATCCAGACTTCCCTCCTGGAGCTGGATTAGCTCTGCCATGCTATCAGTACTAATGAATTGTTTTGTCAGTAAAGGTATCAGGAATGACTCAGAGAATATAGAAGAAGCAGCTCTTTTGAGTAGAAAGATATTTTTACAGTGTTGGTTTTCTGTTCATAACAGCGCATAAATGCTGGGTGAAGTCCAGCAACTGTGATATGGCTGAATTGTTTATTCAGTCCCAGAAATACCACTGTCAAAGCATTTATAATTATCCTTTAAAGACCTGGACAATACTTTGAGTCTTCATCAATACTCCTACTGTTATTATCATTATTAATTCACATGTGGTTTCCTCATACACAGGACCACTCACACAGAAAGGTGGTTGGCATAACTTCTTTAAATTCCTAGATTGCATAAAAGGCAGAAGAGAGTTAGCTTCCATCCTGCAGTATTTTCTGCACTCTGCTGGTTTTCATACTTAAATTCAGAGTCGACTGTAGGGATGATTGTCTCCTTTGCCTCTGTGGGGGAAGGGAGATGTTTTGTCGCTGGGCACAATACCTCCCACACTTACTCTTGGGTTCCTGCCGCTTAAGCACACACCCCATGTTCCTGGCTCTGCCTTAAGGTGCAATCCATCTCCAAATTAGTAGGAAAAAAACCCCCTGAAGTCGAGCAAAGTACAATCAAGCCTCTTGGAAATTAGTTAAACACTTAGAAGGGTGTATTTAAAAGCAAACTTTCTGCAATCAACAAAGTACAGCTTTCATCATGTGTTCCTGGTCAGAGGCTTGCTTTCCTCTTGACGGCCATTTAGCTTTTTTCTGGGCAAGCTATTTCACATGAATTTCCCTCCTGTTAGTCTGTGCTTCAGCTGTGCTTTGATTTTGTTTACCCTGTCAAAGCTTACTGGCTTTTGTATGTAGCTGCCATTCAGCTATTTCAGGTTTTGCAAATGCATATATGCAATGTTACATGCAATGTACAAATACATTCTTCAAAGAAGATGTCAAAACAAGTTTCAGCTCGTTTTCAGCAGTATCTAATTATAGATACATAATTAATGAGTCTGACATTTATCTTTCTTAACACAAAAGACCATACTTACAAATAAAAGCCTTTCCTACAGTACATGTAATAGCTCAAGCATTAGTTGAAGAGAAATGAGAATTTAGAGCATGGTATATTCTGAGGAAAGAGAAGTATTTCTTAGTAAATAAAATATAGGTTGTTACTGTGGTTGCTTACAACTGTTACACCTTGATACTATAGAAGGAATTTCTGATATCCAGTTACTAAAAAAAAAAAAAAGGTAAATCTCCTGTAGAAAGGATAAAATTGCATTAATGTAAAGGCATCTTTCTCAGAAAGCACCCAGGTACTGTGTTTGCAGCTGTTTTAGTTGAAAGAAGTGGTATTTTCATTCTTGTTTACTCAGTGCATTTGACATCAGGTATAGACAGTGTCCATCTTTTTTGTTGGTACTGAAGAGTGTCCATTTATACATTCCTTTATAACATTTCACATACTCAAAGCACCATATTAATCTAGTTATTAAGATGGCTAATGGTACGGGGCAAACTCCTTCAAATATCTTTATTGACCATTTGCATGAAAGAATGACCATATTGTGTGCTATTTCCCATGTGTCTTAGAGAGTAAAGCAGTTTCATTTGGGATAGTGGGATTCTCCAGAGTCTTTCAAGTGTATTTCTGGATATGATTTTGACTTTATTCCGTGGGAAATTAATCACAGTCAGCCTTTTGTCTTATAGCAGTACCTGGTCTCTGATGAGACAAATAGAGATATTTTGTGATTTACAAAAAGGATGAATCAGTATGTCTGTGGAGCCTTATGTTTCCTATATATGTTTCTTTTCTTAAATACAAGCTGGTATATGTAAAGTTCCAGTAACACAACATCTGTATTTTTTTTTTAATTCTGTGAAGAAGAAAGGGAATATTGAATTGAGTAATATTTCAGTGGCTTTAGCTTTGAAACTGATACTTCAGTGAAGTGGATGGAGCTGGGGAGAGAAGTGAGTTCATGTTTTTCTCAGCTATTTTCTAGGCAAGGACACTTTGCCTAATTGAAATGGTCTCAGCTTATGAGGCAATGGATAAATCTTAATGCTTTTGCTAAAAGAAATCTAAATGTTTGTCCTTATTCCTTAGTACTACTTGAGTGAGTCACAGGAGAAGCTGCTGGTGAACATGATTTGTCCTTTTGCAGTAACAGTGTGAAAGTTCAAGGTTCTATATTCCATACTTGATACATTTAAATTAGTTTTTAAAATTACTTTTCACATCCAAACATAGTAAAAAATAAGTGTATTGTCTTTCTGCATGTTGGAATGGTAATATATGTTTTGGTTAGATTTAGAAACTTTGATTATATAAATTTGTGACTCATATTTGCAAGTTATCTGTAGTTTGTAGTAATGGGTATTTAAATCCAGCTATTTATAAAATATAATTCTAGAGGATTTTCTTCTGAGAAAGTGGAAGGAAGAATGACTCAGCATCCAGAAGAAAATACCTGTTCTTCACATGCACAGCATGTATGATGACAGTGTTTACATGAGATACCATTTGCTGAAGGGATACAGAAGCTTATTCAACCAGCATTTTGTCCTCCCTGTGTGTGTTTATGTGTTCCAGGTATTTGGGCCTGAAGCTGTTTAAAGAACATGCAAATTGGACAGATATATTGAAATGGTAGAAGTCCCAAGCATGCCTGAGGGCCCATTAGGGAACCTTTTGGGAGCATGTCCTTGCCCTGAAGAGCTGGCCATCTGAGCAGTTATAATAGGCAACAGGAACAAAAAAAAAAAGAAGAAAAATGTAAAATTGAAACAACTTTCTTGATTCTAAGCATGGGTTGGCACAGTAACTCATCTTCCCTGGACTGTTGTTTAAGAAGGGTCTAGACTCTCTCTCTTCACCTTGGCTTCCCATCTGTAGCTCAGGTTTTAGTGTCCTGTTTCTTCAGCTGCTCCTGCAAACTAAGCCCAAAAAATGTTGTGGCACAAAGGAATGTACATATGGCAGTCTGGAAGGGGCTCTGGAAAAGGAAACCAAACAGAAATCTTCAGTTTGGACTTGAACCTCTCTGCCTGACTGTGATCATCAGGAAAATACCAGGCACAAATTCTGTTCCCCTCATCATCACCTCTGCATGTTGCTCCAGGTTTGGTTTCAAGGTTTTTGGTGTTTCCCTTTCTTTTTGGTGTCATCTCTTCATACAACAATACATCTAGCTTTCATTTTAAGAGTTGCTCTAAAGAAAAGAAAATTATCCATTTACTTTTAGCTGTGGGAATTATGGTTTGGTTTTCTTTGGTTTGTTTGCAAGTGCAGATTTCCAGCTTTTTCTACAAGATGGCATTTAAGGTTTAACTTTGTCCTTATCTATTGTTCCTTTCAATTGTAGGTGGCTTCCTCTTTCTTTTTGATTTTGGATGAAGGCTTAGTTAAATGCCTATTTAAGAACTGATGAGCAATTTAAAGGATTTAGGGGAACATTCTGTGCTATTATATGCAAGTACATGCCATGCATGGCTCCCTGTGTTATTAACCTGGCAGTCATTTCGTGCATGACTCCCCATCTTATTAAGCTAGCAGTATGGAATATTTGATTTACTAAACTGCTATGAACTACCTAGTGTGCTAATACAGGAACATAACTTTAAAATTTCTCTGGAATATCTATCTTTGGAACAGATTCAGGAATACAACAATATTATTTTGACAGCTGTGCTCAGTTTCTAAGGTCTATTTTAGTAAGCTTCTCGGAACAGGTGGAGAAGTACCTGTGATTTGAATAAGCCATACAATGACTGAAAATGAAAGCCATCAGATTAATTAGGGCCTTTCAGAATTCTGCAAGCATTGCAAGCCCAGGTCTGTGGTGTACAGTTAAGTGTTCAGTGTGCAGAGCTTGTGGGAGTTACCTACAGGTGCATGTAGTTCTCAATCTAAAACTCTACTCCAACATTTTGGAAACTGCGTGTATCCAAACTCTTCCTACATCCTGGGCTTTTGTTTCCATAGCAACATTCAATGGCCATGGGATCTACTGGGGATGGTGGGGAATGTATATTTGTTGGCTTGGTTCGATGCCAAATGGAATAGGAATTATATATGCAGGATGTTGGATTCTTCCTTTAGTGTCCATTTCAGCTGGCAACTAATGTCATCCAGATAATTGCAAGCCACTCTGCCATCATTCAGCCAGCTGCATAAAGCAAAACAAAGAGAAATTTAGAATTAAAAGGAAGGAATAGCAATTTAAAAGGTTTTTAAATGTTGTTTTCTCTCTTTCTCAATCAGTAACACTTAAAAGCCTTTAATTTCCCCCACCCCTTATGCCCCTTCAGTGACATACACATACACTCACATTTGTATGACTTTGAGTGCGCCTGGCTTGATGATAATATGTGAGCGCTGAGCTGCCCAAGAAAATGCCACAAGCAAGAAATGAGGTCAGATAATGACAGCCAAAACCAGAGCAGAGGGAATCATTCAGCATCCTCTGGTAGTTTGATTGCGGCTAAGAGTGTGAATCAGCTCCACTTTTATACCTCCTTTATGTTGAAAGTTCTCTTAGTACTTTGTGTGTGTGCTTTGGATTTGGAGCAGGCATCTGAATCACAAATGCAGCATAATGCCATACATACAGTATGGGTCATCAGAGGCTTATTTACCTAGAAGGATGGTGATTTCAGAGGGCTGTGGAAGCCTCCCTTGAAATGTGCCTGTGCTCTGTGGTACTTTTAGCATTGGCACAAGCTGTGAATATGCATTTGGGGGAGCTGTGTGGAAAGTGAGCCTGTTACATGTGGAGGAAGGAGGGTATGGAAGCCCTGCTAGGACTGGCTGGGGAAGCATGAGCACACAGCTGCCTCGGGCAGGGAGAGCTGCACAGTGTGCATGTGTGTCAGGGGATGTGCTGATGACTTGGCTTAGCAGAACATAAACAAAATATAGGCTAGGTACTGGGTCCTATTCAGCACATTCAGTACCCTGCTCAGCAGAGACCATGAGAGCCTGGGAAAGCAGCTCTGGGTAGGCTGAGATGAGGAAAACTTGGCAAAACTCACTTGGTGTGGCCAAGAAACCAAGGGCAGATTGAGAAGTGGCTCAACTCCCTCCCATTTGAACTTTGGAGAAAAAAAAATCTCAAATTTTTGCAGGAAATTGGGTAAGTGTCCTGTGTGAAGCAGGTCTGTCAAAGGACAGTCAGTAATCCTAAATGTAGTAAATCTGTATGCATATTAGAATAAGATCATTATATCTTCTTAACTTTTTGTAAGATACATCTGCTTATCTCCTGTCCTTCATCACACTCATCAAGTTTTCTTCCTGCATTAATTTTTTTCCTGTTTTTATAGATGCCGGCCTGCCTTCAAACTCTCCCTTCCTCTTGAGAACAAAACCGATTTCTCATTTGCTTTAAAGGATCACTGTATTTTTTTTCCTTTTGTTTGCTATGGTGGCAGGTTATCTCTTCCTACAAGAACTCTTTATCAAAGCTGGACTCTGCTTACCTTCCTGATCTCTGCTGCTCTCTTGTCTTTTCATTTGGATGATTTGGTCTCTGGTTTGTAAATGCTTTACATTTCTCTCTTTGTGCAACAGTGAGTCCCACATTTTTTCCTGCTCTCGGCTGACCCTAGCCATGAGATGAAATAACTTCTGCAAGAGAAGTGGGCAGCCAGACTATGAGAGATTTTCAGTTAACCATTTGAGGTCAAGCTAAGCCTCTTAATTCACTGCATGAGAGGTTGTCAAAGTGTTTTGGAATCATTCCATTCAAAAGGAAGAAAATTAATGGTCCTGAGTGAAACAGGATTGCTACTTAGTCTTTGTCAGTCAGCTCTACACCCAGATATTGATTATTCAAGAAACCCCACACTGACTGTATAAACTAGAAAAAAAATAATCTAATTTACTTCTATACACAGGTAAGTCAAATTCTGCCAAGTGTTGGTAATTATAAAGGCAAATTTGCTCACAATAAACATACTCTGTTCATTTATCTGAGCAAATAAAATGATACAAAAATACTATTGCAGGTAGAATTCCTCCGTAAAGAATATAGTCGAGTGTCTCCATTGATAGTCTGAGGTTTTTTTTTTCTGTGGGTAACTGAGATGAAGAACAAAGTGCCCAAAGGTGAATAGTATCCCTGACTAGAGGCACTACTTACACTAGGAAAACAGGGACATAGTGTATGATAGAGTGATTGTGGGGGAGCAGAACAACGTAGAAGAATCAGTGAGAACGTAAGTGTGGAAACCCTTAATGGCAAGCATTATAAATGCTTCTAGCCTGGATCATATCCCCAACAACTGCAGTTTTACAGAGATGTTTTGTTATTATTATTATTTTCCTTGTTTCTGTGTTAATCACTTACCCACACTTACTGGCTACTGCGTTAACTAAGCAAGACAGAGCAGGTTCAGTCAGAAAACTTCTAATGGTGAGGCTGCTAATTCATCAGAGTAGTCCATGCAAATAGTTCAATTTGACAAATTTCTTTCTGGAAACATGTAAAGTTTCAGCCTGGTTTCCTGCTGGTTCACCCACGCAGCTGCTGGAAGCATGCCAGCTACAAAGTGAGATGCACAGGATGTGGAGGTTGTTTAGCTGTTCTGCCAGGTGGGCTGCCCTGGGTCTGGGGCTCCCGGATTTCCAGGCTGCTGCCTGTGAGCCAGGGCAGGTGGGCAGCCAAAGGTGTGAGACAGCCCACCAGGCAGCCTGGGATGGAGCTGCAGTCACCTCCTCTTTTGGAGAGTATTTCTGAATTGATGAGCAGAATAAATTCATTGCAGGAACAGCAAAATTCTCTTTGAATGCATTCTCCTTTCCTGCTTTAAAAGTGGATGAAACAAGGACAGGAAAACTTACTGAAGGACAGAGAAGGAAGCATTACTCCTTTCAATTAATCTTTCCTCTATGTATTACCAAAATTAAAGCTGGAGAAACATTTTTGAACAAAGCTGTGAAGCTCACTCTCCTACAGAATTGAAGGCCCAGAACCAAAGGCAAGTAAGATGAAGCTAAAGGGTTTTTCAGTAATGAGAAGATTGCATGGCTCCAGTTAAATGTGTCCTTTTCAATCAGGTCAGTTAATCCAGAGGAAGAATTGTGCTGAACATATTTTAATAGGTTTGAACCCTAATTTTGCCAACTCAAATCAAAGGGACTGGGATGGCAATCCATCCAGTCTGAAACACGGAAATGTCTTCCTGGGAAGCCTCCTGCTGGCTTGTGGATTAGCCTGTATGCAGTGGCCAGGCATCACCATCAGCAAGCAGCTGTCACAGCCTTTGGCTGAGCTGGGGCTGCTGCTGGCCATCCAGTGCACCACACAGCTTGCTGTTTTATACACTTGCTTGCATTTGCTAGGTTTTGGGGACTGAATTATTCATACAGTAGCAATTGTCAAATGAACTGGGCCAGAGAAACTAATTTTCTTGCAGGACTCAACCTGATGTGGCAGCGAGCTGTTATGTACACACCAGAATCAGCAGCTGCTGCCTTTTAGAGAGGCAGTGCTTCACTGATGTACCACTAGAAAGGAGGCTGCCAAGAGATGGCCCTGAATGTTTCAGAGGCAGCTGTTTGCCTGGAGAAGGTGCTGACATTGCTTTGCAGATACCAACCAAAGCTGCTAACAAAAACAGAGCTATGCCAAATGAATGAGGAGATGGGGAATGTCTTAATTCTGAGTTTTGTAGGAGATTTGACCTGTGCTTTCCCATTTTTCTCGTTTCTGCTCATATGGACCACCAGCACTGCACTGAGGTTTAGGTATGTAAGGATGGATTCCTCTTGTTGAGTCTGGATGTGTTGGGCACAACTGCAGTTTCCTCCTAACAGCAAAACACAGCTGTCTAGAGCTTGCCTTTAGTGGTTGCTTTGCAAGTAATCAGAGCTGCTGTGCCTATAGGAATGCAGGTCATGTTGCTGAGGAAGCCCTGCCCACTGTGCACAATACAATATTCATGTGTACCAACACTGTTCACATATCACTGGAGACATGAAAAGATTCAAAACCATAGTCCTTTAACTTCTCCAGAGCTGTTGCCTTTCCTCTCTTCCCCTCCCTACCACCATAGACTTTCTCAGAAGTTTCTAAAACTCTGTCCAAGTCAAAAGTTTACTCTGAAACCAGTACTCTGTACTTTCTATATTCAGACATAAGGACCCAGTCATGCTCGAGGCAAGCTCCTGTTCATCTCAGGAAAACTTAGGCCCTTGGCTGGGGAGGCTTTAAAGGCTAGAGAAAATCTTTAGGGCCTGTAGACTCTTGCTAGTCTGATCTGTCCAGTAGGAAGCCTAAGGAGAAACCTAGAGCAGAGCTGGAAGTTGGATATGGGATCAAACATAAGAGGAAGGGCATAATAAAGCTATGCTGCTAGAAACTGAAGGCAGGCATAATTGGTTTATACAGCAACATTCCAGTAATTAATCACTGGAATTCAAGGAGGTTAAGATATCCTCTATTGCTTGTAATCAGGGTGGAATATCTCCCTATACTTCAGCCACAGGAAAGGAGATTAAGTCAGAACTCATTGTGTTGCATCTTTAGTCTCTGCTGTGCTAGAAGCCCTGAATAAAGTATTTCTGACTGAACAAGGAATCTGTGAATAACTGCTCTTAATTTTTGCTTTTTTTTCTTCACTAGTGGTTATTTTTGAAAGCAAAATGGGAGTGAATCCTACAGCTGAGTTTGACATCACAGATGAGATTTTAGTCTGTTAAAATGTCTACAATTTCTTTTCTTTCTTTTTTTTTTTTCTGTAAATTTAGCTAATTGCAGTATTGTTAAAAATGAGATTTTTCTCCCAGAAAATGTTTTCTAGACTTCTGAGCCTGTGTTACACATAATGAAATAAGCAGGTACAAACCAGATAACAAAAGCACCCTGTACAACATTCCCTCTCTCTCATTCATGAAGCACTACTTGCAGGCAATGTAATCTAAAAAAACTGTAATAGTTTAGGTGGTGTTGCATTACATTCCTTATGATCAGAAGAAACTATAATCAACAATTCTGCTTTTTCTTCTATTGTAATAATAAATAGTAAAAACTAGCAATTCTATTGAAAATAGCTTTAAGTGGCACTACAGATCAGACCAGTGAAGAATTGTTTGCCTTAGAGATTATGAACTCATGAAGGATTTCTTGATTATCCCCTTTCTTGGTAATATCATATAATTAACTTAGCAACATTCTGAGTTTTAATAAAGATTTTTATTACTGTATTATACAAACAAGTTTCATTTTTCCAGGTCCGCATGTAGGAGAAGTGTTAGCAAAAATAAATATTCTAATCACTTTTGTCAAAACAAATTACTAACAATGTCTTTACTATTCTGCATGTGAGAGCTACTTGTAACATTCATTAATCTAACAGTTTATGATTTTGATTTCCAGATGGAATGATTAGCATTTCTAAGCTTTTTATAGTCAAACTGCAAAAATAAGCCTTTTTCAGGGGTCACTGGAGGCAAATAATTTAAGGCTAACACTTTGCCCAGTTAAACATGGTGGTTCCTAAGTAATTAATTTAACACATTTTTTCTGATGCCTTTTTTTTGAATTTGATTAAAAAAAATAATCATATGGTGAAGTCAAATGTTATTATCTCAAATAGCTACAAAGGTCACCTTTACAGTTTTAATATTTTCTTTTGTTTTCTTACATCCCTTTCTGATCAAGAATATTGCACCTCACCATACTGCAAAATTAGAATAAAAGAATCTGGGATTGGAAAAAAAATTATTTTTTCTTGATTTTGTGAGTGAATGGAGCACCAATATATTGTGACTGATCACAAATTAACAAAATGTTGATGAGTTTCAAGTGTAGAGAGCAGTGGGTGAAGCTAAATGTAAATATTTAAATTGTATTATTTAACAGGTTTAGTGGGTATCTCCCGGCATACTTGGTAGGAACTTATCTTAGCTTCACTCTGTTTAGCCTAATTCTTATCTATCTTTTCCTTCAAGTCATTTTCCAGAGGGAATGGTGACACCTCTGTGAAGTACCTTGCTCTGCAACACTCTAGTGGCTTCCCTTTCTCCTACAAATAGTTTCAAGTTCTTCCTTTGGTTGGAAGAGCTGGGATCTTTTAGCCACCTATATGCAAAACCATTTGGTTACTTTTTATAATTTCAGAGTTTGTAAATTCCCAGCCTTATTCTGCCTAAAGAACTGGATGGTGAAGCTGGCGACCACATGACTATTGCCATGTCAGTTGTCTGAGAAAAGAAATTCCTTCCTCACCCCAAATGATTCCCTTGAAGAGGGAGTTGGGCTTGAAATCCCCTTGAGATTCCAGCCAGTGTTTGTTTTGCCTTGAGAGATTTGTTTCTCTGGGATTTGCAGATGTTTGCTGTAGTTTAAACTGAATTTAAGTGCTTCAAACTAAGTGACATATTATTACATCAAATCTGACACAGACACTAAACTGCTGCATCCTGACTAGTGCTGCAAATGCTGTTGAACAAGACTGTTAAAATCCAAATACTCTGGTATTTTTATAGCCTGAACATCACTTTCTGATCTTGGCTGTGGCTGAAGACTGACAACAAACCAATCTAGTCAGAATGCTGAGTGATGTTGCTGGTGCAGGGGCAATGGAAACCTCTCCCCTTTTGGGAGACAGCAATAAATTTCTCAAATAATTTAGCAAAGTTGTAGTAAGTGGTCAATTTCTCAGCTGCAATGCTACAGCAATACACTTTTGAAAGGGGTGTAGAATTTTATTTTCCCTCTATAAAAGAGTTAGCTATTCAAAGTGGTAAAAAGTATGAAAATTATGCAGCCCTTTGGATGTCCTGTAGTTTCCAAAGGAAGGATGCTGACTTGGTGGCTCAAGACACAGACTGAGAAGGAGAAAGAGGCTGCTGCTGCAGGCTTAATACATAATTTTAAGTATCTGTGCCTTTCTTTTCCCCACATTTTTAGGTGCATTTAACTCCACTTCTATAGAAATCTCAGAATTTAGCAAGTTCATGTCAGAAAAGTGCTTATAGCCTTTGCTAGGTGATTGAAAACAGCTGACAGTACCTGAAAGCTTTTGAATGTAGACTGAGTAATCCTCCAAAGTGCATAATGCAGAGAAGAAATGCAGCAAGATAATGAATTGAAAAAGTTAAGATCGTGATTACTACCTGTTATGGATTAATAAATATTCACTGCTTATCAGTGGACTTGCAGGCAATTTTATCAGCATTAAATTTCTGCAGCAGAGAATCTGATCGCAGATCTTCACCATTTCTAAATTCTGCACAAACGGCATAGTCAAACAGTCTGCTAAAACAGTGAAATCAGTCTGGGAAGGAAGAAATTTTTTTTTCAGTCTTTACAAGGGCATGGCAGTAATCACTGTTTTGTTCACATGGGCAAAATTCTAGCATAACCTCATTGATTTAAGTGGATCTGTGCATGACAAACACAGAAAGCTCAGAAACCATCCCACTATGCTGTAGGCTGAAGGCTTCATTTGCAAAACTATCCCACAGGAACAGATAACCGATCAGCTCATATTTTGCTTTGCACAAATTTTATTACTTAATTTTTATGTGCTTTCTCTTCCTCTTTATTGACTTTAATTAAGTTTTCCTTAGGGTTTGTATGCCTGGCAAACTTGGACTACCTAAACAAGTAATCCTCTTTACTCATCGCATTATCCCAGCTCCACTTTTGGGCTGAAGTGTGTATTTTCTTAAATTCTGTTGGAACTATTGCTATTCAGAGTTACAATGATGTACCAAGAACTGGTGTTGTAAAAATGAGGCAGCAGCTTTGCATGACAAATTTGAAGAACTAAATTTGAGATTTTATAGCTGTGAAAGGAGTATCTTTGCAGGGGAAACTTTGTAAATGGCATAAGAGCCAGCACTGACACTCCTTCTGCTTTGCTTGAAAATTTTTAAGTTTTTAAAACATGGACGAGGTCACTCATATTTTAAATTGCATTAGATGTGTAGTTCTACATCCAATCAGTGGAACCACTAATGCAACTAGTGTTTTAAATTTAATTTATGTCATTTAATGCTTTATGATATAGGCATAATTTTGGAAATTTTTTGCTAAGTGATATTGATGGTGAAATTTTAGAAATCCTGGTAAGGCACTTAGTTGCTCTGTATTTTTAGTTTATTGGGGGAAATTGTAGCAACTTTTTTTTTTTTTTAATTCTTGCAAGTTTAGGGATTTTTATATTGTGAAACCCTAAAAAACCCAGGGAAAAGCCAAATGAAATTAATAGAAAAACTGTTAAAGTTATTAACTTTTCAGAGAGAACTCTAGTGGGGATAGAGCCTGTGAAGAACTATCTCTGAATTCTCACATTCTGTAAAATTAGCATTCTAAATTAAAAATGATGAAGAGCACACCCTTCTGGCACAACAGATGAGCTTTATAGACAAAACATTTGTTTATGTTTATCTTTGTTCACAATTATTCTGAAAAGTCCTAAGAAAGATAATGAATGTTTTCCTGAGGAAATATGTTTATAACTGAATTTTAAAATAACAGCAAATTTTATTCATTGTTAAGACCAAAGAGAAAATACTTCTTTTTAGTGCATGGATATATATCTGATTTGGGTGTCTGGTTCTAACACAAGCAAATTCATTAAGTTAGGAGACAGGGAAGTAGAAATATATCTTTAATAAATGTAGTTATTAATTTTTTGGAATTGAAATTAATGTGAGAATTAAATACAGAGGTTGATACCTCTGTATGTCCAGTTGCAGCTAATTGAGAATAAAGTTCTCAAAATTAGCTTTCTGTTGAAGAAGGAATAATTTTGTGATATAATGGCTGTTACTTTGAGTTCTTGTCTATTATTTGTGTAAGAAAAATAAGTTTACTTTTTAAGGTTTTATTTAAAAACCCTTACATTAATAACATTAGAGTTGTGGAGCTCAACTTTTAAGTTCTAGAAAATGTTTTAATCTTTCCAGTTTAAATTTCTCATATATTTTGTTGTGGTTTAAACATCTAAGTCCATTCTTCTAAAATTTTTGCTCTGGTATCAATAACTGCTGTAAATTCACAATGCATAAATGAACTACAGTTGTTCAGAAATCGTGAGGAGTAGTGCAGAAAGGGGTGATGGATGTGAGTATGAAAACTGACAATGACTTAACCATCTCTTCAAGTGAATGGACACTTTTGGGAGTTATTTCTGTACTAGAGGAAGACTCATAAGAATTATTCATAATGTTAGAACCAAAATATATGTTTAAATCTTTGCAAAATTAGAAATATAATGATGCAAGCCTAGAATGCAATGCTAGCAGTGGAGCCTGGATCTCTCTGAACAGGATGGCTTTGAAGCTGGCTTTGGCCAGAAGCTTCAATTCAGCTGGATGTCTCTTTGCTAGAGAATAAGTTAATTTTCACCATGGCTTTCTGCGTTGTCTGTTTCCCTTTTGGGGTTACTCACGACAATTATCAAGTAAATCAGGATTTTCATTCTACCCTGTTTTAGTCTTCCAACTGTTAGTTCCAAACAGAGAACTGCAGGAAGCTGCTGCCCTGGAGAATATTCTGGATACCTGTACATGGGCATGAAACCTTACAGAGGAGTGAAGGGCTATGAATTGGAGGTGTGATCATCTGAGAGATCCAGGCAAGTAAGTAACTAAGTTTCTATGCAATTTCAGTTTCTCTAGCTAGGTGTTTTGTTTTATTTGGAAGTTACAGACATAGGACCAACCATACTGTAATATTATTCAGAATCTGGGAGCTCTCAGATTAGAATGACTTTTTTAGAATAGAACTTTCTGAACTTGGGTGATAACAGCAAATGACTGGAAAACCTCAGTTCATGGGAACTGGACTCTTTCAGAGACACAGTGGAACATGGATGTTTTTACAAAGTTTTGTAGACAAAAATATTCCCCAGCATAATCCTTTCCCATATGGTGTCAAATAATTACCTTGTATTTGATGGAGCTTCTATTGATTTATTCTTCTCTTAGAAAATGGATCACTTGGTAAATGTTTCCGTGAGCTTGAATCTAGTTGGTCTGCTTTAATATATGCTGTTAAATATGGGTGTGGAAATGACACAATTTCAGATTAAAAGAAATTGAGTAACAAATTTACCTTCTTCCAAATCAGATAAATAGAAAATCCTATTGAAATGGCACCATTTTGGGATTGCCATGGTCAGATTTGTAGAAAGAAGCAAGATTAAAGCAGCAGCTTGTTTAATGCTGGCCTGTGTCATTTATGAGGCTTTCATGAGATCTGTCAGCTCATGTTAACCAGAAGTCATTGTTTCCACTGGAAACATTGACAACTAGAAGTGTTTGGTTGCAGTGGGCCTTGTTACTTATGTCTTGCTACCTTGTGATAATACTGTAATAGGTCATTACTGTTCTTGTTATAGAGAAAAGGATTTAGTTAGGTGATGCATAGTGGCTGTTTCAGTTCAAAATGTTTGCACCTTGAAGCTGCAATGCCCCATCACATCATTAGAGTACAGTTGTAGGAAGAGGGAGAGCATATTTACTGGAAACAATCAGAGTGGAATGGCATATGTGTGTCTGTGAGTCAGTCTTTAATATGTTAATGGCAATATGAAAAATGAGCAGCTGCTGCTCCATTGATGGTGTTGAGGGGAGCCCTGTCCAGCATGGACCCCACTATTTTTATGGAACGCATGAATTGTCTGTTCCTCCAGGATTCACAAAACCATGGAAGAGGCTGAGATGACAGCAGTGACTTGAGTTTTGTTGACTTCCACCTCGTTATTTAACAGTGCTTAAACACGTGCTTAATCTCTCTCTAGTTTTAAAATCATAGTTTAAAGAAATCTCTCATAAAAGTGTCTGAATGAAACTACACACCATAAAATCTCTTTAGAAAAGAGATTTTTAATGGAAACACTGCTGCAAGATTTATGGCACTGGTTCTGAAATTGCACTGTTATAATAAGGGTTAAGGCTCAATTGTTCACTCTCCAGCAGCAATAACTTTCTCATTGGAATCTGAAAATAAACCCCTATGAATAAAATGACACCAAAGACTTCAGTTGTTTTCTTGAGACAGCTAGCCTCTTTGTACAGAAGCTATTCTGAGGTCTGGTACTGTAGTTCTGCTGAAAAATTACACTGGCTTGCCAAATATCTTAATGACTTTTCTCTCAGCGGTTGGTAATGGTGAAATGTTATTCTAGTAACCATAATGTCTCTCATAAAACAATTGCATACAATATGTACTGTACTTCTATTTTAGTGAGCACTTCCATCGGGCTTGTACCGCCAGTAGCCATTTAACATTTCATAGCAAACTGCTCACCAGTCCTTCAAGTGCAATATTGCAGAAACAGTGAAGAAATGCGTGATTAAAAGCATTCACTGAGAGTGGACCATTTAGTCCTACCCTATCCTGCAAGATAAACCAGCCTTCACATTGGTAGGTGCTCATCATATAAATGACAGTTCTATGTGGTCATTTAATTTTACGATCTCAATTCTCGCATATATTGCTAACATAAATATAGCGTTCTCCTGCAGGGAGGTCTGCTGGGTATTGTAAAATCAGTAAGACCTCAATGGATTCAAATGGACATCTTTTATAATTATTGCTATAAAATTTCTTGACAATGCATTTTGTTGTCCAATGAGTAAAGAAAATGATTTTCTGAAAGAATAGGTTTTGACAAAGAGAGCCACGGAGCTTAGGGATTTGTTCCTGTGCTCAAGCATATTTAAATTACCTCCGTTACTCTTACCTTTTGGACAGAAGCCAATATCCTGAATAACTTTTTACAATGAAGCTCAAGTCAGTGCATGGCTATATTTCGTGTTGTTTTCTGGTGTGGAGAGACAATGTATATCTAGAGGGAAAAGATTAATTTGCTGTTTAATGCAATTAAATTCTATTTGCCAAGCAATTCTTTTTACAAGCTCTTGAAGAGATTGGGGAATCCCAGAGAAGATGGGGGCAGTAAATGTATTCCCAGAAGAGGTTTTAAGGGAAGAAACAGACGTGTCCATGCTGGATTTCAGGACAGTCATATTAGCTGTAAATCATCAGGAGGCACCCTGTTACATCTTTCTTGTAATTCTCTAAATTTCTTCTCTTTCACCTATGTCTGGAAAGGAATTTTTTTGTGTCATTTGAGCACATTTACGTAATCAAAAGATATTAAGTTTCCCTTGGAAGGCTGAATAGCAAAGTTTCTGTGCTTGAATTGCCTCTGGAACATGGGCTTTGCCTGCAGAGTGCCTGGGCTGGGCAGCAGCAGTGCCCTGGGGACACCAGTGGGCTGTGGAGAACACGGTCTGTGTGCTGCCAGCCAGGGGCTGGAGTTAGGAGGCTCAGTACTGGTGTCTCCTTGGACATGGAAACACTCAGGAATTATTACCTGCTTAGTGCCTCAATGCACTAGATATTGATCCAGTTTCACAGCAAACATCTGTAGAAGTTGTTTTGGACCACAAGTGAATTTGCAATAATCAAAATATAGTGGTATCAATACCTGTATAGGCAGACTTTATCACTATCCTGTCACTGAGTTTCTAATTTGTATGTATATTATGAAATATACATCATATGTTATGGAAGGAGAGGCCGTGTTCTCTTGGGTTGGTGTTAGTTCATGGATTTGATTGAAATTAGTGTGATTGATGTTAGCTTATGATTTAGTTCCTCTTGTCCATCTTGGAATGAGCTGGTCTACATTATATGAAGGATCTCTGCCACTTGTTTTTATACAAGAAATGCATCTCTCACATATCAACAGCACTTTTTTAAAGGTATGTGTGCATTCTTACAATATTTGATTGCCCAGTGTCAGCAATGGTGGCATTCTGATCTTTAAGCAGCCTTGGAGGTGCTGCAGTATCACATGGAGAGTAACAGAAATTTAACACAAAATGTGTGTTGGAACAGGAAGTGCAAGAGCAATATGCATTTACCCCAAAAGTCAATTGGCTGGATACTACAATTATAGTAATGAAGTTGTAGGTTCACAGCTGATAAACAACTGCACAGTAACCTTTGATAAGTTTAGGTAGCAAATAAGTTAATTTGTTGCCACTAATGTATTCATTGGGAAAAGGTGAAGGCAAAGGCAAGATAAACAGTATATATATTAATGTAGATGGAGGTTTTAAGTGTTGGCAGCTCATGTTTTTGATATTTTTTTCCTGTGCAGTTCTAAAGCCATTATATTAATTGTTTTTCGTACCAGGAATGAGAGCCAAGTGTCTTCAAATACATTTACCTTTGAAGTAATTAAAATAAAGTGTCTACTGACCATGGCAAATAAGCAAACATGCTCTGCATGAAAATAAGCAATGATAAGGAAAAAAATGTTATGCAAGAAAACAGTAAGGGAAAAGAAGAGATTGTAGCTGTAGTTTCTTTACTGAAACCTTAGCAAACCAAATTGATTATTCTGAGCCATCTCACACATAAATATGTGTTAGCTGCTACAGCTTAGAGATATCTGTTAAGAAGATGATCAGACTTTTGTGTGAAGAGTTGAAGCCAGCTTTGTGCACCAATGTTCCAAGAAGAAATAATTTACAGGAATTCCAAGCACTTTGGGAAGGTTCTCATTACATGAAAAGGTTTTCATGCTTCTTACAAGAATTACATTTTATGCATATGAAGAAACAAGCTTGGGTGACTGGCCACATTCCTAAATAGGTACAAAATAGAAAGGATTAGAAAAGGAATGGGGAACTAAGACCTAGAACTAGGTGAGAAGATGTAAATAGTTAAACTAACTGAGATCTAAGTTGATTTTTGTACTTCACATGAGAAAATTTCTGCCATTTAAAAGGGTACACCCAGGTAAAAGCTTTCCAAATATTTAATGCTGAGACTAGAACACATAGGTTCACTCTTAAAACGACATAAATTGATTTTATTGTAAGGCAACAGCCCAGCCTGTGCTGCTTGGGTGAGTTATTTGCAATACACAACAGCCAGGAAGGGAGTTCTCAAGCCCAGTTTGCTCTGAACAGCTCAGCCATGCAGGCAGCAGCTTCCAGCAGTGAGCTGGTGCTTCACTCCTTCAGACTGTGTTCCCCCACCTCTGGTGCTGTGCCCAAGAGCAGTGTGTGTTCTCCTCCTCCCGCTGTGACATTCCCTGAGAAAGATGTTTGGCCGCTCTAAATATAGTTTGGTCAACCACTTGTGTTCAGTTGTAATATTCATGAATACTTGAACAGGTTTCCAAAATCCATCCTTCCTTTAGAAAATGTTGTGAACAAATTTGTGTGTGCTGACTGTTTCTAGAAGTCACTAATATATTAAGCAACTAATGGGATTTTTCAATTCACAGACAGAGTTTCTTCAGCATTTGTCTGCACCCAAAATTCACGTACATGTAAAACAAAGTTAATCAGCAGCCAAAATAGTAGATCAGTTTTCAGACCACATGGTACTTCTACTTAACGCCTTCTGCTTTTTTTTTCTTTTGTAAGATGTTTATGACACTGCCTGTATGAACAGGCTTAATTTAAATGATGTGATAACATGCAACAGATTTTCCCTGTGCAGAGGAAATGTGTGTAACAGTTTCCATAACAAGCCATTTACACTTTTCTGACAGTGCTGATGCTGCTTGGTACAAAAGTGGGGTTTGTTCCTTTGCTCTGAAGATAGAGGTCCAGGCTCCAGGGAAACAAAATACATTTTCCACGGATTTTTGAATTCATTTTAGTAATAATTTTATTTTTCATTTCAGTGAAAGTAATTCTGCAATTATTGCTTCTATGAATCTCAGCTGTAGCCACTTGATTTCAGGTGCTGATCCCAAACCTGAGTGCCTTGGTTGCCAGCCTTTTAGCGTTCTGAAGACTTTTTGATATTCACTGAAAATTCTCAAAATATTGCTGGTCTGCCTTCCCCGTGTCAAACTCCAGTTAATATATACTAAATTCTTCTGATTGCTGGCTTAATCCTGCTTTGGTGTTATTTCTCTGTACAGAATCTCCTTTAAGAGTACTGGCTGCTCTCAGATCTTTGACTTGTCAGCACTCAACACTTCTCCCTCCCTGCAATTTATTCCAGTTGCTGCAGTGCATATGTATGGCAGCTCCTGTGGTCAGCAGTGTGGAAAGAAAATCAGATGGGGCAGTCTGTGGGGTGGTGCAGCATCAGTCTGCAGTGCTGTGCTCTTCCTGAATCTCTTAAAGTGCAGGCAGGAACAGGGATTTTGGAAAGCCTAATGATTCTTTAGATTCAGAAAATGTGCATGGGGGACTATCACTGAAACTCTCTGAAGTCAGCAGACAGACTCCAGTGGATTTTGAAGGGCTCAGATTGGTCCCACAGGGCATTCTGGTGATTTTCTGCATGCACACTGCTTTTCAAATGACTTGCATTTTGGGTCTCTGGGGACATAAGACATTCCCAAAATACTGAAGCATCCCAGCAGAGGAAAATTAACCATTTCTATTTGCATTTCTGTGACTTTTTTTGGATTTTAATACTTTTTCTTAAAGAATTCTGACAATAATAAAGAGGCAGGATTCTTCTAAAATATCATTTTAAAAAGTATCAAGTGCATAAAGTAATCTGTAGTACAATGATAACATTTTTCACGTGAACTTCTACATGTGAGAAAAATTAACTTCTTGTGCATTGAGTTTATCTTGGAGTCTAAATTAAACCCACAGAAGCAAAAGCTAAAAGAAAAGAGGTCCAACCAGGTTCCACAGGACTTCTGGATACGTTTTCACTCACTTCAATTCTCATTTGTATAATGGATCTTAAGCCTGTCCAAGCCTGTCCAAATACTCAGGACTTAAGTCTCACACTTCCACAGTAAAACTTGGAGTAATTGCACTGAAGTCAATGGCCCATATCGTGCCACCAGTTCTTAAACAGAACTTCTACTGAATTTCAATAAAGACTTTTGCTTAAAAGTCAACAGCACAGCATGGTTCAGGGAAATTACAAGGCTGCAAGCAAAAATGTTAGTTTATTTTTCCTTTTCTTTTCAGACTACCTTGTGTTTGGTTCTATAAAATAAGATTATTGCCTTGCACTGATCTGAATCAGTATGGCATCAGAACTGGATCTTGGAGCTCTCAGTAACATGCCTAAGCTTCACTGACACTAAAATTAAATAACTTTTAATTAACACAGATTGAGAGCATGTGAGAGATATGTCCCTGTGTTTCTTTAAAAAAAAAAAAAAATCTTCCTTTTTGACGGAATGGAGCTAAGCCACATTGTTGCCCTGATATTCATTATTAATTTCAAGCTCATTTTCTCCTGTCCCAGCAGAAGAAGTTGTTACTTCACTGTGTAGAACTTGCCAAGTCATAATTGAACTCCATTCACCAGTGCTGCTACCTATGTGCACAGGCAGAAAACAGGAATGTTTTTCAGGAGGAAGTCAGTGTTTCAAAGGAGATGGTCAGTCCCTGAGCTGTGAGATAGCACTGGGATGAGAGCAGGCTTTGTCTAACATGCTGGGGAAATGATGTAGTTGCAAAGAAGCAAGTGAAACTAATGACTGGCTTATCTTGCAAGACTAAAGAAAACTCTGAAGAAAAAAAGTTCTGTTTCCTCTTTGCCTAATTTTCAAACCGTTTATGAAATGAGTGCCAGAAGCTTGCTAGACACCACAAGATCTGAGCCATCATTTTTGATGGGTGAGGGAGGCAGGACTGGATGGTGTGATCCAGTCATGTGCCCAGTCATGTGCTGCTGTTGTTTTGTGCACGTGAGTGTGAAATTTGAGCATTTCTCTCGTTTTTTTCTATCTCTCAGCTACATGCCCTACTTGTGACTGGCAGCACCCAGGACAGAAAACCAGCTGCTCTTACAGCTCAGGTTTCTCCACATCATGTGATATGGACCAAAATGTGATTTCCTTAGTGTGGGTGAGATAAAATGGAGAGAGCATAGCTCCTTTACCTTGCTAGGAAAATGGTCCAATGGCAACCACAGTGCTGGAAATGGGAGTTGTGTGCATGCAAGAAAGCTGAATGATGAGGTGGGGAGCAGTGTGTTTGATAAGGAGCAGGTGGTCAATAGTCAATTCGAGGTACATAAAAATAATATCAATTTGTAATGTGCAGAGAACACTGTTTTCTCATTCCTTTTAGGCTTTAAACCTAATCCTGGTTTTGCTAATTTAATAGACCATATTCTTAGGGGACCCTGTAAGCAGTTTCCTGTGCTCATACTATGAAGAAGAGATGTAATCTAGCTGCAAATGCTCACTGAGGAGTCCTAGTGTGGTAAGAGAACTCTCTGCTGACTATTGGCAAGCCAAATGTGGGTCTACACTTCTGGTACCTTCTTACAGCTCTGTAGAGACCACATAACAGTGATGTGAGAAGAAAGAAGGTCCCTGCCTATCACACTGCACTTATCATCTGTCATAACGGGGCCAACTGAGGATGGTATATTCCAGAAGCAATGAGCATGGGCATGTGAGAGTAAATTACATGGTAATTTCAGTGTCCCAGCTGCCCCAGTGCAGCTGCCAGAGATGTACTTTTGTGCTGTGGCAGAAGTGAGGTAGCCTGAAGCTGTGAGCTGCCTTAGATAAACCATGTGGGGAGCTGGTGTCCCAGCTTTTTCCCACAATGTATTTTAGGAGGCTCACACATTACCAGCTCCAAACTGTGCCAGGATTCCCACAGAACTGGAGATTTCCATCCCAGCTCTTCCCACCTTCTATAGCAAAGAGGATGGGGCCTAGGGAGTTTTTTGCTGCTTTTATACCTGTCCCAGAATACTGTTCGAAGATGAAGGAAGCAACAGTGTGAAAAATATTCCCATTCTCTTATTTTGGTGTTTGTTTGTTTCTCTCTTGCTCAGTAGGGAAGTTATTTGATAACACAACTGTCCTGAATCCACCCAATGGAACTGCTTAAAGGTGAGCTACTTTAAATACTTGCTATAGGAGGAATGCACATTATGCCATGACAAATATCTGTATCATCATCAAGTACTGTAAAGCTATTGGTAGCATAAGGCAAGATTTTAGCATATCTGTTTCAGTCAAATGTATTTTAGATTGTTGAGATACTTCATTTCTGAGAGAATTTTCTGTAGGTGTAAATGAACACTCCATTAACAAATCTGTTACACACATTCTCAAGGCTCTGGTAAGCACATTAAACAGAACAATGTACAGGAAAGTGGACTTCACAGAAAATAAGGTAAAGATACAAAATTGTCCAGGATAAATATGGGTAAGTGGGCTCTGTGTGTCCAGTAGGTTTTAAAGCTACTCAAAATCACATATTTTCAGATGCCACAAAGATACTTTTCCATAGCTGTCATATAAAGAGATTAATAGAATTTCTGTCTAAAAATATTTTAAAAACATATTGGTGAAAATATTTTTTGTTAGTATTATTGCTTCATTTTCCCTGAAGTCTGGAGTGCAAGTCTGAATTTACATTTGCAGAGATGGTTCACTGCCCATGCTTATAGCAGAGCAGGGACTATCTGTTAAATCAAGTCCAGAAGCTGAGCATTTCTGTCAGCCCTGAAAAGTAGTGTTTGTTAATTTAGGCACTGCCCCTTAGGAATGTGGCTGATAAAATGAAACTTCATTGGAGGCCACCAGCTTGGCTTGCAGGTGGAGAAGCACCTGCCTTTCAAAAGACATAATTTCAAAACACCCTGTGAAACTCCTTTACAATCAGCAGAAAATGGATGATGTGCTGTTCTCCACTGTCACATAGGTTGCCCTAATTCAGTGAAGCATCTCTGTTCCCATGTGGAGGCACTCTTACTCCTCCAAACTGTAATCTCATTTTGTCCTGAATATTATTTATGTTCCCTCTCCATAGGTTTGAGTCAGTAATAGGAACAGAGAGAGACAGAGCCATCTTGTGGAAGATCACTTTACTATCGTGCAGTTTGAGGTGCCAGGCACTTCAGAAGCTAATTCTGGAGACCTTATTTTTGCAATGAGAGACCTCAATTACAAGTGAGTGTCCTATAATATTTCTACAGATGTGTCAGTTTCTGCACAAAGCAAGTTAAGTGAGCAGGGAATGATATTATTCCAACATTTGCCTGCTGGCACTTGATATGTGTGAACAGCATGTCTTTCGCCCCATCTTGAACTACATAATCAGCAGTTTCTTCTCTTCTTTCCATATTGCTTCTGTGCACAATTTAGATATTAAATATATATCTTGATTTGCTTTGTAACAGACTGCAAATGAAGCTTCACTGCCTCATCTTGGAAATGTGCAGTGAAAGTAGAGTTGAAAATAATATTTTTCCCTTCATGCTTACTGCTTTCAGTTGAGTAATTGCACAATTCTTACAGACTACAGAAAACATTAAAAAGCTGTTCTCATCTACAGGTTCCAGCCTGAGATGTGCAAAATGCTTGTAATGAAGCTGCAAACCATGTGAAAGCAATGACAAGATCCTTTGTGTAGCAGAGAGGGGCTCCCGCTTCAAGCAGAAGAAAGAGAGCAGAGGGCATCTTTCTGATAAGAGCAGATGATGTGGGTCTAGGAAGGTCTGAGCTCTTGATAAAGTGAAAATGAAAGTGGTGCCTGATGTTCCAGCTTCCCCTCCTGAGTTAAGGGGATGAGCTACACTTTTCAACCCCTGTGTGAGGTAAGGGTCAGCGATTAGCACAAGACTACCTGGTACCTTAAATGCTGTAGTCAACAGGTGCTCTGATGGTATCAAATTTCCAGTAAATCAAAGCTGTCAGTCCTTTAAAACATGTTTGATTTCTTTATCCATGGGAAAATTAGCCGTGATTTAAATTCTTTAAAGATGTCACTTTTTTACTGTGTCTTAATTTGCACAGGATTTGTGAGATATGAAACAGGGGAGATCAAATTTAATCCAGTCGCACATGATCTTTTCATAGATCAATAATAAATTCACGCATAAAGATTTTATTTTGTAGCATCCAGAATCACAGCATACCTTTATTTTTTTTAAGGAAATGAGCACAGTGTTTGGGATTTTAATCTGTTTTGGTTTTCCCCATCAGCAGTCCTTGTTGTATTTCAGTATTTGTAATACTCAATTCAAAGTCAATTATATATGGAGGATGTATCTCTATGATGTGTCACACTCAAGGTTTAGGAAACTAGAATGAATTGAAGGAAATTATTATTATTATTAGGAATATATGTTTGTGAAGTATGGGATCTGAAATAACTAACTCAATAGTTGTTGCATAAAGCTGGCAAATCTATAACCATGTGATAATGTTGACTTAAAAATTAAATCAGCCATAACATTGGTAGACTACTATTTTTATACCTCAAAACACAGATAGGCTTTTTAATTGAAAGAAACTTTCTCTACCAAATGATATAACATTTCCCTTTCTTAAAAAAGCCAAACTGAAAACAAAACCCATATCAAATGAAAAATAGGTTTAAATTCAAAATACATTATAGAATCACAGAATTATAGCACATTCTGAGTAGGAAGAGACCCACAAGGATTATCAAAGAAGAACTCCTGTCCCTGCTCAGCACCATCCCCAAGAGTCACACCGTGTGCCTGAGAGCATTGCCCAAATACTTCCTGAGCTCTGCCAGGCTGGTGCTGTGACCACTGCCCTGGGGAGCCTGTTCCAGCCCAGCCACCCTCTGGGGGCAGAACCTTTTCCTAACACCCAACCTAAACCTCTCCTGACACAGCTTCAGGCCGCTCCCTCAGGTGCTGTCACTGTCAGCCCAGAGAGGAGATCAGTGCCTGCCCCTCCTGTTCCCCTCAGGAGGAAGCTGTAACTGCAGAGGTCTCCCTCAGCCTGCTCCAGGCTGAACAGACCAAGTGCCCTCAGCTGCTCCTCACACGGTTTCCCCTCAAGGCCCTTCACCATTCACAGCCCTCCTTTGGCTGCTCTCTGATGGTTTTGTGTCTTTCTTACATTGTGGTGCCCAAACCTGCCCCAGCACTCGAGGTGAGGCTGCCCCAGGTCAGAGCAGGGCAGGACAATCCCCTCCCTTGCCCTGCCGGCCATGCTGTGCCTGAGGCACCCCAGGACAGGGTTGGCCCTCCCAGCTGCCAGGCACTGCTGACTGACACTCCCCTTTCCAATGACCAGGACTCTTTCTGTGGCACTGCTCTCCAGCCTCTCATTCCCCAGTGTGTCTGTACTTCCAGGGTTGTCCCACCCCAGGGGCAGAATTCAGCACTTGTCTTCATACAACTGGTGATTGTCCAGCCCTCTAAATTGTCAAGGTCTCCCTGCAGGGCCTCTCTGCCTGTAAAGGAGTCAACAGCTCCTCCCAATTTAGTACCATTGGCAATTTAGTATCCCTTTGAGTCCTGTGTCCAAGTCATTTTTGGAAATTGATGAGTCAGCCCTGAGCAGACCTGCTCCATCAGTAACCCTGGTCTAGGAAGCAGCATTCCCTTCCACTTGATGGGCTACTGCTCTGTAGCAGCTGCTCTGCCGTGCTAAAGGGCCCTGTTCTTTAGGCACAGATCCTCTCCCAGACAATGACTGCTGTAACTGATATTACCCCAACTCTCCCAGCTGTTTTCATATGTAGACTGTCTTTCAAAACAGTTGAAAACAAAGGATAATGCTACATTGCACTCTGGCTTTTTACGATCTTTCATTAGAAACTCAGAGAGTGTGTGTGTGTGTGTGTGTGTGTTAAGCTGTAAATGTCATTACCTATTTCTCATGAATATTTCAGATTCCAAAATTTACAGGCTATTGTTCTCATAAGCTAAACATGTTGTTTCTGGATAGATGAGTAATGAATGATACAGGAAGCCTCAGTAAGATGAAATAAATCTATTCTGAGTGTGAAGTACTGTGCAGCCTGCTTTTGCCCTTTTTTTTTTTTTTTACTGTAATAGTCAGAGGTGAAAAATGATGTAACATTTGATTTAAGTTTGGCTATTTGCCTGTGTGATATACAGATGCCATAATATTTCTTTAGTTTTTGTCAGATGTCAAGGTACCTGAACAGCTGGTAAATGTTAATGTCTTAAAGATAACTGGTTTACTGTGCATATATTTTCAGTTGATACACTAGTAGGTGATCCAAGCAGAACTACAGCAAAGATGGAGGGAAAAGCAGTCTTTGTCTCCCCTGCATGTGAACAACAGAGCAATTCAGAGCAAATAGGGTCCAACTCCTTCCCTTCTGCCATCTGAAAAGGGAGTGCAGGTCTCTGATGCTGTGTTGAGCCAGTGGCTGTGTCTAAGGGGGCCCAGGGAGGTTGGAAGGAGCACTCAGGAGGGTGCTCACTGCCTGGAGGCTGAGGGTGGGAGACTGATGCTGGGTGGGCCAAGGGAAAGGAACTGGATGGATCCTGCTCTGCTCTGAATAAAGTCCAATAAATTGGCAGTGGCAAGTTTTGTCACCCAGAGAAGGCACTCAGGTACTGTTCAGTGGTATCATGCAGTTCACAAATATAAAACTGCTTTCAGTGAATACAGAGAAAGTAAGAATGAGTCATGATGAGTACTCTGCATTATTCTGATGTGTATTGTGGGTTTCTTCAAACTTGCACATTCCTGCCTGAGTGAATGCAGTTTTATGTCAAGGAAGCCTTTAAAATGGTCTTTAAAGCTGGAAGAGGGAAAAGGAAAGTGCTGGCACAGGTAAGATAACGACAGATGCAGAGATTTAAATTGTCACAGTAACAGTCTAGAGCACGATGGCTTACTTTTTCAAGGCTCACTTGATGGCCAGGGAGAATTTCTATTCTTCTGTCCTGAAGAGAAAGAGAGGGTTTTAGAGGGGTTTTAGAGAGATGTGATACGGAGGGAAAGTGTGATGCAGACCCTGAGAAGAATTAGGGTACCGAGAAATTTCAGGGGTAGGGCTTGCTGTCCCAAGCTGGATAGGTAGCCAGGTTGTCTCGAGCATGGGAGAAAGATGATATATGCATGTAGGGTATATATATGGAACTCTCTTTTGGCTTTCCACCATGACATTGATGCTTTCCATCACTGGGTGAAAGAATAGCAAATTATTTCTTTTGTAAACTGCTTTAAATGTCTGCTGCCATAGTGCAGTGCAGGATAAATCCTGTGAGAAGCCCATCTGAGCTTGCTAGGGTAGGGAAACACTAACTATGGCTGGTGGGCAGGGATGGACAGTCTCTAGGTACTAATACAGGAGTGGGTGAGTTGTCACATTTTATTCTGGGAGAGGTAACACCCCAGGCCATTGCTGATGCCACACTGTAAACACCAGATCCTGAGAAAGGGCTGTGGAGCACAGCTACCTGGGCAAGTGATGGGGACATGAGCTGTACCAGGAGAATGAGCAGGGCAAAGGCTGAGTTTTTAATGGTGTGGAACACATTGTTGGAGGAAGTGCCTTTCAGTAACACAAAATATATTATAATCATATAATCAAAAAACATTTTGTTTTCTGTAGCATTTCAGTTGTATATTAAAAACAGTAAATTACTCTGATAGAGTGTGATGTTCAAGGGTCTAAGCATTCTTTTTGAATCTCTGTTTCTAACTGATACTTGGGAATGACATATCGACACAGTGGGTACTGTTTTATTGTAAGATTATCTGAGTTATTTATATCCTGAAAAAATACTGAGGATTCATCTGCTTTTTGCTTCCATCCCAGTGTCTCTGTGCTTTGATTTTATGACTGGTGTGGCATTTAGTAGTTAAAATTCTTCCTTTTTCTATAATATTTGATATAATGGTGGTGCCTTCATCTACCAATGGCATTAGTATCACTTGATACTTTTTTATTCATTTGTCAAATCAGCTCATTGTAACCAGAGATTTGATAACCACAGAGAAATATATTATTTTTATAATGCTCTTATTCCATAAAAGGTGCTGTAATTTTCTCAGGATAATCAGGGAAATAGATCACAAAATCTCAGAGATTTTGGCATCATGTTACTAAGTTTCTCATGTGCCATTGGTTCACCACTTCCCTCTGATATCCTGACTGTGGAAGAAGTGAATTGAAAATTCCAATTACCTTTCTAAGGTCAAGATTTCTAAATGGAAGTCTAGCATGTAATTGGTTGCAGATAAATCTAGGATCCTTTCTGCATCTGTTGCCATACAGGATCGTGTATGTCATCTAGAATGTCCCATGCTTTGAGTTATAGATTACTGCCTCAGGGTTCTCTATGCACACACGCAGCTGCTCTTTCCTATGAAGCATCTATTTCCTCCTACAGATTTGTCAAAGAGAGGTTGCTGAGCCAAGGCAGAGGTGATGTCATTGCTGTGGATATATTTGGGGATTTCTGAGCATCCCCAGGATCCACTCTTGTAAAACTGAAGAGAAGCTGGGAACACTTTTCCCCACACTTTGTCTCTCCAGATACTCCCAAGCCACTTCCAAAGAGCCCCCGTGTAAGGTGCTCCCTAATTACCCTAATAGCAGGAGTTTTACACACATTTTCAGGGGAATGAGTGAGAAGAAAGGTGCCACCTCACAGTGTCTCTTCTCCCAGCGGAGAAGCTTGGGCTCGCTGCCACATTGCTAGTGTAACAAATGGAGTCTAAAGTCAGGGTACCCTGCCCAGTACCTAGATTTCAACCCAGTAGTTCACTGAGCCATGCTGCCTCTCTCCTGCATATGATTGAGGGAATTGTTTTCCAGTCAAATAGAAGAATTTATTTAAATGCAATGATACCAGCTAATGGCATGGTAAGGGCAAACAGTGTGTAGGACTGATCTGTGTAAATGCTGCTGTGAATTTTTTCAGTCCGCCACATATTGTGAGTGAGGAAACCATGTTGCCTGGAGTAGGCAATTATTGCATTTTGGGTGTTATGGGATAGAGGTTTCTTTGGGTCCAAATGAGTGTGCACTACAGTTTTCTGACATTCTTACAGCAGCCTTCACCCAGCAATGAAGAGCTTTGTATGCAAGAGCTTCACCCTCTCTGAAGAGCTTTGTATGCAAGCTGAGACCAGCACTATCTTGCACTAATGACAGAGATTTTACCATTTTAGGGAAGTTCTGTCAGCATGGACATGGGGAAAAAATCCTAAAATGAGGTATCAATATTTAAGCTGTTTGGCAGGTGTGTGGACATGCTTCACTGTACTTGTACACACTTAGCTCCAGGATTCTCAAAGTCGTCTAGCCAGAAACAACTATGTTTTTGAAACTTGGGCAAGTTAATTACATTGGTGATACTGAACATGTAACTTATTCATGTAGTTCAATAGATAGATTTAATAAATTTCCATCTTATTTCCTCTTCTACTTTCACAATTTAAACTCTCAATCCTGGACTACAAGTATTGCTTGCTAAGTGCCAACAGCTAACATGACTGCTAACCTTGTTGTGACTGTTAAAATATATTGACAGGGGTCTTTCTTCTGAAAGAATCATATATAGTGCTGAATAGCTGCCTACCACAGGAAAAAAACAAAAACAAGTTAGACAATCTTCAGACCTTTGGTACACGCTAATTATGGTATGAATTGTGTGAATTTCATTTGTACTTGCGTATTTATATATATCTCATTAATTTGTTACAAAGAGGGAAAAAATCATTACTGTAGAGTCAAATTGCCTGTAAATGACTTAAGGAATATGTTAATGATCCTGCTCCAAATGAATAATTATAACACAGGTGCACTTGAGATGTGATCATTTAACTGACAGCACACAGCTTCTAATGTCTTGAATATCCATGATAATGGTGATGTCATAGCAGCCAGTTAAAATAATCGCTCACATCCTCCGTTTAATACACAGGAGAACTGTGGGTATAATTCCCATATAGAGCTATTGCCTTGCTTATTTAAGGAATGGTTAATTTATAAACAAATCAAGAAGTCATTCTGTATTGATTTTACTGCAGTATGTTTCCAGTAAAATGTCATGCTATTGTCTCCAGTAGAAAATAAACATCAATGGCAGAAAGGTGTTACTGTATCAATTTGATGTACAGTGTAAAGGGACTTAGCACAAAATATCTGAGTTTGATAAATATATGAATTGCACTTCACCTGCTTTGCTACTAATATCCAAACCTTTCATGTTTGTTGTTTTAAAGGTGCTTGTAGTTCAGTTCCCTCTGAAGCTGATGCCTGTGGGAATCAGGGATGTGTGCTCTGACGTGCACAAAATAGCCCCTGTCTACAGATGTGTTGTCTCATTAAGATGAGATTTGACCTCTGTAAAGGCCAGTCCTCTTCTGGGCTTGTGTCCCACTTCATTTCACACAGCTGTGCAACACATTAAGTTTTTCAGTTGTTATTTGTGGTCAAGATCAGATTTTAAGTGTCTAACAGTCCAAAATTTAAATAGTCTGCCTTGAATGCACAGGAGTTCAGAGAAGGCAGCAGTGAGCTGCCTAGGTGTTATTTCCATGATAATAGCAATGAAACTGGAGCAGTAGCTAAATATAGAACAGTTCTTCTGCATCTATTTCATGTGTTGTCATGTAATTACAAATAGATGAAGAATTAAATCTCTAACCTGTAATGAGCTTTATGAGGAAACTTAGAGAATTCCTAATGTAAAAGGGGTTGTTTCCAGTTAAGGTTAGCACTGTATACCTCGAGAAACACACTACCACTTTATTTAGAAATAATAGTACTGTATTGATGCAGGTTGTGTTAGCAGCAAGAGTCTGTGCTAGGAGGGGAGAACTCTTTTGAAGATATCAGTTCCAAAGCATAATAAAACAGGTGCATCTTAATAGGTCTACCAGGAATGTTTTAGCTGTTAGCATCTTTTAAATGCTTCTGCTGAGAAACCCTGTTTTCATAACAAGGTTGGTGAGTATTAAACCTGTGATAGTTCTTTCTGGGATTACTATAATTTATAAAAACAATAAAAACCTGCTAAAAAACATTTATGTATTTATAAATGTTGTAATCCAGGGGTCCCACTGATATTTGTGGTGAAGGATACGCCTAAGGGCACATAACCCTGCTTGTACATTGCCAGGACTGCAATCTGGTTTATGACAAAACAGATTCATTTATCTCCAAATAAATAAATTACTTTTGTGAACATTTAGAAACATTTGCATAATTAGGCTGTAAGATCTTAGCAGTCTTTTTCATAATAATTAAACTAATCTAATCTTGGACAGGGTAAACAGACTTACTAGGCTGAGAGCAGCCTTCAGGCAAGGAACTTACTACATTCTACAGGAACTGTAAGGCTGATGATGTTTGTTAATTATGCAGAGCTTTTACTCCCCAGTAATAGCAGCGTTTGTATTGCCTGAAGCTCAGATAGCTTCTCCCAGGCACATAAAATTAGGCTCTGGGTTTTTGTTTTTTTGTTTTTTTTTTTTTTTTTTGTCATTCTTTAAAAAAACCCAACAAAACAAAACCCAAAACACAAAACCACAAAACAAAGAAGGTACTTCAAAGTGATTATATGCTTTCAACAAGGAGGCATTAACCTTACAGTGTTGGATCCTGGAGCTGCACACAATTGGCTCCCTCTGCAGTCATGTGGTCTTGATTATCTTTAGATCTGGAGCCTTTCATGCCATAGAGAGACACGGAGCTGTGAGGCTTGGTAAAAGAGCAGCAGAAGACACCACTTTATTTTCTGGGGACCTCAGGAAGAAAAGATTGAGAATATCAAATAGGTCTTAACCAGGATAGTTCTCAGTCAAGCAGTGAATCAAAATTTATAACCATAAATCAAAAAAAGATGATCAGAAATGGTACCTAGGAAATTCTGAAAAGATGTTCTTTCTTTAAAGAATCTGTCATCTTTATCTAGTTTTATGCGAGCCATCAGTCCATGAAGACTTCAACTCACAAGTAAACTCAAGAAAAAGCATTTTTCTGCTTGCTAACAGGGCATGGCATTAAAAATAATGATATTCAAACTCTACAAGCTTATTTTTAGAAAGTCATCTCTAAACAAAACTGTTTTGTAGACAAGAATTTACTTTCTGAATATTATTTTCCTCAAAACTGGACATGCAAGGAAATTCTCTGGATTTTTTTGTCTTCTTTGTGCTTTCTTTAATTTACAATATTTTTTTTAAAAAAGCAAATTCATATGATTAGATGTTCAAAGGCTGATTTATATTTTAGAATTTTTTTTCCTCAGAATTTGCATACAAATTCATGATGCATTACCTTTTTCAGTAAGGATTTAATTATTTCTGGATAAGAATAGTGATGCCTGACCCCTGCAAGGCAGGTGGTTAAACTGTATGAAAGTGGTGTGACATGAAGCATTGTCTCTAATAATCCAGGGCTGGATTTCACTGATACCAAGAAGAAGAATGCTTTAGGAATTTCTCCTCTTCATTTCAAAGGTTGTTCCCTGAGTAAATGATGTTAGATGAAGTTTACAGAATCTGTCTCTTCAAACAAGTTCCATCAAGATTTGCTTATGAAGAGAGACTCATGGATCTGATTAACCACCAATCTTTTAAAGCCATGAGAGCCAGAAGATCTGGAACAGGAGATGCATCTATGGATGTTTTTCTTGTAATAAATGAGTGCGTAGAGGCAAGACATTGGCAGGAATTTGTTTTCAGCTTTTGCCTCTTCTGGCCTGTACAGCTGAGCCATCCAAAGATGGTGTAATGCATGGATAACAAGCAAGCATCCCATTGCCAACTATTTTCTGCACAAGAATGATGCAAGATATCAACTCTCCCCCTGCAGTTTGAACTACTCTGCTTTAGGCCTTGGTTTTTTGTTTATTTTTTAGTGTGCTTTTCATTCCCAGGCACATTATTTTACCAAATTTAGTGAGTCCAGCATGTCTGCCAGTCAGTGCTGTAAGCTAGTGGGTTGTTGCTGTTCCAGTTAGCATTTTGTGGTATTGCCAATGGCAGGAATTCAAGTATCATGTGGTGTTCTTTATTAACTTTCATGAGGGAATAATACAAGATTCTTGTATCAATGAAATTAATCAGAAAGAAAAATCCTGGTTTAAAGCCATGAATTGTGTTAACAAATAACGTTGCTCACTAGTCTCCAGGTGACCTTCCAAAATTTTCCTTTGACAACCCAGGCTAAAAACCTCTGAGCAAGAACAGTTTATCTCAGTGCTGCACAAAGCCTGGAAATAAGGCTAGAAGGGACTGCTCTGGGTATCCTGGTTACAGGAACACTTCTTGGTTTCTGTGAGGAGCACACCTTCACCTGAAGCCCTATTTCTCCTCTCTGCAGTGCATTGCATAGCTATGCAGTATTTCTTTGCCAGAAATACAGAATACATTTAGAATAGAGGAGTTGCCAAGGCTAGACTACCAGATTTACAGTGTGGAAATGTGGCATTGCTGCTGTTGTAACTTCCACCCTTAATGCCATTTCCCACGGAGTCACTGCTGAGCCCCTGAACTAGTGCAGGTCAGAAGAGTGAGCAAGAGCAGCTCCAAGCCTCTTGTCCTGGTCACAGCAGGAAATCTAGGAAGTCACATTGCCTATGCTGTTAGCAAAGAACACAGATTTTTAGATTGTGATATGGAAAAACTGCATTATGTATAATATTTGGTGTCTCTGGTTATTGATTGCCTTTGATGGTTTATATATTTAACATGAAGCTAATTATCAGATTATATTTAATAGGTACCTAACTTGAAATTTTAGGAGCTGCTTGTGTGTTGCTGTTTATTGTACTTGACTATATACTGTGCAATGTAATATGCACCTTCATCTGCCTCACTTAGAAGTAAATGAGCCCCCTCTTTTTTTTTATCCTACCCTTCTTGAATTTTCAGTTAATTAGAAGGAAAACATATGAGACTGACTGCTGTTTTTCTCTGTGGGGGCAAAGGATGATCAGGATAGAGATGGTGCCATTCTCTCTGCTCACCAGACTGTCTTGGTGTTAGAGTTAAATTTTCCCTCTCCCTTATCTCTTCAGAAGAATGAGGAAATGGTACATAAGCTGCTGCTTTGAGATACAGTTGATTCCTGGGTGCTGTCTGAGTAGGTGCAGTTACGTCTGCTGCTCTTTCAGGACAGAATGTGACATTTGGGACAAACTGGCCCATCAAACCCATGTACCACCTATTTACAAAATGGCACAGCATGCTGATGACATTTTATACATCTGAAGACGGTGTTAAGTTGAATACATGTACATGACCACAGATAATTAGAATAACAGGGATTTTAATAATTATTGTTTTATGAGAAATTTGCATTATTATTAGGTCACCTATTATGGAAAAAGCTTGGTTTATGAAGATAATCCACATTTTTCAATCCTTACATAGAAAGAAATGCCTTTCATAGTTACAGCCTTTTCTCCTGTCTAGCTCTGTCTTGATGTTAGAATTTCATTGGGTGAATTAATTTCAGGGCTTAAACCCTGAATAGTTGAAGTACTGAATATTTTTGTTAGTATAAAGCTCATTTTCAACAATCACTTGTGATCAAGGTAGTCTACATTATTTTTACCCTGTGTACTCTTTGAAAATAGTATTTTAGGAATACTTGGTACATACAGGTATCATTCTCTTGAGAGTTTGAAAGGGGAAAAAAATTAAAAATCGTCAGCTTTCTTATTTCCAACACTTCAAAGCATATTTACTAAAGATATGTTGACTGGATTTCTGTATAATTTTGTGTGAATGATTTATCTTGTCTGGTCCAGAATGTAAACTTGCTAAACATTGTAAATTAAGGAATTTTTTATGGGGGAAAATGCTTACTAATTTGCATTATAAACAGCAGCCCAATTTCAGGCAAGCTACGCTTTTATTTCAGTAGTGTTAGAGACAGAGAGCACAAATTACAGAGTGGGAATTTTCAAAGGTGGTTAGAGAACAAGAGCATGGGCCAATGACACAGATCTCCCTAAATTACTTTAGATTGTTTTGAAAAGTCAAGATAGTTTCATTCTCTTCTTATTCCTTCACTATAATCTTTATAGACTACAATAATATCTTGATCCCTCTTTCTCAAGAAGTTAATAGTTTGAGACTTTTTTTTCTTAAACTGTATTATGTACTGAAAATTCACACAATTTCATGATTGGTAAAAAAGTTGGTTTTTCTTTAAGTTAAGAGCTTGGGATCACTTCAAAGTGAAGGGAATCCAAACTTTAGTAAGTCCATCAAAAACAGTTGAATAAAATTGTCAAAAGCAATAATAACTCCCAAATCCCAGAACTCAGTGGATGCAGGTCTAAAAGGTTGACTTATATTCCAGTTTTGTGCCATGACACATTTCTTGCTCTTTTTATTTAATTTGTGTGCCAATGCCAAAAACTGCTACAGGTGCATAGAAGACTTGGGAACAGCATATCAAAACAACAGTTATCAAAGCTTACAATATTGACCAGAATGATGTCAAGGAAAACGACTGAATGAGTTGGAAGCAAAAATACCCAAGAAAACTGAGACTGGAATAATTAGACTAGCATCTCAAGAAAAATAAGATGCACAACTTTCACCTGTAAGTATCTGCATGTTTTTACTGGAGGTCATGACTAGGGACTATTTGAATTGTTAATGAATTCCATATCAATCAGTTTAAAATTTTTGGAAGAAAATCTGCTGTTTGGAAGATGTAAAAGAATGTAGGTAAATTTAGCCACTCCTGGGTGAAGTGAAAAATCTGTAAATCCAACAGTACAGTAAATGTCTGAAATGAAAAACAGTAGCACAGAGCTGGTTTTTGTGATCCTCAATATCCTTATTTGGAATAACTTTAGTCTAAATCCATCTACTGTGTGCACAGCAGAGGCAGGATTGTTAGAGTCTGGTCTAAGCGAGGAGGTAAGAAGGGACCTGCTACTGAGGTACAGTGCAAATTATCCCATCAAGGGGCAAGGACAGGAAATACAGTAGGAGCCCGAGCTGGCTAAATCAAGAGCACTTCCCATACTTCAAACATGAGAAGGAGGATTGCACAAAGCAGAAACTAGGTCAGCTCACTACGGCAAAATGCACGCGTATAAATCAGAGGAGCTGGTCGTGAGAGAGGGACAGTGGCTGAGCTTGTCAGGGGACAGTGGAACTGCCTTTCCTGCTGGATTTCAGGGTAAAGGTCAGCTGCAATAAGGTGGCCTAACACCAGCACCAACAGGAGAGAATAAGGAAGACACAGGTTTGATAGTGTGTATAAAATGTAGATGTTTTCATGCCAGCTGGGCTGGTGAACTTTGCTCTTGGTGCTTAATGGGCTGGTTGGTGAACTCTCAGAGCCCCTAACACTTAGCTGCAGGAACTTCTGAGGGGCAGACAAGTTACATAGACACTAGAAAATGTAAATGTAGTGATTATGTAGAAAGAGTGGGAAAAGTGAGGAATTTATAGAACACCCAGTTGCTGGAAAGACACTAAAATATATAGAGACATGTACAGAGAAGTATGTAACAGTTGTTCACTACAAAAATCTCTGTTGGGTGAACATACAAAGGGTTCCTCTTCTGGCTGAGGTATTATTCTTGTTTTCATTAATGACTTAACCAATGGGGCTGAGAGTAGTCTATTACATTTGCAGGTGCCACCGAAGTGGAAAGAAGTGACACACTAGGTTTACAAAATACAGAGGAGAGCACAGGAGAAACATGAGTTTTGTAGAAAATGATGTAATGGTCCTGGTGGACCACAGGTCAGAAGCAAGTAAAAACTGGTGAGCTCTTGCAAAGTTTTCAAGTGATGGATTGGGATACTGCAGGATAATGCTACTGTAAGCACCAGGAGGGTCTGAGCAGGATTATTTGTTCCATTTGGACACTCCAAATAAATTGTGGACCAACAGAGGTGGTCCAAAGGAGAGCAGTGAGAGATTTTAGAGATTGGGACCAGGAAGAAATATGATGAAATAAAATGATACTGAAGTATGTGTGTGTAAGCATATGATAATAGGCAGTGCAAAAAGAAATATCTGCCAGAAAAAGAAAAGAAATTATTTGTTCTATATGTCTCTGAAGAATAAGAATGGCAGGGCTAACATGATGCAGGTTAGTTATTTGAAAAGCTTCCTGATAGTGGAGGGTGTTACTGCTTTGTGAAAAATCACCGTAATAAGCTGTCAGAAGAGTCTATGGAATACCCATTTTTAAAGTTTTTTAGGAACAACTGAGCATTTAATATAGGTGTTTTAAGCACAGTTATCTCAAGGTAGAACATAGGGCAGATGAAATTTTGTACCTTTTTCAGTAGTTTCATTCTACTTTATCTTCTATGTGAATGTAAAATGAGTGACAAATTCTAATTTGAACCACCACATGCAAACCTGGGCATGAAGGAGCTGCAAGTAGTTCCCTTTTTTGCCTGCTGAGCTCTTACTCTGAGCAGTACTTGAAATTGTGAGTGATGAGAGTATTTTCTGGGATGGGAGTATTTATCTTTCTTCTCTTACTCTGCAAGTACAATTCCTGTTGTGTTGATAATTTGGTTCTGTCTGTATGGTCTAAGGCCATGTTCTTGTGGGGCCAGAATCTTTGCAGTCCTACTTGCCACCTGCAGTGACAACCCAGAACTCTTCTCTTCCTTTTAGATCTCATGGGGCTCTTGTGAGCTGGTGTCAGAATAGTCAGTGCAAAAGCTGTAATTGCATGTCATTTTCTTGCTTATACAACTCAGTGACTAAGTCAAGCAAATAGAAAATGAATGATGAGTTTACTGCTCCAAAATTGAGGCAGAAACCTCTTTTCCATTGGAGTGTACCTTTGAATGATGGGTGTATGACATTTGTCTACTTATGTGAGAACTGTAGCCTATAAAATGTTCAATTTATAAATTATTCATTAAATATTCCCTAATCTCTAGCAGGGATCTAAGGAGTGCCAGAGAGCCATAAACCCTACTTTTGATAAATAAAAATAATTTGATTTTCTATTATCCAGTTCAGAGTTAAACTTAAAAATTCTGAGAGAAACAAAGGGGCTGAGAAAAAGTCAGAGATAAGTATCCATCCTAGATAACAGTCATGCTTCTGGAGTACACAGTGGGGAAGATATCAATTGGTGAATGCTTGTGGCTTGCATCTACCTGCCCTAAAAATAAAAAATCTTGACCTGAACTAGGCTTTTTTTTTCTTCAATTCTAGCTTTACATTGAAGGGAATAAGGCTTTGTGAGCCAGTTGAACAGTCAAACACAGGCAGAGAGGGAGAGCACCATACACAAGCTGTGTCTTCCAGGGAAAGCAGGAATGAGTTGGATCCTTCTTCATTTGGAATAATGTGGTTGTGCTGAGGTAATTATATATTTAGATAATGTTCTTCTGTGCTTTGGATCCATTTTCCTAAGTTGTGTATTCTTTGGCAAAGACCTGAAATTCTTCTTTTGAGAGATCTGCTTCTTGTCTCCACAGTTTTATGACAGGCTCTGAGGAGGTCAAACCATTTGGGGTGCTGATCTCCTGACCAGAACCAGGGTTGTTACAGACAGTTCTGGGAAGGGGTCATGAGAGGATAATTCATTTGATCCCAATGACAGGAAGAAGACAAACAGGGCTGGGACTGGAAAGTGCTGTGTTTAGGAAAGTGGGAAAGCTTCTGAGAAGGATGGCTGACCACAGACTGGCAAGCACATTTAAAATGGCTTGGACATTGGAGTCAGTGAAAGGGACATTTGATTCAGAACTTTTTCCAGGGAAGACATCGGCTGCTTCTTTCACACGACCATAGTCTATGATGAGTGTGTCATCTGTTGAAATGGTTATCCCAGGCTCTCTGGGAATAAGAGGCCTCTCACAGCTTCTAAAGTATCCAAGAGTGAGCTGTAGGTGTCCTTGTATGAGCCAGATGCCCCCACTGCCCACAGAAGAAAGAAGTGCTGCTCAAAGTCTAAAACTGCACTGATCTTTGTCTTTGGAGCAGTCAAAATGTCTGTGAGTTGTCCTTATCTGTACTTGGCTAAAGCAGGTGGGGTTTTTTCCACTTGAATACCGCATGCTGTTTCTTTCTCAGCACCTCTTTACATCTGTCAAAGTGATCTTGAGCTCTACTTCCTTCTGCAGTTTCTGCCTCTTCTCCCTCTGTGCTAAGCAGGCAGAGTAAGCCTTTGTGGCCTCTGCTCCCATTTCAATGGGGCAGAAGTTTGGCTGCCTTTTGCAGCACTCCAGTTTGTACCATCCAGGCTTGATATCATTGGTGAGTAGGTGTGAACAAGCTCTCTTTGGTTAGGACTGGGGTTCATGTGCAGTAACAACTGTTTAGGTAATTAAGAATTTACAAGATGTGATACCAGGTTTAGGACATAAAACTCTGTTCCATGGAAAAGAAGTGAGAAGATATGACAACTGCATTCTGAATGCTGAGAGGTGTTTAAGAAAAGGTATCTTGCCTTTCATATGCTCAAGCATCTTTTGTCACTGCCTACAAAGAAAGCCAGTTTACATTAGATGCCTAGGTTTTAGGTAGCTAAAGTAAGGAGAGATTAATCCCATCATTATCAGAGAATGGTTTAATTCAGTAACCTCTAGACAAGGGTTAGTCCTTTAGAAATCCACCATGAACTCCACGGATCATTTGTGACTTCAAGTGAAATTGAGAATCTTTTCAGAGCCTGGATATGTTGCCCGTATTACTGTTCTCACCTCACCTGCTGCTTGCTGTTTTATTGCAGCAGCCTGGAAGGCAGCTTTCCTTATGCTGCCTGAACAATGAGTGTGAATGTTCCTCAGATATATATTCATTCCTCAGAAGAGAGAACATCCTTAACAGAAGAATGTAATCCTCCGCTTCCTTGTAATTTGCTAGGTGTAGAAGTTCTTTTTGAAAATTTTCTTGTTTATGATTTGGATTTTTAATTAACTTTACATTTTAGCAAAAACCCATAGAATCATTCCTTGCTGTAAACTGCCAATGCAGTTTGGGTATCTTATCTACCATCTCCACAGCAGTGTATACTCGAGCATCATTGACACTTCAATTTCTCTATCCTGCTTAATGGAAAATCAGTATCCCAGATACTTATTCTCCTCTTTGAATGGTTATGCTTTCATACCACTCAGCATTAAGGCAGAAAAAAAACTATCAAACTGAAAATCATGATACCTTAGAGCTGGGAGATGTGTAACTCCTTCACAGGCTTTTTGATACAGAGCCTCCAGTCCTTATTTGTAGTGCACATTAGCTTCATCCCTTGGTTTGCAAAAGTGTAGCAAAAATTGCCCATCTCTTCTGCTCTGAATGTTTTACATAATCTGAAAAGTTTTAACCTCAGACCATTTTTGTAAGGGCTGAATATTCAAAGTATGGTCCTTCATTGTATCTCTTTGACTGTTGATAAAAGCGATGTTCTTAGTAGTGATCTTCCCTTGAGCTGCCCCTTGAGCAGGGAGCCAGATTTATTCCTGGGGTACTTGGACTGGGTAGACTGAGGTTAACAGTCTTCAGGTGCAGTGACTACTATTGCCGGTGTAGAAAATCAAATTGCATAAGAAATCAAAAATTCAAGAGAAGTAGAGGGCTCATTTGTAAAAGAGCCAAGTTAAAAGGTAACAGCTCTAATAGTTTGTAGGATGTCTAATTATCGAAGTTATGCAAATACAATATTTTGATTTTTCCTTGTAGTCCTGCCACATTGCTCCTTTGGGATCTGCCTTGACTAAATGTACATAGAATAAACAAAACAAAATTAGCAAACAGTAATATACCATTAGTAATTAAATGCATGGACAGTGTGCTGGTGAGCGGATTTTTGATGCGGTTGGCTATTTTGTGGTTTTGATGGGTTTGTGTGTTTCTTTTTAAGCCTTTTTCCTAGCAGGTAAGACAGATAAATGTTCACTTTCCCTTCTCAATATGGGATCTTGGAAGAGTTCATTTCCAGTCTCTTGTACTGCTATGGGAAAAGCAGAATGATATTCTTGGCTGACGACAGTGCAGTTTCCAAACGTTACCATGGTGATCACCTATGTAACATCACTACCACTTTTCACAACAGCTCAATTTAAGATTCAAGTTGAATATTTCCATGATTATGGGAGGGTAATTATTTCATTACTCAAGGGAAGAAGATTTAGGAGGTAAATAGCTCTTCATTAGTTCTTAAATGATTTCCCCAGTCTTTTTAGGCCACAGAAATGCCAAATATTAAAGTGACAGAAACAGAGGGTCAAATTCTGATCTCCCTCTTCATCTTGCCTACCTCTCAGCCCCTTCTGAGCAGCCAAGAAAGTAGAAATATCTCTAACTATTAAATGCTCTTGAAACTTCAGACATTGGGTGTAAGGCTTTGTTTTTAAAGGTTGCCCTTTTTTCCCAAGGTGCTCAGTTTCTTCAAACATGTAATGCAGCTGAAGTCCAGAAAAATTGCAGGTTGGATCACTGACCACTCCATGTAACTTTGAAAAGTCACAAAAGCAAGTTGGAGGGAAGTGAAGCACACAAAATTCTGGCCTGTTATTCCAGAACTTCCTTGTTTTAACTGCAGATGTTAATGTCTTTTATGGCTAGGACAAGCCAGAGCCCATTAACTGCTTTCCTGGTTTTTTAATTCCCTCAGAATTTGAGGAACCAGGAACTTAGACTACAGACTGATTATGTGGGAACTATTGATACCTTCTATTATTGGTGGTGATGTTTTGTGGAGTTTATGTGCACATTTTAATTGAACAAAGACATCTATTTATAATTAGAAGTGGATGTAAAAAAACCTAAGAAGTGAAATGTTAAATTCTACTGGGAATTTTATAAAAGTTAACCTTTATTGTTAATTGCAAAGGAACTGTCTTCTACTAATTAAATTAGAGGTGGAACCTATCAAATAGGTTTTACAAATAACTTGATGGCTTATAAACAAATAATTGCCACAGCAAAATAAGCACATATGACTGAAAGAAAACAATTATATTGTAACACTGTTATTAATTTGTCCCTTCATGTTACAGAATATGCAGGTCACAGGAGACTTTCATTAGAGAAGAAAGCTTGCAGATATCTCCCTTTGAATCATACTGTTTGTTAGGAACCAAGGGTGAAATGATTCATGATTTCCTTTGCCTGTATTTTTATGTTTTCCAGTGAAAATAAATGAGTTTTAGATTTACATAATCACAATAAGACATTTCAAGAATAGTGGCGCAAATTTTTTTAGATTATATCACCAGGCTGCCAAGGTTTCAGGACACTAGTAATATGTCTAGACAAGTGTCTGTTTTTGTTGTTTTGGCTGACTGTCATTGTATTCCTTTATTTTTTATGGCCCAGAGTTCAGCAATGATGCAACTCTGTAATCAAGTGATTGGGAATATAAAAGACACAGGAAAATACTGCAGTGTTATGCTAAATCAGACTGAGGTAGAACATGGCTAATCAACATTTTTCTCTTTTGTATGCCATTTCTTAGAAATATCTGCCAGAGAGAAAGTAAGACTAGTTCACAGTGGAAATAACTGGAAAATTCTTAATTTTTTTCCCCACAAAATTCTCATTTATGGAGGGAATTTTTTCAATACCACTTTCGTTGATACTTCCTCAGACTGGAACTGCACATTATGAAACACCTGACTCAGAATGCTTGCCTGGAGACCTCAAATTCATGCCACACCTTGGTCAAACTGTGGACTTTCAGGTGGTTGGCTTGACTGTCTCACAGAGATTTCTCATTATGAAATTGCATTCTGTATGGCTATGACTTATCCATTGGCTCAGAGAGACAAGCACATGGCCAACATCTGCCTCCTGAACAGTTTAAACCTGGTTCCTGGGCTTGGGCTGTGTCACACTCTCTTCTGGAGTTCTGCAGCCTCAGGAATTCTTGGAAGGAATGAGCCTGCAGGGTCTCTTACAGCTCAATCCTCAGCATGGCCAGTCCTGCCTAATTCTGCACAAGGTGATGGATCCCCACAGGGTGCTGTTGTCACATCCTGTTTGAACCTCCTGTGAAGTCCCTGATCTCTCTCACTCTTGGTGACATCAGGGATTATTTAGTGCTCTTGACCCCTTGGTGTGTGTTACAAGTGAAAAGGAGTAGCTTTAATTGAAACTTTTACGGACAAGTTCTAGCATAGAAGAGTAATCTTTTAGAGAAGACAGATCTTGATAATTTTACTCCAATTTTCCATTAAAAAACCCTCCAATATTTTGTAAGTAGCTGTTAGAACAGGAAAAAAAGTTAAGTCTTAATAACTTGGTGACAACTTTGCAACAGAGTTACCCTCAGGAGCAGGCACCTTCTGGAACAAGTGCCACCTTTGCCCTTAAATAATCACATGTGTTTGCTGGTTAGCATTCATTTAAAGATGCCAATACAAAGTTTCAACATAGCAGCAAGATACAATGTGTGTTACAATGCAAACATTCTATTTGAGGTGAAGACTAAATTAGGAAAGCTTATAAAAGATTGATGCATAGCACGAAACAATTGATTTTTCATAGAATCAGAATCATTTAGGTTGGAAAGAACCCTTAATATCATAAAGTCTAACAATTAACCCAACACTATCAAATCCACCTCTAAACCATGACTCTAAATGCCCTGTTTACATGTTTTTTACACACCTCCAGGGATGGAGGCTCCATGACTTATCCCTGGGAAGCCTCCAATGCTTGAATAAACCTTCACCTTTCTGCAAAGATATTTTTCCTATTATCCAATCTAAACTTCCTCTGGCTTAAGGCCATTTCCTCTTGTCCTGTTTCTTGCATGGACAAGTAAAGGTGCCATCTTTAGAGCTGCCTGCAGTCACTACCAACTGTGATTCACTGTTGGCCAGTTGCTAATTTCATTTTATGTTTCCCTAGCAAGGCAACAAGATTCCACCAGTGGAGTACACAGTAAGATAGAAAAATACAGCTGGAACAGAGAGGTAATGCTTGGTAGGAGGGGAAATATTTCACTTGAAGTGCCTGCTAAAAACTGAATACTTACTGTTCTCACTTCTGTGTAAAGTAGAATTTATGCTATTTTTGTTCTGAAGAAGAATGATTTTGCACACTGCCAGGAGTGTAAGCTGAACAAGGTATGATGTCTGAAATTAAGGAAGGAAAATGAAAAAAAAAATAGCTGTGCTTGAGTTTGAGCTTCCCACGTCTACTTTATCTGACTTAGTTCAGGCAAGTAATCAGCTTGGACACAATTCAGCAAATTATTATTCACACACTAAGTACAGAGTATTTCAATATACTCACTGAAGTAAAGCATGTAGGAGAGAAATTAGACTTCATTTAGCACAGCATTTCTTTTTCAAATTAGTCTTGTTTTGATTTCCTGTTGAAAAATTCTGTTTTGAAGTAGCAGTGAAATCCTGCCTGATGTCACAAGAACAAAACTTGCATTAAATTCCTAGAGCTGTGATTCCTCTCAAAAGTCTTCCTACCTCTCTGTAGGCTGAGGTTTCTTCATGAATGATCATACAATCTGGCTGGTACCTCCACCACATTTTACAGGGTCTTTTTCTCTCCCACCATGTTTTATAATGATATGGTTTTTTTCAAGACACTGTAAGCCAGTTGTATGATTTTGCATTTCAGGACTAATTATATCTTACTGCTTTTTCTACATTATACAGAAAAGAAACCATGACAGCCGTTCAGCCTGGATTTATCATACATAAGAATTCACAGTATTTAATTATCTAGCAATTTCCTCCATTGTTTTCAATAGATTTTCCATTCTTTAATAAGTATAAAATATTTAGTCTTCAATTGCAAAGATATTGGGGCATTTCATCCCTTTCAGAAGGTTTCCTGACTCTTGTCCTTATTATTAGTCCATGGCATATTATATTTTATTTTATTCCAACCAAATTCCAATGATTTAGTAGAAAATGTTCAACACAGTTGAAAAAGCTGTTCTGGAGAAGGTGGAGGAGGCTTGAACAATTGCTTCTCATGTGGTTTTGAGTAGAAAAGCTCCCCAAATGCCAGCATGTGTGAAGACTCAAATGCATACTCAGGGCTCTACCTTCAGGATGAGGGTCGCTGTAGGAGTATTTAAATGCCTTCTGTATGGTGAAAGGGAGACAATGTGTGCTGCCTTGGAATCACTGCAAAAGCACTGCTTTGCAGCCAGTTTACTTTTTTGGTTGACCTTTATCATTCAAAACTAATAAGATAAAAGCAGTGCTTAAAATTTTTAAATGTTTTTCTGTTTTAAAGCATATGCTGGTATTCTGGCATATACCTGTAAGTTCTCTCCAGTGTTACAAGAGAAGGAAACTCACTCAGAACTGCAGTTTCAATAATTTTTAAAAACCAATTAAGTAGTGTAATAATGTATTTTAAAATCATATTTGTAAAACTTGTGGTAAAAGCTTTAGGAAAGAAATTGTGATTTTTATCTTTTCTGTCACTTTAATATTTTTTAAAGAATCTCATATGATTCTCCAGTATCATAAAAAGATTCAAGCTTCAATTGAGCACACAATATAATAGAACTAGAAAAGACTTCTGCTGTCTCAAGGAGTTGTATAGAATAGGATATTTCAGTTGGAAGAGACCTACAATGATCACCTTGCCCAGCTGTTTAAAATTTGAACATAAGTGTAAGAATTGTAGCACATTGTACGTAGAATAGAAAATTTATGGATTTTCATGGACTCTGAGTTTAGCAGAAGGATAATTGCTCAGAACTTGAACATTGAGTGAGAGAACAGAACTAACAAGAGAAATCTAAAACCCAGCATGTGTCTCTCCTCACACCACAATGTCTGTATTTTCATGTTTATTATATTTGTTGGAGGTATGTAGACCTGTTTGTTTTTTTTTTGTTTGTTTTAGGAAGTTATTAATCAGATTTGGGTTCTGTTTGTTCAGGCAACCTATCTTTATTCTCAATTATGCTACTGCATGGTCTCCTTTGAGACTGAAGGCTCATCTCAGCTCTTCTGGTGAAGTAGAGGGAAAAATGGGCAGGTCACTGAGCAAACGATTCCCGCTTTCTTCAGCAGTTTGTCCAAGACAAGTTTGCCCAAGACAAGTTTGCCCAAGACCAGTTTGCCCATGGGAAACTCACTTTTGTGAATGTCAAAGGCAGAGCAAACACCCCTCACCCACCCCCTGCCATTTTTCAGGGCAAGAGAAAATCAATTTTTCCTTTGGAATTAAATTTCTTTTTTTTTTTCTTTTTTTTTTTTCCAGGTAAATAAATGATTAACCCAAGAAGATAATTTAGTTTTGTTGAAAACTCAATTTCCCATTAAAACAGTTTGTGATGAATTTTTGACCAGCCCTCATAATGCCATGTAAATGACCTCTTTATTTTTCTCTGTCAAGACTGTAGAATAATTGCAGTTACTAAAACAGGTTTTTTTGTTGTCTGGTTTCTTGTTCTCCTTTTTTTTTCCCTCTGAGGAGAAACACTCCAAAGTGAGTGGAAGGGCCTTTACACATTTCAGCTGGTGGTCAAACAGGTCAGTACTTGACAGTTGTTGCTCAACTGATGTTCCCATGTTCTTGCCTTAGACTTTGGCTTTTAGCTTATTTTGGGCATATTTTTGAAGAGAGATTCTTAAACTCAAAACTTTATCTAAAATGTTTGTGAATGGGACTAAATAGCATTTGTTCTAGGGAAGTAAGCTTACAAAAAGTAGCATTTTTAAGAGATTAGAGAGAATATTGTTTTTGTTTTTTTTTTTAGAATATGCTAAAATGTTTCATTTGAACATTTTTAAACAAAACAAATTTTTGTGAGACTCCTGTCCTGTTTAGAAATCAACCTCCAGTTCAGAAAAAAGGTTTAAAAATAGGTTATTTGAAAATGAAATGAAGCAATAAACTCCAGGTTGATGCAGAGTAAATTGTTATTTTAATTTCTGTAAATTTATTTCTTAAACTCCTTTTATAGCTTTATTAGGCCCAAGTTAACCATCAAAGCAAAAAAGAGGTATAATTTGTCCAATTCTTTTTGCAAATTTCATTTAATTGCTTGCAGTGGATGCTTTTTCAATTGCAGGTAGATCTGATTTGAAGGCATTTTTCTATGCTCTGCTTCTTTTACAGAGAATTCAGAAGGTATTGTTTCAGAAAACAAAAAAAGCAAGGTTTTTGACATTGGTGTAGCAGGATGAACACAGGACAGTCAAGGACTACCCCAGCTAACTCACGGTTTGAGTGGCTCTTTACCAGATGCCCATTGGTGGGGTATAACGAGTGGAATAATTAGCACACGTGATTGTATGAAATTTTTAAAATCGTGGCTCTTACCTGAAGGAGAATGAAGCTATAATCAGTTGATTGATTTGTAGCTAATATTATTTCTGTTGAGATTCATAAGTTTATTACTCTGCAGTTGGAAAATAAATAATTAGGAGGTAGGGTGGAAAAACATGGGAATTTGTGCTCCAGTTTATTTTTGATCAAATAAAAGATGCTGAAAGAGTATAAAATAAGGTCCTTATTATACTCTAAGGGCCTGTTTCTGCCCCAGTTGACACTAAAGGCAAGTTCCCACTGATGCCCTAATTGCCTGGGTTGACATTGATGGTTTCTCATTTCTAAATTCCAATAGCTTTGCTCTAGATAGGATGTTGGGATGCTGTCAGTTTTCTAAGCAGTGATCACAGGAAAATCAAATATTTTAAATGTAAGATTAAAGAGCTGGTAGAAGAAAATGATGTAGCAAATGGTTGGTGACTCTCAAGCCACCTTGTTACAGGTGAGAACATACAGGAAGGAGGGGTCTCTCTGTGCCCATTTTTGATGTTGGGGAATGCATTTGCATTCACTGGATTTGTTGCACTAACTTTCCTTGCAGGGAGTCACAGACTTTAAATTAATAATTTTAAAAGAGCCATGTTGTCTGGAGGTGACTCATTTATTTTTTAAACCAGAGCCCACCATTAACAGGTTTTTTTAACCTGGTAATATTGTTTCATTTTTCACCTCTTTGCTATTCATTTTATTAATCTTGAATGCAGCCTTGCTGCACTGTGATTCTTCCTCTCTTTTTTCCACATGGCTGCCTGGTTTGCAGAGGATGCCTCCTTTCAGATGTGTTCCTTCCCCTGACAAACAATTACCCCTGTTCCCCTCTGCAGGAGGCCATTAGGACATCATCACGGGTTCTGCTAAGTCATCTCACAATCACAGTTTTGTGCAATCACCTCTCATCTTAGTCTATCTAGGCATATGCCATGCGGGGAAACTAGCAGTCACAAAATGCAGCACCTCCAGGCATATTATTTGTTATTTTGGTCCAGGAGTGTGACAGATAATGGCCACTGTCTGAAGGTCTCATTGGCTGCAGGGACTGGCATCATATGCAGAAAATGTGGAAAAGCCAGGACATATGAACATGTTCCTACTTAATAACAACAAAAGGAACAGTGTAGTATTTTTGCTGATGATAAAAGCACTAAAAAGACAGAGTCAAAAGGTAATGTTTGGAGAATTATTCTACTGAATAGACCCACAAACCTAAATTTATGTCACATCTGTTCTTTATTACTTATTGTTTATGAGCTGTGTGTGCAAATGGCAAATGTGTCAATAATTTGCTTCATATTTAGCCTAGTTATCATAGTGGAGCTAAGCATTTAACATTATTAGACTAAAAATACCATAAAACCGGGCATTTTAAAACTTAAATGTGCCAGTTATTAGGAGATATTCCTTAAAATCCAGAGGTACCAGGTGGGTCCTTCCATGCTAGACTAAGAAGAGCAGAGAGTTCCATTACTTATACACAATTTGAGAAACCATTCACACTTTCCCCCTAGCTGTTCACACAGTTCTAAGTGGTGTTAAAAAAAAAAATCCTTAATTAAATATTATGATTCCAAGGACTGTGTTAGACCTTGAAATAAATGTGCCCAAAACTGTGGTTTTTTTGATAGAAAAAAGCCAGCTGTTTTGTGGAAGACTCTCAGTCTGCATAAATGTTACAAACTGCTGAATTACTAAAAGGCCCCTTGATATATGATCTCATGTTGCTTAATAGGCCTCAGATTACTTTGGGGAAAAATGGGTTTTATTGTGTTAATCATATGAAAATGAAGTTACTAATCCCTATCTAATTATGAGGGGTTTTTAAACTTGTAATAATATCCTAATTATTTCCTCTTATTGGAACAAGTCTTGTTCTAAAAGTAATCCTCAAGAAAGCATATGGAAAAATGCCCAATGAAATACCTTGACTTTAATTTTAATTCACGTGGGTTTTGAACCATTATTTTTTTTGTTATTGTTGTTTCAAATATTATTAACAAATATTGTTTTGTATTGTACACTAACAAATTCCTCTTCTTTTTTGATGGCTCTCTGAGCAGAACCTTAATTCAGGTTCCATACAAAATGTTTAGTTTATGATATTAAATCAAGTGAGTATAGACTCAGGACAATCAATCCTGAAATAAATCAAAGAACAATGCAATTTAAGATTATTTGACTGCTGACAGGCAGATGATTAGATAGCATAATCATTTCCTGTGCTCTGTCTGCCTCTGAAAGTACTTTGGTTTTGGGTATTTTCTACTACAAGGTAGTAGAAAGAGACTGGAAAACCTTGGGGGGGGGGGAGGAAGGATAAGACTAGTGAGGATAAGAAAGGAATAAAAATTTATGAGTAATTGTGTAGGTACCACTGAGCAACATCTTAACCTCATGCCCAAGTTAAAATGCCTTTGCAGCAAATGAGACTGAGAACTGCAAAGTGAACCTTGTAGTCAATGGAAGGGAAAAAAACCCCATGGTTTTCCTGCAATGAGCTCATCAGGGAGCTCCTCCCTAATTTAGGCTCTAGCTTGCAAAAAAGAAGTCTTTTTTTTGTCTTTTTTTTGTCTTTTTTTTTTCTCTGACACTATTAGATCAAAACAGTACCCAGGCATTAGACAGTATTTATTAGCTTGTAAGGCCAGAGATAATGATCCCATTCAATCAGAACTCATGAATAATTCAGCAGTCCCAACTCCACATAATTTCTGTCTTTACTTTTAAAACCAGTAAAGCACCATTTGCATTGCCTTTTTGAGGGGAGGGGAAATGACAGTAAGCAGAAAAATAAAGCAGATTTTTTTCTTTTGGTTCTGCTTCTCAAACATACTCAGCTCTCTTAGAATGCTGTCTCCCTTCCCTTTCTCCCCTCCTAGCTCCCAGAACAAAAACGACATCAGAATAAATATTAATCATGATACTATTGAGAAGATGCTGTACACTAATTATTGTCAAGAACAGTGCTACCCATATTTATAGAGGATTTTGTAATCACTGCAATTTGTTCAGTATTGTTACTTATACTAGCTGCTATGAAGTAATTACAGGTTTTTCACTTCTTTGTGTGTGTGTGTGTGCGCGCGTTTTGTTGTTGGGTTTTTTTTTGGCTTTTTTGGGGTTTTTTGTTTTGTTTAAAAGAACACCCACACCTTTTTTTTTTTTTTTTTTGTGCAAATAATCATTTCCCCATGAGCAGTTTCTGAGAAATGAACATTCCTTCTTTGAAATTCCTTTCCTGCTGCTGAGCTGAAGAAGCCCAGGCTGATGTGGTACCCATAAAGCTAAAGGAAATGTGCTGGGTTACATATCCCACTGAATGTGGCACAGGATGAAACTGAGTTTTTCAGTATATTGGAGCCTTTCTTCACTTCCCCAGCTTAGTGCCTAAGTGTTACTTATTGTAACAGTATTTTGCTTATATTTCATGGCAGATCCCACACTGTTTTAGATATTCCTCCTTTGCTTAATGCCCTTTGCTTCTTCAGGTCATGCTGAATAAGGTGATAAAGATTTATTCTGTAGGATCTTGCTGCTGCTTTATAATACCACTTTTCTATTTTATGTGTGCTAAATTGTGACAGCAGTGGAGTGATTATTATGTGGCTCGGTCCCTTTCTTGGGCATCACAGAAGGGACCTGTTCCCCTGAATCCACCGAGCAGTTCTGGGGTGAGTCTGCCAGGGAGAGAGGGCTGTCGTTTGCACTCCTGAGTGGGATCCCTGTAAAGAAGTAGCATGTTCCAAACACCAACTACAGCCTATTAAAATATTCATTACCTTGCTTACTGATGTGAGCTTCTGTAAAGAAAGAGGGATTAGAGATCTCTTATAAATAGATTTTTTTTTTTGTTATAAACACAAACAGCTTTGCTGAGCTGTGGGAAGGAAGGAGAAGCATTAGCAATGACATTCTGATCCTGTCAACAGCACTCTACAAGAATGCATTTCTCTGACATCTCTGTTAAGTCAACTAATGCAGATGTCAAGAAAGTCATCATGTGCATGTGTAATGCTGCAGCAGAGTGGCTGTACACACTGCAGTGACATCTGTGATGCAGTGGGAAATATACAAATTATCTTTCCATTTTTTTATGAGTCATTGGCCTGTCTTTCCATATCTGGGAGGATATATCCATGGAAAAGGGATAGAAAGAAGGGTTTTCCTGAGAAAGCATTTTAAGAGCTGAAGCTTGAGTTGTAAACATACTGGAGAGTACATGTCCTTATAGGGACTTGATGTGCTTCCTTACAAAGCAGAACAGAAGACAAATGAACTAAAACCTGTTTTCTTTCATGAAGTTATGTCAGTGTTTGAAGGAGGAGGCATTTTGGCCACATTTGAACCAAAATGTTTAGAGGGCAAATAAGCAGCAGCTCAGCAAGCTGCAACTTAAGAAAAGACTGTCAATAAATCCTGAGGGACTGCAGATATATTTGTTAACTTCCAGTGTCAGTGTGAGTGAGAGTGTTTGTGTACTCATGTCAGTCATTAATTAAAGGCCTCTTGGGAGATTTTAAGATCTTCATCTTGGATTAGTGAAACAGAGCTAAAGGACAAATTGGGCTTTGCAAATCGCCACAAAGATTGAGAGTAGTGAGTGAAGAGGATGTTCTGATTCAGATATCATTGATTTCCTCATAGGTATCGTGATATGAGAACTGCTGGTTTAAGGGACGCCATCAACCAAACGTTTACACTGCTAGTAGAAAGGCTGCAATGGTACTAGTATTAACAGTTGGTGCTAAACAGTAAGAAACTCCTGAAATTTAGGGCAAAGCTGTGTTCAGTTTAGCACAAACTAATGTAGTGCTCCTGAACATTTCCACCAGATTTTAGTTTGGTTTTTTTTTTTTTTTTTTTTTCAGAGGAGCTTGAAATTGAAGTATTGAAGAAATAATACCTGTACAACTGACTGTTTAGACTCATCTTTGTGTACCCTCTGATCAGTCCTCATATTTAGAAGAAACATCAATACAAGTCCTGGTATAGAGGAATGTGATAGGGAACTGTGATAGGGAACTAAATATGAACACCTGAGTGTCCTGGTGAGCTCTGAAAGTAAAATCTGATCTGTAGAGTGATATAGGTGAGGTCCCAGTTTTCATCACAAGTGCTGGGGATTTCAGTTAGCCTGCCTGTCTCTCCAGGTCCCATGGGCTGAATGCCCTTCAGCAGCAAGTGCACAGGAGATGCCTTGGGTTTCATCCAGGGGATTGTGCAGCCTGAGAGTGCCCTGCAGTATGAGACAAAAACTGGTGAATGGGGATGACAAGGTAGAAAAATGAATTCTGGATTTGAAACAGAATGCTGATGTAGATATACCCTCCAACATTTTGTAATGCTGATAGCTATCACTAAGTGATATAAGGCTTAGGTAATTTCCACTCTACTCAGGCAGTTTTACTTGTATTGGTGTTTGTGGGAAAGGGGATCAGATGTTGAGTTTTGCCAAAAAAGGAGATTCTGGCTTAAGCCTGTGTAAATTTACATGTCAGCACATGTGACTCTGATTGTCAAATTGGAATCTAAATGTGCAGCCACCAGATATAATCCAAACCATATGAAATAGATCTGTAAAGTAAATCAAGCCTCACATGTTTTATCCAGGGACAAATTTAAGCATTTGAGTGACTTAGTGTGGAAGGTCCTTATAGTTTAAAAATAAACACAACAATGATAATATGAGAACAGAATCCATGTTCTAAATTGGGGTGTATGAGGCACAGCATGGCTGGCAGGGCAAGGGAGGGGATTGTCCTGCCCTGCTCTGACCTGGGGCAGCCTCACCTCGAGTGCTGGGGCAGGTTTGGGCACCGCAATGTAAGAAACACACAAAACCATCAGAGAGCAGCCAAAGGAGGGCTGTGAATGGTGAAGGGCCTTGAGGGGAAACCGTGTGAGGAGCAGCTGAGGGCACTTGGTCTGTTCAGCCTGGAGCAGGCTGAGGGAGACCTCTGCAGTTACAGCTTCCTCCTGAGGGGAAGAGGAGGGGCAGGCACTGATCTCCTCTCTGGGCTGACAGTGACAGCACCTGAGGGAGCAGCCTGAAGCTGTGTCAGGAGAGGTTTAGGTTGGGTGTTAGGAAAAGGTTCTGCTCCCAGAGGGTGGCTGGGCTGGAACAGGCTCCCCAGGGCAGTGGTCACAGCACCAGCCTGGCAGAGCTCAGGAAGTGTTTGGGCAATGCTCTCAGGCACACGGTGTGACTCTTGGGGATGGTGCTGAGCAGGGACAGGAGTTGGACTTGATGATCCTTGTGGGTCTCTTCCAGAATTTGTGATTCTGTGATTCTCCCTATCATGAGCTGTATAATTCAGCACACAACTACCACAGCATTACTTGCTACTACGAACTCGACTTTGTAATAGGTAACGATGTGTGCACAGCCTGGCCCAGGGAGCTTAAAGTCAAAGTGATAATCCTAAACACAATTACACATATACCTAACTTCACATTTGAATTCAGTGGGGCACAGAGGTGCACACAGTTGAACAAGCATGTGAGTAATGATTTTCCAGAGCAGAACACAACTTAAATTTTCATGGTGCAAAGGTCAATTTTAATATGCCCTGAATGTTTCTATAAGAAGCATTTCCCTCTTCATTTGGTGGGGGAGTAATGCCATTTTTATAGTATTGCCTTGCTTGTGATGGTTTCTACAGAACAAGCAAAAGTTTAAGAAGGGATTTAGAGTCTTGCTCCAGACTCATGTAATGCCAAAAAATTTCTACCCCACCACCCCATTTCCTCCTTCATTCTTTGAGTAAGTTGTCTTGCAGTGCTTATGAGAAATTCTGCCCAGTACCAAACTGTGCATCAGGAATTACCTGCAGCATTTTTATTTTCAGCACTCTCTGCAATAGTTGCACTGACACACACCAGAGTGCAGAAATAAACTAACCTACAGCTCTCTCCAAATGTCAAATGTCTCAGCATCAGAGTTCAGCATTTGAATGTACTGATCTCTTATAGGATTCCTGAGTTAAGCAAAAATATGCTGTAAAGTCTATTCCAACTCTAATAGTTTAAATATTTAAGCCTTTGGAAGTTAAAACCTGATCCTACTTTCTCTGAAGGTGGTGGGAGTCCTGCAATTGAATTCAGTAGGACCAGGATTGGGCCCTAAGTCACTAAATAACATTTTCCATGGTAATAATTAATAACAGCAGTTTTGAAGCTAAAGAAATTCCTTTTTTTTTTTTTTTTTAATGCAAGTATCCAAAATTGCAGGTGGATTTAGGAAGAGAGTCAAACAATTATCTGAGGTATGTTCAGGGATGACAAACTCTGAAATCAGGACACATCCAGGGCTGCAGGCTGAGTGAGATACTGTAGGATGGATTAAGAACTATCAAATGCTGTAAGAGAAAGGTAAGTATTATTGATTGGGGGTGGGCTAGGAAAATAATATGCTAATAAGGTGTATTGCAGAGGTCTTAAAACCTGGCAGATGCATTTTTCTAGGGGGATGTTTGTAGTGTGAGGGGTTGCAGAAGATATGTCTGAAAGGAGACCCAAGGGGAAGTTTAGTCAATCTTGGATGCTTTTTAAAAATATTGTCTTGCCTTGTGGTTAAATAATGAATGCAAATCTCCTTTCATGGATTTAAAGCTCTGATTGCTGACATGGGAAAACCAGAAAGGTTTTGTTGTTTTTTTTCTTTTTTTTCCCTCTTTTGTAAAATAACACCAAATGACATGGATATCTCTTTGTTCTCACATATGAATTTATCTTTGTTTTAGGATAAAAGGAGCACCAGATGTGACTGGGACTGCATTAGCAGAAAAGAGCTGTGCAGAGAATTGTGGTTTTCATTTGTTAGGGTTGTTGGAAACATTTCTGTAAGTGTCTTTCAGTGGACAGCAGTGTAGCTTGCAGCTTGGGGTTCAAGGACATTGAAAAATACAATCAGGTCTCTCCAATTTAGGGACAGAACTGTGCTGTGATGTGTACAACAGTGCACCCTGGCTATTATCAAATTGGATTTTATTAATTCTAGTAGTTCTTCCATGTGCAAATTTGTGACATCACATGATGTCCATCATATATTGAGTAGTGCCATCACATCCAGTTGCAAATTTTGCACACAATCCTTAGGCAGAATTTTTGTTTTTATCATATATGATACTATGCTAAATTATGTGGTATTTTGTCCCATTCCCAGCAGGGTGTGGTATTTTGTCCCATTCCCCAAAGCCTAAGATGGGGAATGCATCTTTCTGAGATTCTGGCCAATCTTCTCCCTGTCTTGTTCCCATTTTGAATAAAATGAATACACAGTATGGCCATGTAAACAAGAAATGGGGATCAGCCCTTCTGTGCTTATGGACAGAGTACACCAGAGGCAACTTACCCTTCTTTTTAAGAAATAATCTCAAATTTTTTTCTGTTTACTGTGGAGCTAGAAGCAGTAACTGTGCAGGCAGTGATTCTGCAAGTTACCACCCATCAGCTGGCTGTTAGTAATTGCTTGTTGTGTTCCCAAACTTGTAGAAGTCATGAGACAATTTAGATTATATCCTCAGTTGATAAAGATGATCTGTTATTCCAAAGTAACCTTGCTTTCCATCAAAAGAGACACTATCTCCCCTGGGAACTTGGAAATGTAATACAACAATGCTTTACCTGATTAAACTAAGTAACTGAGTGGGAAGTAACTTATATTGCATGGCTTTAAAGAATCTGTCTATTAGCTGCTCTATTATATTGCAGCCCTCATTAGCAAGATAATTCATCATACTGGAAAATGTGAATTGTGCTTTATGAATTAGTATAATAATATTCTGCACCTGGCAGTTATTAATTCCGGTTCAGTCTGATTTATCATAACATTAAACTATGCAATGTTTGAATAGAAAAGAAGTTAGTTTTCATGTTGTTCCAAGATACAGTGTGTGGAATGTTTCAGAATAATAATTAGATATTGGATAGTACTATATTTTCTGCGGCAGAGATAGCGATTGCTTGAAAATGATATTTAAATGACCCTACTCTGCTTAGAAACCATATAGCCTAAATTGCTGCTGGATGGACCTCTACAAGAACATTTCTTTCAATGAGAAATGACACTATTTTTGTGCTGACAGTTTCTGTGTAATAATAGTGTTAGGTTTTGCCAACGAGCTGCAATTGTTTCTAATATGACAGTTTGTTGAATTGTTGAATTTTGAATGGAGAGTAATTGAAAATGTACATTACTGTGGACTTCACTGGGTGAGGCAGGGGAGGGTGGAATTGGAGTTTGCTTCTGGCTCTGGTCTTGTTTAAAATGCACATGATGCAGTTCTGATTGTGTGAACAATTTTTTAAACCAGTCTTAGAAAGCAGTCATTTACCAGCAGTTAGCAGGGAGATTATGCTGGGGAGATGATACAAAAATGTGTATATTGACTTAAATTGAGATAGATTGCTTTAGCTTATTCTACATGCTATTTCTAATAATATTGAATGTCGGTAACGATTTCCCTCAGAGAATCCCAGAATTCTTTATAAGCATTTAATGACTTTTCTTTTAAAAAACGAAGCATGTCAGTGTTGGAAGCACAGGAACACATAGTAAAGTACTTAGTAGTTAGAAGAAAGTCTAGATTTGTTGATTCCCTGGTTTAGCCTCTCTGCTGGGACACTTTTCTCTGGGGCTGTGACAGAGTCAAGGCAAAGTTTGATCTGAGATATTGCACTGTGTGTTAGAACAACCTGGCACACCTTTACCAGAGAGCTGGCAAAATTGATTGTGAATGTGTCGCGTGGTATCTGAGGACTTGGGTCATGTTTGTGATAGAAGAGCTTGATTCTTGCTGTCAGGGACTGGAGGCAAGTTCTCTAGTGAGTCACACCAGGTTTCAAATGGACCTGCAGCTCTGGGTGTCAATGGTATTGCTCACAATGCTCACCAGGGGGCTTGAAAAGAGAAAGAAATACTGTGTAGAACACAGAAGAATGATTGTCTCACTCTGTGCTGCTGGCCCTCTTCCTCTCAGGACAGCTAGTGTCGCTGTTTTTATTCTCACACCATTTCTTTATTGCCTAAAACTCCTTTTTGTGGCCAGATGACTCTCTTGCTCAGCTTTTTACTTGGGACTCTAAGGGAACAACAGTTTAGAATCTTATGCTTGCCCTGTATTAGGTAATTACTTTATTACTGTATTTTGGAGAAGCTTGTCAAAATCTTTAGGTAAGCATGTATGGAAAACCATGCCCAGCTTTAATTCCTTGCTTATTTGAAGCCTTTAAATGAAATTAAGTCTGCCACTCTGGTAGTGCTGCCAATTAGAAAAGACATTCCTTAACTGAATTACTATATGGTATGAGGTGAGTAATAAATTCAAAAATTCAAATAAATTCATAAGTGATATCATGTAAATTTTGTGCTTTCTAATTTGCAAAATACTTTTCAGTAATAATTTTGTCTACGTTGCTAAGTATCTCCATATGCAGAGGTATCTTATGCTAAGTTTATTCATGGTTCACATCACAAAATCTTCCATTTATTTAAGAAGTCGTGTTCCTAAAATAAATGCCTTTGTTGGAGTAGAGTTTTTCATTTATGCATATTGCATTGTTTAAAGGGTAATCATTTGTACACACTGGAAATTTATAGGTTTTGATTGTATTTTAGATGCTTCTGAGATTAGAGCAAATATGAGTCTCCATAAATGGTCTAAGCTAAAGAGCTGTGAAAAGAATGGATTTTCAATTTTCTGAACAAAATGAACTCCCCCAAATTATTTTAGCTCAAGTGAAACATTTTTCCAACCTGAAATGGATTTTCAACATCTTTCCAATATTAATTTTTGTCAGTTTAAAATACTTTGTGTGAAAAACTCAGTAATGTGTTCAGAAACATAGAAATAAAATGTTTCAGAATTGCATGGGTTCTGGATTTAATTTTTTTGACCAGTGCTGCCTGAGGAATGAGGTCCAAATTGGCAGATAGGTATGGCAGACCTGACTGCTTTTCTGAGTGAATAAATTACAAACCAAAAAGTTTTAGTATGCTGAACTCCTGGCAGAAATTCATCTGGGTGACTGCCACCTTTTCTTTCTTCCAGTTCAGGTCCAGGAGTGAGAGGTGAGGTTTTTCCTATTCACTGACAGCCCACAGACACCACTTTAGCTGGTCTAAATTGCTCACCATAGCTCTGGTGAGTTTCTACCTGCTGAGGAGCTGTCCCCCTTTCTTCATTACTAATGCCTTAAAATCATTCTGGCTTGATTTTCAGTTAGTTCACCTTGACTTATTGTCCTTCATTATTTTAATATTCATTTATGTTTTTGATCACCTGCTGACTCAATCATTTTTGAGCCCTGGTATTTCATTGCAATAACTAATTTCTAATACTAACAATCTTGACTCTTTAAATAATTGTTTATTTTCTTTTTTCTCCTTTTTCTTTTGTTGTCCTCATTAATCTTCTGTTACAGAATTTTTTTCTGATACTTCAACGTTTTTCATGATGATGATGATTAATAATTTACATTTTACTTATTTAAACTCATATAATTTCTTCCCCTTAAACAGTGAAAATTGCTGTAGAGTCCATTAAAATCCCTCAGCTAATTCCTGGTGGGTTCTGACACTCTATGCAAGTTCTTGTTGCTGGAGTAGCATTTTTTGAGGCTAAGTAATCCTGATTGTTTATGACTTGGAACTGGCAGCATACAGGAACCAGTAGAAAACACTTTAAAAGTTTGATCAGGAATTTCAAACAGAAAAATCATTCTGTTTCCACTGTTTTAGCTGTGTATTGATGTTATCTCTGCTGCTGCTAGTCGGCCTCTGATGGGAACCTTGGCAGCAATCCTCTGATTTCTGCCAGTGCAGAGGAAATGTAGGGCAATATTGTTGGTCAAATCCTGCATCAAAGGCAGTCCCATGTGTAAGATGGATCTTTGCTTTACACGGTGACTCATTTTCTGTGCCTGGATGCTCTGAAGAAGAGAAAAAGCTGCTACTTCAAGTTAACGTTTGACTGAATAATTTACTAACACTGATATTCTTGTCGTTCTGTGAATATTTTATGATAAGCTTTGTGAAGAATCTGTAAATTCAAGCATGAGAGCAGCATGAAAAATGTCTTCCATTTAGATTTCCCTGAGTGTATTCACCATTTCATAACTGTGCTCTTGCTCATTTGATGCAGTACACATGACTAGGTATAAATTAAGAACGAGGTTAATTGTTACAGAACAGATTTTATGTTGTACTGAAGAAAGACCTTTTAGCAGTAGATCAACAGACATTCTTCCTAATTTTGACCCAATCATTTCATTGTCCTGTCATTTTACTTTATCTGTAGCGACATGAAAGAGATGTGAGGGAGAAAAACTGAAGTGGAATCTTTTGTCATACTTGACCTGAGAATTTCATTGTGTTTTAACTACAGCATTTAAACAGCTCCACAACAATGATCAAATTTGTTTAGTTCTGAAGTTATCATTCTTGTTTTCCTTTTGCAAGTGCTGATTGCTAGAACTTCAAATATATCTGCAGCTTATAGATGTCTGAGAACACAAAGTACAGCACTCTTAAAACCTGACTTGGGTGCTTTTATTGGATAGTATTTCTCTCTGAGTCTGACTTCTCATTCTGAAGCTCTCCACTGTAAAGGGGAATCAAAATCAGGCATTGTGTGTTGGTTTGGGACTAAGGAGGTTCACAGAGACTCAGGGAAATATGTGCAGAGGTACTACTCCCTAGCTGTACAAACTGGAGCTCCTGCTGGCATTCACCCACGGGAGCAGTGGAATGTACCAGCCCTTTGGGCTGGGTACACTGTGCTAATAGAAAAATCAGCCCTGCCAAGTATTTTCAGAATGTTTCCTTTTCTGTTCAGAACACCTCTGTTGTGAAAGGTTTTGAGAAAATGAACCACTGCTTGAAGTGGAGGGGGAAAAATCAGGTATGGTTTTGATCTCAGCAGGAGCCAGGAGTCAGGAGCTGCTGATTCTTACAGAGGTGCAATCCTGATTTTTGTATGAAATGGGGGCTGTGGGGGTCCCTGCTCATGGTAATAGCTTGTTCTTCCTGCATGTCAGCACTGCTGGAGCTGCAGCAGTCCCCCTCAAGCTCACAAAGGGGGATGTGTCACTCTGAAAAGCCAAAGTCTCTTGTCTGGGTATCTCCTGGCTCCAATGAAGCCTGAACTCACCTGGGGATGCCGTTTTCCAGCAGCCTGGATCTTGCAACCACCTCTCTGTCGATTGGTGGGATCTTCTCCTTCCAGCCAGCAGCCCTGGGCTGGGCAGGGCTGGGCAGCCTTGCCTGCACCCTGGGGAATACGAGCTCAGCGCCAGCCTGGGTTTTGCAGGGACTAGAGCAGACAAGATTTTCTCTCTCCCCAAAATTCCCAAGACAGCCCAGGAGTCGCAGAGCCTATTGTGGATTTGTTAGACGCAGTAGCTCTGGAGTCAGGCCACTCTGCTCTGCTTTAAAGACCTACAGAGAATAGTGGCTCTCCCCAGGTAGCTGCAGGCACTGCAGCTCCAGCTCTCTCTCCCCAGAACTGGCAGCTTGCCTGGCTTCCAGCTCAGCGAGCGACAGCGCAGCACACCGACTGCTGGGTCCTCCCGAGAGCACCAGCACCTCAAGAAGCAATGATGAAAACAGATCTTTCTAATAAGTTGAATGCCATTAGCAGTTCTCATTTTCAGAGTCTCTGGTGCTGTGTAAAAGCCTGAATAATATTTAAACATATTTTAATAATGGGTTAAAAAAATCCAAGTATTTTAGCATGTGGCTCTCTGTGTGTGAAGGACTGAACTAAAACCTTGAGCAGTGTGCCATGACAGTGTATGTCTTTCTTAGTATTGAAGAAAGGATGTATATTGGGGTTTTTTTTGGTAGTGAAATATTTATTCTCATAAGCCAGTGCAGAAACCTTTCTAATTATGACATGCTGTTTTGCAGTGGAAGTTGCAACCAACAGTTTTCAAATATCTTTGTGGCATCTCCATAATGTCTGAAGATTTATTAAAAAGCTTCTCCTTGGTCAGGCAAAAGGTTGAGTGTGATCTTTCCAAAATCCTGGTGAAATTCAAATAAATACACAAATTCAGATTTGCTGGACTTCAAAGCAGTCCTGTTGTATTTCCAGTCCAGAGAGAGTGATTGTAACTTTAAGCAATGTTTGAAAGGACCAAAATGGAAGCACAGAAGTAATTTTGCTTTGCTGATCCAGTGGCAGGAGAGGCTGCTTGAGGGAAGACAAAGCACCACCAATACTGGAACATCATGAAGGCCAGATACAGTATCTCTATTTGAGTACCATTTACTCACCTGCAGGAATCCCAATTAACTGGAATTACCACCCCAATTAAGCAGCAGTCCTTGCCATTAAGTATCATTAGGCTTAATTTGGTTCCCTGGGAAATGTCCCGATTAAGCGGATTTCATGATTAAGCACCTGTAATAAATGTTTTAACTTACATGTAAAATTCTTTTTTAATTCATAGAATCTGATCACTAGCACCCAAATAGCAACTAATATGCCAACTACTACTTCTGAAATTTGGTTTCATTAATTTGATTGTATATGTTAACTTACCATGGCTTTGCAAAGTTTTGACAAGGAAATCTTCATATTTTTATGTAGTGATTTTGTAATGCAAACATATCCCTGTATATCTGTTTGACAGCCTGGTTAATATTTTGTCACTATTTCTTAAGTGAGCAGCAAACCTCATGTGAACATCAGTCATATTTTGAGGAAACACCTCATTTGCTGTACTTTGGCCAGCTTTCGTTTTCTGCTTGATGGAAAAATCATATTTTGCAGCCAGAAACAGGTATAGAAAACATCTGCAGTACAAAATGTTCAAATGACCATGCATCAGGTCTCATTTTTCTAAAGTAGGTGGTAACAGGTAAGATGTTTTATAAGAAAGATCTCTTGCCTGAGTCTATGGCCTAGAGTAGGGCCCGTGTTGGAGATTTCAGGAGAATGGAGAGGTACCCTGGAGAGCTGTAAATCAGGAACCACATCCCCTCAGCCACAGCATTCCATTGCTTTGTTGGGGTTAATTTACTCTACAGCTCATGAAATAAAGCCCCTCTTGAGGGACTAAACAATATAGTGAGAAATGGAATGGAGAATTGTGGGGTGAAGCACTGCAAACGCATAAAAACCAAATACCAGCTGGTGGTCTGAGTGTGGGCTGGTGGGATTTGGTTTACTGACAGAGAAGACAACCAAGGTCCCTTGCAGCGCTGAAAACTCACATACAATCATGTCTCAGATTTGCAGGTCTTGTCTTTAATAGCAGCAACATGGTGTCATTGAAAAGTGTTTATTTGTGAATCCCAGAATATTTTCTTGAACCATCTCTGATTCACTGACCCTATTAATCCAAAGCTGAGATTGATAAGATTCTCACCAGGGACTTTTGGCCCTATGACTAAGCACAAATTTAATATGAATTTATTGTGAAAGTTGTTAAATGTAAAGGAAGAGCTGAAGTTTACTTTTATTGCTGAATTTAAATTTACACATCAGATAGAATATGTATGGGCAAAATCTGTTAAAAATAACCAAGGAAAAATCAAGGAAAAGGAAGTGGTTATTTCACTAAGAAAGGCATAGAATGGATCAGAATAAGGGACTCCTTCAATCAGCCCTCTTGAATAGGAAAGTATGACTAAGGAATCCTTTTGTGCGTGTAAAGATCAAGGGGGTTTAATCACAAAATAGTGACAGGAACACTCATTAATTCGTTGTATCAGAAGACACTGAAAAAATGTGAGTACAAGTGCTTCATGGCAGTATGTACAAAGAGTTTAAACATTGTGAACTTGTGCCATATACACATTCCTTAAATGGGGAAAAATTTGAAAAGGTCTTGTAAGGAAGGAAAGCACTTCTACATACAGTTCTAAATGTATGCAAATATGTTTTGTGTCCCACAAAGGCTAAGGAAAACATACTAAGGAGAATAGAAACTGTTCTAAATAGTTTTCAAATCTCAGGAGTGTGTTTTTCTCTCTGTTACTGGCTCTCTAGCTCCTCTCTTTCCCCCACCATACAGGTACTCAGCAGCAGAAATAACATGAGAAATTATTGCAATTTCCTTTAGATAAATCCTGCAATTGCACTGGTCAGAGAAAAAATATTCAGATTATAAATTGCTTAATGTAGGTTTTTCTTTTGATGTGCATATAGCTCCCATAAATGTTAATACTAGGTCTGGGCTTCAAAAGGAGAATATGTCCCTTGTTGTACTGTAGAGTTAAGATGTAACAAAAAATTTAGAAAACTGAAAAACCCATCTGCCTTGACATTCTTGCTATTTATTTATAAAGAAACAAGATAATTTAATCTCTCTACATAATATTTTTTAATTTTCCTGCATACTAAAACATCAGTTTATTAATATCAGTTTATCAATTTCTATCTAGTTATCAAATGTCATACTAAAACATCAAATTATTTCTGTGTTTTTCTCCTTGGTTGCCTTGATTTCTGTATTAACCTTTTCTTTCCCGTCCAACACTTACGTGTAAAATAAAACTTTGCCAACTGAGCCCCTCAGATTGCTTGTGTGAGAGGATTGAGGGATGGACCACTGGCCAAAAGGCCACCTGACCTTAAATCTTCTAGTGCACTGAGTGATTGGAGCATGCTAATGTAAGACTTGCAAAGAATTCATTGTAAAGATTGGGAAGAGGTCTAGGTAATATGAATAGGTGCATCAATAGCTACAGCCCTACCTGTAAACCTGGAAATGATCACCTGCCACAGCTCTGGGTTTCAACAAGGAAACCGTGAGTGCTGTTTTATTAAACCAAAGCCTTTAATCTGAATAGCATGGCCTTCCTCCTAGAGCCTGAGTCACCTACAAGTGATGAGCCAAATGCCATGTCAGCCCGAGCTGTGGGAACGGGCTGCTGGTTGGAGAGCACCCCCACTCATGTGGGTGGCCTTTTCTGAGGACCAGAAGATACAAGGAGAGAAGCAGTCTCCTAACTCAGATGATATGCCCAAAGATAAGGCTTTTTTACTCTTCCATAATGTAAAGATTAACGGGGGTGGTCTGGTTGTGTTGCCAGAATGAATATTTTAGTGACTGTGTGGTTTCTTCTGTTTGGCCACCTTTATGGAGAATGAAGACGTTAGAGGGCAGTGGACAACATGAAGAGAGATATGGGTTGAGACCATGGTTGAGACCAAGGTTAAGACCAAGAAAGAAATCATGAGGGGTATTTCATACAGTGCTATTGGATGTTCTAGTATGGGAGGTGATTTTGAGAGCACGATGGAAGTCTCAGCCACTGCTAATGTTTCATGCAGTCTTGAGTAAAACAACATGGAGCAGAACTCCTCTGATTTTGTAGTTCAAAATGATAGAGCTATTTTCCACTTGCTTATGTTCCTTGCAAGGATGCTTTTTCAAGACCAGAAACAGTTATGCATGTCCTTCCTTCCAAAGAAGATTTTGCTGGTCTTTTCTAAAAAAAATTTGGTATTTTGTGGTGTTTATCCACAGTGACTTCCAGATATATCAGTGAATTTCAAACAGTCTCAGAGACAATACCTTGGTTTTCACTGAAGATGTGTATTGCTGCTTCCTACTTCCTGAATCCCTTCAAACACCGTGAAATTCTTAGCACAATAAAAAGTGATGCTTTAGAAATCTTTTCCTTGGCTGAGGCCTGTATCTTCCACTGATGTGAGAGGTATTTTGTCCATATGGGGGGAAAAGCAGAGGCAGGACCTTTAACTCGAACATTATGCTCTTTAAAAAGCAGTGCTGCAAACCTCCCTATAATCACTGAAAATAATTAGGAAAATATCTTGCATGGAGTAACTTAGTATTAATTAGTAAAAATAAAGTAATTCAGCCAGCATGTTAAGCAAAATTCTATTATTTCTAGTAAAATAACTGACAAGGGACTTCAGATATCCTAGAGAGCACTATTAAACAGAAAATGCTGCAGGTTTCTGCCTTCATTTATAAATCCAGGCAGATTTCTGAGACCTCTGTATGCATATCCTGTGAGAGTTTGATGTTAATCAATACTGGGTGCACTTGTAAACAGAAGGCTTAGTGATCAAGAGTAACATGTTAGAGAAGAAATACTTTTGCTAACTGTTATGTATTGTGCTCTTTATTTCCTATTTTATTATTTTTATTAACCTGAACAACATGATAAAATGCTGGCATGTGTCTTCCCCCCTTCTGATCATCTGATCTCAAACAATTGTTTGAATCCTGAAAAGAGGTTGCTTTATTATTATTTTTGTTCTTCCACATGATGAGAAATCCTCCTGAGGAGAGAGCTGGTATCTGTGGAAAGCATCTGACTCCTGAACAGATTGTGGGTTAAAGGAGTCAAAGGAGTCACTTGGACAATACAAATAAGTAGTCATTTATTATATGCAAATATAACAGGTTGACATAAAACCCATGACTTCACTCAACTAGAAAATAATACTATAACTGAGATATGTTTTTGAAGTTGCTGTTTAGCTTCGTATAAGAGGAGAAAATCTCCTGTAGCTCAGATGGGCTTATTTGAAACCAAAGCTTTTGATGTTATAATGTGCAGTCTAAATTCATTAATCCCTCTGTTCAAAAAAAAAAAAAAAAAAGTCTCTTAAATGAGTAATAAACATAATAATGAAAATAACTGCCAGGAAGAACATGAGTTACATCACACTTAGTGTTCCAGCTAAAGATGAAAATTAACTTTGGAAACAGGTTACGCTAAATGAATTTAATTTGTGTTTTGATACAGAATGTTTAAACATGTTGTTATTTCTGGCACCAGGGCTGATAGCTATTAAATGAGAACATCTAAGAACATCAAAGGAACTGGACCTTTTATACTCTTCAGCACCCCCTTGGAGATGTTTATCTGGGCTGTTATCTGGATCCCATACAAGCATCGAACAATGTGCCAGTCTCACCAAGTCACTCTCTTTTCCCAAAAGTTCTGACGCATGCATTTCCTGCACAAATGTTCCATATTTTAGAGTTCACTACAAGTGCACAAATAGAAGTAGTTTGTACTAACAGACTTGACTGTAGATACTTGAAGTTTTTCTTCTATAAAGTATTTGAAATAGAAAAGAAAACTTCCTTCTGTTTGACTCAAACTAAGTTTCCAGATGTCAGGGTCAAAGGTTGGAGATAAAAGTATCAGGTTTTGGCCTACTCTAACTAGACTCCAGACCCAAATGTGTGAGATCTTCCCTAGAGGGGGTTCCTTTTTGTGCTGGTTCATTTTTCTTCTTTAGCTTCTCCCAGTAAGAGGTCCCATTCCATGCTGCTGAATTATGATACTTCATCTCAATCGTTAAGACACTTAAAACTTGTATTTACTGTTTAACACTTGGCTGCAAGTCAAACCTTTTAAATATCTCTTTTTAAAACTTTTCCACTTTTGAAGGCTGTTAATTCTTTTCTTCCTGGGGCTTCAGTGTCCGTGTGTGGGTCCTCTTGGATGACATTGCAAGACTCCTGCTCCAACTATGCCAACAGTGTGCAGTAAAACAAGAGGCCTTACAATTTACACAGAGCCTCAGTAGATGTATAAAGGCTACAGGATATTAGTCTTGCTCTCGCCTTGGCATGTTCACTGGCTTTTTGGTTTGTTTCTTTCCACCAGCAGCTGAAACGCCTTAACTACCTCAGAGAAAAATCTAAAATTGGTGCACAAATTAACAGAAGAGCCTGAAAAGTGGTTGAGTCAAATACAAATGTACATATTAGGGTTTAACACAATAAAATGAAGGCTGAGAGGGCTAATTGTAGGAGTTACGGTTCAGGTCTAACCTATTTCTGGTCACAGGGTGAATACTTTGCTAAACCCTGAAGGTTTGCATGTGTGAAGAAAGCACCCATCTGGTCAGAGAGGGGCTGTGGAGCCAAGAGACCTGGAGGCATTCTTCCTGCACTCCAGCTCCGTGGGGAAAAAAGGTACGGCTTGGTTACGGATCCTGACTTCGCTCTTTCTCCTCCTCTGTCTTTCCTTAGGCATCTACATTCCCATGTGGTACACAAATGTGCCTGCTCCCCATGCCTTCCCCACAGTGCTCTCCTGTCTCCACTCATGGAAGCATGCCAATTCTTCGGCATTTGGCAAAGGCAGAACAGGCTCTGAGAGGTGACCAGCACTGTGACATTCAGTGCATAGCTTGGACAGACCAGTTTCTTAAAGGTGGCCTCAGAGACGGGATTTTACTCTGTTAAATCACTCCACTGAGCAGGAAACAAAAGAAGATCTTTCACAGGTACTAGAGGAATAACTGATAAAATCACTAAGGATAATTGAACTGGCACTTGCAGATGCAGACCTAAGGCAAGGAAGTAAAGTTGCATGAAGGAGCTGAGACCCATTATTTATACTGGAAGAAGGGTTCACCTCCAAGTGCCAATTTCTACCTTAGTGCAGGAAAGCAGTTCAGGATATCACAAAAAGCAGAGACAGAAAACACCTTTCAGGTTGCCAAGTTTAGTCCCCTGTGAATATTTGGTTTTCCCCACGCGTGTGATGCTTTGTACTGTCTGGTTACCAATTCGGGCAATAGGAACTTGACTACTTCCCTCAGATGGGAATGTTACCAGCAGTTTGAAAGGCATTTGCTTTTGCTTTTTCTATGACAGGGCAATTAAGGAAGTCAGATGCCTGCTATGTTTGGAAGCCCCTCGAGGAATGAGGTAGTAGGAGAGTCTGCAAGTTATGGTGGTGTGGAAAAAAGGCCTCTCTTTGTAAGCTGTCAAGGAGTTCTGTGCATGAGGGCAGTGGCACAGAAAGTCAAATGAACAGTGAAATCAGTGGAGGAAATGGCTGCTGACAGAACAAAACATTGAGAGAAACTTCACAAATGGCAGATCTAGTCTGAGTTCAGGTCAGTAATCACTAACAAGTTGGTGTAGTTGTAGAAATTGGACTTCCTGTAGATAGGGGACTGTCACAGTGGGACTATGATAAAGATGAGCTCAAAGAGACAAGGAAACGCCAGACAGATAGGAATGAGAAAAATTTCCATAGTAAAATCCTGGGGTCAGGATGTGCTGGAGCCTTGCTGGTAGTAAAGCAGCAGTGGTTGTGGGCTGGGGCAGAGAAGAAAGTCTGGGCTGGATGAGAGTCAGGAAGAAGGAAGAAGGGTAGACAGTCTCACAATGAGGCAGAGCAATATTTAATATACTGTGCATGCATTAAGGTTGGTAAACATGATTATTACAAGCAATTATTTTAATGCTGCTAAAGCAGGGAAAAGAAAGTTCCCATCTGTTTTGCTGTGCTGCGAACGCATGAATTGTTCCTGTATGTTATATATATATTAGCATCATAGTAGTAATAATTTTCATGAAGGAGTCCACATTGTAGCGATCTTTGCAGCTGCTATTTTGTACTTTGCTTCTCCACATCCAGGCATTTTTTGCTTGGGATTACTTGTTTGGTTTGGTTTCAAGTGAATCCACACGAAATGGTTAGCCTTGTTCACCTGTGGTCTTTTGACCAAATTCTGTTTCTCTTCAGTGAGTCCAGTTATTCTGACTTGTTTTACCCCCTACCCTCTCTGAAATAATAGAACTTCTTATCAGGTATTTTTGTTTGTTAACTACTTATAGGGCAACTTTTTTGGGCTAAATTCTCCCTTGACCCTTGCAAGCCCCTGAAAAAATCCAAAAATCCACATGCTTCCCTCCTTTGGCTGGTTCACTAGTAAACTCAGGCAGGAATTAGTGAAGTAACCAGAAAGTTCAGGAGAAACTCAGGAATTAAGGCACAGTCCTTCTTGGCTCTCAACTGCAGAACAGTTCAGTGAAATGCTACCACTGGTGCCTTTTAACAAGTTTAAACTGCTTTTTAAACAAGTTAAGCCATATTTTATACCTTTCTGTATTTTATACATTAAGAGATCAAAAATCATACATGTTTCCAATAGTACTTTAAAAATTAACCTGGAGCTTTTGGAAATGCTAGCACTTAGTTCTTTCTGAGGCCCATGTGACTTGAAACATTTTTAAATGTTTAAATTTTTTTTTTAATTAGATTTCATAAACTCTGTCCTTTTACACATTTTTCTGGTCTAAGACCTGCTTTCAGTCTGTTACTAAACACACCTGCAAGTAGTTTTATTCTTCTCATGCACCACTGTTTGGACAGTGATTTTAAAGAAACCAGCTTCTGACAGCTACCTGACAATGAAGAGGGAATTGACAATATAATAAAAGTCATATTTAGAGAAAAAAAACCCCTGAATTTATTGGGAATGCAAAAGCAAAACTACACAGCAGGTCAGAGAGAAGCTTAGTTGTATGTGTGGAAGGATTTTGCAGGGCAGTTTGACAGGACCATGCCTGTGAGTAGCTGGGCCATGGGCAGTGAGAAACAAGGATGAAAACCCAGATTGTTTTCTGCAGAATCACTGCTGGTGCTGCTCTGGGAGAGAGCAAAGAGAGTGAAGGAGAAAGCAGAGTGATGTGAGATGAGCACTGGCAAGGAAGCATTTGGATCTGTGAACAAAGAAGCCTCTTGCTGTTTGCTTCCTGCTCTGCTTGCTCTCTGATTGTCAGGGGCTGGAGGTGATTTACTGAACAGTCTGGACTTTGCATTTGGTATTTTGCAGTTACATTTTAAAAACCTGGCTTCAAGTGAGGTGTTGATTTGGGGTTTTTTTCCTAGCTAGGTTTGCATATTGCAAAGAAAATATCTTATTGTTTCCTTTTCTCTCTCTTTCCCTTTCTGTCTCTGCTGTTTTTAATGGAAGTTGCATTTGTAAAAACTTTATAGGAACTGAGATAGAATCACATACTGACAAGAAGGCAAGCAAAATATCTCAGTAACTGATCTCAAGAATTTATTTATTTATTTATTTGTATCACTAAATTCCATCTCATACATATATATTATATCCATACACATGATTCATCCCAAATATACCTATGTCTCTGTGTGTGCGAGTGCATGTGTGCTTGTGTAAATACCTACTTTTATTTTTCCTAAAGTGTCATCAAAGAATTCAAGTTGTAAACTTCCCTGGACAGCACAATAATTTTGACCCATCTGCAATGGGGTAATGACCTTTCCCTTCCTTTCATTTCCTGTTCCACATTTTTAATGTACCTTTAAAGTACATTAAATACAACCAAATACAGCAGCTATAAGAGAGCCAATGAACACTTTCAAAGAAAAACTGCTGTTTGATCATCTCAAATGGAATGAAGGAGAAACACATTCAGTAAAGTCTTTCTGTAGATTTGTTTTTGTTTTTAAAGCTACATTTTTTTTTTCAGTTTGTTTTCAAAGGAAAAGAACAAACTGTTCCAGATTTGGAAATAAATCATGAGGTCACTTGAAACAACAACAGAAAAATCCAACACAAAACCCCTATCAACTTATCTCCTAAAATGTTTTTCACAAACTAGAAAATATCAGTTATATTTGAGAGACCATGATCATTCTGATTGTAGGTTTTAATAGTGCTGTAATTGACCAGGAGTGCTCAATTGATTACATTTTAAGAGGTTGCAGAGAGTACATCCAGACTTCTGAAACATATTATTTAAAATAATTTGTCATGTATGTCTGGAGTCTGGCTGTAGTTTTGCTGTTCTGACATTGGAATTCCTCCATTGTGGTCAGCAAGCTAATTCAAATGTTACATATTTATTGACATGTTTATTATCTGATTTTTGGTGTGTTAGCAATTTGTTGTAAGTGTGAAATGATTGTGGAGATGGCCAGAAGCTTGTCACTGACAGCAAACACTGTAATTGCTGTACAGTCACAAAGGCATTATTTACCCTATTGTTGTCATTGGACTGATTTTATAAAAACCCCTGAAGGGGGTTTTGAGTCTTTTCAACTCCTTTGCTGCCACCTTCAGTTCTCCCACACTTATCCTTGTTCTTGGACAAATAGGAAATACACAGGGAACAACATAAACTTAATTAGGGAAGACATGGGCCATTAGGAAAGAGGGTAGATCTACCGGTAGCATTTCCAGGATTTAAAATGTGTCAGCACCATGTCTGTGAAGCAAAATATGAGTTAAGTATTGGAATTAGACTCTACATCTAACAGAAAGGATTGAAAAGAATTGCTTAGCCTTTCTGCATAAGCACAGCCTTGAATTTGGCCTGCATTCTCCATTATTGACACTGGCTTTGGTTGAACTGTAGGAGCTGAGTGAAGACACACAGACTTGATTGATAGGCTTCAAGTGGCTTAAAATCCTCCAGTGGTTGTGTAAAGAAGAGAAAGCTTTTGTAGCTTCAACTATTCAGGAACTCTTATCAAATAACTGGTGCTACTTCTGTCTATAATATTTTCTTCCTAAACTCCCATAAACTGTGTGTAAAATGCAGGATTCTCTCCTTTGAACATCAACCAACACATCCATGGGCTTAAGATGTCACCTTGGGAACCTGACAGAAATTAATCATTTCTTCAGCTGCTTTAGTTTCTCACCATAGCAGGAGTTCCAGGCCCCTTTCTCAGAGTTAAACAATTTGCCAACCTCCTGGTAGAGTACAGTCAAAAAAATCTTGTGAGTTTTTAAACATCGCCTTAGAAAATTTTGCTGGTATTTGCACAGAAATCTTGGTCAGTGCATCACAGATGGTTGTGTTTGCATGGGCTTTAAAGGGGGGTTGGGGGTGGGTGTAAGTGTGTGGTGTATGAGGGAGAAGAATTAAAAGAACCAGCAGCAATTCAGCCTCATCCCCAATATGATGCTGCAACTCCCTCACTACCCAATATGCTGTAGATAAATCTATCCCCTACGTACATGAACAAGTGTACATATTTCAGAAAACCAAGTTAATTTAAAAGTATTTTTTGATAAAAGTCAGAAGGAGCCAATACAAGAAATACAGTAGAATTGTATTTGTATCTGTATTTGTATCATAACTATATTTCAAAATAAGCCATTTCCCCTCATAATTTTCTGCTCAATAACATAGTGTGTGTATCAATGCACATAAACTCAATGAGTGACTCAAGGCTTGTGTAAATGGGTACTTTCCAGTCAGAGCTTTATAATAATTTTCATTATTTAAATATTTTCCCCTGACACTTAGTAATTTTAAATGTAGCCTTTAACTGAATTTTTAAATTAGTATGGGTTATACTTTAATTTATTAACGATCCTGATAGTTTCTGAGTGATCCCATTATATTAATTCTTCTTTAACACTGAGTTATTTACTCTTTATTTCGGTAATTTTCTCTGAATATTATTGTTCTTTAGTAATTTGCAGCATCTAACTGATTCTGCTGATACATTAAAGCAGCAAAAAGAAAATTAAATTGCTGCCCATTTCAGTCAAACAAAATGCTTTTACAGATTAGTCTGTAGCTAAAAGAAATGTGGAGGGAAAATTGTTGTGAAAACAAAAAAAAAAACCCTCTTTTTTATGATGAGTAAAGTCTACAACTACACATGAAAACAAAGTGCTATAGCTACAGTTCTACATCTCACAAATGCTGAAATAAATTAATAATGTCTTAAATGTGTAAAATCTTAATGGCTTCTAAAACTCTTCATAGATCTGGACAGGTTTTATCCATGTTTAAAATTTACCACCAGCCTGAATGTATAAAATAATGGAAATTTTAAAGGAAACATTATATAAGGAGCTTTTATATTTAAATTTGGGGCAGTTTCAATGAATCTGTAAATGCAGTTAAAGTTTTAAGCCCCTGTGATTCGTAATGTATATTCCTTTCAAAAATAATTTATGTAAAACAACTCCAGATGCTAGATGTCTTTGTACATTGGGAAAAAAAATACATGTATTGTAGACAGAAAAAGGCTTAACAGCAAAAAAATATTTATAGTAATTTTACTAATTGAAAGAAGAATTTCATCACTGTATGATGCTGCTTTCAGTAACATACACATTACTAGCAGGAGACTGTGGGCCGAGAATAAGAACTTCCTCTTTGCTGTGGAGAGGGATGGGGTGCTTTACGTGGGGAAGATTCAAAAAGACTGGGTCAAAGAAAAATTGATCTTGTGGACATTTTGGGGTAAATGCAGTTCAGTTGCACAGCTTTGCCAGCTCAGACACCAGGTTTCCCCTGAGATTTGCTCCCCCAAGCTTTTCCTCACCCCACATCAGCTGTGGCTTTGTTTGTGTGGCTGCCCCCTTGGCCACCTACGCATTCACATTTTTACTGTCACCCCTGCTCCACATGAAAATGCAGCTGTTCTGTGACAGAGAGCAGGCAATAACTGCAGCCCAGCACTGCTGTGGGGTGGAAATACTGTCTTTTGAATGATGAGAGTTTAGTTACTCAGAGTCTGTCTTGTCCTTCACAGTCCAATTGCTGTGATGCTGCTTAAAGCATTGGACTACAGACTGAGAGGATGCCCAATATGTAGCTGATAACTCTTAACTTACATGATCTTCTAAAGATACAAGTATCTGTACAAATATAGAAGTAAAGGAGCATCCAGGGGTACAATGCTAGCTTGCTGGCTTCTCCACTTGCGTAGAGTATTGAAGTTTGTTAATGATAATAGAAGTGAAAACGACTCCATCTGTTAGGAGGAATGTTTACTCCTCTGTACCAGGAAGCTTGCATCTCTCTGCAGCTTATTGTCAGTTTTACTTTGTCAGTTTTACATCAAGCAGCAGGAAAAAGAAAGCATAAAAATCAAAATGAGCTGAAAAATACCTTTCAAGCTGATTTACGGAATAAGATATATTACTAAAAAAGATCTGCTTCCTTTGATGTTATCCAGCTCACCATACTACGCATAGTTTATGGATATGAGAGGTAGGTGATTCTTGGAAAAAATGCATGTTCTTCAAACAAAAACAATTTGAACAGGTTAATTCTAAACCCTCTAAAAGTTAGAGTCTGAATATATAGTATTATAATATTGACAGTAAAATAAAAAAGCAAACAGTGTAGGACATATCTAAATTTTGTGCTTGGGAATTTAGGTTTATACTGGCACAGAAATTGAGATAACAGTTTGCAAAAGAGCTGAGAAAAATGACCTTGAAAATCAGTTAAGGTCAAAGACCTAGACACTTCACGTTCTGACTTCTGCCAGAGGACTCCAGCTAGATGCCCAGTTTACCTGTAACACAACAAAACTCTGCTATTTCAAAGGAATCTAGAGCATTCAGAAAAACAATCTTCTGCTCCCTTATTGGTTTACTTTTCACCTGTGGCTTTTTGGTCCATGTGGTTTCTTTTTAGGAAAAAAAAATATCAGAGAGGAGAGTCTAAGTAGCCATCCTTCCTGCAGGATAAGGCTCACCTCTTCCCCTCCTGTTCAGTATCCTGCTATCCTTCAAAGTGAAGGAGTGGTGCCTCTGAAGTCTTTGTCATTTAGCAGCTGTGGGAATTGAATTCATTTTGCCTGGTGTCATAGAGAACCCTTCTCATCCCAGCAGCTACAACCCCCTAATTGTTTGGGTCTGTTCCCACCTCAACATGCCTGAGGAAGGGCAGTTGTCACCACTGAGACACAGTGTGAGTGTCACCTGAGCTGTGGGACATCAGTGCACACCCAGGCTGTGATCTGACTCATTCAGGGTGTGGGATTCAGGCTTTTGTCATGCAGAGGTTGAATCCTGGTTTTAGAGGGAAGGGTGACCCTTCAGGCAGAGAGAAATGAGTCTGACTGAGCAGTGGACCGGACACTCAGGGAGCAGCACAACAATTAAGTGACCTGGAGATTGTTGTTCCTGGCCCCTGTCCATAAAAGCACATAAATGTATTTAGACATATGTAAGTGGAAAATCACTTAATTCCTAAATAATGCCAGTAGCTAGGGGTCTTCAATGGGCATCACTTCAATGCAGAAAGCAATGTTACTATCCTCCAAATCCTGAATAAACACAGTGGGACTAAAAGTGACAGTGAGCTTTATTGTTCAAGTCCTTGAGGGAACTTCTGCTATGTTTAGTTTGGCATTTTGAATTTGTTCCACAGTATATCCTGTAATCTGTAGATCCTAAATCAATGCACTCACCTGCCCAGAGTGAAGAGACAAGTCTTAAGGTGTTCACAGGAAACTTGCAGACAAAACACATCAGTGCTTACAGGGACTTGGAGAGATTTTCTGGTTGCACTTCAGAGCTGGGTCCCCACATGCCATGAGCTGCAGGGGCATTCAGTTGCCACCACACAGCAGGTTAGTTCCATTTAAGAAGCCATGTTCTGCTGACCTGTTCGCTATTCCAGAAAATTCTGGTATCTGTCTGTCCCATATCATATCTGACATCTTCTGCTTCCTTTTCACTGCTAAATAGCTGACTATCCATTTAATACTTAATGCCTGAAAAGCCATAGAAATCCTGATGCTGTGGTCTTTGAAGTCTTACTCTTGTCCACTGCTTTTCATTTCAAATGCTTGACTTGCACAGGGGACATACAGATTGGAGCCAGAAGCAGCAAAAGTCCTGAGAAAGCTGCAACTAAACTGATTAACGTTTTCTCTTCCATGGTGACTTCTATCCTCTCCTTTCTGTTCTATTTCATGTGTTAAGTCAATCCTGCTAAGCAGTTAATATTCAAAAGTAGATTTAATTATTATTGATAAAATTAGTTTCACAATTAGTGATTTTGGATTTCACATGTGCATCACCTTTTCCAGGGTAGGACCATAACACAATGCACTTGTCAGAGCAAGGGATTCTCTCATGTTTGTGATTTGCTGCATAAAGAATACTAGATGTCTCACCCATGTCCTTCTTTCTTAGCAATATTTTTTTTTAATAACTTATTATGGGACCTGTATATAGGTGTTACCTGATAGAATTAAATACATTCAATGACTCTGTATTGGAGAAGTTTCATAATTTCTGTTTGTTATAGATTTACACCGTCAGCTGCTAATTCAGCATTTCAATATTTCATTGTGTGCAGCTCATGTATGTTTGGAAAAAGCTATCTTATGAAGTAAGCAGTGTATTCTGACTGATATTTGAAAAAAAAATGAAAAGCCTGTGTTTTGGTTTTGATTGTTTGTTATTTTTGTGAGACATCTCTAGAATCTGAAGTACATTTTTGGAGCTTGAGAGGTGCCTGAAATGCAATGGGTATAAGAAGAATTACTGAGTTCTCAGCATTAGTCCTGTCTCAGGTTAGTTTATTATATTTGAAGTTTGGAATTTAAACAATATATTATCATATTTTGATGATTCCCACAGTAGAATGAAAATAAAAAGTGCTTAAAAACAAACATATACTTAAATTTTGGCAGATAAGTCCTTCTTAGTTAACACTTCACAGAAATTACTTGTATGTACTTGACAACAGCATACATTTTTCATAAATCTGGTTCTTGTGTTCTCAGGGAAAATATAAGGAAAGAGCAGCAAAAAGGAATATGACAAAGATGACATCTTGGCAAACTCACCAAACTTATTATCATCTACAATAAAAACCTGGAATATCAACCAGGCATGTAACTTTAGGTCATTCTATGCTATTTTTTCTCTTGATTTTTAGACTGTGGCCAAATTAGACTATTTTTCCTTTTCAATACATGAATAATGTAGTCCCTACTATCTTCCCACTGAGCCTGTTAAATTCCTGTTACCTGTAACACCAATGATAGCAGCTGTCTGCTCTGGAAATGAGCCTGGAGGTTTTTCCATTTGACAGAAATACAGGTACTAGTGGTATTGCAACCTCCCTCTTCTGAATCATAGTACTCTCTGCTCTTAGTCTGTTTTATGTTAGTAAATTCAGGTTGGTTTTATTCCTATTTTTAAGACCTCTGGTTCCTCAGTGGATGGTCACTCGGATCTCTTTCTTAAAATACAGGATGTCCCTGTGTGTCATTAGTGCACTCAACATAATTTTGTTTTTCTCTGGCCTTATTTGCAAGTGAGACATTACCCCAATGGCTGTGGTGGTGCAGTGACCTCTGGTGCTGTGCTGGTGTCCAACGGGCACTGCTGCTGCCATTGGAATCACCAGCAGACACTGTGTCCTCATTGTGCCCAAGGGGAAAGCTGCTGCTCTTGGTAACCTGTGCTCTGCCAAACTGACCACAGAAATATCCTAGAATCCAGGATGTGAGAGGTAGGAACATCTTGTATGAGACTCCTGAAGGAGCCCAGTAACAGGGACAGAAGGGGAAAAGCCAGGTGTCTGAAAGAGAGTGGATCCTGCCATGTTGTGTCTTGTGCCAGAGCACTCAGAATGCGGCACTGCTATGCAGGCAAAAGGCTCATCATTCACAGCCATGAGGAACACATCCTAACTTCTCAGTTGGAAAAGCTCTTTATGTTTGCACCCTCCTCTTTTAATGATGTCCAGCTGTGGATTTAGGGGGCTTATTATATGAAAGTGTTGGCATTTAACAGTTGTGCTATGAACAGCACTGTGTACCTTGCTTCAGAATGGTCTGAATCTTATAATGCATATTACACAGATAGCAAATGCTACACATCAGAAAACAATTTCTACTTATCTGTTGCATTTGGGTAGTATCAGTTTTTGCAGAGTTTATCCTGTCTGTTGCCTAACTTTTTTAGCACAAAATTTACACGCTATGTAGGCACTTCAAAACATGTCAATTTGTTTTGGTTTTGTTTTATTTAAAAGCTATTTCAGATTGCCCAGGCATAGTTTTGTCCCATATCACCAGCAGGACTCTTAAGCTCAGAATATATTATTGTTTTCTTGATGTGTTATGTGTTATCTGACATCTGCTTTCTTTGTCATGCCAAATCCTCCAAGCAAAATTTTGAAAGACCTGAAAGATATTTTTAGTAAACATCTTCTGGCAATAATGCTTAATTTCATCACTACTCTTAAAAATTTTGTCTGCATGATAATTGCTTCTGAGTTTCCATACGGTCTCTCCATTGGCATTTAGGATTTTTTTTCCTTTTTACTACACACCTCATGTAGCCGACGCCATAACTTTTAGAAAGATAGTTATAAAAAGGTAATAATCTCTGTGATTTCCATTCCCTTCAGGCCAAGCTCCTGAACAGAAGAAAAACTAAATTGTTGATGCATGAGAAAACAAATACAGTGCTTTTATATGTACTGTAGTTTGAATTTTTTCTCTATAGCACTCCTTTAAAAACACTATTGCATAATTATCCTAATTACGTGGTTGCTGTCTGGCCAGCAAAAGTAGAGTTCAACAAAATAAGCTTCAGCAATTCTCTGAAGACTCCATTGGACTTTGGTACTATTTTCTCTGGTTCTGACCTTAACCTGGGACTGGAAGTTATGTGAAGACCAAAATAGGCTCAATGCTGAATACTCCAAATTTCCTGCCCTGATAAATGTTGGTACGTTTGTGCTAAGACTTCATTTTCTACAAAGCCAGCCTGAATTTCTTTCCAGTGCCTCAGTTTTTCCACTCATAAGCTGGGTTACTCACTGGTTTGAAATCTGTGGATGTCATGTGTTTGTAAAAGTAATCAAGCATCATTGTTCATGAGTTTACTTCAGGGTTTAAAGGGTGCCATCTTCTACCAGCCTTTGCTTGGAAGTTCTTTGCTGTGCAAGACTGTGGGAGCTGGTGTTTGCTTTTTTGATAGCTCACTTCTTTCTAGCCAAGGGACTGTATGGATTTGAGGCTCACAGGTGGAGCTCCAGGTCATTGAGGAAGAGGATCCTCTGGTGTCCTCCTCACACCAGGGCAGAGGAATACAGAGCTCTTGACTGTGGTCCCATTTCAGCCCTCTGTGAGCAGTCCTGCTTCCAGATCCTGCTCTTATACAAGAACAGAGGAGTTCAAAAAGGTGACAACACCTGCTGATTCATTTGCTTGTCTTTCATTTCATCTTCCCAGGAAATCTTGGCTGGCATCAGGTGCTGATTTTTTTTTTCCTGTAAATGCTATGTTTTAGCATGTCACAGACAGGAAAATAACTAAAAATGAATATTTGGGATGTAGCTGTGTGATCTTTGGGGAATAAGCAAAAGACCTGACCCTGTGCTTCAGGAGAACCTGCATCTGTGAATATATGAAAGGCAGGGACAAGTGTGAGCCTTTCCTTTATCTCTCAGCTGGGCACAAAAGTGTGAGCTCAATACCATGCTGAAATGACTTTGCTCTCAGAGTGTGGGCAGACCCTGCTCTGCTCCAAAGACACAGCAGAGACTTGCCTTGTAGTCTGAGGGGAAGACAAAAATCTATTAATGTAAATTAAACTTTCACATTTTCCCTTCCAAGCACACAAGAATTCAAAGAACTCCAGAATCCAGACAGTTCAGTTTTCTTCCAGAATATAATTTTTCACTTTTCTGGATTTCTATATCACTTTATCAAGAAATAACCAGGGAGAAGACTGAAGTAAAATTTTCAGGAGTGATATAATCATGAAAACCATATAGATAAATATAAGTAAAGCTGGACTGCCTCACTTTAAGTCAGCTTCTGAGCCAGGTGGGCATAACAAGCCTCACTCTCTCCTCAGGGAACTCTGGGCTGCAAAGTGAGAAGGGGCTGTGTGGGTATGTGTGTGCTGGAATCTGAGGTAGTGAGAAAAGAGAGATGCCTTGTTTAATAAACATATGCCAGAAGTGTGAAAGCTGCAGTAATTTGGTTTCTAAGCCCTACCCACATCTCCAATTCACAAATTGTCTCTTTCATATGGATATAGGCTTGACCTTGCAGGCTTTTAGGCTTCAAGTGAACAGGGTCACTCAGGGCCCAAGCCACCACTCAACCTCCCCCACACATACCCCAGTTATATCTTTTTACTATCTCTGCTGGACACCGCACCTTTCTGTAATTATAAATGTCTGCTTTCTGTCACTTCAAAGGTTTCCCAGCACTGGGAGTCCTTCTTCAAAGACTTTACATTGCTGAAGAACCTCTGTCATTGACAGGAGGTCTGTCTTTGAAGTTTTTCATGCCATTTATTGATTTCCCCTTTTTAGGATGTTCATATTAGAAAATATTTCACTGTGTTTGAAAATCTGTATATTTTTATGTTGTTGAGGGGTTATCACTTTGAAGAAACAACACAGTTGCAGCAGTGCCTCCATATGAAGAAATCTGATAGCGTTATCTGCTCTATACTTTATGTCCCTTCAAGCTTTCATTTTTAGAAACTTCCTCTCTTTGTTTCTCTTCTAATTGTAGATCTCTTTTAAGTACTTAAGTCAGTGGGAAATTGTAGTACCTATGTGAACAGGCCTAATCAAATGGTCCTATCCATGTGCTAAAGACTTTTCATGTGCTTAATATCCTATTGATTCAGTGATGGAAAAAGTGAAAATACTAAATTTTGTTTTAATACATGAAAACAATGTATGTCCATGTAAGCAACAGCTGTTTGGAAGTGTTGTTACACTGTTGTTCCCATAAGTCTGGATATTTTTGTGTTTATACATAAAAGTACAGAATTCTAGAATTTAAAACAGGAGGATGTTTTGGTTCCTTCCAGGTAACCTTCATTAACTCTTTGCTAAATTGCTAAAAGGGTTTGTGTGCACACCCACTGTCAGCTCAGTGCAAACTCACCCTCAGCAGAAACTGCTTGGAGAGCAATGTGAGCAGGCAAGCTCATGGGAGCTGCTCTGGAAATTCAGCTGAGGCAAATAATGAACACCTGATGGGTGGGAAGGTCTTCAATGCTTCAGCTATTTCTAAAGCACTCTCTGATTGGGATACACAATTTTTTTTTTCTTTTTCTTTTGTTTCATCTTGAATCCCTTTATTTATTTCAAGGCTGTAGGTTTTTGGTTTCTTTAATATAACCAGGGAACCGTTGTCATTATCTGGCAAATGTCTCAGAAAACTAAGGAAGTTTGGAAATTTTGAAGGAGCAATGCCTTAAACCAGCTGCCACTTTACTCATTTCAACCTTTGACACTATGAAGAGTTTCAAGGACTTGTCTTCTGAAAGTGTTTACCTTGTGAGGTGGCTTCCTGGGTACGGTGAGTTCACATTGCTCATATATTCTTAAGGGGAAACTTTTGACCTTGGATTACTTCAAAGATCTGTCAGATTGTCTCTCTCTCCCCCATTCCCGCCCCCCCATTTTGTCAGCTCTTCTGTCTTTGCACATAGGTTAATGCTGGCCTTTTGTTCTTTAGGATCAAAAGCTGGTATTGCCTGATTCCTTGTAGTTCCTTGTAGGCCTTAAAATGCCATCATCTATTCCGACCCATGGAAAAACGATGAAAATAAATGCCTGGGGTATACACCCAACTGAATAGAGCATTCTTGAAGAGCCATAGTGTGTTTTAGAACAGAAAACTGCTTTGCCCTAGTGATAAAGTTGCCTCTAAACATATTTAAAAGCTGTCTTCCGCTGTGTCGCTGGGCAAGATTGCAGTGGTTCATTTTGTCTCAGAGATGTGCTGTTCACACTGAGCTGATCTCTGTGTGCACGAGAGATCTGACAGTTCTGTACTCAGCACACACTTGTGGGCTGGCCCTGCATCACATGCTCTGTGAACCTTTGTGGTGAGGAAGCATCAGCTCTGTCGTGCCTGTGCAGAGAACATGCTGGCAGTGCCATGGATGTGTGGGTTGCATATATGTTCTGTCTTTAGCATCCTGTCTACCCCATGTTCTGTATTTCCCTGCTGTAGAGGCAAGCAATGCAGAGCAGACATTGCCCTTGCCCATAGACTTGTATCCATGTTTACAAAAAATACAGGCTTAGCTGGGCTGTGTGACATGGAAACTGATGACTGAATGACTGAAGTTGTAGAAGTAGTTCAGTCCCCAAAACTCACTGCAAAACTATGGTGCCAAAACACTTAGAGTTGTCAGGTATGTTTAAAAGAAGACACTGCTTTGAAAATGCAGAAAGATATGTTTTATGACATGTACAATACCTGGGCAAAGAGCCAAATATTTCTGGCTTTTTTTCTCACCGTTTTAAAAGATTTATTTAAAGCTTGAAAGTGGAAAAAACCTCAGGGAAACTGACTGATGTGACAGTGGCATAGAGCACCCACATACAAGCATGTCATAAGGATAATGAAAGCAAGCTTCAGTCAGAAACACTGAAGTTAATGCCCTTATACTGCAGCAAATATGGTCCAAGTCTGTATTCCATGGCTGTAACACATACCATGGTCTCCCATTCCATTATGATATGAAAAAAACTATAAAGTTACCAGTGAATTTTCAGTTATGTGCAAGCCATGCTCCTTTACAATGACTGAAGAAAGAAATTCTAAAGGTACTCTAATTAGTAAAATAAAAATCTAGCTCCTCTCCTGGAGACAGGCAATCTACAACAGGAATTATGTATGATGATACATGTAATTAGGACACATTAATTCAGACTTAAGAACCTGATGTTGCCTAGATTCAGTAAATTTTACTTTTTATTTGGGTTGCACCAAGAGAATACCCCAACTTCATGTTCAAAGGCAGGAGGTTACTGTTCACCACAGCTGCTTTAAGTGCTCCATATCTCTACAGGATTAATTCAGAAGCCACTACTGAAACTACCTGAAAAGTTGCTGTTCATGAAGTTACCCTGATTTCCAGCTCTGCCTTACTAAGATAACAGACTGACTTCTTTTGTAGCCATCTGGAGCTAACTTCTGTTGCTCATATACCAAGTTGAGCTGATGCTATGGCAGACAGGAAAAGAGTAACTTCTCATCTTCTTGTACATGTTTGTCATGTTCCAGCTGAGACTTCCCTTACTACATTTTCTGAATATTATCCAAAAGAGTTTGCCAATTTATGGAATTGTTACTGCTTGACTACTACTCTTCTTAATTAAAGTTATCCATAATATTTGATAAGACCTCTACTCTTTTATTGTCCCCATCTGGATCCAAAAGGACTCTTCCCCTTTCAATTAATTATCTGGACTTGTGTAGTGCACAAGTGCTGGTACTGCTGTACAAAAGAAATTATCACCTTTTCTGTGTCATTAATGTTTTGTTAAGCTTTGATTACACTAACTTTTAGCAATGAAGGAAATGTATGTAAATTAAATAATATATTTTTCCTTCTAATGAGTTGCCATTGATATTGCTTGAATGTTAAAGAAAGAGGAAGAAAAAAGTTTGGGATATATTATCTATCCCATATGTTTACAGCTTTCATACATTAATTATATAAAGGACGGCTGCTTGTAGTGCTCTTCTCTGTGCATCATTAATGTGATACTTCTTGTCACTAGATTTAAACTGTAGCATTGTAAGACAAACATCCCCCTTCAGCTGCTTCCATTATACTGCATACTATTATAGAATGAAAGGGCTATGTTGTACTTTATCTCTTTATATATTATAAAAATAATGAAGAGGATAATTATCAAGGCTGTAGTGCAATTTCATGGCATTGCTGTCAGTTACAAACTGCTTGAGCTGCATTCCTTTGGTATAAAATGTCAAGAAAACCCCATGATTGAAATATAGTCATCTAATTAATTTCCCTCTATTATTACTTTCATGGGCTGTGTCTGTGCAGAACACTTGCTGATGGTTAATAAAAAGAGAATGAAATGTAGACAGTCCAGTTTTAGCTTTTAAGTTCTGAGTTTCTTTCCATGCCAACCTTTCATTGTGATGATAAACACAAATTAGCAGACTTAAAAAAAAATCTGAAACTTTGTCTGGCATTCTGTGAAGAGCCTTTGCTGAGTGTCTGTTTTATCATCTCTTTCTTCACTGGTTCAGTTCAAAGCTGTGTTTGTGTTTGAAACCTTACCTGTCTCGCCAGTTTCTTGATTTGAACAGTTTCTGCTATAGCCATAGGGTACCATGTAGTCTGAAGCCCTCTTCCTTCTTTACACTGCTGACCTTAATGCTTTTGAACTTTTTATAATCCTAGCGATGTCACTGGGCCTATATATGCCAATAGGAACAATGTTGTTTGTACAACTGCCAGCCACTTTCTTGAATTTTACTCACTGAAATTGTATTAGGAAAAATACTGAGAGATATCTCTATCCAGATTTATCACTTTATTTTGTTTTTAACAGTCAAAAGCTGGCAGATTAGTTGCTGCCAGTGAGTGGTAGCTAGCTCCAGCCTGAAGGTGAGCACTGGCTTCTGCCTAAATATCTTGCTATTAAGAAACTCCAGAGCAGTCTGTGCAAATTTATGAAAAGAACTGAGAACACTGACACCATAAAAGTAGAAACTAGAAGATAGGTTGCAGTTTTCGTTTGGAGGAGGAAAAAAATTGAGGGTAAACCCTCGTTTTTTAAACTGATGGCACCCTTCCTAGTTTTGCCCAAGACCAGATGTTCTTACAAAATTTCTTGCCATTTTGAATTTCTTGGTTTTAAGAGAAATCATAGTTTTTAAAAACCCTGAAAAAGTTCATTAGCATTGACAAGTTCTGCTTTTCACAGATGACACTGCCTCCTGCAGGCTAAGCTAGAAGTACCAAATATAATTATGGCAGACCATAAATAATGAATATACCTATCAAGGCTTTGCAGGATTGCTTGTGATGTGAACATAAAACATTCTGAGAATGGCAGAGGCAGCTGCTTGGTATCAGCTGTTTAATTATCTGATTTATAGAGAAGGAGTTGAACCTAGGCTTGGGCCATGCAGGACATTGCTTAATTCTGGAGGTTGGTGCCTAGGTGGGTTTAAGTTCTCTGGGATAAACCCCTGTGCAAAGAAATCAAATGCTGGTTTTGTTCCTCCACTGCTGCTGCTGCTGTGCTGTAAATCCTCTGGGTTCTTCTGAAATCACTGAAAGAGCCAGCTGTGTACCTAGAATGGTTGGCAGCATGGCAGGGAGCTGCTGCCAGGTATTCCTGGTACGTTTGGCAGCTCAAATGAGGAATGAGTTAATATCTTTTTCCAGGGCTCAGTGTTGCATTTAAGCAGAACCCTGCACTGGAGAGAGCCGCGTCCCTTCAGTCGTATTGCCTCAAGGACTCGTGTCTCGAAATGCAGAAGCCCTACTGGGTGCCCTGGCAGCCCAAAGTATTTGTCACTCTGCTGCTCCACTTCAGGGGATGAAAAATCTTTCTGTTTATATTGTCAGCCAATTCTGGTAGCCAAAACATTGGGTGAATTTCAGCCATGGTCCTGCTTTTCCACCCTTCTGTCCTGCATTTATGCACCACAGTAGAAGGACATAACAATGGATCCTGTTCCCTTCCTATTCTTTGATGGTATATATGTAACTCTGTGGGACATCTGGATGTCAGCTGGTCTTCAATTTGGACTGTGCAAAGAATAGTAAAAAGCATTAGATATCAATTGGAAGAATGTAATTTTACAAGGTCATTTTCTTGCTAGGTCCATAAATGAAAATGGAAGTGTGTAAATATCCATGTTATTTCCTTTTTATTTTACATGTGGTACACTTAGTCCAATGACTGGAAGGAACCAGAGGAATGTGTTTCAGAGGAAAATAAAATTACTTCATCATCAATAGACAGACAATAAACTGAACTCTGAGAATTTTTTTTCTCCGCCATTCAAGAGACAGGACTGAGATTCTCATATGAAGCTGGTTTCTTTCTCAAACTTCCTATTGTCACAGTCTAGACGTGTCTTCATGTTGTATCTGTTAAGTTCAAAAAACATTTCAAAACAGATTGTGTGAGGGTTACTAGTTCTCTACAGGCCAAACGTTTGTCTTGGTTAATCTAGTGGATGTCTAGAGTCACCACATTGTAGTTGCTTGAGTTACTATGTTTGAAGACACTGCTTACCGGTGAGTGGTGGGAAAAAAGATATAAGTCCCTAATTGCAAAAAGAAAATCTAAAGCCCTTTTAAATCTTGGGTAGGGAGCTGGGATTTGGTAAGAAACTCAAAAAGGAAATGAGTCCAGCTTGTAAATAGAGCTTAGGGTCTGATTTGACAGTGCATTTGGAAATTCACTGTATATCCCATCATAAAACAAATACCCAAATCAGTGAGGTTATATGGAATGATTCCCTGATTTGAGCATGGTATGGTGTTTGCAAATGACTGTTCTGTGTATTGTGCTTTGGCAAGCTCATTTTGTATGATCTTCCGTGTTTTAAAGCTTAAAGTGCTTGGTCATTATTTTTATCTCAGGGAGTCTGTGGATCTCATGATCTGCATTCCCCTTATGAACTCTCCAAGTCTAATTTCTTTGCTTACCTTCAACTGAGGCATTTCATAGTTATACAAATATGTGTTTATCTCTTTCTCTGCTTGAGGCTGTTCTAAACTGCCAAGATCTCATGGAGGGCTAGTTTCAGTAATGTGAATGCATCTGCAAAGGTGGCAAGGGATGGAACAGAGGAAGCATTCTGTAATGCTTTTGGGAGCAAAGAGAATACCAGTGAAAAACAGGGACAGGAATGTCACAAAAGCCAAAGATGTCATGTACTTCTGACAAATTAGGCATAAATTTCTATACAGGCTCCCTGTTGTCCTGGCATGGAAAGCTGGTTATTCGCAGGACTTGCTCTGTGTATGTAATTTATAATAAAACTCACTGTCCAAACAGCTCTCTTGAATCTATTTCAGTTTCTTCTGATCTCGGCTTACACAGTGATTCTCTTTGTGGATTTGCTTTGCAGTTCTCTATTTCATTGATTCTATTTTGCTTTTTTCCCCTGAAATTGGGTGCTTTTTCTTTCAGGTACCATTAAATGTCTTTCCTTGAGAATGTTGGCTGCTTTCAATGTGCTGTTGGATCCAATAGCTGATACCCTAGCTCACCATCTGGCATTTGATTTTTTCCTGCCCTTGTGTTCATGAAGGAATAGTTTGTAAAAAATGAAAATAAAAAGAAAGAATTTGATGTGTTATGGATAGCTTTTCTGGAATCTCTATGTGAGCAACTGACAAGACAGCTGATCTGGTTTTGTTTACATTGTTTTGGAAAAATCTCTAAGCATCTTTTAGTTCTCTTACTTAGGACCAGTTTTGGCAAGTAAATAATCCCTTTAAACTCAGTGATACAATAAAAATAGGTGAATAATATTTGGCTTTAGATTACCAGGTGCTCAAATGAGTAAGAACTAAGGAGTAGCAGGTAGGAGTAGGTTTTCCCTCTCTTCCATGCATATATACAACAAGGATTACAAAGATTAAATAGAAATATAATGTTTCTTCTTGGTGTGCCAGAAGAGTCCAGTGGAGTTATTTATAATGTAAAACCAAGTCAGTACTTCACTCTGGAACCTTTGCTAGTTTGGATTTTTGTCTTTGTTGTCTGGGATGCAGTGGAAACTTGCAGTTTCCATGACCTAAATTAAAGAAGCAGTTTCAAAGACTGAGCCAGAGTTTGGATACAAAGATCAGTATAGATAAGGAAGAAAGAGTATCATCACAGCTTTGGAAATTATTGGTGTGTTTGAAAAGAAATGAGAATGATCCAGTACTAAAGCAACAGGATGGTCAAATCGTCCAAACATCTGAATTTTTGCCATACCTTCATACAGTGATACAGCCCATGTCCAGGGCCTGTATTCATTCTTTAATCATTAAGACAATCAGACCAAGAAACCTGATATGAAACTTCCTCACAAGAATGACTTTAACAGCAGAGCACTAGGTATAGGACAGCTGCAGATGAGGAAGGATGTCTCTCCAAGTAAAGCATCAGTTTAATGCTAAATATGTTGCTTCTCTCACCAACCCCACTCAGCTGTATTGCCTGTGCTGCTATGCTAGAGTTGCCCTTAATAAATACAAATAAAATTAGACTTTTGCATGTAAAATCAGAGATAAATGTAAAACTTCTTTGCTATTTCTTCATAGCATTTCCATTCTGATTGTATTAAAAAATTTAAAGACAGAAGAATGTTGAGGGGTATTTTTTTGTCCCAGATGGTTTGAAACATTACAAAATATAAGGCTGGAGTCTAGTATTGCTGCAGTCCAGGTAAAACAGCAGGAGCTATTGTAATACAGTGGGAAGGATTCAATAAATCTGAAACTGTTACAGAGGCAGTGGGGTACTTTCAACATAATTCCTATTTCTTTGGGAACAATTTTGTAATTGAAAGTATTTATTTACAAAGTAACAGAGAAAAGTAAAAAGTAGTAGTGTTTTCAGTTCCTAACTAGTAATCATAATCTAGTTCAATTCAGGGTAGTACAGCTCCAGTAGCACATGAGAAATACAAGATAATAAAAGAGTTCGAGCTGAGAATGCTGAACATCTTGTATTTCTAATTGCACCCATCTTGTAAATGAACAGACACTTTAATTGACAAAAAACTTATTACAAGAATCACAAAAAGCTATCTTATGAGCCTTAGACAAATGTTATTTGTAGTAAATCAAATTCATACTATTTGATTGGTAAAGTGAAAATAAATCTATCAGAAGAGCTTTCTGTTGCTACAGATGCAGAACATGTCAATATTTTCTTCTGTTAAGGAGCATTTTAATGAGAATTTTCTTATGCTGAATTCTGTTTATTATATAAATCAGTGTACGTCAGTCCATTCTTAGAATATTACAGAAAGAAACTTTAGTAGTAAATTTTGAGCAATTATTGGTTAACAATATATCTTGGCTTAAATAAACTTCAAGATCAAATGCTGAGGGATTTACAGCAAACTAATACAGGCAGCAGGGGCTAGATGCTTCAAAACATCTTTTGAAAACTATTATAAGACTTCCTAGACCCTAACCAGACACAGGAGAGACTGGTAAATGCTATGCAAATCATATCCCATGACTATTGCCAATGTCATTGAAAATACATGCTAAAAAATAATGCCACTTATTTTGAAACATATCCCAAATTAATTCTGATTTCTCTCTAGAGCAAAAAAGGCAGAGGTTGAAGGGTGGAACAGTGCCACCCATATGAAATATAGGAGTAGAAAATTTATATTTATTGCCTATAAATACCTTGTATGCAGTTTCACAAAAAGTAGGGTATTACACAGCCTTGCTATCTGACCATTACAGTTCTCAAATATGGGGTAGGATTACACGTAGGTATACAGTTCTCCTGTGTGGGGAAGGATCTGGGGGAGCCTATTTCACTGTTTTATTCTGCCATTTCCTGAGCCAAAAGGAGGGAACAGGTTTTTATGACAAGGTTATACTTCCCTTGAGAAAATTGAAAGATTTTTTAAAAAAGAACCAAACAAAACGTACCCCAGAAACAGACAGAAATAGAGGTTTGATTCTGTCAGAAAGGAGGGCAGTAGTAGACTAGAGAATTGCTACTCTCCTTCCAGTTTAGGATCATCTGACACCACCATTTTCATCCTTCATTTTAAAAGGTTTTTAACAGTGTTGTAGGGTCATTGTCTAGGCATATCTGTTTAATTGCAAGTCATCACAAAAAAACTGTGAGATCAGTGGTGTTTCTAATCACAGAAACTGGATAAAGCTACCCCATCAAATTAGCTAATTGCACTATGTGCTTATCCAATTTCGGCATTTCACACTTTGCAAAAGAGTGGGTGAAGTCTCCTCTGCCATGTCAGCCTCTACTCACTACAATCCTTAAATCCAGTCCAATAAGCTTGGAGGCAAATGTGCCTAAAATAATTTTATAAAGAAAAAGCTCTTAAAAGAGCTTACTCATTGTCATACGGCTGAATCCTGTTTACACAACAACTCTACATGTTCAATTACTTTAAGAAAACCATCCTGAGCAATGTGAGAGTTGGAACTTGTCTACAGTTTGATTTGCTCCTGGAGTCTGGGGTACAGCTATTCCCACTGCACGGATTACGTCCTTTTTACACATGGAAATTGAGCAGAGGAGCACAAGCAATTTCACAATAGCTCCCCTTGTGGACAAATTGTTTTGGAATAAAAGATACTTTAGTCTGGAATAATTAGTGCAGCAATTATTCTAGAACAGAATAAGTGCACTAATTATTCCTGCAGTGTCTACACAGGGACAAACAGAAAGCTATTGAAGAATGGCTTATTCTGCAATAGCTATTTTGGCCCATTTCCTCATATAGGCAAATCCTATTGGTGTTGTCAGCAGGTAATGAGCGTATAGATGGAGAATGTGGATGGATTGCATTAATGATCTCTTCCCATTAGTGTTTCTTTGTGCTTCACTTTTGTGTGTTTGCAGAGTTAATTGCTTAAAACTCCCTCTTAAGTCAGACACATTTCTAATCCTAACTTCTCAGTTCTTAACACAGACCCTTCAAACTCTTTTGTGGGTGATCCACCACCAGCCAGCTGAGCAAAACCATGCTCATATCTGACTGTAAAATTGTTGATTTTCACTGAAATGTATTTGTTTTTCTGGTAGGTGTAAAAGTTTGTGCTATGTTAAAGACCATTTATGCATTTTCCCCCAGGACTGCTTTGCAAAATAGTTCTGCAGTCATCTGAAAAGCCACTGGAAAATTCGCCCTTGTGATTACTGTTTCAAGGAGACAGAAGATCCACCTGTATGGAGAGCTGAGGGAGCTACTGGTGGAAGGGTAAGAGAAATGTCCTTTAAGATTCCAAACTATCTTTCTCCCTTACAATAAAACAACTTTACACTCATGCAACACTTCATTATCTTAATTTCTGAACTAAACATGTTTTCACACAGATCACATAACCATCAGTATCAATATTAGTGTCTTTGGCTTACTGTGCATGAGTACATTTGGAAGTGCATATTTTCCTGGAAGAAAGAGTTCTTCCTCCACTGGCGTGTGAAATACAGGGCACAGCTCTCACTTGTGCTCTTGCCAAACAACAGAGAAATGCTTTGGTGAGACAGGGAGGAGAGGGGATCCACCTACTGACATCAGGGATCCACCAGGCACACAAAGAAGCCAGTATTTACTTTCAAACTGAAAATAAAGATAGTTTTAGGGAAAGTTTTCAAAAACTTCACCTATTTAAGCACCTAGTTTGAGCCTTTTTAAGATCATATAAAGCTCTACCTGTAGGGAAGGAGAGACAAATAATCTCTGTCCATTTAAAAAGAAATTAGCAGGCAAATGCAGCAGACTTTGTCCAAGCTCTGCATAGGTTCTGTTTATGTTATTGTAGAAACTGTAGCCTAAGTGTAGAACTGGAAGGAAAATAAACTTCGTATTTCCATTCTCACACTAACTTACTGTATAAACTCAGGCAGCTTGTTCAGCCTTTTGGGGCCTCATGTGCAGTGGGCTAAAGATACAGCCCCTAGCTGAAGCATTATAAAGGGTCTAATAGATTTACAGTCAAATCTGTTATGGGGAAGTCTAGCCCTGTAAAGCGGGAAAGTTGCAATATGAGATGAGTGAGAAGCAGAGTGAGATTGTGCTATAAAAAGTGAGACCTGTGTTCAATCTATGCATGTGGGTTAATGCTTATTTCATTACAAAAAGCTGTTGGAAAAGTACTATTAAGACCCATGAGAAGATAGTTTGAAAGATAGGGATGTATCTGTTCCTTCAGACAATATGTCTTTTAAAAACGCTTCCCTCAATGACTAAATTTCCCTACTAAATTGAGTACTACATTCCCAGTTAAAATCAGGTACACTGTTCATAACCTTTTTTTCCAATACTGTGTTGTAAAACTGTAATTTAGGTGATGCTAGCTTGCAAACCTGATTTTAGCAATGTGCCCATACTATGATTTCAATAGAGCAAATTCATCTCTGGTGAAGTGCAGCCTCTCAAATGAGATGGTAGGTGATAATACTTAGAAATCTGTTTTCATGTTAAGAGAGGGGGGCATAGGAGGAGAAATTTCTTTGTCCCTCTGTTATTACGCAGTTCTGCTTCTCTTTCCTTGGTGCAGTAATGGCACAATAGGATGCAGATGGGTCCATAACTGGAAACATTCTAAAAATACCCCAAAATTCCAGTGCCAAGCACAGGAAAAAATACCTTATTTCTCTTCATTGAGAAGTAGAGAAATGGGCTGTTTGGTTTAACAGCAATTCCAGTAAGAGAAAAATATTATTTTATTACTCTGATGATCTGAATAAAACTGTAGGAAAATATACTCTACTATAGGAATATAATGTCTTTAGGGCACAATGCCACTTTGTCCCTAAAACCTCAAGATACTCGACATGCTTGCAGCTGCAAAAATGCTTATTGTTAGTCCAGCTGAAGTTAAATTCTGAAATACAGCAAACCAACAGGTTCTCTGGTGAAATGCCTCTTCTGATTTGAAATGGCAAAAAAAATTCCAAACATTTGAAGATTGCTTTGTACTGCACCCACAATTTAAGGATCTCGTCTGATCTTTTGTACTCTATTTCCATCCAAATATTTTATGATACTCAAGGAATATCTTTCTGTATTTTTGTCATTACATGCACCCAAACTCAATCTACACAAGTTAGGTTTAGACTTTCTCTGTAGAATCTCACTGAGTGAGATGGAAAAATCTCGCAGTTCCCTGTGTAGAGTCAGGTATATCAGGAATTTTCAAGGTTGGGATCCTGTCTGTGTTGGGGACAGCTCTGACAGAAGAGAGAGTTAAGTTTACTCTTCTGCTGTAGATGTTTGCCATATGCAATTTTATGTCCCAAAGTATTCTAGATGCTATAAGTTAATCCAGGTACTTAAAAGATTAAAGATAGGAGTGTTTAGATGGTAGTACAGCAGAAACAAGGGAACAGAAGGTGGCTGACAGGAGGAGGAAGAAAAAGATGCATTCTCATTATTTATAATGAAGAGAAAAGCTGCAAATTTAACCAAGTGTTTCCAATCCCATGTGTTCTTTTTTTATTGCTCTCTAAGTGCAAAATATGTTTATTAGTTGGGTCCCCAGCTGGAACATTATATAAGATCTCAGAGAAGAGATGAGGGTTGGACTCCACAATATTCATAGGTGTGAAGCTCTCTTCACACATGCCTCATAGAGGTGAAGCCCTACCAAGCAGTCATGGGAATGTTTTCCCACACCCCTTTCTGGTAACATTACACATTTTTATACAATCAGGCCTTAGGGTGCCACAGCTTCCTCCTTCGTGACGCTGCTGAGCTCAGCAGTGCTGTTTTGTTCTGCATGAGTTTTAACTTGGAGAGAGGGAGGCTGCAGAACAGAAAAAAAGTGACTTAGAGCATCATGAGCCTTGTGGGAAACTTATTTCCAAAGTGCTGTGAATGATCAAAAGATCAGAAGTTTGCTTTACCTAGCTAATGATTTGTAGAGTCTGGAGCAACAGAAGAGAGAGGATTTTCTCCTCGCAGAACAGAAATTTTTATTTGAAGTGATAAAAATTCTGGATGTGTTTCCTTTACTGTGGGCAGCACTGGTGGGCATTCCAGTGTTGCTTTTCTTTGAATTTATAACGTTTTTACTACCTTTTAAAATAACTATCAGTTATGGAAATAGAGCAATGGGGAAGCTGTTTTTCTATTTGGAGGGTTTTTTGTTTGTCTGGGGGTTTTGTGTGGTGTGTGTGTCTTTAGGAAAAAAAGAAAAGGAAAAGGAAAAATCTATTCTGGAATGAGCAGAGACAAGTCATGTTATGCAGCTCAGGGAACATGGACCTTATCCAATTTATGTAATGAACTCAAAAGTTATTTTGGTTTTAACAGACTCAAAAATTTAAAGTAAGGCAGGGTCAGACTTTAATAAAATACTTTTTTATTTTCACTGAGATTCTCAAGATCTTAGTGAAAAACTTATTAACTAGACACGTAATTCTGGCTGAAAGCTTGTATGGACTTGGCCAGTTTTTAATATGGTTTCACTAGAGATCCCATTACCCTAGTAGCATCAAAATGAGGGAGAAGAAAAATTATTGAACATATGATGGTGAGTATCATTTGAATCCTCCCAGCCTTTGAACTCGGTTGGCTGCTGTGCCACTGCAGGTCCATCTCTGGTGAAATGAACCTGCCCTGTTGAGTTCCTGTGTCCTGCACCCTGTGCCACCATGCCCGAAATGCAAGAGGAAGAACTGCACACCTGGAGGTCAAAGACTCTGCCTCTGTCAGGGTCACCAGCACAAAACTATGGTCACAAGCGTGTGATTTTTATGTCCCCGAGACTCATTTTCCCAGCCTACACAATAGGAAATATGCAGAGCATATTCAGGACAGCTGCTGTAGCTGCTTCCTCTCAGCTATTCCTTAAGGTCAGCTAGAACCTGACTTAGGAACAGCCCCAGTGCAGTTCAGGGCAGAGAGAAGCAGACAGCCTTAAACCATTTCCAGCATTTTTAGCAGACTAGTAGTAATGCTGGAAGTTAATCCCTCTGACTCTACCCTGCTATAGTCTGGGAAGTACCACAGCTCAGATGACAACCTGATAGGGGATATTTTTTCCCATAACTCTTTGCACGGAAGCATACTCTGGGAGTATTTATATGCATGTCACTGGAACTTGTCATAAACAAGGTGAGACAGTATCAGGAAGGCTGAGAAAACCTGACCTAATACAAACTGGTGGTCTTAATGCATCCCAGTGCTTTACTAAATATTTCTTAATGGAAAGATTGGGTCTCTTTGACTTACATTTGGATCATTTAAATTCATAGTTTGGGTCAGACCTATGAACAATTTTCTTTGTGTTCAGGAAAATTCTTTGTCTGGTATTTTTAGGGCAGCATTTCTAGATCATTATCCAAACTAAACGGACAGATTCTGCTTTAGATTGCATTGACTTAGACTTAGAAGGACTCCGTCAAAGATGGTGCAGTTGCTCCAGTTTTGCACTGGTGCAAACATGCTGCAGTCAGGCCGTAAACAACTTAGATTTGTGAGATATTCTCTGAAGAATTCATTGGTATAATAGTCTACATCTACACTAGGAATCTGGGAGCCTGTCCTTGGCCACATCCCAGCTCATCACTGGAGCAAGACCTTGGTACTTGCTGTCCTTTCTCCCCTCCTTTTCCTTGGACAGGAAAGCTGGGAATGTGTGCTGGATGGAGCTGAGGCACATTTCGACAGCTGCCTGGTTTGATGAAGAAACACTGAAGACCTCAGGGCACAGGATGGCACACAATGGCACACGCTCAGAAATGTAGCCATACAATGACAGCTTGTGGTAAAACTTTGTGTGAAGCGTCTGGTCTATGAAGTGCAGACAGCTTGGCCATTGTGCTTTTAAAGCCTCTGTAGCACATGCAGCAACTGGAAAACATCAACTCTGTGAAAGAGTGAAGGTGGGAAAGGGAACTGGCCCACCCAAGCTCTGACCTTCCTTTCTGAGCTTTGCATGTGGCAACAATTCCTTGGTGACTGGTAATTTCCTACAGAAGATTCCTCACCTGCTGTCACCTTAGCCAGGGAACAAGTAGTGCCTTTAGGTATAACTGACTATGCCAAGCAGTGCAGGCTCTGTGCAATTACAGACAAAACTTGGAAACAGACATTTAGAGAGCTACTAATTAAACTTATGTAGTTTAAAGCCTTATGTAAAAGCCTTATGTAGAGTGTAGAACTGTAGATGGGTGCGTAACAATGTTTTTTAGGTTGCCTGACTTTTCCAGAAGTCAAGGACCAGTTGAATACAGATCATGCAGAGGGTTGTGCAGCTGGTGGGAGCAAGATTACCTTGGCAAGTTATGGGGAAAGAAAAATGAACACATAATAGTAAAAAGCTACAAAGAGTTCGGCTGTGATACAGCAAGAGGCTGCTCCTCCTGACTTGGAAAAGAAAAATGACGCTAACTCTACTTCTGCAGTCCCACGGTTGGAAAATGGATGAGTCTGTATTTCAAATTATTTTCCCCATGATGTCATGTCTTGATTTCTCTTTTCACCACTTAAATATATTTTAGGGAGAAAATAACTGCTCTGACGTGTTTCATTTGCCCAGTATTGAATAATCTTCCAAAGACTTTCAACTTTGTTAATGTTTCCTCAAAACATCTCCTGATTTCAAAGGGCCACTAAATCGAGATCAGTGCAGGGTAGGCTGAGATAGAAATGAGTTTCACACTAAGTGCAAAAATGTTTGTCCTAAGTGCAGATGGTTCCTGTTAAACTTCCTGAAAACCTTAAGAAAACAATGTTTTTATGCCATAGGCATGAACAAAAGCTCACTGAAGCTTCATTTGCGGCACACTATTTTTTTATTGAAAATGAAGATATTCTGTTGTTTTTGAAAGAGAGCACAATGTGCACCAACTTGGGAGAGTAGCTTGCTCTCTCACTTTCATGCTCATTAGAGAAGTGGGGTGTTTCTTGTGTGAGTGTAATAACCTGACTGGAAATGACAGATTCTTATTCTTCTGATATTCACATTCTCCTGTCTCTGAGGGGTCACCTGAGAGGGAGACTTCCATAAATGTGAGGAAAGGGAAGACGTATATTGTATTTACCTATTAAATAGTTCTCTGTTGTGCATAAGATAAAGCTTTGTAAATGTAGGGAATGCATAATTTCAATAGCAAAATGTCCTAATTATTTTGGCATCCTCAAGGTGTGTTTTATGAAGGTGGATATTGTTCCAGTTCTTAACTGTCTTTGGTTTAATTCCAGGAGACACACAGTCTGTGTCTTTTTGAATTTCAGTGTTACTTTTTCCTTTTCATAGCCAACTTTTTTCCTCTTTCTGAAATGTGTAGCTTGGAAACGAGGTCCTTTTAATGAAGCTTTTGAGTCTCACAAAATATGATTAATCTGATTAGTGGTTCAGACTCTTTTTATGCTTACATTAACTAACACAAAGAGCCCCCCTACAGGTTAAAGTTTAAATGTGGATTACCAGATAAAGCTAGTCCTGACGAGGTTTCTATGGTGCAAGGAAAAATTGAATTTGCCTTTCACCTCATTTCAGCCTTTGTCATCCTGGTTTTTACCCTTCTCCCTCATTCACAGTGAGGATATTAATTTTGCAGTAAAATCTTTAAGCAATTATGCAGAGAGCTTGGAAAAAGCAACATACAAACACACTATGAAAAGCTTAACTGAAAAATGGACCCCAGATATTCATTAAAACCAGATGGTAACATTCCTAGCAGCATAACTTTGGATGTTTGGACTAAATTTGTGTTAACGTGTTACAACCAGACAACAAAAATGAACCAGTGTCATGACTGTATGTATGCTTGTATCGTGTTTTATATTTACAAAGTAGTGAGGTACGGTACCTACTCTGTGAATGGTCTCTTTGATAAACAGCTAAGAAAGGCTATCCTTTCACACACAAACACATCCATCTTTAGATAGCATTCCTCTGTGGGAGGCTCGCCTTCAATTTAACAGATAATGAACTTCTTCAGATGAATCAGAAAATTGATAGTGAAATGAAGTTTACTATTTTGCTGTGCAGCGTCTACCAATGCAAGGATGTTTATAGTTTCGAAATGTGGTTTATTAAAAATACTCATTTTTAGAAAAAATTCTCATCAGTCTAGTAACCCTAGCTAATTTTTATCCCTAATCACTTTATTTTGCAGATTATTTGTGTTATTGCTCTTCCAGAAATGGCTATAAGAAATTGGAGACAAACAGCACCTGCAAATAGCACTTAATTAAAAGCATGATTGTGTACAGGAGCTTTCTATATATTTCTCTTTCAACAATGAAGATGGAAAGGTGTTTTTTCTTTTCTTATATGGCATGCTCCATATGATCCAATAAAGCACAACTAACATAGCACACCAGCCACGGTAGACTACAGTTTCCCCTCAGTGCACACACATAATTCCCATTACTGCTAATGGGAGATGCATGTCCCCACACAGAGGCAAGAGGGATCTTATATGTACATGTCATACATATGAAAATATCTGGCATGAAAAGAGGTGTCTGGTCCTGACAAATTGCCAGGAGGCTTTTTTTCCCCCCTGTTAATTATAGTAATTATTTATCATGCATTAAAATAGTGCCCTAAATTTGCATGGCACTATGTGCAACACAAATAAGCTGCATTCATTGCTGAAAGGAGCCCACAATGAAAAGCTGACAAACGTGCACAATGTGAGGCACCGGTGCATCATCTGGAGTTACAGGAGGTAGCGATCCCCTTCCTGGAGATGGGGATTTCAGAGGCTGGAAGGGCCTGTCTTGGGACAGGGGGCAGTGTGAGCCCAGCTGAAGAGCCCTCATTGCCACAAGTGAGGTGAGGGCTTGTGCACAGCCCAGGGAATGGGAAGAGGGGCTGGGAGGGAGTGCCTGCCCTGCCGGGAGCCGTGGCTGCGGTTAGCGAGGGGATCAGAGCGGGCGCTGTGCCTGCAGTGCAGGGAGAAGGTGAGCTCAGCAGCAGCTGAAAGGCAGGGCTCCAAGAGAAAGCAGCAGTATGCAAGGTAAAAGATGAAAGAGCTTTGGCTAAACCAGATCGAAAGACAGACAAGTCCGATTAAGGGCAGCTTAGCCAGGAGCCAGAGAAAAAGGTGTTTTCTGTGACAAAGAGATAGGGACACTACTGATTCACTGTTTGTGTCAGTCCTTGCATGTGTAACCTTGGCCTTTTCTTACTGTTGGTTTTGTCTAGACTCAAGGAAATCTAGTTTTTATCCTGTTTGTAAATATGCTTTATACCATCACATATCTCCGTGTATATTTTATGTCTGTGTCGGTCTGTGCGCTATGGGAAGTGAATCTGCTGACCAGTTGCTATTGGTTTTGTGGAAATTGGTAGCAAGGGAGTATCTACATAATTTCTGATGAGAGAAAGGTTTCAGGAGTCCTTGAAGAACAGAGAATGTTCCACCTGGAGCAACACTTTCCATTGGAGACTTGCACCGCCTGAGGTCCCAGGGAATCTATGAGCACAAAGCCAGGGAAGAACAGCATCTTTCATTCTGCCGCTCATGGAAGTACTTGTATTGTAATTGAAATTTAATCTGAGTTCATGAAATGTTTATGAACCTGGAACAATTGTATAAAGTTTCAGTCAGTTGCAGTGCAATTCTATTTGCATATTTGTTTTTGGAAAGGAACATGGGCCTTCAAATACTGCAAAGAAAAATTTCTTTTCCTTTTTTTTTTAATCTTGAGTTGGTCTAAAGTAGAGTACTGGAACCTCTTGAGTAATCCCCCAAATTAAGAGGAGCTTCTTTGGGCTCTGTTTTCTCAACAGAAATAGCTACAAGCTTTCAGCCCTTGTGTTATCTTTGAATCAGCTGAAAAATAACTGATGGCAATAAGCAGTGGCAAGCCTCCCAAACTGTCAGCTGAGGGCTTCGTTATGTATTCTTTCCCCCAGAAGGATTACCCAGGAGAGTGCAAAGGGGAGTGCAACTGTCTGAGTTCTTCTCTAGAGACGCTGGAATGTGTTTAATTCAGCAGAAGATGAAGGCAGTTAGGATGCTACACAGTTGTTTCCATAAGGGAAAAAAAAAAGTCAGAGAAATACTATCTGAGGACTTTAGATTATGTGGCTTCTTGAGCTACTCCGGAGATGCAGGTAGTTTAGAAAAATCTCTTGACCTTTACAGGCTTCCTCCGCCATGATGGTTCAACATAGCTGTGTAAAATGATAGGTAGTTTACAGCTTGCCTTCCCTGGGGTGAAGCTGATTTACAACATGCTTTGTGTGTAATTTGGCTGTAGAGAGACAGTTTTACACCCAGCTTCTGCGTTTTGGCTATGATGAGGACTGTAAAAATGCTGTGATCCTGGAATGTGCGTGTTCTTAAATTGTTTCTTCTTGGAGATGCAGAGCTTGCTGAGACTGGTGGTGGACTGAGGTAACCCACTGACCTAATATCTAGACCTAGACTGATTAGATAATCTTCTGAATGAATGCATATTTATTTTCCTGATTCAATGGAGTTACTGTGCCTGAGCCAGTCCTGACTTCCCCTCAATGGAAAGACTGGGCAGCTGCTTCCCTTCCTCCTTCTCCTCCTCCTCCTCCTCGTTCCTTGAGGTCACTAATGCTTCAATTTAATCATGCACTGAGTGATCCTGAAGTAGCAGGCCACGCAGAGATCTTAATTATTTTCTGGAAAGCAGAGAGGCGCACATCCATATTGATGTGCATCAGCAAACCAACAGTTTTGGTGGCGGGAGTCCCCCTCTCCCCAGCTCAGCCACAGCAGTGGTGCTGCTGGTGCTGGGCTCCTTCTGCTTGTCCTCTGCTTGTGCTCTGCCCTCTTGCCCTATGGCCCTCAGCTGAGGCTTGCTCACACAGCTCTGGCAGCTGCTCACCCCACTGATGGCAGCACTGTCATGTTCTGGGGACTGAAGCCATGTGGTAGCTCCTGGCAGCCACCTGTAACCAATATCATTATCCTCTCCCTTGTAGGAGTGCTGGTGCTGAGCTGACACTCATATTTTGGACCATTTGGTTTTTCGACCACTCACATTTTGGACCAACCAAGGTTGGATAACATTGGGGATAAAGACCCGCATCTCATGAGCTCAGGGCTCTAGGCAGGGGTTTGGTATTGCATGGGCTGAGTAAAGAACAGCTTGATTTGTCAGAGGGCTTGGAATAGAACACCATCCACCATGGACCAAGAAGGCTGAATTGCCTCTCCTTCCTTCACACATACCTTCTATTCATCTAAACTTCTACATTTCTGCCCAGAGAATTGACACGCTGGAGTCCTCTTGGACTACCCCTAAGAATCCCAGATGGCAACAGTAATTACAGTGTATGTTATTACTGTGCTTAAATTTTAATATCTGTTAAAAAAAAAAAAAAGGAAATGGCAAGGGTCTGCTTATTAACAGGTATTGTCAGAACAGCAAAAAGCTATTGTGCTCACTTTGGAAAACAGCTCTAGCATAACACTGATGTTGATATGAGTACACTTTCAAAAGCCTAAGCTTACTACCCTAAATATTCATTAAATTATTGCCTTAAAGCATAATAGGCATTTGAAGAGTAATTTATATACTTGAAATAGAACAGAAACCGCCATATCAGCTATTTTTTCCTTTCTGTTTCACACATACACACACACACACACATATATATATTTATATATATTTTGCATGTGTAATGACAAAAAATTGTATCTATACATGGAGAATGCATGAGTCTGTCTTACTGCTGCAGACAAGAAAACTGTCTGTAGGTTCATTCATCCTTTTCTGATTCTTAATTTAATAGAAAAGTCAGCCTAGCCTTTACAAAAATAATTTGCAATATAATTGTTTTTGGAGGGCATTTTTTTAAATGACTTTGGAAACAAGCTGTTTAAACCTCTTTGAATCTGTCATAGTTAGTCAGGATAGTTGATGTTGATATTACTTGTAATATTTTCAGTAATGTTTTATAGAAAAATGGACACATATTTTATAATTGTGACTGCATATATTTATAGTTGAAGAGGTGGGGAGCAGAATTTGAACTTCTCTTTCTGGTATTAGAAGTGAAAAAAATTAACTCAGCTGTGGCAAAGTTTGTCCAAACAAGCTTTACTGCTGGCAAGTAAGTGTATATTTCCTTCCCCTCCCCCAAACTGTTGATTTTATTTTTTTCCCTGTCTTGGCTTCTTTTTCTTTTTATCAGGTTATATATTCATATTTCTCAACTGATGTTTCTTATTAAATTACAGCCACATGTTGTGTCAAATAATTTAATACCTTAAGTTTGAGACCAGTTTTCTTGCATAAGAAAAATCTCTTTAGATTCTTTAGGACAAAAAGCATCATGTATTTGAGTTCTCCGAAAGCATTTAATAAAGCATGAAAAGATATGACATCAATCCCACTAAAACACAAGGCTAAATGAATGATGTTACTGTAAATCTTTACATCAATCACGCTCAGGACTTTCGAAACAATATAGTTTTGTTTGCATTTCAGAAGTGACAAACAACTCTTCTGACTGGCTTAACATAGTCACTTTCCATTAGTCAAGACCAGAAGCAAGTCAGAATTAAAATGTGGCCCTTGGTTGCCAGGCAGCCGAGTTGTCTTGACATGGTGGTTAGTTTCCTTTTCATCCAGTGACAACAGTGAAATGAAAGAAGTTTTGAAAAACTTGATAATGGTTTTCAAAGGAGGAGGATAATTGGTGGGGCTAGCTTGTGCGGCTCTGTGTGGAAACTTTCGTCTGTGCTAAGGGAAGACTGTCACTAAAAATTTAAACTCTTGTACACAAACTTGACCTGGAATCTTCTCCAGGTTTTCACTGGTTCATTTGTAGAACACTTCTCTCAGCCCAAGGGGTGCTGGGATGAAAGCGTTAGGACAGATGGGTAAAGCCCCAAAGGAAGAAAAGAATCAATAGTTGTGATTTAATCCATCAGTGAAAGGGAGGAATTAAGTAAAATCCTTAAAATGGGGAATTTGTAAAAGATCTTTTGATAGTACCTATAGCTGAAAATAATTTATCATCTGATCGCTGTTGAAAGTTAATGGCATTTGGACTTAGAAAAGCATATTTTTGACTCATTCTGCCAGATACTAAGCAATTTTCCTGCTGTTATTTTTGATACTCTCCAGACAATAGATAATTTAATTCAAACAAATTTTCCCAAGATGTCAAAAACCTAAAGCATAACAGGATGATCGCAAGATAAGCTTTTGCGGCTGATGTTAATAATGCAAAAGCTAATGGGACATTAATATTAATAATAATATAAGTTGATATGAAGTAATATTTGTGTTAAACTGTTATAAAAGTCAAATGTATGCATAGCTGTCCATATCATTCATTTGTTAAAAGAAAAAGGCGGGGGGGGGGGGGAAGCTCAGCAAAATGCACCCATAATGAAAGAAGGGACCAATTAGGGTTGGATTAACATTCATGGTTATTTACAGTTGTTTTTGTACTTGTTCTTGTGCTCTGACTTCCTAAAATTTCACAACCCAAAGATTTAGAAAAATGGGGTTGTTTAGACGCGAGGTGCAATGAAGTGGCTGCAGCCATTGTGCAGACACCACCTCTCTCATTATACCCTCTCAATCAACACTCGGCACACAGGAAACCGCAATAAAGCCCATCTGCCACGGTTAATCTGCAGGCAAACCCACACCCATGTCTGTGCCCGTTACTCTCCAGCCTTATTATTCTCAGATCCAAAGCTTCATAAGGGATCAGCCAAAGTCCATTAAAGTAAATAATAGCTAGAAATGACAGGCTTAGCAAGGATTGGGAGGAAGTTGAAGACCAATCTGAGCTGTGAGCTCTGATTAATAGAGAAAAGCATTAGGAGAAAAGGGGAGAAAAATGACCTCAGCCTGCTCCAAAGAATTCCTGAACCTTGGTTGTTAGGGCAAGTGCTACCATCTGAGACGTTAGTGATCCTTGAATTTCCTTCACTTTGATGCAGCTCAAATGGGAAAATTTTGAAGGTTCAGCAAGGCCCCAGACCTCAGCTGGAAAGCCGTCTGGAGTCAACCCTGTCAAAATTCTCTTGTGGAAAAGAAAGCCTTTATTAGCTAGATTGCAACAAAAAACCCACAGCCTCTAATAAGAAGAGAATGCATGCTGTAGATTGCATATACATCAATTATTAGAGGGCATTTAATTGTTCTCATCTGAATCCAAATGTGTGCAAAAGTTCTTTTAAAATACCAGTCAGAGTGTATTTAAAAAAACAAAAAGGCACTAAACCAAAAAACAAAACCAAACACCTTCTCAGGCCGTTTTTCCTTCGTTCAACTTAATTTTTAATAGAAGATTCAGTTCACTGGCAAGTGAGGAGATACCCTGCTTGGGAGGACTGGTACACTAAGTTGATGCTTGTGAGGATGTTGCATGTAATGTTTGCTCTCCATTATCTCAGCTGTGTGTTGCACATGAACAGAATATACAGAAACCAGCACCAAGTCTACACTGCACAAGGATTCCTTTTTCTAATGCTGAAGAAAATCACTGTTCTAAAAACAGAAACTTGGGCAGTTTTAAAAAATATTTTCTGCTGTTTCTTTTGATATATTATCTGCCTCTCTTCCAGCTATATCCTTGGAATATGTTTTATTTTGATTACTGGGAAGAATGAACAGATGTTTACTATTCATCAGAATGTTTGTTTTTACTGCTTCTTAAAAATCCATTGTGCAGTTAAAAAAGTGCATGTGCCCCCGCACTTTTGCAACCTTAGCTGAACAAAGTGCTGACAATAAGGAGCTTGTAAGTGATTTTAGATCCAGCTAAGGAATAGTGTTGAACTGATCAATCTCAGCAACCCAAGCAGAACTATTCAGAAACATCTGGTACAGCTGTACAGGTGTTTTTCTGTCCCTGATGATTTTTTGGGGGAAGATATTAATGATCTGAATGAGGCCTTCTTGTCAGGGCAGCTCTTATGATGATACATTCCTTCTAAAAGTTTATGTTACAGTATGTGGTTTTCATAAACAAGATGAAGAGGATGCTGCTTAAAATGATGATGCTGCTGTGAAATTGCTGATAACTTGGCTAAAGCCCTGCTCATGTGCACGTGATGCAATTTTCATATTTTAATCCTAAGTAGAACTAAAAATGACAATTATGAAAAGACAAAATAGATACCACCAACAGCTGTAATTGCTATCTACACTGCTCAAGGATGGGCAAAAGACACAGTAAATCAATATTAAGATCTCTACATATGCAGGTATCACAAGGACATCATATAACATCATTATAAGAAAATCCTAATAAAATTTGGACAGTTATTCCAAAGAATACAGGATGAACATGGAGCGTGTGTGTGCAGTTAACTAGTTCTCTGCAGTTTCAGCTGATGTCATAAGAGAAAAGAAACATCTGCCTTTATAAAAGCGGAAGTGTCTTTCTGTAGGAAAAAACCCAAACGTATTTTAGGACAAAATCTTCTTTTTTTAATTGATGAATACTAGTGAGAGTTTCAACATTTTTCTCTTGGTCATGTAGGAACTGTAAGATTGGAAGTGTAGAGTGGCACTGGCATTCTTTTCAAATACTTAAGATACAATGCCTCTTTTTTTGTCCTGAAACATAGGTATGTGTTTCACTTGGAACACTAGGCCCCACCTGCTGAAACTGTGTCTTCTCAGACAATTCCATATTAAAAAATTAAAAATATTTCCATGATATCAAGAAATTGAACATGATTTTCAGTGAAGTAGAAGCAAATAATATTACGATGCAGCTTATGCATAAGGTTTTGTAGTAATTAAAATACAATGAAATATGAAAATGTTGAATGTGAGCAAGATCTGTACGCCCCTAAATATTCAAGACACTAAGATTAAAAAAAGCAGTAAACAAAGTGTGCATGAACAGAAAAAGAAAGCTAAATGCTCTGTGTAGTGGCTTCCTATTAAAAGGAACAAATAACCTACTTTTCTTTCTTGATTTATTCTAAAACCAGCACTATGATATTTCATCAAAAGGCTGCATATAAAGCCTGACTTTAGCTACAACCTTTTAGTGGTTTTATACCACAGTCAACTTCTCTGCTTAATGCAAAGCAGAGTTAGCCTATCATCTGTCTCTTGTCATACATGTGATGTTGTCCAAGATATGTTTCCTCCTGACCATACTCAGAGCTATCAAGCAACATTTTCTGTGCTCATCTTCCCACAGCATTGAAAGCAAGAGCCACATAGCCCATCATGGGTACCTTGGCGAGTTTTCTGCACTTTGCTTCACTGACACAAATGCATTTTCACATCTATTTCTTCTCTTGTTTCCAAGCACAAGACTGGCTAATATTAATGATATGCACAGTAACTTCCTCTCAGAGCTCAGCCTCACAGTGGAGAAACATTTGGTTTTGAATATAGTCCTTGTCCAAGGGATCAGGAGGAGCTGAACTGTTTAGCAATGACATTTGCTGTTTGTTTATTGAAGGTACTAATAACACTACAAATCTGAGCAGGTTTTGGAATTCATTAGTTTACAAAGGACTAGAAATAATCATCTCTCAGCAACATTTGATCAAATAATCTATCAATCAAAGGAGCTGTAGCCAAACACCTTCCTGTCTCTGAGGATTAAAGAAACACAGGAGAACAGATTGTGGCATTGAATCCATATTGATCCATATTGTTTATTATAAAGGAACTCCAGTTCACAGTTTCCTCTTATATTATTGGTTAGCCTTCCTTGGATATTTTATTGCTGGCTGTACTCTTAAATCTCTCTGCAACTCACAGATATTCCTATACATTTTGTTTATTTTACTCTAAGCTCCTTATTCCTTACTAGACAGAATATTTTTCATGACTGATTTAGTGTAGGCTTGCTGCTTATAAACATGAATTTGTGAATGCAGAGACAGATTTGCCGATTTCAAAATATAAAGACAGTAACAACTCTTCTGTCATTTTCTTTTAAGTTCACCAAAAAGCAGTGAGTTTTTTCTCTGTAGATCACCAGGAGATTGTATTTTCTATACCCCAGTCTGCAGAATGATGTCACCTCATGTTTTGTTTAACACCTGGCATGTTGCACAGTCCCATACAGTTACACACAACTGGACAGCTTTAATGAGTGATTGCTTGGGTGTGTTTCTATGTGGTACAAATGTACAAACTGCAATTCTGGTTAAAGTTTATTTATTTTAGTGAATTTCTGCAGGAAAAAAAATCCTTACTATGCTGGTAAGATGACAAGGCTGTGTATTTTTAATAGAAACTGCAGTGAACAGAAATGGAAATCTATCCATTCCGATCAAAAGCTAATGACTGTAAAATTTTCTGGTCAACCTTTGGCATAATTTGGGGAAGTTAGGGCCAATTCAGTTGCCATGAGGCATCTCTGGCCTTTAGGTCCCCTAGCATTTTTGACACCCATCACCTCAGGGAGCCAGTTCTCACTTTGCCCTATTTACTGGCTGCAAACCCCCCTTTCTCATTCTGTTACACTGCAAGGGGTAAGTGCAAAGCCCTCCTCTTCCTCTTTTGCTCCCATTCATCCTTACATCCAACAGCAGACAGCTTGTGCAGGGCACTATTGCTAGAACCATCAGGAGCCTTCGCATCTGCTGCCTTCCTGAAATAGAAGGAAAATATAAATATTTGGCCCCGAGATAATTTATTTATATGGGAACAGAAATTCATTTCAGAGAATCCATGTCAAGGACTCCCATGAGTCTTTTAGACACCCCAGGATTACCTCCAAGAGAGCAGGGACTTCATTTCTACTGTAAACACGTTTGCAGTTCACCACAAACATGTCAATAATGGTAACAAATGGCCCCACTATGTGTCGTACATCGAGAGCCAGGGGAAGCGCGTGCGAAAGCTATTTTTAGAGATGAGGCAGGAAGACTCATTTTACTTCATGAGTAACACAAAGATTAAAACAACTGATTTTTTAAAAATTGTTCCCACTTTGGGAGGTGATGTATCAAAAATTTTTGGGAGTAAAGGGGGAGAAAAAGGAGCAACTAAGTGCTATTTATCCTGCCATTATCTTACCAGTCTGTGTTTCTTTGGACAGTAATCACGGGACCCAGATGCTAAGGGTAAGTGATATTTTCCCACAAGCAGTTTCTGGCTCGTTGGCAGCTTTTGTAGGCAGTTGTGTTGGCAGCCTTGGAGCTGCCTCTGGCTCTGTTTTGTGGCTTTGCTCTTGATGGGCTGCCTGGGCTGCCCTGTGCTGCTGGATGCCATTTCTCTCTGTCAGCCCATGGGCTTTGGGAAGCTTTGCACTGCACAAATCCCCTGTGAAACAGATAAATGGGCTCTTCTGGGGCAGAGAGGGAATCTGTTCCCTGGCTGTTGTAGACATTAGGTGAATTACTGCTTCAGGTACCTGGGGAAACTTTGGCCATTTTGCAATTTTTGGTTTCCCTAAGCTGTAATATTCATCACAAAGGCCAGGTAGAGCCCCAGGCATTAGTCTTAGTCCTCACCCCCCACCCCTGCTTTTTTTTTTTTTAAACTCTTTTATCTCTGCTACTCTATCTGTGGTTTGTGCAAACACTTTGACTGTACTCTCTTTATGATATATTAACAACATCACACATCAGAAAGTAAACACAGTTATCTCAAATATAAGATCAAAAAGAGATGAGTTCTGTACTTCACATACATATGGCAGATTTTTTTTTCTCCCAGTTTACCTGTAATGCAATTGTGCTTTAAAATATAAAGAAGGTGTGTAAAATACAGTTTTAAGTAATTCTGCATATTCTGTATTGAACATGTGAATACAACTATCTTAAAATATTTTCAAACATTATTTCTTCTATTAGATGCATATATTGCTATGCAGCCAATATAAAATATTTCTTTTTAAAATGTTTTATTGAACAAAATTAGAAGAATTATATTTATAAAAGATACTCATAAGTAAGACTCTTGGGCTTTTTATTCAATCAGCTAATAATGTTATATATTTTTGCACTGTTTCCCTTTTTATGCCTAGCTGATTGGGAAAAATATACATCTCCTGAGGGGTGATTAACTTCTCCTTTGTGGACTTCTAACTTCCAGTTTATTAATTCTAGATTGTTTGTTATAATTAATAAATTGCATATTTGTGAATTATTATAATAAAAATTGCAGAAAATTCTATTGCATTCTACTGCAGCTTCACCTGCAAAAGCAGATCTGTAGAGGAGAATTTTTCCCCTGGGTGCTTCTATGCACTTTCTATTGTGCTAGTTCCTAAAAAGCTGTCAGATCACTTGTTAGATTTGACTGGAATTGTGTATCATATTGAGATCACTTTTGTTCACAGAATTTCCTGGAAATTCATATACTGAAAATGTTTATTAATTGGTATTTCATATGGTGTTTGTTTGGATTTTTAAATAGCAATAATGAACTCAGTAGAAATAAGAAAACAGAAACCCTCTCAACCAATTTGTGTGAGCTCTTTTACACTTTGATGTCCCCAAATCTGTGTAATTCTATCTCTGTCAGGAAATTACCACATGCCAGAGATTCCTCGATGAAATGCTGACAGTCCATATTCCTAAAAATGTTTGATTCTTAAAATTTATTTTTATTATACTGACATCTAAGACCACTGTGGATATCTTGGTCATTGTGTACTGATTCGTAATAATTTTATCCAACATTAGTTCTGTGAGCATCTAAAGGAAAAAGTGCTCCTCTTGCAAAGGGGTGGTCTTGAGTTAAATTTGCCATTATTTTTCTCTGTTTTAATTCAAATGCAAGTAAAGGATATTCTAAATCTAGGCATATTTGCAGTATGTTTTTCCTCCAATCCAGTTTCATCAATTTTCCTTCAGGACACTGTGACTTGTGACAAAATCTCTTTGTGATGAGCAGTCCTTACTGGGTTCCTGCTGTTTGGAGATCTGTGCCTGTTACCTAGAGTTTGTAGAACTGGACTTGCAGACTCTAAGCTATTTGTCCCATAGTTTTTAAAAGTTAAGCGTGAAATGCTGTGAGACCAGTGAACATTGTCATTTAAAATGTTTCCAGCTTCTCTGCATAGGTGAGGTTGTACTACACAAACCCAAACCAAAACAAGAAACAAACAAACAAACAAACAAAAACCCCAAACAAACAATCCCCACCAAACCAAACAAATAAAACCCACTAAAAGCAGCAAAGCCTAATGTCAGCCCTGCGCTGTGGGCACAGTTGTTGGACATACCCCTGAGCTATTTCTGCAACGCCACTTTCCAAACGGAATCCCCCTTTTTTTAAGGAAATACCTGCAGGACAACATCAGTGTTTCACACTGTCCGTCCACACGGCCGCTGGCTGCTGTGCTTTCCTCCCTAAACGCTGTAACTAACGGGGGCTGCCGCTGCTGCTCCCCGCAGTGCCGCAGCGCCGCGCAGCTCTCCCGGCGGGGCCGGGGCCCGGCGTGGCGGGGCCGCGGCCCGGGGGGGCACTGCGGGCGCCGCAGGGCGAGCTCCGCGCTCCGGGCCTGCCCCGGCCGCGGGCACCGTGAGGCGGGAGCTGACCTGAGCCACACCGCCTTCCCTGCCCTTCCCCGCCTGAGGGGACCGCGGCTGAAATCAGCTGCTGCCTTGTACCCTGGTGTGGACGAGTAGAAATTTTACCAAAAGATAGTGCTGGGTACTGTGAGAAATACAAACTAATCCAGGCTTGGTAAATTTTTTTCTCCCCTATTCTTTAGGTGTTTGTAAAAATTGTATTGGGTCAGGGAGGAGTTGTCCTGCTATAACTTTTTTTTTCATTTTAATACTGTTCAAGTTGAAGGGCAGATGAATTTATGTGATGTGAGATTTATTTTGTAAATGTTAAAATTTTACTGGATAAGGCTCTTGAGAGATTTGATATTTATTAAATCCTCTTCTATTAAGAAAAAAAAGTGTAGTTGCAGATTGCCCATGGGTTGGAAATTTTTAAACTGTAAGTATAATATAAATAACCTGTATGAATTCCTAAGAATTCCTAAGCATTTATTAGAAACTACAGACGTTAAAAAATAATAATATTAGGAGTTGCCATGGTGTGTATTCTACACAGAAAAAAAAAATCTTAGTAAGTTAGCCTAAGATTTTGGAGCAGCCTACCACAATCCAAGCTAAGTAGGTTCCCTTATAATTCTATTTTCCATCAATATTATGCAGTGTCTTTTTAGAATCTGTGTCTTCTTTCAGCCTTCAACTTTGGGATTCATTTCACCAGATCTGTCAGTTTGCCCACTTTCCATGTGTTTTGGTATTTAGAAGTTTCCTATCTTCACAGCAATAACTTAAAACCTAGTAAGTTGCATTCTCTGCCTAGTAGGTACTTTTTCTTCCCATGGTTTGTGGTTGATAAGTAGAATTTTTTAAAAAATTAAAGAAAGAAAGACAATTTACTTTTGTCTTCAAACTCACACTTCATATTTTTGTTTAAAGGATACAACAGAAACTCTTATTTTCCAAACAAAATTGCTGTTATTAGCACAAAGCACACTGACCATTGCCTGAAACATTAAATTTTACCCAAAAGGGGTTTTTTAAAGTTCTTTGTCTTAATGCTGCCCCTGTGGAAAGCCCACAGGAGCAGGGATCCTCTATCATTCAATAAGTTCTTTTTCTTGTGCTCTTGATTTCATTTCTCTGAGCTTTGATGTATGTTTTACTCCAGTTGTGAGAAATGCATATAAGAAATGCCACATGCATGTGAGAATTTCAAGCGTGAATGGATTTAAGCCCCAACTTTGAGGAGAGCCCTGTCCACAAAGAAAAATGATTACCCATTAATTTTTAGACCTATAATCTTAAAATGTCTCAAAATGTCATGGAGGCAAACACATCACAGCCAGGATAAATCTTTCTAGTCGTCTTACTTTTTTAAAACGGCAAAGTTATACCTTACATGATAGCTTCAAAAAAGCACAATTATCCTGTGTTTTGCACCATATATTTATCAGTAATCCGTTCTGTGTGCAACTTTAAGATAAAAGCTTACAGTTACTCCACTGCTCCCTTTTCCAAGCCACTTAAAAATGGAAAAATTGCAGCTGGAGAGGCTGGCCAGTAGAGGCCTCTCTAGATTTGCCTTATGATTAAGAACTCTGCCTGGAATCAGTCGCAGTGAGCAAAAGTACTTGAAAAGATTCTGTGGCGTGGAGGGGGAAAAGATCACTTTTTAATGCCCTTTTAAGTTGTAAGATGTTGATTAATGTTGCCCTTTACATTAATGATGTTTCAAGTAAAAGAAAACAAATTTAAAATGGATAAATTCTATTGAGGATGCATTAATTAAACAGAGACTTTACCATATGCTGTGGCTGGAGTGCTTGCTGGCCTTTCTGTTGTTGTTACCTGTGTAAAATCCACCCCATCCTCTACATGAATGCCCAAGCTGAATAGCCATTTGAATGCAAGCTTTAGTTTGATTCGCCATACAAGGGGTACTGTGTCACTGTGTTTTCTTTCTAGGAGTCACTAAGTGATTTCTATATCTGTTGTCATGGTGATATAGCAAAGCAGGGGAAAATGGGGGCAACTCAGGCTTTCTCTACACCCTCTGCACTAAGAACTAAGATGTTGTTAGCAGGCCTATAAAACATTGGGCTTTATCTGGGCCTTCTTTTTGTTCTCTGATTGTCAATAAAACTCATTTTAAGGGTAACAAGGACATCTAAATGTCATCTGTCACAGTGTTAGAGAGATTAAGTTTGTTTAGGAACTTGTGCTGGACAAAAGGCCACTATTTGTTCGGCAGATACAAAGCGGTGTTGGCCATCAGGAATCGTGATTTAGAAGAGGCTGCATGGAGCATCCAGGGAAGATCAGCTCAGTTGCAGGTGATAGTAAGAGGCTCCTTGACATGACAGCATTTAAAACACCACCAAAACAAATACAGTTCTGAGTTAGGAGTGGGTTTATCAGGGTTTTGTTCCCTTGGGCTGTTTTTTTTTTTTTTCTGTTACTCTTCAGCTTTGTAGAGAGTTACTGGAGTAGCTGCAAAAACCTGAGGGAAGAAAACAGCCATTGACAGAGGATGGCCTGTTTAAAAACATGACACACACACCTGATAGTCCTTGAATGAATTAGAAAAGAGGAGAGAAAGGAGGTTTTTCATGGAAAATCCAACAATAATAGGTGCTGCATTAACTCAGCATTTACTTAATAATGAGGCTAAATGGAAAGTACAGATTAATGAAGACATTGGTGTTATTAAAATCAAATCCTGCGGTTCATATGCTTTTCTTAATAATGAACATTGTGGCTATTGGAGAGGAAGAACAGGATTTTTTCTATTAATTTGGCACACATCCCAGATCTCATTCAACCAGAACCTATCCTGTGCAAAATGCAACCGATGGCCTTTATGTTCCACAGTCTTGCTGTTTAATATTTTTGTTAATCCAAAAAAAAGGGCTTTTCTTTTTTCAAATTAAAGAAAAGGAAAGGGTGATCTTTGAGCTGAGACAATAATTAAATAACACAGACCAGCCATGTTGATTTTAGTGGAAAGGGAGATGTAATGGTGTTTATTGCACTGCAACTGCATTTAATTCTGACATTTGTGTTTTGGTAGTAATACAATGTATAATGCTGATTGAGATATTTTGTGGCTTGTTGTGTATTTAGTGAGATCTAAAAGACAACATTCAGGATGTGTATCTTGACAGGTAAAAATATTTTAGTCTCATTCGGTAAGGTTGCTGTAATTCCAACACCAAACAAGCAGGATTTGAGATGCAGCTGAACAATGCAGTTGGCAGAGTTGAGTGCTCATTTTGCCATATGCTCAGTGTGAGACATTTGTTTGACGTGGAAGGAAGCTGCATAACCTGGAAGAGGGGTTTGTGCATCATGTCAGTATCCACTCCTTACTCAAGTGTTTGCCATTATTCGCCCAGCCCTGTTCCCTGAGGGTCTACAGAGAGAATGAAGGAGGCCAACAGCGTGGCATGGGAGAGGAGATACAACCCATGGAAAGGGGCCCTGGTCCTCTCAGGTAGGCCAGAAGTGAAGAGCATGCCAGAATGTTTCTTTTCCATGAGTTAGGTCTTTCCCTTTAACAGTTACCCCAGATAAAGCCATCAGCTTGGTTGTGCGTGTGGATGAAAATAACTTTGGCTGAAGAAGTAAGAGCTCCCACAGTATGCTCTTTCAGCCTCTGTTTTCCTCATATCACAGGCTGCATCCATAGTGAAATTAAATGCAAACACCACATTAAATCCCTTAGGAGTAAACCTTGTCAAATATGGGAAGTAAATCCCCTGCTCTGGGTAAGTGACAGTGAAAATTAAATGTGTGCAACTATATAGTAAAACTCACTCTGACATTTTCTGCCTTTGGCCACTGTTTAAAACAGCCCCACCTCTAAAAGGTGTGTTGAGGTTGTTGCTATAAAGAACAGGAGCCACCCTCACATTTACCCGTCCCTGCCGCAGAGGGCAGGCGGAGGCTGCCCGATGGCAGAAGATCAGCATTGCTCTGTTGTCTCTTTCTATATCACTATGTCCAGGGAATGTAAAATTGTGGCAGGGAGCCTCTCTACCACCTACAGCTCTCTCCTGTGAAAGAGGCTTTCCCATCCAAGCAATTTACATGGTTTTCTGATGTCTCTGTGACCAGGCTCTTGCAAATTACTTATTACCAGGAGGCCAGAACCCAGGCTTTAGTGTTCAGTATTGGAATCAGTTGGCAGGAAAAACAACATATTGAAAGGATGTTGTGAGAAAAAAAAATGAGTGTTTTTTCCTTTGCAGACTTTTTTATGATCATGACCTGCCACTCTTCTATTTCTTTTATTTTAGGTATGTAGTCTGCTATTCATTCTGCTCCTCTCCACATTTTGCATTGAGCTACAAGACCAGAGTTGGTCCAGAAGTCAGGAGATCCTGTCTCTCTCCTCCCTACTCTATTTGCAGTGAAGGACATTGAAAGAATTTCTTTTTCTGTAGGGCAGTTCTAGGGTTTATGAAAAGTTCATGGGACCTTGTTGGACCCTTGTGCAAAGGGCAGTTTGATGATATGAAATGCCATCTTACTGTGGAGCAAGCTAAGACAAAGGAATGAGTGACACATAAGACTCAGGTATTTGATCCTTGCCCAGCTATTCCATGATTAAATTTAGTTTATACATTTTCTTTCTCTGCCTCTGCAGTGACAATTCCATGCAAGCTGTCACCTTGGCATCACTGGGACAGATAAGTGCTACTCAGTGTGAGAAAGGGCTGCAGCTTTGGGCCTCATTTAGGAAATGTTTTAGGGCCATCAAAATCCTGACCCCTACTCTGGCTTCAAAGAAGTTATTGCTAAGTATTATTAGAGTGTTCAAACTGGGACACTCATACCAGTGCCGGGAGCAGAAAGTGCTCCAGCTTCAGTCGGTGTTTCATGTCGGTGCAGTCTCCAGGAGAAAGCTGGCAGCCTTTGAGCTTCCCTCGTGCTACTGGGAATAAGTGGGCAAAGGTGCCTGGTGAGTCTTCAGGTGCACCAATCTGCTCCATCGAGGTCTGGATGCAGATTCCCTTCCCTGCACTGGGAAGCACCTTGTGTTGTGTAATGATCTTTTTTGCTGCGGAGTAAAGCCCAGACGAGTCAGTCCTGTCGCTTGGTGGGTGCCTTCAGCATCCGCTGACGTGAGCGGGAGCAGAGGGTGTTCACCCACACTGGGCAAGCTCAGACCTTTTGTGTTAAGTAGTGAACTTGCCTGTTTGTACAACAATGACTTGAATGTTGTGGGAATATTTTAGGTGTTATTATAGCAACTGCTTAGATATTGAAAGGGGAATAATAAAATTACTTTGTGTTCTTACCTGACACAGATATTATATATGGTCATACTTGCTAAGGTGATTTTTTTTTGTAATGCTTGTTTCAATGTTATTCCTGCATGTGGTTTGAATAGTGAAAGAGCAATGAATTAAATGTCTACACTAAAAGTGTGTCACCTTCTGTTGGAATAGCAGGGAGTCAGAATATATTTTATTTTTATTAGTATTATGACTAATGATTATATGGGGAATGTGACTGTTCAAATTCCCTTAGTAATGAGTTTCATGTTACATTTGCAAAACAAGTCCAATGAAAGAAATTATTGCTATGTAAAGTTAATTCTTAAAAATAATATGAAAAAATTAGCGAGACAGCAAAAATGAGTTTTACTATAGTTTTATAACTGCTCAGTTACTGTGAATTGCTAAGATTTGTAAAGATCTTTGAAGATGAAAAGCTCTGTGTAATATTATTATACTGGCTTTGAGAAAGTAAAAGGGAAAAACCCAGTTCATCCTGTTATAATCCTTTTAGAAATTTTAACAAATCCAATGGCTTTCAAGTAGTGGAAATATTTCAGAAAGTGTTACCACCACTACTGCTGTTGCTCCAGGCTATGTTATCATATACCATAGCGTGCATGGAAGCAAAGCTTAACTAAGGTCATTCTAATGAATTTTGAACAGTTACATGGACCTAATTTGGCTTTCTGTCCTGTATGAAAGACAACCTCTTCATGCTGCAGCACCCAGCAGAAACCCCTGAGTCGTCTTATCAGCCTCATCTGCATTTTTCATCATCGGAAAGAGCTGCAAGTAATGCTCAGCCTATGAACTCAGCTCATGTGTGTGCTTTTTCCATCTTCAGCATAGGGGGCAGACAATAGGTTTTTTCAATCTCTAAAGAACGGTAAATGTATTTTATTCTGCTGTCTCCACTTCTGGCTCCAATTTTATTCTTTCATTTTTGTTATCAGATTTGAGTTCTTGGGTACTAAAGGACAGTGTTTGGCCAAATTCTTTGGTGTCAGCTCTATCCTCCATTCCCAGGAGAGTTGCAAGGCTCCAGCATCATTCCAGGGAGCTGTTTGCCTGCTGTTGACAGAAAAGCCGGGTTGAAATCATGAGCTCATGGGTTCCCATCAGCACTCTATGTCTGGGGAGCTGGTCTAGCTGGGCCATGAGTCCATTACACTCAGTGTTCCTTCCAACCCTTCGTCCTTCCTCCTACAGGTGCTACAGAGGAAGCAGTATTAGCGGCAAACACATTAAACCAGCCCAGGAACTGAGTCAGAGTGCCTGAAAGTAAGGGAAGTCTCAGAGGTTTAATGTTCTTTACAAAGTATTATTTCCCATTCTCTCCAATCACTGTGGATATTCTTTCCTTTTTTAAAGTTCAACTGTGGTAAATTATTGCTCTCAAAGAAATCCAGTGTTGGTGAGCGCCAAAGTAGTTGGAAATGAGAATTTCCATTTTGCAAAATATTTAATACAAAAATTGAAAGAAAAAATTCTCAAGAATTCCCATTGCCATTATTGGCGCAAAATATTAATTGCTGATCACCGAGATAATTTGCTTCAATAGCATTTGATTTTTCCTTTTTACCATTTATCTCATATAGGATGCCATGAAAGACACTGAATCAACACATTAAAGTTTAAATGTAATATTTTACTTTCTCTGAAAAATGCTTGTCAGATTTGTAACATTTGTAAGTATTGGTATAGATACTTCATTTGAAATGTTTCTGGTTTTGCTACAGTGCACCATACAACAGAAAAGTGAAAATTATTTTCTTCGGCTCTCTACCATCGTTCAATTAGGGAATGAAGATAATAAGTTTCTTTTTATCATTATTGCATTTGCCATCTTTTCCTTTCAGTAAATCCCTTGTTCTAAGGTGAAGTTTCTAACCTTTTCCAGCTATTCCATTTTCATACTTGGATCATGTTCTTCTTATGTGTCTCCTTTCTAATGTAAATAACCCTGTCCTTTTAACTTTTCTTCAGGTGAGGATTGGTTTGGTGTTTTTTTTTTTGCATTCTTGACTATTTGTAATTATTGTATTTTTTAATCAGGTCCCAATTTACCTCTGCATCACTCCTTTTGCTCAAAAGTGATTAGAAATAATGATGTATTTCTGAAAGAGCTTTATTATTGATAAAGTAATTTAATGATATTTTAATTTTTTCAAATATACTTGCTGGTTTTTTCACTGCAGTTCAATACTATCACTGATAATGCTTATGTCATTTGTCTTTCTCAATGGAAAATGAAAACATTTTAAGAATCACTAGAAGAAAAAAAACCCCATATATTTGCACATTAAAATATATTTATTATCATGGTAGCTCTTCACCCATCTGACTTACATCTCTCTAAGGGTGAATGATAGTCATCTTTGGCTGCTCATGGTTTGTCTAATGAAACCAGGTGTGCTCTGCATTGGTTTTGATGCTGCAGCAAGAGCAGCACATTGCTGTAATTTTGCTCAAATCCCCAGCACCAATATGCTTAAACTGCTCTGCATTTGTGTGCCAGCTTTTTACATTTCACCTACCTGCATATTCTTCAAAGTGTACTGAACATTGCCAAACTGCTAAGATGCTTAATGGATTCTTACCTAAGTGCCTCTGTCTCCTCCATAGTCTCAAAGGAAGTTGAAGGACTGAAGGCAGGATGTTTGAAGGCATCTGAATGGTTCTGCTTAGAATGATTCTCTTAGCTTTAGACACCCAGCACTGTCAGGAGGCTGATCTCCCTGGGTTTCCCCTCCTCCATGAGGAATGCTCGAGTGCTGCCAGTTTGCAGAGAGACAATATTGCAAGCTCCTGGGAGTAAATCTCAGTGCTGTGGGTATGGGCAATTGTAAATTCTCAGTCTTGGTTTGTTTCACAGAGTAATAATTTCAGTGGACTTTGTCAAATATGTACCACAAATACTGCATGATGCTTTGGCTTCCTTGTCTGTATTGACATAAAATAGAGTTGCAAGATCAAGACATGTATTCACCTCCAGGCAGAGCTGTTGTTTCCAAGTACCAATCATGAGTGGATACTTGATTATTTTGGTTCTTGCAGCCCTTGCCTACTCTATATTTTTTATCCAAGTTACTCAGCATGGCAGTTTTTTAATTTTCATTTTCCAACAGCTACCTAAGTCAGCCTGATTTTTGCCTGAACATTCCATGGCTTTTTCTGTGTGATCCCTTTTCTCTATGTAATGAAGCCAAAGGGTCTGATCCTAGACTTCCCCTCTCCAGTGGCAGCTCAGGAACTTGCTTGAGATTAAATACAATGTCAGTCCAGTGTTTATTAAAAGCCTACTGTTTATTACTAAGTCCTCAGATCTGTCCAAAGAATTACATGGCAGCACATACCCTCAACTTCTAAATGGCAACAAATGTTGAGCAAGAAAGATTTCAGAGAGCTGAATTATCTCGTTAAATTAACTGGAACATTTTAATTTTTACTAGAGTTGAGTGAGCTTGAGTAAATATGACGAATTGGACCCTCACTTCATTTAGCAGACATCAAACACACACAGAACGTTGCCCAATTTAATTTAGCCCTGCCAAGCTTGGAAAATGCTTGTAAAACATCAGTGAAGAAGAAAAGGGCTAAAATTTACTCTTGGTTGAGATTGCATGCATAAATTCCCTTGACATAAACTTGGGTTGTATATGTATGTATGTATGTATGTATATATACCATAAACCTTCCCTCAGGGAAAATCCTCCAAACACCTGCAACCAGAATTTGTGCTACCATGAGTTATTCCCAGTAAAGTCACTAATAGACTTCCCTTTTGCTCTAAATGGAATATGTAACTCCTGTCTTGCACCCCAAGGTTTATCTCCCTTTCCTCTGCTGTGTCTTATCAAACACATACCAGCACAGTTGTTTGTTCAGTCATGCTCAGTGGAGTGGTTGGCTTTCTTTTTTTTTTTTTTTTTGCTTTATCCCCTGAGCTTAATGGGCACATTTTGTGAAGAGTGAGCCAACCAGGTAAATAGCTGCTACTATGGAGCTTAAGAGCTACAGCTCTCAAATTAGGAGGTGCTTTTTGTCAAATAGGCTGCTGTAGCTCTAATATTAGCAACAAAACAAGGGCTTTTCAGACAAGAAAAAAAATCTTTTGTCTGACTCTGTATCACACTTAACTCTGTTGCCTTGTCAAATATGTCAATGTTCATATTATACAGCAGCATTCATCTGTGGATGCAAAAGTGCTTTGCAAATATTACCTCTCAAATACTTTTAATTTATCTTTAACAACCGGGTTTGTGAGATGGTACTCAAAAAGAATCAGACTGAACTATTTTAAAAGTTAGTGTAAATAAATTATAGTGATTTATTTGCTTTCCTGTTGCTCTATAGAAAATTGTTGGCTTGAGCTCCAGGGCAGTGCTACCTGAGCCTGCTTCAAACAGCTTTTTTTCTCCTTTTGTTTTAACACCATGTCCACACATCTCTACATGCTTCTTGAATTCGCTTCTAGAATTCTAGTTTCAGCTTCTCTGTTGCTGTAATTGGTGAACATCTTCTGGTAGAACACCGGGAATGAGGTAAACAGGAGGCAGAATGCAGCCCTGAGTAGACATGTTACTGTCTCCAATGCATCCAACACACAAAAATAGTCATCTTTTTTTTCCAGCTTTTAAACAGAATTGTATTACTTTTTTGCACGCTTCAGAAGCATTAGCTAGAAACATTACTGAAGGAGTTCCTTGCCTGCAGGCTATGCAGCTTGTCCCAGTGTTTTAAGGCATTTTTACTGATTTTTTAAGCAAATTTGCTTTGAGCACAGTCTTTCATCCTGTGTTTTCTGACAAGAAGGCTGAAAGCCTGTTTGCAGAAGGCAAATGTCACAGACACGTGTTATGAGTTTTGAGCTGGTCTGTGAAACACTGCAAAGGATGGCTTTTACTATTACATGTCTGAAACCACAACAATTGTGAGTCCTTACCTGCTCACTGAAAACACCCTGGATATTAGGCATTCCTTATCTCAATTTGTCAGCTAGTTTATTAGTTTAAAATTATTAGATATTTTTGAGTAGTCCATTTGCTTGTTACATCTGTAAGAAATGTTAGTTTTATGTTAAAAGGATGCATTGAGGTGAAAGAGAAATGGGGGAAGTTGCAGACAGGCTGTCTTTGGTGCTCTGCTTCTTGGGTTCCCTATTGGTCTGTCCTAGGTCATGAGTATCAGAGCTGGTACATGCTCACAACACTGCTTTGGGTTTTCTGACAGCTGCAGGTGATTTTTCCCTTTGAAAACCAAGATTTTGGTACCCAGAGTTGGGTTCCCAGACTGAAAAATTTCAAATCTCAGGTCTTTGTTTTCATCAGAGATTGTACAGACAGTGAGTGAGTGAAATGACATTTGGACTGTTTATCAAGGAATGGCTGAGCAATGTGATGTTGTTGCTGTGGAGCACATTTGTTCTTGATGCTGGTTTGGTGAGGATGCTCCCTGCCTGCTGAGGAATGCAGAGATGCTGCTCATCCTTGGAGCACAAGGCTGCTTTGGGCTGGTTTGTTTGCAGGGTCTGTTTTAGGATAATAATTCTGCAGACAGCTGTGTTGTGTAAGAAAGCTCCCATTCAGGTACACAGGGCTAAAATAATTAGATGTGTTCCTAGGGCAGAGATAAACATTGCCCTTCTAGTTTTTGAAAGCAGATGAACTTGCTAGACCTACCCTAATGCTCTGGGGTTGTCTCCTGCCTGATGGGCTGCCACCAAAGCTCTAAAGCCCTCTCACACAAAAGCACCACGGGACTCCCACCCTCAACATGAGCGCTCTGCCTGCCTCTGGCGCTGCCTGTCAGACCCATTCCAGCTGGAATCAAGGTAAAGAATCAGCAGCACTAAATACTGCAGGACAAAGGCATAAACCAGCTTTGTAACCCTGGGCAACCTGGGTGTTTGCTGACTGACAGTGTGAATGACAGCCCAGTTGTCACTCTGAAATATCGTCTTCCAGTCATTCCAGATGTCACCCGACAAGATGATGGCTACTAAAAAGGGAATAATTTGGGAAAAGTCATAAAGCCTATTATCTCCTGCTGAAACAATTTCTCTTTGCCATTTCTGAAGTCTGCAAAATAGATCCAGAATATCCCATATGTAACATGCCACTGGTTTATTAAGAGAGGGTGTCCACTTTTAACTGCACTGGGTACCCCATGACATTCCTGGAGAAAGCCATCCATGAGCTATGCCACTTCTTCATGTCTTGGTGGGTGATTCCAATCTGGCCATACAGTGGAACTGAAATATTTCACCTGTTCCAAAACACAACAGGCAGCAAAAGGATATCATAGTAGCTGCTCCCTCATGCAGCCTGACAAATCAGAGAGAGGATGGAGATGATCACAACAGCAGCAGAATGCAGTTTCTGGGCAGAATTCTTATTGTTATCTTTTCTCCTTAACAAAGAAAGAAACATCTGAAAACATTGTTAGGGCCTTTTCAGTTTACTTAATTTATTCAATTACATTTTAATTTCAGCATGAAGAGAGGACTTCATTCTGAACTTCAGGCTGAATGAAGGGTTGCACATGAAGGAAATGTAACAAATAAAAGAAAATCTCTTTTGAGAAGGACAACAAAACATAGCGGATGAAGTGGAGGAGTGAGGACAGAAAAGACAGAAAATGATGATATCGAATCTTAAGCTTCAAATTTTGAAAGTATAGTGTAAACTGCTGAAGTTCGAATATATTTTGTCATCCAGATAAAACTAAAAATGAACCCCTACATTATTTCATTATAGAAGGGTGTTTTAAGGGAATAAACTGCAACTGGAAAACTTTTCATCGATTATTCTGTCAATTCCTCCCAAAATCTAGTGGAAGAGATTGCAGACTGTGAGCCAGAAAACTCTGTATATCATTCATGTAAAATATCTCAATGAAGTACACTGAAAGGTTGCTGCCAAATTTTGGTAGAGAAGAAAAAAGTATGTTTAGGGCAACTATTAAAAACCTCTTTCCTGTCAGCTGCATTGGGCCTTATTCTGTCACTGTCACTCACACTGGCTGATAACTGACTCTAATCAATTGCAATGAAAGTAGTGGAATAATTTATGTAGTAAGGAGTTAAATTTGCATGAATTTAGGCAGAAGATTGTAGTAATTTGTCTTAATGAATAATTTCATATTGCTTGCTATCTGCCTGAGAAATTCTGTAATGGTCAGGACGGTCAGAGGGAAGCATGGAAGAATGCCACCTAGAAAAAAAATAGCTTTTCTGACTTGTATTTCTATTGGTGTGTCATGCAAATGCAGTTTATTCTTTACATATCAGTTCCCCTTGCAAAATATTTAATTTTATCATAAGGTAGTTGTGAAGTTTTAGCTTGTCCAAAGAGCAGCTTGAGTATAGCACCAAAGGCTTGAACTTCCAAACAGTGGCTTCAACAATTTTGTGTAACAAGTTGTGGTAAAAGATCATTCTGAAATCCCCTCCCATGCCTCTTAGATAACATTGCTTTCTGCTTTTAATAATATTTTGGCCATGAATTCTCTTTGTCATGGAGCAACCCAGAACAACATCACAAAATGTATTTATTTCAGATTTTGTAGAAAGTAATCTTAACTATCTCTTGAAAGTTTATCAAATTAGGTATTGGTTGTCAGTATCTCTAAGTCTTAATTTTACCAGGGTTGTGTCTCACTACCTCTGGGTATTGATATGTGGGGGATTTTTGTTTGCAGATTCTGGATTCCTTTTAAATCTATAGAATAGATATATTTTTATATAGATCTCTGTGTTGTTCATTATTAGGATCCCCCTTTCTGAAAGGATCCCCCCTAACTGAAATACATTTTTTTTAATATAACTACTCCATGTCTTGCAAAGTTTAGCCAACACCCACAAGTAACCAGTAAAGTTGACATATGTGCTCAAACTGTAGGAATTTAAAATCAAGGGGCTGTAAATGCTGCCCTTGCTTGGTAATCAAGTCCTGTCTGATAGCAGAATTGTTGCAGTGATTCCACTGTGGCAGGCTAAAGTTAGGAGCCAGCAGGGAATATAAATGTTCGAGTGTGCACATCTATCTATGCATCTATGCCCATAAACACTTGTTTTCTGCAGACAATTCAAGTGAATCTACCTGGTTATGTATATTATAGAAAAGAACTTTGTTTTTCTACAAAACTGTACATGAATTTTATGTTTGTAAACAGTTTTGTCATGTAAAAAAAAAATCCACTAAAAAAGACTGAAAAACTGCTTCAAATTCAATCTTTAAATATACCAGACATAACCTGTCATTTCACAATGTTGGAGGGCAGGTTTTTTTGTTTCAGAACCTTCAATAATTTTGTGTGTTCTGATGACATTTTCTCTGGAATTTTGCTGTCAGTTAAAAACCTGAAAGGCATTCAGAAACTTCAGTTTGTAAAATCACTTAGGCTGGAACTTAGATCAGTGTTTGCATAGTCCCCCTGAACCAATGGGTCTTATGGAGCTCTGATGTGGATGGAAAGTGTGAAAGGAAACACCAGGCCTGTAAGACGTAATAGTGAACAGCAGATACTGAAAAAATGTCTGTGAGGAACCAAAGGCAGTCAGTTATTAAATTTATTACTGGATACTGCTAGCAGCAATTTTTAAAAAATCAACCAGCTTCTCTTTCCTCTGATATTTCAGCTATCCATTTCATATTGTTCCGTTCTTTAACTTGTATCGCTAATACCACAACTCCAGGGAAGCTCAAAAAACTCTAGAGCTGAGCTGTATTTGTTACCAATTTTCTTTTATTAAATGATAAAGAAATAATTAAAAATTCTGTGTGTTATCTTATTTTCTACCAATGCCTTTAAGTACTGTTTAATTTCTCTTTACTATGCTTTAGTGACTTGTTTTGAGCTACCCATTTTACATTTTGCTCAGTTTTCTGTGGAAATTGCATCTGCCTGTGCTTCATCAAGACTAATAACTCACTAGGCATTGGGATTCAAAGAAGTGATGTTAATAAAAGAGTGATTTTTTTTTTTAAATACCAAGTAAAGTTTTTATGATTTGAGCTACATTACAGTGCTTTGGCAACTGGTGGTTGGAAAAGTAGAGCCAAGACCAGGAATCTCAACCTGCGAGCCTGGTTCCTCACCTCTTCCTCACGCCTTTGCCACTGGCTGCTGCAGGAAATAGGACTCTGCCAGAGAGACCTTTGTTCTCATCCAGTTGTTCTTTGCTTGAATTTTATGCTTTGATTTTTCTTATTATGCAGATAGTTAGATTACTGAAGGATAAAAGGACCAGAAGAAAGTTCCCCTTTTTTTTTTTTCACTTGTCTACTTCTCAGTTTACAGTCTCTTCACTGCCTAGAAGGAGGAAAGAAAACGAAGAGGAGAACAAATATTCCTTGCTTTCCTGAGGCTGGTAATCCAGCCAGTTGCTGTCTCAGCCTCTTATAGCTCAGTTTTCCCAGTAGCTTTAGGAATATTTCCTGCAGGCTTGGCTCTCCGATGTCAGAGCTGCCAGAGGACCATGGGAGATTAGTTGGTAAATAGCAATCTCTCATAATTTATTCCAGGCTCTTTAAACTTCTGTGTGATTTTCCCATAAAAGACAGTTTCTCTAGAGCACATTAGATGGAAAATATTTTGCAAGTTCATTAGAAGAATTTCCATTAAAAATCTGTTTGAGGGAGCTCATTCCTGATTCTGAAAATGAAGTTGTAAAGGAACACTCTTTTTTTTAAGTTGTATTTGTACTGGGAATTCTCAGAAATCCCAGCCAAGAATTATTGTAGCATTGTACAAGGCTGAAATTCCCTGTAGCTCTATGTTTATCACTTGCTAAGACCCCATGGCAGCATATGCTTTTCTAGACACATATTTACTCTCTGTGACTGAGATGAATGCAAAATTTGCTGTCTAGTTGAGTGAAATCAACTATCTTGGTCAAACTTGAAAAACTGAATTATTTATTATCTATCAAAATATTTCTGTTTCCCCTTGATTTTCTTAATTTTTGCTTGCTTGATTAAGTACCTTGTCCTCCTGTGAAGCTTGGATAGGAATATGCTTGAATGTTTTGCTAATGTAAGTTCCCAGATTAGATCCATTGCTAAAATTTTTGGGTTCTTTTGAAAAATGTGAGATTTTAATTGGTCTTAATTTTTCAGCATAGGAGTCAGTCCAACACTGTAATCTGCACTTTAAGAATGACTGAATGCCTTAACTGTATGGTAGTTCCCCTTGGATATGTATTGTATTTAAAGGTTAAAGTAAGCCTTGATGAAAGTATTTGCCTTTAGCTGTTCATTGCTACTTTATCTATTGCTTCAGCTGTGAAAAGCCTTTTTCATTTGATTGAGGCTTGTTTGTTTCCCACTGCTAAACTTTTCCAACATTTTAAAATTCGGCTTTACATACAGGTTTGAATTTTCACTTCTCCTTGGAGTATTTTACAAGGTCAGAGATTTTATATGCTAAAATGCTTTCTGTAAAACACAGCTGTAAAAAAAAAAAAAAAAAAAAAAAGTGAAGTAAATCCATACTTTATGTCTTCTTGAAACTTTAGTCTCCTTAAAAAGGGTTTATGTAATTTTACATAATTCTTTTGGCAGGAATGTTTATTGCCCAGCTGGTTGAAATTATTAATGTACCTCTCAAGCTGCATTTTCAAAGATCAGTAATATATATATAAACTTTTTTGAGGGTCCTTGATATGTGGGATTTTTATTGGAGATCCTTGTTCCACTTCAGTAAAAGGATGACACAAGATGTTTACTTTAAAAAGTCTCTGACATCCTCCTGAGAATGTTTTGATAGAATGGCATACATTTGGTTGCAATTAGTAAGCCAAACAATTTTCCATTGTTATCTCACTGTGTTTGTCTAGACCCTGTAAGGAGCTTTCAGAAAATACCCATCTCCATGTTTCAGTTAATTGATTGCATGTCCAGCAGGATTATTCTATTTTATAAAGCTCCTTGTCCTTTTAATTTTATCACAGAGATTTTGCACAAAGGCATGTGGTAGAAAGCAAAAGGGAAATACTGGCACGGTTAAGCAGAAAGAGATATTGTACTTGTATCAGGGCTAATAGTCCTGTGTGTGGGAAAAAATATCTAAGTGTGCCTGCTACTTCTGTGTGCAAGATGTTATACCCGAGGGCTGAAAGTAATAGTAGCTGGTGTGAAAGTATTCACCAATATCAAGTGCAGATGAAAGCTTTTAGAGCCAGCTGAAAGCTGAGTTAATAATTCTTCGGCTTAATATTTGAACTTGCACTCTGTCTGCATAATAAATGATGGGTGACTTAATTTTATTTGAATTCTATTAGCAGTGTGATTAAAAGACTAAAATCCTTATCTGAAATCTTTGCTATCTTATTTTGGTTATTTGCCATATAATCTAGAGTCTCATCTTTCCTTTTGTATGATAGCTGAAATACATCTTTCTGTTGAATATCTCACTTTCTATTTAGAAACTGTTAAGTCTCAGCCAAAATCATTGTCTGTCTGTTCGGGCAGTGAACACACCTTACTACATACATCCCATATTGCTTGCAGTTGTTTGGAGGTTACATGATTAGGCTGGCTGTAATGTGAATTAATGTCTATGTCACAGAAATTCCCCGTGCAATTATCACCCCTCGGAAATGCTGCAGCGCCAGGTTTAGGCCTGATAACAAGAACTGGTGCTTCTGTGCCTCCTTTAATCATCCTCTTTTGTTTACACTCTTTTTGGAGAAGCCACTGATCACAACTCCTGTAACAGTAGGTACACACTTGCAGCAGAGGAATGCAGAGCTTGTGCTATTCTGCTTCATAAACCTGTGTCCTTGAAGTCTCCTGCATCCCTGCCCTGTCAGACTGGTAAAGTTGTGCTGCTTTTATGAATTCTTGGTGAGAGTGGTCAATACTGAATTGAATAATTTCTTTTTTAATTATGTCTTTAACGAAACAATTCTTGAAAAGGTCTGCTGGGTTTCGGATAGGTGCACGGGAAGAAAAGCATGAGAAAGAAATTTGTCCTCCAAAGAAGGGAGAAGGGACTGCACTTGAAGCACTTTCTGCAGTTGTCACCTCTGCTCCTTCAGCAGGATGGGAAAGGACAGACTTGCCCACAGTTGTCTCCTGTCCTGTGCTGCCCTTCAAGCAGCACTGCAAGGGAAGATCTCGGTCTTGGGTCTGCATGACAGCAGACAACTTGTGCCTCGGCCATCTCTGCACCAGAGATGGCAGAGACCATCTCTGTGCAACAGCATCACAGTGCCTGGTCTCCCCAGAGCTGGAACCAAGGGTTTGGGCCCCTCTGTGCATCTCAGCAGCAAAGTCAGCCCTTTTAATTTCCTTGTCATCAGCGCTGAGTTATGTCAGTTCATGTTCTCTAGAGCAGTTTGAATTCAATTTAGCTAGTGATTAAGTTACTTTGTGTGAATTGGATGCTGGTAGGGATGTTTGTTCAAAGGGTTAACTTAACCTTCCCCAAGGTTGTAATGGACACTGGAAGATCAAAAGCTCCTCCAGACTCTCAAAGAGAGAAGAAAAAAGAATTGCTTGCTTTTACAGTTTTCAGTCAATGTCTTCATTCTGGGAAGCAAGTCTGTGTTTAACATACTTAAACTCATGGTACAAACAACTCATTTTGCCTCTAATCATAAACATAATTTGTCTGGTTCCTCTGTTCTTCAGATTTATGCAGTAGCCATGTTTGTCAAAGTATTTGGCACCAATGACATCATCTTTGTTGAAATGCTGAACAACGTGATGAGTCCCAGATGTTAATGCACACCAAAAGCTGAGAAAGAATGAAGTATAAGATCAACTGTAATAGCTATGGAGGTAATAAAAAGAGATTATGTTTTCTTCTAGTACTTAAAAATAATTATTTATATTTTTTGAGGTTTGTTTTGCATACATGATCAATTAGGGACTGTGCTCAACATTATGTGTGTACGGAAGGACAGACTGAGATGTGATTTGGATAAATGATGAATAAAGCATGATTTAACTTCATAATTGCGCTATTTCCTTTGTGGTTTTTTCCAGTCTTTTTTACACTTTGCTTGTGCTGATCATGATATGTGCAGAATATGTGTGCTAAGTTCTAAATGTGTCTCTTTCTTAACTGCCAGGATTTAATTTGTCATTTGGATAAGGGTCTTGCACGGTTATGTCAGCACATCATGTTTTCTAATGAACTGTAACATGACATGCCAATGGAACCAAGAGTAGCACCACTTCCTAATGACATGTCATGTCTGTGAAATGTAGAAAGGATGTGACTTGCTGTGAATCAGGCTTGAATTTCTTTTTTAATTTTATAATAAAATCCTTCTCTGTGCTCCAAAAGTAGTTTTCATAGAAGTATGGTTTAAGTTCTTAAGGGCAAAAATTATGAAGGTACCTGGGCATGGTTTCATAGTGACCATGTATCTACCCAAATGTCCCATGCTGCCTGGTAGAGGAAGCATTAACAAATAATATATCCATCCATCCAGAGCATCCTCAGATGCATAAGGCTGACCTGACTAATATTTGCATGGAAAAATCAAGCAGAGATGCTCCCTTAATTTTCTACCAGTAATGAATACTTCCTTTGGGTCATTCTATTGTCTAGATATTGTTCACTATCATGAAAAATTCCCATATCCACAGTCAAAAAATTGACTTGGAAAATATGTTTCTTTAATTTATTGCAGCAGTTCTCCAGGTCTTATAGGCATAACAAAAATTTTATTAAAGTCACAGAGAGAAAAAAGAAATCTAGACTTTTCAAAATGGGGTATTGCATCCTGTAAAGATGCTTAATCAGTTGGATGGGTAATACATATGTCATTGTCTTATCTTAAAAGTCTTCATATCAGAAAAAAATATAGAAATACATCAAAATATGACCTTGTTTTAGTTCTTCCTGGAAAATTATTCTTCATCTCTTTTTTGTAGTGAAAGTTTTGGCATTAGTCTCAATACAACTTTTCTGAAACCTAAAAGCAGCGGTGGTGAGGTTTGTGGAGTTGGCTGTGGTGCAGTTTTCACTGTGCTACTCAGTTCTGAACCAGCCATATGACATTGACATCTCTGAGTATGTGGGAATTATTCTGAAATTATTTGGATTTTTCTTACCTTTTCTTTCAGAACTGCATGCTATTTTGGGAATAAACATTAAAATCCAGATAACTTACATTGTTCTTTCTGTTTATAGGGCTGTACTCAGTTTACCTCTGATGTTCAAACATGAAGAATATGGGATTTTTTTTCAAGGGTCCTTAAAGCTGTTAAGACTTACAGGTGAGTCTTTCAGATACCCTTACTAAACCAAACATGTCCACAGAATTTTGCTAGATTTCATTTTCAAAATTACTTATGTTAGGGGTCTAATTCACAGTTCTGAAAGCAGCCTGGATGCTTAGTACATTAGATCTCACTGACCTTCAAAGGGACATCTAAGCATTTATGGTCAGATACTGAATATAAGAGGAGCCTGGTAAGATTCTTTTTATAGTGTTTCATCACCTCAATCCCTTTGAAATCACTTTAAACATTTTTCTTCCATTTAAAAAATGGGGCATGGATCTAAATCATATGTGTAGTTAAGGAAATATTACCTGTAATTTATTTAAACCTTGTGAATACTCCAGGAAAAAGGTGTGTTGTGGATGCAGTGTGTTAGTAGGAAATGTGTGCTATGAATTTTGGGATGAATCTTGGGGTTTTGCCACTGATGTGTCATTTTTAGTCATTACTTGCTGAGCTGTATCATTAGAAATCTGAGTCACATAGGCCATGTTTAAATTACATATGAGATGACCCAAGTGTTTAAGGCAAGCTGGTGTAATTCAGCATCACTTTAAGCAATTTATGCCACTGAAGATCAACGCCCTCAAGTCCTGCATCTTCCTGAGTGGAATTATTTCACCTTCTCAAGTCTTTTTTTACATCTCATTTTAGTCAGGACCCCCTATCCTCCCATCCTTGGCTTATCTGACTGGCTTGTGGCACTGATGTAATTACTGTCTCCACATACACTCTACTGTTAGTCTTAAAAAATATAAAAATTTCACCTGAAACACAAGCACACCTACTTTAGATAGTGTGTGAAAATCCTGAAGAAGAAAATCTCAAGGGACAAAACAGAACTTTGCTGAGGGATGAGCAAAATGTTAGTCAGTTATGATAATACAGTGTCCTATCATGTAATAAAATATCACAGAAGATAATGTTTTTCTATTCTTTAGTGTCATTTTTATTTGCTGAACAATTCATGGGTTTCCAAACAGAATAGGTTTTCTAACAGCTTTGCCAGTTTGCTGTTTTTTCGTACCTCCATCCATTTTCCAGCAGTCGTTCCCTTTCCCTTCCGTCCTTATGGCCAGAGAACTGTGCTGTGATATGCTGAAAAATGTTTACTAAGGTGATTAAAAGTCACGTTGAAAGTTATTGATTACACCTCCAGTGACTTCTTGCCAGACCTCTATATTTATGCCAAACTGTGTTATCAGACTCTCTGCTAGTGCAGCTTTAGTGCAGTGGCTTTTCATCAGTTCTGCTTAAAATACATTGAAAAACATTTTCCAGAAGCCATGCGTGTGATGTCGAGTGCAGGCTTTGCAGCTGTCTCTGTACTTCTTAGAAAGGTGAAAAAGCAATGACTTAACACTCTGTACCACCCAAGTCTGATTTTTTTTGTCTAAGGTCACCTTATCTTTGTCGATCTTTGAAAATGATCATGAATATTTATGATGGCATCAAAAAATCAAGCAGCTGCAAATTGTTTACAACATTTTTAAGAATGTGAAACCAGCTTCCACTATAAATCAAATACATCTGCTAGAACTGGATGAAAATTGAAAGCTCTTTGGTTCCATCCTATCCTCTTATGTACCTGAGACCTGAAAAATCATCAGTAGCATGATTCCAAAACACTAATGTGGGCTATATAGATAAAAGGTACAACCTGAAGTATCAAATTAATCATTCTAAAGATAGCACAAGAAAGTATTTTAATTAAATATTAATCTGAAATGGATGCCATAAAACTTTGTGGAAACTTTCAAAATGTTGAATCACAGTCTGTCTAAAATTTTATCTCATTATATTTTTTCCTGCCTTTAGAAAAATACCTTCTTCCATCATCCAGCAGTTCAGATGTGCATATTAGAAAAAAGTGCACATTAAAAATGTACACAATATTGTCTTCAAATATTTGTTGGATCTTTCTTCTTCAGAACCATGATTTACAATCTGCTAAAAATTTAATAATTAGATGGAGAAATAGGCAGAAGTGAACAATTTTAAATCTTGGCGCTGCTGCCAAATTGGTATTTAGATGACATTTATTGTATGAAAACATCAAAATATTTGGTTTAGTTCAATCTGGAGGAATAATGTGTGCTTTAGATGAGGCACACTATTTGCCTAAAAATTACCTTGAATGAAAAGGAAAACTGTTCAGTCACCAGGACTACGATTTTCGAAGTTTTTCTTGCCAAGTGCTGCCGCCAGAGCCTTGGTGACAGCAGCCTCAGCCTGCAGCTCTGCACGGGCTCACATGTCAGGGGGCAGACCCTTGCATATCACTTGTGGTATGTGGATTTCAACTTGGGAGTGCTGTGTTGAAGCTCTTAATCCATTAAAATGCAACGGTGCTAATAAACAATCTGATTTAGGGAGTACAGTGTCATTTTACCTCTGTTTGGGAGGTTTCATATTTTCTGTATTTGGTTTTTTCATTTCTCCCTACCCATTAAATGCTACTTGCACTGTCCCTCAATTTTCCACTGAAATACTTTTGACTTGGAAAGCATGTGGGATTTTAGGGTCTTCCCTTTTTCATGTTTAAAGAATAATTCAGGGACCTGTATGCTCAGAGGTACCTGTCCACTTTGCGAAAGGATCTTAGTTGTCTGCCATAAAGTTCAGTCCGTTCAAGAAGTGGAACAATAAACTCCATTTCTTTTCCTGCTGCCCAGTGTTACAGACAGTCACAGACCATCCATCCCTGAGCAGCATTGCATTACAATTCAAGTAAACCTCCTTCAACCAGCATGCAAGCCTTCATCAGAGGGCAGAACGCTAGTCTGAGAGGATAATAACTGAGACATTCTTTTAATAAGGACCATTTTTAAATGTTAAGAATGACTTGTTTTAATTGAAGGAGAGGAAAGGAACTCCTACCAAGAGTCAAAGAGATCCCCCAGAGCTCTCTGAAGTCTTCAAATTGTCTTGTATAGAAATGCTGAGTACCAGGAATGAACGAAGGTTATAAAATCTTTCCAGCCATCTCACTGTAAAGTTCATCTGAGGAGGTTATTCTATTCTACCGTTAAACATTTAGCTTTAGTTTAAAATGAGATACCTGACCACTCTATTTACTGAAGGCAAATCATGAGACTCATTTCATAGACCCAACTTTTGCTGAGTTTCTGTAAGCAGGGATGCAGAATAATTACCATTCATCCATTCTTTTCAATCTCCTATACAATATCCACCTGTTCTGTCAGACTGCAGGAATGTTTGCCACAAATACAGACTACTGCAGTGACAGCAGCAGGTGTATGGCAGCAACAACTAATCAAATCAGCTGAATTGGAGGTGTGAACCACATTGCACTTCTGTGCAGTGAAAATGAGCAGAAAGGACAGAGCTAAACGGTGGGGAATTTTTGTTTTGTTTTATTTTTAAGATCTTGCTTTTAAATTATAGGCAGTGCAACTGCTAAGTGCAAGAAAAAATAATGAGGACTTGAAAAGAAAATGACACTTCATTCTTCCTGCAAAGGACAGGCAGAGTGACATAGGTATAAGAGACACCCATTGTAATCACTCTCAAAAAGCAAGGCATGGGTTTTGATTTTCCTAAAGAAGCAAATGCAAAAGAACTCTTGTCTGTACCATATGACTCATGATGCTTCTTTACTAGGCTTAAAGAGAATTGAACTTGAGTAATAGCGCCATTAGAGCTCTTTACCAGGAGCTAGTTCCTGTGGTTTCACTGGGTCCAGCTGCTGATGACTCACAGAGGAAGTGGCAGAGATTAGGTGCACAGGGAAAAAATCAGAACAGCTCAGAAATAAAGCAAATCAACCAAGCATTACCTTTTGTGCACAACAGAACAATGGCTTAACAACTAAGGTTCAAAATGATCTGTCTTATTCCCTCATTTGTGCTATTCCTGTTGGAAGGACCACCAGGAAACATGTGAACCACTGTGGAATACACACTGTAATCCATGGCACATCTCAATTAATATTCCCTCTTGACTACAGCTAGAACAATGCATAGCATCCAGAAGTTTAATCTCCGGCAATAATGCCTTTTGTAAGATCAAGAGGTCTTTCCCTTGAATTAAGGTTTAAGTGAGGATTTTGAAAATTAGTTAGATATTCTGCATAGTGTCTAGTGGTGGCTACAGGTTCCATAGCTAGGTAAAATGCAAAGACACAGTCTGGTTTTTATTAGAAATATTGTAGTTAGTAGTTTCTCCTTTGTAAATTGACATTGGTGCCCTGTAGAAGAGAATTACTTCCTCCAGAAGGCTTTGTTGCAAACAAATATATCCAAGATTATATAAAATTTAAACATTGTTTCTGGAATTCGGTTTTATGCTACAAAAAAAGTATGTCCCCAGCAGCAGAAAGTTTACATATCTAACTTAAAAGGAAAGGTGCAGGAGGAAGTATTCTGGATCTTGTTGAAATTGCTATTGTACAGTTGTAATGCTGCTGTTAGATCACATCACTACAGTCTTGCATACATAGCTCAGGGGAATGTTTTCTTCTCTGAAACTGCAAACAGTTTAAGCTCTAAACTGCTTGGGGAGGAGTTCTACCTGAGTTGCTATAGATTAATAAAGTAGCTTATTAGAAAAACCTACAACTATTTTGACTAGATTATAACAGTTCTTTAAATTATTTTAAATTAATATTATGTACCTAGAAAAAATATTGCTGATTTTGCTACATTAGCAATTTATCTTTGTTTCTAAAAATAAATTGGACTAGAAAATATCACCCACATTCCACGTCTTATTTTCTGTAAGAATTTCAGAGGCAAGATCAGTTAGTAATTATTCAGACATGCATTTTATAAACATTTGCTGTAGTGATTAATGTACAACAATTCACAGCCACCTCTTTAGATTATCAAGTAATGCACTTTACATGTTTACCATCAGCTGGCATTTCAAACCCCACAAGGTGACTCTGTGACATTGGTGCATGGCCTCTGCCACAAAGAGTTTTGAAAAGGCCCACACTACCCTGAGCTTCAGGTGTGCTCCAGCTTATGCAATAAGCACTTGAAAAAATATTGCCAATAAAACAGATGCTTCTCCTGTGTGGAAACCAAATATGAATTCGCTCCATGGCCTCTGTTCTCCCCAGTGCTGCATTGTGTGCAGTGAGCAATAAAGGCTGCATTTGGGATAATGATGGCTGTGCTGCGCATGGGGAGGTGCCAAGTCTGCAGCACATGGGGTGCCTGGGGGTGCGGGGTGCTGCTGACCTGGGGCACCAGGGGCCCTGGGGAGAGCTGCACCAGCTGTCCTGGAAGGTATGGAATTCCTCTTCCCTGAGTGCAGGCACACAGCCTTCATGCACTCCAAGAGCATGTGGATGGATCAGGTCAGTTCATTTACTTTTCTCTCTTAAAAGTCCATTATTTCTGTTTAAATTTTTTCAGTCATCTCATCCATGTTGACTCTTTGGCACATAGGTGAAGATGAAAGAGATGAAACTGTATTCCTATCAATGCCATAAATATAGATTGAGTGGGGAGGGGAAGTGAAATGGAGTTAATATGCATTAGAAATTGTTTCTTTGATACTGTTATACTATCCCTTTAAGATATGCTAATATGAACTTCTGTCAATACAACATCACTTAGTTGGTTTTCATCTGGACCTTAGAGCACAACAAAATTATTAGTACATAAATCTCTACTAATTTACTCTAGATTATGATTCTTTCATCAACATGCACATATAAATTATATCATTAATCATAATGATTTCTTTCAGTATTCATATGTAGTTTCTTGGGAATCCCACTGTAATTCCGCATGAATTAATGTCCACTTATTGGAAAGCACTACCTACGCTGATATTTCTAGGGGAAAAAACCAACAACTGTGATGCATCTTAAACTACAGCCTAAATGACCGGGGTGCTGGTAAACAGCCACCAAAGGAGCGTCGCCGCAGGTAAAGGAAAGTTGTCTTAAAAGCAGTTTGTTCCAAAGCTCATTAGGCCAGATGGCAGCCTGTCTTCCAGGAGCACGTAAAGCACTTCTGAGGGAATGGGGGGACTTCTCTCTCCTTCACCCTGCCCTGGGGAAGAGCAGTGTGAATACGCAGAGGGAGGGGAGAGCTGGAGCAGGGGGGGCATTGCTAGCACTGGATGAGGCCGTGCAAAACCATCAGCTGCACTTTTTTGACAAGGCAGAAGCAATAATAACAGCTCCATCAGTCTTAACAGGTAGCACTTTCTAATTGGCCTCAATGATAAATTTTGTGGAGAGAAGCAGCAGTACTCATCCACTTTTCTGCAGAGTGGATTTTAGCCATGAATTTCATGCTTTGAAGTGTCTGGCCCATAGATTAAAGAGTTCAAGGACCTGTGGGTGAGATGCCTTAGCCTCAGTTTCCCTCAACTAAGAAATGCAGCTGCCTCCTTGAGAAGTGCTGTGCCCTTTCTGGAGGTGAAGTAGGATACTACTTAATCTAGCTATCAAATATATAAATGGAACATACATATATACATATGCATGCTTCATAAGTGAGACAGTGAGGGGGAAAAAAAGGAACTTCTGACTATAACGAAAGATTCATTAGGAAAAATGAACTAATCAGTGCTCTCCAAGGAGAAATTCATTCTGTTTAGGAGGCCGTACCCTCTGCTGCTGCACATACTTAATATAATTTATATTATTATTTAAATCACTACGTAAATTTTAGATACTTTTAAAAATCAAGTTAATGGACCATACTTTACTGCTTGGCATCATTTATATCAAGAATTAGTGTCTGTGGAGATAATATACGCTAGCACAGAGGAGAAAACACAAACAAGCAAATATCATAAAATTCATCTGTAGCAAGGGCTTAAAATACAACTGCAGAAATGAGCCCTTGGAAGAGTTGTGTGTTGTGTGGTACAGCCTTTCCTTTGAGCTGTGTGCATCCCTGTGTACAAGATACTCTTGAACCACTTACCACCACAAAGGGGGCCCAGCCTGGCACCAAGCTGTCATGGTAGAATATTTATCCTACTGGGAAGTGTCTCCCTCTCCTCACCTGGGATGCAAGGAAAGACAAGAATCCAGCATGGCTTTCCTGTAGCCATAAAACGAAGTGGAGAAGGCAAATTAAGGAATTCTCGGGGAGAACACAAGCATCTATAAAAAGTGCTTAGGAGCTGAAGGGAAAGGCTGAGGCACTTTAAATAGACACAGCCTAGAAACAAAGAAAGATGGAAATACAGGAAGATAATGGGAACCTGAAAGAGTGAGAGGATCCTGGCAGCTGAGATAAATCCAGGGCCTTCTGCTGTGGGCTCATTAAAAGACAGAATATATTCCCTAAAATGTCTTACCTGTACCAGGCAATAAAACAGCTGTGCATCATCGCTTCCTTCAGGATAGCTGTGCTGTATTTCATTCTTCTTTTTTTTTAACAAGGAGCCCAGTTTCTCAGGCTTTGACATAAAGTCTTTCAGAGCCCTGGATCCCTGTCAATGTCATGCTGAAGCTCAAAGTGACTGAAGCAATCCATCGTGCTGCCACAGGAGAGTGGTGCAGAGATGGGACAGCCAAGGGGGTGCAGGAGGCACAGGGGAGGAGAGGGACAGACCCAAGGAGGTGGGCAGCACCTGCAGTACCAAGTAAGAGGGGGACACAGGTAGTGCAAAGGGCTGCTTTTAGCACTTCCTATTTCATAGAATCATAACATAGTTTAGGTTAGAAAGAATCTTAAACATCATCTAGTTCCAACGCCTTAGCCAGGGACAGGGACACCATCCACTTCTCTTATTTCATGTTGCTTCTGAAAAATAGAAACCTAGGTAAAGAGAGAGTGATATTGTCCTTGGAGTGGGGAAAAAAACCCCACAGCTGAGTCCAGGAGGGGTGAGCGGGGGAATCTTGAAGGTAAAGGGTGAAGTAGAGACAGCCCCTCTTGTCTCACTAGAGAAAGTGTCCCTTATCCCATCAGTGAAGCTTCCCTTTCTGTGGGGAGGGTAGAAGATTTTGACAGATTTAAACATTACTTTCTGATTAATTAATTATGTACAATTTCATTAAATATGGTCATCCAATAAAGAACAGTTTGGAGCTGGGAATGTTTTGCTTTTGCACATCATACTCAGGCCTAAATTCATCCATATTTCATATTCCCTCATTTGCTGTCTGCTTTCTTCCTGCCTGACTTGTTAACTCTCTACTCAGTAGAAGTTGTGGGGTTTATCCATCTAGCAAATGAAGCTCAAGGCATAAATTCTTTGTTGTAGCCACAGATGAAAAAGTAAGCTTTTATTAACAGAGATTAACTTGGGCCTCTGACATCTTACAGCAGGCCCTGACAAAGTAGATGCAGTCAAAATCTAATTTTAAACACAGAGATCAAAATTCATAGGCTGCACATCATAACATCCTCTTTGCACTGGCTAGAATTATGTTCTGCCAAGGGAACAGTGAGAAAAGCTGTTTGCCATTGTGATGATTTATTCCTACTTAAGGTTGGTTTCTTTGAGAAGTGCAAGTAATTTTTTACAAAGATGTGTTTTGCCTTGCAGTTTGGAACCCCAAAAGCCTCTTAATTCTTGAATGTGATGTTGGAAAGTTTTTTTTTTTCTTTCAAAAAAACTCCAAACAATTATGTTTTGGTCAGCTCATTTCATATAACAGTAATTGCTTAAACAAGTGCTGTCCCTGAATGATTAGTTGCTGCCCCCGTGACTGCCTGCATTTCTGGCTCACCTGGCAGTTTTGTATGAGCATTTTCATTGCCTATACATAAATAATTTTCTTTCCTGATGAATTCACAAGCTGCTGCCTCAGAGTCTCCCTATGTATCATCTGTGTGTTACGCAGTGTCTGAAGGTAAGTGGGTAGATTGCTCGCAGCACTGCATTTCATCCACGTCCTTTGGTTTGGGGTGCAGTGTGCGCTTCCAGCTGTCCCGGAGCACCTCCGTTACCCAGGCTCGGGGCAGAGCAAATGGCATTCTGGCCTCAGTCTTGCAGCAGTAGATTAGTGACAGCAGTAGGCAGACAACTTTTGTCCCCAGGGAATATTAGAAATCTAGAGCTAGAAAGAGATGGATTAACTGAAATGCAACCCAACCTCTGATCTACATTATTGTCTCTCTTCTTTATCTCACAGGGGAAGCGGAGATAAAGAGTGATAGACACTGATAATGATGGAAGTCCGCGATAATACACCGAAGTGATAAACTTCTTTGTGGCCCTCATTGTGCCCAGTTGTCTTCAGCTGGTTATGAGCTCTAGCCTCAAGCTATTTACACCATGATCAGGCTAGTAATTAGCAAAATGTTTAATATAATATAGAAGCAATTAGGAGGTGATAACACGCAATTAAGATGTGTTTTCAGATTAAAGATTTTATAGTGCTCTCTTTCCTGAAAAGATAAAGTGCCTATCTCAAAATGTCAAACTGCAGTGATTTAATCTGAGTTATTTTCAATTAATATGCATGTATTCTTGCGATGTGTTCACCGTTGTTATTGACATTGATAAATTAAGCTCATCCCAGCAGAATTTATCCTTGAGTCGCTCTATATTTCCTGAATGTCAGTTCTTTATTCGTATTTTTTTTATGCCTACAAGCTGTGCACGATCTAACTCTAAGTCCCTTGATTCATCCCTGGGATTACAGTAATGTGTCAGTCTGAGTGGAACAATAATCTGAAAGGGCATTGTTATAAATAGTGTGTTAGAATATAATTGTTTGTCATGTCGTTTCTCCCCTTTAAATCCCTCTGAGTCCTGTTTAAGTAATTTAGACAGCTAGAATGACAAGAGTCTTGAGACTTCACTTATAGAGTTGTCCAACCAGTCTTCAGCCTACCCAGTCTTTTGAGACTGTCTCATCTGCAAAGTAGGAAGTGCAAAGAACAGATGAGTTCCGACTACACTGCGGATTTGTTATGAGATTTTGCTCAGGCCATTTATAGAACAATGTAAATGCTACTGATACTAATTTTTCCCTGGCTAGTCAATGAAAATTCTTAGACAATAGAAATTAGGGTGCTTCCTGTCATTATTTAGGAAGTTAAAATCCTAAGGATGCTTTTTGATTAAGTTCCTAACTATAAAAATTATAAAAAAAAAAAAAGACACAGGAAAGACAGGCTTTTATTATTGTTTTTAATGGTGCCAGCGTTTTAGCAAAAGTAATAACACTTGCAAGGAAAAAATTGCTAGAAATGAGTGTCCTATTAGATCATGCTGCCCAGTTCCTGAATCATGCAAGATTGTTCTTTTTAAGGCATCTTTCTGCTGTTTGATCGTCTCTAGATTTTTCCAGACATGCAGTGAAGCACCCAAACATCAGAGGATTTGCACACAGCATGTATCAGAAAGGTTTTTCTCAATTTGACAAGAATTTCCTCTCCTGTTTCCCCTAAGTGTTTTCCCCATAGCTAATGATAACATTTTTCAAATATTTGCATTTATGTCTCTTCTCTTGCTCTTTCTAGGGTCCACTTAATGATATTTTGTTCATATGTGGTTGCAAAAGGCAAGTTAGCTGACAGTCATTGCAAAGCATTGGCTTTGTGTCATGCAAATGTGATTAAACTCTTTTGAGACCATGGATTTAGCAAAGATGATATAACTCATCACAGCTTATGCTGACTGGCCAGTCACTGTTATCATTTAGTGAGCGACCCCAGTTCTTCAAAGGGCTGCTTGAACACATTGAAATGTTACTGTTTGATAATCCCTGAGTCACTGTTGGTCAAACCAGGATGTTTGATTCTTGCCTATAAATAAGCACCTGCAATATTCTTCATTAATTCTGAGGGCCAACTTCCAGCCTCTCAGTGTCTCTCAGGTAAGTCACAGGGGATGTAGAACAAAATGCAGCTCCTGAATGCTGTCTGTGAGTTCCTGGGTGTCCTGTCCTTCGGCTCACCTTTACAGAATTTTTAAAAGACAAGCAAAGAAAAAACAATACAATTAAAGGAAGCTGCCAAAAAGCTGTAGAGGTGTCATCTGGCACCACTGTTCATTATACAGAAAATTATTGACTTTTACATATATAAATGATCGGAGAAAAAGTTATATGAAGACTTGAAAAAATGCTTTTTATTGCCAAAAGAAAAAAAAAAGAAAATCATTAAGAACCACTGCTGAAATTTATTAGTGAGTAGGTAAACATCTCACTGTACCTGAGTCAATGGGGATAGGTTAGCTTTTCTCAGCTGATGAACTTATCAGTGCTAAAAGCAGATGAAAAGCAGTGACAATGTAGCTGGCAAGTCCTAACAGCCTGGTTTTTTCTTGGATCAGCACCAGAGGTATGACCAGTTATGTCCTGTCTGCACAGAAAGCCTTGAACCACAAAGAATTATGATATTTCCTTCTCCTGGTCCATGGGGTAATTCTGTGGGAGTAGCTTAGCTCAGGGGACCATGGCTGGGACTTGCTGGATGCATCATCCAGAAGGGATGCAGCAGTGTGTGTGAGGGGGAGGCTGCAACACCTGGACAGGTATCCCAGCCTGTCCCAGCTGGGTGCTTCAGCCAGTCTGATCCTGCAGTGGCCCACCTGCACTCCAGCATTTGAGATTTTGGGGGGATTCCTTGCAAGTTCACCAGGCAATGCTTGGAGATCAGTGGAGCAATCAATGCCACCTATTCAAAGACCACCCTATCACGTTCATCCTGAATCTCAGGAAAGCCTCTGGTTTTCCATGCTCCCTCCCTAAACCAATAGTAGTCCAAAGATAAGTAAGGCTGGAAAAGTACAGGATCAGAATAAAAGTTTCTAACACTGACTATCTAAGACTAATACACAAACAAATACGGAAGCCACAGAAATGTGTTAGTAACATTGGGATATGCACTAAAAGAGGTATTTCTGTGCTGGATTTGCCTTCATCTACAATGACAAGATTTTTTTTACAGTACATTTTTGTTTAATATTTTTCTTTACAGGCAATCTATCAATGTCATATACAAAGCTTACTGAATTATGCCACTTATATGTTTAATAATAAATAATATTTCCAGGAGCTATTATGAATCTAAGTATGGTTGTAGTAAGGATATTCAATAGCTACTTAAACTTATACAAATGCCCATTTTTAAAACTTGCAGACTTGATTATAATGTAACCTAGTTATGTATCAGTTTTAGCTATGCTTCTAACAAGTTCTTTTGCATTTTACTAAAAACAATGTGTATTACAAAATATTCTGAACTTGTGTTTGTGGTCCTTATATTATTCCCTCACAGACGAGAAAGTGGCATTTATAATAATGTTGTAAATGGTGCTAAAGTGAATTTCGATTGCTGTTTCTCTGGGTTAATTTCTACATTATTCAGAGATTACTACAGAGATTAATAGATTTCTACATTACTCTGAATTCAGAATCAGGCCCAGCATTCCATGCAAATGGTCTTTCCTGTGTGATGTAACAGGATAGTGAAAAATTTTCACTAGATCAACAGTGTCAGCCAGTAAACGAAAAGGTACTGTTCTTTTTTTCTTGTGTTTGTTTCTCTGTTTTCACATTTACATAATACACATTTAAGAAAAAAGAGGAAAACAGATTTTAGCGGCGCTACCTTTGAACCTTAGAGTTGCTTTCCAACACTTATTGCAGTACTAATAAGCCACAGGTGTACACTACAGGAGCGGGTGAAAATGTAATTGAGGGGTATGATGACAGTTAATTGTCCATAATGTATTTATCCCAAGATGCACTTATGCATCTGTTATATATTTAGGTATTTGTTACTAGTAGCTTTGGTGATACTTAAGCAGAGGGGCATCTATATCTAAAAGACAATAAAAAAGGAAAATGCTATCAAGGGGCTCTAAAGTGGCGAGACAAAGAAAGTTCGTCTCTTTTTCACTGTCTCTGAAATGAATAGGTCTATTTATTTCAATGGGATTTTTTTTCCACATATGCCATATTGTGGTCTGAGTACAAAAATCTTGACTCCTGTTTCTGGATGTACTACAGAACTGAATTGCTTGATTACCTGCAGGCATTTTAGTAGTGATGTATTTTGATATTTGCCTTTCTAATATAGTTTCTTCTCTGTTTCAGCTTTTTGTTATAAAACAGCTTTGCACAATAGGCTAAAGTAGTGTCCATTCACCCATTGACACATAGAGAATTTATGTGTGGGAGTAACCCACAAACTTCCCCTCCTCTTTATTGCCTCCCTCCATGCATGCCTTGAGAATAGATGTGATAATTAGTATCTACTTTTATCTATATTTGTATGCCATCCAGACATTTGAGAACAACAAGTCACTGTATTGAAGCGGTGTCCCGCATTCAAATTGCAGTGATAGAGCTTGGATGACTTCGGAGGATTATACATTTTTGGGGCCTACTTCTGCTCTCTATGAAGTCAACAGCAAAACTGTCACAAGGGTCAGCAGTGAGGGGAACGGGGATGCCAAAAAACGAGATTATTCTTTTGGGGATTTTTCAGCACGAGTCAAATAGCTGAAATCAAACCACATATCTTTAAAGTACAGTGTAGATTGGACTAATAACAAAATAATTTTAGGGAAGTGGATAGTATCAGGACACTCAGTGAGTAGCTGATTCTTGCAAAGGTTATGAGGTAAACGGAGAAGCTGTATGAGAGGCAGCTTGTCCCACATCAGGCAGTGGGAGCACTGAGATCCCAACCCAACATTCTTTGGAAAGTTGACCTTTCAATCAGCCTATCTTTCTTTCCGTGAAACTGGCTCTGCATTTAGGTTTGTTTGCACAGGGTCCCTTCAAGTTTAACAGTATTTTATAAGGGGGTCAGTAGTTCCCATAAATTGGGGCCTATATAACCATATTATCTTAAAAGACCAGAGCTCAGTTCATATCAGAAGCTGTTTGGTCATTTGAAACTGCCTAATATTAGCATCTTAGAAATATTATCTGAAGTTGCTGAAAACTGATATTAACCTGCTGCATGCTTGGAGTGTTCTGATAAAATGCAGTTGCTGTGGTAATTGTTATATTATGTTCAGAAAAGTGCCAAGAATATAATTGCTTGCAAAATGACTGTGCAGTTCAGCTTTAATCTACATGGCAAAATTGTTTACTAAAATAAAAATAACCCTTCCAAGTATTTGCATAAACAAGTATATTAGAAGTAGACTCTTTATTAAAGTTTTAACACCAAAATTATGCTTGCTGTTTTTTAACCAGATGCTACTTGTAACATTTCCTGTTTGTTACAAAAAAATCCAAAAAGCATAGAGCACCCAAGAAACCCCAACAAAAAACAAAAGCCCCAAAACACAACAAACCCAAACCACCATAGGATGATTTCCTTAAGAATGTTCTCTCAGGTATGTCCAGAATATTAATTAGGCCCATCTATTTCTGTCGGATAATAACAATGTCCAAGAACTGAATAGAATCTGTGACCTGTGAAAGGGCCATTCATATGCTTTAGTCTGCCTTAGCGCATTCCTTAACAAGTGAACATAGACCTTTTTCATAGTCATCCTAAATGTTTCAACTGTGTGTTTCATGGTTTGGTTCTTGTGTCTCCAAAACACATAGCTTCCCCCCCCACCCCACCCCCCCACCACCCTTTCTTTCTTTTCTTTTCTTTCTCTTTACTCTCACTTTTTTTTTCTTTTTTTTTTCTTTTTTTTTTTTTTTTTTTGGTCTAGTGGGAAGTATTCCATGTTCTCCTCATTTAAATGCTTGTGCCTTTATGGTTATTTTTACTGCCATACCTATGGGGCTTCTTACTTTATTGCCTGTAGCTGAAGGATATTTTAAAGGAATTAAATTTATTCAGTTTAAATCTTCAGGGGGATACAACAATATCTTAAACAATTAGCAATAATTAAAAAGCATCTATTCGAACTGTGCAAAAAGCAAATAGATTTAATTTAAATACAGTAGTCAGGACTAAAGGTTTTTTTCATTAAAATCATTAAGGGTCGCATCTCCTCCCAAACCTTTCTTTATTTTAGCCAACTTTTCAGAGTTACTTTAAGTGTTTTGTCAGTTGTTGGTTCAGAGCACTTCCCAAAGCATTTGCATCAGGCATTACCAAAGTCTCTTCAGGGCTGACCTGGGCACACTGTTTCATTGCCTAAACTGAGGGTAGAGATTGAGCTTTGGAGCCTTAATAGCCTGTTCTGTTTAATTTGGCTCTTTCTATGTTCTCCTCACTGGCTGTACACATTTATCTGCAGAACAGTAATCTAATGGAGATAGATCAAATATATGTAATTGTTGTGTATCCCAGTAACTATAATAATTAGAATAAATAGCAAAATTACATCAGAAATATTTTACAAAGAAATCTCTACTCAGTGTGTGATTGTTGGATTTGGTTGGATTGGCTGTAGTGACTCTTTTGATACAGTGATATGTGTGGGCAGAACAGTATTCACAAGTGGTGTGAGTGCCAGAAGCAGTTTGTGCTGTGGCTGCTCACCACAATTGGTGGAAGCACCTTCAGGTGGGACTCCAGAAGCTACCTGTGGTTAGACCTCAGTCAGAGCTCCTTCCCAAGGCAGCCACAGGCCCTTCTGCTTGGCTATAATGCATGTTTTGGAATGCCAAGTCAAATCCAGGACGTTTTCATTTGTGTTGCAATGGGAGAATTAGGGTGCTCATGCCATCCCTTGCTTGTGTTCTGCTTTTCTCCCTCACTCTCCATTCAAAACTATGTTCATAAGTTTTTTTGAGGGTTGTAGCACAAAAGTAAAGGGTTACTGTGTCACTTTAGGACTTTTGGGAACAGTTCTGAGTCCCTACCTGGTCGCTCTTGGTCTCACAGCGCAGCTCGTGGATCAGAAAAGAAACACTTGCTGGCACATGATGGAGGCCAGTGCCTGGCAGCCAGGGAAAGGGAGCATTTCATGGGGCTGAAGCTGAGCAGCAACTGCTTGTGCCAGTGGAGAATAATGTCTGCAGAACTGCACATTCCCTGGGTTGTAATCAAAAGATGCAAACTGAGAAAGTTTTGTTTGTATAGCTTGTCAAGGTGCTTAAAAATGCATGGATTCAGGTCATTTTTTTTTTTTTTAATTAACAAAAAATGTATATACTTAACTAATGGGGTTTGGGGTTTTTTCAGCTCAGAGTCTGGGGATATATTCGTAAGGAGATGAAAGGGAAGGGATAAATTCTAGACAGTTTGTTGTAAGTGCCAAAGAAAGTGACAGCTATCTACATGAGCAAAATTTCTAACAGCACCTCACATCCACTAGAAAATGCTTAAGAGTCCACAAATAGAAAAAGGTTAAAAACTACTGACCTAAATAATTGGTTCAATTTTCAAGACTGCTGAGCATCCAACTGTTCTCATTGATTATAAACAGATGATGATAACGAATAGCAGCTCCCATAGTTGATGAAAGGCGTCTTTTCTGGGGAACTTGTCCACAGATGCTTAGAAGAAGGATACATCTAATACAAGTCTTTGATAAGGAGGAACGTTTCTCCCTTGGTTGTCTATTCTGTATGCATAGCGTACATAAATATTTTTGCTTTCACACTATCTTGCGTTTCTTAGAACTCGGTTTAGAATTGAACTGTAGCTGATAAGTGGAAGCATAAGACAAGATCTTATTTTTATGTGTGGATTGTATGCTGCCTCATGCTTCAGTCCTGAAACAGCTTTCATATTTACTGTATTGCTTGACCACCTTTTTAAAACTTAGTAAATTCAGCATCCTGTAATACAGAAGAGTTAGAAAAAAAATCTATGAGTTATGTGTTATATTTTTATACCAGCTTTAGATCTTTTCTTGGTTTCTGCATCCCACAGATTTTGTGTTTTGATTCCATATTGTTGTGGTAAAAACAGAAGAGCTGTTTACTGGGAGGAAAATTGTATGAAGTAGTAACAAGAGAAGATACAAGCTTGCACTTTAATTTAAAATTCTGAGCACTGTCCTTAAAGTTTTTCTTTTTGATGTTGTGATTCATATACTTCAGATCTCTTGGGTTTTAGAGCTTTGTTTTAATTAATCTTTTGAAAGTTCTTGCAAGATTGATGTGGGCAGTGAATTTTGTCAGTCTTGTCTTGCAATTCTAATGCTTGTGGCTGAGAAGAATCTAAGCTGAAAATATGTGGAGTTCTTTGGTCTACGAGGATTGGGTTAGAGAACATCTAGGCAGACTTGAGATCCAGGAGCCCATGGGCCCTGACATGGTCTGCAGCCATGCATAGCGGGGCCACTCGCGATCATCTTTGAAAGGTTGTGGCCATCAGGAGAGGTGCCTGAGGACTGGAAGAACGCAAATGTCACCCTGGAGCTCCAAAAGGGTGAGAGGGAGGACCCAGGGAACTACTGGCCAGTCAACTTTACATCAATCCCTGGAAAGTTTATGGAATGTCTCATTCTGGAGGCTGTGTCTATCCACATGGATGACAAGAAGGTGATTGGGAGTAGTCAGCATGAATTCACTGAAGGTAAATCGTGCTTGTCCAACTTGATTGCCGTCTATGATAGAACAGTTTCCAGGGGGAATGAGGGGGAGAGTAGAGGATGTTGTATATTTTGACAGGGCTTTAGACACTGTTTCTTACAATGTCATCGTAGGCAAACTCAGTGGAAGTGTGGGCTGGATGAGTGGACAGTGAGGCAGATTAAGACCTGGCTAAGTGGCAGATCCCAGAGGATTTTAATCACTGCCACAGGGTCTAGTTGGATGCCTGGCAATAGTGGTGTCCCCCAAGGTTCAATACTGTACCCAGTACTGTTTAGCTTATCCATCAATGACTTAGATGAAGGGCCAGATGCCTTCTCAGCAGGTTTGCTAGTGACGCAAAGCTTGGAGGAGCGGCCAATACCCCAGAGGGCTGTGTAGCCCTTGAGAGGGATCTTGAGAGGCTGAGAAGATGGGCAGAGGAAGCATCTAAAACTCAACAAAGGTAAACACAGGGTCCTGCACCTGGAGAATATTAACCCCAGGCACCAGGACAGGCTGGGTCCTTGTGTCCAACAAGTGAATTAAGCCATATGAGGGGTGGAGGCAGTGACAGCTGTGCAGGTACTGCATTGGCTCTTCTCACATACTGCTCCTTTTTGTGACACCCAAATGCACTTAAAACCATCAGTTTCACATTGTGTCTTAATAGTTAAAGAGAACTTGTTTAATAAATACTTAAGATCGTTCTCTCCATTCAGAAGAGGGAGCCAGAAAAACAAACCCAGGGAATCCTGGGGGCTGTAGAAACAGGAAGGCTGCTGAGAACACACACATGCAAATGGCAAATTTGATTACAACGATGGGCTGTCTGCTTTGCAGCTCCTGGAAGCCCACCCTCAGCCATAAAAATGCAAAAATAGTGCAACAGGCAATGTGGCAGAACAGGGCTCTCTGTATTCATTCACAATTAGGTGTTCTATTCTGTAGTCACCAGATGCTGCCACGCACATTACACAACAGAAATGGGATTAGCAGGAATAACAAAAACCTGTCAAAGCACAAAACCATGGCCTAGTACTCCTGACAAATTAAACAGCCTACAATGAGTGCCAGAGCATGAAAACCACTCACCCTTCCTCTACTATCTCTGAGAGGTAAGCAGTAAATGCCTTCTTAAAGGTCGGCCACCATGCAGCCAACACTAGTTGTAGAGGAAAAAAGGCATTTTCATTTCTGAAGGAGCATAAATTAAGGACAAACCACCTTAACATAACTAGTGAATATCTGAAAGACAGATGTTTCCTTCTGTTAAATACAGAATAATTCACATGGTCCTGGCATGTCTTAAGTGGCCCACATTACAAATGCTGTTATAACAATCCATTTCCACATGTAGGAGCTTCCATGGAGTGCTGTTAGTTTTATTTGTATTTGTGTAGTGCAAGACAAAGGAGGCCCAATAGCTATGTAAAACTCATGTTTTTTAACCATGCTCATGCTGGTGGATCATCAACAGGGGATGTTGGAAGATTCAGAGAAGAGATGAGAGAAGACTGTACAGAAACTAACTCCAAGACTGGAAACCAAATGATGAGTTGTGTATTACTCTGGAATGGCTGCAGTGTTCAGAGGTTTTTAAGATAAAAACAGAAAGTTCATATCTGCCATAGCCTGTTTTACCTGATTTGAGTTTTATAATGGTGTCATTAAACTGAGCAGCCAACTGTGCTTGAAATTTTTCTAGAGATATATGACAAGTTGCTTTTCGTAGCACTGTTGTCCATCCTGCATCAAGCTCATGTCAAAAGCAGTGACTTGTAACAAGCTTCTTCACATGCCTTTTTCAAGGTTTCTTTTAGTTTTGTGGGTTGCCTGTCACTCATCCTACCTTAATATTCCCTGTAGATGGTGATCATTGTCTATTTCTCTCGCTGGATGTTTTTCTCTGAGCCACTTTCAGACATTATTTGCTTGTCATAAACTTGGTGAACTTTTATTTTTGCCATAACCTCAGCTGTACAATTCTTCATTTTTGCTCTGTGTGATCTCTAAAAACAGAAGTGATGTCCACATCTGCTATAGGGAAATAGGAGCTAAGTGGCTGAAAGATCAGAATCTTTAGGCAGAGTTTTAGATGCTACTTTCACAGTGTGCTTCCCCCCACTCTATACTTCTTTAGTCTCACTTTTCTTCCTCTCTAAGGGGTGGCAGATAAGTCACTCAGCTTTCGTGTTGCTGTAAGTTTAGATGACCAATTCAGCAAGGGTGACAAATGCTACTTTCTTGCCTCTTTCCTGACCCCATAAGATTTCCAAGATTTCTTCTGGGAATTACTTACAGAAGATGTATTTCTTCATCTGTGGCACAAAACCCATTTTTCCCCTTTATTTCCGCCCTCTGAGAAAGTCCTTGGAGTAATAGGTAAAATGTCAAAAATAATTAAGAAAAATACTGATATACACTGTGGCAGAGAATTATACCTTTTGAGATGGTTGTTGCCATCATCTGTAATCAGTCCCCTGACAGATATAAATACCAGCTTTATCACCTTGTTTTAGATGATGATGTGTTGAATCAGTGTTGATGAAGACTGTATTTTGGCAACTTCAGTTAAAGGGAAAGAATAGTTTCAATTGTGAAGCAGAGAACATAAGTTCAAAGTAAGTACCTGACACAGAATACAGACATTTCTTTATATAACATCTGTTTAATCCTGTTCATAAAAAATCTTTCTCATAGGAGAGAAAAGGGCTGACAATAGCACAGTTCTGTCCCAAAAAAATTCTGACTAAGAGCTTGCTTTTTTGCCTGTCATGGAGACCATGTATCCAGTGGGTACCCGTGCCCAGGAACAATGTCACTACTTTCTGGGCTAAGTGGCTACTTGGATTATTAAGTGTTTATGTCCTTAAGAAAGAACCTTTTTGTCCTGCATCTTAAAAGCAAAGACCATATTTATTTTCAGGGGAAATGTATCATGACCAGATTTATAGTACCATGTGCTCAAAGATCAAATTGCATGACTGCAAGCATTTATATTTTTATTTATAGGAAATATTATAAAGGAGCAAGAAGCTTACATGCAGCTTAAGTGTTTGGCATTTATCTTTTTCAAATTGCATTAGAAAGGCAAATGGACTTGGAATGCCAGTTAAAAAGCTAGGATCACTCACTGTAATTTATTACTTTTTACATTTAGGTAGATTCAAAGTACAAGTTATGGTGACCACAGTTCAACTGCTCTACTATATTTTATGAAGTACAAGGTAGCAATTGGTTGCATAAGGGACTAAAGATTTGGTACTAAATCCTCTTCAACTTTTAAATGATATTTCTGTATTCTTTGATTTTTTTAAAACAGCTTTAACAGCTATGTCTGTGTACTAAGTCTGTACCTTAACCTGCTTTGGAATGGATCCCCATATAAAAAGTCCTGTGTCATGCAAACCTCTGTATACCACTCCAGACTTTGGGAATTCTAGGATACTGGGACAGTGCTCAGGGCCAGAGTTCTCACAGTCTACATTACACTTGAAAATTAGCTGGGTCCAAAATCCTAAACAGGGGCATGCTGTGTGCACATGATGGACAATCCCTCAAGCTAAATGACTGTAAACAAACTAATCTGCTCCCTCAAACCTTTTATATAAAAGCTATATTCTTCCAGAAATTTTTCTTGAATATTTATGGTATGTTTCCACCTCTCTTTCTCTACCTTTAACTATCTTTTCTCCTTGTCTTTCTATTCAAAGCAAAACTAACAAAGGGGCAATTATCCAACACTTATTATTATTTGCATCACAGATGCAGCAGGTCTCTGATGACAAGCAATATCTCAGTGTTCATTTTCATTTCACAGGCATAAAAATCCACTGAAGCAACTTGGGAAGTCTACACATTGCTGCCCTCATAGAATTCTGTATTCTGGAAGCATGGAAAACTCCCTGACGCTGGAGATGTGCATGGACTCTCATGGAACATGATATGTGAATATAATCTAATACGTGTATCAGAGAGCTGAGGAGTACATTGTCTTTTCATGTAAATGTATCAGCAAAGTCCCCAGAACTAATTTCTGGAAGCAGTAAGGAAAGCTGACAGAGCATAGCAAAGCTGGTGACTTTTTCTTGTTGCTCAGCAGACTGTGTTGAGTGGCTGGGCTCAGCAGAGCACCGCACACAGTCAGTCAGTAAAAATTGTTGGCATCACCTGAAGATTACTGTTATCTCTGGAGGACTGCCTGTCATGTGATAGCTTTCATGCACAATGTGGTGTGTGGTATGAAGCAAGTTCTGTGTATTTTCAGCAAGAGTGCAAACCCAAGAGCTGCAGAGCATATCTGTGCAGAAATGGCCAAGGGGTAAAAAAAAAATTGCTTCCTGGTGCCCCAAAACCTGGTTCCACTGGAGCTTCTGCAAATGCCCCTTATCCTCACCTCACTACTGGCTCCACACTGCTTTGAATCAGGCTCTGTCCAGCTGACATTGCAAAGGCTGAGTCTACCTTTGAATTTTAGCTTGGATCAGATGGGAGCTTCTGAAGTAGGTCTTGTGATCATTTCCATTGTTTATGCTCTTGCTTGTGATGAGGAACAGTCTCAAATGCGTGAACTGGAATTTATTTTGGATAAAAGTAAACCATCTACATTTGATGCTCTCAGAGAGAAATAGGTATTTGTTCTGTGGGGTTAAACAAAATATCCTCCAAATTAAAAAGTAATTAATTAATTAAAATTAAAATTTCTTGCAGCTTTCTGGTCCTCACTGTCAATTGTTTTGCTCTAAAAATCTTCCTCTGGTCTGCACTCTTTGCCAGTGTGGATGTAGCCTTAAGGCTCAGCTGAGCTTTTTTCCCCCGTGTAGAAAGATCTTTCTGATGGTTTCAGAAATTGTTCAGTCTATCTGTGGTTCATGTTCTTAAAGTGTGAAATGGGGAAGATAATACTTAACCATCTTTATCAAACTGTACACATCTCAGATGAAAGCTCAAGCAAGTCCGAAGTGTAGTAATATTTTGCCTGTTACTGCATCTCCAGGATCCTCCTACAATTTTCTGTACTATATACATATATTTTAAAGTTGCTAATCTGAACTGTGAAAATACACCCAAGTTGATGGCAGTGCACATAATCAAATCCTCTTAATATAAGCTCTTGTTAGTTTCCCATATGGTTTTTAGTGCCTGGTAATTGTTTATGGATCAGTTTCCACTGAAATGCTGTTTATGTGTGTATTTAGAAAGGTGAAGGAGAACAGCAACCTCTCTTGGGGTAGCAGACAACTGCTAAATAAATCTCTGCTAGGTAGGTGCACTGTCACCCCAAATGAGGCATAAATAATGAATCAAACTTTAGGAATTACGACCTTAACTAGGCCAGTTTGGTGCTGTGACTGTTTAGTGAGAAAACAAAAACACAAAAAACAAAAACATGTAGTGTTTTGTTTCAGCTGTTTTAATAATGCTCAAACTTTTTCAGTGAGAATTTCAGGTCAGTTGGATGGTTTTCATTAAAATTAAAAAATAAAGTACTCCTATCCAAATGAAAATAGATTTAGGTTTTTTTTTTCCTCTTTTTGAAAAAACAGAGGTACTTAGTACACAACATAGGAATTGATTAATACACTGGGATATCAAGTAATTTTTGTGGAATTGCAATAAAACATGATAAAACACAATTTGCTCTTACTGTTTTTGGCAGTACTTTGAACTGGTTGAAGATGCATTCCTTATTATTCAGATATATTTTGCTTTCTGTATTAATATATGATAAATATACAACCAGTTCTATAAGTCCTTGAAAGATTTGAGATTTCCTTCAGTATTTTGAAATTAAGTTTGAGCCATCCTAAGTTCCAGCATGTGTTCTCATTGGCAGCATGATGTTAATAAATCATCAGAGCCCCATTGATCAACTGCCTTATTTAACACTGTACAAACAGCAAGAACAGCCCCACTCTTTGCAGTCAGGAAAGTTAATTATTTCACACTGACAGGTTATTAAGTTCTCTCTAGCCCAGAGTTAAAACAAAAAATATTTAGAAAAGGTTTTTGGGCAAAGAACAAGTTTGGTCAGGTCTGATCCCAGATCGAGCAGATCTGTTCCAGGTGAGACCATCACTGCCAGCTCTGTTCAGAGCCTCAGCTTCTACACCTGAAAATGGAGGAAATAATCTTGGCCCTTACAATGTGGTTACTGATTGACTGGGTCCCGTTCATTTCAACCCATTTTCTACTCCTACCATAGGATAGCAATTCCCAAGTGCTGCAATCTTTAAGCAATTATCTTAGACTTCAGTCTGACTCAGCTCATTACATGTTTCTCTGCTCTCCATTCCCTGCTCATCTGTCTTTGATGTTGTATTTTTTACATTACTTTCCCCACATGCACTTGTAGGATTCAGCCTGTATTTGCCTTATTAAAACTTTCACTATCTTCATAATGAACTGGCTCCATTTTCTCATTTCATGTAATGAAAAGAAACCAATGTCAAATAGCTAACATTAATGGCACAAATTTCTGCATCTCACTAAACAGAAACACTTAGATCTTCACCTGATAAATTTAGTGAAATTTGATCTAACTCTGTCTCCTTCAAAACACCAGCCTGGTACCTAAATTAGGTCTTAGATTAGAGCTGTCATCAAGACTCTTTCCTCTGGGGGAAAACAGAAATATTTGGAAAATAACTCAGTCCATACAAGGCAAATCACTAAATACAAGGTGAAGGTATGTGAACACTCTCCATGGAGCAGAGGAGCTGCCACAGACCCCTGGAGTCTGACTTCACATCCTTTGCAGAGGGAATATCCACATATGCCATATTTTTCAGCGTGCCAAAAAGGTAATGCAGAGAAGATAAGAGAAAGGGTCTGAAGATCATGACTGCCATGGAGGTGAACAAGTGCCCACTTATTTGGACATATAAGTGCCCAATAATTTTTTCTGATAAGAGAAGTGTGGGGATTAAATGAAGGCAGCATGCACAGCCCTAGAAGGGACCACGATGGTTCTACACAGTGCAAGCCTGCATGCTGTGATTATTGATCCTTTATGGGGCACAATAGGAGGCAACTGGAGAAGTTCATGGAAGAGAAATCCAGCAAGGTCTGCTAGTGGGAAGCCTCTAAGCTGCAAATTTTTGGAGGCTGGCAAATTTTTGTGGCTGAATATCACTAAATGTTTGTTCCTTGCTTGTATCAATTCCCAGGCAGCCCTGCGGTCACTGTTAAGGCAAACAGGGCTGAACACATCTTGCAGAAGCTGGTAAAACCAATTTCATAATACTCAGTACCTCAGCTAGCTGCCTTCACTTGGTGGAGAGAATCTGTGTCACTGTTCACAAAGTGTGATTATGGGGTCTCTGTGGGGACCTATTCCTTGGCCTTCTCTGGCAGCCAAGTTGCCCCTATGCAACAGCATTTGTTAAAATGAAGTTTTTAATACAGCATTAAATTGCATTTGAAATGAATGAGCTGATAGAAATGCTATCCCAATGATCACATTTCAGTTCAGAAAGACTGGATTTCTTTTCATTTGAGGGAGCTCTGATCTAATTTTATGTCTTCCCACCAGATTTTTATTTCTCCTAGTTGGCAGTGTACAGCTAGGAGATGTACAAGCTACAATGTACCAGCTACATTCTGGCAAAACACACAAATATTTTCTAACTGCAAACCATTGTGTTTCAGTGGTCTCAGCTTTTCAGATTGTTATTTGCAGCTGTTATTACTATGCTATTGTAACCACCACTTTTTTCCAGAGTGAATGTGCTGCTATTGAACTCTGATCTCATGGATAGATTGTGAGCAGCACCTTTAGTAGGATGGCAAATGTTGTCTGCTACACCATGGCCATAAAATTGTTTCTTTGTATACATTGACAAGTGAAAAAAAGAAACTAAGCTCTGTTTTTTTATTAATGGATGAATTATGTGAATTAAAATATTTAACCATTTTAAAGCATGGAGTGTGGATATGCTATGTTGTTTGTGGGATTGAATTTCTAATAACTTTTTTAATTGGAGGTTGAATTCAGGTCCAAATGGGCAGATCTTAATAACTATATAAAGCAGTAATCACACCACTAGGCAGATCTCGATGTGTCTTCAATAATTAATCTGGGCAGTTATCCTTAAATAATTCAGTGATTTTTAATTAAAGAAAATAGGTTATTTGGTTGATTTTTTTTAGTCTGGGGAATATTTATCAACATGATTCCATGCTTTTACTTTTTTCTAATATTTTTTCTTTCCCTGCTTGGTATTTTATGACTTTTGGATTCTTTCTTAGTTAAATATTTTTCTAAGAGCAGAGACTTTGATTTGTAAATGTGAATGTGATCAATAAAAACTTATGGCTTCAAAGTGTCCTTATTTATATTTAAATCCTCCCTCTCACCTGCTGTTTGTTGCTTTTTAGTTATGTCACCAATCCCACTGGAGCTCAAAAAATTTAGCTGGTCCTCTCTAAACTCCCAGACATGTTCTTTTCCCATGTACTCTTTCGTCCCTGCAGCTTCTGATGTAAAACAGATTTAAGTTTGTGTAGAGCAGAGGTCAACATGAAAGCCTAAAACAAAACAAAAAAAAAAAAAGCTGGCATTCAACTTTTAGCTCTGGTTCTTATTATAACTCAAAGCTCTATTTTAGTAATTTTAAAATGGTAGTATTGTTCTACATCCATAACCTACCTTTCACTGAGTTTCTTAATGACTCTGATGCCCAGTTTAGATAAACTTCTAGACTGGCTGATGAGCATTCGGAAGAGCTGCAGGCAGTTGTGCCACAGTGGTAAAACAGACAATTATTTTGCAAAATTATCTCTGTGGATTTTACATTTATTTTGCTTTAGGTTACAGCCAAGAGCAAAGCTTTGAACCCATTTCTGCTATTCCTAAGCAGTTATCTGCAAAATCATGACTGTGGTGAGCCTTGGTATGGGTAGTGGGAGCAGTGGCTACACAAGATCCCTTCAGTGACAGATTTCCTAAAAGTTTATCGCCAAGTGCTTCAAACATTTATTAGGTTTTTTTAAGCAGACCAACTTTTCAGTTCTGTATTTTGCAGTATCACATCCCTTTCTGAAAGGCTCTGTAAATAATCATGAGTTAAGTGTTGAATGAGGATTAAATGCTGCATCTTACAGCTCAATGTGTTAGTCCATTTACCAGTGTTGCGTGTATGTACCCAGACTTCTGCATTTTTTAGTGTTAATCAGATGGAAATAGCAATTGGAGGTGTAATTCAGTGTTGTGCTTAAGGTCATTAAACCCTGTGGTAATGAGTAAATCCAGAGCCTGCTGTGGCCTTATCAGGCAATTTGGCAAAGAAACCAGTGCTGTGTCACTGAGACACTGCGAGCTGGACAATGGCTGCATCCCTGCTAAGGGACAAGAGGGACAAGGCCCCACTGTATCAATTTGCTGTATTTTACGTTCCTACATGCAACATGTCTAAAGTGACGAGGGTCTAACCTGAGTGCCCACCAGCCTCTCCTCTTCCAGCGAGAGGAGTGTGCCCAGAACAGCCCTAGAGCTGCTCCTTGGTGAGCACCAAGAGTGTTTGTCCTGCTCTTCTGTTCAACAGCTGTCTTGGGAGTAAATTTCTGTGGTAAAACTGCTTTTTTTCACAGGAGTTTCATTCATGCAAACTGAATCCTGAGGTGTGATAGAAAGTAAAGGAAGGTATTCACAGTAATAATTAATTATAAATCAAAATAGAAAAAAAATTGTAAAAGTTAAGGCCTTATTCTGCAGTGAGTTTGAAATCAGGCTGAGGTTAGAAGGACACAAGAGGTATGAGCCCCTTCGTGGGAGCTCAGTAAAGACTGTAGTCTGCACTCTGGAGGGTCTAAGACTAGGTCTCAGCTGTGAATTTGGTATTGATTTAGCACCTCTTTTGCATTCTTTCTTCAATGGTAATTTATTGCCCCCGTGGTAGAGAAGGCTTCTTTGTGGAGATAGAAGATAGGGTAGAATGTGGAGAGCAGATAAAAAAGGCACTGGTGAAACAGAGTCCTCTGAAAAAGTGGATGGAGGTGTTTTTATGCCTGATAGCTAAAAAAAATCATGGCCCTAGGCCCTCCAAATGTGTTTGATTCTTTTGTGTGCAATAAGGAATTTGAGCTCTTTGAGCTTTTTGGGGAAGGTCAGGTGGTTAATTTTGAAGTGTTTGCCACAGCTGTGTAAATGTTGGAGAATCCCATGAGGCCTTGAACACATATTATAAACTCAGGAGCCCTGAGGTGGGCGTTGCAGGAGGCAGGACTTTATCACAAGAAAACTGTTGATGGAAAGGGAGAGCTGTTTACAGATGATTCTGAGATGGAAGGAAGGGGAGAATATAATGTAATTTGGATCCTAGATGCCATGGGGCATTCCAGTAACATACATTCTTTATAATGCACTGAATGCCAAACAATAGAATATTTGGGGAATTTCAACAAATGTTATTGTTAACCCTGAAGTGCTTAAAAGTCATTAATTCAATTTCAAAAAAAAGCTTTAGAAATTTAAAATAATGGCAACAATACATGTAATGCATGTTTCTGATAATGTGGCACATTTTCAAGCAGTCTCTGATATTAAGGGTTATATACCTTGTCTTTTTATTGTTAGACCTAATATATTGTATATCCTCCATTGTAACAGAAAAAGACTAAATAGCTGAGACTTAGATATAATATTAAGACTGCAATATTGTCCAGAAGGCAGTAATTTTCCTTCCAATCTGATAATCCGTTTTCACTCTTGTTTCCATACTAATTACTCGTGCTCATTGTTGTATGCTGATTAAAGTTAGAACACAAGAATTTACTGATCCTATTTCTACCCTTTTGCATTACAATATTGAAACATGGCTGCTCATAATCTTGATGATTTTTAATTTTTTTTTTTCTGATGAAACCACCAAGAGGAAATACTCTGGTAAGAATAGAAGGTGATCACATCCAGTTTTGTGTATGATCAGTGAATTTGTCTGGGCAATGTGCCCAGTGTGGGACTGGGTTAAGCTGAAGAATGTGGTAAAAGATTTTTAAATTATTTTGGTGTTTATACATAGGAAAAAAAAGATTTCAAAAAATCCTATCTTTGTTGATGATGCCATTGTTTTGGAGCATATTCTGTACAACTCCAGAAGTTAAGTTTTGCATTTCAATGGACTTGCAATTCTTCCTTTGGAAGTACAAGATACAGCCCCGAAATGACTACAGCTCTTCATCTTAGATTGCATCCTGGTGAAAGAAACATTCTTAAGAATGTTCATTGGCACATTTTCACTATCATCAAGGGCTCAGATGAAAGTTCTTGTGCTTTTGGACTCCTCATATTCAAGAAATTATTGCACAGAAGTATAGCAATGTGTTGCATTTTGTTTGCTGGAGACTCAGATTCTGTCCCCTTTATTGTTCTTCCACAATCACTTCACAGTGGTTCAGCAAAATAAATATGGGTATTTACAGAGAGCTGGCTGTCTCCACTCACAAGCAGGACAATCAAGACACTATTATTTTCATGAAAATTCTTTTTAAAGCTTAAAAAAAGCTGCATTATAATTACTTAAACTTTTTTTCTCTTCCTTTTTTTTCGCCCTTGCAGTTGGAGTTAAGTAAGTGAAAATTCTGTCTTCAGAATCTCAAGTTTCAAAAGAAACATAACTCTGGATTTTGGATGGTCTGACTTCCTTTTCCAGGGATGTGTCAAGTCCAGTATTTCAGTTTGAAACACTGATGTGACAGACTGCCATAATGCAATGTGTTTAACCACCTCAATGATGCATCAAGTGAAAGGAGTTCCCAAAGATTCAGTTCACACATGCACACACATACAAGAAAATGAGGGATAAACAGTATGGGAAGCGGAACATAAATCTTTTTCACATAGTTTGGCACAAATTCAATTATAATTTGTAAATGTTCAATCAATTAGACCACTCAGTTGTTTAACTTATAACTTTGAAGGCAGATTATCTTTTCCAAGAGGAAAGCTTCTCCTAACTAAGACCTTTTGTGTTAACTGCTCCAGAAGGAAAATGCTACATTTGCCATAGAACATGAAGAGATTCGGGAGAAAAGTGTGTAATACCAGGACGTCTTTGGCTGAATTTCAAGATTTTGATAGGAATAGGCTAGCTAAACCTTTAAGCTTCCAAATGACACAAAAACATTCTCCACCCGGAAGAAAAAAAAAATTCCCCCCTTAAATTAGAAATAGTAATCTAGTGTCTTTATAATGTTTAATACTTGCAGTGATAATTCAATATTACATTTGGAAGTTGAAGAAACTGCATGAAAGCCCATTACATTGTCCTTCATTTTCAAATGCTTTCCAGAGTCTTACTTAAACACTGATTTTACTTGTGGCCTCTTTAAGTTCAAAACCTGTCAATTCCCATAAAAGATATCACAGTCTTCACACATTATCAATAGTCACTTCCCAAACACTGGGAACTGCAGTAGGCACCAGGGTGCCATGGAGGGGTGACTTGTAGATATGGAGATACAGAAAGCTAAGAATGAGATGGGAGGGAGGTCAATACCAACACAATATGCACTGTTGTGTTTTTTGAGTTCCAACTTTGTCATCAGGGCTGGGAAAACCCTTGTGTTAAACACTTTTTCCTGCTGCAGATGCAGAGCTTTCCTGTCAGACAGCAGGAACCCTTGTGGGTTTGGCAGTCCCATGATGGCACCAGGAGCAACAGTGACACACAGGAGCTGGAGGTGTGTCCCTTCTGCCAACTTGCAGTGTGAGTTCATTGAATACACTTTATGTGGACAAACCAGAGCTGTCTGCAGTCTGGGACCAAACTGGAGCAGTTCATGACTGGCTGTGGTCCACACTGAAATATTGCTCAAACTGAAAACATTGCATTTACTCTCTCTCTTATTGAAGGCAGTTGCTGTGTTGTGTTGGCTGCACAAGAATTTTGACTGAGCATTGAACATGTAGACCAAAACTAAATCATAACCAGATTCTGTCTGAAATCTTGTCTGCCAACAAGCACAACAGAAATTATGTCTGTCCAAGCACTGCTGCTGCTGGGTTAAGACATATCATAAGGCTGAGCTGCCTCACCAGCTCTGGCTGAGTGCAGGAGCCCTGGCTGCCTGCTTTTGACTGCGTGTAACCTTTTCAAAAGCACCCAAATGTCTTACAAGGCTGAATCTCATTGAAAGGCAGATAACTGAGGGGTGACTAACATAAACAACAGCCTAAATGCAGCGGAATTGCCTGGAGTGGTCTCATAAACCTCAGAGCTCTCCTTCTGCCTGAGTTTGGGTAGTTGTACTCTGTGGAAGCTGCAGAGTTACCAGCTGAGTTTTAAACAGTGTTTAGTTGGCCAAAGCTGGCTGATTTTTGGAAGGGTGAGTGGCTGCTAATTTTTTTCAACCTTCCATTACCCAGGCCTGTAGATCTGGTGTGGGGCTTTGCAGTAGCCACAGGATATTGGTCTGTAGGTGCATGGTGCTCCCTGTGCCACCCAAGGTACTGCTGAGTGTGGAGTGCTCCCACAAAACCTGTGGCGTGCCAGCTCTCTTTAATTCTGGAAGATTTTTTTTTCCTGTGGATCTTTTACATTCAAGTCAGGCTTCACATAGCCCACAGTCTAAAAAAAAAAAAAAAAAAAAAGGAAAAAAATCCTTCACTACAGAGACAAATAGCAACATGTGGCTGGAAGATAACAGAAACGTACATGCAAGTGCAAAAATTAAATATGGAAATATGAAAATGAGGGGTTTTTTTGAGCAAAAGAACTGATTCACTTTTCATTGCTGGAAATTGCATGGGGTTTTATTTCCTCAGCAGCTGATTTCAGAAAAACAAAATAGACAAAAATATCCATAGATAAGACGCACCACCACTGTACCCTGACTTTTTGGTTTGCTTTGGAAGTGGGAGTCTTTTGCAAAACTTTTGCAGCTGGCCTGAAAAACAGCAACAAAAAAGATAAAGGCAAAATAGTACATGAGAACTAAATGTGCAGAATGCAGATGTGCAGCCTTTCTACCTTCCCTTCTCTGCCTTCAGTCTTCCTGCAGTGTCATACCTTTCCAAGGAACACTGGATTTCTTTTAAAAGACTGTTTCTTCATTTTTCACTGTCATTTTCCACAGCTCCTCCCTCCCTCTGTATCCCCTCTCCCTGTCTGCAGCCCACATCTTTGCCAGATAGTTAATGTAAAAATGATTACCTCAGCTCCTTGCAGGCTCTGCCCCCGCTCTGTGGTGGTTTAAACGAGCTGCCTGGTTGCTGAAAAAATCACAGTGCTCAGCAACGAGGCTGGCTGTCTCTGAGCCACATCATCCTGGAGGTGGCTGGTAAGAGCTGCCTCCAGGAGCAGCAGAGAGATAGATACAGACTCCAGTGTTAAAGAGGCAGACTGTGGGGATCACTGTCTTCCTTCTCCTGTTAATGACTCAGTCTGTATTTACAGAGGAACAAAGTAAAAAAAAAACCCACCCGTGGTCCTGTAATTTTCATTAGTCCCCAACAAATGAAATAATTTAACTATTCTTTGGAAGGGAAGAAAATGAGTTATCCAGTTTCCTCTTCCTATCAAAGGATTTCGTATGATTTTGCCCATGTTGCATTTTAAAGTGCATGGTTCTGGGACTGTCCCTCACCAGGGGCCTTTGCTGTGTCAGGTACAATTAGAAACCGAAGCTAATTGGGGTCAATATTCCATTATATGAAGCAAAGTGATAGGGAAATGAGCTTTCATTTGAAGGTAACTGGTTCTGGCCTGTGTGTGGAGGCAGTCCCAACTGGAAAGAAACAGAAGCCCATTTTGCATTTACAGACACCAAATTTTTGGGGTGCAAAAGTAGCAGTGATTTATTGAGTTTTCCTATCAGAATACATCCCAAAAACTGCCAGTGCTCCAAGTCTGACATGCATTTTTTGCCCTGTAAAACACCAGAAAACACTTGCTGTTAAAAAAAATTTAAAACACAGGGTTTGATAATCAATTAGCTTCAACATTTTCTATAAAGACAGCTTGACAGCTTTCCATTAAACAAGCAATAAATAATCTAAAATAGGGGTGGTTTATCAGTCCCATGCTATACAACATGAGCCACATGACAGCCCACCCCTCACTGAGGGATGCTGGGCTCTGCAGTGTACCAGGAAAGGCCATTAAAAATAATTAGGGAATCTGGTCCCCTCTCTTTCCCATCTGACTAATAACAAGTTGTGCTTCAGAGCATGCTGTTCTAAAGATTGGAGAAGGCAGGACCAAAGTTAAGCCTGGAGGTGTACACACCAGGCACACAGGGAAAAGAAAGGGAAAAAGAGGCTGGTCCTTTCCGTGGGTGTGTTGTAAAATGCAGCCTCCAAAGCAGAACTGAGACAGCCTCAGCATCCTTGCAGACAGTTCTTTCTAGCATTCACCTTGCTTGGCTGTTACTGTTGTTATTTTCCTCCAGTTTTTTTGGAGGAATCTCAAGGAGTCCCAGCCTCTAGGATGGTGTGGGTGCAGCATATGCACCCAGCAGAGGCTTGTGCTCAGCAGGTCTGTGCCTGACAGCCTTCAGTGGTGATGTCTCCTGGTTAACATGGTGCTCAGGACCCTGAGCAATGGGTATATAAACACAGAGGGGAGTAATCAGAGAGAAAATTACATGGGTTTTATAGTTCATATAAGCCTAAAGAAATTTGGGTGTTTTTATTTTCTTTTTTTTTTTTTTGACAGTGTAATATCATTATCCGAATGAGGCAGGCATCCTTTTATTGCCCTCCATTCACTTTTCATTGTCACCCATGCACCCTGTTCCCACAATCTGTGTTTTAGTTTGCACAGGTATTTAATATTCTCAAACTGTTTCCACTACTTTGAGATCTGATTTTATCTGTTTCCTTCCCTTTTACTTTTTCCTTACAATGCTTCTCATTAAACGTTTTCTCCCACTTGACTAACTCCTTTCCAATTGTTTTCACTCTCTAGAGAGCACCTATAATTTTTCTGGGCTAGTAACAGGCTTCTGATTGACCACTCCTCAGCTTTGATGAGAATCTTTCACTATCTCAGATGTACAAATTGTGTAACTTAATTTTTCTTCATCTCCGTCTTCTTCCACCATATGGTACAGTTCCTTTAATCGCTCTTCCTGGTTTCCTCAGGTCAACTGTTCATGTTCGGAGGTTCTGGAAGGGTAATCTGCCCTGAAGACTCATGGTGCCTACTCCTTTCCTGAATGGGAAACTGTAAGCTTTCATCTCCTCACTACCACAGTTAACTCCAGGTATTCATTCAATATTTAATATTGTAATCAGAAGGGGATTATGAGATTGATTGCTTCTTGTGTTTAAAAGGTGCACAAAATTATAAAAGCTTTTCATTTTTCTTACTCCTGATTGGCTCCAAGGAGATGGGGAAATGGAGATACAGACAATTCCATGGAACTTGGAAGGTTTCAGTAAAGAGAGAGGATTGCTCTGGTGTTTCCTGCACCTCTCCATGATGCACTGAAAGCAGTGAACATCTGAGTTACTGCGAGCACTGGAGCAGATTTCCTTCCCTGGCTTGTCAAGGGCTTGGTGAGACCCAGTCAAAGTACTGTGCACACTTAGAAACCATGGGCAAATCGTACCCTTCTTTAATACACTCAGCATTCATTACCAAATTTTAGGGCACATATTCCTTGGAATGATTGCTTAAAGAAGGCTCAGATGAAAAATGAAGGAGTATGATGCATTCTTTGTTTATGACTCCTCTCATGGAATAGGGGGAGGATGTAAACAACTACACAAAAAACCACACAGTAAGTTAAGTGTGCTCATACACCAACGACTAAATAAACAGCAGCTCTGCTAGAGAAGTATACCTGACCACAAGGCCTTTACCAGCTTTTATAAGGGCAAAATGGGCTACATAGATTTACTTAGTTCTTCACTCTATTTTGGAAAAACTTTGGAGTTATCTATCTTAAATTTTTTTTAAAATTTAAAAATCAACACAAAACCACACCACACACAAACAAGTAAAGGGAAAAAACAAAAAAAACCACGAACATTTTCTGCTTTCTATTTCTTGTAGTTTCATTTTTAAAAAAAAATCTCTGAATCCAGCCCAAGGTGAGAATTGTTTTATTGTATGAAGGAAGTGGTCTATTTATTGCAGCACCATATCTATGGCAGGAGCCAGGGTCTACATACTCAGTTGAAGACACAATATCACAGAATTTTGGGACAGCAAATGAGGACAACAATGCTTTAGACTCAGGTCTCTTATTTTCCAGTAATTCACATTAAATATTGTCATGTTGGAGATCCTTGTAGCATCGGATTTCTGTTTATTCTGTTGGATTTAATCTGACTTTGGTGAAATAATGTGATATTACATATTGACAGCCTAAATACCCAAAGTGAGGAAAAAAGGGTTTCCTTTTTATTAGTTTTGAATTTGCCTTTCTCCATTATCACTCCTTTTCCTTGTATTATAAAATAAGGAGAACAGAAGCACTGGATCTATGTTTTTTGGACCAGCCATGGTTTCACACACTTTTTTATCACGTTCTAGAGGAAGCTGTGCTATTGTTTCATACAATGCCAGTGGTACCACAGCACTTCAAATAGGTCTGTGAAATGCAGTTCCTTCTATCCCTGCTGTTATAATTTTCCAGGATATTAGAAAAGATCCTAAGCCCAAAAATTTGGATTAAGGTCTCCACTTCTCCAACAGCTGAGTTTGCTGTCTTCTGTCATTGGGTTTGCAGGTCCTGTTCAGTCTGGGTTACAAATAGTCTCCCCTCTTCTAAGCAGGCAGGTCCAGAGGCAGCTGTTTTTGCTGTTGTGCCATAATGAGGGAATGACTGAGCCCTAAAGAAGGAGATTTCTTTTCTCTTCTCCATTATGTAGCATCAAAACCTGAATTCAAAACTTTCTGCAGTTTTAAGAAGTCTTCCTTCAGTCTCAGGGGGTTTTCCTGACTAAACTGTGCACCTGGTACAACTCAGAGCCTAATAACTGTAAGTCAGGCATTTGTTTCTTTCCAGGAGAAACCCTTTTGTATTATTAAAATACAAAAATGCCTAACTGACTGACTTCCATATAAAGGGGGAGGGGAAGGAGCCACACATAACTTGAGTTACTCGAGCATAAGCTATTTTTATTCAATTGAGCCCTTTAGTTCAGATTAGGATCATAGCTTCCTTTGAATGTACAAGTTACTTTGAGTTCTTAGTTCAGTGTTGAAAAACTAACACTTAGGAACTTCTGAATATAAACCTCGCTGAAAAGCTGAACTTACAAAAGTGCCCGTCTGCATTGTATATGAATCTTTACAGGAAAATAAGGAAACAAGCTAAGGTAGCAGGGGAAAAGTCTTGTTTGTATTTTGCATCTTAATATTGGGAGAAGAAGACCTGTAGGTTATAACAACAAATTTGTGATGGATTCTGAGAAAACAGTGGAAAGGTTGAGATAATGGAGAGTGGTACGTGCATTTTTTCTTATCTCTCTGTGTAGTAAGAGGCAATCACACCAGTGTCAGATTCTCTTAGCAGACTATTGGTTGGTTTGTTTAATTATTTGTCATATATGACAAGGGAAATATATTTTTTATAGAGTAATATTCATATAATAACAATAAAATACACCATTTCAATGCTATTTCTTCACTGTCTTAATAAAGAAAGCCACTGTTTTAACAGATGGAAAAGTCAGAACTGACCAGGAAGAAAAAAAAAAAAAAAAGCCAAAGCTCTTCTATAAAACTACTGCATCTGAAGGAGGTTGTAATTATTTCCTTCTCTGTAAGTTACAGCAACATATTGAAAGTTAATAAAGATAAATGTAACATTTAGTGGGTAATAAGAGATTGTGGAAGGAAATAAACAAATGTAGGATATAGTGCATCTAAGTAAACACAAAGGTTGTAAAACCTTCAAACTCAAATATCAAGAGCACTGCAAATTAATGCTGCACACAATAGACCCTTTGGAAGCTAACTTAATCCACCCCCATGTATCTACATGAGGGCCATGCATAACAATGCATGAGCTGGATTTCCATTAGAGTTTCCTCTGCAGGCTGTCAGTTGTTTGAAGAAATAACAATTTCCTAGGCATGAAAGCTTTTTCAGAATGTTCCCACTGATGTGTAATAAAAGTGACTTTACTTTTTTCCCTTCCCTGCTCTCCTTCAGCCCCTCCCCCTGAGATGTGACTTCTGGGGGAAGAAGAGGATGGACTTAGACCCTTGGCCCCCTACCAGTTTACCTTGCCAGGATTATCAGTGCAGGTGTTAAAATAATTGAAGGTGTGGTAGGAGATACAACCCCTAATAGCTTTTCCTATATGGAGATTACCTAGGTAGAGAATGCCAGAGTACCTGAAGAATAGGCAAGTGAGTACCTTATTAACATAGCACCATTCAGCGGCAGCTGCATATCTGGAAAAAAAAACCTTTAAAGAGCCTATTCATCTATGTTAATGGGCCCATTGCACAGTACATTGTGTGGGAAATTAAGTCTCTGGCTGTGAACTTCCTGTGCTGTGCAAGCTGCCTTGACTCTTTTTTATTGCTTCAGTGTTATTATCTCCTCCTGGAAATAAAAACAATCATGTTCTCACATTTGAGAAGCCAAAACATTCCCAGATAACAAACTGGTTGAAAGTTTCTTTTGTTTCCCTTATTAAGTGAAAAAATATGTTTTGAAATTAAAGTAAACCCTAAATTAACATCAAAGCCCATCAAATTAGCTGAGCTGTCATACGCATGACAATGTTGGGTTTTCTTTTTTTTTCCCCCTCCCCTGTAAAATACACAATTTAAATTGCTTTCGTATTTATTGTTGCTTCCTTGGAATTAATTTTTGCCACAAAATATGTTAATTTATTCAAATGAGACATGATTTTTGAATGTTTGACTGGCAAAAGAACTGCTTTCCTGCCGAAAGACTGAGGTAGAAAATAACAATTTTTTTTAAAGCATTTCTCAAAAATATAGTCTATTTCCATTTTAGCAAAGAGTGGACCATTTCTTTAAAAGCAGATCAAGGAAAGTATATTAAAAAAATTGCTTATTCAACTTTTTTTTCAAGCTTTGTCATGAATTTGAGAGCACAATGTTGTGCAGTCTGTCTCACCTTCAAGGAAGAATTCTTATCAAATATTTAAACAATTTTCCATCCCCTCTTTATGATCCAAGTGCTGCACATTGCATCATCGTCATCATTATCATCATTATCTTCATCATGCTGATAAAAGGACTAATGATCAATACTAACTGATTACAACTCAATTAAGGAGGATCCTCTCAGTGTAAATTTTTTTTAATCTTGCCTCTTCTAGTCCTTCTGCATTTTCAAGTTAACCTAATATGTTCCTCTATTTAACATGTTTAATGAGCATACTGGAATCTAAGTAAAATCGTTATTGAATGTGCTGTACTGCTTCCACGGTATGTACTCAACTTCCCTTGGGCAACAGGAGTATAGAAAGAGCAGCAAAAAAACCCCAAAAATTCAGTTAGCAAATGGAAGTTCTTGATATTAACTGCAACAGAATTTATCTCTTCAGACAAGCAGCTGTCTAGAAGCCTTGTGGAGCTAGAGATGGCCAGGAGAAGCTCTGAATAAGTCACCACGCAATAGAGAGTGTGAAGAAGCCGGTGTGGGAACAGTCTCCCAGTACAAATCATCATTTTATCCAGTCTGTTTGCACAGACATCCCTTGCAATCCTATTATTTTTCATCAAAATGTTATCTGCAAGCTCTTTGGGGCAAGAATGGCTTGGCACACATGGCACCTTGCTCTGTTTTCTGTGCTTGATAGTGCTCGACGGTGTTATCATAATGCAAATTATTGTTGTTCCTGGTAGGGACTGCACTGAGTGCTCTTTGCTTATCTGCAAGTCTGACAAGTGATAATCCAGTAACATCAGAGAGGAAATCAATATTTCATATTAGTTAATGATTTAATTATGGAAATTCTTCCCTTAATGCCATTTGTTAACTAAAGTCACCATAAATTGTATTCTGTTCAGCTCATCTTTCAGTGGCACTCTGAATTACACCTTCCTGACATTTAGATATTGGAATATTAAACAGATTTCTCTTTCCAGTCCGGTCCAACACTTTGTTCACAATGCAGGCCATCTGGGAATGTGTACCCATTAATGATCTGGGAGGCACTGTTAAGAGTTTGCATATTTTAAAAAGTCAGAGAAAATTAGAACTGCAGGAACACCAACATATCACATTCTCATAACATAAGTAGATCTGTCATCTACATTATTACTTTTTTCCAGTGATATCTTACATTGTATTTTTTCCTCTTTGCTCATGTGTTTATTTTTAAAACAATATGCAACTTTTATTTTCTTTTCTTTAAGGCTGGAATTCCATGTTTTATAGTGTGCTGTTGAGAGTTTGAAAATGTAGAGTGAAGTCCCAGGCTAGCGATTCCCATTTAGTCACTTTTACACAGCAATATTGTTTTTATACAGCAAGTATGCTGTTGGCATTTCAAGAACCACAGAGGCGCCAGTAATTTGGGTGCAAGCAAAATTTTTGAAACAGTTCCTGTAAAGATAATTCAGATTAATGGGCCATTTGCAGTCTTGCTAACTTACTAACTGGCTGTGTGCTCTAGGTAATCAGGGTGACATTACTGCCGGCACAAAAATGACATCTCGTCATCAGAAATTTTCTTCATTGGCATGGAAAATGCCAGGCACATCACCTCTGACTGTGTGGCCACCACATCTATTAACCTTATTGATTTGGAGTCATGCTGTGCCACACTGGAAAACTACTCCCTGCTGAAAGACTCAAGTGGATCAATCCTGAACCATGAACAAAAACTCAATAACTAAATGTAGTAGGCACCTTTCTCCATTAAGTATTCCTCAAAGTAAATCACATTAGAGAACATCACTGTGAGGAACTTACCTTGGGATTCTGTGATCTCCCAGAAACCAACAGGGAAAATAGCAAAATAGGAAAGCAAAAGATTGCACATTGCTTAATATACTTTATATCTCTTGATCTTGTTCTCAAATATCTATCTTTATGTCATGATATTTTAATTTTATTGTACAGCTCTGTGCCCCTTTCTAAAGATTAAAAAAATTTTCCTTGCTGTTTGTTTTTCATTATGATTGTCCCTGGTAAGTCATCCGATGACAGATGATTATGAAAAAGAAAGTTTTCTATCCTTTATGAACCCTTCAGCATTTTCATGTATTTATAAGCATTCATTTTTGAGACCCTCATTGTGACGGGGTTTGAAAATGAAACAAGCCAACTCTTTTCAGCCTCATACAGTTAACAAAGAAGGCAACAAAAGGACTTCCAGAGCTTCATATTTCCTGACAAAAGATAGAGGGCGGCAGCAAGCCCCATTCATATTTAAATGTTCCTGGCTTTGGAATTAAAAGTCCATCTTTCATGTTACCATTTCCGTTCCTCACTTTTTGTTGGTGTTTGCTGGCAATGAAAACTCTGTCCCAAACATTAATGTGACTCTTCAGTTCAGTCTGCTCAACTTCTCTTCTTAGAAAATATTCCTTGTCACAGACAGCTGAAGATTTCTTAAACAGCACTTGCAAGTCATTATAGATTATAATTGTCTTGCAAAACTGATTTAGGGCAAGAATAGTGCGGGTGCAACCACTCTGTGCACACGTGAGTAAAGACTGATTGTAGCTGAGTAAGTTTAAGGGGCCAGAGGGACCCTTCTCCTCAGAAAAATTACTTATGTGAGTCAGGGGTGCAGGACAGGCCAGGATCATTTCTGTTGCTCAGTACTGTTACAGCTTTGCCCAGGGGTCTGATCTGAAAACTTGACAGCAAAACCTGAAAGCAAAGGGTTTAATTTTGCATTGGTTTTGGTGTTAATGGACAGAAGAAAGTTCATTAAAAATGCTCCTTGCACTGGGTTTTTTCTTGCCTATTGTCTGTGTACATATCTGTATTACATATTTTAATATTTTATTTAAAAGTAAATTCTGGATTATGCAAAAAAGGGAAAAGAAAATGCAATGACATATTAGAAAATATTATCAGTTACTTGGGAAAAAGTGATTCTCAAAGCCATGTAAAAGTCTGGAAAGTATTCTTTTTATTCCTTAGGAAATAACCCTGGGTATCTAATTAATATCATGAAATTAAGGCCATTTATCTGAAAAACTGAAAAAAAGATCTATATATGCACCAAAGTTCAGTGTTTGTCCCTGAGCTCTAACACAAGATATACTGTGTGAAAGTCTAACATGGGATACACCATATATCATCTCTATTTAGAGCCCCTAGGCAGGAAGTATGGATAAAAAAAATAATCAAAATTACTGTTTTTCTTTACTGAAAGCCCTCTAAGGAATTCATTGGAATGAGTTCTGTCTGCCCATCTAATTGATAATTATTTAATTAGCAATTTATAATGATAATGGGATTTTACCCCCCACCAGTCCATCTTGTCTGTAAGAAAAATTTAAGTAGACAACCTTATGTATTACTTTACCACTTTTGGCAGTTGGCACAAGATATTGTGGGCCAGCGTTGTGATTTCCTACAGTTAAACCATAAAAGCAATGTATTCATATATTTCCTTTGCCTACAGTGTTTCCTTTTCTCATTACCGTGGGTGACTGGCACTCTCACAATGTGTGTGGGTGCACAGGCTTGTTGTGTCACCGTGGACAGTTCTAAGAGCAGCTTCATTAGTTCTTTTTACAACAAAAGCTAGGTTTTTTTTCCTGCTTTCTCTTTCTTTCCCTTAGTTGGCATGCGGGTTGAATTTTTCTTGGACCCCCTGCTTGACTTTTTTTTTAGAGCTCCTTTTGAACAGTGCAGCAGTGTGAACACTAGGAATTGTAACTGATAGACTGTTTGCAGGAGAACTCATGAAAGTTCTCTTTGTTCACTTCACATCAACCAGGTTTAGGCAGACCCTCCCCCATCTCAGGGAAAAGGAAATCCACTTTTAATTATACATTGATGGGAATCACTGTATAGTGAAATTGCATCAAGTGGAGAATGCCCACTTTATTCTCTTTTATCTGAGAATCCAAAAGAAGAACTGGAGTAAAAAAAATGGATATGCAAGCATAGACTTCCCAATATAGAGCCAGGCCTGCCTAATTTAAATCAATCTGCCAATTCCATTTCCAGTCCTGATTAAAATTTTCAGCTGAACCTTTGCACTGTGAGGATGTCTTGTCTTTAGTCCTTGAGCCTGGAAGGTCTTCTTTTTGAGAGCTTTACAAAGAAAAAAAATTGCCAAAACAATTTTTTTTTAATGTGAAAGGAAAGAATTGTAAGCATAAGATATTTCCAAAATTTGAATTGAATATATATTTTTTCCCCTTTTTCTCCCTCAGACAAGCATATTGAAATTGTGTAGAAGAATCCTGAGGGCAAAAGAAAGAAGAAAAATCTGGTGGCAGAATGAAGAGATTACATAATCTGGTGAGAATTATAAGTAAACAAGAGAAGCACTTTGTGTCATTTCATGTTGTTATGTCCAGTGAAATGAATGGAAAAATTTTCAGCAGTACTTACAAGAACCTCTGAGATGATAAATCATTTGAGTAATCTGCCAATAAATGTGTAATGTTAATTTTCTTTCTTTTTTAAATTAATATCACAAGATACCATTAATAGAGACAACGAAGCAGGATATTCAGCTTTATTGTGTATATTGTCAAAGTTTACTATGGTTATATTTGCCTTTTGAATCTTCCAGTAAAAAAAAGGAAGTACTAGTGTTTTTCTCAGACATTTAGTCAGGAAAGAAATACTTTTGAAAATGTTCTTGAAGATAATTTTTTATATTCTTTCTTAAATTGCTTTATCTTAGTTTTTCCAATATTTTTTAATACAATTTAGTAACTGGGTGGTTTTTTTTTTTAACATTTCCTGAAAAAAAAAAAATGTTAACGCCCACAAAAGAAGAGTTGTGAAGACCAAAGAACAAGCAGCCTGCCTGGAAACATTGTATGATTCTGCCCTTAGAAGTTTAAGCCCACTCACCTAAAGGGAGTTGGGTAAAACAGAAATGTTTTCCATGGATATTAGGAGAAATGTGGGCCTGGCAAATGGAAGAAGGTGATGTTGATAGATCTTACCTCAAAGACAAAATCCTGATTACCTCAAGGTCAAAGGCAACAGAGCAGTTCTGTCTCACAGTAACACCAAGAATATGTTGAGCTGCTTATGGGCCCTTGTCTTGGGGAAAAAAATATGTGCATTACATCCAAGTAGAACCTGGGAAAACTCCATCCAATCCCCACCATCAGGACTGGGTACACTCCTCTGCTGTTTGGTCAAGTCACAATCGGGTGACTAATCATCCTTTTGGCCTCATTCAGATTGAGACTTCTCTACTGTCTCACATGATCCCAGATTTTCTTCCATGAAACTTCAGACTTTATTTCTCCCCCAGCAAAAGTATGAAAAAGAGAAAAGTGTGTGGATGTAACCGGGGAGATGAGGAGCTGGATGATGCAGAGATTAAAAGTTATGTAGTCGTAAAGACTTGGAATGAATCCATGACTAATCTTATAATCTAGAATATCCAGTAAAAAACAGTCTTGAGCCTGGAAACTCTCCTCTGAACTTCATTTCTTTACTCATTTGTAGTTCTCCAAGTCATCTACAGATATGTGTAGTGACAGAGAAGTTCTAAAAAGACCAGGATTTTTCCACAGCATTTTTTATTTATTTGTCAGAGCCATGAGTTTCCAATTTGAAGGTAAGTCTGGACCCAAGGCTGTAAGATTACATGAGTCTGTCCATCAGAGTTCTTCTGTATCAGAATGGGAACATCATAATTTTCCAGGTGGTCATAGTTTCATAGGAGATATTTAAGAGCTAAATACTAATTTTTTTGAATTTTTTTGGTGAAACAAAGGCACTTTGTGATTTTATACCAAATAAGATGGTTAGAAAAGGTTCATTAAACCCCAGGAAAGAAAGGAGTGACTCTTAAAACACAAATCGCAGTCAGATCCCAGGACTAAATCTAAAATTTTTCAGAATAGGCAGCAGGTCAGCTTCCAGCCAAATGAGATTTCACTGTAGCCAACCACTAAATGACACAGAAGCATGGAAATTGAGGCCAAAGTCACTGTGGAGACTGATCCATGTAAAGGAGCCTCAAGAAAAAAGACTACAGTGGAACAACTGATGCACAGCAGGAGTTGCCTGGAAGTGGTGCCTCTCTGCCTGCTGTGAGGGAATCATCCAGGGAGAAAAAAATGGGAATGGAACTGACTTGGGAAAGGCTCAAGGCAGGAGCCTGAGAATCAAAAAGATATCTTAGATATATGGTAAAAAGTAAACCTTAGGTTTGATTGTTCTGGTTTGCTTCCTTTTTACATCCATACTGGAAGTTATTTAAGAGTCCTCAAAGACCATTCTAAGGTTTGCTGCTGAGAATAAAGCTACTGAGATGGATAATGTTCTTACAACAAAAGAGTTAAAAAGAAAAAGTGGGAACATTTTCTTGTCGTGGCTTCGTTATCTGGATTCTCTATAGCTTTCCTAGAATAGACCAGGGCCACTCCTGCTTTCAGTGAAGTTGCTCATTCATTTACTCCCTCATTCAGTTTAGAATCAGGACTTTTTTCTTTAAAGTTCAGAAAAATGTAGTTCAGCAAGTTTCCTTCTGTGGAGAACTTAGGCTCTCTGTTTGAGAGAAAAGCCCTTGAGGCTGACGTGCTTTAGTTGGAGTTCTGCTGAACTGAACTTGCACATTAAGTACTGTACCTTGCTCTTTCCTGCTGAAGCATCCCTTAAGACTACATGTGTGTGTAAATAAAGGAAAATGGGATACAGCCTCGGGATTTATGCTGTGTCATCTATGAAGAGGCTGTTTGGGTTGCATGGTGAGCCAAGAATTGCTGGCTTGTGGATACAGAAGCCGTATCATCCATTCTCAGTGGTATACAGTGGAAGACAGCCATACCAAGAGAAAATTCACCAAGCCAGATTTCCACAGCTGGATTTTTCTAGTTTAAGCTTACTTTGGAACCAGGGCTAATGTAAAGCTGGTTTAAAATATGTAAGATGTAAGTTCTTCAGTAATCTTAGGTCTCTCTGCAAGAGCATTCTATTCCATATAATGAGATATTGTTACTAATAATGAGAGGACAGATTTTTCCTGCTTGTTCATGTTGATGTAATATTGCCCAAGTTCTCAAAAAGGTAAGGATGTGTAATTGGATTTTAGATTGACAAGTAACACTAATGATTAAATGTCCATCTTAAGCAAATGTCCTGAATTCAATCACTTCAGTCTTTAGCAACAGTTTTCAGGCAACCATCACCATATTTGTGGAGATAGGAATGAGATCAGAGTTTCTGTACTCTGCTTGGTTGTGTGTGTAGCTGCCAAGGCTGACATCTATTAATGGAAAAGCCTTTGACAATAACACATCTCTTTCCGTGAGAATCTGAATAGCAGTGACAGATCAGGAACCCCATTTTGATGCTCACTGCAATTTTTTTTTCTCCTCAGTTCAGACATACTCGTTTCATTAAGTTGGGTCAGTTAGGTCAGGCAGCCTTATAATTATCTCCCAGGACCAAAGCTCTGGCTGAACTTTTAGTTCAGAACATTGTGTCTTTCCTGGGACCTCGTGGGGTTATCCTCCATTTCACTTCAAAATTACGAGGACGGATTCTTCTGTGCTTGTGTATACTTTGTGTACCTGCCAAGTCCTCACCTTCCATTCCTTCAGGTAGTCTCAGAAGTCACTGATTATAAATGCTGATCTGACTCTGTAAGCTTTCAGCAGCACACCTGAGGTTCCCGTTTTCTTTCATGGCGAACAGTTTTTCTTTCTTTCTTTCTTTGACTTTTTTGAGGAACTGATTCCAAAGATTTTATTCACAGTAGTTAACAGGTGTGAATTGGTGTTTGCTAGCATAAGTGTCGTGCTGGGTAGCCCTTTGTTCCCCTCCTGCTGCTTCCCTGCTCTATTATGGCAAAACTTACTTTAATAGGAGTTTTTTTAATGGTTTGTACAGTGTGTATTTTTAAAGCATATTATGGAATAAAAGTGAATACCTATGAGAACAATGTGTTCCTCTGAACCTCTAACAATTGGGCAGGTTTCTTGATTTCAATGGACACACTCCAGAACAAGGGACTTGTACCACCTGAGCAGGAGTGCTAGAATCTGGCCCTCAACAGATGCAGTTTTGTTTCCACCAGCATGTGCCAATTAAAATGATTCTGCTGTAATAAAATATCAGGAGACAGAAAAGGAGCCGCCGTGAACTGAGGCAATACTGAAGAGTTCAGCGCTTTTTCAGCTGACACAGATCCCCTGCTCCATTGGCGATCAATGGCAATAATGACATTCCCTTTGCAAGGTAGTGCTGGGCTGCTGAGGGCTGATTCTGATGCCAGTGGCTGGTGTGAGTCGGTGAGGGATATTAAAAGATCATGTTGGATAGGTGGCAGGAAGATCTGAAGCCACCAGAGATGTGGAGCAGAAATAATAGGAGGAGTGGTAAGAGTGACACCATTTCCAGAATATCTGAATTAAGAAGGAAGGCAGGAGAGGCTGAGCTGCGTTTGAAATACTTTGTCAGCTCAGTTACAAGTAATTATAGATAGGGTAGATACTAGAGCCTCAAAAATGAAAATGAACTACTAAAACAAAATTTTAGTTTTACAGGTCTTAGCAAGAGTGGGTTTAGCCAGCAAACAAAACCATAAAAATTGTTCCTTCTGATAAGTATTTTCCTTTCAATGGGGATATGTAATCTACTGAGTTAACTCTCTTTGCAGCTGTTTCATGCCTTTGTAACATGACCCAGCCTCATGGATGTTTCTCCTGATGTCCATAATTTGAGAAGACACTCAATCCTGAGCTCATACTAAAAGACATATCTAAAAAACCCTGTAGAGATAAGAATGTCTATGCACTGTGGCTATTGGGGTTTTTTTTGCCTATTTCTCTTTACTGTGGCTAACACTGCTTGTTTTAATAAGAGCTGAAATGCTTGTATTTGCTGAGCCTTTCAGTAATTACAACTTAATTTCTGTGCTGTGACACAATTTCTAGTGGATTTCACTGCTACAGATTCGGCTACTTTAATTGTCACATTTGCCCTTCACAGCTCAATTTCTTTCTGTTTTCCTGCCTGACAGTTTTAAGTCTAGGTTTTTATTTTTCATTCATGTCTGTTTAAAATCTCATTGGGATGGGAGAAATCCAACATCAAAATGTTAAAAAGAACCCCAAAACCAACCAAACAAAAATAAAAACCAGAAACAAAAAAGCCAAACAGAGGGGTTTCAAGAGCAAAGAAAAAATGCTTATGAAAAAAGGAGGAAAGTTTGCTGCACCACCATTATGTCAGGGCACACAGCACTCCTGTATTCAATCACATTTTTTGCCTCACAAAATTCTACCTGTTTTAAGAGATCTCAGGCTTCTTGTCATCTCCATAGACTTTGTAACAAACCTTGCAAATTGCCTGGTGCTGGCAGAGGCAGGAAAAAGACCTAGATAAAGAAAAGGATTATCCTTGGAAGTAGAGAGCTCCTCAAAACTGAAGATCTTTATGGATCTGCAGAGGTCCATTCCCAGTAACCAGAACTCAAATATGGAAGGTTAATTTGGTGATCAGACACTGGAAGGGATACACCAATATAGCCAGTGGCAGGTGACATGAAAAGTCTGGCAGAAGTGAGCTATAGCAGAAATTATTTTAAAAATAAATCAGTATTTTCTTGAAAGAGAAATGTTTTGGGGCTTTTTTTTTGTTTGTTTGTTGGTTTGGGATTTGTTGGTTTTTTGTTTGTTTTAACAGGAAGCTTGCTTTTCCACTTGTGTCCAATTTGGACGCTGAAGGAAAAAGAATGCGGTCCTGCAATCCCTCCCCACGTGCAAAGTCACATTTTAACCTCTAGAACCAATTTGCCTGAAATCCAGCATTTTGACACCAAGAATTTTCTACAAAATAGTCATATAATTGTTTTCAAATATTTAGAAGAAAAATCAACATTTTGAAAGATGATGTGAAGCAGCCTGTGTTCTCCAGATTGGTCTATTCTCATATTCTTTAGCTGTCAAAAGAAGAACTGTAGTTCAGCAATTACCTGCATTACATTCACATCTTCCTTTTTCTGTTAAATCATGCACACACATTTTCAATTTATTAGTACTGGATAAGTGGCCAACTATGTCTAGAAGCCTTGTAATGTGTAAATTACCCTAGCCAGTTCTAAGAAAGAATATGTGTCCATGAAAGTGAATTACTCACAGATCACAAATGAAATCACCTTTTCAAAATTATTTCAGATGGTCTAATTATCTGCAAAATGTAGGATTGGTTTTGTACTGTTGACATTTGTTAATATCCTCCAAAAATGCTTGTGGCATTTTTGTATGTGCAGCAGGAAAATCAGTATGGAACTGGAACTTGTTGTTAATAAAACTTGAAAAGCACAGCTTAAGGTCTTTGCTGATCTATAAATGGTTTAGGTCTCTCAAGCCTACATACTGTCTTAGGGTGAGAACATATGGAAAATACACATGAAAAAGCAATTACAGAAAGATTTGGGTTCAGGGTATTGATATTAATTAGAGGTGAATAATACTGATTTGAAAACTTGACACTTCAGGAATGGCAAAGCAAAGCAATCACTGACATGTCTGGAATTCATATTACCTGTCCAAGCAATTTTCTTTTTCCTTCTGTAAGTGCATGGTATTGTTCATTTCAATAAGATATTACAGACAGAGACTAGACATTCAATTCCCCCTTCTTCAGACAACTGGGATTTAAATATCCATTCAGTTCAGTAAGTGGTATGTCTATCATAAAACTCCTTTCTAACTCTATGTCTGTGGTTGCACACGCGTGGTTGATATATAATTAATAGGCATTTTGCATCCTTTTGATGAGCATATGTACAGTAGTCTTTTGGGTTTTTTTAATTTGTGATACGGGCAGTGGATCGCTGGCACTGAACATCTATCAAAATCATTGTGCTACACATGTAAGAGAAAAAGATCTTTTACAGAGTTAGAGCAAAGACAATAAGGTTGATGATATACTCAATATTATGTTTTTCATATTAAGACTGAGTAGGCTTGTCATTCCATTAAAATTATGTTCCCTTGTTATCCACTGATCTGTTTGATTTCATTTTTCTTGAAGCAAATTTAGTACCAATAGTATGTGTGTGCTGGGAGTGGTTTGCAAAGAAGAAAGCTCTGATGGGTTGTGACCCGACTGTGTTTTAGGGTAGATGCATTAAATCTGGTTTATTATCTGTTCATCTTCAGAATCAATACAGTGGGTGCAGCAGAGTCTGCTGAAAGTCCTGAAAGGAGTTCCTGGAGCTCAGTGTTGAAAGTATAAATGGAGCACTTAAGTAATGTCAGGTCACAGCAGGAAAAAAAATTAAACTTTAAAGCAGCATTCAGCACTAGGCTATCAGGAGGCTCCTCCAGGTTTACCCTCACAGGACATGAATATAAGACACTGTTTTGGATTGAAGAGTCAATGGAAGAGATTTTGCAATGAATTAGAGAAAATAAACAGGATCTAATTATAAGTATCAGATAATGTGCCTCCAGACAGAATTCAGCAGGGAAATTGCTGAATTTTAACTTTGATACCAGGTAAGATAGTTAAGTATGAATACAGTTTCTGTGAGAACAGATATAATTTTGTAGGAGCTCAATGAACAATGTGAGATAAGATTGTGTGATCAAGATACTAAATCTGGCTTTTCTAAAGGCCTTATAAAGGATTCCTAACCCAAAAGATCTAACTTTTTAAGAAATAAGAGAAACCAGCTTGGATTAATAACCAAATAAAAAATAGGAGACAACAGGTAGAAATAAAATAATTTTTTTCACAGCAATGAGTGGTTGCTCATAAAGCACAGAGGATTTGTGCACTCCTTATATTCATAATTAACATTTATTGAGGGAGGGGGATGATCCAGAGGCTCCCACTGTTTACAGATGATACAAAACTCTTTAAGGTAACAGATCTACAGCTGACTGTGAAGGTTTGGAATAGTATTTTCTAGCCAAATTAGGAACAAAATAGTGTAGGACGTTCAGCATGTGTTCCACTTGCTAGAAAATAAGCACCAAGAGTCATCTGAAGGGGGCCATGTCCACATGATGAAGGCAGAAGCCATGCACATAGCCAGTCCTTGGATGTGACATTACATGTCTATGTTTGGGAAACTGATATATTCTAACTTATGTAGAAAAATAGTCTTAGGCATATGTAAAAGGAGTTTGCAAAATATTCAGGTAAGAGGTTTTGAAATCGATGTGTATAGTTCTCTGAAAACATCAGTAACAGTCAAAATTGAAAATTGTTAAGCATTATTAAAAAAAAAAATAAAAAGGGGTATGCTCCTGCATAAAACTGTGTTCAGTACTGATCTTTGAACCTCTAAAAAGATGTAAAAGAGCTGAGAAAGGATTACAAGGGAGATGGGAAGAATGTAACTGCTTTCGTATAAGCTCAAGTACATTAGGAGTCTTCATCTTGCAAAAGCCATGTCAGAAGAGAGATATGACAGAAAACTATGAAAAAACATGAATTATGTCAGAATGTGAACAGGGAATCATCATTCACTATTTCTCACAGTATGAGATGCAAGGCTCCCACAGCAAATGAGCTTTTAAGGTTTAAAATGGAGAAAATGCTGCCAGTTGTGGACTTCATTTCTATAGAAAACTACGGATGTTGAAAGTATAGATGGACTGAAAAAACAATAAGGGAAAGTAATGTAGTTTTGGTCCATCAGTGGTTCTTAAACAAGATGATCTGGAGGCAACATTAAGCTGAGTAACTTTATAAGTCCTGCTTTTCTAGAATGCAGGAGGAAAAATGGCTTTATGCATGCCACTGTCTCTGCTTCTTTCTAGCCAATAACTAATGCTGGACCCAAGGAACAACTATGGAAAATTTGGTCTAAACAGCATGACCAGACTGATTCTGCATTTTTATTATGTGATCCCTCCCTTTGACCTGTAGTGCACTGGCTTTTCTGTAGCATAAGAAGTGGATTAAACAGGCAGGGTCTCTTCTTCAACATGTTTACCATTGAAAGCCAAGAATAAATTTTTAAAAAATCATAATATGCTAAGAGAAACAAAAGAACCCTTCAGGAGGTTCCTTCAAAAAAATTTCATTGTCTCATATTTGGCCGTATTAACTCTGAATCATAGAATATTCATAATACTCCTTATGCTGACAGTTCTGACTACAGAAACAGCCTGAAATCATCACCGAGTTAGAGAAACTGCTGGAAGAGAACAGCCTTTAAGCAGCCACAGAAACTTTACATAACCAGTGAGGATAGCAGCTGTGTAAGAGAAATTCTGGAGAATGGTCGGTGCACATGCTGAATTCAGACATGTATGAGTTATTTAAGAGAGTAGGGATAATACCACTATGAGGAGAAACAGAAACACAGGAAAAACAATTCCAAAGGTCAAAATCTTCATGGATTTTAAGGATCAGAGCTACTAGTTGTTGATTCTAGTACTGCTATTTCTGGTTGGCAACCTCCATGCAAACACACTTCCACACTGCCCTGAAATACTTGGTTTGCACCTCTTATAGATCCCTCAAAGCCTTTTCCACCCAAATAAGGCACCTAGAGCTTATTCATACTTGTATAAATCAGTTATGCCCAATTCTGGTACATTCCAGGATGTGCTGAAGGAATCTTTACAATGTGGCTCGCTGAGTGAGCTCTACAGGGTTTATGTCAAATCAAATGCCACTAGGAAGGCTTTATGAGAAGTCATCTTTCCCTGACATGCCTGCTAGATGTTTCCTGCCATCTGGGATTGTTCTGAGCTTTTGCCTGTCCAGGTAGATGTGTTTCTCTTTGCAAGGACAAGTGACATCAACTGACAGCCTTTAGAAAAAGCTCTGCTTTATTCACAGAATACAGATGAGGAGTGTTCAACCTAGGAACTGTAACAGCTTAAGGTCATATAGTGGTCACAGCCAAAATCCTAATGTGAGCCACAGACAAGTAATGGGATAAAGCAGGCTCCTAATATTTGATATGGCAGTGTTCTTGGACATTCATTACTGCAATCTGGATAAGAAAAGGGGAATGGGCCTCAAACAAGGAGGACTAACACATGAGACCGACCATATGCCTTAGCAGATAAATTACAACTTCTGACAGTGTATGAGAAATAATAGATGCCTGACAAGAAATTAAGGCAGGGTAAGAACAGTTTAGCAAAGAAAGGTGCTTCTTAGCAGAATCAGACCTTGCAAGTCAAATTAAACAGATGGCAAAATCTTTCTCAGTCGTATGAGGAGAAAATAACCAAGAGAATCGCTGTGCACTGAGGACTGAATAAAAATTAAATGTAATCTAGGTATGACCCAAAATATAAATTAAGATTTTAATGACAAAAAAAAAAGATCAAAATGGGAAAATGAGATTAAGTAAAACATGAATTTATTTTTTTTTGCAAGTCATTCAGATAAACTTGTTATCTCACACCTTTTACTTTAATGACAACTCGATTGTTGAGATAAAGCAAATGCAATAGATTCAGCCTTTCTGCTCTTCAGTGAAACATTTGATACATTACTACATGGGGAATTATTAGTTAAATTGAAAAAGATAAGAGCAAGTATCAGGACTGTAAGATAAGTAAAAAAGTGACTGAACAAGAGATGAGAGTGAGTTATGTTGAAAGGATTTCTCTCTCTCCCTGGAGGAAAGTTGCTTGTAGAGTTCCTTTAGGATTGGTCTGGGGATTAATTTTATTTAATATTTTCCTTAATGGCCTAGGCAGAAAAAGTAGGAGTGTACTAATTAATTTGCTGATGATACAAAACTGGGAGATGTCATGAATACAGAGGAGGATTGGAATATTATACAGGAAGAATTAAATGACCTTGAAGACTGGGTGTAGTGGAAATGGGATGGAATTTAAGGTCGTGTGCTCCCAGGTCATGCACTTAAGAACTAATGAAAAGAACCAGCTATGAACTGTAGGCTCATCAGTGGGAAGTGACAGAAAGAAAAACCACCTAGTTGTAACAGTCAATCACAGAATTACTATGAACTACCAGTGCACAGAAAAGGAAAACACAATTTGGAGATATATTGAGTAAAATATTTTTAATGAAGCAAGGGCAGTATTTATGTCAGTGACCAAGGTGCTTGTTAGACATTGCCTTAAATTCCAAATCCCTATGGTTAAGGTGCAAATGTTCTGGGTTTTTTAACAGCTGCAAAGGTATGCTGACTAGTATGATGATCAGAGGAAAGGATGGCCTGTCTGAAAAGAAGCTGTGCCCAGCAAAACAGAGGTTGGAGAGGTAAAAATTGCTATCTCTAAGTATACAAAGAGGTAAACACCGGGGAAAAGAAAAAGCTCTTGAATTCACACAATAATTTTGACATGAGAACAAATGGACTTAAAGTGGCTATGAATACATTTGGACAAGAAATGGAGGAAAGGAGTGTGGGAGTAAACACAGAGCGAGACACATTTATTTGCTGGGCTTATGTGATGTGATTCATGTCCCGGCACAGGCTTGAACCTGATGACTCCTAGTCAGCCCCGTGCCCTATTTGTCAGGCAGCCTTGCTTACAGTCCTCTCCTTGGCTGGCTATATTTTCTGAGACATTCTTGGTTGTACTTGTGGGTATATATTTTATAGCATAACCTCCTTGATATAACACAAATATTAGATGATATCTTTAGCTATCCATTCTCTTCTTTCTTGAGAGGCAAACAGCAATAACAGCCCATGTCTTGCAATGACCAGAACAATGGAATGAAGCAGAAATAGAATGGCTATTTCTCTACAAAAATTTTGTTGTATTGAAGCAAAAAATCTAAAATAAGAATGTAGCAGTACAGAAAGCTGGCACTTGAGTCCCATTCACTCAGAGAAACACATTTAGAATTAAGAACTTCACTAAAGACAGTCTCTAATTTTTGCCTTTTTGTTCCCATTCCATATATTTACACACATTTTTTTAAGTTCCTCAAGTACATTTCAAATTTAAAGCTAAATAGATTGACCAAATTAACATTACTTAATATTATGGTTACTAAGTTCTTATATTCATGTAGTTCCTTCTCAGAGAGGAATTATTGATAGGAATCTTGCGAGGATTACAGACTCTAATATTTCACAGCAATAAGTTGATTCATTTCTCAGAATATACATATTTTCTTATCTTAACCAGGCCATAATTGTGAGATTATAATTCCTCAGTCTGATGTCATTGCTATCAACAAGAATAACTGGGGGAGAAGGGAGCCCTCAGTTCTCTCTCTGTTGAGTGATGTGACTTAGTCATAACAAGTAGAAATTGTCCCAAGTTTCTGTACTGTACTTGTGGGATAAAATCAAAGCAGTCATATTGTACCATTAATGCCATCTCAAATGGATCTCTTATTTCATCCTGAGAAATTCTCTCCCTAGTATGTCTCAAATCTCATTCTAGTGTTATAAATTAGCAATGCAGGGGTTGAGAAGCAGCAGCAGCAGCACACTCTGATACTGGCTAAATACCAACAATCCTGTGATTCCCAGGAAAGGATCCTTCCTTTATGATAAACTAGTAAATTAAACAGGATTATCACTGACTAAAGAGTTACAGCTATTGAAAGTTTGAGATTATTTGCAACGACTGCTGCATCTGAAAAATATATTGAATTATAACACTTAGTCTGTATAACCAACAGCTTATTTCCTTTTGTCATGTGCTGTTGTGTTGTGTTTCATCAGCTTTGGAGATGATGCAAAATAATGCAAAGTGACACCATGAAATACAATAAGATGTGACATAACACATTAGAAATTTAAAGAATGAAAAGCTTCAGTCAATTCAGGAAATAGGAACCCTGTCCAAATTTATTGTGACAAGTAAGCACAGTGCAAACACTAAACACTGTTTTCAAACCAGAGGGCACCATTGTTTTTTGACCATCCAAATTGCTTGCAGATACTGCCATCATCTTTACTTTTAGTTTAATTTAATAGCATAGAGCTGTGAGCTTTTTCAATTTGGGTGGTGTTTTTGTTGTTTTGGGGTTTTCCTCTCCTCTCTCCCCAGCCTGCCATGAGTATCTAAATATCTAAATTGGCATCTGAGCAACTTGGCTTGTATGTCAGCAGCTTTCCATTCCAAACAATCCCATTCCTTGACATTTCAAAAAAATGTATTGCTAACATGTTTCCAAGGATTTCATAAAAATCCAATTCCGTGAGCAAGGGCTCAAAATGGGTGAACAAAAAAGCATCTGTGTTAGTAGAAAAGAAGTCTTTTCAGTTCATATCTAGGGTATGTTAATTGAAAATCTAGAAACAGGCTGCTTTCCTGTAGAGTACTAAAATGAATTAGAATATGAAACAACTCTCTTAAATCTGACTACTCCAGACTTTTCTTTCTCACATTTTCACTGTCATCTATTCGTATCTGTCTGGTGATATTTAGGTCTGCATTAATGGATTAAAGTCCACATTGATCTCAGTTGGAAAATATGAGTTGCTGTTGCTGATCACCCTATGCTATTGCCAAAGCCTTCTCCTTTGCTAGTAAAGTCAGATTCTATTGAAGTCTATCCCAAATAGTCATCTGTATAAACAATGATATGTGGTTCTAAACTTCAAGCACATTTTCTGACCAGCTGTACTAACCATTTTTATGTAAGTTTTATTTAAGGGCAGCACTACCATGCCGTGAAGTCAGACAATGAAGAGATTAAAACTATTTTTTTAAAAGCCTTTTTAGGGCCTGGGTGGCTCATTTGATTGGACACCAGCCTTTCATCGCAGGGAAAAGAAGCTCATATCTAGCCCTGACTATTGTGTTCAGAAGTAATATTTATGGGATGCTTACAAAATGTTTATAATGAAATGAGTACTGGGATTCTTGGTTTATTGTCAGGACAGTGAAGAAGAACAGGGAGCTGTCAACTAGTGCATGTGCAGGTGAAAATTAAGTCTCCTGAAAAGGATTTTCAAAAGTGCAAGGCTCATACAGGCACCTAGCTAAGTGAATAATAGACAGGTTATTGCTAAAAAACACATCTTCCCCGGCAAATCAAAATTAAATTGTATAGCAAATCCTTCTAAATCAATAAGTGCTACGAAAATCTCTGTGGAGATTTATTTTTGTGCAGAAAAGGATAAAATCCAATGTTCATTGAAATGGATGAAGAAATAAATGAATTAAATATATGCTCTTCTGTCGTGCTCCTGACACTTTAAAAAATACTGATTCTGAAGCAGATCCTTAGCTGAATGGTACATCTGATTAGCTCCAATAGCCAGATTTTGTGAAAATCAGATAGCAATATCTAACTATATGACAATTTTTCAGAGCTAAATCTGCCATTATTTGAGCTTTGTGTATTATATCAGCTGAGAAAGTGGCTCAAAAATGTTCATCTACATTTTAATATGAATTAGGATCCAAATTGCTAACATTGCAGTAGGAAAAAAAAAAAAAAGTTGTGTAATAAATTTAAGGCTGCTTGAGCAACTTTCTTGAATTTGTTAGTCTAAGGTAGAATAAAATTTGATACTGATGCAATTTAAAGCCAGCTGTTAATGTATTTCTGTAACTAGCCACAGATCATTTAAAATCTGGCCTGTAAGTGTTATTGTCTGTTTCAAGAATTACAGTTGTGGTTGCCTGATACTGAATTTCAGTACACCCCAAAAAACAAGCCCCAGGAAGGCAGTCTTCCAGCTTTTTGTATTCTCTAACTGTAGTCTAAGAACAGCTTAGTGTTTTTCAAAATCTGGTTACAATTATTTTTTTTTCCTTGAAGTTTAATGATTATTAGAACTTGGCAAGTTAAAGCTGAGTATCAAAAATCTATGGGCTTTCCATGAGCTAATGGTTGGCTGATGCATTAAAATTAATAAAGTTTTAAAAATAAAAGAATTTAGTTTCAAGTTTTATCAAATAGCCAAATTGTTGTCAGCCAATGAGATACCACATATCTCCATATAACCACGTGCATATGAACACGTGTAATGCATTCACACAGGCTGAGTTGGTCTGGTTATGGGGAAAGGCTCCAAGAGGTCTCTGGGGCTGTACCTGTTGTCCCATCCTGTTTCATGGGTGCAGATGCACTGCACTGAAACTCTCCATCCCTGTGCCCTGCTTGTTCTGCACTCTGCAAAGCAAAGGAGGGACCCCAGGGATGAGTTAGTGATGGGAGAACAGCCATGGACTCCATCCTTAGCTGGTGGGCTCAGAGCTGGCTGCTTACATTTACAGCACCACTGTGGGCACTTTTCCTCTGCACAGGGAAGTAATCTGGGAGGCTGCATGCCTCTTCTCACCCTCCTGGGATGGCCTGGCTTCAAAGTGGGCCTTCAAAAGAGCAACTCGAAACTGGCATGGTAAGCTGCTTATATTGGAATTTATTAACTCAGTGGTGAGTAAAATTGTTGTGTATTCTCTATTCTTGCAGTTTCTACGTGCAGGTTCCTCAGAAATAGCCTGCCAGTTTAATGAAAGTAAGGGCTGGGAGAGAGGAAGGTTACACCCACTTATTCCTTGGTTCCTCTGGTAAAGCTGCCAAGAGAACAACCTGAAGAGGGGACTTTTGTGATGTGGACATCTGCCCACTGGCTCAGGAGCAGCCCACCAATATGTTCCATGTAAGTCACCAGAAAACCATCACATGGTAATGACTTCCAGTCACCAAGAACCTGTCCAGATTTGATCTTGTAACCCAGAGGTGAAAGCTTTTCTAATTCAGCCTTCCCCTGGGTATACCAGTACCTGACCATTTCACAGTCAGAAAATATTAAGACTCCTTAGACTGTACTGATTTTATACACCAGATTCTGGAATCACTTTTTCAACTGTGTTTGCTGCACCTTTGATGCCCTCAGCACAAATGTAAGTTGTATAAAAAATACAAAGATGTTCTACACCAGCTCTTGGTAGAAACCATTGATTTTTTTGTATTTCTTTTTTTTTTTTTTAATATGAATGTGTAGCTCCTCATCCTAGGATGAGCTAGAAAAAGCTGCCTTGCAATTTATGAGGATAACATATTTGTACAGAACTGGCTATGGGTCGGATGAGGGATCTTAGTATGTTCCTTTACTGAAATTAATATTAGAGCAGGAAAGATCTGCAAATTGTATGGCTTTTTGAAGTAAACATGAAACTGAATGGCAAGTGGTGTTCACATACACCAATATGAATATGGATCAATTTGGCTTGGAAAGCAGTGGAAATTCTGATCAAAAAAAAAAACAACTGAATTTGCCCCACAAGTTTAAGTACTCCTTTTACAGCTTTAAACCACACAACAGATGTGAAATAAGTTGCTAGTACTTTAGGCAATGTTAATATTGCTAATATTTAGAAATATGTTTAAAGATCATATTCAAAGGATGGCATAGGCTTTTCTCTTATCCTTTCATGTATTAGAGGTTCCAAATTGGGAATCAGATATTAGGAAACAGAACTCCTTCCATCTTCAATAGCAAGGAATTCCGAGAAAGCAATATGCAACCACTGCTACTTTCAAAGTACCACACTATAATGTGCATATAGCTTCAGGTCCCACAGAGGCAACCAACCTCTTGACCTCACACTTTCATTGATGGGAAAAAGTTATTGAGCCTATATTTTGCCATATTTCAGATTATTACAACATACAAAAGAAACATATCCATTGAGGAAAAAAAAAAGGAAAAAAGAATTCATGACATCCTAAATTCTCAATTGTTAAACCACCCACTCCACTTCTAATTGTTTTTAAATCCTGTTAGAGCTCAGTGAGGGGAAGTGAAAGGCTGAACAAAAATAACTTCAAATCCACATAATGCTAGTTTCTGTCAAATGGCAAGGAGATTTTCACAGGGCAAAGCTTTTTGCAATCTCATTTGAGTATTTTGCCTTAGTGTACAAATGAAGGGAAAATAAAAATCAAACAAAAACTGAACTTTGCTGTGGTGTCCAGATTAGAACCATGTTCTGCACAGAAGTGATGGGCATGTAAGCCCTTCGTATCAGGAGATCTGTCTGGCACTCATCAGGCAGTGTTACTTGATCACAGCTGGATAAAAATGCACACCCAGGGCAAATCTGTAAACACCAGCTTAATCTGCATGGGAAAAGTTACTGTCATCTCCTCCGACAGAAAAAGCCTCCAGGACATTCCAGCAGTAACAGTCACTTCAGTTTGTTACAAATGTTGTCAGATTTAGACACAAAACCATTATAGATGTCAGAAAGCTACAACTGAAAAAAAAAATAAATGTATTCTTTTTAGGTATTTTGGTTTAGAAAAATGAGGCAAGTCAGTAGTTTTATGATATGACCAAAGAGTGTGGGTGTGGAGGGATTCCTATTATACAGCACTTGCCAACAAGCTATGTTTTAGACTGTAATTCACTATTTTCTAGGACATTTAAAGAGATTTTTCTTCAGGGGAGGGATTGTAATTTGGATAATATTTTGCAGGAGTCTTCTTAGTGCCTAAACTGAAAACAACTCTGTCCTTAGGATGTGCCAAAACATGCTTCTGGCTTTTTATGGCTTTGAAAACAGTCACATTTGCAACTGCAAGACCAGAGCCCTTTACTCTTGTAATCGGCCCTGAAAAACACCCGAAATCACTTCATCATCAGAATAGCTATAAACTAATGCAGAAAAAAAGGGCTTTAATCAATTCTAGGCAGTTTAGCAGTTAGAGATCCATAGTTTGTTTGTCTTTTCGAACAGATATTCTCATTTCCTTCAGAGAGAATATGCATCTACCAAAAAAAAAAAAAAAGGGAAATTTTCGTTTAAATTTAATGTGAACTGGACCAGACCCCAGAGTTCTCAATGTGAAAATCATAATGCAACAAATTCCCACTCCGACCTTGTGGAGTCCCTTCTACCCTCCCATGCCCACACTCATGCAAAACAGAGATGTGGAATGACTGGTTTCTGCAATGTGTTAAATAGGAGGAAAGGGAACATTCAGAAGAAAACTAGGTATTTGGGGCTTTCTTCAACCCAAGATTAATGTCAAGAGATTTTTCTTAGCATTAGTGTCAGTGCTAGCCAGGAAAAATGATCCCATTAAATGGCCCCTCATGAATAATTCATGAGGCCCAATTTAGCGTTAGTACTGAGGGTGAGAGATAAACAGGTGATAGAGTTTGTGGGGAAACCATTGCACTTGACATGGTATTTTGGTGTTATTAATATTATTTTTTTAATCTGTATATGTATTAGAGGAAGGAGACATAACTTGTGTATTAAGACTCGGGTTACTGTTCAACTTTGAGTTGAGGATTTATGTGATCTGTGTTTCCAAATCATTAGTGATGAGCTATTCCCCCTAAGTGCATTAAAGTAAAAAGCTCCAAAGACAAGCTGGTAATTTAAGGGCTGTGTTTGGCAACAGGATTCTTCAGTTCTTTGCTGTTCTCTTCTAAGTCCATTGTGAGTATGGAAGAATAGTTACTGAATATAGCAATTAAGGGTTTTTTCTCCCCAAATTAAAAGTTACATTTTTGCAATAATTGCGGTAGTTGAATAATTTATGTCCATTTAAATCCAATAGCATTTACCACTGATGTTTACTGAAAATCTTTTTGTGCTTAGTGTAAAAAGGTGAAAAAAAACTGGTGTAGAAGTACAGGGAGGCCTGTGAACATGAGATTATTATTGTGGCTGTGCTAACTGTCAGACTTCAAACTATTACTAATTGACTTACATTACAGCATGTATTGGTAGATTCCAATCAAACAGAAGTTACTAAAGATGGGGCTAGAGATGGTTGAACCATCTCAGCTGGTCACAAAAAAAGCTCCTGGTAAGGCTTCAGTAAGAACCCTTCAATTTAAGCCCCGGATCCTGCTGATTTTCATGCTTTTAGAAAGCCAAAAAGAAGAGAACAGCCCCAGAGTCACTCAAAGTGACTGGGTGTTGTGCCTTTTCCAGGCTGACCCTTGGAAGGCCAGGCACAATTAACATCTCTGTGTCCATGTTTTGCCAGTGTTCTGCAAACCTCTCTCCTCACCAGTCATGGAGAAATGACCACCAGCCACTTAATGGGTTCACTTTATTTCTCATTTTTAGTTAGAAACACCAATAGAAAGAGGAATTCTAAATTCCCAGGAACTCTGATTACACAATTTTTGAGAGCTTATTATGCCTATTTGTGCTGGGCCTGGCAATGTGGTGGTTTTCATTTTATCATACCAATTTTTGCATTCAGCCATAGGAAATGACTCTGATTTCCATGAGTAGAGTTCCATTGCTACTTCCAAGTTGCAAGGAAGGCAAATGAGATCAGCATACATCCCCCTGGGTTTATTCTGATAAATATTTACTGAAGATTGAATTCTACAAAAATGCCACTAGGATTTTGCTCTAAATAAAAATTATGTCATTGGACTTGTGGCCTCTATTGCCATGATCTGTGATCTGTCAATCCCAGATGCTCATTCCCATGCAGTGGCTACAGTTTGCATGGTTGAGCTGGTTTAATCCAAAACTAGGATGTTTCCACCAGTGAGTGATTGGCCTAGAGGCATGAAGTGACAGGACAGTACTTCAAATTTAATTTACTTAAGTGATGTTGCTGGTCTTTCTAGAGTGGTCACCTCTGTGGGACATTGGTTTTGTAAGCTAAATGCACATTTCTCAGTGTATAATAATCACTATCCCCTTAAGCCCCATAGGGCGACATAAATCTACTTTAAAAAAATTCTGTAGTGACATGTCCATGCAAATGATAGTTTAAATTCTTATAGCAAAAACAGCATCAACCTTCCAAGTTTCAGTTCTTGGAAAACACACCAATATATCAAGTCTGTAGTAAAAAAAAGTTGTACTTTTGTAATTGTGCCTCATAAGCATTGAAAATTTTGGGCAAATAAAAATATTCTCTGCTTTGAAATTTCTATTTGACTCTCAAAGTGGTTTAAAAACTAAAGTGAAATGCCATCTTGTGATCCAGATATTTAGTTGAATAATAATATGACACACAGACAACAGGTTTAAAGCGATGCTGAAAATGTATTAACCTGATTTTGTAATTCTAAGCACCAATCAAACAGTCCTGGAGTCCCAGCTGTGGAAGATAAGTCCTCATGCCATCTACAAGGGATAGGTTTTTTCCTACCTTTGCTCTTCTAGTTGCCTGGGAGATTCAGCTGACTGCTCAGCAGGGATAAGGATAGGGGTAAAGGATTCCTCTCTTTACTTGGCTTTAACCTTTCCCCCTTCTGCGGGGACCATGATCAACTGTGGGGTTCCAAACTTGAGTTCACTTGGGGATCTACTCCATGGGTTTGATGAGAAGCTGAAAGCATGATGAGGACACACCGCCCCTGTTCCTGTATACACCTTTATCCAAAGGAAAAAAGGAGGAATTAACATGGTCAATGAGGCTGGTTGCTTCCTTCTGGTGAGTTCAAGGTCTAGTGAGAATGGAGTAGAAAAGATCCACTTCTCTCAGCAAGGAGGGTCTCCCTCTCTTCTTCCCTCCTTCCCTGCTTCTCTCCAGAGATTTTCAGGCAGCTGGAATGTATTTTCTTGCTTCTCTGGTGAAGCACTATTCCCAATGGGAGGAAGAATGCATTCTGACATACTGGCATTTGGGCATACCTTTCTCTTCTGTAGGACAACTGTGTAGCTCAGTACAACAAAATTTGTTTGTGTAAATATGTATTTGATTCTTTGGATAGTTGATACCTATGTAAATGGTATGCTCTATGTCTTTTTTCAGGTATAAAAATGATGTACTTTTACAAGTTTGGAAGTATCTGTGTTTTCTGTTGCATTTGAGGTGCTACGTAAACATTATTCTGTAAAAATGCTTCTACCTTGGATTGTGCTTGGCACCAATTTACGTTGTAATATTACTGACACTGCCATTTAATTTGCCTGCTTGCTATGGTCTAAGTGTAGGTAATTTACAAACCTTTAACAATGTTCAGCTTTCCTAAATGGTAGGGAGAACTGCAATTACACTTAAAATGCACTGGTGCACTATGTGTCAGCAAAAAAGGACCTACAAAAGACATAATTACAATGTAATTGCCCACAAGTTCATGAAGTAAACATACATTATTAGAAGGCACTCATCTATTCAATTTAAGTGACATTACAGATAACACATTGCATAAATAGGAAGCCATTTTGTGACTAGTTAGTATAATAATAGGAGTTGAAATTAAAATGTGGTATATGTATTCCTAAAAGCACTTCAAGCTTAGCATCTGCTCTATAGTGCCTTGCATTATGCTCCATTTCCAGTTTTAAGCCTTTGAATATTCTCTAAGGATATACACCAATAAATAATGACACTATAAGGTATCGCCTTTAAAAAGAAGTTTCAAATAAATATTTAGGCTGCCTAAGGCGATTCTTATCCAAGAAAAACATGAGAAGAAGAAAATGGTTAGAGGCAACAAGGAAAAATTCCTGGAGATATTTTTGATGAGCAAAAATGTTCAAAACTATACAAAATTTAGGCTCTATTTCAGTTTTGGTCATTTGATGAAACCTGGGTGTGTATGGGGATCATGGTGATCACATCACACCAGAAGGAGGATCAAAGGTCTCTGAAAACTTTCATCCTAATTGCACATTTTAAAGGATTTGGCCTTTTTAATGAATAGCAGCTGAAGATGTATGTAGATTAGATTTGGTCACTGGAAGTTGATGATCCCTCTGGATCACATCCCCTCTGGACTGTCCCCTTGTTTCTGACAATTTCTAGAGTAGGCTTTGCAAGAATTCAGAGCAAATAACTGGCTTATTCTCACAAAACCTCTGGAACACCCATTCCTCACATGACGGCACCAGAACTTCCTGAATACTTTTGCTGGTTTTCCAGCTTGCTAACAAAATAATGTGTTTATCCTGAGTTCCCAGTCTTTGGAGAGGGGTCAGGCCCCTTCTCAGCAAAGAAGTGGAGGCAGAATTGTGAAATTGGGGCCTATAAAGTTACCAAAAGCAATGATCTCCCCTTAGATTATGCATGTACTGTTAAGGACTTCATCAGTGTAAAAAAAAAAAAAAATTTAAAAAAAAATCTTTACTGTTAAGCTCTTACGTACTGTGCTCTCCCACTGCAAAACACAGTTCAGTTTGAAAGTCTGGCAAATATCTTAGGGCTGTTGGAGCCCCATATTTAATGTTTGCTTTTTTTGTATGGCCTTACAAGCAGTCTGACACTGTGTTGATCCAGAGTAGATTGTTTGCTTTTAATTTGCTCATGACAATCTTATTTGCCAACTTTTGCAAACAATGATATCATAGATTTTTACTTGGGATTCCACACTGTTGAACATGCTCACATATTTTTTCTCTTTTACCTCTTTCATTAGATAAATATATTTGTGAATTACAAACTTGTTAAGTATTTCCTTTTGGAAAACATTATCTGATACTTGATATTGTACCAGGACTCAACCTAAATTGCTTTAATTCCTTGTACCTGCTGTGTAGTTAGATGAGATCAACTAGACAGACCTTTCCCATTGGTTAAAGGTCAAAAATAGCCTAAAGACATGTTGTTTGCAGCACATCATATTGAGAAATATACTTTTCATAGAAGGTATAACCATATTTCCCTTAACAGTGATAAAAAAGCTTAAACTCCTCTGTGGATATAAGTAGAGAGAATTATTTTTAATCACAAATCTATTTTTAAGAAAACATAGAGCAAAATTCACCAGAGAATATTCTCATTATTATTTTTCCATAATTATTACACATTATGAAAAATGTTGTTCTGTTTTTCCAGTATTTGAGTACATTTGAGAAAGTCCAGACACTTCAGAGTAAGAGTCATATTCTGTTGACATTTATATAACTATAAATAATTTCAGTGAGATCTGTCCTCTGCAAAATTGTAAAGGAGTCCCTGATGGCTGAAGTTGTAACTGATATTGTTGGGTTTTCTCATTTTAATTATTGTTAGATGACAAGATGGAAACTAAACAGTTTATTCAAACTTTTCAAGTTATTTAATCCTTCCAAAAAAGACTCAAGTCATTAACAAATTTTTAATGCTTTTGCAAAGTTGGACTTTTTTAATGTTTTGTGATCTTTTTTAACAGATCACAATTAAGATATGTAGAGGCTGGGTTGGGATTTTGTTGAATGATAGCTTGAATTTTGCGCTCATCTATAGTAATTGAGATTCAGTGGTCACCAAAATGTTGATATCATCATGTTTTCAGGCACTGATATTTCTTTTTCTTTTTCTTAGGAAAAGCTTTCAAAATTCTTTACTAATTAGTATAAACTCACCAAAAATGCACAGCAAGCACTTAACCATTTGAGTTTGTATTTAGTATACAGAGTTTCATAGGAAAAGATTTATTTCTATGATATTTTCTACTAAAGAGAGACAGTACAACTTTTTCATCACTTTCACTGGACCTCAGAATCTCAGTATTTCACTTCAAAATGGTTTATAAGGAACCACTAATAAATAATTGCAAGTTTTCTTGAAGTACTTAGGCTGGAAAATCCCTTTTTTTGAGTTGAAATTTTTAACATGTTTGTTGAAAAATTCAAAGCAAGCCAGGAATGATTTGCATTTCAGAATTCATGTTCATTGGTAGGTGACTACTCAGTTAAGCTGGCCTTTCTTTCTTATGGGAAAACCAAGAAAGACTCCAGACCTGGATGTAACCATTATATCTTTAAAATTGGGGATTTTATAAACCTTCATTTAAGGAGTGTCTTATATTAACTAGAATTTATAGAAACAGTGGAAGTTGTTCTCATGCTGTGTGATTTGAAGGGATCTGGATTTAGAAGCCTACATTCCCTCTATAGCTGAGGTAGATGCACACATCTCCAGGAAAAGGTTCATCAAAGTTAAATAATTACAGGGTTTCTTTACAGTGAAAAGGGCTGCAAGGATGCATCATGACAAACAGTGCATTACTAACAGACCAATAGTTAGTTGCAAAAAATATGAATAGTGTGAATATTTTGTAGTATGTAGTAGATGGCAAGACAAAGATGAGTTTGTCAGAGTAAAAACAAAGCAATCCTATAAAGTCCAAATGCAATTTCTGAAGTAAAAATGGGCATGAATTTTCAAAACATGGAGACATTGTCTTGTGGTGTTGACATCCTCCCAAGAGTCCTATCTGTCCACACAAGTCATGTCTGAGAAGAGGGAATAATATTTTTGAGCTTATATGGCTTGACACTGTCAGAAGACTAAAGAGGGAAGATCTGGTAATTCTGTAATTTACAACATTAGTTAATTGAAGCACTGAAGAGGAGGAAAAAAAGCCACAAAATTATGATGAAGAATGACTTTCAGATATTTGTGGTGGCAATTTGCCTCTTAGGGGAAATTCCCAGAGTTTTCAGCAAAGATTTGTGCTCCAGCCTTGTACTTGCCTGAGTGGTACTATCAAGTCCAATGATGTCCAGCCAGCTACTTGACAGAACATATCTTGATATTGACTCTTGAGATGCTTTGGCAAATCATGATTTGCTAATGTTTTGATGCATTTGTTGGTACTTAAAACTACATTTGTCTCTAGATGGGAAAGCAAAGTCATTTGTAATGTTAGATACCTTAGCATTTTTGAATATTCTTGAAGATACCTTAAATTCATGACTGTGCTTCATCATTCTTGGTATAACTTTTTCCAAAAAAATGGTACATATTTTAAAAGAGTTCTTCAATGAAATGAGTGTATCTTAAAAATTTAGCAAGTGGAGAGTATATGGCTAACATGGACAGCAGAGTCCATGTTTGTATTTTATATGACAAGAGCACTAACTTGGTAATTAAGTAAATATTGTAATAAGTATGGCTCTGATATCCACTTGAAGGTTATAACTCCCCAGGGAACAGATGCTTAATTTGCGGCCGTGATAATAACAACCTAATGAACCTCCCATCTTTCTGGATAGCTTAATAAACTTCAAAGAAAACAAAACAAGAATCTATGAGTAAAAGTACATCCTTAGCTTTTCATTAAGCAAAATGAGCATGAGTCAAGGCCCAGCATGGCTTCCAAAGTTAAAGCTACCAGCTACAAAGCAAATGTATGCAGAGAAATGTACAACAAAAGACATAGCTTTTAAACCTCCAGTTGAGTTTCCATAAATGTTGCTTACAAAAGCTACCATTCTCTATGTTAACAAAAAGTTGTGGATATGTTCTTCACTAAATCCTCTTTTCTCATATAATCCACCTTGTGCACTTTATCTCAAGTGTGTTTTATCTGATCTAATCCTGGGCTCATTCATTCTCAGATAGAAGCAACAGGATTATTTCACACTTAAACTAGGCCCAATCTTTCTGTGGATCCATAAGAGGACACCTGGGTAATGAGAAATTATCTGTGGAACAAAAGATTAAGCAGGTGCTGGGGGAAAAAATGTTCTTTAAAATACAGCAATTTTTAAGGAAAAGATAAAACATTTTTATTCAGAAAAAAATGTTCAGAGGAACCACTACCTTTTTTAAAGAAATGAGATTACACCATTAAAACCAGTGTTACTTGGCACAAGTTTTATTAGGAAAAATATATCTTTTTCAGTCATCCTAAAATGACATAGATTTCCCTGGAGTTAATCTGGATTTTAATGGGTGTAAAGTGGGCAGTACACAGGATATATCAGAACATAAGTTTTAACCAGGTCAAAGAGGCCAGTCATACTCAGTCACAGCTTCTTCCTTGTTCTACCAGACCTTATTTTAGCACACTTACTGTTAGGAGGAGGAAGAGGAGGAGGAGGGAAGCTTCATGGCTCAGTAAATTAAGATCTTTTTTCTTTGCAATATGGGCAAGACAATTCAGACATAAAAATAAAACCCTCTGCTCCACCCTCACCCCCCTAACATGGGGACATGGATTAGTACCAACCAAGTTCAGTCTCCTTTCCTTGACTTATCCTTATCTATAGCTATATTCAGATATCAATCTCTGTTCAGCCCCATTAGCTTTTAGAAACCACAGGATCACCTCAAATGCTGTCTTGCATCTGTTTACAGTGTATATCAGACTCTTGGTGTGAAGGTGTGAAGGCAGAGGAAAAATTTACTGGTTTAAAACAGCAGAGCAGTTCCTCAGAAGTCATAAACTGATAAAATAAATAATTATTTCCCTATCTTACTCTCCTTCCCTCTTGTCATCCGCCTCTTCATGGACCATTGTACAACAGGAGAGATTTCATCCCTTAATTCCACAAGCCCAGTGGGACCATGGACTGATGATTTGACTTTCTGCCTGGTGGTCTTTTGAGATTTTTTCTCTCCAAAGAAATACAACAGAAGCACAGTATGTAAATAGTTTCACAGGATTGAAATGAATACATTATTGAATTACTACACTAGAGACTGAAAACAGATATATAGTGGGGAAAAAGAAAAAGAAAGGAAAAACAAAAGAGTGGAAGTTATCTAAATCCACAGGACTCAGGATGCAGACTAATCTGCCCTACTGGCTAACAGGGAAGAAATGTCCAGTGGGTTCTCATACAGCTGCGTGGGAGAAGTTTATTTCTTTTTTCTTTTGTAATATACAGTGCTACATGATGTTGTTTACAGAACAAAAGATTAAATGGTCAGATGCAAGAATTTTATGGTCTGTGTCTTGCTCTTTTTCCCAAAGAGTATTTGGCAGTACATAAACAGTTCCTTTTACTTTCAGTAGGGCAAGCTTTCCTCACCATCTTGGAGTCCCCAGTTCCTTCCAACCAGTGGGACAATCTCCATGCACTGACTAAAAGGGTGAAGGCTGAAAAAAGACAGTAATAAGTTAAATATCCAAATCTACAGTTAATAGTGTTTTCAGAAATAACTAAACATGGAGCAGCAATTCTCTGTCACATGCAGGAATTCCTCTAACCTCTAAGGGTACATCTAGATTGATTTGATTAGTTATCTTTCTCAAAAGTGGGAGCACTAATTCAGCACCTGCTGCTTACAGTTATTTAACTCAGGATGTGTTTTCCAAGACACTTGCAGAAAAATATCATAACCATTTTTTGAGTTGTCATCCAACAGCAGTTTACTGAAATGCAAGCAAAGTCAGGCCCATTGACTAGGTACAATGAAATTTAAAATTAAACTAATATGTACAATTGAATATAAATTTCAAAATTTTATGTAAAAGTTAATAAAGACCATTAAATATCAGCAGCCTTTGAAGATCTCATAGATTTTAAACCGTATGTCAAAGCAAGGTTTTGCTTTTACTATCCCACAGTAAGACATTTATCAATATAAAGTACCTTTATTAACCTTATGTATGTGGGTATTTACACTTCTTTGTTATAAAATGTCACTTTTAACAGAGCTGTGCTCTTGACTAACCCTTAATCTGTATATAGAAGATATGTGGATGTAAGACTTTAGGCACAAAAACAAACAGCCCCTCTCCATGGTGGGGGGTTGGAACTAAGTGAACTTTAAAGTCCCTCCCAATGTAAACCATTCTATCATTCATTGATGTGACATTCAAGTAAAACAGCTTTCTGGGCTCCAAAAGTACAGTTGTTAGACAGGGACAGTCATAAAAAATTTCATGGAACAATTATCACCCTTAAGTACTGAAGACTCAACATGGAAAAAAAACCCTATTTCCTAAGGATTGTAATACTTTCACCAGTTGCTTTTCTCTTTTATCTGAATAATGCAATAAAAAAATGGCTATTTCTTTGGAAGAATGCAACTATAATAAGCTAATGAACCTTTACGGTCTAGTTGGAAAACAAAATCTTTTGATCTTTTGAAACAGTGTTTTGGAACAATCATGACAAAAGATACTAAACCTGATTTTGTCATACGTAATTTTTGATTAGTTAAAATTTTTTTGCTCTTTTTTTCTCTATAATGCTCTTCCAAGTATGCAGGTTGGAACAAGCTATTACAGTTTCAATGTGAAGTTTAAGGACTAAAAAAATCGCTTGCAAAGTGATGCATGAATAAATAAGACAGAGCTGGTCTTATCTGTATTTATCGGTATGTATACATATATATATGTTTATATGTACACTAATATACAATTATATGCTATAATCTATTTACTTTATATTATGCTACATCCTCTTCTGACGAGTAGATAGTGGTAATTGTCTGTGTATAGGTACATGTATGAGAAAGGGAGAACAGATGTCCATGATTATGTAAGTTATGGTAATTAATAGTACATAAATGAAACAAGTTTGTTTTTGTTGATGTGTCACTTGCACACTGCTCCTCTTGAGCATTGGGTTACATCCTGTACACGATCGCCTTATTGTCTACTGTCATAAAAATTCCAGTTCTGTTTCTGAGCAGTCACAGAATGGGACTTGCCAGCTGTCATGGAAAATATATTCAGTTTCATTTCCACTTAATTTATCTAATCTTAATTCTATTATTATTTTATTACAATTATTTAAGTGCTTGGGGCAACAATCTAAAGTAAAAACAAATAAACAGTAGGAGTTCCAGATAATTTGTAAGTGATCTGAAAGGTCTAATGGAAACAATATCATTATTGCAGTTTTATTTTTTGAAAGGTTAATATTATAGAAACTTCATCATTGCTGCTATAGTTAACAGTCTGTCAACACTGACATGTTCAATTTCTGCTTCACAAGATTAAAGGCTAAACTATAAAAACTCACCCTGGACAAGGAAAAAAGAAGTTGTGAAATAGCGTTTAGATATTCAAAAACCCTGTAACAACAGGCTTCACATCATCTTCATTTTCAGCACTGTCTATGCGAAACACAGAAGAGCGTCCAAGCCCGTGATTAAGTCCATTTCTCTTCTGCTAAACTCTTTCACACAGAGGCCCCTGCCAGCTGCCATGGCTGTAATGAAATCTGAACACACACTTAAAGATCTACATTCCACGGTGTCTTTCACCAACACTGAGTTGAAGTTGGTGGTTTGTCATCCTGGGCTTGGCTGATCATCTCCTCTCACCCTCTTCAGCAGAAACTGTGAGTAGCTGCATTCAAGTCATCTGTCTCCCAGTCAAAACATGGGTTTGTCTGGCTTGTGCTTAATCACAACCCTTTGCTTCTGTCTAGTGGCTGAGCCCACTCACAGTTGCTGTCACAGAGTCTGTGTAAGCACAGAGTCCTCACTGCCACTCATTGTACTTCTCCATCATCTTTGTTGCCTTGCCTAGATTCTGGGTGGTTTAGGGTGCCTTGCAGAGAAATTTATGGGTGGTTTAGGGTACCTTGCAGAGAAATTTATTTTCTCTTTTTTTCCTTTCTAATGCAATGAGCCATTTATTTATGATGTCCCAATCTCATTTAAATTTATTTTTTCCTCTTCTTTTTGTACTCATCATTTAGATGGTATGGTACATGTCTCACTTTGTCTGAGCTATAAAAACTCATAATAAAAATACATAAGGAAGGTGATAAACAACTCACTCAATAATAAGAAATTATTAATACACAATTTTAACCTTACTCTAGAAATTTCTGTTAAGTATGAAACTAGTAAAGTCAAGTATTCTAGTGGTTCCATAGTGACACGGTGTTTAATTTAATCCACCATGTAACAAGAAATTTGATTTGACTAAGAAAATGCTGTAAAATATCCTGAGCCTGATCTAGTCACCACTGAATATAATGCAAGGTTTTCCAGTGGTAAAATGTAAGGGAAATCATCATGAATGGCTGAATCTGAGGCAGAAAGAATTCAAAAGGAAGGTTTTGAAAGACATGTCAGCTTCTAACTTCTGGAATTTTCAGCAGCATTTAGCATTTCTTTAAAAGAAATTTAGATTTAACTAGATATAAGCAGCTGCAGATAGCATTATTATCTAAGATGATTCTTCTCTTTATCTGAAAGGCGACACAGGAAAGAAAGGCAAAATTCCAGAGTGATGACTCCATAAATGGTTTATTTAGAAACTGAAACTTGACTTTGTTTTCTAGCAGAAACCAAATGTGTTAGTTTGATCTGGATACAGTATATTGACAAAGGGTGGGTTGTTTCTTTTTTTCATCTAACCCTGGTTGCAGAGATAGAGAAAAAATAATCTGTCCTGAGAGTAAACAATGATCCAAACTCTGTTTGCTTGAAATGGCTGACCTTGCTACGAAGAGGTATCTGCACAGATGATGGTGCCTCCAGAAGGAGTGATGGAATCCTGGCAAGGCACTCAACGCCTGTGCAAGTGCTGCCAAGGCTCCGTTCAGCCCTGACACAGAGGATGTGCAGCCCTGGTGTGCCCGGGCAAGGCTGCTCTGCACAGCCTGGCCCGCATCGCCTCCTGCTTCTGAGGGGAACTGATATTGCCTCTCCAGGGGGAGCAGGAAAAGGCACGATGAGCCAAATTTTGATGAGCCAAAATGCCATGAGCCAAAATGCCATGAGCCAAAATCCATGCCCCCTGTAGTGGCAGAGGCGCAGTGGGAGCTTGCTGATGGTCACCCTGCCTGCGGGCCGGAGCTCTCGTGTCCGGCCCTCTTCTGACGATGGACACCTCGTCTCCTCCTCTGGTTTGCGTGAGAAAGCTCTGAGGCTGTGACACAGAAATCACCTTCTAGCTTGCTATTAAGAAAGTTTGGCAAATTGACTGCTGCTAAAATAAGAGATATGAAAGTTCCATCTGCAGTTCAGTCACACGGGGCAAATCTCACAGGCCTGACACAGTCGGAACACCCATGGAGCGCGCTCAGCAGGAGCTGACCCGCAGGATAATAGGGATGCATACTGAATGAATTGGAAGTAACACCTGGCCTTTGTCTGGAAAATTACCATTTTTTTAGGCCAGTCTTCAAAGCTGAACATTTCTTTAGGACTCTGGAGCCATTGAGGAGGCAGACAAAAGGAAGAGAGTCATGGAGAGACATGTAAAAGCTGTAGGCCCAGCAGAAAGGGCGAGAGGGTATGCGAAAAGGCTGAAGGAACAGAAGTTAAAAACTCAGCATAAAATTCCAGTTCTTCCCATGCGGATCAGTTTTTCCAAGGGTGAAAGGAAAATGAATTTTCCAATGCATCTAAGTGATTTCATTACACAATTATGTGCTTGCCTAAACTTTAGTCACATACTGTTGCCCATCCTTGAAAGTAATCAGTTTTTAGTCTGCGTTTTACTGCATGTACTTAGTTTAAACATAAAATACATTCATGTCTGTGTGTGCAAAGAGACACACTCACCAAACCCTGTGCCCTGCCTGTCATTACAGAGAAAGGGAATGCATCTTTTCTGGGCAAACATACATACTGTAGAGGAATAATGCTGTACATTTAGGAACAGCCAACATTTACTACATATATCTAATTGAGGGAAAATGCCACTCTTCTACACTAGCATCCAAGCTTCCAAACAAATGCTCAACTCACTACATTCCAGTACAAAAGAAACCATTGCACAACCCAACTGGAGGGGTATATGCAGAATACAGGGTAGTTACATTCTCACAGATATCTCGCTCTAGTCTGAGACTGATCTAGTATAAAATAAGTAGGTTGAAGCTGGTAGAACTACCCAAATGCCTAAAATTTCACACTTTCTCAAATGTTTACTTTTCTGGATCAGACTCTTGTGAATAATTGTGCCTGGAGCTTCTTGGACTATATTTTGGGGAGGGGTGTGATCAGATCATAAAAATGAGAATGCCATCTTATAGGGACTTAGCAGTCACAAACTGCAAGCTGATCATCAGCCTAATTGCATGTCATCCTCCCCTAAATCAGATTAGTCACAAATGCTTATCAACTGAACCCTAAAATTCTGTTATAGCTTGAAAACATACAAGTTTTTCTGAAGGTTATCTTGGAGACCAAATAAAAAAACCCCAAACATGTCAGCTTTGAAAATATCTGGTGACAGTGCCTAACAGCCAAGAGGAATCAGGGAGAATTGCTATGTAAAGCTACAATCTTTTCAAAAACAAGCCAGTTAGATGACTTCCAGATCTGGAATCTGCTGTCATTGCCAGCAGCCACCCTCAATTTTTTGCTTTGTTTTGTCTTTGCTAGCTCACATCTTTGTGACAGCTATTAGTATTTTGAGTAAATTATACAGCTTTGATTTGCATAGGCATCTGCTGGTGGTACCAGGCCTGCCCAGCCTGAGCAGTTCTGTGCAGTCTGGTGTGAGCTGCAGAGGTTACATCATCCTCCGGGTTGGACCATTAGTCTCAGAAAACCTCTGCAAGCATTTCATGGATGACAGGACAATACTGTTCCAGGAGAGCAAGCCTGTGCATAGGTGTTTACTCAACTCTGTCCAATATTCTTTAGTTTGGTGCAAAGCCAAGAGCCAAAGCCATCATTTTTTAGCATCCCAGTGACATACTTGTAAATCTGGCAGCTATTTCAGATTTTTTTTCAACCAATCATGTAATCACAGCAGCATGTAACACCTTTGTAGAGATACATCTTGACAAAACAAAGTATTTAGTATGGACGTAATAACAGGTTCAGTACAGCTGTACAGTACAACTTGGTTGAGCAAAGAATTTCTGGTTTACATTTCTTTTCCTCTGCCTCTTCTACTACCAGAATTGATTTTCCCCCATATTGTCTCTAGGTTCAAAATTAAAGGAGCAGATCTATTTCTTTTCTGAGTACCTGTTTCCTGTTTTGAAATGTAGGGTAAGTGATAGTGTATTTTTACTTCTAAAGCACAAATAAGGTTGCTCATATCTGCCTCAAGTGTCAGAACTTGGCATTCTTATGCTCTAGTTATCCAGCTGACTTTCTGTACTTATTAGATTTTTAGTACAGTATATGGCATTATAATCAATGCCCTATAGACAAAAGCACTTGGATCACACACTATTTATTTAATTTACTACACCGACTCTAATTTAGTAAATTTAATTCATACATTGTGTTTTCCTGGCAAATTCAGATAGATTATTCAGAAAGGGCACATTGGTTGCTTAGCAAACCCCTCTTGAGTTATGTCAGGGGCTTTGCTTTTAGGCTGTTGATCATTAACCTATTCTTTACTGAAAACTTTGCTTGCTGCACATATTGGGTGGTAACTTGTGAAGTTTGGCCAGTTCTGCAGCGTTTTTTATGTCTACTGAAGTCATAACACAAGAAACATTTTACTGTAAACTGAAGGCACCATGAATTCTAAATCTCCAACATTTTTAGAACCAATTATATCAAAGCAATCTGATTGCCACTCTTCTGCACATAGGATTCTCCCAAGCAGTCTCACATTACAGGCATAAAACACTGATAAACATTTTAGCTCCAGCAGACTAGCTGCAGCTGTGTCACATTTGTGTTTCCTTATTTTTTGTGTGCCAGTTATCTAGATTAAAGTTGGAATAGCATAGCACTCCACTAGATGACAGGCTTGGTTTAAAGCCAGGCCACTTACTGATGTTTATCAAACAATTTTCAGCTACGTACAGTAGCACAATTCAAAAACCTGAGAGGACCCTGAATTATCAGGCATGCCATGAGCAGTCATTTCATTTTTGGATGGAAGATTAAAACATTCCCCTAACAAATACATGGAGTCTCCTTAGTCAGAGGCATCAGTGAAATAATCTGATTCATTTTTCCACCCAGTTTTGAATGAATGTGTGACCCTCATCGTTCTGAGCAATCTTACCCAATCATTTGGAACTAGAGATGGAAAACGTGTCAAATCGATGGCCCATGAACTTTAGAAAGTCCAGCTTTCTATAGCTCATTTTTCTGTTCTTTGTTCTTATGCTCATTTAGTTTTTGTTTGCTCGGTTGTGGTTTCTAAGCTATTAACGACCAATTCAACTCCATGGGCTACCCTCAGGCAATGGTGCATTAACTTACAGCCCTGTTAGATACAAGCTCACCTTGAGCTTCCCTTTATCTAAACCTGTACTTTAGACCATCACAGGTACTTGCAGGAAGAGTATGACTGCTGATTCTGATACATCCCGAGAGAGGATGCCTCCTGAGGGGCAGAGGGCAAAGTTTTCCTGGATGCTGATGACTGTTGGGACTGATACCATGACTGGCCTTCTGGGTAGGCTGTCATAGGAAGGAAAACCTGGTTTGACTATCCAATGCTAACATTACCTTCTCCAAGGAACTTCTTTAAAGCTAGATTACTTTCTGCATTAGAAACCAAATTGAAGTAAATTATGTGGAAGGTAGACTGGAACTATGTTCTGAACTTACAGCTTTGTCTGTCGCTGCTGTGAAAAAAAATCAAGAACCGTGTGCTGTGCAGAGAAACATGTCAGCAGCCTGACTGCATCACTGCCATCTCTGTCCCAGCTTTGGGATACCTGTACTGACCCAAGTTGTGCTTACAGAGGATTTCTTGCACATTGAAGAGTGACGGTGAACTTGTGTTAACTTCAGAGGGAAGCAAGGCTCGTTGCCTGGTCCTTCTGAGGGAAAGGAATGGCTGCTCACTTGCTTTGCCAACACCATGACTTGAGCAAGAAAGCTCTGAGTTAGCATCCCCAACACCTCTTCACTACTTTCGACCAAAACATCTCTTCTATTATACAGTAGTTTATAATAAACAAGCTGTAATTTAGAGCAAAACCAGATAGCACTTGTCAAAACTCCATAAATTAACAGAGTTCAGAAATTCCAGGTAACTTGGGCATCTATAGCAATAACTTTACAATAGAAACCTTTCTGTGATAAAAGCAAACAAGTAAAATACACCCTGATGCTCAGAAAGGTTAAAGAGCTAATGGTATGATCCTTGCAAATTCTGGTTTATTCATTATTCTCTTCTCAGTAAAACCAGTAAAACTTGTCCTTTAGGCTTATGTTGTATACATTTATATTTTGATATTGAGTAAAAATGTCCTATACACTTTCTATTAGCAATATCTGTCTGTGTTTTAATATTACAGGATCTGATTATTCATATTCTGGAGTCAGTGGAAATTTTCCCACTGATACTAGTGAGAGCAGAATCTGGCTTCTAATTTTTAGAGGATTGAAGCTATCCTTAGAACAGTATATGCTCTACTCTCCTCTTTCTTTGATAACTTCTAACATTCTTTTGATGTGGACTCCAAAATAAACCATTTTCTTCTTTGGATATATGTGTTGAAAAAGATGCAAAGCTTTGACTAGCAGAATGAACCATTTCGTGTTTCAGGCCACAATCTCATTTAAACCAGAAGCTCCTAATAGCTGTTAGATAAAAAAGAAGAAAATATAGAAGATTAAAAATGCTGGGCAAATCTCTTCAAACTCATGGAAATACCATACACTTTGGTGTAGGCACACATGATATTATACTGACATAGCATAAAAACATCACTTATGCCCTGGTGTCTGCCTACGATGATGAGCTGTATATTCAAGCAAAGGTCTTGTGAGCATCCTGATTCTGCTTCTCTGCACTCTGCTGAGAGAGTACTTAAGCAAAATGGATAGATAGTAGGGTAAATGCCATTTATAAACACAGAAGCCCAGTGCTCTGACATGCTGATGGTGGAGGGAGGGGTAGAGGCAGATCAGGATTAGATTCACTTAGCATTTACTTTCTCAATGTTATGATGAGAATAAACTCTGATGAACTTAGATGAAGTTAAAAAACTTCATATCCAGTGGCTAGAGAATTGTGAAAGATGCCTGGCAGTCCTGCATGACACTGAGATGTCACAGCTCTGATTGACTTAGTGGAATATAGTTGATGGAACAGAATACAATCATATTGTTGAATGTAGTAGTCTGGAAAGATGCTTCAATGTTAAAATAATATGTGTAATGTAAAATCTGGGAAAGAATAGAATAGGATATAATTGATTAGAACAGAGCAGAATCCTTTCAGAGGTTTGGGTTTTGACTGCAGCTCTGAAATGAATTGAATTTTCTTCTTTCTGTTTTTTTCTTAGTGATTAATTATTATCAGATATTCTTTAAGAGCTGTGACATCTGTTAAATGTAATTACTTTCTCTTCCATATGTAAATCAAGGTCTTTCTTTAAAAAAAAAGGAAGAGGCAGTTTCTACTTAAATTAAGTATTTTTATCTGCAATTTGCAAGTTAAGGTGTATGTAAAGCCTGTGGCTATACTAAAGGCTCGGTTGTGCCTCCTAGGCACAGTGTTAATTAAAGGGTGATGTGGCTTGGTACAACCCTGAGGAGAACTCTGGAAGGGATTATACCTTGGAGAGGCACAATGCCTCCAGTGCAGCACAGCATGTCAGTAAAACACTCATGCTGTGCACCACCCACCTTGATGCTGCTCAGCACCTCTGTGGGTCCATCTCCTTCCCAAACCCCCTCATCCACTTGGCTGGGGTTCACACCTGGGGGATAATGGGAAGGGACAGTCCTGGCACCTGTGTCCAATTCCTGCATGCCAAGGGAAAGGTGGTGCTGACATCCTTTATGTTGCTGATAACCATTCAGGCAGGATACAACCTGGGCAAGGATAAACAGAAATTGCCAAGTGTCATTCCCTAGATATAGTTTCTCTTTTTTACTGTGTCAGGTCTTTTAAAAGTCTGACCGCATGTTTGATGTTTGACAGCTTCTTACATTTTATCTAAGCCCATCCTATATAGCTAATTTTGAATAATTCTATATCCATGTCTGATTTTGTTCTCCTTCACATTTTTCATCAGGGATCATTTTTCCCTGGGGCAGCTCTCTTGACACCAGTGTAGTTTTAGATATGCAAATAAGATCAGCATCTTACCTATGGACCTTTTGTTTAGAATATTGACAGTATCCAAAAGATTTATTCCAATCTCTATGTAAATAATATCTGTGATCAATTTAATAGACATTTAAGGGTTTTTCAAGGCCATATTACTCACTGGATTAAATGTACATTTTGGTAATATATTATTGCTATTGTACATCCAATAGATCTAATTCAGCCCAGGGTGATTTTTTTATAACTGAGTAATAGACCACTGAAAATAGGATTTATTATAGAAATGCCAAGACATTCTTATTTATAGTCTAATAGTACAAATTGCCCCTATAATAAATACTCTTCAGTTATCAAATCATCAGTCTTTTATGGTAACACTGACAAATGATCCCATAGGCAGTATGATATTATTAATGTAATGTATTAACTTGCAATTTTAAATTGGTTATTGGATCTGGAACAACTGTACATGATATGATGTAGTTTAAGCAGGACTTGTGACCTAAATTTGCATAGCTTTGCAGCAAAATATGACTACACATAGTGCTCTAGACTATCCTCATATGCAATGTGAAAACAGTATCACTCTGAGCCCACAATTCAACACAGATCTGTAGATTGCATCCACTGAAAGGAAACTGTTACCAAAGGATGTCTAAAAGGAAAATTTTTAAATCACGGAGAAAAATTTTGGTAAGTCATCGTCATTATTAGTTCCAAGAGAAAGCAGGTCAATTGTTAAGACCTGATGAAAATAAAGACAAGAAAGAATATTCTTTAAAATTAATTTTTGAGGGTCCTTTTCTTACCAGCAGGTGTTTGTTTCATAAGCTGTTTGCTGTTACTATTGAAGAAACAACATTTAGTTATGTATATTTGATCTGGAAAAAGTGCAGAACCAAGGTCCTTTGTAAAGATTTTGCATTTGTATAAAGTAAAAAAAAATAAGCAGGCAGGATTAAGAAAATGTTGTAAAAGTAAGCTTTGCAATAAGTATTTATTTGAACAATGAGATTGGCAAGTCTAACAACGTAAGAAATATGTGCTTAGCAACTTTTCATAGCTTAGATTTGTAGCACTCAGCAGATGCATTTTCTATCCTCAGTTCAGTCCCATATTTCAGTATTAGAAATCCAAATAATTTAAATCATTATTAGTCTCAGAATGAGGTACTATTTAATTATATAAGTTTTATGCTTCAACATCACCACTAATTTATTCGGAATTTTATCTGCCCTTTTAATGCATCAAATCTTGATTTTGGAAATAAGTGAAAATTTTCTATTTGTCTTTCTGATCAGTTGGATAATATTTATTTTGCTTAAGAGAAATTTAGCCCATTTTTTCCAGCAGCCAGTTAAGTGTGGTCATTGTTGATGCCAATGCACTATAGAGATTTTTAAGGAAGCTAAATAGTTTAGACAGTCCATTGAAAAAAAAAAAAAAGTCAAACAAACAAACAAAAAAAAACCACCCTAGTGATCACAATGGGACGTTGGGAAGATTTCTTTCCTATGTCTTTCTTATGTTTTGCATTTTTCTGTTGTGGAGAAAATCTTAGTTTCTTGACTTGCCTCACTCTCATTCCAGCACCCAGCCTCACAAGTCAAGTAGAGTAGCTAACTGGCTGATCAAAGTTAGGGCAGCTGGCTATCATCCCCAGACCACATTGTAGCATGGAAAAATTCATCCTGGATCGCAGTCAAAAGTCTTTTCCCTGTCTGTCTGTCATCTCCCAGCCACTTAATGTAGTCCCTTTACTTGAGAAATTCCTGCAGCTGAAGACAGGGCTTTATCCCAGGTGGAGATTCCAGTGTTTTTCACTCTCCACCTGAAAAACATTTACAGATATTTCTTCAGTCCCTTCTACTCACATTTGGCCAGCAGAGCATATCTGTAATTTTATTAATTTACACTGACACGACTTTAAACTGCAGATTAAGTACTCATTCATAGCCAGTAAAAGTGTGTGTTTAGATCTGTCTTTATCAGAAGAAAGCATCTCTATTTATCCCAGCAACTATGTCCTTCGTGAATATTCTTCCGAAGTGCAACATCCTTCACTCATCCTGTAAGAATGTTCTCTCTTCAGCTTATCTAAACAAACTCTTCAACTACAGAATGCAGCAACTTAAAGTCCAGTTCAGCATCCCTTGTCTTGTCAAAGCTTTTGCCCAAATGAGATCTGAGGTGGCTCATGGACCAGGAGTTGCTATGAAAATTAAGAATGTCAAATCACCCAAGGCACCAAAATGAGCCTGAAACAACCCCTAAGTCCCATTCTCTGCTGTCTGCATAACAGAATTCATCACCAAGGCTTCATTTTGAGATCAAACTTTAGATCTAGGTACAAAAACAATTCAACACTTATTCATACCTGCAGTTACTTTTGGAGATGCAATTATACCCACTATCCCAAAGCCAGAGGCCAGGTCAACACACCTTTTAAGAATCAGATGTTAAAATGCTGGTGGTGATGTAAAGGCCTCGAACAGCGTTCCATGCTCAGCTCACACTTGATCCTAAGCCCATTGAAGGCACTGTGAATCTTTCCTTTGACGTCAATGGGCTTCAGATCAGGTCCTGAGCAATTTTTTAAAAACCTCAGTGAAATCAAAACCATTTCCTTTGGAAGGAGACTGTTCACACCCCTTGGTGAAGACTATTTCCTTTCCAAACACAGCTTTCGTACCCAAGTCACATCAGCTGAATTTCTATTTTTACCAAAAGCTTCATTTTTTAAAGAAGCAGGAAGTATGTTTTTACTTATATTTCATCTACTAGCATCTAAGCTGTTTTTGTTCAGCTTTCAAAAATATCCCCAGCTGGGTAGACCAGACCTACAACCAAAAATGCAAAGCATTTTAGAAAGTTACGATCAAGTAAAAGCACTCTTTTTTTAAATGGACACTCCTTCCAGAGAGATTGCCCCAAACACTGCAGCCAGAACACTTCAGCAGATTATTTTGTCTAAAATGTGCAGCACCATGACAAATGTTATTTTGCAAAACGTTATTTTGTCTAAAATGTGCAGCACCATGACCTATATGACAAAACTGATACAACATTAACTGTTACACAGAACATCATTATAAGTACTATATAAATTGATTTATAAGTGTTTCCAAAATTCAAAATAAATTACAAAATATAGTAGATCAGGGAGAGCAGGTCTACCTGTCAGGATCCAGTTCTGTCTAACCATTTCCTGAAAATGATGGGGAGATGGGAGATTCTTGGATAATTTTGTCTATTAAAAACAATCCTTGTGATGACCAAGAGAAGCGTGAGGTGCTCCCCCTTTACTGAAACTGTGGCAGTGGTGAGTGTGTGTTCACTGCTTGGATAGAACAAGAGTGCAAAGGTCAGGGACACCATGCTGATGTGCAGAAAAGGCCAAGCAGAGTACACCAATTTGAATCTGTTCCCTTATGTAAGCAGATCTCCCCAAAAGTTTTTCCTGGGGCTATCTCTGACCAGCGGGCCGTGAATATTACCTGGGAGATTTTCAGTCCCTTTACTGAATGCCAAAATTTCTATATTGTTTCATGAGCACAAAACCTGCCATATTTAACTGTTAAGATTCATGTGTGCCAGTGTTTAAGTATACTGTCATTTCAAAGGATAAGGGTATAAAGGATCCTTGCTCCTTGAACTAACTGTTTATGGTGATGGAGAGACTGTCTTAATTAGATTAGCTGAGTTACCATGGGAAAAAAAGATTAGATGAGCTGTGTTTCCTTTTCCTGCTCAAGCATTGGCATGACAACCCCACCTCAAGGATGGCCATCTCCCATTTAATGTGTGATTGCAACTTTACTCTGGGAAACAGCACTCTCCAGATAAGCTTCTTCCTGAGGAATCTTCCTGAGGAATTGCCAAGTCCACTGCTGTGTTCCTGTTGTATTGGGCCTCCATTCCTTGTGAGAAAATCTGTGTAAAACAGATGGATAAGGTGATCTTCATCTGCAGTTTCTGAGAATTCTGAAAAGATGTACCTCACAGGGGCCCTAGACATGTGATTTTGATGCAGAAGCAAAAGCACATATTTTGCAGAGGAAGAATGTAGATCTTATGGGATAACTTATGATGCACAGTAGTCCTGAGTAGAAGCTAAGACAAAAGCAGATAATTCCCTTGGTGAAGAATAGTTCAAGCTATATGGTAGACAGTCCTGGGATGAGATAAAACAGAAGAACTCAATACAGAAAAACAGTCTAAGAAACCTCTTCCAGACTGAAAGCAGCAGTTAAGTCTGAATGAAAAGCATTGTCAACTACTCCTTCTACACTGCATCACTTTCTTCTCCTATGCTAATGAAAGACTTAGTCTAAGCAAATTTATTGTCCAAAAAGGGCTTGTTCTAGAACTTCAGACGAGGCCAGTAGAAGGGACAGAGATGACTAGTTTGCTATAATATGTGAAATTGCCCCCAAAATATGTAGTGTGCCTCAGATCAAAAACAAGTAGACCAGAAATTATAAAATAAGCTTTGAAGGCAATGCAGGGGGTCACAAGTGTTTTTTGGTGTGAGGGTCTTAGTGGCCTCAGCTGATGTCAATTTAAAGAGACAAATGATTATACTAGAGGCAGAAAAAAATAATGTGGTATTATTCCCCGAGGTATTGATATCTCATCAGACACATTTTTTTTGAGTTAAGCAACAAGACAAAAAGGAGTTGCGGGGGGAGGGAAGCCAAAAACCAACCCCAAACCCCCAAACCAAAAACACCACAGCTCCTCTTAGTATGAATTTAACCAACTAGTTGCCTGGCTTTATTAAGTTTTTTAATCCCATGAAAAACCTGACTTGCTTATCTGGCTAATTGGGACTGTTCTTGTGTCATGACAGTTCAGGAAGCCTAAAGAAAAGGGCTATAAATACATACAGAAAGAGAAGCAATGAATAGGCAGTCATCCTGTGGGTTTAAGAATTGCCCTAGCAGATACCAGACTCCCAGTTCTAACTCATTTCTTTAACAGCACTGGTGAACATCAAAGGGTACAGCATGGAGCATGCTGAGTCCCAATTACACACCTCAAAAGTAAATGTTACTTCAATGGAAAGTCTTTGGAAATTCAAAATGAAATAAAGGCCAAGATACCCAAATGCTCTGTTAAAAATGTACACCCTTACTCTGATAGCAATTGTTTCCTCAAAATACATAGTTATTAATATACAACACTACATCATTTAATGAAAAATTGTTTCAGAAATGTGTTAAGAGCATGGGTATTATACTCTGTAAGATATCAGGAAAAGAAGTGTCAAATAGTTAATATCAGTGAATTTCTATTGTTTTTAACAAGCCATGTTTAGACACAGGAAATCTTTTCTGAGCACAGATTGTGTTTAAAGGAGAAATAGAGTCGGTACAAATAATTGGTGTGTGTTGAAGCTGGGCAACCATGAGCTGTTTTATTTTTAAAAGACCCTCTTTAAAAGCTGTGTAAACCCTCTGAAGCTAAATACAAGTTCAAAGAGTTATGTCTTTCACATCATTTAGCAAAAAATCATTGCAACAACCATCTTTGATTATTGGGTTGGTTTTTTTTTCTTTCTTCCCACAGTAAGGAACAGATTTTTCTCTAACACCTGAATACAGCGCAAGGAAACAAACTTAGCCACATGGCCATAACATTAATTCAAATAAGTAATGGGTATGGAAATTAATAGATTAATTGGTCTTTAATTTCAGTTGTATAACCTCCCTAACCTTCATGACAGTGCTTGCATGCATACTCCTGTCACATACACTTGCCTTCCTGCAGGTATATCCAGTATCCAATGAACTGGCTATAGCATGTAATGAAAGTATAGCAGTAACTTCTACAGTCACCAGTACATACAATGTTATTTATTGAATTGTTTTCACAGAAAACCATTTGAAATTGAATTATTTGCACAGAAAAAAAGTGCTATGCTACGGTAGATATGTCAATACTACCTCGGGTAATATATGTAAACTATTTAAAAGGAGTGTGAGTGCTGTATTAAGCCTTTGCATTAATCTGCCTACAAGAGTTTGTGCCCTTTTCTCCATAGGGTGTTGGTGTTTATTTCCTGTTTTACCTGGTCCTACCTCTAAGACTGCAAGTAGTTTTGGTTTTGTTCTCAGAAAAGAACAAGAATAAGCTTTTCCTAAGGAAATTACCATAAACCAGGATTAAGAAAGTGTGTTAAGCCTCTTCTACTATTATTTGGATTCTAGACTGGATGCACTGCAAAGAAGATGTAGAAGATATGTCAATACAGAAACGCATAGCAGATAATTCATGCTGAAAATCTTCACTGATAGTCTAATTTTGCAAGACCAAATTGAAAGAAGGCTTCCTTCTGTCACGCAGTAAAAATAATCACCATATTTTCATTTCTTCAAATACGTCTGAATTATGATTTTTTTATGTGCTCTTCATTGCTCTAGAATTCCCCTCCTCTCACTGTTTTTCTGATAGACATTTCTTGATTTTGTTTTCCATAGCCTTTCTTCATTCATATATCTCTTTCAAATCATGCCATAATATCTTTCCTCATTGTAATGGGTTTCTCTATTTTTTTCTTTCTTTTGTTTTCCATTAGGTTAGCCCACAATGATTCTGTAATTCACTTTTTAAAAGAATGGATAATTGTACAAACAAAGGGAAGGAATTTATGTTAGATTTCATATTAAAAACAAGAACTGAGCTTAACTACAAGTGATCTAAAATCCTTCAATCACACACTTTTTAAAATAAGCACCTATGAGTAATGCCCTATAATGAGGACATCTGTACTATGCTAACACTCCTTTGTGTTGTGAAAGATAGCAGAAGGTCATCTGCCTTGCCCATGGCGGCAGACCCCGAGCTGCCAGACCAGAGCCTGGGTGCTGATTGCACCAGGTGACAAAGGACACAGAGGAGGAGCCAACAGCTGAGATTGCAGAGCAAGTGCTCAGCAGAACCTGTGAGCCCCTCTAAAGTGAACATTGAGATGTAAAAGGATCCATTTGGATGTGAAAATTATTTGGATACATCTGCTTCATTAAGCTGCCATTACTCCTGTCCGGGGCTCTCACACATCTCAGTCTCAGGTGTGGTTGATCAAACATGGGCAGAAGCAGGTTTGGATACAGGATCATTCAAACCTATGAACCTCTCCATTAAGACAGATAGCAGTCACAGCAGTACTGGAGCTAAAACAGAGAAATCACACAGCAGGGAAGCAATGCACAGTAAAATGTGAGGAACTCTGAAGTGTGTGTTCTTATCTTCACCCCCCTTTTTTTTTTTTTTGCATGCTTTTTGATCATTTTCTAAATAGTTCAGAACTTCCAGTTAATGCTGAATCTAGATAAATGACAGCAGTTCCTGCATGTCTTAGAACATGATGATAAGGGTTGCTCTTGGTACAGACATTTGTGGGGGTAGTTTTGCTGCCATAAGGGCTAATTTTTTTCCTTTTTTTTTCCAGGAAGTCTTGTGTTGTGGACCACAATTCATTAGTCATTCCTTGTGGCTCAATATCACCTTCAGCATGATCTAAACCAGAAATGTAAATCACTAATTATCTTTCCTTTGTTTCTTTAGAATCAAGCCTTTTATTTAATTTTTTAATTGTTTTATTACTTATCAAGTGCCCAAAAAGCAAAATTTCTTCTTCATTGATACAAGAACATGTGCACCTTTTTACTTTTTGTTGCTTGCTATTTCAGTTTTTCAATAACACATTGTAAGGCTGCAATGTCTCTTGCTGTCTTACAGTAAATCACCAGTTTCAGGACAGTCAGAATTTCAGGAAAATTTATTTTCGAAGTTGCTCCAAAAAAAGGATTTTTCAGCTCAAACTTAATAGGATAGCCATGTGCCTAGGCAATGTCACCATTTTTTGCTATTAGCAATTATAAGAAATTTTCCCTTAGTGCACTTATACTAAGTGCACTATACAGAGTACTTTTAGATTTCAGGTTACTTGGTTCAAACTGCAGTACGTGGAACTTTTTATAAACTACAGTGCACTCAGCCTGTTAAAAAATGCTGATTTAATCCAGTTTTATGGATCACTGCTGTTAAAAACAATGATTTTCACAGTATACCTTTAAAGCCCTCTTATTTCTTAAACCTGTTTTACCTTTCCTTGCCCTAAGAATGTCAAGACAAACTGACATATCCCCCTGTAGTTAGAATTGATTCAGGGAATATACACAATATTCCTGCATTTTAACCCCACAACAATTTCCCCAAATTATCTGCATGCACAGAGAGCCCTGCTTTAGTTCCTGTCAGCCTAAGCAAAGAATCCACATCAGTCCTTCCATATTTCTGCCCAGGATTTCCCAGACAAAAATATGCGTTCACATACCCTTAAAATATTTGAGGTATGCACAATAAATCCATTACTTTCACAACACACCAGACGTAGTAGTGAATGTGCAGAAGAACTGGACACCACATGCTAAGTAGCTGGTTTTTCTCCTGGAAAACAGAGATACACTGTGCATGTCAGAACCTCCTGGCAGCACAGTCCAGCACTTTCTGGAGTCATCAGGCTTAAGGGAGCAGCTCTGTGGCAGGGCTCAGGGATCCTGCTCTCCCCAGAATGCTTAGGAAAGGGAACATCTCCTCCACCACCCTGCCCTGCCCTGCTGGGCTGCAGAGCAGAAAAACCCCTGGGCAGCTGGAGCCCCTGTCAATGCAAGATCACAAGTGTGCAGCCTTCCAGCAATTCCCATAGAAATGATGGAGCTGTGCTGGTCAGGGCAAGGTTAGGGTGCCACTTTTTCTCTCAAGAAGAGATGCTGGCCTTTGGAATTGGCTGTTGCTGTAGATCAACAAACAGAACCAACAAAGGGCAAGACACATATAGGCATAAGGATCATAACAGGCACATCAAGAAACCCAAGAACTATTTAGGCCAATGGAAACAAGCAAAGCCAAAATATCTACATCTATACACAAGCAGTCTGGTGAAAGATAATATTTACAACACATGTTCAGTTTCTTGTCCATTTTCTGCAACTCCAAATTTCAGGAGGCAAGCTCTGCTTTGGCAATGTTACTGCACAAATTTAATCCAAGGTATTAGGAAAGCATAAGTATACACTTAAAAAGTTTACATTCATGTTGTGGGGAAAAAAATAATTTAAAAAGAGAAAGAAAAAAACAAAATAAAGAGAAAAACATAGGCAAGATGAAGCTGCTAGAATTGACTCTGTTCATTCATCTCTACATGTGACTGTTGCTCTGGCGCACTTCCTCAACCTGAACACACTGACATGTACAGACAATCAGACACATTGAGCCCAGCAGCAGGGGACAGGGGAAGCAGCTGAGCCAGGGAGGAGACAAATTCAGGGCAGATCTCAGGATGGCAGGGGAGAGTATGTCAGGAATAGCGATTTTTACATCCTAGGAAGGATATTTTGTTTTTTCAAGAGACTTCCATGATATAGTCCTAAAATGGGACATTAGGCATACAAGGTTTAATTGCTGTATTTCAGCCCTCAAAAAAAGAAAAAAGAAAGAAAAAAAGAAATTTGCAATGCAAATTTAAAAAAAAGAAAAAAACAACCCATGTCCCTTGGTCTCATCGGACAGCTATAGTAAAAATGTATGAAGAATGTAACATATCTTCCTTGTATTAATATACAGTATAAAGAAATAGGTCTAGAGCTCAGGACACAAATGGAGCTTTAGATTAGCTGTCAACAATGTCATATCCATGTTAATAATGCCCTATTCATGCCTGGGGCTGACAGTCTTTCTTATTTTTATTCACAAATTCCATTTAATAACAGCAATAAGTCACTCTAGACAGTGTATTTCTAAGGGATTTCTGCACTTCTCAGGTGGTTAAAGTCACTTGACCTTCGGCCTCATGCCTTAAAAACTCCCTAAGAGATGTGCTAAATTGCCCAGAAATACATTGCCTGTCATGTCTTGTTGGTTAATTAAGGGCCAACCTAGATGGCCTATAAGGACTGCCCTTAAGTAATTACTAATTGATCTCCTACTCAAGAAAAATGAATAAATTCCACAGCAGCCAGACTGTCACATGGCATTTACTCAAATTCATATTCCTCCAATAGAGGATGAAAAGCACACAGTACAATCCACAGGCTGGACTGAGTGCAGAAACACCTCCAGAGCAGCAAAGCCTCAGCCCCAGAGTTTGTCATGTCTTACTGATTGTAGCCACTGCTCTCAGTCCTTCACTAGCACTGAGACAAAATACATTGCCTGAAAACCAGCGTTTGTAGAGTTTAAGAAATATCTAGTATTTCCCATCTGGATTTAACTACTTTGAAAGATATTTAAACTTTGGTACAAATATCCAGCCAAGGAATCTCAGCAAGAGAGTTAATTGCCATCTGATGAAAGCCTACCAAAACAGCCAGAGGAAACACATTTCAAAGATGTTTTCTGAAGAATGGAGGTGGGATTTATGTTGGTACAAGGAGAGGTTTTTGCATCTTTTTTTAACCCAAATTGTTTATCAGTACTCATGACAGAAGCTTCCTGGCATTTTCTGTTTAAAAAAAATCCAAAAACCTGCTGCTATCATTGTTTTGATAAGACAATGAGAATGCTTTGAGTTCCTTCAGAAATCTGGACAATGTACAGGAAGATATTTTTGGGTATAAGTAATATGAATAAAATGCTCTTAAGAAATTAAGGCATAAAAATATTTATTAGCCTCAGTAAGAGCACATTTGTATATTATCCCATCCAAGCAGTTTTCAGACACTGACTTCTCACAACTATATTAGCAGCTTTCATGCCTCAAAATTACTCAAAGGGACCCACTGCTGAAATATTTCTCTTGGACTCACTGGATGAAAACTGGATGAGGACTCATTGGAGTCAAAGAACATTTCTTTTGACTTCAGTATAAGGCCAAGATTTTAGTCCTGTAGACATGAAGAGTGTAAAACTTTAAAAAATTCAGGAGACACTCTAGTACATCATAACATGGTACCTTGGAGGAGAAACCATTTTTTTTAGTGCCTCATATGAAAAGCTGCAGTGGCTCCATGCTTCAGCTGATGCTTTGTGCAGGGCTCTCCACACTCTCCTAAAACCACATTAGGGGAAGAGTAGCATTTATCCTGATTGCATAGAAACAGGGAATCTGAAATCTGGAAACACACTCTGATCACTGCGGGGGTACAAACACCACTGGCATAATGCTAGGAATCACATTTAGATACCTGTCTCACTTATTAAATGCTTAACTGCTTTATCTTCCAGACCTTTTAACCTGTTAAATGTTGTGGAGTCAGTGTATGTAAAAGGGTAAGTGTTATGGGTAGCTGAGACAAGTGACATAAATACACCTTCTGGTCATTGTGATTACATAACTGATTGCTAGTATTTGACTCAGTGTAGAGTACTGATTAAGATATCAAGAGATTGAGAAATTAAATAAATGCAACAGGCATTCCTGAAGCTTGTTTGAAACAAAGAGTGAGCTAGGAAGGGCTGCTTCCCCCACCAGGATAAAACCGAAGGGCTGAAAAGCACAGTCAAATCCAGCAACTGCCCTTTCAATCAGTCCCCTGGTACTCTGTGTAAAAATTGCATCCTGACCTATATCTGCAGTTGATGCAATTCTGGTATGTTTGATTAAGGTGGCTACTGACAAGATGTGTAAACAGACACAATGTAAGCTAATTTTTGTGATATAACATTTTTACAGTTACAGGCAGCAACAAACTGGCATTTCTAGTGTGGGGGTTTTTTTTCAGAACCTTGGGGTTAAAGTAGATTTTTATGATGTTAAATTCGTCTTTAACAAACATCACTATTTATACAGCCTCTTGCTGTAGCAATAAAACCTACTCCTTTTAAAAAATGGGAATAAAAATAGTGATAATTCTGATTCCTGAATGTGCCTATTTTCTTGCAACTGAAAAGGCCTTTGATGTCATCATATTCTGCAATGATTTCTGTGTTTTTCTATAACATTTTTCTCCCTACACATGTGGATTTTATATCCTCTTCATGTTGGTATAGCATGAAGTCTTATGTGGAATTTAGAGGATCTGAACTAAATGTAGCTAAAAGGAACTTTTGGATGAACTGCCTGGGATTTGTTCAGATCTGTTAAAGTAATGGGGGAAAGCACAAAAGGATAAAGAAAGAAAGGCCTTAATCTTTGTTCCATGAGTGATAAAGCAGCATCACATGGGTGAAAATTGGCCTGACCTTCACCCACATGATGCTGCTTCTGCCTCAGCCACTCTTTCTTTGCTCTGATTAAGTGAAGATAGCCTCTTTCTCTGCAAGGAAAAGTCAAAGAACAAAAAGAAAAAAAATTCTGTCTTAACTATAAAAGGTTTATTTTTTTAATCACAGTTGGGCTCATACAAGCCAGTTTCTAATCTTATTTTTTTAAGTCAAAAAAGTGCCTTTTTAGAATTTCTTTGGCTCGGTTTCTTTAGCCCCCCCTTCAAACCTCAGGGCCTAGATCTTAACTTGCTTCCCTTGGATGTGCTTTGTTGCTCATCTCCACTTTTACATGATAGCTGTTTGACTTAAATGGGTTGTGCGCCAAAGGATTGCCCCTTGGGGAATGGAAAAACTGGAGGGAGGGAGAGGAAAAGCAGTACTCAGCTGGTTTAAATGGCACGTACAGTATATCTATTGGCAGGGTATTGCCAATGCTCCAAGGAAACTTTCAGTGCTCAGCTTTTACCACTGAATGCCAGACACTACGAGAGGATTTTATGTATCGGGTTATCCATGTTCATACAGACTAAAAAATTTACTGCGACACTGTTGTCAAGCAGCTCCTGTGACTAATATTTTTAACAGCAGGATATTTAAAATTTGACAAGGATATAATAATTCCTTGTCCAGATAGTCAACATGCTTGGAGAGCTGCTAATGTCTTCAAAGGTTTCAAGAGGGCACACTGAAATTAATCTCTTTTGCAATGTGTGCTACATAAATATTTTTGTTACGATATTGCAACAGGATCTAAATGTATTTTTAATTGGATGTTAATCTACTAAACATCACTTAAATTCATGATTATGTAGGTGTATGTAAGTGTGAATGTATCTGGCTGCGATCCAGTGAATTATTGGCTAAGTCCACAGGCTAGCTTCAATTTGCACTGGTCATTTTTTCCCTCGGGAGCTAAGAATATATGATGCTGTGCAACATAATGGAATGTCATTGTAATGTGCAATGTCTGTTATTGTATTACATATCTGAGGTAGGGAATGAGGAAAGACCTCCCCAGCTTACCTACAGCAGGCATCAGACACTGCAAACACTCTCTGTATTACTGAGACATATTATGAAATAGCAAATTAATAAATTTACGGTAGTTTCTAAAATTGAAACCAGACATGCCATTACAAGCATGCTCTGTGTAAGTCTAATGTGACTACCACTGATTAATTAGTGTTGGAAACAACAAACACCAACTCGTTCTGTTTAGAAATTTTGCAGCAGCTACGATTTATGAGTACATCCTCAAAATAATGCTGATTCTAATTTTGATATGAATACACTGACTCGAACAACTCTTCTTCTTTGGCAGTGGTTTCAAAAGCATCAGCATGAGTCCTTTTCTGGCCTGGACAGACTCTGTCTATATGTCCTCACATGCACAGCTGAATCAATTATTTTTTAGTGATATAACTGAAACTCACAAGACTGAGTTTTTGAGTGTGTAGCAGTACTGGTCACACCATCTAAGAATATGTTTTCATTTGTTTTCCCAAGTGAATTGCACCATTTTGCCCACAGAGTGTCACACAAAATGTTGTGGTTGTAAATATGTTCAGCAACAGTTAGTATTTGGATGCTGATTCAAAGCCCATTGAAGTCAATGAAAAGACTTCTATTGATTTCAGTGTGCTTTGGCTCCATCATTTGATTCTTTGTTTAGAACTTCTAACGATTATTTAGTTCAAGAGGCAATACTCTGAGCTTTGGGTGCTGCAGTACTCTTGCTAAAAATAAAATAATAAGGAAAAATATTTTAGGGGAAAAAAAATTATAATTTGTATGGCAAATTTAAGTTAGCTATTTAACACATATAATCATCAACACATACACGTTTCTGAACATTTATGGGGATTCATAAATGCTTCCATAGTACATACAAACACACACCCTCCATATTCATACAAATCATACTAAGTCAAGATATAAACCTCTAGGTACTGATACACAGGAGAGTCTAGTGATACCCATGGTGTCTGCAACACCCACTGGCAAAGGTATCAGAGAGTCTGTGGAGTCCTGCTTTCTTCTGAATTGGCACTAGGAGGCTGGTGACATCCCCAGGCATTGCCAGATGGCATCAGGGTCCTGGTTTGAAGCAACTGAAGGCAACCCTTAGCCCCAGCAGTTAATTACCAACAACAGATTATCAAGGTATACTTTCTCCATAATCACTTTACAGAATTGTTTTTAAGCTCAGAATTTGACAAACCAGCTGGTTTTAATTTTGTGGCTTGAATCATTATTTCATTAACAAGAGGACAGCATTCATGATGACATATAAAATATTGACGCAATAGGCTAAATTTAAAAAGATGGAACACACTGAAAACCACATTAAAAAACCAAGAATGTGTTTTTATTTAAACCACTAAAAATACTTTAAAATACATTTTTGGTTGAATTGTCTGGTTCTTTTCGTGTTTTTCAGTGCTAAGAGGCTGCTTTCATACACCCATGAAAGCTCACATTGTGCATACATGGTACCACCCTCATCAGTAAGGAGGCAACGTAATTTGGTAAATTCACCTGCTAGTTAGTAGCTATTGACAGAACTAATCTGAAGTCTTCCTCACCATCAGAAGATAATGAGGTCCAGTACTTTTTTAATTTAAAATAATCTGAGCCAGCCATTGTATTTTACTGAAAGTGCACGTTTCTACATATTAAATTGCTCTACATACAGCTTGTTTTGTATGACTTTTTCAGTTCATGGCAGCTGCCTTAAACAAGTTTGAAAGGCTCTATTATGGTCTTTTGGGTCAAAAATGCCTTTTTTTAAAGTGCCAAAGTACTTAGTTACAGTGAATTGGTAACACAATATCCACACCGTAATATGCATATTGTGCATGACAAAAGGCGGATAATTTGTAATCCCCATTTAAAATAAAAGCATAAATACCTACTGTATTCAGCAAATCTGAAATATTCTACCAGTACATATTTAAAAGAAACCCAATGTGTTCATGTGAAAGGCAACAATAGTCTGTACTTTTTTTTGTGCAGCTTCCTGAAAATTTAGAGCTCCTTATAAATTTTTGGGCTTTTCCCACTTCGTTATTAACATGGTTTCACTATTGAAATGTATTTTAGGAAGTCAACAAATTAAAATCTATGTGCAAATAACAGCAATGAAGGCAGGAGAATCTATATTAAGTGTGATCCCCCAGTGCAGCAGAAGTTCAGATCAGAATGGTGTCTCATCCCTCTTGGAGGGCCCATTTGAGGCTCTGCCACCACACCAGGGCTGTGTCAATGACTGCTGTAGCTGTACTGTACATCCACAGTCCTCTTATCCTTCATACACTCCTTACTTGTCACAGATTTACTCACTCTGTCTGGCGTTTCTCACAGATTTTTATTGATACCATATATTAACACCATCCTTCCTCCTGTTACATTTGTTTAGTGATCCACATGCAGTACAGATAACACAGGGACCTGCATTCATTTGCAAAGCCTGAAGATATTGTTCATTACGTTTTATGTGCCAGAATAGATAAAAATTATTCCCAGAAGGGTGCATGTTTAAGCTGGCAAAGAAAGATGATTGACATCTACCATAAGTACTTTTGTCAAAGCTTTGGCGTGTTATCAGTTTGCAAAGCTATTCTAATGAACAGTGTCCATACTCACCAGATGTGCTAGCAAGGGTATGCCAGATACTTGCAAAATTCTGTTGCAGCCTTAATGCCAAATGTGTATGACACAAACAAGTCAGGCTACAAGTTCTGCTAGATAAATTTGATTGGATAAAGAGTTGAGCCTAAAGGGTCAAAGAATGTAAATAATTCTAGACAGGAGCCTACCCTCCTGGCTAATTTCACTAAATGTGGATTATTATCTCTCTGCTCAAACACTAAATTGCCTTGGATAAATTTGCAACTTTAATACTGATGCAAACATAAGTAGAAAATGTTTAATTAAAATAAGGGTTTATATCTGTAGCTCAGAAATTTAAAAAAACTACAGTATTTAATATTCCTGTTTGTTTATCCTTTTATTCCCAAGTGCCCACTGCTAGCTCACAAACATTATTGTTTACATAGGGTACAAGAAAAGAACTAAAACAAAGTCTGTCACAAACACATGAGGGAGGATTTAATTCTTTCAGGCTTTCAAGACACCAAGAGCTTGGCAGAGGTTTTCAGCAATGCCTTTTACTCCCAGTTTTGAAACAAGTAAATACAGAGAACTTTCCAAATTCCCAGCACATGGCAGGACCATGCTTGGGCTGGATTCACGTCTGCTCTGACTACCTGTAATCTGCACAGCTGTAGAAGATATTGGTGAAAGGGATCTTGATTTCTCCTGTGACTTTTTCAAGTATTCCCTAGGCACTCATCATTCAGATATGCATTTATGAATTTCTAACGTTTTAAGTAGAAAACACCAAATGAATTATTTTAATTAAGTCATTAATAAAAAATATTTTGTTAAAGTTTAATTCTTTTGGGGGCTTTTGGGACTGATAGGAACAGAACATCAGACTTTTGTTTGGCTTTGTTCCAGGAAGCAGGTAACGCATATTTGTGGATTCAGATAGGAGCTGTTACACAAACTGGGGATATTTTTATTTAATTTCCTTGAGAATCTACTGTAGAATTCTGAAAAGTTTACCTAGATTATCATCACTTTCTTATCAACCTACCAATCATCCAAACACAGATTTTAGATAACTGTTTGAACAATCTTGAAAATTGGCCTTGAAAGTCTTTGTTTGACTATCTTGAAAGTATATGTTTATTTACTGATATTTGTTTGCAATGATTCCTCCATACTGTCCCTTGCAAAGTGAAGCTAAAGAAGATGATGGGTCTTGTAATGGAGACTGTACATCTTCCAAAATATTCATTAAAAAGTTTCCTTACTCCTTCTCTGAACTTGGGAAAATTCCCACTGCCATGGGATATGAGCTCCCATGCTGTAGATGTCTAAAAGCAATACTTGTGCTTGTACTGAAATATCCACTGCCAATGGTTTCAGGAGTGCCCAGATGCCCCCAGCTATGTGGAAGAGTTGATATTTGGCCAGTGTCTTCCCACTTGTCCTTGCCATGGGAGGGAGATGCTCCCTTATGGCCTGAGAGGCTCAGTGACAGCACCTCCACCAGCTTCATGTCTTCCCTCTGGTTCTCTCTCAGAGTTACTGTGCATTCATACAGAATAATACTTTCAGAGTGTAAGTGAATAAAACACCCCAAGTCTATTAGGATGTGTGTCAAAATTACAAACACAGAGGTTGGTATATATGCATGCTAATCATTTCTAGTTATGCATGAAGTTAATTTACAAAAGAAGATTTACATTATTTTAATGGCATTCTCTACAAATAATATTCAATTATTTCAGTTTGGTTTTGATGCTTTTTATGTTTTGCTTGTTTGGAGATGTGTATTAATTTGCTTTATCAATAATATGAAAAATTAATGGAGCTCTTATTAAGGTTAAAAGCACCTTAGAGAAGTCATCACTTGGCAGCTCTGTTTTATTACTATGATTACAACAAAGTTGTGTTGCTATCACTTGGCAAAATAGCTATTCCCTTTTCCCTGGTGGGTTTCAGGTTGCTTTCCTGCTTTTGCTCCTGGAAAGGAGCATTTGTATGCACTTGCAAGAGCAGCACAGAGGAATGGCATCCATGCTTTGTGCTTAGCATATCTGGGAAATCCCAGCCTCTTCCTCATCCCCTGGGCACACAGGCACTCCAACTCTGCCAGCTCCAGCAGCTCTGCTTCCCCAGCACGATCCTGCCAGGCATCCATCTTCCTGTGTGTCTCCTTGCATGGAGACACCACCAGTCCTGGCTGAACTTGGCCCTATCTCTTCCTGAGCTCAGCTGGACTCAGTTCTCTGGCCTGAAACAGTGGCATAAATCTCACAATTTTTCCTTTACAAGGTCGAACCCTTCCAATTTCTTGAAGGTGATTTTCCTGTTGATATCTGAAGACGAATTGAAGGATAATACCCATTTGAAATGTAAGTGGACAGCAGCATCAGATCAGAAGGGTAGTGAGAAGAGAGTGAAAGGAAAATGATGACAGGGCACTTTTTGTTAAGTGCTGATCCAGTGAAGAGGGTCTCTCTCTGGTTAATGCAATTTAGTGATAATTCTTTGGAAAGGAGAAGGGACTCTTTCACAGCTGTATCAACAATAGTCACTCTTAAAAAAAAATAAAACTAGCAGCTGACTTGACATGTCAAGCATCACATATTTGGCTATGAAAGCAAAGCATAAGCCATGCTGGCCAATAGCACAGACTTGGAATGATGCCACTGAAAAACTGGTCTGTAAACTGATGCTACCTTATTTCTTGAATTCTAAGAGGGCTTGCTGAGATTTAACAGCAATGCAGAACTACCACATTCCTCATAGATATTTCTTTTCTTGTTACATGAGATCCATGCATGAAGTGAAAAAGAGCAAATGAACATCAGGTTTACATCACCACTGATATGTGAATGATTGATCACCCATTAAATCACATACAGAGCCAGTAACAGCACACGGGGTAGTGTTAAAGCAAAATGTTTGATATTCTGTACTCTAATTAAACATGGAAATAATATGATGCAGTCTGTATTGTAAATGTTATTGCAGATTATAGACCTAGAGGAGAGGTGTTATGCCACCTTTATAGCCTCCAGTTCCTGAAGACTGTGACTTAGAGGTGCCTCAGGGCTGCCCTAAATTACACCAGTTGGTAATGACTCCCAAAGGGCTGCTATGCATCCAGTGGTTGCTGGAGTGTAAAGTACTTTGGCTATGCCAGCAGCCCATCATTTCACAATGGAGGCTGAGAGCAGCTGGCATAGTGCTTGGAGGAAATCCCCAAGTAGTGGTTTAAGACATTTTTCTAACACTTTTTGTCATGAGAGTGATAAAAAATAAAGGCCAGATTTCACAAACACACAGGGGTTTTTTCATTTTTATTTAAGCATCTGTAGTTGTGGTTTGATAAACTGGGAGATGATGGTTTCTATAGGATTTCAGAACAGGTATCAACCTAATATTGCTTCAACTTGGCAGCATTCCAGATCTCTGTTCTGGCCCCCATCCCCTGCCCATGCAGTGTAGCACCACCGGCTGTCAAAGGCATATTCCTGATTTACATCTGTGTTTGCAAAAGTATCTGGATTTCCTCTTGTATATGCAAGTTTTTCAGTTCAGGCCTATATTCCAGCCTTTGCTGGAGCTGCCAAAGACAGCAGCTTGCATGTGCAGAAGATCCTTCGAGTACGTGTCTCTGTAGCTCCTTCAAAAGCTCTGCCAATTCAGGCAGAGGAGTGATGGGTGCAGTTTTTTCTGTACAGTGTGTGGGCTGGGCCAACCATTCTTAAACAAATATCTCAAAAAGTCAGCTATGAAATTACTATTTGATACTGGCAGTCTGGGGAGTTGAAATTTCATCTATCTTTAGGATGTTCTTAAGTGAACATCCTGAAGACAGTAACTGTCTGCTGGCAGCAGAAACTCATGACTCTCAAACTGAGCTAATGCGGTCCAAAATTCAACTGACAACAGTGTTTACAAACCTCTGAGGCAAAAAGCCACCACTTATGATCTTACCAACTGTTCTATAGTGAAATACAGCGAAAAACAAAGTAATTTACAGAGATATACACAGAATAGTACAGAATAGCACAGAAAAGTAACAACCCTCTGGGAAGCTACCCAGGGAGAGGGAATTACCAGTTCTGAACTAAAGATATCTTTAAAAAAAAGGTCCATAAGCCCAAATAACACCAAGGAGAAAAATCTTATGAAATGTCCCTGGATGTGAACTCATAAAGGACTAACTTTCAACTTAAGTGGAGAAAGGTGAGTGTGCATGCAAGCACTGTGCTGTAACTTTCCTAAAAGGAAGCAAAACATACCGTCCCTTTCTCTCCCACCAAGTCTATCTTTGAGCTAGGGCTGGCTGGCAGGTCTGCACAGGCTGGCAAAAGGTCAAAAGGAGGATGGATGAAAGAAGTTAATACTGCACTTTCTCTGTTCCCTACCTTTACATCCTCTGTGCAAGGAGGACGTGGTCTAAAACTTCTGTCCTTTTACTAGAAGGTTCAGAAAGCTGTGAGAAAACTTCTTTAGTGCCCTGTACGTATTCACAGATAGACACGTGATTTCCCAAAAGAAACTGAGGAAAGTGGATAAGAAAATCATGGAATGAATCATACTATAATGATCAGAAAGGGGGATCATGTAGCACATCATTTTGCCTGAAGGCAGGATTGATTTCAGTTAAGTAAATTCTGACAGTCTCCTCTCATTTTATTTGTTTAATTATTAAATGATTTTTAATATTAGTAGTACCTGGTTTTATCCTCTAAGGTGTTCAGCTACTCCTTCTGCAACCTGAATGATATAATCATATTAGAATTAATATAGGCCTAATACCAGGGCTTTGCCACAGTCTTAATATGCTTCATTCTTTCACTAGATCCTTTCTGAAGCTTGGAAAGCATCCTAACTAAACTTAAATGGCTTTTACCCTATACATCAAAGGAACTCAGCCAAAATTTCTGTTCACTTTAACAGTGTAAACTTGGCATAAACCCTTGTAAGGCCAATATTTTACTCCACATTTACAACAAAGCTGGAATACAGCACCTGAGAACAGGAAACTCTTTTGCTGTGATGTAAAATCTACAGATTTTTTTGTCCTCTGTACTTTCAGAATTTGTTCTGAAGGCAGAAAGGCTGGGATGGACAAATCCGTAATTAAATGGAGCTAAAGCAGGAACAATAACGAACAAATGCCATTATTTTTACCATAGTTCTTGGGGGAGGCTAAGGTAGAGATATAGAAAGTCAGCTACGGTGATGCACTTCACTTAGCATGGGTTCATGCAGTGCAAAGAGCTTAATGTCTGCAGCTGAGCTGGGCCTAATGGGCAGCAGCTGTTAGCTGTGGAAATGGAGTCGTGAGAGGCAGCCTGGCTACTGTACCTGTCTCTGATGGCTAGTGGGATTTTCAACATGCTCGTGGCCTTTTCTTACTTATTTTGCTTAATTTTCATCCAAAAAAAAGCCATCATCTGACTGATGATCTGACTGATCCCAACCCTGAATTCTGCAGTCTGAGCCCATTGGTGAGGGTTTAGTGAGGAGAAGGAGGGAGAAGAGGGGGAGCCTGCAAAATAAATCTGGGGCTGGGGACAGAGGGGAGCTGCTGCAAGACCCGTGCACCTGACCAGCACCTACATTTTTATAATCTTTTCATATAGCTTTTATACATCAATGTATGCAAATGTACAAGTAGTTCTTAGTACACTTATTTCTCTCCATAATAACCAGAAACTGCTGTGAATCTTCTAACAGGCTAGCAGAGACCTTTGCATGCTGCCTTACACCACACAGACTGAAAACCCTTTCCCAGTCTCCCTGTCTCACTGCAACCCCACAGGTACTGAGAAGCTCCTGCAGTCAAATCCAGATGAGAATAAACCCACCACTGCACCACCAACCACTCTGAGTCCTGCCAGCTTTGCAGACTGGTTTATAGTTGATATGCACCAGGAACTTCATGGCCCTTTTTGGACGCCAAGCATAGGAAAGAAGATCTTGTTCTCACCAGAATTAGGGGCTCCCAGAACTCTGTCCTATCTGAGAAGGCTTTAAAGTAGGAAAGAAGGCTTCCTGTATTTTCTTGTCCCATATAGATAGACAGGAGTATAAACTTACCTCTCTGGAGGCAAGGAGTTTTAAGGATTTATCTCTTGAAACAAGCATTCAACTTAGAAAAAAGTACTGTGAAACCCATCCTATTAATCACCATAAACTTGAAATTTCTTGAGGAAAACACTTATTTACCTGATATAAATTGATCCAGTTTAATAAGAATCTCATTTATTATTTATATGCCTTATAAAGACGCTAACACATGAGGAAGCTAAGTAACTAAGTAAGGAAGTTCACACAGCAAAAACTTATTACCTGTTATTGCTGTTCCTTGACTGTTTTGATGTTTGCCTGCTGTGTATGTTTACACAAAAAGTCAGACTCTCCAACATGATAATGTGAATTTAACAGAAAGGTTGCTGGCTTCATTTTTATTGTACAGCAAAACACTGTTCTGCAAGGTTTAAGTATGGATAGTTGGTAAGAATGAGGTCACAAATACCAATACTCCACGGAGTTGCAACAGAAATACAGTGACCTCATAGATCTGTTTTTCTAGATCCTGACAAGGCTTTGATAAAGTGCGAAAAGAAATACAATTTTATTCCAGACCATGTAGAATCAAGGCACTGTTTACTTCCCCCCCCCCCCTTTTTTTTTTGTTTGTTGTTGTTAATGGTGTGTTTCTTATCAAACAAGATCTGCTTCCATCTTATTTAGGTCACTGTTTGACATTCCAATTTCATGGGTGTCTTTGCATAAACACAGAGTATTTTTCAGTGAAGCTCAGCTCTATTTAATAGATGAAAGTGGATTCTGAAGGTTGAAGTTCTACCAACAAAACTCAGAAGAACAGCAATTCAGTGATATGCAGTCTAGTGAAATACCTACACTAAGCTGAATCCTGGCACTGGACAGCAGGAGCAGGATCCAGGAGGCAAATCTGGAGTCTTGGGGTTACATAGAACCCTTTGTCAACAGCACAAGCACACTGATTTTAATTGGATTGGTTGTTTCCTTCAGGAAGGAAGATCTGTGCTTGAGATTGCTCATTTGGGGGGAGGAGGTGGAGTAGACACATGACACAACATTTTGGGGGTATTGTAGTAAAAAGTCTTTGCCAGTCCTAGCAAGGGAAAGATGCTGCTTGTTTTCCTGAGTGTCCTGCAAAAAGGCTGCTTGACAAGTCCAATGATTTTTGACAAATTGTCAAAATCTTTGAGGTGGCTCGGATCCTGTCAGAGCATTTTTCTCTCACCTCACACAAAGCTTTTCAACTCCTCCTATTTTAACAATCCTAACAACAAAAAATCATCAGATATTCTTTCGCTATTTTAAATGGCTATTGTTTCACTGTATTTAATCATTAAGGAACCAGAAGGGACACATTTCATTGAAAAATGTTCGTTTGACCCTCTGTAAACAGCGACTTGAAGCATTTTAACAGGCTCTTCAAACTGTTTGGGCAGAAATAAAGAAGCATCTGGTTTGAAGCACAGTTTCATATTGTATTGTTTATGTTGATAGCTAAGTTCTTTGCTGTGCGTTGTTATTTATGACAATTGAATGTAGAGCATTTTTGATTCAATAAAGTGCTTTCATTCTACAGCATGGGAATAAGGCAATCAAAGCTGAGGTGACTTGACTGATTTCATTTAGAAGGTGGATTCCAGCAGGCTATTAGTGTTGGAGAAGGGAGGGGGAAGGAAAGGATTGAGCAGGTAACTAGGGGATACAAATTTAAAAGGGTGAGAAATCTGGGAAAGAATCCTGCTGATGGTATGGACTATATGAGAAATTTCCACAAGTCACTAGAGCCATGGGAAGAAATTACAAGAATCTGTCCAAACAAAAAGGCAAGAATTCCATATAGATGTGTCTTTTCTTTTTTTTTTCCCTTTTTTTTTTTTTAACTGGGAAACTTGCAAGAAGACATCAATGCTTCAATCCTCTTGTCCCTTAAGCCGGTAAAACACACAAAAATACATACATTTAAAAAAAAATTCATTGTGTTTTCTGCATTATTTCGGAGTTAAGCAGCAAACCACATGATGCATATTATAAATGTAAAATGAACCAAATGCCAAAGTAACAGTGAAAGATAAATAACCAAAAATAATATGGAGTTATACCAGTAGTAACAGAACTGTCTCATGTCAAAGATAGTTCCTAAAAAGGCTTTTCAGGACAAAAAAAATCTGTTTTCATCAGAAATTACGTATATATTAAATATATGTATATAAATTTAATAATACAGAATTATCAAAAATATGTCAACCCAAGTATTAAATATATAAATAAATTAATAAAACCCTAATTTTTACATTCAGTAAATGTAAGAAATGGAACAATGAACTGCTTCAGAGCAAAGTTTATGATTATTAAAGACATGTTAAAAGCCTTTATTTGCCTAGAAGGGAGTGCAGGAAAAATACTCAGGCTCTAAGGAAATGTTTTCTAAATATTCCAGGGAGGCTTTAAGGGACAGGAACAGGTTTAGGGACTCTAACAAGCATTGCACATTTCCAAAGCAGCCAAGGAAGGCATTTATGATTCTGACTTTTCTGTTTAATTTATTCTGTCCCATGTTTCTGTTTACTGCACCAAGTGCTGGTTGTGAAGCCAGAGCAGCTCAGTTAATTTGATTTTAGAGCTATTTCCCATAGATCATCCACTAGGACAGAGCTCCTGTAACAGCAAGCAGAAGCCTGACTAGCCCTAGTGCTTAGCCCTCCCAGGCTATATGTTATTTTCTTAAAGACTTATTAGACTTTCTCTTTTCGGCCATGTATTCCAGCAGTATTCCAGTCAAAGGAGTATAATGCAATTAACTATTTTTTTTCCTGCTGTAATGGTAGCATCCTCAACTTGTGGTTTGACAGAGCTTTTTAGTCAGGGTGAATTAAGCACTGTATGCCTCCTTTGCCTGTTCTCCCCTCAAGACTTTGGCTCTCTGCTATTTAGTTCCCTCTCAGGCTGTTTTCCTTTCATTTGCCTTATTAGTAGGTAGGTCAGTAGCTGATGCCACCTACTGTGGGCATCCAAAGGCTTTTCTTTTGTTTCCTTTTATTTCCAAAAGCTTGAGAAGTTGCCACTTTCTTTGGTAGTGATTCACAAAAGATATTAAAAAATAATTTAAATCTCTTGTTAGGGAAAAGATACTGCACCTTCCTTTACAGCTATGTACACACCTTTCTTAAAAGCATGTATAGTCCCAGTGCCTCATCTGAATATCTTAAGCTGGCAAAGGTAAGTAAAAATCCAAATGGGTTATGGATATATGATATATTAATTAACATTTTTCCATTTTCAGGGCTCTTTTCATCCATAATAGTCTGGTGATTTTTTTTTTTTACCTTCCTCTACTCAGAAACCCCTGGAAGCTGGGGAAGGTCAGACCTTGGCTGCGTTGTTAAGACACAGGGACAAATTGGCATCCATATATCAGATCTGCACTGCCTCCCTTGAGTATTTTTCCAGGAATCTGAACAAATGCAGAAGATAATGTTGTACTCTGGGTCATGCTTGGCTCTAGAGGAGTGTGAGGCAGTATATACATGTGCATGTGTACATATCTCAGCAGGAACAAATAAACTGTTGTAAGAAAAAGCCATTAATACAGAGGGAGAAAGAAAAAAGAGGTTAGTATGAAACATTTTCTCAAATACTGGAATGATCAGACAGGTCCTTCATGTGTCTTTTTACTTTTCAGTCTAAGGTAACTAAGAATTTTCTGATACTCTACCATTCTTGTCTTTAATGCTCTGCTGTCATTATATCTGTCCCTTTCAGTCAATCATTGGCTTTGAGAGTGGTCCCACTAATGCTCTTTTTCTATATTATATCCTTTTTCCTACTGGCTACTATCTTATAACATCCTCTGAGTTCAAATTTGAAGCTCTCTTCCCCTGGCTTTCTTCTACTCATGGGCACACTATGCTATTACTCTGTACAGGATCACTCTTAGCCTGTTTAGGTTTTGAATTATTGTCCCATATCTACCGTGTTTTGTGCAATATTCCTTTGTCATGCAAGATGTTTCTTTGCTTCTATTGCAGCCCTTGTTTTGTCTGTTTCTATACCTAGTTTTTGCCAGCTGCCATTGCTCCAGTACAATTGATAGAGGCATAGCTACAGAGTATAATGAATAGCCTGTTGCAGATTTAAGAGCATATTTTGGGACATATCTCACACATTTCTATTTTCCCTTAAAAAGAGGTTGCTGACTCCAAAGAGTTAGCAGTACTAAATCTGTACTGATGTACTAATCTCTGAAGTTCGTGGACAAGTTTCTGAGCTTAAATCACTGATGCAAAATGTGAGGTTAGAGGCCTCCAGATGACAATGTCAATAAATTTGTTAGTGAGAATAGCTCCATGAACTGAATTTACTGATACTGGAATGACAAGGAGCACTACACCTAATTCATTAAGTTGAATTTGTAGAATGACTGTGGTGATTTCCAGCCTGTACAATCATGTTCCCTCCTCATTTTGCTGGTTTTCTCGCACTTCAAGCCCTGGAAAACAGCGGCACAATTCAGTATAGATGCCCAGTGGTGTGTGGCCTCTGAAAGGCTTTTGCAGTTATAACCATCTGCTCTGTACGTCAAACATACCTAGGCAAGCAGCTACTCTGCTGCATGACCAAACCACTGTCAGGAGTTGTTTATGCAGCAAAACCAGGCCTAAAGCACAAACTGGTGCTCAGACAAAAATACGTGTGCATACTCAAAGCTATATTAGTAGACAAAAACTATGTTGTGGGCAGAGAAATTGCAAAGGAGTAATGAATAGCCCTGTAACACAACACAAATCAATTTCTGTAATAGCTTGTTTGCAAAGCTCCATTCATCCTGCTGCATTCCTTCCTTCCCCTTCCAAACTGAAGCTGCATTCAGAATATCCATGCAGAATGACCACAGTTGCTACTACATCAGTGTAAACAAAATTGCCCCAGCCTGTTCACAAACGTGCAAGATGCACTTGGTCATGTGTGTCTGAACATAACAGTAGCCATAAGCATGTATGCAATCAAATCAGCTGCAATGTACTGCAATACATCCCCTCTCCTGACTGGTTTCCTCTCTATAAATATCATATAGATAGATAGATAGATAGATAGATAGATAGATAGATAGATAGATAGATAGATAGATATCTCCCCATTTCATACCTCTCATTTTATGCATCCTAAAATTTTATTCTACTTTATAATCTCATTTTATAGCATATACAATGTTCTCATCTTTTTGAACACTTCAGGAGGCTCCTTTTTCTCGAAGCAGTATCTCGTCTCCCAGTAACTCACAAACATAACAATTCAGATTTCTCTGTTGCTTCCTTACTTATAACTTTAATGTTTCTGTTTGAAATGAAACCAAGAATAAAAATACTCCGAACAGTGAATTAACTTGGACATATAGATGTTCTCTCATGATGCTTTCACTTTGGGGACTGTATTTGTTAAACTTTTTCCTCTCACTCTATTTCATACAAATTTTGCTAAATTTTAAATTTTCTAAAATTATTACATTTCATTTACTAAAGAACAGGACAGTGTTATTTTCAAAAGCATTTATGCAATAAAATTACGTCTTCAGCTGATTCTGAATTTTCCATGAGGCACTTCTTTCTGCTTTTGGAAACATTGTACTGTGGCTTCCAGGAAAGAACTTAGGTATCTAAATTGTTGCTGTTGGTGGAAAGTGAGGATCCAAAATTCTCATTTAGAGATTTTCATTTGCAAATTCTGAGCACCACCAGTCACTCCATCATTTTCTCTGTGGTATTCATGTAAACAAGGCTAATGGTGCTCGTCATGAAGACAGAGCTGGGAACAAACCGAAATGCAGAGAATAGGAAAATTCTACTTCTGATTCACTGTGAAAGTTGAGTTACTGAAAAGAAAATTCAACTGGCAATACATGGTTCTGTTCTAGTTTATTCGCAGAAACACCAAAGTCTACTATCTTGTTTCTACCAGTACAACAATAATTTGGACAGTAGGTGTTTGCATTTCTTGGATTTGGAATCTTGACAGCTGCTGTTGCCAGATCCTGCCTTCTTGCATTGCCTTTGACACTGAAAAAAATAACAACCACAGCATGTTTAATTTACTGTCTTATAAGGAGAAAAAATCACTTAAAATTACTTTTGGATTTTCATTAATAAGCTCAATAATCTCTTAAGAAGTCTTTGGCAAAGCAACCAGTAAGAATGAAGGGATTACAAACTTTTGGTTTTAATGAGAATTGGTTGTTTGGGGTGTTTCTTGTTCTGCCACAATCTACCATCAGAAGAATGTGTATTAGGATTTCAGTGCCCAGAATCACAAAATCAAAGTATGGTATTTGCATTACGCATGTAGGATTTGAATTGGACTAGTCAGATGAATGGTTTTAAATGGGCACATTTGATTTTGTTGGCCATTTTTCCCTTTGTTTTTAGGCAGCACAGATTTTAAGGAAGGAATTCAGTGGCCAGCTGCCCAAATTAAAGAATAGTGAAAAGATCAAAGTAGTGCATATTGCTGCTGTGGTAGTTATTAGCATTTGTGATACCTTATTCTCATGACAGAACAGAAAGTGGCATAACATCAATCTTGTTTTGTTACAAAAAATAATAAAAAGGGGAATTGGTACAAGTACAGCTGTTTTCATTATAATCTCAAGAAAGTAATGTCAGAGTCCTCTTCAGAGGCTGTAATGAAAAGACCTTTGAAGAGCTGGGGTATTCTTCTGTTAGTCACAAAGGTACTGTACGCAGTAATTCCTTTTCTTAAGAAATGGCTGTTCCGTTAGACCAACAGGAACTGATCACGAGGGTCCCACTATTGCTGAGATGGGGTCATGTAGAGTGGAAATATGAGCTCTATAACCCTTGACCCCTTTCCCTCTTTATTTCGATTCCTTTAACAATGCATGGTTGGCAGACAAAAACAATGGAAAGTTCCAATCTCTTTTGTTTGGCTTGGGAAAAACTCAAGCCAGCTCAGTTTTGTTTTTACCTAAAAGTATGTCTGGGTTTCAATTAAAAGGAGCTACTTTAAGTTTGCTAGTCTGTGAAACTCTGAAAAAAAGCCATTGTTGCCCATCCATGATCTAAGCAACAATGAGATACAGATTCTCACAGTGTGTCAAAGTAAAACTACATCTCAGTTCTAACTGCAGAGGCCAAGGAAGGATGGGGTGCCAGCAAGCTGCATTTTTGAACTACACACCCATTCATGTCTACTTATTAAATCATTATTTTAAAACAGGACATAGTATTTTAGAAAGTCTGTGTCAAGGAAATACTGGCAAAAGGGAGAACCACAAATAGCACAGTTGCAAGAACTGGTATAACTTGGGAGTTTAGCAGGTGATGCCCTCAACCAACTGTCCCTTATACAAATGTCATTGGTTTTATTGCAGAGGGACTGATCAAAAGTAGTTGATCCAGGACTCTTAAAAAACCAGACATTGTATTTATATTATAATCTAAGATTAAAAACACCTATTTCTAATCTGCTCAGAGTTTTATGAACAAATGAATTCTTTTACAGGTCTAGACTCATGAAGAGGTGACTATTTACCTTCATTCTTTCTCTTGTTTTTGTACGACAAGTCAGTGTCTCCTTGATATCCTACCTAGGTGCATGAAACAGTAATTTCTTTTGCAAACACCTCCTCAGGGTAGGTTGGTAAAGAATTGGTCCATCCTAACGCACCGTTAACGAGCATTTGAAAGAACCTGACATGATGAAGCAACATTCAGCTGTAAGAAGTTTCCAGTGAAAATTTATAGTAAACACACACATTGCAAATCACCTGCAGAGAACTGTATTAGCTGACACAAATTTGTCCAGCACAAATTTGTCCAACACAGTGGGTATGATGAAATAAAGGAAGACCACAATTGAAGTCCTTATCCTATTAAAACATCCATGATTTTTATAAAGTCAGCAGTTTATCTGTGCTCCATTTTGGTATTTACAGTTTACAGCTTTGGGTGAGTTCCCAGCTGTATGATCTTCCTGGTTTCCCTGCCAGTGGAGGCACTGGAAGACTTTATTTCATTTTCTTATAGGAAAGTTTACTTTTACTTTGTATCATTCTTCGACCCTAAAATTAAGAATAATTGCTTGATGAACTTGATGAACTTTTGCAGTTCAGAAGCAGTTCTTTAAATTAAGTTTGCAATATCACACTGTGTCCTCAGTTCCACTGTTAGAAAAGAATTTGTAAGATGCAGCTCTGAGGAAGAAGTCACTAAAAAAGAAAGCTTCAGAGTGAATTACTGTACCCACCCTTAGTACAGTTTTGTTACTGGAGTAACAATTATTTAATTTAAATCCAATTATAGAGAAATGTTTACATTAGGGATTACTAAACTTGGGATTTCTATAAGTTGTTTCAGTTTCAAGCTCAGCCTGACAAGATAATAATATTATGGCTAGACCTAATCTAGCTAAAAAGAGCTTCCTAGGCTCCTTCTGAATAGGACAAAGCATAAAACTTGTTGGTCATTGCCAACCACTTGACCAGCTTCAGGAAAGAAAGAAACGTTTTTAAAAATAGAGCTAAATAAAAGAGGAGATGGAGTGGTCCACCTTCTCTGTGGGTGCTGAAAGGAAAACATTTGTTACCTTATCCACACAAAACTGAGGTACAGAAGCTAAAGGCACCCAAGCAGGGAATTTCTGCAGGCACAGCCATGTTTCTTGTCCAGAAGACTACCATCTAGGGAGTAAATTCCTGTAGAATGCACAATTCTAAATATTATCATACTGTTGACACCCAGCAGTTTGATCAAAGCCCACACATTATTATCTTGTTGCTTGAAATAGAAGTTATTTCTTTTTTCCTCTTTCTTTCACTTTTTTCTTTAATTTTTTTTTTATAATTCAGAATTAAGGGAGTCTATGGACTAAATTTTGCTCCTAGATGTGTGCATGGCTTTTGTGAAATCTCTGCATAGGCATCTGCAGGCAAAATTTAGCCTGGTGCACAATGATTCATCCTGTATTATTCTAATGTTCAAAATCTTCAAGAATATTTGCATATAATACATGAAAGGGAAGACAATATCTGGAAAAAGATGGAGAACAATTATTCTCTGTTTCAAGGGTGAATTGCCTTAAGTGAGCAGAAATCAGTCACAAGAGGCTGCTTGCTTCACTTATTTTTCTAACTGCTCTAGGCAAATAAAGATTAAGCCATTCTTTTATCAGGAAAGCCCTCTCCCCAGTATAAAGACATAATCAATCTAAATTGAAGGAAACTAAGAGATGCACAGAGAGTTTGCTGGGCAAGTTTAGGCTGTATAATGACAGAAAAGTGCAGGGTTAATTCTGATTTATATTTTACTCCAGCATATTCATCAGAAATAGAGGTCTAAGATAAACACCTGAAATATTTTATGATAATTTCCTGAATAGTTGATAAAGGAGAGTTTCATGTCATCTGAACAAATTTTCTATAGAGAGTCACTGTTTTAAAACATGGGTAGCTAAAGTACAAGCTCAGCTTCCTTAGTTTCTCATACAAAGTCAAATCAGGATAGATAAAAATAATTTACCCTACCTTGAACCACTGCAACCCTTAATCAAATTTAATCCTGTTTCCCTCTTTTGAAATCTCAACCAAGTTGTGCTTCAGAGAGAAGGCAAACAGTTCTGGTACCCCGGGTTGTCAGGAAAGATTAAAAAGGCTAAATCTTATTTTTATACAAGCCTATACAAGTCATTATTTCAATAATAAGCATGATTTATGCACAACAATATCAGATTTTTTTTCTGCAAAACCAAAACTTAACTTATAAGCTATTTCCAAGCCCAACTCAAAATCACATTCATCCCAGTTTTCTCATAATAGAAATGACAAAAATAAAACCTTTTTCTGAACTCAAGAAAAAGTGTGATTTTCCTCAACCTCTGATGATCAGAATAAAAGCGAACAAAGGCTCAAACTACCCATATTCTGAGTTTTAAAAAAGAAAATGTGGCTTTTCTGCCCCTCTCCTGGTACTTTTTTGGTTAGGAAAGTTTTGTTGAATCCTAGTTTTGTGTATTTCTAAAACTGGGACATAGAACCAAGAATGTTCCTTGGTGAAAGATTTTATTTATGTTTCAAAAGTCCCATAAGTTCTGCCAGAAGAGTTCATATTTACAGGAAGGAGAGATAGCAACAGGGATGGTGAACAGCACAAAAACCACTGCTGTAGATAATTCATCAGTTAAGTAGCAATAAATATAAGTGCCCATGAATTTTACTTTTGTGTAAAGTCACACCTTCATTGTGTTATCTCTTCAATGATGTACCTTTCAGCTTCCCAAAGGAAGGGATAGCATAGATTTTGTAGCACTGATTAACTTCTGAGGAGAATAGAGATTTTAATAACTGAGTAAAATAGAGGGACCAAAGAAGCACCAAGGAGCATTACTCAGTGCAAATTTCTCTGTTCTGCTAACAAAAGGACAGCTTCCACCATAGCTTTTTCTTGCAGCCATGAAGAGCTCTTTGGAGCAGCAGTGTGCTTCCAGGAAGAAGACTGATAGAGCTGTAGAGCCTCCATGGATATTTCCCCAAATACCAAATGCACCTGGGATTATAACCCTGTTCCTGCCTCACTGCAGAGAAGATGGGGATGGATTTCAGAAGTTGTGTTAGCTGCAGAAGTTGCTCTGATGGATTTACAGCCCTACCACAGCAGCTGCCTTGTCTGGAGGTGAGGCACACACCACTGTTTCTCCTTCTATGTCTTGCCTTTGTAGTCCCAGATAAACTACTTTTTTTTTTTTTTACATGAAAACATAACACTTTGCAACAGTCTTTGAGCGCAATCCAAAAGATGCAGCCTTTTAAATAAACCCCAGAATTTCAAACACTGACAAATTCACCATCTCACCAATTTTTAATTGGATTATTCCATTTTCTTGACTCACCTCTCATGCTGAACTAAATTTCCACAATAAATATTGAATTGTTTTAGTTGTTGGTGTCAGTATTAAAATCATAACTGCATTTAATTCTTCCTGCATGTAGCTTTACTGTGTGCTGTAAGTTTACTTCTAATGTCAATCCAAGATGAAGTCAACTGATCCTGCATTTTTTGCAGTGATTAGAGATTTTAGTGCAGATTTTCTTTTGTGGAAAGTACTGTGAACTTAAGCATTCTATAACAAAATAATCAAACAAGAAGAAATCAGTGAACTGAAACACTGCTAAGGGTAAGCTAATTTTTGAAAGAGACTGGAATTCAGCAGCCCATATTTGTTAGCATGCTGGTATCTTTTGAAATCAGTAATTGTATTTCATTCCCACAGCAGATGAAGATGGTAAATTAGTTCAATTGCAGATGAGAACTCAGAGCCTACAGGAAGCTGATCTGTTCGTCAGCATCCAGGAACTTACAGCATGAAGCACACCTCTCCCCACCATCTTCTGTCATGGAGAAAGGAATACTGAGATGTGTGTGTCAGTTTGCTAGCCTGAAAAATGCCCTTCACTTCTGGGTGTCTTCCACTTTGCTTGCGTCAATTGTCTACAATTACTTCAAATTTCAAACATTTAAAGACACATTGGTGATATGCAAAACTGTGACATACCAAAGACAGCTCATTCTTGCTCACTGAAGGCAGGAAATTCGCTTCTCTTAGGTTTCAAAACTCAGGGAGAAAAGCAGCTAGAAAAAGAGGTTGCCACCCTAGGATGAAGGCATATGGCACATTTATTTTTTACCTAATTGTCCACCATATTGTCCCATAACTGTGGAAGAAGGGGAACCCCTTTTCAAATTATGCTCTGAAGCCTGAAGTAAGCTTCCCCAACACTGTATAAGGGGTACAGGAATGTGCTACTTACACTGACTGTCTTGGTGGATTTCAGGAAAAGATCTGTTGGGGTGGGGGGAAATGAAAAGACAGAGGGCATTTGGAAATGAGGGCACTTACACCTCTGTTTCACTTTTAAGAAATGGAAAGGTAATGGAAGAAACACCAAGCGCTAGTCATCTTTGACACCCTCATTATTAGGAGGTTTTTAAATTTTATTCTTGTGGCTCATATTCAACCTGACAAGTCATGTAGCGATTAAAAATTGGAATGCTGCAACAACAGTGTTAGAATTAGGATCAGTGACTGGTTTAACTCTCCCTGACAAGGAAAGCCTGGCAAATGACTCGGTTCCAGCCAGTAGGGAATCTTCAGCCTCACTGCGCACTACCAATGCATCCTGACATGTCTTGCCAAGACAGCCAACGTGGGCCTAGCAGATGCCCTCGGAAAGTTTTCTCTTCTTGCTCCTATGCTGTTCACCACTGGACTCTGAACTAAATGTTAGGATGTGCTTAATGGGGGCTAGGTGCATTTTCTAGAACTTGCAAAAAGCCTAGAGGTAAGGAATTGGGCTTATGGAAGAGCTTTTTCTTCCTCAATGTTCTGGAAAAACAGAATTCTTACAAGGACTCAACCACAAGTGTGGGAGGTTTCAGAACCCAGATTCAGAACCACTGAAGCTTCTAGAAGGAATTACTGTGGAGCAATTACATGATCACGGAGGACTGAAACTTCCTTTACAGTATGTGGGCTCTACTGTGGGTCCTACAGCAGCCTCAGTGATATATTCAGATAATGATTTTGGCTCCCTTGGTATCTCTCTCTCCCTTTCTCTCTAATAACGTGCTGCCCTTTCTGCTGTATAGTTGCAGGACAGACGTCTCTGACTGATGTGTTTAAGACATGGGTGGCTTAATAGCTGTGTTATAATAATGACTGATTTTTGGTGTCCTGGGAGAACATCTCTCTTGGCACTTCAGATATAAAAAACAAGTGACATTTTGAAATAAACAAGGTCTACAGGTGGTAGAATTAGCACTCAATCTGTCATCCTGCATGCAAGGTAGAGCCACAGCCACCAGAGGATACAAAACAGAAAGTATATTGAGGTAAGCAGACTAAAATTAGGAGTTCATTATGAAGAAAATAAAATGCAAACCTTACTCCTCCTTTCTTCAAAATTGTCACAGTAACTGGGCACACACATTAAGTGGTATTTCCTGGGCAGGGGGGCAAGGATGGGAGCAGAGTTTGAGGAGCCACAGTGGAGATCTTGCATTCCCCAGGCAACATGAGGCTGGATTCCTTGGCAGTTCTCCTGGGGGCAGTTTGCAGCATCAATTTTAGCAGGTGGGCAGTTTATTCACTTCCTTCATTTTCTTCACCTCACACAAAGGTTGCAAGGGCTGGTTCTTGCCTTCAGGTTTGTAGCTCTGTATTCTTTCTGTGCCCCTCAGGAAAGGATTTCTTTCCTTCCATGACAGAAGCTGAGATAGGTGGTGAGATTTTAGCCAAATATAACACCAGTAATAACCATGTCTCTGCTGGCTAGAATATCTGAAAGTAAGTAAATAACCATTTTACTAAGGAAAAATACATGAGTGTTTTGAGAGGTTTTTTATTCCATATTCCTGGTTAGCAAAATTTATTTATAAATGAGAAAATCCAAAATTTTAATGAAGGACTTTAGTTTATACTCAGTCAAACTCATGAACCATTCCAATATAGACTTTATATATGCAATTGCAGATACAATCTGTCTCTGATAAAATATTTTTGTGTGATGGCAGAAGAGATACTAATCAGCTCTTGATTAATATTCATTGTATACCTACATGTATTCAGGAAATTACAAGGCATTTTCAGACAATAAGAGAGCATACAGCACAAAAGACATTCCCAGATAAATTGAAGCAAGCAGTGGTCAAGGCAATCTCTTGAATTCAGAGTTAGCAAAAGACCAGACACTTCACTTTTTCATTCAGGCAGGAGGATTAAGAAAAACTGAGCTGATAGAATCTTGTGATCCCACACACTTTGGGTGCATGTTTTCTAATTAATATGGAAATTTGATCAATTATCAAAATGCACTGGCTGATAGAGATGTGCCATTCATCTTCTATTCAATCCTACGTGTGCCTTGGGAGCAAGAGGAGTGTTTTCAGGGTCTGCACTAATTTAGACATTTCAATTGTTATTAGGTATTATTATTATTATTATTATTATTATTATTATTATTATTATTATTATTATTATTATTATTATTATTATTATTTCCACGTTTAAGGCCATCACTATTAGTATTTTAAATGAGCCAAACCAAGCTTGGTTTGGACAGGACTCTCTCCTGTCCTCCCCCAAGATCATGCAAAATAGCACACACATAAACATATGCAGAGAATTACATAGGGAGATATATGACATCAACATAGTTATCTTTAAGTATCCTGGCATTTGCAAAGGCTAATCATTTCATAGAACTGTTTGCAGAATCAGCTACTTCTCTGTGAAGTCGCAATAATCATTAAAGTAAATGAAGACATTTCCACTTCTCTTTCATCAAGGAACAGAAATCCTGTACTCAACACCAGCTCCCCTTGGACCCAGTGGGACTCTCAGGAGGAGCCACCCACCACCAGGAGGGTGCTGGGCACCCCCTGCCCTGCTCCTGCCACACTTCCCACACATGGCAGGCCCTCATTATGAACACAGCTGAAATTGGATTGCTGAGTAAGGAGCACAGGGCAAAGAAAACATTTTCACCTTGCATGTGTTTGCGGTAGTCTACTACATCAAGGGTCATCTGTTGATGAGTATGTTTTTCTAATCCTTTTTTTCAAAGACCTTAAGAATAGGATGTGGAAGGACACAGGGGAGCACTGCAAGGATAACTGTTAGAGACAGAAACAAATTAGTGAGCCAAAGTCTAGAAAATGGGTGCTGCTGAGGCAAATTAAGAGGAAAAATGTCAAACCATAAAGATGTAAATGAATGCTGAATGTTTATAGAGACACTTTTGGCCAAAATTTTAAGTAACTGGGGAGACCATAACATCCACTGTTACACTAACATGACAGAACAAGAGCACGTGAGATGGCTGGTTATGGTGTTCTGTTGTCCTAATCCCCCTCAGACTGGTTACAGACCCAGTTAAGAAAGTCTGAGCTCATACAAATCAACAGCTCAGATGGCAAAGGCCAGCCCTAATGCAGTAGGAAAGCAGACTGGGAAAAGCCACTGTTAATTTGCTGCCTTCAGTGACAGGAATCTGCTGGTTCCCACCAGCCAGGCCCCAGAAGCTCAGCCTGCTGAAAAAGTAGGTGAGCAAAACAACCATCACATTGATAGCTGAGGAGAGACTCAGCCTGAAATGAAGCAGATGGATGCTCAGAAAGCTCCACACATTCTGAATTCAAAATGCAACAGCTATCTTCTTCCTGTCATGTCATGTATTGCCCAGGAATGCCCTTCATGTGAAAATTTGATGAAAGAGAGAAACAATAGAAGACTTGAGTGAAAATTTCATCTCTTTTTGTTTACTTATATTTACTTAATTAAAGACTGTATCTAGCAAAAAGTGCTGTTACAAGAGACAGGTATGTGCAAAACCCCCCAACTCAAGACCTTAGTGGACAAATAGATCTGACAAAGGCAGCAGGATTCAGATTATCCAGGCTCAGAACAAAACAAGGAATCTCCCTTGCTGGTTTGCAGTAAGAAGGCTTCAGTAAATGACATTTTTTCATATTTAGCCAGAAACCTGCTCATATTGTGTTTCCATATTCAAGTTCCACTTAAAAAACTCTCAGAAAATCTTAAAATTCTAGTCCTAGCAAAGACCTCAAAGCTGCTAAAAGTGATTGTCCACCCAGGCAGGGTGCTAGGGCATTTTTCTAGAGCTATACCTCAAATTATTCATGTGATTAAAAAAGATGGTTCACAGCCATACTGTCCATGCTAAGAAAGCATTTGCTCCCTAAGCAGGATCTAGATGTTCAGCTTTGGGACAATATGTCCCAATATAGGTCCCTACCTAGGACCACCCTGCTGCAGAGGCTCTTTTACCAAGTAAGGTGAAGAGCAACAAGTAAATTTGAGATTTCTTTTTTTTTTTTTTTTTTTTGGTGGTACCAAAGACCACGCTGGGATCATTACAATGCTGGTTTCCTTTGTCAATGTACAGTTATTTGGGATTGTTTTTAGTGGTTGTCCCATCTCCATGGGTGAGCAAGAGCAAGCAGTATCTTGTTTGTTTGCAAAATACAGTGAGTTTATACACAGCTGTTTTCCAGACTTTAACCTATTCTGGGTGGACAGCGTAGGAATGAGAGGAACAAGAGCTATCTCTTTCTGTCTTTTTATTTAACTTCTTTTGTTAAGAATATACCTTTGTCATCAATGACTTTCAGTTGGGATTTGCCACCAAGCACAGAAGCTGAATTGTGGTGGGTGAAATTCTGACTGTCTTGATATCAAACTAGAATTACAAATAGCATGGTATAGTTTTATCTAAATTGGAAGAAAGGATTATAAAATTCCTTGAGCAATAACTTGGGGCTTATGCTTTTTAAATTTCAAACATCAGTTTGAATCTCCAGAATTAATGGGAGCATGTCGGAAAGAAATCTCAAATTAGATTACATTGTTTATTTTTGGATAACTCAAAGATTATTTTTCTATCTCACATTCACCAATAAAGAAAGAGTTAAATATAACTTTGGAAGGTATTTTAGTCATAACAGTAATCTCTTTATGTATCAGTGGGTCAATAGTTCAGTAAAAGAAGGAACTATAACTTGAATAGACACTAATTAAAAGAATCAATTCTTATCCTACTACATATGTCCAGTCATATTAACACATTTCTAGATTTCTTACTCAGTGGACTAGTCAAGATTAAAGGATTTGCTAATATGGATGAACTGAGTATGCTTCCAAACTGACTGAGCAGATTTGTGAACAAATTAGTTCATTTAAAATTGACAGTGAAAGATTGATTTTGCACAGAATGAGTTACCTAAGGTATTCATCATTTCCTCTGCTTCCATGCACAAGACAGAGATCTGCTTCTTTTTCTTTCTGATTGTAATAGGACTGCTTACTGAGCACCTTTATTTTACAGCGATGATTGCAGCCTGTCATTCTTTTAATTTAGACATATTTTAGCCTCCACAGACCTTCAGAAATAACTTCCTTAAAAGCCTCCGTCTAATGACTCATTACATGAGTTGCTCAATTCATCCACAGTACTTTAAATTATAATGCAAGGGGAAAAATTGCTAATTACACAGAAAAAGATCCAATTACTCCTGAGACCATTTGATTCATTATTCAGATTGTTTTGGGGGTGGGGGCAGGAGGAAGGGTGTCTCTAAACATGGGGTTATGTATCAATGTATTGTGAATGGCTCTTAGATGTCAGATTTGCCATCACTTATCATCATTCAGAGGTATCCAGCATCTCTGTATTTTCCCCTACCAATCAAAATAGACTTTCCAGACTGTGATTCATGCATACATGCCAGTATGCAGTTCTTCATCTTTAGCCATTAAATGCCATTAGAAGAAAGCTATAACCAATCCTTTCTTAGTACTGATACGTGTTATGTCATTCACTGAGGTGCCAGGGGACATCTGTGACCACAAATTCCATGGGATGTGACCCACAAGTTCTAAATCTCTGGAGAGAAGAGTTCTTCCTCCACTGATGAAGCATGTGTGGTGCTTGATTTTCTGCCAGTCCAGACAGTTTGTTTGTGATTTGTCCATAACCAAGTCCCTCCCATGGTTCAGTGTGATGTTTACTGCTGTATAGGAGTTGAAATCAAAGGGAATGACAAAGTTACCAATGTCATCTTCTTCAGAGCCAAAATTACTGAGACTTGTTTCAGCCACCATCATGAACCCCTTTGGACCCTACAGAGTTATAACACATCCAGTCCAAACTTGTATTTTGCTTATGGGACATTCAGGGCTCCCTTACCAGGACTATAATCTCCTCAAATCTGGCTCACGTTTAAAGCAGAAGAGAATTGAAATCAGCTCACTACATTCTGCTCCCTGTCTAACAGTCCTAGTTACTAGAAAATAAAATATTTTATATGTATGTGTGCTTTTAGTTTAGTTTCCCCAGATGTGAAATGAGATCAAATTTTGGTCCAAAGAACATTTGAATGTCATTGTCTGAGTGTTTTCATGCCAAAATTAATGATACAAATGAAGGTGATTGTAATGTAGAAAATTTGATAAAATCCTACTCTTTTATCCTACTGCCGACTATTGTTTGCAGCCATACTAATGTGAGATGGAACAATTTTAGAGCTCTCAAAAATTACTGTTTTTTTTTCAAAAGCTTACAGTCTGTTTAGTCATAGCTCCAGTTTTCTACAGACTTTACTAACTGATTCAGCTCTGCTATTGTTCCCTGAAACATGTGCTCTTCCATAACAATTACTCTTTTACAGTATACCCATTTTAGTCATCATTAAACCCATCTTGCCTACAATGTGTGAGCCAAGCATTCCCATTTTTTGCAGGATGTCACTTTCTAGTCCACACTTTCATTTTGCGTCTAACTGTAATCAGCTCATTTTTTTCTCTTCCATTCATGCTTCTTACTCTTACTTAATTTCCTTTTATTTTACCTAAACACTTCAATACTAATTGCTATTTCTGATTGCAATACAACTCTCCTTCCATTTTCAAAAAATTTGCAGAACTTCTCCTGACAAGAATGTTATGTTACTTATGATGAATTATGCAAGAGCAATAAAATGCAAAATATGTAAATGGCACACGATTGTTATCTCACTATTAAAGTGAGACAGTAACAGAATTTGTAATGTCTATTAACAGGTTGTTCACATTTTTAATACAGCAGAGAATGAGAGAAAAAAAATTCTCTGGACTTGGTTCTGCAGTTGCAGGTGAGAGCAAGACATAATGAAGACACTCTCTCCACCTTCAGTGATTTGTCTTTCACGGTTCAATTCTGCCATTTCACAACCTTGCTGGCTCTAGGGTTATGTGTCCTAGCAAATTATTGTCTGTCACCTGTTAATGTATTTCCTCACTTACCTGATTGACAAATTCCCTACCTTGGCCATTGATTTGTGCAGATACACATGAATGTCTGATGAATTCAATCAAAGACCTCAGCACTTTGGGGTAGTTTATCCTGTAGAGGTTTATCTTTAGTGCATTTTGAGAAGTAATCCATAGCTGTTGCCAAATATTTGTATGTGTCAGGGTCAGCAGTGAGAAAACAACTATCACCATTAATTTGTGCTGTCTGTACAGCTCCTGTCCTGATAACCCTGCCATGGTGCTCCACTGGATCTCATTGCCTACCTGCAGCCAAATCTGACAGCTAACAGGCAAGTTTTGCAGGAGGGTCTCCTGTTTGCTGGATTTAGCAGGACCAGTGACAGTCTCCCCAGGCTGCACAGTAGTCCACAGTCATAACAACTGAAGCAGCTGCTGAGCAGAGGGAGCCCATCCTCGTGTCCACCCCAGGAAGGGGAAGCCGTGGGTTTTGACCAGCCAGGGGTTTGTAGTTGCACCTGAGTGGAGAGGGGGAGCAATGGTGATGGGCATAAGTACTTCTGTGCCAGTCTGACACGGAGGCAGGTCCCCCTCATCTTGCCTGACAGACTGCTCAGCCAGACTGAGTCGAGTTTAGTATAGGTTTCAGCTCTAAGATGAAAGTCAGTGCTCCGGAGCTGAGTCACAGGATGGAAGAGGATGGGAGAAACAAGAGAATAACTTAGCAGCCTCGAGTCTCTCCTGTGCTCTGCTTATTTCCAAATTGCATCCAGTTTCTGTGCTAAGAAAGGGATCTCAATTCAAAAGCCAAACATTTCTGCATCTGCATGAAACTGAATTTTTATATCATCTTTCATTCAGGATGGTGAACATCAGTATGAGAATGTCAATCTGTGGGACTAGTACCAGTTCAAACCAATTTAAATACTAGTCAATGCCATTCCTGAGCTATCAAATATGAATAAATATGAATAAGCCCTTCTAGCTCATTTTGTTGCTTGGGAAGCCTCACTTCACACACAGCAATGGTGATTTCTGCTAAAATAGCATTCCTTTTGACATGCCATTTACTTTGAATCATTCTGCCTAGACAGTGGCTCCTGGATTCCTTTGGGACCCTCAAAGTCATTACTTTTTTGGATGTGCTCAGTTGAGCATTGTTGTAGCCTGGGTCAGCTCTGAAACATCAGCTTTAGCTGGCCATGAGCTCAAAACTGGGCAGATTTCATCCAGTCATAGCAAAGTCATATGGTGAGAAGCTTGGGTAATAAAGTTATCCCAGTAAAAGCAGTGGGATTAGCCAGGATTTGCCTTTCTGCAACTATATCAAGCTCAAAATTAAAAATAATGTCACCTCAAAAAAGTCACCATTTTCCTGTTCTCCAGCCTGAATCCTTTCCTTTCCCTTTTTTCCAGGTCAGCATCATGAAGAATTTCTGCTCCCTTCAGGAGCAGGGCCTGCAGCTTTCACATTTAAAAAGCTTCCATTGAAGAGATGGAGCAGGTTCTTACCTAAGCCTACTGCTGACAGATTTGCTAGGTCTGAGAGGGAGCAGAACAGGCTGTTAGAATAAAAAAATCAAGCCAGATTTTCTGATCTGATCAGACAGGAGGAAGAAACCCAGGAACCTTAGTTTATTTATTTGTTTGTTTTCTATTTAGAGTGTTATTTATTTTTTATTCTCATGAAGCTAAAGGATTAATAGTGGGAATATTAACTGAAGCCAAGCATAGTGTGAGAGCAGATGCCTTGCAAGCCTTTCTATACAGCCTTGCCAATCCTTCACAGAGCAGCTCTGGGTTACCACACTTTTCTCCATTTTTGTGCCTCTTTTCAGCAGCCAGTGTGAGCCAGAAGGAATTGAATGATGGCTTTGTGATTTAAGGGAGTAATCAGAAATACTAAAACAAAGATTATTTGGCTTTTTTTTTTTCATCAACACAGGCAATAATAAAAATTGTTTATTATGTGTGTGTGACGAGGCTATAAAATGCACACAGTAAGAATATTAATAAGGATAATTTCAGGTTTTGATGATTTTTCAGAACTTCAGAATTCTGTCAGGCCTAAAGTGGGACAAATTTTAAGGAGCAAGAATTTCAGAAGAGTTTATAAGCTAAAGTCTAAGTTTAGAGTTATGCTTGCAAACAAACTGGTAGCTAGTGTATTTTAAGAACAATTTTCCTCTTTGCAAAGGACCCCACAAGACAAATGCATGCTGATTAGCACACCCTGAAACAATATGCTTTAGCTGTACTAATTGCTACTAATTCCCATACTGGAAGGGGACAGAGCACAGGAATAAATTTCTGTAAATTGGGTCCCACAATTTCCAAAGGAGATCAAGGCCTAGAAAAAGGCACCAAAACTGGTGAAGGGGCTTGAAGGCAGGTCCTGTAGGGGACAGCTGAGGCCACTGAGTTGGTGAAGTTTGGGGGAAGCTAAGAGGTGACCTCATGGCTTTCTACAGCTTCCTGAGCAGGGGAAGTCAAGAGGGGGGTTCTTCCTGTGCCTGACAGGACACCAGTGGGTGTGCCAAAGCACTAGAACCCCTGGCACCATCTGTGTGTCTAGTTTCTTATGGCTGATTCTCCTGACTCTGTGTGGTATGGGCAGGGAAAGCTCTGCAGGGGCCCTCACCTTCCCTTGGTCTTGCCCCTGCCATCCTGGTGAAAATGCCTCACAGCCTCAGGCACCTCCAAGTGTTGGTGGTTCTCCTCATTTCCCAGAGCCTCCTGCAGCCTCTGGCCTTGGTCCTTGGTGGCCAGGCAGTGACTTTATATGCCCAGTCTGAACATAGAGATGAATTTACAGGGGTGTCGAGCAGCTGTGTCCACTGCCTGGCCACCAAGGTATTTATGAGGTTGTGGGAATGCCAAAAGTGCAAGAAAGGGTTTGTTTCTCTCTATGTGAACTTTGCAGAGATGTAGAGAGCAGACAATATTTCCTCGCCATTTCTTGGAAGAGTGAGGCATCAGAGGTATGATCTGGAGGGTGCCAGAAGGGGGAAGTGCATATACAGATATTTCTGCAGACAATTTTTGTATAGTCTCCTTTTGTGCTACCCAGAAATTATTAGTCAGTTGCTCCTTTTGATTTAATTTTAAGAAAAACATTGTCCCTTTTAAAAATAAAAATTTACAGTACTATTTTCTTCATACATTGCACTTGACTGACAAAGCACTGGTTGTTCCAGCTGAAGTTTCTGCTTTCATTTTTAAATTTAAGTTACATTAAAGTTAAAAAAAAAAAACCTGTACAATATAAATCTGCTTGATATTGTTGCTCATAAGCAGCAAATGATGCCAAAACCATGTGAGCTGTACAACAGGAATAAAACCTCTGAAATGGATTTTCGTAAATCTCAGAGTCAAATTATTGCACTATAAATATGCAATACACATATTGTTGTGTTCATTTTTTTTCTTCAGTGAGGTTTTTCCATGTCAAGAAATCTCATCTAAAAATTTGGCTCAGTCCTGATCCTTTAAAATTCCACTAGCTCTTAAACATTAGCATTTTCATACTTCCTATTTATCACTATGCTTAGAATTGTTGCAGGATGATAGAAAGAATTATTTTTGAAGACGTAAGTAAGCCTGTTATCCACATGAATAAGGAAGATAATACGGTGAATGTCTCTGAAATGCACAGCCTTAGTGTACAATCAGTGCATTTCTTTCATGTTTATTCCTTTGTCACATATTCATTTGTGAGGGTTCCACAACATGTTCAGTACATGTCATGAGCTGGTTTACCACAAGTTTATCCTTTCCGTGCACTTTGGTAAGGCAATCATTGCACATTGGCAGATTTTTATGCATCTAATAACTTCATTCTCTTATCAAAAATTCATTTAATTGGATTTTAGACTGGTTTCACATAGGATTTGGATAAATGGAAGCATAGTTTGCAACCTATGTGTCCCTTAGCAGGAATTCATGTAAGTTACTTCAATTGGCATTTAATACAGAATTACTGCTGTGCAATTTATCTCTTGAGTGTTGCTTTTGATAACAGGACCAGTTAGAGTATTACTGTCCCTGTTACTGGAGTATGCAGACAGTAGGCTATCAAAGCACTGGACTACCACCCTCAACAAAGCTAAGCAAAACTGAGCCTTAATAATCTTAATCATCTGGTGGTCCTTGAATCTTCTAAGTCAAAGATGTTTACCCCTTGGAGTTATGGATGGTCTCTCTTTGCAAGATCAATTTAACTCCTGTTTTACAGAAAATAAAAACACCAGAAGCCACCTTCAATGACATTCACAGAATTCTACCATCTCCTGTTAGTACTTGGGCTGCAGAGTGGCCTTTTTCTGTTTTCCCTTTGCATGTGCCTCCCTCTGCAGCATATCTGTGCAGGGATTTTAAAAACTGCATCTATTTCATTTGGGTTATTTGCTGCTGCTTTTTATTTATTTTTTAATGAAGCTCTTATGAAATTCTATATTGTACATTTTTCTGCCTATTGCAATTCCAAGTGCATTTATTATTAAAGTTGAATAACTTACTAATGAAAAAAGACAAGAATTCAGCTGCAGGGTACTTTGTGTTTGGGATATTCAACTTGCTTGGTTATCCTTAGATTTAACAACACATGTTCACATCCACGTGCACGCTTGCACACACAGACACAATAACCACTCGACTATACCAGAACATAATTTTTAAATTTGCCATTTTAGCAATAAATTTCTAAATTGCTTTTAGTATATATCTCAGCTTCCCCTGGATACTTTATAAGTCAAGATTTAGCCATAAAGGTGATTTACCAACATTAAAATCCTGTGAAAGTGAAGAGCTTTTCCCACTCTGGTGTTGCGCAAGAGTAACTAAGGACAGAATTTAGCCTCATGTGTCAAAGAAGGATTAGGCCTTCCGTGGTTTTGGTTTTGATTAAAATCATCATTGTTTAGCTGTACAATATATTTATGAAGAAAAAACATGAAAGAAAAGAATATATTTTGAACATTAGGAAATTGAGGCAAATAAAAAGGTTAAAGAAAACTATTTCATAAAATGGCATGTAAACATGTGGAATACGTTACCAAAGACAAGAGAGGTAACTTAGAACATATGTTTATGAATCAGTATGTTCAAAAGAGAACAAGATGAGTTTCTACACAAAGAGAGAATAGAGTGTAAGGAATGCAGGAAATTAGAGATGGGGGGGCACGGGGAGGAAGCAGAAAGGTTGGTTTTATGAGGATTAGTAGCTTTTAAGAGAGCAAGGCTGTGAGCAGGTGGAGTTCCCACCCTAGTCTGAATGACAAATGCAGAGCTTGTACTTCAAACTCATATCCTTTTCCAAAGGGGTGAGTGGGGTGGGGAGGAGAGTCTTCAGCAGGAGTTGAAAACTAACAGCTAAATATAATGTTAAAATCTAAATATAAACTCCAGGTTGAGATCTTTAATGCTCCTAGAGTTTTACTGTCAACATTGCTATCCCAGAACATTTTTTGCTTCTTTTGAATGGAGTGCTTCTGCCCTTACTGTTTGATAAAATTAAGTCACAATCAAAAAGCAGAACTGACTCAATGGCTTCAAGGACAATAAACACCTGGTAACTGAAGACATTGGCTTCCTACTATGCCCTTTCTGCAGGAAAGCCAAAAGTAAGCCAGTCACTTTAAGTGTCCTCTTTTCTGCACAATCCTTTCAGGTCCCTGTCCAAAAGAGCTGCTCTATACACCCAGAGGAACACCTACATTTGGGGGCACATCATGCCTTGGGATCATCTTAGAGGTCAGACAGAATATTATGTTAGAAGCCATAAATCCAAAGCTGACCTAAATGCAGTCCAGAACACACCAAAAAAAAAGCTTCTGTAAAGCTTCTCCTTGCCCTGATCATCTGGTTAAGTTTTGCCTCTCAGAACTCTTTTCTAGAAAGGCCTACACAAGGACACTGACTGCAGCCCTGGCAGGCCAGTCTGCTTCCCAGAAGTTTCAGGTTCTGTGAGAAGGATGTGTTTTTCTTGATGAACATGATATTAGGAATCACTATAGGTAGGAAGAGTGACCAAGTTTTCCTCTGCATTTGGGATGTGCATCTGCATCCTTTTACCCCCTTTTTTAGAAGTTTTATATGCTTTAATATTTTTCCATAATAAAGCCATTGTTTTTCTCTCTGATTGATTGTCTAGACAAAATGCAATAAATGAATATGTTTGTATTGCTGGCAACTACATATCTATGTATTTCTTTGCTGGCTTACATCCTAGATCCGTTTTGACCTGATTAAAACTTTTACCATTTCCTTTAAAAAAAAAACTCATGTTAAAGTAGGGAGTTTTAATAAACCAATGTCAGACCTTTTTATTCACTTCAAATCTTCTATGAAAAGAAAGGACATTTTTCCCACGGCATTGATGCAAAATAAATATTTTAAATTTCCTTGTAAAAAAAAAAGTAAGAAAATACACAGAAAGCAAATTCATAGAGGATAGGTTTATAATCAGGCAAATCTCTGGGTGAGTGACATTCACAGTATGTGTTCACTATCCCCTATTCAGGCAGCAGCCCAATATGGCATGTGAACATGTACATGGACTGACAGAAACACCAAAATACCATGCCGAGGATCACCAGGAAATTCTGCACTGTTGAGGAGTGATGCTGTTGAAAGGCATCGCCCTGTCTGCTCCAACACCAGGCTTAGCCTCTTTCAACATCAAACCTAATGACAGCAGAGGGGTTTCTCTACAGATGGGGGAGGCCACACTCCCTCCCTCCATCCTTCCACCGCTGTGGTTGCTGTTTGCTCCCCTTCATCTGCCTGGGCTGTATCAAGCCTCATAATAATGTCCTTGTACCTGTTAGTGACATCTTGAGGGAAAGCTCCCAGATAGGCTCACTTACACTGTTTGCTGTCCTCTTTTCACTGTAAATTGTGTGTGATGAAGTAGCATTGCCTTTATGCCTCCATTTTGTTGCAGGAGGTGGGATGCTCTACGAGTGGATGCTTTTGTTCAGTGGTGGTTTCCTGTGCTGTTAAGTGGCAGCAGATGGTCGCCCCGCAGTGAGATGAGCCCTGGCCATGGTCCTACTGGCAGGGGCAAGAGCACTCAGCTGTCCCTTGCATCCGAACTGGTTTTATCAGGAAAAGCTGGAGAACAAGATAAAGAATCAGATTTCACTAAAGCGGCTCCCCCATCCCCCCGCAGCATCTGTCAGGGCCTGCTGGCTAAAGCTCCACCACCCTGGGAGGCTTCAGACTCCAAGGGAGAGGGTGTGCTGGGCCGTGCCATGCTCACTCCTGCTCCAAACAATATGGTTCTTGCCTTATGTTGCATTACTATGGATGCACAGTTTCCATGAAAGTGTTTTATTTTTTCGTGGCCACCTGTCCTTGCAGGTCTCCCCTTGCTTTCCCTGAAGTGATATTTCAGACCTGTCTGTTACAATTTCATTTCTGACTTTCTGCAATTTGCACTTTTTTTTCTCTGACTCTCACGTTAGATTTACTCTGTACCAAAGGTTCTCTTACATAAACATTAACAATGGTTGAGTTCAAGTTTGCTCTGTGCTGCTCTTCTGAGTACATACTTTTATTCCCTGGTCTTTTGTCCATTCTTTTATAGCATTCAATGTTAAAAGTTTTTTTATCCTTGCTCCACACTTGGTTTCTGACAGTCTTATTCTGGGCACTGTGGACGCAACAAATTCCTTCTTCTGGCAGTCATATTCCTGATAACACTAGATCTAGAGCTTGCCATCTGACTGTGATCTTAGCTCTTCCTGCTACACAATGCACTCGAGCAGGACATTGTGCAATACAAAACACAATTTCCATGGCATTCTCCCAAGATATGCTGCTGGTTTTCTCTTTGGCTTACAATGTAAAGCCCAAGCAAGTTCCCCTACCAGAAATATCACTGAATTGATCACTACTATATCATTATTGCAAAGTGATCAGTCAGAGTGACAGATGGTTAATTGGTAAGTACAAGTGGTGCCCCCAGCTGTTCCCTGGAAGAGTCTTGTTAGTAACCCCCTCCAACATCAAAAAAGCTTGGATCCCCGAGGTGGGAGTGAGTGCAAGTTTAGAGGGGGTACACAATAGATATTAAATCACAGCATTTCATGGTTTCCTTTGCTGTGTCTCAGTCACCAATGTTTCCCTCAGCACCGTTCAGAGCTGAGTGGTCAGTGAAGCTGCCTGGCACCATCCCCTCCTTGTGCTAGGTAAACCCTTGTACCCTTCATTTGTGCATAAACCACTTCCCCAGCCCCAGCATGTGCACTGGGAACACAGGCAAGTAAATACACCCCTGTTGCAAACTGAGACCTGACATTTTTGATGACAGCTTTTAACACAGCTCTTTGAATTTCATTTCCTGAGAAGGTTTCAGCCAGTGAAGCTGAGCTATTCATGCAAAACATATGCAAAAATGAGGCAAGCCCAGCAGATGAAATCACTTCTCAGAACATGAACAAACTTTGGTGGAAAATGTTTGCTATTTTTCCCATGATAACTGAAAATTTGTGCCTGAAAAACCAGTATCTGCTTCTGAGCATGGACAGCCAAAGTGCAGGTCAAAATGATGACTGGAAGAGGCTTTGCTCACCTCTCAAATAGATTTTTTTTTTTTTTTGCATGTTCAAAAAAGCAAGGCAAAGCTGTTATGCTTGGGTTTTTTTTCTGGATGATATGTTCATTTTATTGGGAAGTTATTTGCACACCACTGTTTTCTGCATCAGAAGTATTGAGCTAAACCAAAAACAATGTTGGCATTCAATATTTCTGTCCAAGTTCAGTCCATCAAACTTGAAAGTAAGAGCATGTGGCTGTGATAGTTCACCATTTTTACTTGATGCTATTATGCAGATTTTCTTTGTTGGAAGGGATGACTGATTTTGGAACTGTGCTGTTAAAGATTTTCTCACAGTTGTGTGTTCACTCATTAATTTGTACAGTCTAAAGAAGGATACATTGCTTTAGTAGTTAGTGTGGGGGAAAATGGCACAGCAAGGTTTTTGTCTTCCAAAATATTCTTTCCTGGGCAAATGCTGTCCTAGAACTATTGCACCTTCCCCAAAAGTTGTTCTGATTTAAAGAGGAAGGAGTGACATAAATCTAGAGGAACTTCTTGGTCTGCACTGCAATTACATTTGCATAAAGTTACTGAGAGCAAAAGTTGGCCCATTCTCTTCACACACGTCTTCTATCTTGTCACTTCAGTGTCGTAATTTTATCGGTTTCCAAACACGTATAGAAAACAGCTAAAATCTTCCAGTAAGGTTTCAGCTTTGCAAACATGTCATTCATCACCTGACTGAGAGTGTTTCTCTAATCACAGTGATCAATATCTGCTACCTTTGCACTACAGATACTTCCATTTTGCAGAAAAAATAATTTTCATTTATAGAGAGCAAATTAAATGCATATAACGATAAATATAATAAATAATGCATCTATTATTTCACTTTCCAGTCAATTCTGCTTTAATTTTTTTTCTCAAGAAGTGATTAAACTGAATCACATCATTTTGATATAAGCCTACTCTTTAGATGCATCCAGTAACTGTGGTTGTAACCATGTGGAAAGGTCAGCTCCAAACACCAGCATCAAGGTCACACCAACTTCAATGATTGAGGTGCCTTAAATTTGGCAGAACTCAGGAGCAATCTGACTTTTAATTTAAGATCTGGATCATCCATATTAGACACTCATCACCAGCCCTGAGATTCAATATGTAGATTCAAAATGTTTAAGACTGGATAGGGGCATAGGAATGTGAGTCTTGGAATCAGAAAGATGGAAATCATATTCCCCACCTTGCAAATATTTTTAGGCGCCAAATTTTAGCACTTCACAGCATTTTCTCATAGAAAATTTTCTTGAGGAAAAAGTAAAGGAAGAGAGAACTTTTTTCCCTCAAAGCCTAAATTGTTTGTAGAGAGATATGATTCAAAGGAGAGCTCAGTAAAGCTTGTCTTATCCCACACCCCTAAAAGGGACAAGCAGAGTCTACCATAAAGCAGGGAAGCAGGAAAATAACTGTCAGAGATTCTTTTAAAAGGCCCTTCAAAGGTTTTATAGACAGATGGATGAATAGACCTATCTACATATCTCTAGCCAGATTCAGATCAGAGCTTGTTACAATAGGTAGATGCACCTTAACTTGGAAGAACTATTTCGGGTTATTTACTTTGAACAAAAAATCCCCACCAGTGAACCGTAGATAGTAAATTAGTCATTTCAGCTGTATTTACTGGCTCATCACTGGCAGTGTACAAACCATAAAATGTGACTTGGGAAAACTAATACTTCTTCACCCCAAGGTGAATACACTGTGCTAATTACAGCTCCAGTTTTCCACCAACCGTAAGCTTTTTTAGATTAATTGTTTCAGTGCAATAAAGATTGCTGACTGTGGCCTTTAACAAGGGTGTGGGGACACTCGAATGCCTTGAGCACTATACAACTTTCTCATCACTCAGATGCTATTGTAATAGCAGAAATCTCCCTGCTGCTGCTCTTTGCAGACAGTTCTTCCACATCCATGTGGGAGAATGTTCTCATCAGTAGAGGAGAAATCCTTCCTTCCCATCTGCTTATGTCAGTGAGTCGATCAGCAGTAACTCATCTTCCCAGCACATTCCTGTCTCCCCTTCACTGTGCTTCTGGGAAGGTTGTCCCATGCCGTGACATGAAGGAGGCTGTGACTAATACTAACATTCAACCATACTGTGGCTTACATGGCTGTGGTCTAGATGAGGTTCTGATAAACTCTCGATGAAATGCCCTGCTGTAGTGTCAAATTGTTGTGGTGTGTCCACACTGTTTCTGTTCTAGGACATCTGTATTAAAACCTGCAGTGAGTGCCTGACAATCTTCAGTCTTTCCTTCAGATTGCTGCTGAATTCATTTCAAGTACAGTGATTGTTGTATGGTAGGAAAGCACATCTCTTTAATCAATATAAAGATTGAACTGTTTTACTCAGCAGTCTGTCTTCTGCATTTGGGCAGAAAAATGTGGACATGCTCCTCCTAAACAATACCTACGCATGCCATGCTGGGGTGCTGACAGATGGACATTCTGTATTTACCAACTCCCCCCTGTGGTTTCTTTGCTGTTGGATGTGACATTCTTCAGATGTCTGTTTTATGAATGTCAAAGACCACATGGCTATTTTGCAGAGTGGAATTGTTTAAGCAAAATCTTGGCCTTAGTCCCTATTTTAGTTTTTATTTCCTAAGTTCTGCTACTGAGACCAGAGCAGGTCGTTCCAAAAATGAACATTCCCTGTCAGTGTGACACCTTTTAATTCCAATAATTAATAAACCTGGTTGTTTGCTCTGTTCCATACTTAATGTTTTCACCTGATCTAGTTTCTTAGCAGCAGTGCCACAAAAGGAGCAGTATAGGATCTTACTTGATTTATCAAACTAATGAGTTAGTTTTATTGTAAGTGATTAAATGTGTTTTACTTTTTAAAGCACAGGAACTGAAAAGAAATGCATTGTTACAATCTGAAAATAACTAGAAAGATAAGTTCATTAACTTGCCTACACTTGTGCATCATAAAAACCTTGTTAAAAATTACTCCCTAGCCTGCTGTATTAGCTTCTTTATGAGGTAATTTCTCCATACAGTAATAAGATTTTTCTTTTACTCTCCAGTGCATATTAAACCCACTAATCTTCTTTTATAAACTATAGTTTCAGCCACTTTCTCAATTTACTCACTTTAAAGATATTCTCCTATTAATATTAAAGGTAGCAAGCACAGATACGAACTTTGCAAAACAGTCTTTCAGATTTATGGCACAATCATACCACTGCATTGCAATGGCACAAAAGGGACAAAGCAGTAACTGTCAAGTATGTCTCATGACAAACCAAACAATGTTTGTCCCCACAGAATTATTTTCCCATCACATTTATTATGCGAATGAACTATGGGCGTGTTTTCCCCTCTCTGAGCATAAATACAAAGTCTGAATATTCAGTTCTCTGAGGTCTGCACAATTTGCATGGATGTGGCGGATTAAAGACCTGCTCCACCAGGGTGTTGCTGCAGTTTTACACCAGTATCCATGCCTCTGATTTAGACTGGATGCAGTCAGAGTCTTGCCAGAGAGGAGCAGGTTCTAGGTCACCAATTCTGCTTCCAATAAAGCAGTGGCCAAATTTCCCTTGAGCCACAGTGAATTTGTTCAATTGGTTTAGTATGGGCTTGAAAAGGAAAAATACAAATGGGCTATAAATTAACCTTTGCTTTTTCTCAGCTATAAAATAAGAGCTCTTAAAATTCCAATAAATTATCTCTACGCTGAGTACCAGTAATTTATTATTGTCCTGGTTATTGATAGCATTTTTATTATCATTTGAAGTGTGGCCATCTCTTGTTATGGCTCAGGAAGCCCTGGGGTCAGAAGCTGTGCAATTGTTGAGCAACCAGTCAATCCATACTGTACTTAAGAATAATATTCAATTCAATCCTGTGTTTTGCCAAGTGTAAGAGTCAGCTGATCCATACTTCTTTCTCTCCTTTTTAACGTTATCCAATCTATTTTGGTGTTCTAACAGAGGCTCCTGAGACCCTCTTGTAATTTCAATTATCATCTCAAATATCATCAGCATTGTTTCAAGATAGAGGGTTAGGTAGAGTATGGGCTACATCTGACACTCTAGCACAACCTGCAAGTACAAGTTTTTAATACTGGCATAATTCCAGTCATTAAGAGATACCTAACAATTAAACCATATGCAATTACACTTAGAAAAACATGTGACTAAGGTGATGCTCTCTCAGATAAGACCGAGAAATATTTTGTTCATTGCAGCTCCACCACTCACAAAGCCCCTCAGCACCAAGGAACTCAAGCAAGGAACCCTCCCATTAGTTTTAGGCCATATCAATTATCAAATGAGTCAGTGTAAGTGATAACAAAGTGGGATGGAAATCTATAACCCTGTCTTTTTCTGAGCAGATTGGTGCTGAAGCAGTGCATGCATTTACAAGTAGATATGAAGGCTCTTGCTGAGTTCTGTGGAGAAGCTGGTGGAAAACCAAGGGATATACAGGAGTTTTGTGCTCCCATTAGTAGGAAGATACAGATATTTTTGTTCTTACACAAATACGCAAATTTTGATTGCTGTAATTTCTGAGGTTAGAAAATTACATTTGGCTAACCAGATTTATATTCCTTCATAGCTTCATGCTGTAAATTTGAAGTCAAGATATCGCCAAAATGCAGACCTCTAATATGCACCAAATATGCTTTTAATTCATTAACATCAGCATCCCACCAAGTTCAGTGTAATCACTGCTTTGAGTCAGAGCTCACTGAAGAGTTATGGTATAATAGCACAGGAGTAAGAATAAAGCCTCTTGTCAGTGTAATGTTTATATAACATCTCTAGTATTTTGGAAGGGAAGAATGTCTCTGTGAAGTCCTGCCCTTTCCCAGAAAAAACTTCCATGGATAATCTTACACATTGAAAAAGTCACTGGACTAATCCACAACATATTTGTTCAAAGTTCTCCTCTGGCAAAATTCACACAAATTACATCAGCATAGCAGGGCTGCTCGCTCTGAAAACAGAAGTGTATTTGCAGTTTTAGAGGACAATAAGTCTACTGAACACTACTGGAGAATTTTTTAGTGCACAGTTTTATTTCTATTCTTTAGATTTTAAAACGCACCCAAGCAATTTGTTCATGCATTCAGTGTTGACTTGTTATAGAAAAACACACATGCAATCAGACTGGTGCAATTTGATACCTTACAGCTAAAAAATGGAAAAAAGTGACTTGTTGAAAGCCATTGTTTAAAGATGTTCCCATGACAGGAGGGCAGGGAGAGAATGAACACAAGCTTATGAAATGAACATTCAAGTATTTGCAAAAAAAAGGAGAGCACATGTATTCATTATTTGATACTTTCTGAAAAAAATATTGCCTACATTTAATTTCCAGTAATGTGTCATTTTTGATTACACACAACCAAACATGGGCACCTTCCTTGTTTCCATTAATTACTCTTTAAGGAAGGGATGTAAGTTCAGAAAAACTTACAAACATTTTTCATAACACTTGTTACATCACACTTCCATAAAAATTTACAAACTCAAATCCTTATTTAGTTCCAAAATGTGTTTGATGTCTTTTTATTATTTATATGTTTGTATATGAATAAAACCATACCATGTGTCTAGACCTGAGAAATGCATGTGGTCAAAAATAAAGTTTCATTTTATTTTTTCTATCACTTCTCAGAATATAATTTTGCAATATTTCTTGAGTGACATAATAAGTATTATGCCTTATCAATGCCTGAACCACCTTGCAAATGCCTAGAAGAGAAAAACGGTCACAATTAGAATTTTATTTTTTAGGAGACTAAATAGATCTAATTTTTGCAATCTCTGAAGACACAATAGAAAGGAATTCAGTGAATTTGAGTCTCCAAAACTAAAGGTATTTGCAAAGAGCTCTCAACAAATCTGTCTTTTAGTCATGAAAGAAGCTATTTTATGATAGTGGCAGGGAGAGAAGCCCACAGTGATATGAACAAGAAACGTGTAATTTTCACATGTATGGTCAAGACTGGCAATAATATTCCTTAAGGAAAATTTTGCCAAAGTACCAATTTCACAGTGCTTAGGTGAATTATTAACCTTAGTTCTTTCTTATTTTGGGGGGGAAATAGCCTTGAATTAGTACCAAATCTAAAACTTGGTGCAGTTTTCACAGAAGCTCTATTTAAAAAAAAGGAAAAGACTCATGCTGCTTCAGAGAGCTTTCACTTGCACCTTTTCCATTCCACACAAAGAGTTGGAGCAGTTCTGATGTAAGTAACATACGGCTAATTTGCTGTATTTATGTCACATTGATATGATACTGACAGTATTCACACAATGGAGCCATTATCTGTTAAGACATATGTCTTCCTGGTGTCTGGGTATGTGCAAGGGTCAGAGGAGAACCTGGGCTTTTACAGACAGTTGAGAAATCCAGGATCTTAGGAAAGTGGAGAGGTATAATAGGCAGAATTATCTCTGCCCACTCAGAGGTCATGAGCATGATTTTCAGACATTTAGCCTCATTTAGACACAAAGATAATGTGAGATGCAAGCTCTCAGTTTTATTTCCATGCATGGGTGAATCTATAGTATTTGCTGATGTAGGCAAGATTGAACGAGCTTTGCTTTGGCCCCTTCCACTCAAATGGGTGTAAATCATGGTTAAATCTCTTTTCCTCCCAGTGAAATTAAATCCAAACCTGCAGTCAGGTACAAGACAAAGACCAGGAGTTTAGGCACAGGGATGCATAAACTACATAGGGGTCAGCAAAACACCACACCTGAATGGAACCCTTGTCAAGAAGAGGTGTATTGCATAGCAAAGTTTACATTGCTGTCCTTACCTCCTTCATTTCCATATTCAAAGCTGCTCTTCTCAGCTGAGGCACAGCACACTCACAAAGTAACCCAGCAGACTAACACTGTGTCTCAGGGACCTGTAAGAAGTTAGCTGAGTTACATTAATGGGTGATAAGCCTTCCTGACCTAAAGCACAGATGTTACTCTCTTTCATACATTTTATATCCTATGTGGACATCTTTTTAAAGGACCGAACAGTTCCCAACAGAATATTTGTACCAAACCTTTTAAGGTTCATTCACATTTATTTTCTTTTTATATTTTTTCACCCTTAAAGGTCATTTCACAAAAGAGATCAAAAGGAACCTTTTCCATTCCTCCTCTGCAGGTGGCCAGCAGCAGATTAACTACTAACAGAGACTTCAATATATAAATCTGAATGACTTGTTTTACATAGCAATGCAATGCTACTGTCATATGTTGTGTTTGCTTACATTAAAGTGTCTCCCCTAATTTCCTTCCTAAAATGATCCCTCACTGTTCTTTCTCCAGAATAATTGCTTACAAGAAATCATCTGTTTTGTTATTTATAAAAAGGTACCTTGAAGCTGAATAAGTGACTCATTTTACCAAAGAAACAGAATGCCTGCTAATAAGGTCCTGTAAAAGCAAAATGTGCATCAAAAGCCTTTGCCCCAGATAGGAGTTAGTTCCTGTAATCTTGTTTCTCCAGAACTCTTCCCAAACCAAAACTGAGTCTGAAATTGTAGTAAGACAGATTCAAATGTGCTTTCCATGAGTTCTTGAAGCAGGAGTGTTCAAAACAAACAAAACCTTATTAATCTGTCAAACAAAGAAGTGCTACATTCGGTTAGTGGAAAATTCAGAATGATTCTTTAAAATATCTTTTTATTCTGTTGTATGCTATTCAAAAAAAATTTTTAAAAGAGCCTTTTTTTTCTAATTGGGCCACAGTTTAAATAACATTATCAGGTCCTTACAGGGCTGAATACCATTGACTACAGTGCCCTTCAGCAGGTAAAATTGTGAATCTTCTTTAGTTGTGTTGCCCTATTTCTTTTAAGGTAAAGACTGGTGAAATAGTGAGGACTCCTCTTGTAAAAAAAAAAAATAAAAGAATGTCTGAGAAGGATTCTGTGAAGAAATCAGCTGCTTATATATCTATTTTGCTTCAAAGTTATAAAAATAGGATGTTCGCTTCCTGACCCAAGTATGTAGGGCAGAGAACAGAAATGGGAGACTTTTTCACACTAAAAAGAACAGTTAAGAAATAGATTGGCAGTCTCAGAAGGCAAAGTGATTATCAAAACTTAGAGATAACTTTCCAAGTTGTTATACTCCTAAAGAGGGTCTATCAAACGATCTGCTCCTGCCCTAGACATCTGAAATTGAACTTTCCCATTGCACTACCCTGGTACTGTGAGTGTGCCTTCCCTCACAATACATCAATCAGAGCACATATTATCTCCAGACTTCTGAGTATTTAGGTAGTCTGCATTGAAGACAATGTCTCACTTCCCACCACTGATATTTCAATTAAAAGAGCATCCCCCCACTGCAGGGCCTACCAGTGAGCCCCCCTGACTTACTGTGCAGATTTGATGCCATCTTTTAATTTTAAAACAAAAAAGAATTCTTTTTTCTATCTGTTTCCTGGTAATGTAAGCCATGCAATACCCCTCCTTGTAGAGCCAGCACATAACACCCCAAGTTGGGCCAGGGACACAATCACTTCTATTCATCTGGGATGGTCTTCAGTGTCACTGCATGGCCAACATGACTTCATCTTGCACAAAAGAAAAAGAAAAGGTTCTCTGAAAAACTGCTGTATGAAATGTGACTTTTAGTGAACTATTCCAGGCTAGATCCACTTTTGAGGGAAGGGCAAGGGGGCAAGAAAAGGTGAAGAATAATTGGCTGCTCTTTCACTTCCTACCACAAAACAGTATTTGTGTAAGATACGTGTGCCTGGGCTCAGGAGAAAGCAGTCTCCACCATCCCCCACAGGGAAGAGTAAGGCTGTGTTTTGGTTTCACCAAGGCAATGTGCAGGTGGTGCAATCACTACAGGAGGGACAAGCTCTTGGGCTACAAAGAGGAAGCTGGGAAGTCCAGGACTGGCAGCCAGAAGAGTTACCAGTTATTTTTACCACCACAGTCCAAACCAAACAATATCTCTTGGAGTTAGAAAATATTCAGTGTCAATTTCTAGCGGGCCAGGAAAGCCCAACTTCTACTTGAGCTCTAGAAACAGTTTGGGCAAACAATGTAATGAATAAGCAATGACTCAGCTGGAGAAAAATGGAAGACCTGGTTTTTCTTATAAGTGGCTTTACCACTGTGTGAGTGATGTTCCAAACCAAGCTGTTTGTGACATGAGGCCAAACTGTCATGGGCTGGAGATTTTCAACATGCTGACTCCCACCCACAGCACCCTTTACTCACTACCAAGGTGACACAGAGCCCATTGTTTTCTGTCGCTGGTTGAATCTGTCTCACATCTCTTGTAGCACAGTTGAGCTTGACCTGTTGAAATCAAGGAATTCTATTCCAAGTTATTGGAATAACTCCACTCTGTAATATTTTCTCTGGCAAGTGCAAAACACAATCCCCCAGCACAATTAGAGGTGTCTGTCTAACCCCACGGTGATGTAAGTCTGAGAAAGTGTCTGACTGGCTTTGACCTTCAGTGAAAGCAGGTCATTAGGAAATCTGGCAGCATTTGGCATAAGACACAGAGTGTATTATTTGTGTTTAAAGGCACTTAGGCAAATTCAGAAGTTAGCGGTATTTTGTCATGATATAATATAGCTTAGGGCAATCTATAAAGTCCATCAATACAATACTTTCAGTAGCATGAAAGCTTCCTCATGGCAATATTGCACTCAGGCAGCAATGCCCACAGAAACACTGAGTGTTGGCTATGATAGACAAAGATCATGGTCTAACCAGGTCCTAAAGCAGTCTGTGTCAGTGAAGGTGCTGAGAAGCCTTGACTGTCTGCTAGTTCTTTCTGATTTTATTTTTGTTACACATACTTTGTGAAGGATCACACCAAATAAATACCTGCACTGCAGCTGAGACACTCATCACCTGATACTGAATTTCAGAGTCACAGAATTTTGATAGAAAATACTTGACCTTATCAAAGTGTCAATAGAAGTGAATTTTCAGCATTTTCTAGACTTATATGTACTAAAGGACATTACTAAAATATCTGGTGCTTCTACTGTAAATAATATTTGGATTAAGCCAACATTAATAGCTGCTAAAAATACCTCACTGAGGCAGTGGGAGAGTGAGACAAATCCCTCTATTGCAGAATGGACAATATTCTTATCCAATTCAGCAGCAGAGGAAGAGATACTTTCTCATAGTGGAAAAGAACTATTTTTAGGAAGCATGGGGCCGCTTGTGAAGAGATAAAGCACAGGTATAAGTGTAAGAGGTTTAAGCTTATTAAGAGAGTGCATTTAAGATGACAAACATGAAATTAATGCTTTTTTATTTTATTACTTGAAGACTAATGCAAATACATGGAATATCATATAAAAGTTAGATGTGTTCCTGCAAAAATGCACACATGCATTCTTGTAAACCTGCCCACGTTAGCACAAACAGGACATTGCCCTAGCAGAAAGGGTACAACCTCATCTGGAAGTAGCATGGAATAAAATTCCATTGCAGCCATTCATCTCCAAGATAAGATCCTGAGATGTGGTCCTCCAGCAGCCAGCTACCAGCCTTGCTTTTAGAGAGAAAGATGTTCAGCCAATGGCTATATAGTCAGTGTTTGCCCAATGACACATTTCCCCATTTAAAAATCAATGTAAGGAAGCATTGACTGTTTCTGACAAGGTACCATAAAAAATGTCCTGCAGAACTGATTTCTACATGTTTTAAATGTTTGTCTCAGCAAAGATGTGAACCACTCTTTAGGGAACATATCTCAACTAAAAATTGCAATAGAGGTAGATATAGGATCTGAATCTTGCAAACTTTCCGTCTAGTCACACTAAAAAAAAACCTAATCTATAGTAGCAGTTATAGTCATAGCTGTTCTAACTTCATGAAGTAAAAAATTGCTGTCATTTCCAATAGATATTGAGACTTTTGAGAAAGATGATTTTTAAATTTTGTTTTAAAATCTTTTTTTTATTTGTCTCTTCAGGTTAAGCTTTTGGGATACATACTTTCAAGATTTTTCCCCTATCAAGAAGCACTGAAATTTAATTTTTAGTTTTCTTAATAGAAACTAAGACCTTACACAATCACATAACTTCAGCAGTTGGGGCTTTAAGGAAAATACCAAATATTTTTAGATGTGCAATAGTATCAACATGCATAATGATTTTCAAAGTCTGTGTCCTATCCAGAAAATCTAATAATAAATTTGTTCAAGACAAAAGTCACTGCATGAAGGGTGTTCCATACAGGAAAAGACCCCATACTTGCCAATTGTTATTTGTTCCATAGCCTTTTCTAATTAGTAGAGTTCCTTCAATTAGTAGCTGGAATTGGTTTGCATACATCCTCCAAATTGCTGTAATCAAGCCTCAAAGTAGGAGCCTGAAAAATAGAGGGTGGCAGAGTGGTAATAGAGGGACTGCTGGTGACTGACTGTACATCCAGCAATAGCCAGACATGAACCTCACAAACCCAGACATACCTTTGGCATCCCAGCCACCTGTACGGGTTTTGTTGTATTTCTCCGCTCTTTCACATTGCTAAAATACAGTATCAGGTCTACAGCATGACAGATAATATGGATTAGAATAAACTGCCTTTTTCCAGGCAGAAATTCCCAAAAGAGGAGCTCAATTCCCTTAAGAAATAGTAGTAGACACAAGAATTTCTAATGATTCATGTTCCTTTGCCCATTTCCAGAGTCCTTAATGAAGGGCTATACTCAGTGCTCAAACACGTAGTTAGAGCAGGGCTGGGAACTTGGTTCCTTTTCATTCAAAACTCCCTTTGATAATAATTGAACTGTTAACTAATTAGTATAAACTCTGTCTGCATGAAAAAGAATGATCAAAATGATCAAAATGTCAAACCAAAAATCTCAAAAGCAAATATAAACAAAGGCAAAAATCTTTCTTTCTTTTTTTTTTTTTAATAGGAAACATCAAATTCTCAATGTATGGAACAACCCATTTGACAGGTCTTTTCCATCACGTCAATTCAAATTGGACACACTGCAGCTTTTTGTGAACAGTCCAGCAATATAATATGTTATACTTGTTAGGCCATTACATCAATTGGTGTTAATATTCTCTCATAGCCATGTCTTTCCTATTCAACCAGTTCATGAATGGCAGCCCGTTACAATTTTGTAGGACATCAAACAGTCCAGAATAACTTTCCCCACTCTTTGGTCAGCCTGGTTTTCAGTCCAGGAACTGACAACCATCAGCACAACCAGGCTGTCAGGAAGAGCTCAGCTGCCATTTAGGGCTGCATGAGCTTGGCAAAAAAGCTCAGGAGTTATCAAGCCCCACCCCAAAATTGCAGTGAGTTTCACCCAGACTGCATCAGCCATTACACAAAGAGAAATGCATGCAAAAGTACAAATAAGACTGAGGTTTTGTGTAAAAAATAAAGTATTCAGAGGCACTCCTGCTTGGATGACTAATATTTTATAAATGACAGGAGTATCAGATGAAAAACAAAATAGGGTCAACTTCTGCTGTCAAAAAAAAACCAGTAATGAACTCTTAAAATAATATTTGCCAATTTTCATGAGTGTTTGTCTAGTCCACAGCAGACCTGGGAATAGCCATGAAACATGACAAACTAAATTGGAAATGCAGCATGGAAATTGCACTGAAACAAGTTTTTATTATTTGACTTTGTTCCTCTCCCTTTGTTCATACACCTTGTCAGGAGAAACTGAATAAGCAGGAAGAACCAAAACAGCAAAGAAAAAATTCAAAATATTTCAAAAATAAATGGACTGTAGATCTTCAGCTGGTTTAAATTGACTAAGCTGCACTGATTCAGTTGTTAAGTATTAAATATAATAATGTTTCTACAGATTTCCTAGCAGGTGACACTCTGCCTGTGCTCTTCAAAAGGGACACTATCCAAATTTAATTTTTGATTTAGAGCAGTTAGACAGCTCCTGTTCTCCATCCAGGGAGCTTGCTGGGCTGACGAACGAAAACTGCCTGCGTGAGCCTGACTGCCCCCAGTCCCACAAAGCCATCTATGTTCTTCAGTTGGTCTAACTCCACTGAAGTGGATGGAGTTGGAGCAATTTAGCAGCAGCTAATGAATCACGCTCACATATCATAGCCCACAAAAATGTTCGTGCTGTATGTCTGCCGATAAACTGTGGACTACTTGGTAATACTGACTGCCTGCAAACAGTAATCACTCAGGCACCATAAGGCTCGTCCTTAGAGATTTGCAACAGATTTTGCTCTCCAGTATTGAAATGCCATGAGCCTAAAAGGAGAAAAAGAACAGTAGGACTAAAGTGTGTTGGACATGCCAATAAATTAATGATAAATTATTAAAGCATGATTGGAAATATTGCCATTTTTCACAGCTGTCAGTTTAAGTATAAAAGCATCAGCACATTAAACTAGTTACTGCTTTTCCATAATTGAGACTTTAGCTTCTAGCTGTGCCCTGCAGCTTTTCATTAATCACTGGGACTGAAGTTCAAGCACAATGACAGCTTAGAAGGCATTAAATGGGCAAAGTATTTTCCAGGTACAGCTAGTAAAGGCCTTTTAGTCCTATAATCCTCAGCTAATTGTTTTTCAAAGTCTCTAAATAAAATCTGCTCATGGCGTCTCCTAGTGACAGAATTAGCAGCAGACTGGTTCTTTTTATCTTCACACTCTTTCTCGCACCAAAACCTATTGAGTGTCTATATGTTAGCTGTACATAACAGGTGCAAATGGATTGTGATATGTAAAACTGTAACCGATACGCGGCCAGGGACACATTGATTAGACTGCCTGGGAAACAAAACTTCCTGAATGCTTGCTCGAATCATACCATTTAATTTGTCACAAAAGAAGCAAAATGGTCGGGAAGGCTTCTGCACAGGCTCCCTTTAAACATGGCAGAAGGAAACGCGCAGATTTTAAAGTTCAGTAGAATTTGCATACTCAGTGCCCTGGAATAAACAGACATTACTTCTGCCGTAGCAGAGGCTGCAGGTTCCCCACTTGGCTTCCTAGTATTCCCCCCTTTGCAAAGATTTGTACATCAGGACTTAATAGATGTGCCAAAACATTCTTTCTTTTGTATAACAAATTATCAACTGCACTGAGATTCATTAATTATGTCATCTAATTGGATTGAGGCAGGTGCAAAATACCTCAGATGAAGTGGTCACTGGCAAGAAGGCCTAAGCACAAGTTTTTCTATTAGAAATCAGCATGTCTCCAGACTCCTGGAATTACTTTGTACTTATTGATTAATGGCCATAATTTATTACAGTGCAGAAGATCTTGCATTGAGTTAAATGTGTGATTAATCAATTTTCCATCAAATTATGAACAGCAGAACAGTTGCAAGAAAGAAAATACCAAGTGAATTTTTCCCATGGTATATGAATAGAGGGTATGAGGACTTCTGCTTGAGGAGAGCTAATAACTGTCTAGCACTTGCTTAATATTTCCTGCCATACTGATGAATGCCGTCCACATAAATAGGCCACAGGTAGCAGTGATTGAAAGACCACCAAATAGGTTTTATAGCTGCCTCTCTTATATAATGAAATATTCTTTAAGCCCATCTCAAAACAATTTATTAATGCAAAGTGCATTTCTGCCTTCAGCCTGAAATACATCATTGTTAAGTCAACAATATTATATTAAACCGATAACTGATATTGCAGAAGGAAAAATCCCTAGGCAATGTAGAGATGAATTTGAGATTTTGTGTACAGAAGCTCATTTTTATTTCCATCAGAAACACAGACATGTGACTAATTGATGTCACTTCTAATCAGCTAGTAACGCACATTACAAGTATAGCATGAGAACATTTGGGGCCCAATTGGAGGGGGGAAAAATCCCATGGTATTTCTATGTCTTTTATTGAGTAGAGTGACAAGCTTCCTTTCCCTGGTGAAGCAGCATATGCTGTAGAGTTTTATATTACCCTACATCTTCCATTGGCTCTTTTGCTTTGCTATACATTGAAATGATGCACCTCCCTCACTGCAGGAGAATGACATAAAATACAAGTTGACAACACTTCTGGGGAGCAAAAGAAATTTAAATAACTTTTTTAAAATATGAACAGCAATATGAAGCATTTGTAAAACAAAATTGCAAAGGATTCTTTCTTAAATGTCTCAGTGATTGATCAAATTTTTATTTTCAAATCACAGTGCCAGATTACTCACAGTGATTTAAGTTGCCGAAGCTGCCTGGCTGCCTTGCAGTTCATTTTCTAAGGTTTGTAGGAGAGATTTCTGCTATCTTTGATGCCTTTTCTTAGTAACTGCTCAATTTCCAGGGTGTAGAGTAGAGTCCTCTTGCAAGAGACTACAGGAGATGGGCACTTGCGACTTGTTACTGTTTCATATACACAAATTTCCTTTTGCTGCACTCAACTTCCCGACTAGGACAGGGACCTTTCTTCTCTGCTTGCTGCCTCTGTTGGCACTACTTCTGAGGTAAGGACTTCTGTTTTTAAAATCATGACCTCCAAAATGTCCTACCAAATCCTGTAGATGGTGCAAAGAGGCCATTCAAAATTATGCTCATTTTTTTGGTTGGCCAAATGTCACAGGGCCAACTGTCCAGAAATCAAGCGGAGAACAACTTGAAACTGTGTTCTTTTAAAATGTCTACAGTAGTCTAAGCTGTCTGTAATATCCAAAAGTGACTATTTTTTGTGTGGCTTTTTTGGGCTTTATTGGAAATTAGCTTAAAGTAATCATGCTTGGCAAACAGATGGCTATATCTCAACATCCCAGTGAAATCAATATTCCTTGCCTCTATTTGTATCAGTGCAGAAAGATAACTTCAATGGATCTAAACTAGATTTGTTGCCAGAAGGAGAGGTTAGAAATTTAAATCTGAGTAAAAAATTGCAAAATATGTTTCCTATTGTATAAATAAATTCTAATGTGGTATTTGATCAACAAATCATTAATTGCAGGAATGTCAGATCTCACTTAATCTGCATGTCGAAGCATTGCCTGTGGATGTGGGAGATCATGTTTGGAGCTTCACCCACACCTCAGAAAACTGAACCTGTGGAGGAACTTCCTTTCCCATGCACGTTGTCTTTAATAACAGAAAGTGTGGGATGATTTCACCTACACTGGGTTTTTCTGTGACACCAATTAAATGGGTGTTTGCATTCCCTGAGTGGCTAATGTGCTGAACTTGCCTCCCTGCTCCAAGGAGAGCTATCATGCAGAAGGGGATGGATGATGAATCCATACATATATACTCTGATACATACTCTATGATTTTTCATGTGTGTGATCATCAAGGAACATATGGAACATATTACAAAAAGTGAAGACTGGAGGTTACTGCTACCCTGGGAAAGTTCAAAATTGCATTGCTGTCTAGATGAGTGAAAAACTCCTGAAGCATACAGAAGGACAGTATGTGAGGAGCACAAGTGTTTCACTGTGAAAAGATGTTTACAGTCACAAAGTGCACAAACATATCTCTTCTAGGTGAGATGCTTGCATGTGTGTGGCCACACAGACAGACTAAGAAGCAAAAGCTGAATGCAGGAACAGAATATTTCTTCTAAGTAATCTGAACCCTCCCCCAGTCTCCCAATCCCCATCGATTCAGTTTGAGCCCTGGGGCCAGGTTTCTCATAAGCATCCAGCAAGGTGAGAAGGAATTGTCCTCACGCACAGCATAAGGGTTTCTGGGAGGACTTGGGGATTTCAGTCCCCCTCCATGGCTCATCTGGGAGCCCAAACCGAACACTGCACTGGAGACCCAGCAGTTCCCTGCTGGCCCTTCATTTTCTCTTCTCCTGGGCAAGAGGGAAGTGTTTAGGACTTTCTTTCCTCTCTGGGAAACAGGGTGCATCCTGGTCATGTTCCCAAGCTGCAGAACTCAGAGTAACCCAAGTGGCATTCCAGTAATGTTTTGATCAGTGCTGTCTTCTGCTGCTGGTATTTAATACTCTTGCACACTCCAGTGCATATATTTTTTCTGATTCCTTTTTAAATATTAATTTTGTTACTAATTAGAAGTCTGCTCCAATTAAGGGAAGTCCTACAAGTGAACTCCCTGTGAGAAAAGTCTTTTTGAGTAAAGAGTCATCTGCTGAAGCTTCTCAAATTTGAAGATACAGGCAGTCTAAATGCTACAATATGTACAAAAAAGAGTGTTATTACTTATTTAATAAAACTAAAAGCACTGGAATAGCACTACAAAAAATTGTTTTGAATCCATTATTAATGACACTAAACAGAAAGTTCATTGTGTCAGCTGTAGGCATTAGTCTGTAGCATGTTCTGAACACGTGTATTTGCCTTTGGTTGCTCAAAGGAACAAACAGATGTTTCTCTTGGAGATATTAACTCTAAATGTATTTATTTTGTCACTTTCCTCTCACAGTCTTTTATAGTTCTTCCAAAAATCTTTGTTTAAAGGTCATTTAGGTACAAAGGCTACAAATGCAAGAAGGTGTTGAAGGCAGGACTGATGCTCAGATGTGTTTCTTGGCTTTCCCTGGACTTAGGAGGAGCTGTGGGAGATGCTTCTAGAAGGGGCAGGCAAAAGAACCATGGGGTCATGGAAAAGAGTGTGGATGACAGAACCAGGGGGAACCATGTGGGAAAGACACTTACAGGTCTAAACTGGGAATGGCTCTGGGAAAGGACAGGGAGCAAAATCAGGTTTTGGGGATTGAGTTAGGAAAGAGTCAGAGGTAGGTTTGTATTTGGGTGACTAAGGCTATGTGAATAGATGGCTGGAAGTCAGATTACTTCAACCACATGAGTCTATGTGCTTTTTTTGGAGCAACAGAGCTGCAGAAATTGACACAATGGATACATGACCAGATGGGGGAAGCAAACCCTTTTACATCATGAAAAAAAAAATCCACAGCTATATTCATCAGGCAGAATGACTCCACCTAAATCTCTTGAAATGAAAACTTCAAATAAATATTCAAAGTCATAAAAAATGCAATCTGCATGTGGTATCTCAGCAGAGTTATATCAGCACATCTATGGGACTGTCTTGGCTCACATAAACTGAGAGGCTTCTAAATAAAGTCAGTGCGTCACCTGGAGAACATGAAACTAACGTACGGATATCATCATCCATGTTAAAACCAGAATTAATTAAGTCCCTTAAAAGCCTTCTGCTTCAAAGAGTAAAATGCATTTTACATATAGCTTCTTACAGATACACAGATTTCCAGATCTTAAATAAAGGCTAAAGTTCCTTGAGGAAACTTATTCTTAAATTAAAGTCATGAATGCATCTTGCAGCTGTCTCATGAACTGGGAGGCAATATTTTACAGCTAGGATTTCTAAAGAATGACTCCTCTGGCAATTTCATCTGGAACTTGCCTTTATATGATATTTGCCTAGTTGTGTCATTCTGAATGTCCACTGCCATTTCAGATCAAATAATTTAGATTTGGCAACTATATATCGATAATATTAGGTATGGAGGTAAATTAAATGTTTGACCCTTAGCTATATTTGTTACAGTTAAAGCTCATTCTTTCAATGTTTACACTCCATCTGCATTATTTCTCATAGAGTGTAAAGTCTTTGTCCTTTCTTGAGGACCAAGAACAAAGCAGAAACAAAACAAGGAGAAGCAGGAGTTGTGTACTTTGCAGAAACTATAGTTCCTGTGTTAGGTCACAGCTTGGTCCTCAAAATACTAAGGAGGAGGAGGATGTGGTATCCTTTGGTTTATTGATGGTCACCCCGAGGCATGCTGCAAGTCAGCCCCTCCAGCTCCATTTTTAGCACCTCCCAGCCAGTTGTGCCATGCCACAGCATCTTCAGACAGCTGTTCACTCCATCCTCTGCTGCTGTTTGGAGAATCAGATTATCTAACTCTTGCTTTAATCCTTAAGAACTTAAGCCTGTGTTTATGACATGTTAGATACCTCGCTGCAGCCAGACCTCTGGAAACAGCAAGTTCACCCATGAAAGCAGCTGCAGTGCTGATGCCCTCCGCCTCTTGCAGGGAGTCCAGTGAAGGGGAAAGGCAGCTCTCTGCAAAACTCATCCTGGCTCCCCAGGACTGCTGCCAGTGGAGGCTGGCCAGGGGCAGGGCTGCAGCAGCCTCTGCCCAGGCCTCTCCCCTCCCGCTCCCCTCCTGGCTCCTGCGCTTTTGGCACGGGCTCACCTGGCTCCCAGCCCCTGGCACCGGCTGATGGGCAGGTGGTTCGTGCTGCTGTGACCTTGCTCCAAGCAGACTTCTTATCACCAGGGGTCGGCAACCCAAGGAGTGGAGCTGGTCCTTGAAATGTAACCTCTGACTTTTGGGGGTAGGGTGCCGCTCACCGAGGCCTGACACAGGCTGTCTTCAGGCGTCATGGTCGCCCTCAGACGCACACGAGGTGCATGTGCCACTGTTAGAGGCCCCAGCTCCAAAAAATTCTCACACTGCTCAGCCAGTTAAACCAGCATTTCTAAGACAACTGGAACACAGCTAGTGAAGCATCCTGCTAAAACGGGGAGAACAAAATTATCCTCAACTCTCTCAACGGAGCATGTTTCCCAGAGAGCATGAATGAAGGGGATAGGCCAAAACTTGGTGCATATAATGGCAGCAAACCACAAGCATGTAAATATGTGAGAGTATCATTTGAAGGAAAATTTTAAGCCTCATTAGTAAATGCTTTTTGCATAACTCACTATATTTACAGGAGACAATACAGGACAGCTAACAAGGCAGAGTGTATCCTGGCGTGCCAGTCCACTGTGCTGTGAGGGGCTGTCACACCAGAATCAGATCACTTCCATGTGCTGTCCCCAGTTTCCATAGGCTCCAGTGGGCGGAATGCCCTGGACTGGCTGCTTGGGCAGCATCCAGCACTCAGTGAAGTCATGAAGGATCCTTGTCACTGACTCCTTGCCCCCTGGCACTCAGGGAGAAAGCAGCTACTTCAGCTTCCTCGGCCTTAACACCCCACTGGGTCCCTTGGGGTTTGCTCTGGGGCAAACCTCCAGGGTACAAGGCAAGAAAAGAGGAGATGGAGGTGAGAAGGCTTCCCTGAAACTCTGCATTCTCCATCCAGAGATGGGGGGAAAAGTGTAGTTCTGCTACAGGGGATATCTTGTTATAATTTTTTTTCACTCTCCCTTTGGCCAGCAGTAGCATTGGAAAAGATGATTTTTTTTCTCCTGCCATCCATGAGGTGTTCATTATTGCAAACAGTAGGAACTCAGTCTCCAAAAATATATTTGGATCTTAAGAAGAATAACATACAGACTTTTAAACTTTGGACATCCATTTTAAAAGAAAAATATAAGTAGACTTAACTGTAGTTCTTATGTGAATTTTATATGTCCTATACATTTTTTCATATGGTTAATATCATTCAAGCATGGTTGATATTCTAGTAAAGCAGTTTCTTGTTATTTTTATTCAAAATATCCTCCTGAAGGTAAGTTAAATGCTCCATAGTCCCAAATCTAAAATTAAATTTTAGGAAAAGGTCCTTTAAAATGGAGTATTGTGTTAAGCCATAGATGCAAAATGTTATTCCTGGCATGACACATCACCACAAGTAACAGAATTAATTTTTCATTTCCATAAATTACTAATTAAATAAACATAATGTAAATCCTTACGACCAAATTTTCCCCACAGTAACAAAATCTGGACTGGGCTAAAAAGACTGAGAAAAATTGTTATCATAAAATAATTTTGTTTTCAACTGCTTACTCAAGCTTACTTTGGGCCAGATCACCGTCCTTTTGGAGAAAAGCAAAGAGCTGAAACTTAAGGGGTTTCAAGGAAAATATTTTGGTGTGGTGCTCGACAGAGAAGGGGAGAAGAGCTCCTTATGGCAAGGGAAAGCAGGCTGGCCCAAAGGGCCCCAGGCAGGTCCCACAGAGCCCGTGCTGATCTCAGACTCAGCCTTGGTGCTTTGAGCCCAACATGGAGCCTTTGGGAGCTGAGGCTGAGCCACTGTCCTGTGGACAAAGGAAGAGATATGTTCATAAACAGACAACAGACAATATCTGTTCTTAAACAGACGTTTCCACACGTGCACCAAGGGAGACTCTTCCACTACGAGCCAAGAGCAATCAGAAGAAAAGTTGGAGTAACCCTGGGATGAAAGGGCATTAGAGAACTGCTAACATGACCTCATGGCTCTCTACCTTGCATTTTTAAGATTGCCATTCAGCCATTTTATGTCCCTTAAACTCTCTACTGCCTGCAAACCATATTTTATCCATCCCTTATCAAACACTTTGTGGTTACACTTCAGGCCAGATCTAAGCAAAGTTATTAATCATCTGTCAAATAAAATTGTCAGTCTGCTCCATCCTTATTCTTTTTCAATAAAGATCAATTGAAACTGTGCAAAAAATGTCAACAAAGTAAAATCTTTTAAAAAGAAAGCAAAATGAAAGAACTCTAAGCTGTGATCCACCACACTTTAAAGTAACTTTAAGCTGTGGTTTTGGATTTGGACATATCTAAGCCAATAGGGGTGGTATTTGTTATTATTTATTGCTTAAATGTGAATCTTTGTTTTCCTTCTAATATGCCTTATGGAAGAGAAAGAGACATCTGTGCTAAAGTAACCAATCCTTATGGGTGGGGAAGAAACCATCTGGGTTAAAGTAACCAGTGTTTCACTAATTCTAAATCAAGAAGCAATAGCTACAAGAAAAAAATAATGGTGTCTTCTTTAAATTAAAGCACTGAATTTGAAAAGCAGCTTTCTAATCTTTTGGGACAACGGCTTTATTCACAAATATGTCTCTAACAGAAATCATGTTGTAATGCAAAGCTGATGTGTGGACAAGCTAAATCCCTCTTTCTATTTTAAGCTTTGTCACACAAACATTGAATAAGTTTTGGACACATAAAAATCAGCAAGAATGGCTATTGTAGTTACAGTGCTGAAACCATGCAAACTGACTTCCAATTAAAAGTCAACAGGATTTTTATGCTGAAATTTATCAATTATTTTTTGAAAAAAATGTATTGCAACATTTGCCTTTCAGTTGTTGTTGCCTTGTTGCAAGAATCTCCTTCCCATCTTCTGTGATCTGTGTAATTGTCTTTGTCTCATAGGGTTACCCACTTGGCCTCAAGTCAGGCAATAATTCCCTAATCCCATTGTCAATGCTCCATTTCCTTCTACCAGAAGCAACGTGGCATTGACTGTCTTCTTGTATGTACCAGCAAGACTGCAACCCTCTCTGCACTTACCAGGATCTTTCCAGCAAGGTGCCCACTGTGCCTTTTACCCAGGATGGAGAATGTTCAGGAGCAGAAAAGCTCTTGAGACACTTGACCATGTTTCCCAGCCCAGACTTTGTCTCCTGTACTGCCAACAGCCACAGGGGTCACTTCTGTTTTCCTCCAAATGGCATTTTCTTCTGTGTCCAAGAGCTTTGAGTCATCTCAGCCTGTCTTTCATGGCAATTAAGCCTCTGTCCCATGATGTTGAAGTACCACCACTTTTTACTTCTGTGACATCATTTCTCTCTTCTGTTTCATTGTCTTACAAGGTAGGTTGCAGAGCAAGGAATGAACCATTTATCCATGAAAGTAAGTGCCTGCTACCTAGGGAGAAGCCACATTTGTGGAGAAAATGCTAGTTTTGGAGCAGCAGAGCAACAGCAAAGATGAGCCCTGAAGGGGTCTAAGCCAGGATGATGTGCTGGCTTCTTTGTGCTGTGAGGACGGAAGGGTTTGAGACCCAAGTAAATGAACAATTTAGGTGTTGATCCTGGTTCTTTGAAAATCTCTGACTATCATTCCTCAGCTCCAAAGATACTCTTTATGGCAGTGACAAGGGAACAATTAGCTGCCAGATGATATCAAGCTAGTGATACATTTCTGCCTTTTGATCGCCTAAGCCAGGCCTTGGTTTCTTCCTTCTCCTGTAATTGTAACCTACATATTCTCATACAGGAGCACACTTCAGTGAAACTCTGCCTGACCTCTACAACATCAGGCCCTTCTCTGAAAAGCCAAAGCCCAAATGAATATCTGGTATTTATTGCACAAAATTCTTCAAGAGTCACACAGCCTTTCCATCAAACTTCTTGAGGCACAAAAGTACCATGGAAAATTATTTATTGATATGGCTTGGATCCAAAATTATGCACAAAATAAATATTCATATCATCATTATTGCTCAGCTTTGACTGCTGTTCTCAGGAGGCCATAACAACATAACTATGACTAACCTGGCACAGGCCTTTCATTGACAGAACTGTATGTTTGCTCTGTTTTATACAGTCAGTGATGTATAATCAATTGCTGCTGCTTGATTTGTACTGCCTATGGCAGTAGGGAAAATTAAAATTAGCATAAATTATAACATTTAACCTTTCAGTACTAGCATGAGATGATATATAGGCAAATGGCAGGGTAAAAGAATCATTTCCACAATGTACCTTTGAAAAATGCATGCAAGTGAAATGAAAGAACTTATGACAATGTTAATTAACATTATGGCATCTTAATGGACTCATTTCATTGTAATGTTGAAAAAATGAAAAATAAGATTATTAGTCAGGTGAAATCCAACTGAGAAAAGTGCTGTCTGGATATCTTCTGCCAAGTGGAGTTTTTGCTATGAATCCACTGTCCGTGTGGTGTTGCCCTCCCTGGAGCTACATATCAGGAGGCAGCAGCTTCAAAGGACTGCAGAAAAAATGTCCTTTTCTGATGCTCTTTGGTCCTCATATTTAAAGCAAATGTTGGGACAGAATTGGCCTTAATTAAAAATAAATGTGTTTCACTGATGCTTCCTGAGGTATGCTGAAAAGTTGCGCTGAAGCAATTGCCCTTTGTTGTCAGGAAAACACCTTGCTGTGGCTGAACACTGCTGCACTTCACATCACTCATGCTATAATTCTCTTTTCTTTCTGGACATAACTTTTTCCATTTAAATAATGTTTTCTTACACTTATGATTATTTCTAAATCTAGAAGGAGAGGAACAATACAATCTAATTAGTTGTTAACAAGTGAAAATGTGATTGAAAGGTGACTATAAATAAAATGTATTCAGTTTTCCACATTGTTTTATTCCTTTCATGAATGTCTACAGCAGTTAAAGTATGAAGCAAGTGATCTAATCCCACTTACTTCTGGAACATATAAAGGATAGCCATAACCTACAGAGAGACAGACAGATATATGGATGCACAGACAGGATAACATTTTCAAGGTTTCTGGTGAGAGAATCCTTGCAACAGATGTATTTTTTAATTTAGGATTTTCAGTACAGGCTTAGATCATTCATAATTATACCCTCAGACAAGGAGGGCGGTATAAATAAACTTTAATGGTAAGGAAACAGTCTGTAGAATAAGCATTTTCTTTGAATCATAACAACTCTTTGAATTTAAAAAAGAGGCTTTCCTTGAGAGATAGGGTGAAAAGCATTTAAAACACAGCAATCCTTTCCACTTTCTTCTTTGTATGAGCAGACGGCTGCTGGTCAGAAAAAGCTGAATTTAAAAAATATTAATTTGCCAGGTTGATTCTGGCCCTCAAACATATAACAAATGACCAGCACAGAAATAACAGCAGAGAGAGGCAGGAAATCAGACTGGTGTCTGAGATCTGGTGCTCCTGCTGAAGAGCTGAAAAATTATATAGAAAAAAAAGGTTCACTAGGAAAATAGCTCAAAGAAGGTAATCACAGGACCTTACCGCTCCAGACTCTGGCCATATACAGGCACTGGGACTTCTTTTGAGCTGGAAGAACAACAGCTTTAGCCTCAACAGAGGGAAAGAGGGTGCCTGGAATCAGGCTTTTTTGCTAGGGGCTCTGATAATCCAGAGACAGAAGTCGATAGTGAATTCCAGAGCAGCAGCTGTGATGTTTCCATCTGGGGACCAGAAAACATCTGAATGAATGAGAGAAATGATCTAACAATCAATAACTTTTTTCAAGGCATCACAAGAAGCCTTTGAACAATATCAGAAGAAGGAAAAAAAAAGAGAGAAATGCTGTTCTAATGGAGGGGAAAATGAACCCACAAACAAGACCAAATTGACACACAGTATAGCACTATGTTCACAGGAGTAAAAGGGAGAAGAGTCTGGGAACTGAGAGTTTCAGTCCAGAAAAATGTTTTTTTAAATGTTCTTAGCAAGCTTGACTATGGAAAAAAAAAATCCACTGATTGTGGTGATGAAGAAGTGTTGCTCTATTCAATAGAAATCAATAGTTCTTCCAAAGTTGAGCTTCATGTTTTACTAGACCAAAATTCTGTTCTATTATGCAGATGATCTGATGATCATGATTCCACCTTCCAAAGGAAAAAGGTAAGATGAAAGATCACCTGTCTGTTAAGGTGGCAGGGGGAAAGGGTTAAAAAAAAGAAAATGTAAAAATGTAAGTAGCAAACCCACGATCCTGGTTCTTTCTCCCTGTAGTCCTTACTGTGACAGGCTACACTGGTGGAGTTTTATAAATTTCCCTTCCAAATGCAGTGTGAGGGAAGTAGAGGATGGTGAGGTCAGAAACCTTTTCTTGTCATCTCATACCATTCTCATAGGGAAGGTGTAAGCTGAAAAAGCAGACAAAGGAAGAAGAAAAAAAAAAACAAAAATAACCAAAGCCTGTTTCAAACCAAAGCAGGCTCAACAGTGGAACAACCTGCAATAGAACAGAAATCAGCTCAGGTATTTGAGGTTGAACAGAGTTCTTTTATAACTTACAGATGGCTGAAATCATTCGTAGGATTTAAGAATTTACTGGTCTTGGTTAGTGTCCAGAAAGTCAGGAAACAATAAGAAAAAACAGCTTTTATATGTAGTCCTAGTTTAAATAGTTTCCAGGGAGCATTTATATGTTGTCTAGAGATAAACTTCAACCCAGAGTGATGCAGTTGCAAAGTATTCATCTCCCTGCTAAGCTGGGATATTAAATGGAGGTGTTTTCATGGAGTAAATGAGAACTGCTGCTTTGTGAAAACATCACAAAATAGCTGCCCAGCCTTCTCATAGATAAACCTTCTGGACAATAGATAGATAACTGGTAGAGAAGCCACAGAAAAAAACCCAAACAACAACTAAACAAGTAAACAACCAGCAGATGTCAAAAAAACCCAAATGCAAAATCATTTGGTCGATCTTAAAATTCCTCAAAAATTTTATTGCAAATTCTCTTGGGCCTTTCTATGTGGTTTGGATTTTTTAAAATGACTGCTGATGGTTCTGTAATAAGAAATGTATTTCATACTTCATACTTAGTATCACTCTAACATACTCTACTTTGCTTATAAAAGGAACATATGCAATGTCTAGTCCATTTAATTACACCCAAAAAAATTTCTGAAAACCAAATGAAATTTTGACAGGGTTTGCAGATAGTCTTAGGGGAATGGATTCCTCATTTAGTTCATTTGGAGTCCAACAAACTCTGCTCTTTCTTCACTGGAAAAATTGCAGGTCTACAGGACACTGTGGATTTGCTGAAGCCTTGAGTCTCCAGCATTCTGGCCAGGACTTGTCTCATTTAAGTGAGAGAAAATTACGTTACAACAGATAATGACATCCTCACTATTTTGCAGAATTATGCAAAATAGGAGATGAACTACTGTTTGAAGAAATAAGAAAGTCAGTTCCCAGCAGCCAGGTGCTGCCAGAAGGCATCAGTCTGTGGTGCAAGGGCAAGCAGGGAGGTCGATTTCTGGGAAGGATCATGGGAGCTCCTGTTAAAGACCAGAACTGCTCTGCCTAGTAAGCATCCTGAGAAACACTTCCTTGGAACACAGTTGAAAATAATACTCCTCATATTTTATGTCAATGGGTAATTTCAAAGATAAGCCACAGCTCTCTCTGAATTTTTATGAGGGTAGGAAGCAGGGAATGAAATATTTCAGAGCCCTAGAAGATTAATATTACTGGGGGATTCAAAAGTTCTGGTGTAGTTTAAACACTGTTGTAATGAAACTTGGTCTCTCTGTGCTGTGAAATACACACACCCTAATTATTTCATGACATTTCTCACACAAACACAAACACAGAATATTTTATCACATTAAATAATTTAAAAAGTCATGGACAGATGAAACACCATCAAGTATATGAACTTTAAATGACATCTTTTTGAATCACCTGAACTCTACAACCTTCCAACCTCCCCCTGCTACAAAAGCATAATTTAATATTATGATTTTCAATTTCTAAATGTAAGGCAATTAAGAAATGCTGAATTCCATGACATGAAATTTTGTGATCTTTCCAGAATGGATCAAGTCTTAGATTTACAAATTATGTCTTACAACAAAAGATATAATTCACATGTTTAAGGCTCCTGAGATGGTTAATCAATAATGCTCCGAGAAAATGTGTTTTTAGAGTCTGTGAGCCACCACCCATCAAAAGCTGTAGGTTTGTAGCAGGAATGTTGCTGTCTTCATGTGGAAACTCATCAATGTCTATTGACATGTCTCTGTTTAATTGCAATCTAAATCATGGGGTATTTCATTAGATCTCAAAACAGATTACAATGCTCCATTAATTTTGTAGTTATGTATGGGAAACTTCTACTAGTGACTCTATGGGTCATATATAGGTCTTGGTTTTTGAAGGGAGCTTCTATTGACATCAGTGTGAGTTCTGCACACGGACTGAAGGCATGACACGGCCCATTATTCTCAATTTTCCATAGTACAGTTCTCTGAGATAATACATCACAACAGAAATTTCTTATCTGGGATGCATTAATAAATATATTCCAGGTTTATTATCAAGATTGAAAAAATTCAAACATTTTCTGTACCCACATAGTCACACTTTTCCAAATGATATTGTCTTTCCTTTTTATTCCTTTCAGATATAGCATACAAAACCATCCACATGAAAAAAAGAATCTGCTGATGAAAAAACACATCACTTGTATTTCCAGAAGAGGAAATCAACAATAGGTCTTAACTAACTTCAACTGGGAGCTCTGTCGTTGATTTCAGATAGAAGGAAATCGTTCCATAGAAGTTTTCTGCTATTCTATTTCACAATAGTGAGAAAACTTATTTTTAAAAAATCTTAGGTACATGCTGGCCAAAGATGGACTGGTAAGTAGTAGAATGAACTTGAAGGGTGTATTCCTTAAGGAGAGGCAGAGCACAAGGTGGTGCAAAGCAGGATATAATTACCAATGATGGTGAAGAACTTAGTAAACAAAGATATACACATATTCATTCACCTCATGAATGGCACCACTGCCCACCTCACCCAGAACCTCATTTCCTATGATTATAGCAAATCATTATAGTGATACTCATCCCCCTGACACACAATGAAAATTGACAGTAAAGCTGAAGTGGTCCTGACTCCCCAAAAACTTCAAAAAGACCCACAGTACTTTTTTTCCTAAGTGGAAAATGGACTCATCAGGGATGGGAAGGAGTTTCCCTGTGTAAAATGCATATAATTTAAGAATTGCATGGGGAAAATAGCAATGGACCATGACAGTGCTGAACTATTTTCTATCTATCCAAATGGTGTTTTTTTCAGGACAGATAACCCATTGTTTACTTATTATATTCAACTTGTTAATCACTGTGGTATGGATCAAAGAAATTGCCATGGCTCAACAAGTTGCTGCAAAGGTTTTTATGGATACTTTTGATGGACTAGATGTTCCTGTGCTGAAATATCATGTTCATATCTTTGATATTACATGGGGGAGGAAAATAAACCCTATGAGAAATAAACAATCAACGCAGAAAACACAGATGGATTTGAACAGCATTCTGACTCCAGTAAGAATTTTCACAGTAATGATTTCCATTGCCACCATTAATTCCAGCTAGAAAATAGAGATTTTGAACACAGTGAAGAAGAATCCATCAACAGTTGAAAAAGTCACTGCACCTTTTTAAATCCACATCATCTTGTGTGATCCAGTTTTACAAAGCACATGCTGAGTGCTGTGTATGAACCAACATAGTGGTAAGTAAGACAGGAAGTGCAGAGAAATCTGATACTGGAATAAGGGGACAGCTGAAGCTGCCAGTGAGGATAATGCTGAACCTAAATGCTTACTGTACTTCCTCACTAAGGGTTGGGCTTAGCCACATTAGAGCCACCTACTCACCACTGAAACCCTCCCTCTCACTATTCTACTCAGCCCTTTTTGTCTTGTGCTGCAGAGGAGCCATGAGGAAGTTTTGAAAGGTGCTTCCTCTTAGTGTCAAGAAGCGTTCTCATCTGCACCCATTGTCCCTGCTCCTTCATTGTGCCTGTGCCTGGGAAATTCAGCACATCTCAGCACTCTCATGGCTGGCAGAGCTGGATGGGAGGAGCACAGTGCTGAGCTGTGGGATGAGCAGATGAGTGGAACCTCTGAAGAAGACCTCAGTTTTCTTTCTGCTCTGGTTAGTGACAAATTTCTATAGAACTGATGATTGTCAGAAAGAATGTCCTGTCTTTTGGCAGTGCTAGGATAGCACACTGGCTATCTTTCAGCTGCTGTATTCGTTGTTAAGGTTGCATCAGCCTTTTTCATTCAGGATTGTCTTAAAAGTGTGGATTCTGCCCCTACTTTGAATCAGAGAATGCCCTTTTTCTCAGGGCAGGATACACCTGGGACCACCAAAGTCTGACTCTCACCTAATCAAGGAGCAGAGGAGCTATGTAGGAAGCCCATGCTCAGTAACTACTAGGCAGAAATGGGCCACTGGAGAGCGTGCCAGATCTGGGATGGATCCACTGCTTCACACCACCTCAGGCTTCCTCATGCCTCAGCAAAGGGACCAACCCAGAACACTCAGGGGAAGGGTTCTCATTTCGGGGACATTTCACACGTTTGAAACGGTAATAAGTTCAGAAGTCAGTACAGAGGTGTCGGTGTCAGAAGGGGGAAGGGAAAAAATAAAAAATAATCACATTTAATGAAGTATTAGCACTTAAATGGCTGTAGCTGTGCTACCTGACATCCTGCATTCTGTTAGGCAGCAGCCACAGAGAAATTACATCTGTTCTCTTGCAGTCCATGTAATCATACCTGAGTATGAGTAGTAGTGGATACAATCAGAAGAGCAGAACACCTTAGGTGGTAGAATTTTTACTTTTTCAAATATTTTTTAAATTACATGGAAATATTAACAGAGTATCTTCTCCTGATTTTTTTCTTTAACGACTGCTTTCAAAACACAGTAAATAAATTAGCCCCTATTGATCATGAAGCAAAAGAGTAGTTAGTACTTTTGATCCATGCAATTGACATAAAAAGATAATGTGTGAAATGCATGAAGCATGTGCATCATGAGTGAGTATTGTCATCAGCAGTCTTGCTTTTCAATAAAGAAAAAATTGTTTGGGGAAATTGGTCAAATAGCTATTGCTATTGCATCCACACGCTGCTGATTTCTAATATTTTTTCTAAAGATCAGTAATGATATTCTATTAGGGTGATGAGACCAGAATTAATTTAAATAACTTTGTGCCTGATTCATGAAAAACAAAAAAATGCCTCCACAGCCAGGGGCCATTATTTCTGTAATTTTTCCATGCAAAAGTCATGGTCTGTATTCAACTTCCAGCTCCAAAAGACAAGTTTTCAATTTATACGGATAGGATTTTATCTTCTGAATCAGCTCCGGAGCAATGACCGAACTAGTAAAAGGAAAAACCCCTCCACTGTCTAGCTCAGAAATACATTGATCACACAACAAAACTCAAAAATATTTTCCTCTAAAATATATTTATTTATCCACACCCACTGCAGCTGCAATCAAAGAGTAAAATAGGCAGACAGAAGAGAACTGATACATTGATATATTAATAGACCGTTTGGCTTTTAGACATCAGTATAATTCCCATTATTAAATAAATAGAAATGCCAAAATTTTTTAGAAACATGAATCTAAATAGAGATAGAAATTAAAGTAAAACTCAGAGACGTGTTTGAGCAGTATGTTCTGTTCAACAGCTCACATTTACTTGTTTGCTCGCAGCACATCTCAGCAAACTGTGGCAGCCTGTAAACACCGCTTTCATTTTGCTCCTCCGCTTGCAATCTTTTTTTCCATCGTGAGCAAGAGCTGTGTACCTTGGAGAGATATCCCAGCCAGCTGAGAGACAAATGATGTGGGTAGCATAACTTTATGAAAGTGCGGTGGTTGAAGGAGCTGCATGAGAGATTCTGCTCAAACAAAATCAGATGAGTATTGCCTGCTGGTTAGAATATTCCTGTGAAGGCCAAATCATATCATATTTCAAATCTGGCAGGATATTTACAATATTATTTTTACATTTTCCGGTATGATTTTTATTAAAGTGTATACTTGTTCGGTAAAGAACAAGCTCAAACCACCTACCACAAAGATATTACCCACACTTGTGCTGGAAAGTGGTTTGCTTTCTAAAGTTACAAAGAATATTTGAAATTAATGGAAGAAAAACAACAGGAGAAAAAAATATCTCCTCAGTTTGTTTATAGTGTGCTTTTGACAGAGCTTTCTGTGTGGCCAGTGTTAGCGTTTCCTTTCGTTTCCCTTCGTTTGTGTGTGCAACTTTCACAGCCACAGAGAGATTATTTGTAAAGATATATATATGTAATTGAAAAACCACAAAACCTGGCCAAAAGATGCAGCGGAGGCCAACGCACTGAATTTTAATCCTGTTTTTAAAGGAGTAGATTGCAAATTTTTAGGGGTGGCTTAAACTTCTAGTACATAAAAACCTGCAAACTGTGATATTCTTTTTTTTTCAGAAAAGTTTTCTTTCCACTTCAAATATTAAATCTCCATGAGGAATATTTTCTTCGGGTGTAAAATGTTGCCTGAAAACTGAACCCACTCCCTGCTTTAATATTCCTACTTCAAGAAAGTAACTTACTGATCCCAGATGACAGTGAGGATACAAACAGTAAAATCTCTTTCACATCATTTGTTTAATGAATTTTAATAATATTTTACTGCCTTTTTTTTTTTTTTTCCAGAAAATACATTTCTTTCTAAATGCTGCTTTGGGCAAGATAGAAAAGTGAAAAAGAAAAAGGTTCTTATTTGAGTATGGGTTGCAGGATCAGGCCCATTGATCTTGGCTTACTTTCTGCTTAGCTTGCAATACCGCAAAAAAATATTAAAGACTCCTAAGGCCTTTTTCAGGTACATATACTACAGTTTCCTGCAGCTATAAATCCTTTTGGTTTAAATAATTTCATCCCAATTACTAAAAATGTACATCCAAGCCCAAGGCAAATTCTTTCTTACTTTTGTGTTTGTGATTTTAATATTATCTTTGCTTCTTAAATAATTTCTTTAAGAGCTGTTTTACACTTTACTGTTCCCTTTTTATGCATTTCCTGTCCTTGGATTTCTATTTAATACTTGTTTATGCATTTCTCAATAATTTTAAAACATAACCTCAAAAATAAAATCATACCTTTTCTGCTATGAAAATCCTTTGCTTTAATACAAATACAGTGATTTAAGCACCCTTCTGGGGTTTTTTAGCTGTTAGTGTTCCTGGTCTCAAATTTTAGCATCATTATTTAAAATGAAGGAAAAAAATCAACTTGCAATTTAGACAGTTACCAAATTACCAAAACTAGTGCAGCAACTCTTAATGAGTGAAACCATTAACAATTTTCTGACTGCAGCCCCTGTTCAAATACCTTGGACACCTTGTTAGCACAGAATGAGGTGTTCAATCAAGACACTGGGAATTGGAAGTACCAGGGCACAGTTTTGAGTGGTGATTACAAGGGCATGAGTGTGAGTGCCAAAGTAACAGTCTTCTACACTGCAGGAAGCTGAGAAACCTTCAAGTCTACATTTGTAAATCAGCCTGGATGATTACAGCAGTCACAAGCAAAGAACATATGAAACAATTATTTGCACCGTTCTTTTTTAATTTGCTCTTAAAATGAACACAGTGATATTAAGAGCCATTAGTGCTTTGTCTTTGAAAATTTCCTGAGACTTCATATCTTTCCAAGCAGCATCTTAAATTGCTTAAAAGTAGAAATGTAACAAAGAACTATTGTTTTCTGATTGTTAAATCCCTTTCACATCAATAATCTAAGGGTACATTAGCATTCAGGTATGTCTTTGAATTTTCTTAGAAAGTATTTGTTTCATATGCAGAAGCAATATGATTTTAGGCTTTCTACTTTTCTGTTTCTTAATTGCTGTGACAAAGACAGTTTGCCTTTCTTAAATAAGTAAATTTTAAAAACAGATTTTGTCACATTAATATTTTGTTGCAAATGTAGATGTACTTCCATTCTATTTAAGCAAGAGAGTACCACTCTTTGGTGTTAACTTTACTACTTTAATTTTATAAAAAGAGTCCTTTATAATAGTTTCCATACAATCCACCCATTTTTTTAAACTGTAATCCATGCAGAAATAACCCTGAACATTTCTAAAACTCATATTTCAGACACAAAACTTGCGATTAGGAGCTTCTTTCATATTAAAGATAAGGAATTATTGACTAAGGAAGGGATGAGAAAAAGCAAAGAATTAAATTATTCCCAGTGGAAAAACTGGAAAAAAAGATAATCTCTTTTAAAAAAATTCAAAGCATCCTGATACATTCCTATACTTCATGGATATATATATATATATATATATATATATATATATACGTAATTCTAATATTTCACTGCCTCTGATTTGAAGAAATAAATTGTGGTGGAAAATATCTAAAAACTGCTGCTTTAATTTAAGAGAAATATAATGTTTCTGCTGGGAGTTTTTTGGACAGCTCATCTAATGCCTTTTATAGAAATAAGCAAAGTATATTATGGGCTTAATTAGCATCTCAGCTGTACTAACTGCTTATATAAATAGCACATAGAAATTCATTTTTGTTCTTTTTGATCATCAAGAAACATTATGCAAGAACTTTTCACACAGGACCTTTTTCATACATGTATTATTGTAGGAAAATTAAATGCTTATTTCAAATTAATACTTTCTCCTAATAATGATTTCCTTGCATAATTCTATTTTGAGCCTTGCCAAAATAGTTAGTTCTCCAATGTTAAATGCATCATTATGGCTAAAAAATCCTGAAATCCTGTCATATCAGTCTCTGGCTTTACTAATGGTTTCCGGAAACTCCTCAGAACAAATCTTTTAGCACTACAAGAAACAGATAATTCTGATTCTCTATCTAATATTTGAAGACTCAAAAATTATTAAAACAATAGAGCCAGCCTGTACTAAAACAAAACTCCAGACTGTGATGTACTTCACTGTTAATGACACACTGGGGAACTAAATTATGCTGTAGGGAATGCAAAAGTGCAGCACTAGGAATCTAAATTATGCTGTAGGGAATGCAAAAGTGCAACAACTCTGCTGCTAGTTTGCACTTGTTTTTTTTCTACATAACTTTACATTATGTATTGCTGTAAATTTTGTACTTGAGTGTGCTGAAGCTTTCAGGTAATATTAAAAAGTTACATTGCACTTAAAAACATAGCTGAATATTCTCACCCCTCCCCCGCTGCCCAGCTATACCTACCAGCAGCTGAAAAAAGCAGTAATTGAAATTAAAGGCTCCTCCAGCACGTAGGAACGTCTGGGTTTAATAACCGGAGGGGTTTCAGGTGCAGAGGGCGCTGTTGCTCGTGTATTCTGCAAGCATTTCCTGAGCAGGGAGAAAAACAGGGATCCACCAGTTTAATGTTTGTATTTTTAAGCTTTCCATAAAATGTCAGTGGAATTGCTGACATATAGATGCTACCTTCCACAGTATGCGATGAATTTCCTGAAATAAATCCTTTTCGTGGCAGTCTAGAAGGGAGATGCCAGCTATCGTCACCAAAGTGAAATGTTTTTCACTGTTTCCACTTTGCAGTCCATTTACCAAGATTTCATAACCCAGCCACAAGGTTCCCTCCATCACACATTTTCATATAAGCATATTTCAGTTATTCTCATTTTAAAGGCACACCAGATGTGTTTAAGTGTAACTCCCAATGCAAAGTGTGAAAACAATTTGAAACACATCACTTCAGTGGCATTCTTCAGCGTTTCTTTCTTTCTGAAATATTCTTTGCAGTTCATACCTAGTTGTTTCAGGTGTTTTGCCCATAACAAATTATTAACTACTTATACCCACAAAAACCAGTAAAATATACCATTTCTATCTTGAAATAATCTTCTGCACAATAACTTTTCTTTTGAGTTAAGCATTTGCATTTCTTAGCATTATACCTCCACACATGTAACTAACAGCTTTATAGACATCATTAGTTCTTTGAAGTAAATTGTTTTCTAAATCCCTATACAATATACTACATCTTCTCATGCATTCACATTTTCCATTTTCCCCCCCACTGCTGGAAAAAACCTACCAAGAAAAAAAATAAGATAAAAAACTTAGTGACAATTAGACACACAGAAAGCCAGGAAACTTACAGTTACCGCTGAAATTTTGGTTTAAACTTGAATAATTATAGCTAAGGTGTTTGCCTGGGCAGGAAAGGATGGTTATCCTGCAGTCCTTTTCTGGAGTCACTGGAAGTTCGACCTCAGTGGGAATTACAGATTCAGGCATCAGACATCCTGGATCAGCTCCTGTACTGAGTTTCCTGTGCTACCTAAGCCCAACAGGGTGTATTAAAGCCAAAGCAACAGGCTTTGTCTGGTTCCAGGTTGTGACTTTAAATCAAACTAAACTGCTCAAGCAATTTTATTAAGTTCAGCATTTATTTACCCATAAAATCTGACCTTATCTAAAAAGTTATTACTTGAAAGAAAGGAATTGAAGAAGATTATGTGATATAGTGTACTTCTCTAATAAATTTTATTGACTTCTGTATTGCAGTACAGTCTAATGCGTCTGCATTCTAAAGTGTCTGAAAGCATCCACCTGGGAAATCTGATTTTTAAAATGAAGCTACTAGGTTAAACAATAAATTTCTCATGTGTCACTCCTGCCATGGGGCTCTCCAACATTTGCAAAAAAAATTCCACATTTCAAAGAACCAAAAACCCATCAGAATATGTGGCTGACCGAAACTGCTCTTTGCGTGAGGTTTGTACTCCCCATTAACCAAAACTTTGCCTGGTTAAAACAGCACATACGTTCTAATGAAAACCAGCCACTGAGAGTTTTTCTCCTTGAATCAACGCTCATTCAAAAGTTTCTCACCTGATAAAGGCTTTAATATAACCGAGACAAAGTTGCATTTTATGATTGGCAAGTTCTTTGCGCCCCAGCTACCCCCCAGCCCGGTGGAGTGGGGCTCTGAGATGCATTTTGGCCCTGTCTGTATGTCAAATCACTGCCACCAAAACAATGGCGCACATTACATGAAAATCTTGTGCAAATGAGCCATAATGGAAGTGAATGACAATCTTGTAAGACCGTGCAGCAGGATTCTCCTTTGATCTGAAATATTGTTAATCTTTCTCAAACATAACACTAAGTATACTTGGCAAATCCTGGATGAGAAAGTCCCTGTAGTGCGGCTCTGTGGACAGCCAGCCAGGAGCCGAGCACACCCCGCCACAAAAAGGGGCACAGCCACGAGAGAGGAACACATCACACTCAGCCATGAGCTCTGCAATTGCCACAAATTTGTTTACAATTCAAAGACCTCTTCACCCGTTTCCTTTTCCCGAAAACAAGCTAAACAATATGTTTATTTATTCTTAATAATGGATATTTGCTGCTGGATCACAGCTACATTTAATTAAGAAGCTGCAGTATTTAAGATATTAAAATCCATGTTTCGAAAAAGGCTTGCTTTTACAAAACACAGGCCTTATTTATTCACAGCTTAAGAAACAGCCTCACTCTAAATTATAGTTTTAATATGATGTTGAGGGGGGAAAAAAATTCTAGCAACGTAAGGCAAGATTTTTCATTGGTAACAAAAGCATGATATAGGAGTTTATACTTCCTTAATGATGCTTAAAGCAAAGATCTGGAACGGTATGTCTCAGATGAGGTCATGCATCAACTTCAGGAGAGTAAAAACCTCTCCTTAGACCACATTACAGCCAACTCACACCTTTTTGTTGTGCAGCCAAATATGCATGGCGTATGTAGACGAATGCAAACAGAGTAAATCATGTTGATTCAGTGCTAGTAGGAAATATGCCTCTTCAGTTGTGTGCTGCTTTTGAAGTACTGCCTAAAAATCAGTCTTGGGCTTCAAAGAGAGGGGATTATAGCCTTTATCCAGCAATTAATATGGCTGAAACTCAGAATGTCAGCACCTGATGACTATACAGGCTGGACAGTAGCCTAGTAGGGGTCCAGTCCCCCTCAAGAATTGGAATTTACAATAAAAATGAGTGCATAAATAATAGAAATGATAATATATAAACTGAAATATTTTGGAAAGGGGCACAAAATTTTAACTTCTAATGACCTGTCTATATTTTGACATGTGGGGAAGAGGGGGAGTCGTGGTGTCCCTTGACCTTTAACCTGCCTTATCCACCTAGATCATTTTAATCTCCCACCAACTGTTAAGCAGAAAAGAGTGCTATTAAAGAGAAAGCTATTCCTTTTGCCTTCTTACATAGATCAGATGACAACCTCTCCAAGTCCCTCCTCTCTGGCAGAGTTCAAGGGTTCAAAAATGGTCAGAATATCAAGCAACAGAAAGCCAGCAGGACTGCTGCAAAAAGAGTTTAAGGACTTTATATTATGCAAAAGGGGTTTAAAAAAAGGGGAGATTCCATTATTTTGAAGTTTTCCTCCCTGATTTTTTTTTTTTCAAATACGTACTTTCATTTCAGAAGATCATAGAGCTTCTAATTTGAGGGGGAGGAAAATTCTTACATAATTCCTTATATGTAGTTCCTGAGGTTTAGGTCACGTACACATGTATTCATCAATAGCATTGTACTGTAAATAAAATGAACACTTAACGCTCTAGTTCTAGCCAATGTGTCAGGGGAAATAAAGTAAAATAAGATAAAATGAAATTAAATAAATTGGAGCATGCAGTCTTTTACTTCATAACCATCCTCAGATGGCATTTCCACAATGCTACATATAGCACCCTATTCCTCAGGGAACATCCAAGCTTTCTACTATTTCTCATTCTTAACCATAGACAGTTGTTATAACACGTTTCTTCCCAGAATTTCCACTTGCTTTGAAGAAAATATCCCCTGAGTACCCATGCTTAATGTACTTATGGAAAAGCAACTCTATATCATGACAAGCTAAACAATATGGCTCTTTAATAAAGAATGTGTGATATTAAATGCAGAGTTCTTATTTCAAAATGGTAAAAAATCAGTTTGAGGGAAGGAATATAATTGCTCAACATAATATAAATGGAATGGGTGCAAGCTGAATATAATTTTTAACAGAGCCTCACTTTCTAAATATACATATAATGTGTTTGTGTGCCTGTGTACAGAGACATGATAAACAATAGAATTTAGAAAACTGCGTTAGATTTTGGCTTTTGCATTAGGTCTTTCATATCCTGTGTATCCTAAAATGCTTAACAATGTTTCCATTGTACTTAACTAAATACAGTAATGGTGGTGCAACAACACAATGGCCTATGCTCTGCCTTGGATGGCCAAGCCTGGCGTGTGACAGCCAGTTTTGGCTGGGAAGGAGGCTTAGCCAGACTCTTTTCACAAAAGAGCCACGCCAATATTGCCTAGACAGGCAGCAGGGACAGAAGGGATTTTGGATTAACATCTCATCTCATGAAGGACGGCACCTCAAACAGTTCAACACCTCCCCGGTGCTGCACTGCCATGTCAGCATTAAGAATCTGCCCAAGTCCTGGTGGGAGACTTAAACTTGTGACCTTCTAGCCAAGAGGTAAGAGCACTGCTGGCTGAGCCACACTGTCATTATTGGTATGTGCTTGCATGGGCTGACATCAGTGTTGACTACAGTTTGACCTGAGAGTGGAAAATTGATGCCCCCACAGATTTCAGAAGTAACCCCATCTTGCAGAAAAGCTTAGGGTTTTATTCCCTATTGGAATTTACCTCTTCTACCAGAGAGCAGCAGTTTCCAGCAGAAGCCTAATCTCTAAATACTGACTTTCTAAATACCTGAAAGGAATTGGAATACCTTTCAGATATACCTGGATTCACAGCATTTAAATTAAAAATTATTGTTAAGCTTATAGTGTTTTCCAGGTACAATGCATTTTTATAGCAAAGTACCTGGTGGGGGAGGGAAGATTGCTATAGTATTTCCAATAATTAAGATTAAATATATATTTACATTTTACCAGGTAGTGAAAGACCTTTAAAGTACCTTGCGCCCATATAAGCCAGGGCATTTTTCAAGGACACTTTAATATCAGTAGGTAAGATACAAAAAGGGTAAGATACTAAGAAAAGTGTTCAACTGCTATCATGTGCTATGCACAGCAAAGGAAATCCCCTCGGGGAATGTTTTCATTACGTTACAACATCCATAAATTTGATAGGGAAGAAATTATCCGTCTTGATTCTGCTTCTGCTGAAGTTGCCATTACCAAATTAGACAGTTGATGATTGCAGACTTGGACCCAGTCACTGAAGGCTCATTCCAATTTGACAGTGATGCTAACCCTATTTAGCAGATGTTAAAATTTAAGCATCTGAAGAGTATCTAGATTTGCAAAGTGATGACGTAAAAAGGAATTTTCTAGGGCTGAGGTACATTGTGGGTGTAGATAAACTTTGGAATAAATCTTTAGCTAGTAGTCCAGACAGGTTTAGATTTATAGTTTGATTTTTTTTTTATCAAAACTTATAATTGGTGCTTATCCCAAGCTGCTAGCACCACACCAAATTTAATTTAGAAGCACAAATCATTGCAGAAAGTGAAACTCTGCCAGACACTAGCAATAACAGTGCCAGCTAATTCTTACACATAAAAGAATCTCTCTCTCAGCAGATATCTCAGGCAATCATATGTTCCTAAGGATGCACTGAAAAGATGAACCAGTGATTTGACCGTGGGTAATATCCAGCAACCTTGTTTAATCAGATTTTAGCCTTCAAATCCTGCAAAGTCAGCTGGTTTCACAAGTTCCTGATTGCTTCAAAATCAGAGAGTGAAACAATGAATTAGAGCTGATCACCTACAGCTCTAATTCAGGACCAAACACTGGCAGTAAATACTCCAGAATGGGGATGTGAATGCAAGCCTCAGCCTCATTTCTCCAGCCTAGATAGGAGGTGTTGAACTGTAACATCTTTTTTTCTATCTGTTCTCCTTTTTTTGTACAATGTCTTTGCTTGTTTATTAAAATGTTCACTGCTGTGATCCTGTTTTTTACCTGGGGAGTTGAGTGGATTTAAGATGACACATAGCTGTATAAATCTTATATTTACTATGCCTTCTGTAAAGATGTGCCTGGCTGACCAAAAATAACTTTTATAAGCCAAGAAAAAGTAGTGGAAAGGCAGGGTGAGGGAGACCAAGGGGGTTATGTGTTCTGTACAATGTGGTAGATTTTCAGGCTGTGGTGTGGGAGCTGAGTCTCTCCCTCAGGAAGGCAGCTCAGTCCTGGAGAACAGTCCTGCAACCCGGGACTCTCACTGCTGGATTCTGTGCTCTCACCCACATGTCATTTCAGTTGCTCAAATAAAGTTATCCCTAATCAGAGAGATTTAAACCATAATTACACTGAATACCTTTTAGTGATATTTTCTTTTCCCAATAAAACCTGAAAAAGTCTCTGTGAAAAATTACCTGAGTGGATTTTGAGAGGTTTGGTCCCAATCTTTGTAATGATTCCATAAATTCTTTTTGGATAGATGCAAATTGTATATATGAAGCTAAAGAGTCCTGACCTGCAGTCCTTAGTTCATTGATATGGTTTTCTTCTTGTAAATGGATTCTTCTTCTCTGAAATTCATAGGACAATTCTATTATTATTATTATTATTATTATTTAAAAGTTGCTCACATCCATGTTTCTATGGATCACAAGGGCCTTTGATTTTAGAACTAGTTCCCTTTAAGTTTGTCAGAAATAATACAAGGAAACAATTTTTATATACTTCCCAAAACAAAAGCTCCAAAAATGGACATCAAGCAAAATATTAAAGCAAATATCTTAGATATTTTATTTATACAAGCGCTTATAACTCAAGGCAATTGAACTCCCCCACCTCTTAGTTTTTCTCTCGGCATTTTCCTTCCACATCTCCAAAGTGCAGATCTACAACTCCGGCGCTGCTTTGGGATATGGAATTTCTACACATATCCACATCTTCCAAGTGCTGCACCTCGACACCAGGAATCACACCACAGCTCATCATCAAGAGCTAACAACTTGTGTGGAGTCCTTCCAGAGCTGACTGGGATCCCTGAAATCCATCTACCCTTGCACCTGAGAGGCAGCAGCCTCCAGCAGCACAATCTTCCCCATATTCTATGCCAGCCGTATTCTGATTTTGTCCTCTACACCAGACTAGCTCCAAAACCTCACCTTTCTCTTCAGCTGTCCCTGCCTTCCCCCAACACCTCGCCAGCCCAAACGCTCTCATCAAACTCACACATCTGCCCAAATCCATCCAGGGCACCTCGTCTTCTCCTATTTTGTAGTTCACTTCCACCTGGTACTGTCTCTATCTGTACACCTTTATCTTCCACACTGCTTCTGCCATTACCACTACCTCTATGCTGGAGATCTTTCATGTCAGAGCCAATTGCTATGGTTACAGGCAATCTGCTGTATGTTTCATCTCCAGGAGCTGTAAATGAGGGAGTTTTAACAGCATTTGAGTAAGCACTGCTTCTTCCTTACATGGAGAACACAGCCCCACTTAAATTCAGCTATCCACTAGTTGCTGTTGCATCATATATATTACACTAATCCTACCTAGATGTACAGATTGACAATGAGCTTGCATCTTGTGAGAAACAATAGCTACAGGACTTTTATTTTATGATATTTTTCATTTTAATGGCGTACGGCTACCATTTCAGTCACATGCCTCTCTGGTTTGTGTACACCAGCTCTGATTCTGACTGAAGTATGAGGGAGAAAAAGATTTTATCTTATTTGTATCTATATATAATTCTGTAAAATGTTAGTGAAAGAGAATATACACACTCTGCATCCTGAAAACAAACCCCACAAAAAAATTACACAGTGTGTTCATTCTTTGTGCCTTAAGAAAATATTATTGGCAGTCCTGAAGTTTTGGTATCATAGAGATGAAGTTCATAGCAATTGAGAATCAACTTAAATATAATCTTAAACACCAGCAATTCCATTTTATTTGTGTGTGTGTTTGTAATAAGGACAGGAGAACAGGAGGCATTTCAACTCTGAATTTGGGTCTATTTGTACCAGTCTAAAAGATTGACGAAACTGATAATACTAGTATTTTAATGTTTTAACAGGTGAAAATCACACTGGCTAGAAAAACTGTTTTCATAAATGCAAATGCAAAACATGCCAAGAACTGATAGTTTGATGCTGCTACAATTTTGCATCAGAATCTGATTTTAAAAGTTTGCCTGATTTTATTTTGCAACGAATCCAGCCACAAACTCTTCCCATGATTCTGTGTAAAAAAAGAAATCTGCCAATCTCTCATAAACCTCAGTGGAATTAGGATGATCCTTACACTGATCTTCACACTTTCAGCTCAGTCAAGGTGTCAACAGAGTAAATTCTGCTCTGTCCACCCCTCAGATAAAATATTTAGTTGCTCCTGCCAGACTAGAGGGGCACAAAGGGCCTGCAGCCCTCAAGGACTGTTAGCAGGAAGCCATCAGAAGTGGTCCTGATTAAGGAGCATCCATGGCCAGGTCAGAGCACGTGGCTTCAGCCCACACCCACACCTCTGGGAGCTGGTGGAGGCTGCACATCAGCGCTGACACATCAGCTCCCATTCATTAGTGAGGCAGTTCCTGTTTTACACAGCAGCTGCACGGGATTTTCTTTCCTACTCTTGCTCTACAACACCACAGTTCCTGTATTGTGGGGAGCTGCAGCTCGTGCCTCTGTGTATCAGAACACAGCCCAGTGCAAAGCCTGCTCCCTGCATCCCAGCCAGCCTGCAGGTGAGGGGGCTGCTCATGGAAAGCTCGCTCCACACTGGATTTGGCCACCTTCCATTCCTCCCACGCGGGCTGTGGGAAGCCCCCCACCAACACTGCCCACCAGGAGGGAGCTCCTCCCTGGAGACAGGCTCCAAAAATGCCCTCTGACACTGCTCCCTCCCTTGTCCTCTGCTGTCCCCCATCCTCTACTGCTCCTCACCCAGCTGGTGATCTAGTCCAGTGTGAAACTGGAACAATCAACTGGAAAACAATTCTCATTTGTATTAGCAGCACCATATTTAGATTTGGTATAATGCAAAAACAAAACAAAGTTGGGCCTGAATTTGGCTTTCTGTCTGTAACATCTTACAAAGGGATGGTGACAGCTGAATGAAATCAATATATCCTTTAGGCAAATTACTTTCCCTTCCAAGAATAAATCTCTACAAAAATAAGATTACGCACAGTCATTTCAGGGCCCCAGAAAGAACATGATCCACAAATACAATAATTCTTTGATTATATATTTTAATAAACTCACTTCCAGTTGACAATGTGGCCTTTTAAATCTCTCCCTCCTCAGAGTTTAATTACTCATCATTCACCCCTGACTTTGCTGTGAGTAGCACATTCAGAAAACTATTATGCACACACCAAATTCCTGGAACTGGCAGTACAAAGCTGACCTTGGAAGGAGATGAACCTAGAACAGCAGAAATACATCTGTAATGCACCACAGTGCACAGTGCAGGACATCCGTGGGGAGCAGCTGCCGAGGGCTGCTCAGCAGCTCATTCTGGCAGCGCTGAGTCCCAGAAGGGCCCGGGCAGGACAGACACACTGGGCAGGACAGACACACTGGGTTTAGGCTGCAGCCTCTGCCCATGAGGCCAATGTGCTGCTTTGTTTAGTCATGGGCTGCGGGGTAGAACAAATGCAGTGCATGTCTTGGTGCACCTGAGGACAAATAAATGCCCTCATCAGCTCCAAGTCTGTGTTTGTTCATCAAGTTAATTAAGGCGTGAGAAGGTTTTCAGCATGAAGTTACCAATGCAGTTTGGAGATTTTCACCTAAAAATCTTGGGCCTGTTTTTTTTTTTTGTTGTTGTTGTTGTTTTTGGTTTTTTTTCCCCTTGTTGGTTTGTTGGGGTTTTTAGCATCAATTGATTCCCACTTTTAAATTTATGGACCATTTCACACTGTTTCCTGCTGTGGTCGTCATCAGGTCTTGGCCACCGGATCATGAGGAAGCAAGGCATGAATGGCAGAAAACCCTGTAGCTGTCCTTATCTACAGAATGGCAAACACAAGCTGAGCTCTGTGCAAAGTCTGCTGGGCTGTCAAAGAAAAATTACAAAGGGTTCCCTTCTTTCACTGAAGTAATATATTTCTGACTTTGCAAAAGTATTTTACTTAGCTACAATTGCATCATATCTGAAATTATTTTATGACCTTGAGGCATGCGTAGCAGGCCCATCTGTTCTCTCATAGTGCCTCTGAGAGGACTGCCATCATTTCATTCAGTGTTTAAAAATGCCAAAAATGAAACAACTTCCATATTTGTTCATGAGATTTACCAGAAAAAGAACACCACCAACAAAAGAGAACACAAATATTCTTGGTCTGTATCTTTCCAAGCCAACATTTTAACTTTTCAAATATAGCCACACAAACCCACGACAATTGTCACCAGAAAAGCAACTGAAATCCAGCTAGCAATGAAAGGAAAAGTGGCTGAAGGTTAGGAGCTATTTGGTAAACTACAGCTAGCTTTTACACTTGTGATTTTTAAGAACAAACCTTTAATTTTGAAATTCACAGTCTCTCCACCATTACAAGCCCCTTCAGGGCAATGATCTATCAAGTTCTGACTGTTTCAAACTGTTTGTGCTAGATTCAGCATCTATCACTCCTCAGACTTGCTGCACATTTAGCCACAGAGCCAAGAAACAATAATTTTCAATTAAGAAACCTAGAGAAGACTTGGGGACTTGATTTATGGTGCATGACTAATTATCAAATAGCTAGCCTAATGAAAATTAAGCTGCTGGTTACTACAAAGATTTAACTTCATTTTCTTGAGAAGAAGCTGATATGACCCAGAATATAATTTATTGAAGTTTTATTATATATTTTAAAACAGGAAAAACAGCAGAAATTATCTAATTAAATTTTTTAATATGATTTGAAATTTTCTCATTTTTTACATTGTACACTGTAATGAAGACAGCTCATGTAAACCTATGTCTAAATTAAAAGCTTTTTATTGCCTGAAGTTAAAGTGTTTATTTTTGCAGGGTGATGAAAGAGATAGGAATATGAAGGGCGATATGACAGAAATTGCTTTTAAGGCTTAGTGTGTTTACAAGCAAAAGATTCTATTCAGCACAGGGTTGATGCACAAAAATTAGTTTCAATACCTAGAGAATTTTATATGTAAAATCCTGGTTAGATATTCAGTTTTAGAATTAGTTCTGGCAATCTTTAGAAAATAAGTAGGATAATACTCTATGATTGTTACTTATTTTTAACTCTTTGTGGGTGGGATTCACAGCTTAAAGAAATCAGTGGACTTTCTTCTCTCAAGTATTTTCTTCCTGCTTATAACAGTGTGTTTAGGGCTGCAAGGATTCAGCTCTGTGGTTGTGAGTAGCATACACTCATGTGAGCAGTCCCACTAGAAACCTCCATGGGGGAAGAGGAAGGTTTACAGTTAGGCACTAAGAGTGAAGGTAGAGGCCTCTTAATTACCATTTCTGAACTGAACTGTTGGATAAAAATTCGCAATGCTATACATTTAGGGTCTCAAATCATGTAAATGTTACATTATTAAGCAGGAGGAATTAGCAACCTTTTAAGTACCCAATGCAAACAACTCTGTATAAGTCAATAGCCACTACTATTTTTACCCCACACATTCACAATGACTTTCTCTGGTGTCCATGGATCCATATAGAAAAGGGAAAATTAAACAATAAATTCTTCAAATAACACTCTTTTGCAGAAGTTGAAAACCAAAGGTATTTTTTCCAAGGGAAAAACAAATCTATTCCTTTGGAAGAAGCCAGCCTTAGTTTGATGTGTGTCACTGCAAACAATTCTCCCTCTCCTCTGAGCCCTGCACGCAGCACTCGTAAGCTTTGTTTTGTGCACTTAGGCAAAACAATGGGGAAAGAAATATCAAGGTGAAATGACATAACCCGCTAGATTAGAGCAGCTGGTAACAAGACTGCTCAGGATCATCACTAAAGATACTATTCACTGAAAGGGAGAAAAAAGGGAAGGAGGAAAGGATAACTTGATTTATTCAGGAAATTGCTTGTTTCTTCAGAAGGCCTTTATGGGGACCATCACTTTATGTTAGAAGACAGCTGGTAACCAGAAAGGGAGTGGGAATTAAATTAATTTCCTATCTAACTCTTTAAAGATCTGGGTTCTGTTCAAGTGGATGTACAGATACGTACAGAGAGCAACTGATGCTTTTCCTTCAGTTTCCCAGCCTGAACAGTCTAAACCAAGACTGCATATTTTTAGTATGTTCCATACTGAGGCAGCACTAAATCCTGACTAGCTCCAGTCTGGCAGGGAAAACTCTACCTACACAAACTTCCTTGATGGCTTCAAGACCCTACATGCTTATATGTGTGTTTACAGACTTTATAGCTCCAATGGGGGACTTTCTTGCAACAGGTTTGGTACAAGATGAGAGACACAACCCCAGACACTAAAGTCAAGTAACAATGCCTAGCACTAGTCCACGAGGGAGAAATCCCTCCTTTTCTCTCCCAAGGTGTTCTCCACTGTCCCTCTGAATTGCTTGGACTGGCGCTGGGAGAGCATGTTGTCTTTGCTCTCCTAAACCCATTGTGTTGAACTGCTGTGCGCTGTTAAACAGCTGCCACAATTCATCCCTGGCCTGGCCATACTTCAATAGTGGGTGAAGTGATTCATGCATCTATGGACTGTAAAGTTTGTAAAGCACTTCAGGATCTTTTGACAAAAAGCTGCTACATCACTGTAATTTATTAGCTGAACGCGTTAAGTCTTAATGACAATACCCTCCGAGGTAATGCAGCTCAGACTATTAGGCTGAAATGGTCTTGAAAAGTTTACACACAAAACTAAATGTACACTGTAAAAGCTTCCTCTGTTTGCAGTCTGGGGCCACTGTCTGTCCACAAAAAGACTTCCTTGTCATGGTTGTTTCTTTAGGTTGCACGGCATTTAGGAGCTAGAAATAAACGCATATCCAGATCCTTCCTTACATGGTTTTGCAGTGCAATGGAAGTGGTTGCTGCACCCAGTAGAAGAATATTATCTGTTTTAAAACAAGGAGAAGGCCTGTGCACTCATGCATAGTTCAAACTATCAACAAAATTGCTGAGCACCTTTGTTCAAAATTTCCTTTTGTCTCCTGATTTATCGCTGTCATCAAATTTTCAAATAAGGCATATAAAAATATTCTGCTTCAAGTGAAACCACTTCCTGTGGGGAAATAAAAGCACAGGAAAACAGGGAATAAGAAAAAAAACTATTGTAGTCTATTTCAGGTCTAGGATGCAACATTCATATCTCTGTTTACATTGTGGAGCTTCATGCAATCTTAGCCACCTGATCAGTGGTAGATAAAATAAAACTGTACCCAGGGAGACAATCCTTACACATATACAGTATGAGTTTTCTGTATCTGTAAGATGTTGGAAATTTATTGGAAGAAGAGAAGGAAGTTGATCTGTACATTAAAAAATATATGGTCCTTCATTATAGAGACCTCTCAAGTAAAATTTGGAAAATGTCATTTTTTTCTTTCCCACAGAAATTTCACAGTTCTGGCCCCTCTCTCTATTCATTGTTGCTAACAGGCCATGTCCTCTGATTTCAGAAAGAGATTCACATTCTGTGAAGTACCAAGCTAACAGAACCTGATACAAAGAGAAAAATTGCAGTCATTTAGTTTGACCTATATAGCTCAGGCCATGGCTGAGGTACATGGCACTGAATGTCATGGGGACATGGTTATCTGGGGCTCAGGTCTCTCACTGTCACTGCCTTCCAAGGCACATTGTGCCACCCTGGAAATCTTTGGTCCTAGTTCTGAGAACTGGCATCCAGTCACTTTAAAATTCATGCCGCTGAGTTGTCATTTTCTCCAGAACGAGTCAAGGACTGGTATGTACATACACTGCCTGAGTCACCACCTCTGCTCAGACTGGAGGTCTGAATCAAGAGCAGGTTACTCATCCCCCAGGTTTACACAGCAGTGTGGTTTACTCTGTAAACCAGCAGGGTAATAAGTTAGATGCATCATAGAGTATTACATCTTAGAAACTACCAGTAGATTTTTAAACTCCACAAAAAGACCATATGGAGTTTGACTCTTTTGTTATTCTTTTGTCCCATTGACCTTTTCTATTGGCGTTGGCTTCTGGTACAGGAATCTAATCTAATGCCTTTTGGAGCTACTAGCCCCTAACAAGCAGAGATGCTGGGGCAGTAGAAAATGTCTGATGTTTTCTAGGAAATGTCCTGTGTATTTCTTCTTTAAAGCAGTGGGACCCAACCTCTGCTTCTCACTGGGCACTGAAAGAGCAGTGTCTTCCAGTTTTCTCAGTTGTTAGTGCAGTGCTTAGTAATAATCAGTGCAGGAATGAGAGGAGAATGGAAAGAATGGAAGAGAAAATGCAAGCAAAACAAGGCTTACTTGAGACTTGAATAAATTAGCTGCTGATGGAGGGAGATGGAGCAGATGGTCAGTCAGAGCAACCTAAGCCCAGGCAGTCCTATGAAAAGCAGCACAAAGCCAAACAGGCAGCTCACAGAGGGCCAGCTCAGGTATCCAGGGCTGGAGAGACTGGCATCATCTAGTGCTGGGATGGGCAGGTATCCCAAAGCCCACCAAAAAGAAAACACACAGCCTACAGTAAACCCTCAGGCAGACTGCTAAAAAAAACAACTAGAAAGTCAGCTAAGTATCCACAGATGTTCAGGCAAAACAAATTCTTAACTATGCACCCACCACAAGATTCACCTCAAAAAAAAAACCAAGAAATGGAGCATCTTATTTGTCCTTTAATCCCTGTTGGACTGAGAGGCCAGACAAGTTAAGAATCTGTGCTTTGGTATGGCTGTACAAGCTGGAACAGCCAAAAGAAAACAAGTTCAGCAGTCTCAGATCATTTCCCAAAGGGCCTCTCATGCCACTGCTGGCAAGAGCTGCTTTTCTCCTTGGCAGCCACAGCCAAGACAAGGACAGAGTGGGTCTGGAGGTTGCCCACATTTTGCTGGATAATATTTTGTTAGCTCAGAGGACACTGCAGGGATAATGAAGTGGGATTTGTACTTACTGTTGCCCAGCCTCAGTTAAGGCAGGACTACAACATGCAGGCGATTGCTTTAGCTGCCCCTTTTAAAAGCACAAACCCAAACCAGATTTTGCATTTTATTTTATTTTTAAATGAGACATGGCTGCATGAAGCATTAAATATGTTTTGAGGGGAGTTTTTATGCTTTGCATAAAAAATTCAGTGAATGTCATCTTTACCCCTTGCAAGCAGAGTTCATATTCAAAGAAACTTCATGAGAAGTGTGAAGGCAGATTTTTTTTTTTTAAGGTCACTAACTAAATTTTCGATCAAAATGCAGCAGATAATAAGTATCTCCCACTAAATAAAACAGGTCTTGGATTCAGGAAAACAAGTTTAAGTGTGGTTGTAAAAACATAGTGTTTATAGAGAAACTGGTTTTACTTTCTAAATTTTTTACTTTAAAAATTTACTTTCTTAAATTTTTAAAAGAAATGTGATTACTCTCAATTTTCCCTAGATACTAGATTATGGACCTGAAGGTATTCCTAATTCCAGGTAATTCAAACTTAACAGCTGCTGCTTCTTGATATGAGCAGCATGTTTTCCCATTCATCAGACTACTGTACTATACAAAGTTTATGCTTTAGACAGAAAGGCCATAATAAGCTGACCTAGGATAAAGTCCAAATGCAACTCCTAACATGGATCACTGGAGAATTCTCAGCAGATTCTGATAGACAAGGTCTTATCAGGGTGTTCCTATAGTGGAGTATCCAACAAAGGAAATCAGTAATTTCAGGACTTTTTCTCCTTGCTTGTTGCTGTTTCCTGTTAGGAGATATATCAGATCTTAGATAAAAGTGTTAGTAAGCCTAAATAACCTCTACAGGAAATGTAAAGTCATCTGGGCCTCCAGCTCTGGACCACATAAGGCAGAAGGGATTTATCTGCTAAACAGCCATATATACCTACATCCTTGTATATGTGGCTTTTATTCCATATTTGATTTAAAGCACAAGTTAATTCTGGAGAGCTTGTGCTTTCTCTGCAGTTAAAGCAAAACTTGCTGAAAACAAAACAATGCAAACAAAGTAGAAAAATATCATAATAGTATAGCTATGGAGAGCTGAATCATCAACAGTGTTCTCATATTTTATTGTGATTTTTCAAAGTGCTAAGTTTCTCTATTAGAAAGACATGGAGATCTAGTTTTACAGCATATTTGAAACACAGAGAAAAATGTTACATGCTGGGCAATGAAATTGAATTTTTTTTTATTCTTGAAAGAGACCTATCCATTTTGTTCAGTTTTGCCATATTTTTAAGTAAAAAACAATAGGAATCTACAAAAATATTTTGGTAAAATTTGTGAATATCTGCAGGGGTTCTGGAACTAAAAGTGATATTTCTTCCAACCTTCATATGAATAACTCATCTGCTAGCCCCATTTTATTTAGCACACATGAAATAATAAGGCAGAGACACAGAAAACTGTTTCTCTGCTCACACAATACTTCTCACTTGTTATAGGTCCATTAATACAAACCAGGCACTTTTTGTGTTAAAGACTGAAGTGATGGAGCAGCTATGTGTGCTTGTGCCTAAACATTTTCAAAAGACAGTCTCTGAGGACATTTTACTGTGCCATTAGAAGGAACCACATCCTGAAGAGTTCATTTGGGCAAGGCAGGTCAGCCTTAGGGAGGCAAAGGCAGGGCTGAGCAAACCAGAGCAGGACAGAGGCTTTGACCCTGGGATGGCTCCCAGGAATGCAGCCAGGTGCCAGGACTACAGCTGGCAAGGTAATTCTGCCAAACCCACAAAGATCAACAAACAACACGGCTCACACGCTGCAGCTGGGTATTTTCTTAACAAAAAAATGAAGGGCAGTGCTTTTTCACAAAACAGATATTAAACAGCCTGTATAGAAGCTCCACTAATGATTTCAAGAGATGTGGCAGCAAATCAGAGAAGCCCTTAGGCCACCTTTTGCAAACGGTGTCTTTCTGGTCTTGAGAAGATAGAAATTGTGAGTTTTACTCTTGCATCTTGATTATTCAAAATAAAAGCTGACTTTATCAACCTTTCAGCTTAAAACATGTACCATCCTGACAAAACCCCCAAAAGTCATTCCAAATGCATTTGTTAAAGCAATCTTAAATATGTTACATAATTTTAATTTTGAGTATTAGTTTCCCCTTTTCTTCAAATTTCTCTAAATTAGCCTTCTGCCTTATTCTGTTTCCTTCACACAATTCAGATGAAACATTTATTGAAGAAACCACCTGATTAGCATAACCTACAATGGATGGAATGAAGCTTTACAGCTATTAAGATAAATTTGGGTAATGATGCTAAGAAAATATCACTACACCTAAGGTAGACTGAGAAATAGAAAGCCAAAGGTTAAATGTCCTTCAGTATGGTTACAATGATATTATGCTTTTTTCAGGAATTTTTAGGTTGGTTGAATGGATGAAAAAATTAAGACAGATTTATGCTCCCCACCTCAGCTCCACCTACAACGTAGCACAAATTAAACAATGCAGTATAAATTTTTAAAAATACAATTTTTTCTCTGGTTTCTCAAGCTTCCAGTTTCTAGCGAAAACTAATATTAACATACCATCATCCATAAAGACTGCACCATGCTGTGCAAGGTTTGTTTTTGTCACATCCCACCTTATATTGTAAAACCACCTTTGAGAGCTGCCTCGCTAATTCATTTTCAACAGGTCATTTTAGGGCCAAACCAGGATTTGGCTTTTGCTTCTGAAAATTACATGTGAACATAATGCCATACAAATAATGAAAAATGTAAATATTCACCATTTGCTGGAATATCCTCAGGTCAACCAAACTCTTGCTGCTTTGTGATTAGTGGTCTATTAATGTGCACTGTGGCTAGATCATCTTGCTTTCCCATGGTGACATTATAAGCCTATTAAATGACTAAGGATATACATAAATGTTAGGGGTGGAGCAGGAAAGCATTAAAACATAAAGAGGAATAAACTTCTTTGCTTTTTTGGTTTTTGCTGCTGTTCTTAGCAACGATGCCTTTTAAGTTCTCAGTGTAGCTCATGGCCCTCACTCTTCAGCAACTTCTCAGAGCAGTGAGAACAAGCATCCATTGCAGTAGACCTTGTGTGTTGGTCTGGCTACGCTCTTTGGCCAGAGGACCAAGTTGTGCCAGGAACTGGTCATAAGGGAAACAAAGGTCTGCTCAATGCCTCAGAGTGCCCAAGACCTCTTTCCTTTCCATGTAGCAGCACACAGATCTCCGGGGTTAGTGGAAAACGCTGGATTCTGATCTGCACTTCAGCCCTTTACCAGGCCTGGTCGGTCTGCAATGCGCTACCACCACGATGACATGTCACTGACTCCCTTCTTCCCCGACCCTCCAGCTCCCATCAGTGTGTTGCTCATCCCACAGAGGATATCCTCTCATCTGACACATCGCTCCTCATCAAGGCAATGCCTGGCCTGCTGTTCCTCCTGGAGAGTTTGCTTGCATCCCTCACACCACTCCACCTGCAAAACCTCCCCTCACGCCACAGCTACCCCAGCAACAGTGAGGGACTGTGACTGCACACAAAGCTCTGGTTCCTCCTGTCTGACCAACACGCTCTGGGCACACAATTTCTTCCTAGAAGCACTCTTCAGTGGACCACTCATGATTTTTCCAAAGGGTTTCACTGTAACTCACTCACTAAGGCCTTGGGATTTTCTGCTGGACAGTGCAGCAGGGGTAGATATCATTGAGACTGTTCTTCCTAGTGTCCCTCGAGGAAAGCCACAAGCAAAGTCCAAAGTTCTCATTCCAAGAAAGAACCCTGGCAGGGTGGCAATTTCAAAGTAACTGTGCATCTCTTTACCCTTTTGGCTGTATCTGAGCAGTAGTTTTATGTCCCTGGGAGACATAAAAAACTAAGTGTGCAAATGGAAACCAGAATATGATCACTGCTAATTTATGAAATCTGAGTTATTGTAAACAATGCACATTTCCCATTAATCTCATAGAAAATATGTTTTGTGTTAGAAAACCCGAGAAATTCACAGTTTCCGGGACAGCAAATTTATGAAATTGAAACATAATTTGAATTCCTGTAGAGTTAACAGATATCATTTTCACAATTCATTTAGCTAAAGTCACATTTTCTTACTTTAACTCTCTCATTGGATGACTAAATTAACATCTATATTAAGTTAACCTTTAATAACTAAAAGCTGTGCTTGGACACTTTGCTACTCTGCAAATGTTAGCCAGGAGCAAGAGTTTTGTTCTTGTTAGGTGTGACCTTCCTGTAGGAAGAAGCGTCTTCCAGAACAGTAGCATGCCACGCATTTTAGGCAAGCAAGGGTTTGCCCTTATATGGCCTTGGAAAAACCTAAATACAGCATGGTGCTATGAATCTGCTTGAAAGGGAAACTTCAAACTCCCAACTTGGAAATCCTGACTTCCATCTGTCATATCCTAGTAAAGACGAGCATCTTTTCAGGCCCTCCCTCCTATAATGTGGAAGGTATTTATTAGATTTTTCCAAATTAATCCAGCCCAGAGCTGGTTTAATAGTGTCATATTCTGCTAATTACACAGTCTTAACATTCAATGTTGCTGGCTGTGAAATGTACCCAGCCTCAACATCTCCATTTGATGGACTTACTTGATGTTTTGGCTGCTGCTGTTCAGACCCATCTGCTTGAATGGCATTATGCCCACTCATCAATTGGTTGGACCTTTTCATTACAATATAGATGTCTATCATTTATGAGTTTATGCTGATTTTCCAGCTAGCATTAGACTGAACAGTGTGTGCTTCATGGAAAGCAAAAGACACACTTACTGATGCAAAACCCTGAAATCTGGTTTCATTAGCAATGAAGATAATACAGTTGAGGTAGATGTATATTTACATCATTCATTGGGAACAATTTATCAGCTGCACTCATCCCTTATTCTTTCTGTTTTGAAAGAAAATTTATGCACTGGAAATTTTTGCCCCAGTCTATTCTTCTCTTGAGTCAGCGGTAAATCTGTAAACAAGTGCAGAGCTTTCAAAGTTCAACCGCTGGGAATTTGTGTCTATTTCATCATGGGGTTTTTTAATTCACATTCAGCTGTTTGCATAGGCAGACTGCAAGAGGGGAACTTGTAAAAATGAATAAATAATTAATGCCTAATAATGAGTAATTTGTTACGAGAAATGATCTTCAGGCCAGTGTGTGAGAATTTGGGCCTTCAGCTAAAGAATATTTGTTCCTGATATTATTCTACCTTCAGGAAAATCCCTCCTGAATAAGCATTCACAGGCAAAAAGAGAGATGACTGTAGACAAACTACACAGCCACTTGGGACTTTAATTCAAGTTTATGAACTTCATTAAAGACAATTTACAACATCTGTGGATATTTTCAGTGTTTTTGCAGAATTCATTTTACTTTATTTAAAAATAGACACCATTCTTCTAAATGATGGATCAAAATTTTCTATCAACATCATATGTTATGTTAAGTGCTAACCAAATATAAATCTGAAGACAAAATGGTGATATGGAATAAACTAATAAAAGAAAAGCAACAAGACAGATGTTATTACTGAGATTATTTTAGATGCTCCTGCACTATTTTCAGTGGTGACATCATTCAAGAGCCTTCAAATAGCTATTTTCTCCCCTTTCTGTTACCTGTCAAAATAACCACACCAGGAAAGGAATTTCAGACAACAGTGTCTGCTTTGTACCACTAATTTAACAAAATCATTTCAAGCACTTTTTAAGACAGATATTCCCACTCAAATTTTGTTTTAAGGAAATGTCACTATATAGATAAGGGAAGACTATAAGAAAAATCAAAATATGGGGCAGGAAAAAGGACTTCTGAATAGTGATCCAGTTCCTTCCAGGTTTGTCGACAGCATGATGCTAGCATTTTGTTTCCTTGGTGTTATCACTGACGTTCATGGAGAAATCCAGCTTTAACAGCTTTCATGTCACCAGACAGGTCTGCTCAGTAAGCAAGCCTCTACTCTTATCCTTTTTTCTCTCTCTTTTTTTTTTTTTCCACACAAACACATGTAACATATTTTAAGCATTCAGCACTTCCTTGGCAGTATTTTTTAGGAAAGGCCCAGTGCCCCATCCTGGGGCGCGCGGTGCCAGGGCAGCTCACTGCCACGTGTGACACCAGGTGCGCCCAGCTTGGGACAGACACGGGAGCCATGATGCCCATCCTCCCGTGGCAAAGTCACCCAGGACCCAATCGATGTGCTGGGGGGTACTTGTGACTGCAGCTTGTCAGATACGGTCAGCTGTTATGTCATGCGTGCCTGTGGAGGAGGAATGCACACTCTCTCTTTGCTCTCTCTGCCCCCGGCGCAGGCACGGGCTGGAGGTGGGCTATTGTTTGCTGCTGTTCCCCAGGAGCTGGGTCAGTGTGCACAGAAACTATTTCATAGGCGTTTATAGACTGATTTTCAGGCTGGGGGATTCTTCACCAAGGCTGGGTTTTGTGGGCTGCAGACAGGGAATTATTCTTACCCCAGTCTGAAAGCTGGTCTTGAGCTGTCACTGAATTCCAGAAGTGTTGGTTTTGGGGAAGAGTCTGTCTAAAAGTGATGACACTGTCTCCTCTGGAAAGTCCTCTTTGCGCTGAGATACTACTGAAGAAGGAGCACTGATTTCTTGCTTACACTTAATCAGACTTGTTGACATTTAGATGGAGAAAAAAAGTGGCTCCCCTGAATACATTAATGGTGTAGAAAAGAAAGATATAGATTACACGGGCCCTCTATAGAAGCAAATCTTGCATGAAATTCTTGTCATTTGATTAATATCTCAAATCAAAAGTCTTACCACATTGCAATCTGGGAATCAAGCCAGCCAAGAAACTAAAACATATATTTTCAGTATAACTGTGTTCATAATGACAGGACCACATGGTCACAGCTTCAAATTAAATAAAATCTGTCTATTACTGTCCTTTTTCTAGGACACCAGGCAGTACATTTAAAAACAAGGCAAACCACATCTGCTTGCATAAAGAAAGATACTTTTTTAGAGTCCTGGTGATAGAGACCTGTACAGTGCTGGAAGCTGGAGTACAGTGAGGTCCCTTTGGGATTTCCACCTGGTTGGGCAGGGAAAGAATAACTTGCAATAATTTTTCTCTTCTGAAAACTTTGAATCACCTTTTTTTAACCACTGATTTTTAAATGGATGTGTGCTAGACTGTATTACTGGCAAAACCAAGTCTCATCAACTGATCACATACCTGTGTAACACTGCACTAAACCTGTTCAATACCTTCCTAATTAACACCCCACCTCTAAGTATTCCGCTTGCTGCTAGACCTGCAGTTACTATAGCCTTCTTTTGCTGTTGCCCAAAGCACTCCTTTTTTAGTAAACATTTCTTTATATATCAAGTATCATGCAGTTTGGCACCATTAATGATGATGTTATTTAAGCACTGCTCCAGGAAAAAAAAAGAAAGAGAGAAGCTGCAAACCTCTACTCCCTCTCCCTCTGCACACTCACTCTAGCAACAGCCCCTGCTCAGCAGCAGCAATTCCGGACAGCCCAGGATCACATCTTGAGGTTTGTGCTGAGGCTGTGCAAACACAAAGGGATGCTCCTTTCTGTAAAGCAGTCATCCTGCTTATAATCACAGCAAACTTAGAATTTCTTTCATGTTCCCCTAGTGGTGTTTTATTCTAGCAGGAATTAGTTCAGTAACTCATAGAGCTGTACAGAGAACAACAAGGGGTGCATTTGAGATACCAAAACCTTAGAATTTAAATTATTATGCAAATCTAGGCCTGCATAGAGAAAAAACATTGCTTTAAGTAAATATTGCAAAAGGAGACAAACCTGGACATCATAGGATTTTTTTGCTTATTTAACTTTCTATAAAGTATGAAAATTAATGTGACATGTGGATAACTTGTTCCCTCCAGAAGGTGCTTTACAAGTCATAGATTCTATATGATGTTGCTGTTGCTATAGTAACTCTTTTTTACAGCATAGCAAATACTCCTACAAAACCTTTTGACTTTTAGTAAGAAAATTTGCATTCTCAAAATGTTTTCAAGTAAACTTTATGACCTAAAAATAATAGGTTCATTGTCTTTCCCTTCTCCCATCTCTCTCAGCTAGATATAAGCAATTAAAATTATGCTTCTTTGGTCAAAGACTTACTCTGTGATCTAAAAAGTGATTTCATCTCACAGCTATATTTTATGCAATCCGGTAACTTTGACTAAATTCTAGTGAGGCTTCATATGTTAACTACTGCAGTAGATTTCCCTCTTTTTTCCCTTTCCCTTTTTTTTTTTTTTTGCTTTGTTTAAAGGTGATTAATTACTCAAACGCAGTGTGAACCATTCACTTAATACACAGTGTGTAAGCTCAGTCCTTTTTATCTCCCCTGTTTTGAACACCCAACCGGCCAGTTTTACCCCACTGAACTAATGCAAGACGGAAAAAAAAAAAAAAAAAAACCTCAATGGCACACACTTTGGATAAATACCTCTACACTGTACATTTGCCAAGAGAGCTTCTAAGATCAGCTCTGTAAATGTCATGATCCTTAATGCTATTGTGGTATAACTGAAGAGCGTTCCTTGAGCCCATTTGGCTGGGCTGACTAGCGCACTTTGTTTTCCCAGGAGAAGAAAGCAGAGTAGTAAACCATTTTTGCAGAATGTCATTCTCCCACAACAGTTTATGAAAGAAACATCTGTGACAAGAATCTTTAATGCTTTTCTCAAAGCCAAGCTGACAGTAAAAGAGCATTGCTAAAAGTGGCAAATCAATCCCATTCCACTCTTTCTAGAGCAGGACACCTAATTTGCTATGTATCACATGTATTTTCTTCGCATGTGCTGAGAGGCTGTGACATTGATGTGGTGGCTGTCGTCCAAGCTTCTGTTGAATAAACACTTTGGCCATATAGCAGGCACACTGGCGTGTTTAGCAATGTCTGCTGTCCAGTGTGAGCTTACTTCACCTCAGGGAAAAGTTTGTTTAACTTTTAGATTGCAATTTGGGGATACAAATGGTATCTTTGAAGGCTGATTTGAAAACCTTGGGGGATTTTTAAACTTGGGTTGCTTAGTGAGGGGTTTTGTACTACCTGGAAACACAGACTTATGAGACAGAAATAACAAGTAGTACAATTCAGCAGCTAAAAATTATTTCATTACTGGGCTTGTGTTGATTGTGCTATAAAAATAAGATGATTCAGCTAAAACCAGCCTCAAAAAGGTATCTAAATCTGAAAAAAGAATTTTTGTAATTAGTTAGTTAAAACATCTGAAAGCTTTTGCTGACATTGGACAATGAATCAAAGCTCTGGTAAGTGCACAATGAGGAAACAGAGTTCAGCTGTGAATCAGAAGGATTTCTCTTAAGTTACTGTTTTTTTTTAAAAAGATGGAACACTACTGAAATTTTTTATTATCCCCAAATTAAAATAAATCCTTAAATAAACTTCTGATGTCTGTTACATTTAAATTATTCTCTTTTGAAGCTTTTTTCGAAAGAAAGTAAGGTAGAAAGGGGACCACAACTTTCAGGATGGCTCATATACACTATAGAATTCTTCTTTCATGTGAGGATGTTGAATGTAAGGCCTCTCTTGTCACCCTTTCAGCATGAACATGTGGGCCAAGCCATGCAGTCATTCAGCACTATCAGATCTCACCCTGAATCCCATGGGAGTTCTGGCTGAGGCTGGAGTTCCCAGTGTAATAAGATGGATCTAGATAGTGAATGACAGCTCCAAGAACCTTTCCTGGCAAGACCCTTTCCTGTGGTATCCTCACATCTGAAAACTGAGTGAGGTTAAAGGCTGGAGTGACATGGCTGGAGTGAGAACACCCACAGTGCATAACAATGGCAGGTGGCTTGTACCTCACTCATTGCCAGGGGAACAGTGGCAAAACATCTGGAACACAAACTTAGAACCCAAATTTTACACTTAAAATAAGAGAGCCCTACAGAGGGCAGCCATAAAAATATATTATCTGCAGGGATCTTTCTGAATTCAGGCTCTGGCATTGGGGCTGTTGTATGTTATGGAGTTGAGAAAGCTCCAAGTTCCAAAATAAAGTCTATTTACTCCATCAGTTGCCATGGATAACACTTGTTTGTATACATCTTTAAAGCCAAAGGAGTGGAATTGCATAAATAGAGGGAGCAGAATTGAGAATACATTCCAAAGAGATATAATTGGCATCTCCATAGTTGTTGAATTGTGGCACTAGATCAGATAACCAAGGCGGTCTAAGTTCTCCTGAATGTCCCTGTGAAAGTCAGCTCAGTGACTTGTGGGCAGAGCGAAAAGGTGTGGAAGAAACTCGAACACTAATGATATTTAGAATGATAATTCACAGCATCACAGAGAAACAGAAGACAGACTCACCCTGAGGCCATGTGAATGGAAATCAAGAATAGTTTCCAAAGCAAAAGGCAGACCTGAAAGATTTAATCCCAATGAGAACAAGCCACCTGTTCTGCTAAATACATTTCCTCCCCATTCTTCATACCACCTGCCTTATGCAGGGGAGAAGGATTTCACGTCTTCAGGAGGCACAGTTCTGCTCTCTTTTTTTTCAGCAAAAAGTGCCTCCACAGTGAGAAATGTCCCTTGCAATTTTCAAGCTCGTTTGAACTTGAAAATACTCTCATCTGACTTCAATGGGACAAATCTTCAGTAGGGCACGCTTGGCTGGGCTGGATGCTTGTTGAGAAAACCAGTCTGCAACCACCTGTCGGCTGCTGGGTCCTTTTGTGAACATTCAGCTCTTTGAGAATAGGACCCTATTTCTGCATCTGTACAGCTCCAAGCACATTCTGTCCTTATGGAAGTGTGGAGCTTCAGACACTACCCAAAATAGAGGATTTTTTTAAACATTGCAGTAGGTGTAGTAATACACAGGCAAGTGAACAAACCCCTTCCAGATTAACCCTGAGCTCTGAATTTGCCCAGAGTACCCAGATATACTGCTGGGATTTCTAAAGCAAATGTAAATGATGCAGCAGATAACAAACTGCTTTTTTTAACTTGCTCCTCATTTCCTTTTGTGTGTCCTCCTCCCATATAGTCGATATCCAAAACATCAAAACACAATTTCGTTTTATTTTTCAGAGTTCATTTACTTACGCTCAAAGGCTTTTGTTACAAAGAACAAAGCACATGTGTCTAACAGTTTGACCCTTCCTCCATCCTTCCCTAGGGGCTGCAATTAAACTTTCATTTAAGTAGTTATTTGGTGTGTGGGATACTGTGCTAAAATACTTTGAATCAGTGGTTTTTGTAAGGCCCCCAGCTGCTCTGTCTACAGCACCCAGTAACTCTTCTGATCACATAGGAAAGACTTTGCTAATGTTGGGTATGCTTGGGAGGAGTGATTATTTAGATAGAAGAAATGAAAATAGAGAAAGGATTCTTTTTAAGGAAAGGCACTGACTGCAAAGGACAACTGGAGTGTGTATTATGTGTCTGTCCATTTCTTGCCCATCATTTTGTTTCTGCCATGGGAATACATCAAAATATTGGCTTCCTGTGAATAAGGCACTTATTCATGACTTAGGACCTTGTAAATTCCTTATGTGATTGTGTTAAAATGTCCTTAATTTCCCATGCTCATACTAGAGTTTTATGTGTGCTGGCACATTCTCCCTGCCCCTCCTCTAGTGCCACTTCACATGCACAAAAATGGAAAATTTGTTTTCCTAAAAAAATTGTATTCTGAAAAAAATGGTTGGTTGATTTACAGCAAAAGAAGGAAGAAGTCTCTTTTTTCCACCTATACCACCTCCTGTCTTTGTCATAATGTTCCACATTTTGTAAGAAACTATAGTCGTATTTATTGCTGAATTATTTTGGAGCTGTTCCCCTTCCCTCACTGCACCCTGCCCCAGTTTGGTTTTCTTTTTCTTTTTCATCTCATTAATTTCCTTGAAAGCATTCACACCACAGCAGCTTCATCCACTAGTCTGTGGTTGCAAACCAGATTCCTTTGGAGGAAACTAAGCCTAAAGCCATATGCCAGCACCAAAGTGGTACTGGAGTCACAACCAGGAGGGCTGCACCATCAGCCAGTCTCCCAGTGCACAGCTAATACATTCCTCACAGAAAATTTTACATCACATGTGCAGTGGAGGCATTCAAGCCAGAGGTCCAAACTCTATTTAATTAAAAATAAGTCCTGTGAGCCACATGAAATGGAGTTGTAAGGAGCCTAAGCACGTATCAATCCAGTTTACAAGATCTGTTTCTATTACAGTAAATTGCAGGATAATTTAATGTCTATAGTTCATGTAATGTCTGCCAAGTCTGCAGCCTCCCTTTCAGTGGGATCACTAAGAATCTCTGTGTCCTTTAAGGTTATTTTCACAAAGACTGGGACTTCATCTCTATAGGTTCACAGTTTCTGGAGGATGAAATACCAATATTTTCATACAAGCTGCATTTCTTCAGAAATCTAGCTAGAACTTGTGACACTCATGTTGAGATATAAAATCCCTGTCTGCACAGCAATACCAATAACAGTTCTTCCCAATTATGCCAAAATGTTTTTGTATTGACATTGTAGTTGTCAGCTCATATGTTTCCACCAAATGTGCACTCTAGGACTAAACTGAAACTGAATTTAGAATATTCTAAACTTTTGGGGGCGGGGCAGCCATTTGAATCTTGTATGTGCATTTCATGAAGAGCTTAATCAAAACTCAATCAATTCCCACCTCACCAAGTTTAGAAAGGGATTAAAATCCAGTACCAGATTTGGATCTGAATTTTGTGCCTGGGGGCTCATTTCTGTTATCAATTAGCTGTTGCTCTTGTGATGTATCAAAAGGCATATAGGCTGTTGTTTAGAGATGTACATAATGTAGCTTTAAATTTCATTGGGAAACTAAACAAAACCTCTGGCCTTAGGGCTGCATGTTCAAATGCTACAGTCCCATAGTGCATTACACCAGTCAACACTTCTTTTCAAATACCACCCGCATAACAATTAACCTCACTTCAACCTTGAGGTCTCTGATTAGTGATGGCCTATTGTTTAAGTTCCATTAACATAGCCCCTGTGTTGCCCTATTCTCACTCAAATGGACTAATCAAATCAGTCACCAAGGACTTAAGCTCAGGGTCCAACTTCTTTAGTAAGCAGCAATTTTCAATTTAAGTAGAATGGTGGATGTCATCAACACAGTCACAATTAGTATAGCTCTGACATGGAAAACATTCTTAATGATCCCAAATTTGTGAAATATCAAGAGCCCCAGCAACTTGCAATATGAGAATTTCTAAGTATAATAGAAAAATTACAATATCAATAGGGTAGTCAATGCATTACCTTGTACCAGACAAGGCTCTGAAAGGACAAACCTCAATCAGATTCCATTTAATTTCAAGAAGCAAATGCTGTTTTGAACCAGTAGAAATAAAAACACGTTACAGCATTCATAAAATGTTATTTTTTGCTACCCACACCATATTTATTATGCAAAAAAAAAAAAAGAAATAATTGTTTCTTTTTCCAAATCCAGTTAAAAAGTTGTTATTCTTGACATTCTTCTTACTTGGATTACACAACTGTGTTTTCATTCACATTAGCTGATACTTGCTCTTTCAATCATTTGGAATTTAAAATGGTCTAGTATTATTTCTTTAGATTATTTTTAACACTGTCTTCTATTTCTGTCAAGGTATTGGATGATTGGAGCACAAACCTCTAAGAAGATACAGTGGAAAAGCCATGGAAAATACTTCACCAGTAGAATCCAGGGCCAAGTCTTTAAATATGCATGCAATGAGAGTTACTGCCTCCTTATCAGCACAGATACTATGGTGCACAGGCAAGGAATTCTTTTATTTTCATGCACATGCAGTTACTGCATGAGCAGCACAAATATTTTCCAACCATTCAGATCTTGCCTTTCTTTGAATAAGCAGCAAGAAGGCAAAGTGGGAAGCCTTTGGCCATTGAGCAGGACACTGAGGACATCAAGGACTTTCAAAATTGAGCCTTTGGGGCAGATACGATTTTGCTGTGATTATAACTGGTAATTCCTACCTCATTGAAAAGAACCTATTTTTTTTTTTCTTTTTCTCTTGCCATCTTGTTTTCGTGCCAAATTGTTTCTGCTTTCTCAGTCTAAAACTTTTTCAGATCATGGTGGAGTCATACTCTCTCATCTCCTCAGAGTATGATGAAGCTGCCAGATAATGTTCACATGTAGCTTTTCTTTTATGACCAGCTAAAACCCTGTGCACAGAATAAACATTGCCAGACACATTAAGTGTTTTATTTTTCTGCTTCAGAGAATGAAATTTGGCAGAAATATCCCCTAATTTAAATCCAGCTTTTGTCTGCCTCATTGCTTTACACACCATGTAGTGAAAGAACTGGCTTCACACTGCTCCCGCACCACCAGTCCATCTGACTGACAATAGATCCAATCTGCATTACATGGGAGACCATGTGAGTGGTCTGTTCTGCTCTTCCATCTCCACCGACAGCTGGAACTGGACTTGGAGCAAATACCAGGAGAATTTGCATGATAGTCCATTTGCAGCACATATGCTATAAATTCGCCATTGCTGCAAAATGGCAAGCCATAGGCCTCATCCATACAGAAGTTACATGAATTGAAATTAAAACCAATTTAGTCTAAACCAGAATGAACTTCTGCGTGAATACTCATAATAGTTTAAAATCATCTCGCTTCAGTTTATCCAGCATCACTGCTTTCCCCAACAGGCAATTAACCAAGTGCAAGAGAAGCACAGACACGGCCAAGCAGTCTCCATCTTTAATTGAAGTCACTTTAAACCCCACCTTTAGCCCCTTTGCTGGCAGGGGCTCTGCCTTATTGGCTGGGGCTGTTCAATCACACCTGTCATTCAGAACTGGGGGGATTCCTTCGCAATTCTTCAGTTCCTACTTGCCTTACCCACAGGCAGTCATTGCCTCCTCTTTGGAGGACTCCAGTCCTGGACTGCACTGGATCAGCACTGGGCACCACTTGCCCAGCATTGGATCAGGTTTGATCCTTGCAGTCCCTCAGTGAAGGCACTGGGGCAGCAGCTTCTGGAGTGGCAAAAGCTACACACATTCTCCAGCCATTGTTTTGGTCACGTTACCCCTGGGCACTGACCCCCTGCCTGCACTGCCTCCTGTTGCTCTTTTGTTCAAGAGAAAACTTGTCATTTAGAGGCTGATTATTAGTTTTCTTTTCTCTTCCCCACCCGGAGTCCCCCTTTAACTGGATCATCACCAGTTTTAGAAGAGTTACCCCTTTCTAAAGAAAACAAAACAGAATAAACAACCTCTTTCCAGTCCCTGCCAGAGCTCTCTTCTTTTCACCAACATCCATTTTCTCCCAAACAAAATAAAAGGACAGGGAGAAAAAAGACAGCTTCTTCCCTCCCTCCACAATGAAACAACAAAGAGCACAAACAAAATTAAAATTAGGCATTTAAGCTGATTTTCGCCACTTAACTTTTGACATGTTTTTGCAAATTTCGTTCAAGTCCCCTCTGAAGATTCAGCCAGTGAAACCCCTGTATCAAGTGGTGCTTCCAAGCCTTTTTTCATAACTTCCATGAGACAGCTCAAGTGTTGTTTGGACTGGCAAGGGCACCTTTCTGCTAACATAAAAATCGGAGGCTATGACACAACAAAGTATCTGTCCCTTTGGGGAAAAATAAAGGTTTAAATGCCTAATTTTTCAACTTTATATACCTCTGAAAATATTCGGGGCCTGATACATCCAAGCTCACTCTGCAAAAGTATCTCCAGGTGGGTGATTTATTAGAAGCTAAAGCCATTGCCCAAAAGTTCTGTTCTATTTTATGCCCACGTAGCGTCGGTTCAGCTTCATTGTCTTGCTTTGAGAAGTAATTGTTTTTCTCTTCAGAAATATATTTTTCTTCCAGTAAGCCTGCATCATATTCATCATCTGGAATGTATTGGGAGCGCTGCACTGGGCTCAGCTTGCAGCTGCTCCCAATCATCTCCGATGTGCTCAGAGCCGACCTGGAAGAGCCTCAGCAGGCGAGGGTGGGACCGCCAGCCCCGCCACTGCTCCTCCTTCCCGTCCTTGCACCCGTGCTCCAGGGACTTGGCTGCTCCCTGCTTCATTTCCAGGTGTAATTCAAAATGCCTTCTTTGATCCACAGAGCCATTCACGCTTTGAGAGCTTGTATTTCTTTGAGATGGTTTCTCTGTTTCAACATCGTGCTTCACCTGGCAGCCAAGATTGGCTGCAGTTGCATGAGATGAATAGCAATGTTGACTCTGTAAAATACATGAGAGTTTGCAGAATGACAGGCCATTCTCAGTGGATGTACAGCACAGGAGCAATAGGAACATAGGGAGTGTCTTGTTTCACAGAGGAGAAAAGAAAGGATTTATTTCCATTGGAAAAAATTAATATTCTTCATATTTTTGTAAGAATGTCATGAAGTGCAACCACTCCCCTGAAAATATTCTGCAGTAGAATTGCGAAGAACTGTGCTCATATTTGGATTGTGGGTTACACCAGCAGTAGTATCTTTTCCTTAGAAGCTGTTAGGTTTTTTATTCGTCTCACTTGGATCTGAAAAACCCTGAAGAAAAAAAAAACATCACATATACATGAACCTCATGAGATGTTACCACCATAGGAAGTCATGCAAATAGAATATTGACTACTGGAAACAGAAAATTAGAATTTAATTTACTAAAGGAATTAATTTAAGACAACAACAACAACAAAAAAAAGAATACAGTATGTGCTGGTGAGATGCTGCACATTTCTTCACTAAGACCCGTTCCCTAGGTCCAGAAGAAGCTTTCTGCACTGGTCCATGTAGACGCCATAAGGGCATTCCTCCATGGCTTTGCAATCATCCAGCTTTTCTTAGGAGTTATCTCTGGTTTCACAGCCTACCTGACTGAGGCAAGGCACAGATGTTGCTGTAGTACACCCAAGAGATTCATCCTTTTGCACAGCCCCAGTGCCTTCTACCTCCATTCCCTTTGCCTTTCCAAGGAGCACCCAGGTCTCTCCACATGCCCGTGTCCCCTTCTCCCCCATTCCCACCTTCCCACTGCTCACTTTGAGGTCTCTCACCCTTTTTGTTGATGTGGCAGCCAGCTAAGGATCCTACTTAACTAAGAGAAAAGTACTTTTCTCTGGCTTAACCAAACTAAATGTGTTGTGATTATATTTACCGGCCAAGTTACGAAATACATAATATTGTCGATGGTTGTGGTTTTACAGCAGGTCAAGAAATATTCTGTTGTTTCCCTATAGATGGAAGGTCTTCATTACTCTGTCTTCTTGACCTAAAAGAAAAACTCGTGGCTATAAGTAAAAGACTGAGTAGAGGATTTAAGACCATTTCAGAAACAGAGGACAAATGGAAAACTATAAGCTTTCTCTAATTTTTTTTTTTTTTTAACAAAACCCTTTTAAAATGAAACGGTATGCTTTTACGGTGGTAACAAGCTGTCATATCACTTCACTTGGGGTCATGTTTGGAACTGACCAAGTTGCTCATAGCCCAGTGTAGGACAGTGTTCCAGCCCGAGTTGTATAATAAGCTGTGCCCATTGCAACAGTTCCAGAAGCATTAAGTCAGCCCAGTAAAGATAACTGAACATAAGAAAACACCATTTTTTCCTCACTTAGTCAAGACTTGAGCAGAAAGGGATAGTGAACCCCTAGCACTACATACAGCAAGGGGATAGGAAGCCATCTGCTCCACTGCTGCTGGCTTTCCTGAGCCTGGGGACCTGAGAGATGCCCCAGGCTCCTCAGCAGCAGTTGCTAAGGAAACATTTTAGGGAACCTTTTTCATAAATTCATAGTAATCTCCATTTCTCAAATGTCAAGGCTAATGACTCACCCTTTGATTGCAAATGGGATTTACTACCATAGAATTGCTGGCAGCCTTCAAAGCTAAATTGTATTTGTCAGCATTTGAAGACTTTTAGTACATTGGTTACCACTACTCCCCTTGAGTGAGTAGAAAATGTAGATACATGAATATCTGGCAGAATTCCCTCAGATATATTTCAACCCTTTCCTAAGTTTCCACACAGGAAAGAAGACAGATATTGGTGTGTGAAGGGCTCCCACAGCAGGGAATCCCCACAGCAAAGCCTGTGCCTTTGGGTGTTTTCTTGCCTGAGGTGCAACCAGCCTTCTCCTGGGAAGCACAGACCCCAACAGAGGGGAGCCGGGACCAGCTTAAAGCTGTCTCTAGGGATGACCAGTAGAGACATGCACCCTGCTTTCCCCCCCAGGAAGTTCCCACTTCTGCTTGAAGACAGCCAGATACATCCACGGATTTTCTGCAAGTCACACATGAATCTGTGTCCTTGGCTTCCACTGATAAATGGCTCTGGCAGTCTGCAGTTTTAGACCTCGTGCATTTTGGATATCACCTGAAACGAGACCAAGAATCTGACACTGCAATAATTTTTGCCTTCACAATTCCTCTTCTGCCAAGTTCCAAGTTGGCAAATGCACCCCAAGACTTGTTTCTTCAAAGTATTTGAGAAGTTATCAACAAACCAAACTAAGGATGATATCTATTACTTTGAAGGCAATATTTATTTAGAACAAGATTCTCCCTCAAATGATACAGACTTCAGATAGATTGACTTCCAAGTTAAAAGCTTACAGTTCAGAATTAAATTTCAAAAATGCAAATTTTAACTCCTAGTACTTTAAAGATACATAAAAGAACCTCAGGTAAATACAGACCTAACCTCAAACTTTCTGTTAATTAGTTTTTGGGAACACTTCACGTTTATATAAATGCATACTATAAATCCATTTGAACAATTGGTTCATACTGCATTTAACACATTTCCACTTAATATAAAAGCTACAGAAATAATGTACTTTGAATGGATTCATATTATAAATCACTGTTACTCAAGGAAATTCCTTCTACCTGGAAATGTCAGTGACTGGTGTATGGAGGATACTAATGAGACCTGTTGTCAGTAGCACCACATTGTTAGGAGACACATTCCTTGATAGAAAATCAATATCCACCCATTTAGGAACTTAATGCACTTAAAACTTACAGAAATTCCTCCAGAGGAACACTTGTATGGTATTTTGAAGAGTTTCCTGGTCACCTTGAACACCATTGTCCAAAACAGGCAGATGGAGTAAACGCTCATCCAAATTTTGCTTTCTCTGTCTAGGGAAAAGATATCCCTCAACTGCATTTTGTACCAATCTGCCTAGAGACAGACAAATTTGCTTTCCTGTTGCATCTGGCTACAGGACTTTACAGTGTAGATTTGCTCATTTTTCAGCTTGCTTATTTAGCCAAATTGCCGGCATACGTGTCCGATCCCAGGCCAGGCGCTGGGAGAAGGCTCCACTCTAGAACTCTTTTTGCCTAGAATACAAAAAGGGGAATTCCTGCCTCTGAGATGCTGACATGGGTGTTTCTAAGGTCATTTTTTTCTCCATTGATTGGCTTTTAATTCTATACTCTCAAAGAATTTTGCTTTTACTGATACAATAAAATTAACTACTGTGAGTGTAGAGATGCTCTTAGGCAGTTTCCCCTTGGTTTCCAGCTGTCTCTGTCTAAAATCATAATTTAAGGAATACAGTTAGAAGAAGACAGTTAACTCAGAAAATGTCTCCAAATCTTGACTGAAAACATGTGGCCCCAAAATGTAGATGAAAAATGAACAAACATCTGCATTATCATACTGTTTACCAAATGCTGAAATCAAAATCCAGTCTATGCACTGTTTCCTCTTTCTGTAGCCAAAAAGTCTACTTAGTTATTACACAATAAAGAAGAAACCTGATAGCATATTATTTTAGCAACACTGTGTTCTCATTCAGCTAACCATTATTTACATCATTTCTGACCAGAAAAAGAATCCTAAGCTGACTAGGAGGATCTGTTTTTTAGTTTCAGATTCATCAATACCTACAACTTCTGCACCTGTGTGCCTTTTTTTTTGTGTGAAGTGAACTGCCATGATGCTGCACCATGTACCACAGTGGCTTTGAAACACTGCCTGATCCTTTACTTGTAAACATCAAGATAGTACCCGCATACTTAGAAATAATCACATAGCTGCATGGAGCCACAGTACATGTGATTGTGGTTTAACCTTTTAAAATAATTGTTTTCTTGATTGTATTAGAAAACAGAGATAGGGACTTTGGGAGGTTATGACCAATTTTATTCTCATACAGTAAATGTGAAATCCTGAGGACTTTGCAGCATTCTGTAATTCAAACAAAGTTTTATTATTTCCTGAAATGCAACAACCATCAGAACATCATCTAGGTAGATTAACATGTTGTTCTCCTGCTTCTTAGAGCACTAACAGCCTGATCTACCAGCACAATACACATTCCTATTGCTCCCTGTTCAGCTGAAGTAGGGAATTTCCTCTAATTTTGGCAAATGATATGCTGAGAGAAATGTTACTTAACTCACCACACAGCCATAAATCTGCTTTGTAAATCTTGCACTTTTTGGAAAGCTTATTGCTAAAACTTTTGCTTCAGAAGCACATTTAAGGGGTTTAGATTTAATAAGGTTAAAAACCATCTGAGCATTTTGAGACTACAAAGAAATAATGTATCTGTAGTGTCCCCTGCGATAGATTAGAGGCAGGACTTGGTTGCAGTAATGAATATAAATGGGAATCTTTATTAAGGCCACTGGACAGAAGCAGGACTGTAGCTCTGCTCTCCAGCTCCCAGGCTAACTGCACACAACCTGTGCTTTCTAATAGCACCATGCAAGTCTATCCTAAATCCTGGCCTAGATTCAGCACTTTTGGAAGGGATTGCCAAACTCCATAAAACCTAGCTCCTTAATTGTTCAGCAGTGGATACAACTTCCAGAGCATGCCCTGCCAAGGCTTGCATAATCCCTACATTTGCATGCACGTGAATTAAACAATGAAAAGGCTGGAGATTCTGCAAATGAGAATAGAAATCTCCTCCATTCAATTTTTTTTTTTCCCTGCACGTTTTTAAGGATAAAAATGGGTCTGTGACTTGAAAGCCTAGATATTTAATTTCTTTAATGCCATTTTAATTACAAGAACTAAATTGAACAATAAATGTATATATACAGTGGAGAGAGACAACAACCCCTCTGTATGCCATAGCCAACATGATAGGCTTACTCCAGGTGTGGGGAATGTTTTCATGGAGGCTGGACACGGAAGTTAATGAACATTCATGGTCTTTATACTTAATCCAGAGCATGCTCAAGGCATAGACAAAGTAGGTAATGGTTATCATCTGCTCTGCTTTGGGCAGAGGAGAGAGGAACTGGATCCTTGACCCTGAAAAGCCCCTTCCTGTAGATGCAGCCCTGTGCTCTTCCCCTTCCTGCCAGGCCAAGGGAAGCGGAAGGCTTGCAGCCCACTGACTGGCAAACAGAGCAGAAATGTCCCCCCCATCCCGCAGTCTGGTTGCCCTCATCCTCCCAGCCCAAGGTGCACAGAGCACGTGCAGGGGCTGCAGTACAGAGCTGGGACAGCCCCATGATGGAGGGAATGGAGTGAGGAAGGCTGTTAGCTCTCTCCTCCCTCCTCGAGCCTCACTGGCTCCTCTGACCTCCCTGTTCCCACTCTGCAGTCCCAAATCTGCCTTCACTCTGCCATTTGCCTCTGCTGCCCACCTGCCCCAGCCCAGAGCCACCCTCATGCTCTTGTGTCAGGTGACAGACACAGCCCATGACCCCTTCCCTTCAGCGGCTGGGCTGCTGTGGATACATTAAACCCTCAAGTGTGAATCTCCTTTGAAGCAGGCCCATCATGCTGTTTTCAGACCACACTCACCATTACGGATGCTTTTCTCCAAGGAGCTGCAAATACAGTGTCTTTTCCTAATATTTTGACCGGTGAAGGAAAGTGTTTTCTCTGTGCTCAGACAAGCTGTCTGGATTCCAGCCTGAGGAGTATCTGCCAGAAACTCCAAGATCCCTGCATGGAAAATAGACTGCTAGAGTCAAATACTAGCACACAAACACATCATTCAGTTCAGCTTCAGAAACTTCTTCGAAAAAGGCTATGGCAGACATTCAGGCTGCGGCAAAACTTCTGTCAAAGAGGCTGTGGCCTCCCTTGTGCCTGCACAGCCACCCACCTTCCTGGGACAAACCTCCAGAGCCTTCCCCAAGCATGGGTGGAGGAATGCTTGAGGGGTTTAATATCACAAAACAGGGACATGACTTTCTTATTTAACTGACATGGAGAGGAAGGCAATGGGCTTTGGAGGAAGGTATGTGGTGGAAGACATTCAAAGGCCTTTTACTTGTACAGTGACTGTTGGTAGTAGAGTAATCCTACAAAAAGAAAAAACTAAAACAAAAACAAAACAAGCAGTCAAATCCCAAGACTCCAAAATTAGAGAATGCACATAAAAGTGTTGCTGTGAGGCTTCTGATATAGTTCCATCACCCCTTCCCTCTCTTTCCTTTCCAGTGCTCTAGTGCTACACTGAGCAGAGGCTCAGAATGGGAGTAGTGGTGGTAGAGGTAGGAGTAGTGTAGGTGTGGGATCTCAGGATATCCAGAGGTGAAAGGGTGAGACTACCTTCTGATTTGAAGAGCTAACTTGAAGAAAGCCTATGATCACATCAGTGGGCCACATGTACCAAGTGAGTGTTGCACATGTCAGTATATTAAACATATGTGGTTCTTATTCCCTATGTTAAAGGAATACAGTTTGCAAGCATTGGGGGTGTGTTGTTACTTCAAATGAAAGGTAAATGTGGATTAAAGGTATTTCAAGATTCACACGGTCTGATGACAATGAATACCTGCAAAATCCAACTTCGATTTTAAAGTTTTCCCAACATTTAAAATTGGGAAATTAAATTGCCTCACAAATTGGTGTGGGACCTGGTTTCACTTTAAAGGCTCATGGAAACAACCAGAGCAGCAGGAACAATAACAGCACCCTTTTAGAAAAATACAGGAAATCTTTTCAGCCAGATGCACTGCAGCACTGGGGCCACCATGAAAGTCTTGCAGTTAAAGAAACCTCACAACATCTTCTAGGCAAAAAGGGGATCATCACGTCTCCTAACACTTCATCTTGCATTAGAAATAATTCTTGCTCGAGGAAGCAAAAAAGAGCCAATAAAATGTTCCAACTTCATTCCTTTATTGACTTTTTGTTGCCTTATGTTATTAATAAGAATTTACAACCTAATTTGCCGTGTAAGGTTTTAGCATGGACTATGCTTGTATGCAATTTAAATTTTTAAAAACTTTGGGGCATTACGAATCTGACAAAATCTTTTAAGAATTGATAGAGTTTTGTCTGGGGCCAGATTTTGAAAAAAGGTCTCTAAACTCAACCTTTATATTTCTATGTGAGAGGAAGTAGGATCTCCTGGGCATCTTATGACTGGGGGTTTGGGATATGAAAATGAGGGATTTGCATGTTGCAAACATTGCTCATGGCAGGGTGCAGGTAAAGAGCAAGGGGCCAGCCACTTTGAAACAGAATTCCTGATTTGCAGGCCCCATGAATGTACTTTTAAATGCCAATTTGATAGGTGGGAAGGCTGTAGGGAGGCTTGGGGGGATGAATATCAGAGAATAGTAACATTATCACTTTCTTACTTATTTGACAGGGAAATGGAGACAATGAACTTTGAAGGAGTGAATGTGGTGTGAGACATTCAGAAGCCTTTTTTACTTGTATACTGTTGATTATTGGTAGGGTTATTCTGGAAAAAAAATCAAAAAAACCAACCCAGCAGCCAAAACCTGAGGCTCCTAAATTAGAGAATGCACATTAAAATGTTGGCCAGAGGCTTCTGATTTGTATATTCCCATCTCCCTCTCCCTCACTCTTTCCTCTCCAGTACTAGTGCTGTATTGAGTTGGAAACGTATAAATGTTACATGTAAGATGCAGCCTTACTGTTGCATCTTTATTCAACATCAACTTCCAGATGGGAACTATTTTTCATGGTTCATAAAGCCAAATCCAGCTGCTACATTTGGACCTACATAAGGAATCCACATTTTATTGCCTTAGCAGTGCAAATAAAACAATTGCTGTTGTTTCTTTAGTACTGGTGCATCTCACATTTCTCAATACATTTTAAATATTTAAATTTTTAAAAGTGTATTTTATAGTTCCTCACTTGGCCGTGCACCGTAACAAGATCCCGCTTTTACAACATTTTCTAGATATCTAACATAACTGAAAGAACAACGACCATGGACAAACGGTATTCAATATAGCAGCCATATATTCAGTTACTTACTAAGAGTGTTCAGACAATTTCCTATGTAAACCACAATGATATTAAATACTTCTGGAATCTCAGCTTTATTAAGAGACAGGAAGTGCAAACTCAGGAGTCTTTCCCCTCCCCCTCGGCTAATCCGACTCTTTGATAGTCATGTGTTAGGAATAACCATCGAGTTGCTCCTAACGAAAAATATTCCCACAGCTAAGAGAGAATTAACCCTTGTGAAACCTCAAAAGAGAGAGCGGAGCCCATGTGTTCACACAGAGAGAGAGAAAAAAATCCCCATTCGGAGGAAGTTTATGCCAGCAGCAGGTCTACACAGCCCTCACTGCCAGCTCTTCCACGCAGGCATAATTCATTTGCATTTTAGATGGTATTGTCAGAGCGACTACAGCACATGCATTGCGGAGGAGAACCATCCAGCCTGGCAGAATTAGCCATCTTTGTGCCTCCCTGTCTCCTCCCTGCCTCCTTCCCTGCCTCCTCCCTGCCTCCTTCCCTGCCTCCTTCCCTGCCTCCTCCCTGCCTCCTTCTCTGTCTCCTTCCCTGCCTCCTCCCTGCCTCCTTCTCTGCCTCCTCCCTGCCTCCTTCCCTGCCTCCTTCCCTGCCTCCTTCCCTCCCTCCTCCCTGCCTCCTTCCCTGCCTCCTCCCTGCCTCCTCCTTGCCTCCTCCTTGCCTCCTCCCTGCCTCTTCCCTGCCTCCTCCCTGCCTCCTCCTTGCCTCCTCCTTGCCTCCTTCCCTGCCTCCTTCCCTGCCTCCATCCCTGCCTCCTTCCCTGCCTCCTTCCCTGCCTCCTTCTCTGCCTCCTCCCTGCCTCCTTCTCTGCCTCCTCCCTGCCTCCTCTTTGCCTCCTCCTTGCCTCCTCCTTGCCTCCTCCCTGCCTCCTCCCTGCCTCCTTCCCTGCCTCCTCCTTGCCTCCTTCCCTGCCTCCTTCCCTGCCTCCATCCCTGCCTCCTCCCTGCCTCCTCCCTGCCTCCTCCCTGCCTCCTCCTTGCCTCCTTCCCTGCCTCCTTCCCTGCCTCCATCCCTGCCTCCTTCCCTGCCTCCTTCCCTGCCTCCATCCCTGCCTCCTTCCCTGCCTCCTTCCCTGCCTCCTCCTTGCCTCCTTCCCTGCCTCCTCCCTGCCTCTTCCCTGCCTCCTCCTTGCCTCCTTCTCTGCCTCCTCCCTGCCTCCTTCCCTGCCTCCTCCCTGCCTCCTCCCTGCCTCTTCCCTGCCTCCTCCTTGCCTCCTTCCCTGCCTCCTCCTTGCCTCCTTCCCTGCCTCCTCCCTGCCTCCTCCCTGCCTCCTCCCTGCCTCCCCGGGCGCGGGCAGAGCGCTCCGCGGCCGCCCAGCCCCGTGCGCCCGGCTGCTCTCGCCTCTCCCGAGCAGATGTCAGGCTGCTCGCTGGAAAGCAAACAAATCCCCACAAAAAGCGCCGAGGTGGGACAGAGAGAGTTAATGCACGGGTATGACAGAGAAGCAAGTTTGCTGTGAATTGGGAAGCACAAACTATAGTAATCCCCACCCCGCTGAGTGGCTTCCCCAGAGGTCTGATACAGTGCCAAAGCCTCTTACGCATACTGAGACAAAGCTTATTTCAAGCCGAATTCAGCTCCTGAAGCCACCATACTGCTTCCTGACAGCCTCCAATTGCACTGCCTCTGTATTTGTGTTTCCTGCTGTTTATATTTACTTGTTCCCAGAGCCACAACAGCTACAAAAACAAATAGTTGCTGTTTGCAGGCCTCTGTATCAACACAGGTAAAGTGCTTCACTTGCCTTTTAGTTTTACAAAGATTGTGCAAATAGGCTTTTAATACCTCAGAGAGATTAATTTGGTAATTATAAACCAGTTTAGGAACACATGCCAAACAATTGGTCATATAATCAGCATCCTTGTTTCGCGGTATTAGCGTGGCTGAGGCAAAAGGTTTTTAAACAGTAAGGGCTACACAAACACTCCCTTGATTATATTGCTATTATTTCCCCATTCCACTGAGACACAAGCTTGAAATATCACTTTTTTGTTTGTCAAGTCCCTGTGGATGCTCTCTGGATCTGTGCTCCTGTCCCTTTGGCCCCGGTACAGCTATTGTGACGGAGTCTGATTTGGGTAATGGAGATCTTGTTTGATATATTTATTTAAAGCATCAGCTTAAGGAAGCCTGAGAGCCATCAATTCTCTTAATTAACTGCAGAGAAATGATTAATGCTATAAATATGGAATTGATCAGGAAAAAATTATAGTACATAGGATTTAATATGAGTTGTTCCACCAATATTTAAGACATTAAATATGATAAATCTGGTTCTGGGTAAAGTGTTCATAACTACCCAAGTTATTTACGCACCTCAGAATATTCCCACCACAAACCACCAGCGCTGTTAGGCTTCTAACGGGAGGGGAGCAATGCTTTTCAGGTAGAAAAAGTTGGTTTTTTAAAAATAAAAAACTCCTGGAGGAATAGGTCCATTTCAGCTGTACTGCACTTCCTAAACCAAACCAAGCAGAAAAGTTTCAAAGCATTTTATTCTGACTTTATCTAAAAAGAACGTTTTCATTTCAAAACAGTTCAATTTAATTTTTTATGCACATTGATGTTGTCTTTAGTAATGCAGAAGTTTCATTTATCCAGAAATTTCTAAAAATACAAATTATTTTGTTGGAGGCCAGAAGACGGGCCTCCCACCCTTTCCTTTCAGAATCACCCACACCAAATGTTTCTCCCTGGTGAAAAAGAAGCGAAGAAAAGCAAAGAAAAATATCAAGCAGTGGGGCAATTCAATCTGTTGCCATCCCGCCATTGCTCCTCTCTTGAAAACTGAACAGCAGTCCAGAAAAGCCCCTGAACCTTAGGCCTGATGCCACTACTTCCTTTGCACCTCCTAAAATATGTTTGCTTTTTGTTTCTCATCTGTCAAAACCCAGCACAGGGGTAAGCAGAGAGGATCCAACCTGCACATGCAGCTTCTGTGATTCCCTCCTGTCACCTAGAGCTGCATGTGAAGAGCTCTGTGGTGTGGCAGCCCTCCCTGGCACTGCAGCCACTCTGGCACTGTGCAAAACCACTTTGCATTGCCCGTGCTGGCTGGTGTGGCACTGGGGCTGAGAGGGAGGGCCAGGGGCAGGGAGGGGCCGAAGGACTGCTGGGTGAAGTGGTTGGAGTTGTCCCCCCACCTTTCAGTGTCTTTCTCACCATGAAAAGAATTAAAAGCTGAGCCAACAAATTCAGTGACTTTTATAGACATCTAGAAGACAGCACATTTAGAGATCAAGCATGCAGCATCCGAGAAAAGCTTTTTGGGTTTGTTGTTGTTGTTGTTGTTGTTGGGTTTGGGTTTTTTTCTTTTTATAATAGCTAGTCTCACAATTCTTCCTGTCCCCACTTCCCCCAGTCCCTGGAGGATGAGAGTTATGGAAATAACAACTCCTGAGACCATTTCCCAAGAACTCTGTGCCTTAGTCCACAAGAAATGCAATGCCAGATCCACCCACATCCGACAAGCAAGACATCCTGGAGCAGTTTAAAGAGGAGAGGTTAGAGAGATAGAAATGTCACTGTATTCATGCACAGAGCATGAATCCACACATGGAAGGCTAAGCTCCCTCCCCAGGGAAGCTGTGTGAACTCTGCCCAATCTTTTCCCTGCCTTTGCTTTCCCCACAGGATTAGTCACCACCCAACACAAGGTGGGAGGGTCTGTCAGAGGTCATTCTCCCTCTGGACAGCAGTGGGGGGTTCTGTGGCTCTCAGAGCCTGTCCATGACACACTCACCCACCACAGTAGACTCAGAGGGGACAGAGGGGCCACCAGGAAAGACTTGGCTTTCTCAGGAATGGATACTCAAAAGGCTGAGTCTCTGCCCAGGGCTGCTACCCACCTAAAGGACCAGTGGTGACCAAAAGTTTCAAGAACACTGATGGCCCCCTTAAATGGCATGGAGAAAAGAAAATCTGAGAATTTTTTCACTCTCTTTCTCACTCTCCCCCCTGAGAGCTTGGGGGAGGCAAATGTGTTGGCTGGTGGCATGAGACACAGGTTGGGGGAAAGGAGGAGAAGACTCAAAAGAGGGAAGTGACTGAGCACACAAGGGAAACCAGCAGCTCACCTGAGCTCCCAGCTGGGGCACTGGATGGTGGGGAATGCATGGTGACTTACAGTGTGCCACAAGCTCAGTATTGCAGAGAGGACAGTTGTACAATTAAACAGTCAAAATCATCTAAACTGCACATCTAAATAATCTGAATACAGGCACTTAAGAGAGCAAGCCTGTCTTCAGAAAACTGCAGCGCTAAGGCTCCCAGGGCTCCCTGACATCTCAGCAGCTAACACACCCCAAGCAGGAAGCCATCTGTCAGGGACTGCTCTCCATCCGTGCTTCCCTGTCTCTGTGACCCCACACGGTGGGACAGGGGACATTCAGAAAGGACAAGCAACAGCAGTGGGGTGCCACAGAAACAGTGGCACAACTCATTCCAGTGGCCCCTGAAATCGAGGTGCTCAAGATTTCATTCTTCCATTGGATCCTCAGGCTTTTTATAATTTCAGGGATGAGACCAATTTAATTTTTATAGAGATGTGTAATCCGCCATTTCAACACACTAATTGAAATAGGCTGACATGCAGCTATGTGCCCTAGGAGCCTTCCAAAGCACATATCTTGGCACTTTCCACCAGAGGCTGAATGACATGACTGGAAACCATACCAGATCCTCTGTGTTTACAGGCCTCTGCTTCTACATTATTATTTTGATTGCTGGCTTTACCAACAAACATCCAAGAGGCAGAATCCACTTGGAGAAAATAATAGAAAGCTGAGCTGAAACAGATTTTAAGAGGTCAAAAATCAACTGTACCTGTGCTACTTTTGACAGCTGTTTATTTAACCACTTTGTAAGGTCCTTCAACAGTGGAAATGCACACATTTTCCCAATGCCATCTGACCTGTTCTTTAATTATGACTTTTATAATGCCTAATCTGAATTTTTCTTTGAGCAATCTAAGTTTATATTTTTTTATCAATTCAGGAGAAAAAATGTTAATTCATTTCTTTCCTCTCTTCAGCACCTTTTCTAGGTATTTGAAGATTTTTACGCTTCCTTCTGTATGCTGTAAACAGCCCCCATCTTTCCAATTTCTCTGGTTCTGACCACTTGGCTCAGGATTCTCTCTTTTCCTTCATGTCCTTTTAGGAAAGTAATGCCCAAAGCTTGCCCATGCTGAGGAAGGTAGAAGGACCTATGCACCTGTCTTCCAGGTTGCATTCATTAAAAAAAATTCTCAGTAATACATTTTTCTTTTTCACAACATTGTATCATTGAAGACTTAAATGCAGGTTGAACCCCACATAACTTCTCTATTGTTTTCTTCAGAATCAACTACTTTACCCTCCATTCGGCAGCCAACTTTTCCTCTGTATATACAGTTAAGTATCTTTTATTTTCTCTCCACGATAAATAACCTTTTTTCTAATCACTTCTCCAATCTGATTTCCAGTTCCATTATCCAACATCTCTGCAGTTTTCCCGGGCTACTGTTCCTTATGGTTGTAATGATTACAATTGGTTCTTGCACCCAGGACACTATTGACCCCAATCAGTGAGCACAGATCACAGCACAGGATCCAGCTTGGTACACATTTCCATTTGAACAGTATCTCATTGATAACTAATCTCCAAATATATTTTTCCAATTGGGAAAATACACATCTTTTGGAAGGTTTCATCAAAACTGTGTTTTCTTATGAAATTTTTTATGAATTTGTTAAGAGTTGTCAAGAGAGGTTAAACAGAGTTTGAGGTATTTGCAATTTTTCCTATAAGACATTGAATAATTCTTGATGAAGCCTGTGTGCATAGTGGAACAGTCTCAGAAGTCTTGCTTAAAGCCAAGTTGCCCAATCATGTCACTGGATCAGTAGAGCTTCTAAGGATGTCCCCATGACTCCAAATGAAAGTGTCATTAACTCGTGAAAACTGACTCATACTCTGAACTTGCTTGGTTCCATCCCATCTTTTCTCTCACGATTACTCTTCAAATTACTCTTCAAACTCAAACTTTACTCTTAGACATATGAACTTGTTAAGAACTTTGACAGACACTTGATTCGAGCTTCACAACACAACTGCTAAAAGCATGGATAGCATCATAATTTTTCCTAAACAAGGAGATGTATCTTTTTGAAAAGGAAACTACCTGTCCATCTATGTGGTTAACTATAAGAAAATAGGAATAGGAAAATGTCCTATTTTTCCATCAGGAAAATTATAAATTATAGTTCTAAGAAATTCAGTACTTGACAACTGATTGAGCCTACATTTAAAGAGTAGGGTCACAGAGATATAAACTAAAATGTACACATTGGAAAATAAATTAGAGTTCAGTATTTAATGTGAATTGTAAAATCTCGTGTTACTCAATGACAACAATTACCATTAAAAATTTTTATTATTCGCATTTAAAGTACCAGCAATCTAACAGGCCTCTAAAACATCTATTTTGGTTTCTAGTGTAATTATCTTTCAGCTATATAGTCATTCATTTCACAAATTAAAAAAGAAGAGTTTGCATAAGGGGGAAAACCGCCGTAGCATGGAAGGAGAATTTCTTGGGGGGAACTTCAGGCAACCAATTTTAGTTCATTGCTGAAGCTGCCAACTTCACAAAATATAGATATGGGAGCCCAGTTTCACCTTTGGTGAAACTGAGGAGCCAGCCATGAACTTCCGATCCATATGTTAAATGAATTGCTGTAGGATCACTCAGGACTGCCACTGAGGCTGAAAGCCATACTAGGAGAACTGCTTAAAGTCACAGGCTGAAAATGAAGACAAGAATTCACCTCAACTGTTTGCTGAGGACATCAGCTGTATCCTTCCTGGTGCTTTTTCTTGGCATTTCAAGAGAAGAAAATATTCTAGCTCTCCAGAAAGAATCAATGACAGACTTTTTCCTGTTTTCCAGTCTTTTGTCTTTCCCTTCTGTTTTGATCCACCCTGCCAGAATGACCTCATTTGCCTTTCTGGTCAGAGGCACCACCACACCTTGTCTCAAGTTCTGCCATATTTTCAGAATGATGAACATTTGTCCCAAAACTTCTCTGATAGTAAGTGGTATGTTATTGGTTGTACCTTGTCAGTTTGATGTGTACTAGTGTGTGAAAAAGGGCTCTATGAATTCACTGAAAATGAGAGCAAACAAAACTATCTACATAGAAGCTAAATGAATGGAAATAAATACATTGTTTTACCATAATTGTCCTTTAAGCCTGCTTTCATCTATTATTTTAATTTCACTTGAGTTCTTCAGTGTATCTTGCATTCCTACACCTCTCTCACGTGGTGGACAAAGCCTTCTTTGCAAAGAGAAGTGCATGCCTGATATGTTCCTTCCCCCACTGGGGATCCAACAAACATATGAATTACCTTAAGAGGAAGCACTCAATAATAGTGTATACAGGGATGTGTCTGCAGCAATCCAAAGTGGCAGATGGACTTGATTCCTGAGATGCAATTTCTCTATATATGCAAGGTGAGCCAGGGGGGCACCCAGGCTGCTGAAAACATGAGGCACAATGTGTGTGTGTCTGTAGGAGCCACTTGCATGGAGGGGTGCATGTTGCTGGAACCAGAATTCACCAGCTGCCTCCTTTGCCTCCCATTGCAGAGGGCAGGAAAGTGCAGGAAGGGGGAAAAGAGACAAAAGATATTCAAACCATCTGAAATTAGAGGAATTAATAAATACCTGTCTACTAGCTGTAGACAGTGTGTGATTTACTGAAATCAGCATTTCTTGCTTTCCTGAAAAAACTCAGAGCCCAATGAATGTGAAATATCAGTAAAATAAAAGCTTCTTGGAGCTTGAAAGGGTCACAATAAATACCCGTGATAGGAGTATGGAAGACATGATAGGGTCAAAGGCAGAGTGAGTGATACCAAAAATGTATCTTATTTGCAGCAGTTTGTATTTTCAGATCTCATTTCTCCTCTTGCAGTGTTTTGGTCGAGAGGGGCTCTGCACAAGCCGTGCAGTGAGGGTGGAGGCACCTGCCTGCTCAGGAGGGTCTGCTCCATTGCAGCAGACATCCAGAGGGAAAACAGATTTCCCTGCTCCCAGTCCGATTGTCCTACAGTCTGAGGCATTAATAGCATAAACAAATGGCTACAATAGCCCTAGCCCTTCTGCTCTGAAAGAAATAAGAAAAGACCTTTCTGAAGCTTCTAGGGAGAGAGACAAGAAGGGCAGAGCAGCTTCCCTCTCGCTCCTCTGACTGATGTCACCATTCCTGTGGCCAAAACATGTTTGTTGCTAAGCAACTATGTATATATTACACTCTTCTGCTTCCATTTGGGATTTAACATATGCATTTTCACTTTCATCTCTGATGCATACTTACATTTGTTTGCAGTGGGTGCCAGAGTGAATGGAAGCTGTCCAGTATGGGATATGCATAAGAACTGAAAGGCACACACAGTGATTTACCAATGTGCATCATTGTTTCGCAGCATAGTTCAATGGGAAACCCACTGAGTGCCATTCACCAGCAGTTGGGACAATTTTTTCATTCAGGATTGATGCTGGTTGCTGTATAGCAGCTATTGGTTCAAGAAGTGCAGCAGTTCTCTGATGTCGTGAGGAAATGGTGTGGGGATAGTCTGACTGTTAATTATTGAAGATGGAGTCTTTCTACGATGATAAAAGAGGTCCATTCTTTCACCTGAAGTTTTCTGGTTTATGCATAAATCTACTTATTTCTACACCTTTCCAAATTACTTGACAGGCAATTAAAAAAAAAATACCCTTTTTTTTTTTGAATTGCATGCAGATGACCCAAATAAGTAGCACCCATCACTCACATTTTTCCATGAATCAAATCTAAAAAGAAATGAAAAGAGGGTAAAGAGAAAAAGAGGACAGGATGTGAGAGTTCATTTATATTACAAACATTCTGTAACAGAAGAAAAAAAAATCCATTTTTAAAAACCACATCTATTACTCTGTAATGAAATTGTAAGAGAATGCTATTAGTCATGTCTGTACATTTATCCACATTGTGAGTTCAATAATTAAATTAGAAGATATGATATGGAGTTTGCTAGGCAAAAATCCATGCTATAACAAAAAGGGTTTTGGTATTGTCTCTATTAATAAGCGTTAAGGAACAAAACACTGGAGGAATTCTTGCAGTCTAGACCATTTGGGTTTTGTTATGCTTTTCAGTTTAGCTTAATTTCCCACTGGAAGTTTCTCTCTAAGTGTAGTCCTAGGATTATCATCACATAAGAAAAAAATTACTAAACTCAGTTTGCTACTGATTTTTTCTTACTCTCTCCTCCCCGGAAGCCAGGACAGGAGAGGGAGCACAGAAAGAATTCGAGGCAACCTTTACACCAGCCACAGCTGTTACAACCTCTTCTCTGAGGGAAGACTGAAGGTTTTTTTTTCTTTCCCCTGAAGCTCATGAAAAACAAACTTATAAAAAGGAATATTGTATGAAAGCAACTTGCTCTCCTGCTCGTATGCATTGATTCAGGGCTATGTCAGTTGGAAGAAAAACTTTGCTCTGGGTGTGCACCGGCACAATGGGTTAGGATACGGCAGCTCTCTCCCATGACCTGCTCTTCCACAGAAGAGGGGTAATAACTCAGTGTTATTTTATGTGCTGGCCCCTTTTGCTCTGTGAATTTTCTCAGAAATGCAGACCCCATGTCTGTGCAGAACCTTCAGCTGGAGCACCAGTGGCAAACCCATGCCTGTTACACTGCTGTGTTGGATAAAACAGGCTGCACCGCAAGCAAGAATTGGACTCGGCCATTAAAAAACAAATTATTTTTTAATAAAAGAGGCGATTTAAAAACAGCCAACTGCACTACACCTGTAAACTGTCTCGACATCTGAATCAGCTGCTGTTTGAAAGTTGCCTTCATGCAGGACAGTCTGCATTTAGCACTTTCCCACTGGCCTCGGGGCCACGCAGCAGCTCTGCAGGTAACAGAACTGGTGACACGCACAGATCACCCTAAGCTGATGCTTGCACGAGTCAAACTGCTCTTGAGAGCCACAGAATTGTCCCTGCTTGCCCCTGCCACTGCATACGTACACTGTCCAAAATTTGAGATTCACAGCACAGCTGAAGGACTGGCAGCAGCTTCTACATTTAACTTTTGATCTCTGGACATTTTGCCATTCTTTAGAAAAGAACTGCTTTCCTAATTCACATTCCTGGTGCATTTGACTCTTCCCAATACTTAAAGAGAGTGTAGCTGAGAGGATGGTTTATAATACTCTGTATGTCTATATTTCTGCCACAGTATCTAAGAGGATGACCAAGACTCCTTTTATATTCTTGAATTTACTTTAAAATTTTAAAAAAACGAGAAGTAGCTTTAGTCCATGTTATTTTTTAGCCAACTGAGAAGCATCTTAGCAATTTAAGCTGGTATCCACAGTGACATGACCAAGTCAAAAGAGCAGCATCTTTGGGCACAGCTGAAGCTGGGGTTATTCCAGATGCACATCCAAAAGCACCCTCCATGCATAGTGAACAGACCCCTCTCTTCTCCAAATTAGAACATCACCTACCAATAAAATAACAGCAATATTTAGAGCACTAGCAAAAGTACTATTTCTTCCATTTCAGAAGTCATCCTGAAATGCTCAGCTGCAGTGGTGATTTTTCATTGTTTTCCCCCAGAGTCTACATTTGGGGAATATTATGAAAAGCTGAAGCTAACACAGATGCACACATTCCAGGGATTCATGTGAACTCCTGCCACTGCAAGTCCAACTGAGGCGATGAACCTTTGTGGACCTTCCAGGAAGCTTGTGAATTTTGTTGCCAAGTTCAAACAGCTCTAAAATACATAAGGAAATGAGATCCCATGGTATTTGTACAAATTCCCATGTCAGACATAAACGGCTACCTTTGTCTACTGTTCAACAAAAAAACAAACTTGCATGAATCTTTCCCAAATGTAGAAGCAGTTATACCATTATAGTGCTAAATCTGGCAAAAAGTGCATGAAGTGTGTGTGCAGAGGTTTGGAAGGGTAAAAATGGTGTTGTGATACAGCATTTTTAAATGCATTATATCTGCTGTTGCCTTCCTTTTAATGTATATTTATACATTAATTCTACATGTATTTATCTAAGAGACAGTCACACAGAATCAATAATCACATAGCACTCTAGTACTTGTAACTCAGCAGATACACAGAATAGAATGCTTTTTTTGCTTCTTGCATTTAACTTTTTTAAAAAAGAATATCTAACAATTCATCCTGCCTTTAGGAAAATTCTCATGAAGCAAAACTGGCAATAGAAAAATAATTATTTGAAAAACATTATATGAGGTGAGTTGTTGCTTCCCTACTGGATGCCACTTTAAATTGAGCTAATTTGTTTTACCAGTAGCTTAAGAAAACCCCAGCACAGCAGCATGACAATTATATCCAGGTGCAAGGACTTAATTCAACAAATTCTAGGTGGATCCTTCCAGTCAGCTCAGTGGGCCCCATCCTCAGCTGTGGCTAAGAACAGATGCCCTTGGAAGAAAAAAAAAAAAAAAAAAAAAACCTCTGTAATCACAATCCATTGAATCTTTGAACAGTAAAACTGAAATGTGTCCAAAAAAAAAAAGAGACTACAAATTATATTTCTATATCCAGAGTATCAATTGAAGCATGATTAAGAAACAAGAGCATCTGAAGACATAAATTTGAGAAAACAGATGCTTTTTGCACTATTGTTACATTGCAAATGTGAAAACAATAGCTCATCTGCAAAATATAAGAGTGTGGTTCACCAGTTCTTTTAGATTTAGAAGAGACACCTGAAAAATCAAAGTGATATCTAGCATTACTGATTTGGAGAACACTTTAATAAAACAATCAAACTGCAGGGCTTGCTGTTTTAATTTAAATTTTATTATATCTTGACATAATAAAAGTTAAAACATCTTCAAAGGCAAGAATTCAGGGAAGAATTCCACATAAACAAGCCCCACATAGGTATAGATCATAATACAAAAAATTAGATTTGTAGGGGGTCTTGATCCTTTAGGAGCCAATAACTGCACAAGTATAATAATTTTCAAGCTTCATTTTTGACAACCTACAGTAACACAGTAATGGTCTGTTCCTGGCTCAGGCAAAACATGGATTGAATTCAAACGGAAAGATACTTTTATAGCACTTTGTTTACATATCATTTATTGCAATGGGTTAAGACCAGGAAGCAATTTACATCTAAACCCACAGTGTCACATGCTTATTTAATTGCTGAAATACTCCCAGATGTGTACATGTTTTACTGATTTGTGCACAATATACAGTTACAGTCAATTATTGTATTAGCAGGAACAACAACTGAAGTTCATAAATGCATTTGTATCAAAAATACTGTATATGTGTATGCATGCCTAAATGGATAAAGATGGTATTTTTTGGGAATTTAGCCTTATTTTGTAACCATTTTGTATTGTCACCATAATTCATGTATTCCCATTTTTGAATAATACTGCAAAAGATATTTTCTCTCCTACAGTTTTTACACTTAGGAGTTTACAAAAGACATCCCAAAAATGCTGCATTTTGTGTTATTAAGAATTTCAACTTTAACTAACGCTAATTAGAGGTATACCAGATGACTCTGATTAAACTAGTGGGTAGTGCTTATTCAGATTTAATGTGAGCAATCTGGACATTTTGAAAAACAGCCAAGCTGGGCTCAAATAAAAACCTGCCAAAAATCCAAACTCTGAATTCAGTCAGGCATGTAAGACTGGTTCCCATGAACATTAAAAATAAAATTAAAATCAGTTGGAAGTCTCTGTTTCCTTCAAATGAGAGAACAACCTCCCATACCCTCAAGAAATATTTCTGCCCTGTACATGCTGCCCTTTCAAAGCCACCTCTCAGCGCCCAGAACAAACCAGGGAAAAAGCAGCAGAGAGAGGTTACCACTTTTGTGGAGTGTATGAGCTCTGACATTGCTGGATGCTGGTTTCTAGGTGAGGGTGGAGGCAAATAGGAAGAGGGCAGCTGCCAGTTGAAACACATTTTCCAAGACTGTCATCCAGAAATCGAGAGACATGCTTTTCACGAGCTTTTAATTTAAAACACACTGTACAGAGACATATCTTATTCATCTGAACCTTTGAACATCTGATGTAAGGTGAGATTTAGGAATCAAACGGAGAGGGGCTGAGTTTTCTGCTGGTGTAAGATGACATAACCACTTCAGATAATGGACTTGTGGCTGCTCGTACGCACATTTGGATTTTATAGAGTCCCCCTCTCCCATATTGTTCACTTGCAGTGCATGTTTTCTATTTATGCTGGCATTAACTTAGAAGGAAAAATCAGAATCTAACCCACTGTGAAATAGTGTATCTTAACTAGTGCTCAAATGCAGCTAAATCCATTGATTTGGGCAAATTTAAGAACATAAAGGTCTCAGGTCAAAATTCAACGGATATTCACCTCTTCTTTCACACATGCCTCCAAAATTCATGGTTTCAAAGATAAGAACACTGAAGATTTAAGAAAAGGGCCGATTTTACACTGCCAGTTGCTGTATGGTACAAAGTACAGAACTCTTCCAGGTGAGCTTATTTTCTAAAGCTGTATTTCTTTAACCCAAGATGCCTAAAGACAGGTAAGGACACTATAGATATTAATCCAAACCACTCTGGGTACATTAAAGTTTGCTAATGTGAAAATGTGCTTTGCAAGGCCAAAGGGTCAAATATTTAAGATGTTTAAGATGGCTATTTCCTACTGGTGAACAACCAAATTATTGGATTTCAACAAGGCTTCTAAACTACGCTGTTTGAGAAAGAATCATGCTCTCTATCAGTAAAGTTTTTAAAGAATTGCCACTGGATTTTTTAAAACTCTATTTTAAGAATAAATTGCTGCTTTAAACAAAAGGCAAGAGCTTGCTTTATTAAATTTTAATTTTTAAGACATTTTGGGTGGATGTTTTATGCTTTCTTTGAATGGCAGTCTTTCTTTGGAGACTCTCCACCTTTAAACCTTTCAGTTCTGTATGTAAATATCAGTTCAAAATTGAACAGGCAACAGGCAGGAGATTTTTTTTCATCTGCAATATTTTTTAACAAGTGAAATTGCCAAAAAAGAAGTTAGGGGTTGAGATTTTCAAACTCATGCTTATATGAAATTTGAGTTCTAGTTCTGGTTGGAAAATTCATCTATAAAATAAGAACACTTAACAATAAATTCATATCTCTAAAATAGGTTTCACCAAAAATACATAGCTTGTGTAAGATTAGCTTTTTACTTATCACTGTATCAGTCTGTTGAGAAAATGTTTTAGAAATAAAAACTAAAAAAATAGTAAAATTAACATATGATTAGAAAATAAGTTACTCTAAATTTTTCCAATCAATTGCTAAAATAATTTTATCAGTGCTTAACAGGGCAGTTTACTTTTGCTTCCAACACTGTTCCTAGTATCTATTTTAACCTGTATTCCACAATGGATGATTACATCTATAATCATTATTGGTCACTGGTCATTAATTTATTTCAGAGTACATACCTCTGTGGGCAGTAATTACTGCACAACCTTCAAAGAGATATCATTAACAAAATGAGAAGACAGAAATATGTTAATTACTGTAAATGTTCTGCTGGTTTCTCCCTGGAAAAAACACGCCTGGAGATTAAGATCATGTGTAATTTTTTTATTCAACAATATCATGTAACTTATAAGAATGAAAAAGAAAGACTGCTACAGGGCCAGGAAAGAGGATGACTTCCAGCAATTTCAAGTGTCATTTTAAAATCTTGCAATTATTTTTATGAATCAAAATGAAAACAAATATTTAATTTACTTTCAGGTGAAAACCTTTTCATGTCAAAGTGTGGTAGAAGCAAGAATTTTTCAGACGCTGTATTTATGCACAGTCCAGCACCATTGAATGCACCCATGTGTAACATTGTCTCTAACTGGTGATAGTGGGTTGGATGGTTAATAAAACTTATATGCCTTTGCTAAAGGTTTGCTGTAGGGAGAGGTCCTTTTAGGCTCCATAAACCAATGGCTTTCACTGGTGAAAATACTGTTTGCCCAAACTCAGAAAAAATATTTTCCAGACCATATTTTCAACAAGCACTAAGATTTGATGAAAACACCATTTGACTCTGCTGTGTGGAGTTTTGCTTTCCCATAGCTTGGAGTTCAGAGCTGGCAGTCTTCAAAAGGCTCAGAGCAGGCTGGGTGAAGGAAGCAAACCAAACAATCAAGCAAAAAAACCCAGACGTAGGCTCATTACATTTCTTGACTCATTCATTCTTAAATGCAAGACCTTTTAGACAATTTTTACAAAAATAAAAAGAACATATTTTTCTTGTTCCTCTTGAAGATACCATGATGGTTGTCCTTCAGTTTCTCCTGGAACATTGTATGAATAGCATGTCAGGAAAACTGATTTGAGTCTGAACCTCTCCCACATAAAGCACATTCCCAAACAATCATCTAAACAGGCTTCTCCTGCTCAAGCCATGCCACCAATGTCCTACACATGATCTTATTTCCTAGCCTGGTGCACAGACTTGCATATTCATGATCTGTGAGGGAAAAAAAAAAAAAATCTGTTGAAAGTGTGTGATTTGCATGGTGAGAAAGTGCTGAGAGAAAACAACATTACCAGAGGTTCACCTCAGTCTGGTCATTGCCTTGACCATAAACTCTTCAGGGTTCCCCAGGAAGATTTTTATTTTTAATTTGTGTGGATTCATACATGATCAAGAGCACATCAGCAGAGACAGGAAGGCCAGAGGATGACTTTGCATCTACAGGAATGCTCCAGCAAAAACTACAGAGTCTTTCTATATTTATATTTCTTGGACTACACAGAAACTGAATGTGTGAATGCCTGTGGAAAAGAAAGCAAACAGAAAGCCTCATGATTGCTTACATGGGTGTGCAGGATTCATTTGAACCAACATCTGCCAATGTGGTTTTTGAAGTATTTACCCAGCACTGTATGACACCAGAGTGAATAAACTAAACTGCAACAATCATTTCCCATACAGCAAAAGTAAACACTCCATGGATATCTGACTGGAAACCGCATTACAGCATGGCACAGTGTTTTGTAGGCCATTGTGACTCCCTTAATGCCTTTATCAAATCCATAAGTTGGCCATTTAACAGTAACCAAGATAGATCAAAAACTGAACTTCATACTCAGAGTCCGACTCCCCTTCCAAACTGAGCAGATTAAGCAGCATCTGCTGGTGTCCTCTCTGACAGCTCCACACTTGAGTGGATCACATTGACTAAACATCACAGCTAGACAAATTCAGAGCTTTTGAACTAACTTGAGCTCAGTTTTTAAGCTCTCTGACACAGCAGTCAAAACTCCACTAACATGATTTACAGTTAAATTAAACATAAAAAACATCATCATTAAAATAACTGTGATAAGGTTAAGATCTAATGCCTCATATGCTTTCTAAAGGCAGCCAGATATATAAACACTTTGGTCTGAGGTGCCAGTCAGTACAGAAACTTAACTACATACACTGTTATGCAGCATGCATGAGTTGCAGGCTTTCAATATTTTATGAAATATTCTCAACCCTCAGCTTGATTCGCTTTTTGCCACACTCACAATTTTTCATGCCCTTTATCTGTTGATGTTTTATGTTAAATGTAAAGCTGTAGTAATTTCTCTGTTCCATTCCTAGAAGTAAGATTACAGAAGATCAGAATAGAGTGGTTTGATTTTTAGAGTACTGAATAGCCAATATAATCAATCTATTTCAGATATGGAAGCTCTAACACAACACTGTCTGTAAAAAAAAAAGCTTTTGTACTTTTAAAAAAAAATTGAAATAATTCTCTAACAAAAACATTTTCTTCCAAAATTTAATTAAAATATGAATAGAAAACATTATATTCTTATAGATTCCTGCCTCACCACCTGGTGTAACATTTAGGCCTGGGGCAGCATGAACTAGATAATTCAAATACAGTCTTAATAATCTGAAATCCTTTTAAAAATAGTTAGGTAGCCCTAAAGGTATTTTATTCTTCTCTCAGGGAGGAGAAAAAAAAATCCTCAAACAAAAAGCAAGCACCTTAAGTGCACGCTTAGTATCCCAAATTATCTCCTGACAAATACCTCAACAATACCTTGGTTTATGTTCTATGCATCTGGTGAAAACATGTCTTTTCTCCAGTTATACTTTGTCAAAAAGTCCAGTCCTTTGTATATCATTATTAAGGAGGAATGACCAGATTTAGTAATAAATTGCTTCTTCCTTCCTTATACCCCAGATCTCTCCCCATTTTGAATAGGTGAAGTGAAACATACTGAAATGCTCATGGATATTATCAGCTGGAAAAAGTTGTCAAAATAATAAAATACTCACTTCTTGCAAGCATTTTTCATCAAAGCATTTTACAGGTGGTTTCATCATTCCCACTTCCTCTAATAGAGGAACCAAGGAGCAGATATGATAAAGATGACAAGCTTACAGGTCTACATCAATGTACACTAGCTGAGAATCTCAAATAGTCTTTAAATTTCCTAACTAAAAGCATAAGTAGGAATCATCAAATGAGGATGAGTGCTAAGACAATGTCCACGTATATAGGATTTGAGCCAAGTATCACAAAGAAGATGATTGAAGTCAGGGAAGCCTGTCCTGGGGAATGCAAAGACAGGAAGAGAGAGCATCTTCCATGGGGCTCTTTTTGTGAGTGATGAGGATGAGTCCTGGTTCTGATCTACCCTCAGCATGAGGAGTACAGATGACAGCTCACTGCTACTCCCTCAAAAACAGTCAGATGTTTTCTGCCCTCTCCAATAGTGGCCAGCTTATTGGAATGACATTCTAAAATCCCTGTGTTTTCTAGCAGATGACATTTTGCTGGTCTCATCAGATTTCCACAGCCAAAGCCAAGCATCAAACCTTTCAGCAGCAGTTATTGTCATAGTAGCTCTCAAGGGCCCCACACAATGAGGCACTACTTTAGTGTGCTGCACTTTTATACTCTTGTCTGTGCTTTGGAACACTAGGAAAATACCTGAAAAATTATCCTGACTCTGTTTCCTTCCTGGTGCAATCAAGAGGTATTACATCATCTTTCCCCATTTCTTAGCATACAAATTCCCTTTCAAGTTCCTTCAATGGCTTCCCCTTCACCTTTTGTAACATATTCTAGTATTTCATCTTTACTTCAAGGCACCACACTCTACCAGTCCTTCCTGTGTGTCAGCTCTCCTTTCCTATAGTAAACCTCCTGCTGGCTGTGCTCTTCTCACACCTCTATTCCTAATGCTTCTTCATAACCTTCTCTCACGATTTTTCTTAAATGCTGCCACTTTTACACAGAAAATCTGTTCCAGCTCCTGAGCACCAACTAGTCTTTTCCACTGAATTATTTCTATACAATGCTTCTTTTCAAAACTTATAAAAGAGGTTTAAATGTATACTGCAGAAAGATATTTGGGGGTTTTGTCTGTTTGAGAAAACTGGGTTTGATATACAGTTTAAGACTATCATGGAAACTACAGAACTCACAAAATATGCTGAAAATGAAAGTCAGAGAATGAATATCAAGATAACACTTCAGGAAAAAAAATCCAAGAACTGAGGGTGCTGCATTAGTAATATGCAGATTAAGGTAAAATAATATTTGTTGGGGAAAGCAGTGCTTGTTCTATGTCTAAAAAAGCATTGGTTTTGAGGTAGTCAACATCACTCAGAGAGGAAGTCTTGGGGTTATGATAGTACCATGAAAATATCACTCAGGTGCTTGGTAACACTAAGGTCATTCACACATAAGGAACAGGAAAAAAATAAAATAGTCAATTCTTTCATTGTACAAATCCATGCTTCTCCTACATTTTGTAAATTGGAATTAATCATAAGACCTCCACCTGGAAAAAATGTCTTAGAACTGGAAAATATGCAGAGAAGAGCAATAAAGGTGAATGGGTTCTATAGAAGAGATGACTCAGCTAACTTTTCCTCCTGGAAAAGAGATGGCTTAAGGGAAAAATTATGAAGGTCCACAAGAACCATGAGATGGAGATGAATTGCTCTTTCCTTTTTTCAGTACAGGACATGGTGCCCAAAGGAAGCCAGTTGATCCCAATTCAAAACAAACAACCAGTTCTTCATTCATATGTAGCAAAATTATGTAAATCCTTGCCAAATGATGTGGCAGAAACAAAACTTTCCTGGGTTCAAGGGCAGGCTTAATAAGTACTTGAAAAGAGAGCTGGAGAGGGTTAGTAAACAGACAAGCCACAGTGGTCTAAAAGTCCCTGAGCCAGAATAGTTAGAAGCCAGAAAAATGCTCAGTGGACAGATTTTACACATTTGCCTTAAGCATGCTGTATAATCTTCCCTTGACGACCAGTTTTGGCCACTGTTACAAAAACAGAAAAACAGTAATGTTAGACAAGCCCTCATCTGAACCACTGCAGTTGCTCTTATGAAATTATTTCTGAACATTATGAAAAAAAATACTCAGGACACACTTCATGTTTCTGAGCAATGCTATGTCTTGAAAAAGCATTAGCACAAAGGGAGAGGAAAGAGGGTGATGTTTCATTGGGCTCTGCTACGATCCAAGGGTGATTGAGAGTTTAATAGCAGGAGGCAAACTGAATGTAAGTTGTTTTAGAGATAATCTCACATGTACAAGACTGCTTATCTGAAGCATTCCTGTATATTAGATCCAATTTGGGTTTTACACAGTTTAAGGCTGACTGGCGCTCTCTAAATTTTATAATAGGTTATTCCTGGGATCATTCAGAAACACACTGAATGTAGGTGAACAATCCCTTGGCTTTGAGGGAAAGCTGAAGAGCTGTGAGGGAGGTTCTGAGTCTCTGCTTACCCTGTGTCCTCAAACATTCCTGGGAGGCTGCAGTGCAATAAGGCACTCTCAGTGACCTTTTGAAAATCTTGCCCAATAAAAAAAACATAGGCTGCCATCAGCAGCCACATCACTTCTCAGTGTTCTGTTTGCAGCTTAAGTGAACAAGTACCATCTCCTTTCTTGTTGCATACAACAGCAGAGCACCATATCAGGGATTAATAAAGAATAATCCAGCAATAAATTATAGCCAGAGGATCTGGAGCAGATTTCATGGGCTGATGAGGCTTTGGCTAACATACAGCACTCACAACACTTGGAACATCTCCTGTGTCAATGATTAACACTTCACTGAGCATTCTGAATACATAAGGTATTTCATAGGCAGTAGCTGACCTTAATGAGGGCAAAAGATAAGTGAGCTTTTCAAATCTTAGGGGGAAAATGGTCTGAGAACACTTCAACCATGACAATATCCTGAGTCAACACATTGTGTCTATAGAAGCCAGACTCTACAAAAATCCCTTGTGAAAGGTTTCAAAATACCAATGAAAGCCAACTTTTATACACCAATACTTAGAAAAGTCTTGGAGTGTGTGTGTTGCACAGGGAAGATGTGCACACATCCAGGCCTTCACTCCAGTAAAATTTGGGAGCGCACCTGCCATGTTAAAGGATGTGCTAACGGGAAGCCGTGAAGTGTGGAACATTGCAGCAACCTCCAAATGCCCTATGTGAGGCTCATGCCTCTTTTCTAGACTTGTGCAAAGCATCCCAGAGACCCTTGTTATCTATATAAGCAGTGTAAAATTGCTAGAATGGGGTGCTAGACATAAATGTTAACTTTTATTCTTCAGATACAACATGCTATTTAGATAGACGTTGCTGAATGAAGCCTGTGGTATCCTCTCTCTGGATTCACACTTCATCTACAGCAGAGTTACTGCCAGAGGAGGAGCACATGGATGTAAATAGTGCTTGAAATATATAAACTCTTTCTAAAGTAGGTTAGAAATAGAATATGTTACAACTAAACATATTGTAATATTCAAAATAGGTTGCTGCTAGGTATTAATGTCTACATTTGTGTAGAATTTCTTACCCTGATAAAGCCTATTACCTCAGGTAAACTACCATGCTTAAACCTAGGAAACCTCAAGGCAGATGGAGGTAAGGAAACTTCCTCTCTCACTACAGGTGAGGAAGGAAAAAAACGTGCTGAGGATCAAATCAATATAGAGCCAAATCTGCTTCTTGCAGAAGGTATTACAATACCACTGCTGTCCCTGTAGAACAAGTTGCAGATTTCTGACAATGCTCTGATTCAGAGAGAGAGAAAAAGGAGGGAAACCCACCCAGGAGATAAGCCAGGCCCTGCTAAATCTAGTTGTTAAAAGCAGCCAAGTATCTGGGGAAAGTAAGCAATCCTCCTGCTGCACTCAGCTGAACAGCAAACAGGTACAGATCTGAAAGCCAAGACTGCTTAAGATCTCACCCTCCTGTATATATAGACAAGGAGATTTCCTCCAGCATCCCACACACTGTGGGATTATTCCTCACTCCTGCCCACACCCATCCGCTCATCCTCATCGGCTGCGATTGGCTGAGGCACATCTTCCATCCACTGATGTCCTTACTGTTCAAGCTTTCTTGCTGCCCTAACTTTAGATTCTAGCCAGAGTATTACAGAGCTCCATTAAAAGTTAGAAGAATAGAAAGAGCACTCTCTTTCTCAAACACATGTAAAAAAATAAAAACCAACCAACAAAAAAATCCTCAGTTCTTCCCTTAACATTCGTAAGAAAATAACAGTAAGTATTTACCCATCTAGTCATTCCTGCTTAGGTCTTCTCATGGCTACAACACCCACCCTAAATTACCTCCTCCTCCCTTAATCACAGCAGGATTTAGAGTCACCCTGTGGTACCCCCCTTTACAGACTGGTGGGTGAATCAATTAAATCCCCACAGCTGGCTACCCTGAAAATCCCTGCACTCAGTTCAGGCAGCTGTGGACCTCCTCTAGCAAAAGGGAAATCATTAACTCCTTCCCAACCACGTCCTGGACATTGGATTTATAACTTATTTCGTACACCATAATCACCAATCAAGCACTCAAAACCCTCTAATCTTGAATAACATGAAAGCTGAAAAATACCCAAAACACTATGTTACCTCTGATTTTTTTTTTTTTTTTTTTTTACTGCAGAGACCTAGTCTATTAATTTCCATTAAGAAACTAAACGTGATAAATAGATAACATTATAAAAAGAAAATGTAATTAGCGTGTAGCCTTGGTAGATGTAAACTTACTGGTACCCAGGAGTAATAGCAGTTTATGTGAAAACTAGAATGTTACCATAATTATGAAAATGAATGTATAATTTATGCACATAATATGGAAAATATGCAAGGTGTGTAGAGGATATGATTATATTACATTTTCTTGTTTCTATTGATAGATGATAAATCTTTGGAATATGTTCAATCTATGCATTATTCTGCACGATTTTTGGATGCCCATGATTTCTGATAAAGTTTTTTTTCTTTTGTTTTTAATTAAACTCCATTTTACAACAGCAGCCCTTCGCCTGCTTTATTATGCCAAAGAAGCATATGGAAATATAAACTCTGAGATGTTACTGATTTATTTTGATGTTGGAGCATTTTGCTCTTGTGTAAACATTTCTTGTGACATGAATATGGATAGTTTCAAATCTTGGAAGAGTTCATTACTAAAGGTAGCATATGTTTTTGACTCCTGAACCATGAGGGAAATGAGAACACCCAGCTTGCCAAACAGTAAATTGTAAACAGTTGGTACACCCCTAAGCAAAAGACTGAAATAATTACTGTATCTGTGTTTTAGAGTAGCCAGCTCATTTTTATGTCTCATTTTTGTTTGTTTTTTTTTTTCATTTTGCTGATTTAATGTTTTTCTGCAAGGTTTGTAGATGCAGTCTAAATATATACTTAGGGCCTGCAGCATCATGATTCTCAGCGTGCAGATGTCAGTGCAGATTCATGGATTCCCAGATACCCTACGACCACGTATAAAAGCCTGGCTGAGAGAGGCAGTCAGCTGTTTTGCTTCCAGATCTATCATAAAACACGTTGGTTTTTTTAACCTGGACTCCATCTTGCACAGTACCGGGCTTCTCCAGGCCATCGAGCCGTTCTGAATACTTTCACCCCTTTGATCATGAGGCCCCTTGCAATTCTGTCGCATTGCTCAGAGCACAGCCAGAGCTGAAGGACATGAATGCTTATTTTGTGCATCTTTTCCAAGGAGCCTGGCATCGTCGTGGCCCTGCCTCTCCTGAAGCTTCCCATACAAATGGTAGAGGTGTTGCCTGCTGTTGTGGCAGCAAGGCTCAAGGTCATGCTCTGCTGTGTGCAGGGTCACCTCAACACATGCAAATAATGCCCTGGAGAGGGTCCCTTGCCTTTGTGAGACAAAAAAAAAACCCTAGAAGGACACACAGGTGGTTCTTCAGAGGCACAGTAGACATCACAGCTTTTAACTGTATGCTGCCTTTCTTCTTCTTACTGACACTTTTTATTGTTCCTGCTGGAGCACCAGCCTGGAATGTCCAGGCTACAGGATGGGGTTTGGGTATGTTCACTCTGTCCTGGTGCCTCCTTGGACTCTAGGCAAAAAAAAACATCCATGACTCAGTTACTATGCTTGATTTTCCTTCTACCCTGCACTTCCCCAAAAAAAATAAAAAGGGATTTCAGAGAGTTTCTGATAGTTTACTGCTTCAGACACATTTTGGGATTTATGGCCAAATCATCCCTAGCATACCTGGCTTGGATTAGAGACTTGAACTTGCATTTTCACCACCCCAGGCTGGTTTTCTAACTACCAAATGGGCCAGGTAATTCCCACTTCTCTGCCTCCTTGTTCCCTAAATCTCTGTCTTACACATACTCTGAATACAGGCACACTTTCAAACCCCAGGTTCTCATGGCAGTGGGGCACCTCATTTAAAACTCTCACTGCAGCGGTTACAGGCCACTAACCATAGGTGAGTTTTTTCTGTGGCTTTCCATATATGCAGTAGAATGTTTGTGCTCCTTGCAAAATGCATTATTTCAGCATTTGGATGGAGCTGAAATAGTGAATATAGGTGAAGAACAGACACAGCTTTAAAAGTGGGAGAGAAAGCTGCCCAGTCACCCAGTTGCAGCCCCATAGGAGGACTGCTTACAAGTTGCATCCATCACTCCAGATAAATCTGTCCTGGACGTCACTATTTAAAGATCTTAGGTGCTTATCTGTCTTTGGGAATCTGGGTCAAGTGATTTGCCTTGGTCCATGCAGCAGGCTGGCAGCACAGCCAGGATAAGGAATCCTGGGTCCTGAGTCATGGGTTACTGCTCTCTCCAGGGCATGGCATTACCTCCTCGGAACACAAATCAAACACACCACAGTCACTGCAAAGCTTGGTTACAGACACAACATAAATTTAGAGAGATGCTACATTGTACATAGTGTCGTAGGTGTGTGTGGATGCATACAGTTCAAAAAATCAGAAACTTCTCCAAAAGTAAGATGTTTGACTCTGTGTGCTCCAGCCATGGGGAAGACGAGAGAAGGAATAGCCTGCTAGAGATGTGACTGACATTGTTTAGCACATCAATGGATTGTCTTGGCAGACACAATGGTAAAGACCATAATATCAGAACAGGCACAGAGGCCACACAGCCCTGCCTGGTCTCCATCTCCCCAGCAGCACCACCACTTCACCCAGCCCTTGGGAACCTGGAGTAAGGCAGCTTGACATGAATTCTCATCTTACTGTGTGGATTTGCCCAACTTTGTGTTGCATTGCAAATACTAAATGGAGCATTTGCCAGGAGCAGGCAAGCATTATACAACCTCAGCACAAGCACAATCAAATCACTTTCTCTTAAAAAAACAAAAGTGATGGTTTAACATTTGGGCCTGGCTTCAGATTAAATACTTTTGAAGAAAGGCAAATGGGCTTTAACGTTCAGATTTGTAGAAATACACTAAATCAGGCGTGTGTAATAAAACTTTCACATAGCTCTAGAAAGAATTCTTTTTGTCCCTACAAGAGTTATATATTTGTTAAATTCATCTCTTGTGTAACGTTATTGTTTTCCAGTGTAGTTACATGAAGGATGAATTAAACCCGTTACCAAATGATTTTTTACAAACAAATAATTGAGGCTTGCTGAATGAGAAATAAATAGACTCTGCTATTTAAAAGCCAAAGTGAGACAAAAACTGCTTCCCATATTAACTCCTTTAAATCTCTGGGGGGGAAAAAAGTGTCAAAGGTCAGGAAATATAACACAACCCTGCATTGCAAAGTTGCATGGTCTCTCAGTAAAAACAGGAACTCAAGTACTAGTGAAGGACAAGGAGCTGACCAAGCAGCAACAAGTTCATTCTTCCAACATATAAAGAGTAGAGCATAGCTTCTTTGTTCCACATTTGTTCCATGCAGTTATCAACCAGAATTTACTTAGGCTTTCATTCAAGTGTCATTGTGCAGACTTACTCAAAGAGTGTGGGTGGGGCAGTGGCACAGAGATAACTGCCCCATTTCTCCTTCTCTCATCTCCACATTTGATGGACTCCACTATTAAATGTGATCCCCCTCAAGTTTTTAAGTATAGTAAGATGTAAAGTGGAAGATAAAAGAATCATTTTAAGAGAAGTAAGATGTGTGTAGAAGTTCGCAAAGTACAGAGCAGCTAGTTTGGAAAGTCCCCAGAAGGATCCACCATGCTTGTGAATTATGTTACCTGAGTACTGCAGGCTTTATGGCACTATGTAGCTTTTAGGCAACAAACTACAATTTATTCCAAATGACTACAGTAGAAGTATAGCTTAAAGAGTGGCTTTAAGAGAGTCTTCGCTTCTGTGAATGCTTGGTGATATTTATTTCTTGAGTCAAACAGCCCTGCTTTAGCTCTTCTGCTCTAGCTGCTCTGCTTGGAAGTTACAGTATCTCCTCAGCACATTCTAAGATCTTTGAGGCAGAAAGCCATTTCCTTTGATTCATCTTACATGGCACAGATTGCATCACTATTTAGTACAGCACAAACATCAATCCCATGTCAATATAGCCAAGGCAGGCACTGGCAGGTGGGGCAGCAAAGCCTTCTTGAGCACTCCAAGGAGGAGGAGGAGAAAGTAACCTCTGGGGGAAATTACAAAAGAGCAAATCATTGCTCCACATTTGCTCCTCATCATTTGCTCATCATGACAGGAGGAACAAAACTTCTGCCTGTCTCAGATGGGTCCCTTCCCATCTTCACCCTTCTGGGTTCAGCCAACACTGGCCAGCCCACGAGGCACCTCATTCTCAAAGCTCCTCTGCGTATTTCATTTATTTTTGGAATACATACTGGGGAGGAAGATGGTAAAAGCTGGCATAACACAAGGCTATATTTGGCTCAGTGTTTCTGGGATGCTTTTCCTCCAGTTACAACAAAAGCTATCTATCCAGCTCCCTTGGAGGAGGTTTTCATGTTCATTAAAATCAATTGTTCCCTATTCTCCCTCTAGGCCTTCTTATTCTTAATTCTATCTTTTTTATCACTATATCTACTCTGAATATCACAGCTCTGCTTGTTCTCCCCTCTGTTCTATGTTGGCTTAGTCACAGCTCCTTCCTACTCCTTGTAATTTGCTACAAAATAATTTGCCTATCAACTATAAAGAACACTTGAACATTTGTATCTCACCAGGGAAGATCAACAGGCAATATCTTACTTTTATGTGACTGCTCCATAGACCCTTCAAGGCTTTTCTCTCAGAAGTCTCTTGAGACTCTCATGCCTCATCACCTAACCTATTTTCCATTTTATGGATAGGAAAGTCCAGAGAGACAAAAGGCACCCAGGAAGCAGTATCCAGGTTTTTCAAATTCTTGCTTGGTTGACTTGGCTATCCTTGCTTGGTTATAAGCTAAGCCACTCTTCTCTTCTGTGATTTCCTACACTGCATGGATGTTCTTCCCCTTTTTTGTGCTGCTGCCTTATCTCCCTCTCCCGGAAATGTCTTTGTTCTTAAATCTCATCTGAAAACTTTCCAATTTCCTTTCCTTTTTTTGTTGTTACACAACTCACTTCCTTTCCATTATTTTCCCTTCCCTTTTTCCTTCTTCTGTAGCTCCTAAACTTGATCTAGATTTCAAAAATAAATCTGCTGCTATTTCTTCTTTATTTCTGATTTTTTAATGTTCATGGTAGTCTATCCTAAGAAATTGCTTTTCTTCTCATTGAGAGTCACTGTGGCAATCTACATAAAATATTCCTTCTTTTCTTTATCTCTCTCTGTAAAGCATTTTGCACTACTTTTTATGGAGGATGCTTTTATATAATTAAACTGGATTCTGATTGTATGGGAAATGAAAAGACTATAGTAAACAAGCTCTGAGGATACTGGAAGCATTATAAGTAACAACATTTGTCCTTTAACAATTATTATTTTAAAAGTAAATAACACAGACATAGCACATTTGAAAGTTTTGGTACACAAAGTATCATTTGTGTACTCATAATAATGTAAATTAAATTTTGTGTAGTAGCCCATTTTGGAAAGTGATTCAAAGCAAGCCCTTAAACAAAGAAAGTCCCAGAAAGAGAGCAAGGAGAGGCTTATCTGTATTTAAAGTCTATGTCTGCACTTTCAGAGAATGCAGTAGTTTTCCTCTTCCTAATACTTATTTTTACTTCCACGTCATGCCTCATTATAGCCTGTCTTTAACATATAATCTTTCAGTTATAGGTACTTTTTTGCTTCAGTGTCACCAAGGGGAAAAGAAAATACTACTGAAATCTGTAACAGCTGCACATGATTCCCCCAAACCGAATGCACTGTAGATGTGTGAGCCTTCACTATTAAATATTTTCAGCTGCTTTTGTGATGTACACATGTGGCAAGTTAGCAAAGTGTTAGCTTGCAATGCTTCCAGCCAGTCATATATCTTTTTTCTCCATGCGTTGTTGTCTTCTGTCTTATGTACATCAATATAATCTTTACTACCTATCCCCACTTTTTATAATGCACCTAATATAAATCTACCTGAATGTTTGCATAATAGGCAAAAAGATGTCTTAATATGGAGACTTAGACAATTAAATGGAGAGCTAAACTTTACAAAATTTCACCAGAATCCAATGTGAAAAAGTATATGGGCTTGATTTGGTTTTGCAAGAAATGGAGGATTTTAGTTTATCATCATGAATTCAGAAATTTCAGAAATAAGACAGTCCCATCAACTCTCTCTCACAAAAAATACTCACATTAGTGTCCTTGGTACTCTAAAAGATATTCACCCTGGCTGAAGCACCTCAGAGGAGGGAGGATGATGAGCTGCTGGGAGCACAGGGCTTCTCCAACATTTGGACAAGCCTTGGCTTGTGCCTCTGTGATGCGCAGGTCAGGTCTGCTACTCATAGTGTCAACTTGGAGCCATCATCATGCCTGCTTTGCACCCTTTGAAATCCCTGTGCATCTCTGTAAACCTCAGAGAAAACAGAGCTTGTTCTGGGCAGAGACTGGTATCCCTGACTCCAGAAATGTGAACGGCCACAGGAGCTGTCTGTGCCCCTCTCCCTGCCACCTGCACGGCTGTGACCCACCCTTTCTGCTCCACAATGCCCACAGCAGCACTCTGGGTTTGCATGGGGGCAAAAGAATATTAACAAGAAATAATAAGGGAAAAAGTTAACTTTCTGTCATCCCAACACAGCACTTGATAAAGGCAACCCAGCCCCAGGCACACAAGGCTTCTACAGCTGCTGCAGAAGGACTGAGCCATCCATGTTTTTCCTGACTCTCTTGTTCAGTCTCATGGAGCAATAATACATCCTTCTGTAAACCTGGTCTCAAGAATTTATTTTTTCAACATATGAACAGCTTCATTTTCCAGCATCCCCCCCACGGAAAGGTCTCTCAGCAATGATGACAGCGGTGTGGTGGCTGTGCAGGCAGCGAGTGGCTGGGCGCTTTCCGCAGGGGCCAGCCTTCTCCCAGAGCTGATGGCATGGGTGCACTGGCCTGCCCCACTGCCTCTGCCTATTGGCACTCACAGAGCTGACTGTGTTTCCTGCCACAGCTCAGCTATTAGCAAGTTCTGCTCTTCATATGTGGACCACAGTGAACTTGAATCAACTCCAGCAAAACAAAAAGAGAGAAGCTTTGGATTCCCATATGCAGCAAGATATGGTTTGACCTGTGTGGCCCGTGGCTCCTGAGCCTTAACCATGAAAATCTCTTGTGAAGTCAATGTGCAAAATTGTAGGTAGACTCATTAAGATATTGCTCCTGTTGTTTACCATTAGACAAAGCAGCCTTTGACTGATTGAAGCACAGGGTGTACTGTAGATCATCACTTGTACTACTTCACATAGGATTTGAGTCAGGAAAAAAAATACAGCTCCCTGTAAGTAAACCCCAGCTTGGTCAGAGCATTTAGATCACCTTTTTACACCCATTGTTTCCACTGCTCTCTCCAAATAAAACAAAATTTTAAAGTAAAAGCCGTATTATCACAGCATAAATTAGAATACTTAACATTTCAAAAAGAGAAACAGGCAAATAAAACAAACATCATGGTAGTTATCTACCATGTATCGCTTAACATATTAAGCTATGACATCCAAATTTAGGCTTCTAAATAAAATTGCTTGATTATTCACAGTCAGTGCCCAACTGGAAGCTCTGACTTCAGCAGAGAATTATGAGTACAGGGTCCATAGCCATGCATAATTAGGAAACTTAATATCAGTTTAGGACTAAATTTTAATCCTAGGTATTTGAAAATTTTAGCCAATGTATGTGAATATACTAGCTGTATGTGTAAGATTTTGCTTCAATATGCCCAGATACACATCTTTAACAACTCTACAAAAATGTAAATTTAGCCAAGTTTCCCCAGTGGCTTACCATGTTTCTCTTGTTAATAGTGAACAGTTTTAAGAGTTACCCATATGTTTTTTGTCAGTCTCCAGCTTTCTAGGATTACCTGTGTGCTGTGTCTTGAATGACACAAATCATAATCTCATAATTTTTACATTGTTGAGTCATTATGTATTGTGCCCATGTGAATGAAGCACCTTAAAAACTGATATTTATGTATTAAATCAAAGCAGATCTAGCTTGTGCGTTTCTCCAGCTGCAGGGATCTGAAGGGTGATGGCAGTATTAGTACAGATGTATGTCAAAACAGCAAGGCTGCTGGGCAGAAAAAGTCACAATTGTACCTCCTAGGCACAGCTACTGCCTGGTCACTCTGCTTGCTTCTGGGAACACTGGGACTCTAATCATTCAGAATGGAGTTTCCATGCTGTTTTCTTAGCAAGTGCTGTTTTTTAAACTTAAATTTATGGAATCATTAAAACCATAAAAGCAACAGAGATAGTTTTGTGATAAGAATTAATTTTTTCCTGTTAATTAAGTTGACTATTTCTTGTTGACTTCCAAATGAATAATATGTAGTCATAAATGTGAAATTAATGTGAATTTCAGGACTCATGTAAGCTCACTGCTCCATATTTAAAAGTCACAGGGGTGCTCTCCCTTTGACCTGTTATGTCTCTGAACTAAATATCTCCTCAGTTTCCAAAAGGACCTCAGTTCTCTGATGTACACATGGGGAATGTTCATTCAAAGAACAGTGGCATTGTCCAGGGTATATAGGTGCTGTGAATGCCATTATTGCCAGCACAGCATTTCTGCAGAGGTATCAACATTCTCTCACTGATATGTGTGTATGTCCCATTCTGTCAGTATCTGTGGTAAGCTTAGGCCAAAATTTTCAAAAATTACTAATGCTTATGAATGGTTTTGTACCGACAGAGGGGGCGCAAAAGGTGCCTGTTCCTAAATTCATTCAATCAATATTAACTTGGTCACCCCAGGTCTCCAAGATCCCAAAACTTTTTTGCAGTTTTGGGAAAAGTGGCATGGTTGCAAGTCATCTCTGGCTTTTTGAAACATTCACTCATGGCACCATAAGCAGCAGTGATAAGAGGTGGGGCATGTGGGAGCCCACACAGAGGGTTTGCAGTGGCCATCTGCACCATCAGCTTTCTGTGAGAAGAGATCTAATTCCAACAGCACCATCTCTACCCCACCACTGACTAGCTAAAAGCTTTTTGAAGGAGAGATCAGTTGATCTCCACCATGATCAGTTGATCATAGAGAGTAATTATATTATAAATTTCATATGCATTTTCAAACACCACCAAAAACATTTTTGAAACTTTTGGATTTGAAATAAGTCTTACAGACATTTGCTGAACCCGTACATATCAAGACAGAATTATTAAAATAACTCCCAAATTTTATTAGGTCACTCCAGCATTTTGGTGATCAAATTCAGCTTTGTTTGAAAATCTTTATACTCTATATCATTAAAAATAATTGTTACTCTTCTAAATTGCAGCTGGGATCAAGGTTTCATTGTGCTAAGTGCTAAATATTCAGAAGAGACAGTCCCTGCTCCAAGGAGGCTGCTAGTTTAAGAGACAAAAAAACAGAATCCAGATGGGGAAATGTGATATAGCATACAAGCACAGTGGTTAAGGTGATGATAGCTTCACATCTTAGCCAAGAGCCTGCAAACTGCACAGAACTGGTTGATATCCACACCCATACAGTAACCCATTGATTCCAGTGGGGCTCTGACAGGCAGCCAGAGCTTCCTTGAAAGTGCTAATGCTGAAACAGAGGTGTATTAATTCCTTCTCTAGGGCTTTTCCCCCTTCTATTTTATTAATTCGATTTGTTTGGGTTTTTTTTTTACTTTTTGCTGCTTTCAGTCTTATCCTCTATGCAGACTTTTAAATCAGCCTAGACTGTCTCTGTTTTCATATGTAATTAAAAGTGTCTAATGTAATATTTACTTTTTTAATTTAAAAACCAATATCACTGTTTTCAATTTTAATTTTCAAACCTTTCTTTTATTTTTCAATTAATTACATCACAGCTAGTTATACCTTGTGAAGTCTTCTTTTACTGTTTAATGCCATCCTCCTCAAATCTTGGAGACACTTAAAACTTCAAGTTCTTGTTCCCTCCCCCTTGTCAAATTCTCAGAGAATCAAATTACTTCTTCTACAGTCAGCACAATGTCCTGATTATCATTACATTGTCTAATTTAATCTTAACTAACCCATTCAGCGATATGAATTCCAAAATAATGTACTATATGAAAAATAGTGTGAAAATAAACTATCTAGTAATGATTAGAACTCCTGCTGATTGCCTGGCTTTATGCGAAATGATGGCAATCACATGTTCAAAGCATGCCAACTGAAGTGTGGCTACCATACTTAGCAGTTTCATTTCTCATGTGACAGAAGTCTGAAATGCAGCACAGAGCCTTTCTGTGGCTGCGCAGTCGTCTGTGGTGCTTAATGAGAAAGCTGTGTCAGGGCTTACAGCGAGGATGGATCTTTCATGTAGTGACAGGTAAGCAAAGAAACGTGAGAGGACAAGGTTTTCTGGAGGAAAGAGAGCAAGCTGTTTGCTTCTGTGAGAAAGTTTGTTATTGAACAAGGAGTGGTTAAACTAAGCTGATCCAGGGTTGCCGTGTATCAGCCCCAGCCTAGAAGGGTCAGACATTTTTCATGCATGTATTAACACAATATAGGTTGGAGAAATTAAATTACTTTGTGCTTAAGATGTGCACACATCTACATCAGTTTCACCACAGATACCTCAAAGAGAAAAGTTATTATTTTTCTGGGTGTCTGTGGCATTATCTTAGGTCCTCTGTACAAATCGTACTGCAATCCATCTTGCACCATTCGTGGAGCTTTGTGTGGAAGATGATTCATGGCAGCTCCATGAATTTCTTTCACAAGGAAAGAGCTCTCTGCAGTGTGGGCATTGGGGTTGGAGGCTTTTGCTTTTCTCTGGTCCTAAAATGGCAAATGTTCAGTGTCAAGTGCAAACGCCAGCAAAGACTGCCCAAGAGATGCTCTTTGTTCTTGGGGGGAAAGATAAGTTTTGATATGTTTCTTACTGCCAGTAGAAGCTCAAAGTTAACTTTTTAGTTGCTGTATCTCTGTCAGACAGGAGTTGTAATTTTGGTGAGATTACAAGGTCGAACATTTCTTTTGTCAATTAATGTCCTTTTGTCAGCATAGTTTTCCTACTCAGGGAACCAGCAGAAGATGGGCTGACAAAGTACACTTTTGCCAATATACAGCAAACCTACCTGAAGAAGGTCTGCTAACAAGGCACTGTACAGGTAGATTATTTCCTTGAGCTAACTCTCAAGAAATTTCTGTTTTTGCAAAGAGGAGCTTCTTCTGTTTGTAGATACTCCTGTTGCTCTTCAGGAGTTGCTCTAGGTACAACTTCCCTCCTAAAGATTAAAGTGAGTATAAGTGAGCTCTGCAGTTGGACTGATGACTAAAGATCTTCTGAGTGGATGTATTTCAACTTTTCTATAGAACAGTCAAGACTCAAGAAGCAGAAAAGAAGCCTCATATACATAGGTGATTGCAAGGTGTTTCCATATTGATACTAAAGTACCATACACCTCGGTTAATACAAAGCACAGTCTATTCCACATGTATGGTATGCCTCAGAAGCTGCCATTTTTGTACAGAGAAAGGCCCACTGAAATTCTCCAGGAACAACTTTTCCAGCAATTGACCATGCAATGAACTGCAGAACCACAGCCCACAAATACCAGGAGAAATCTGTATTTATACAATGTGTTTTATAGCTGCTACTAGGTAATTCTGTTTACTTGTTCGTGAAACAGGTATAAATATCATGGTGCAGGCAGGAAAATAAGAGGCAAGTGTTATATGATACATTTGATATACATCCTGTTGCAAGATTATTCAAACCTCCTACAATTTGAGTTTATCTTATTGGTGTAGTTATGCATTCTTGACCACTGGCTCTACACCATACATTAAAAGCAATTTTATAGCTTTCATATTAGAGTTCTGCATCTTGCTTATGGGCTGGGAAAGACACAATATTTATCTAACCAACTCTAATTTACAACATTCCGAGCCAATTCTCTTGAATAATTCTTGGTTCTGCACAAAGATCCCCAAGAGCAGACTAGGCTTTAGCCATGCAACTCTCATTAAAAGCAGCTGGGACAGTAAGTCCTCATGTGACTAAAATTCAGGGGTAGGAGTTTGCTAGCAATGTGCCTCTCAGTCTTTGTGACTAATCAGTCTCATCTGGGACAGCACAATGCAGGTAGCTATGGGGGACACATTTTCATTAAGGTGTAAATCAGTCACCTTTTTGGACAGTGACACTGTCACATTGGCATAAAATAGCTCAACTTTAGATGCCTCCAAGCAGCCATAGTATTTTGCCCAGTGCGTGTGGAAGTAACTCCCTCTCCTCATAGATAACCCTGACCATGCCAAGGCTCTTCCTACACACAGAGAATTATTGTAATTATTGGAAATTAAAAAAAAATGGCAATTATTGTAAAATACTATTCAAGCCAAAATTCCCGAACACTTTCCCAAGAACATACGTCTTTGCATACCTAAGTGAGGTTTAGCTTGCAATTGCATGAGTCCTTCAGTGAATAGTGCAAATGGCCCTATTTTAAAGGTATTTAGATTATTTGATTTAATAAGTGAATTAGGAATCTAAGTATGCTTTAAAATCCCCCCTAAATTCTAGTACATCACCATGTCTGGGTTCATTCATTAATTTGAGAAGTGCTCACAGCCTGCATTTCTACAGGGCAGGATTTGGGATTTACTGCAACAGGGATTACATGTTTGAATGTTCTGAAAGTGGCATCCAGGTTTTCATGTCATAAGTTTTTTTAAGATTACTGTACCTTTATATTTTTTCAAAAGTAATATTCCTGCCATTGGACAGTCATATCATTTTCTGTGTCCTCTGTTGGCCCATTTTCCCAGGATGTAAATTTATAACCCCAAGTTATAAACAATTAGTACAATCTAATTTTCAATACTAAGGAAAAGGATATGCTTGATTTGTCTCTAAAGTAGGTTACAACAAAATGAACATGTGAGCTTTGACTGAACAGAAGGTTGAGATAACCTGTGATATTTTCCAAATGTCAAAAAAAAAATAGTTGGCTAGTAAATGTTGTATAGTGTAGCTATTAATTTCAATGGGATTATGCCACAATAGAATGCCCTCAGTAATTTTGAATATGTTTTCACAAAATGGTCCCGGCAACAAAAAAAATTAATCCTATTTTGTTCCTACAAAACTTCTGTCCAAAATTAATTTCTGTGCATAATTTATGGTACTTATCAAAATTCTGAATTCAATTTACCTATAAATACTCAAATATATACTTCCATTTTCAATTTCTACTGTACTATTGAAAAATGACATAAAGTCAAATATCCAGAACTCTAACTGATATAACTGGGGAAGTTCTGTCGAGATCAATAGTTATGCTGATTAACCCCAGCTGAGGATCTGGCCCAATAAATAGCTAACTACATAATGCACAAAATAATTCACTCTGCTATTAATTAGAACAAGAGCTAACGAACATTTTCTCCAAATGCTGGGTTTTGCAGAGGGTGTTCCAAAGCACGTACGCAGTTGTGGGCAATTTGGGAGAGGATCAATGTGTCAAGTTGTGGAGTTCCCACATTTCTCTGTTCTCGGCTGTAAACCCTTTGCATATTTTGGGAGTAAAGGAGGAGTCTACATTTTTTGCAGATGCTGGAAACATGCCAGATCCTCCTATTACAAATATTTCTACATACTGCCAAATGCTCCCATTGGGAATACTCCTTGTATCCCCATAACTACTGGTTTTGCTCAGTCCATTACTCAATAAAACTAGCCACTGCTCCAGCTGGAATAGTCTGGTCTGAGAAAAAGGGCACCAGAAATTCAAACTCATCTAGCTGGAGAAACTGGGCTGTTAATAGATCCAGCAAGCTGAGATTTGTTACACAATATTTTCATTAAAAGGAAATATAAAGCACTGCCTCACAGGTGCAAATACATTTTACTAGTATAAAAAAAAATCCTTTACTGAGGATCGTGTCATTACATAACTTGAAATTATAATAGTATTTAAAAGTATGATGTGAGAGAAATGGTCTAGTGATAATAGTTATACATTTCTTTTAGATCTGTATTTTCATCTATCATTGACTTCAGTGGGGCCAAGAGTTCAGCTCTGATGTCCTAATGATTTGAGAGAAATTGGAAGTATCTCAGCTTTAAAAAATCTTATTTTCTATCTTTAAGCAGTACTTGAGATCAGTATGTTTTCCCTGGTGAGTCTGAAAGAAAGGGAATGTATTTGCTACCTTCCACTTTCTACATGCAATTTTTCTATTTTCTTATCATTCTGTAACAATGAAAGATGCCACATTAGTGCATAGAGCCTTAATCTTAACCTGTCAGACGCATTCATTCCTTTCACTATAAAAATTGCATTTCACATTTTCTTTCCTTAGACCCCAAATTTGCAAACACTTAAGCATGTGCTTAATATTAAGTCTCATTTGGTACAGAACGGGAAAGCAATGAACTGCTCTTAAGAGACACCAGTGCTCTACAAAAATATTTTATAGCTGTTTTTCTAGACTATGTTTGATTAATTTAATAGCAAATTGAACTGTTTCATCTCATCTCCAATATACCAGAGAAATCTTGAAGCTGCTCTTTAGGCTTCTTTTGATCTGATTAATATTTTCTGGTTTTGAGAATTTCTTCGAACAACCCAATGCTTTAATGGCAGCTCTTTTTCCTCTAGCCTAGCATCTAAGCCAGTGCCATCCCACATTAAAGGCAATGAAAATAGACTAGGCTGATTTGCAACAAAAATATTTATATTCAATATTAGTGTTTCTGTAGTAGGTCACTAAAGGAATAATAAAAATGGTAGGCTGTTGTTACTGCCTTAAAAAACGGGATTTTTATTTAAGCAAATCATGTCAGTGTCTGAAGCCTACTGGATTATCTTCTAACATATGGTAAGTATTGGTTATGTGGTGTGCTGGCTTGCATTTCATTGTTGGAAAAGCATAGAAAACTGATTTTAGTATGCCTTTGCTCTTAGCAGCAGGGTATAATCATTTTTAAAAGAAATTATGGAATCAAGCATTAGCATACTGTGTAAATTTAGGATTTATGGAAGGATGTCATATATCACACACATATATTGCTTTGGGATGCTTAGGAAATCTTCACTACCACATGTCACTGTTTTGTAGTTGTTTAAAATGGTAACTAAGCACGTGCAAAAAGATAGCAATGCTAGGATAGTCTTCAAAAAAATTACATTGTTAAGTATTTAATAAACATACTGAAACATTAATATATTATCCATTTTTACAACCACAGAACTTTAAATAATTTCTTTCTGTGAATGCGTCAGTTATCATTATCCCTGAGGGTATTAGCTAAGCCCCACGTATTCAGCCCCTTGCAACCTTGCCATTCTTATAGGATTTGCTTCAGGTGCCTGGAGGTGGGAGGATGTGTGGGTGGAAGTCGGGACTTTTTGAACCCACAGGAGAGAAAACCAGCACTTCTCTTATGTTCCCTGTGTCCCTCCACAATGGGTTGTCCTCCACTTTCCTCCATGGGAGGGGAATGAGAGCTGCACCAGCAGGTGATGCCATTCCCACACACCTCTGATGGTGCAGGATGAACCCATGGGCTTTTACCTGGCAAAGCACTGGGAGATGTGCCCTGCTCTGGCACCAGCACGTGCCTGCTGGGTCTCCTGAAAGAACAGCCTGTTCATTCTCGCTCTAAACAGGAAGCCCAAATTGCAACCGAAAGGTGAGAGAAAAGTACCCGTTACATACTTACCAGCCCATGCTTAATGCTCAGGGTAGGCTTGACTTTACCCTTCACTTGAGATTTCAGCAGCTTAATTAATCTACTGACATCAAAAGGAAAATAATCTGTTCTGAACAGTCCTTCTAAAGGCTTGGTGCTTTGAACCTTCGTTTCGAAATCGATCTCGCCTCTGTCAAAATGAATGTAAAACTCAGAGACGAGAAGATCCCTTTCCTGTGACCCTCCATCACTGTCACTTTTGTTCCCCCAGACCTCTGCCAGGTGCCCATTTGATCACTGCTATTTATTCTGTACTTTTGTCCAAATATGGCTCTAAGTATGTTACTTGTCCATACAAGCCACAAAGCACCAAAACTGAGGGGGTTGAAGGGCATGGGCTGTCACAGGCTGTTCTGTCAGATTATGGCTGTACGGGGGGTGGTTGTGAGGTCACTGTGGTGGCAGGAGCTGGCAGCAAACCATGAGGAGAGGGCAGGAAGTCAGGGTAGTCCCTTTTTATATTTCCCTGTGGCCCATGCTGTGCCAATGACACCAGGCTGCCAGTGTAGGACACTGGGCAGTGACCTGGCCAAAGCCCTCTGAGCTCACAGAGCTCTTGGCGATTGAATGCCAGGCAGATGAAGGCCCTGTGGAATAATGAACACTGTGAGTGCCTGGAGACAGACCACAGGCACAGAGGAGATGGGGGGAGAGAGCAGAGGATCTGGGCTGCCCAAGGCTCCTCCATTTAGAGGCCAGTGGAGCTGTTATTGATGCAAATGATGGTGAACAGCCATTTAGTAGAGACCATGTGTTCATGTGGCAACTGTGCAAAGGTGATTGCCTAAGAATCAGACATCTTGACATTTCACTAGAGGCCATCCCTGGCCTCCTGCCCTCAGCTAGGTACTTGCTTGATGGGAGGCAGAAAAGTAAAGCAGGAAACAAAATTCTGGTACACTGGAGCTCTTGAAATTTAAACTGCTAACTGCTCATGAAAGGAAAGGCAGAGCCAGAACCAGTATCAATTATTTTAAATTATACCATACAATGCCAGAGTCAGCAATCACATCAGCCACTTGTACAAGCTGCTTCGAAGTGCAGCTTGAAGCACAAGACTCCGATCCCACATGACTAGCTCAGGACAATAACTCAGGACAATAACTCATGACAAGGACTATAACTCATACTTGCAAATATTCAGCAAACCTCACATAGCCTGTGACGTCTTGCTTAGAAGTGTTCCTGCAAAAACCTTGTTAATCTGTAATAACCTAGAGAAATCCCAACTTCTGTATTGCTCCAAGGCCCAGATTCTCAAGGTTTGCCATGCATAAGGTGTTTTGTTTCTTCTTGTTCCCCTGATCGGGCCCCTGGTTCCCCACTGGCGTTTTGCAAAGCCTGGGGACCTTGAAGGGGGAGCTGACTGCCTCTGCCCGGGTGTCCACTAGGGCAGTGCCAGGGAATGGCTCTCCGACCCATTAAATCATTTTGAAAATGCAGTTATATCTAATTAGTATTTAGCATTGGCTGTCTCCCGTGCTTGCATTGGTTTGTTTCCATTAAGTGAGGTTATTTATTACTGCTAATATGTTCCACTATGCTTTGACAGTCACCTTATGCTCTGCCAGTTTGGGGGTTTTTGTCAATTACCCTCATTTCATGTATGCCTCTGATCTTTATCTACAAATTCTTCTCACTTCATCCTCTCCAGACAAGAATTTGTCCTTGTTTTCCAGAGGGATTGTAAGGGCTGGACTGTAGAATAACTGCACAAGAAATAAGGGATTTGTTTACAAACAGCTTGACTGGCTTAGTTTACCCAAACACACAAGCTATCCGATTTTCACGTATAAGAGACCTCTTGTACTGAAGGAGAGTAAAGAAAAGCTGTGGCTCATGATCAGGTTTATATTTGCATTTTCTATCAAGGGGTTATTTGATCCCCTCTGCAGGGAGCATTAACTTGAAAGATGGGTCTCAGCCACAAAGTGTAAATTCCATTTCACTCTCCCTAAAAGTCTGGTGTAATTTAGAACGTCCAAGTTTTGGTCCTCCTCCGTGCCAAACTTAGTGGAACGCGATCTACCTTCCTTCACACTTCAGCTGTCTCTTTAATGCACACTCTGCTCTTTCACTGTTGATCATGTCTCAGCCTCTTGCCCACATGTGACAATGTCAGCTCAAGCATGCGCAATGAACTCATAATTCAAAATCACTTGGCTCTGCAATACAAGATAATCTTAAGAAAACTGCAAATAAATACTGTAATACAATATGCACATAATGTACACTGTGATTTAAATTCTACCACTGTCAAATTCTTTGAGTCATTAAACAAGTGATACTCATTGGACATTTTAGTCATTCTAGACATGTTTTGACATTTTGGATCAAAACATTTTTGTAGTATGATTAGCTAACTTTCTTAGCAATTGTTTTCTTGTGTTTAGCATAAACTAAGAACACTTTATCAGCTACAGCTGAATTGTCCTTTCTAACTCAGAATTACAGAAGTATATAAAATTTGCATATTCAACAATTCTGTTGAATTTCTCTAGAAAATAGCAACATTTATGATTCATTAAGAACTTCAAGGTGTTGTGTCTTGACATTATGAAGGGCTGGGATATTATGAACATAGACTTCTACAAAAAAAATTTACATTAGAATTAAGCTTAAAGAAATTTAGATTTGGCTGAAGCCACCAAGGTTGCCGGCAAGCCAGTGCTGTGAGTGAATTGTGCATCTGGATTACATCAATTAGTCCCAAAACTGATCATTAATTAAGCTTTTTACTAATATTAGTTCAAACAATTGCATTCTCTTACAAAGGCAATATTTTAAAGATGAACAGCAACATATTTTCAATTTCCTTGTAGACATAAAGACAGTCAGAACCTGGAGTGCAACTCATTTAGTAGTGTAATCAGTTCATTTTTCTTATGTTCCTGAAGCTCTAGTAACAGTTTCTTTTTACTTTTTAATATCCTTATCTAATAATGTTTGTTCAACTGCTGTTATATCATCTACAGTGAACAATTCAAAGAGATGAGGGGAGAAGAAAAGGAGTGCATAGAAAAATGCAGCTATATCACAGTCATGTAGGTTACAACTGTTATCAAATACTTTATTTTATCCTTTTTCATTGGAGCTTGCAAATGGCTCAAAATGAACTCAACCATAAGTGAAGTGTTTATAAGCACCTCCCAACAAAGCTGGTTTTGTATGAACATAAACTTTTGGGGTCAGCTGGGACCTGAATGGAGTCCCAAACTCCATTCCTGCCCACTGTCGAATGGGGCCAAGCTCAGTGAGCTGTGCTTTGCTTTCCCTGGAGTCAAATGAGAGCTGCCACAGACACATGCAGGAGCAGGACTGGCTTCTCTGCGATAGCCCAGGAAGGACCTGGGGGTCCTGCATGGGAGGAGCTGATGTCTGCACCGGGTGGGGTGGGGAGGGACAGGGACATGGTGCTTCATAGAGACAGACCCTGATTTCCACCTTATCCTCCCAAGCTCCAAAAAGTTTTCTGTCTCAGCCAACCTACTTCTGTACAGGGACATATTTTTCTACATTACAACACTGAAGCTTTTAATCTTAAATATTCTTTTGCAGGAAAAAAAAAAAAAAAGTCAACATTGATGATGTTTTCCAGGATCTCATTTTCCCATATGTGTTAATATCATGCCTCACATTTCAGTGACTTTTATTCAAACTTACTACAGTTGAGTTGCAAAATGTAGTCTTTGTCCTTAAGACCATGACAGAGAACTTTATCTGCATTCAGATGCCTACTGGTTTGTGGTATTTCAATAATAAAACAGCAGGATTGAAGGCTCATGATGAGAAATCTGACTAATTACCTGTTAGATGATAGATGGTTGTAACTCGGCAGTGCCAGTCACTGAAAACAAAACACTTCTAGATATCAATCAGCCTCCTGACAAATTCAATTTCCATCACATTCAGTGGACAATAAATGTGAATTTTACCTCAGCAGCTACATAGCTTTGACTTTTAACTTTCCAATATGCATAATGATGTTTTAATAAAGTAGAGATTTCTTTTAAGTAAATTAGTATTCAAGTACCTGACATATTTGTATTTCAGGCTCAAAGCTAGTGGAAATAATTAATGTTGCAAATTTGTTTTGTGTTCTACTGCAGACAGCAAAAGTGTATTTAATGGCAGTATTTTTGTTTTCTCCATATATTCTTGTTTAAGACCAATTATTTACACTGCTTTTAATGGAGGTATTTACCCTCTTTTTCCAGTACCTTATCCATGTATGTATCAGTGAGTTGGGTGCAGATTCTCCATATGTCTCAAAAAACAAAATATCCAACTATTACCATTACATACCATCATGTGGGCCAAGTTAAAACAAGGAGGGATTGAAGACTGGAAATTGAATATGGGTTTGAAGAAACACCTCTCTTTCTTTCCACATAGGATCTAATTGCATTGTCAACATCTGGAAGTTGTGGATAAGCTTGTCCACTTATTCTGTTATAAATCAGAAGAGGTCAATTACAGTGTGTTTAATATCCATGCCAAAAGTATGATATGAAAGTTAGGCTCTTGAGGTCATCAATCTCTTGGGCACAGTAAACTGAAAGCAAAGAGAAAGCATTAACATTGTCCCAAAGTTATGGGGGTTGTGCATCCTGGTATCACTGCAGCTCATCACCCTGCCCTGTGCATGGTACACACACACAGCAGACAAGAGCAGATTCTGTCTCAAACTTCTGAATCTTCATGTCTCATGGGATACAAATTCTGACCAAATGATTTATCTCTGTCTTTTGGCAAGTGGCATCCACACAACAAAAAGAAGGGCGGCAAAATTACATTTGTACTTGCTTTAGAGCACTGTGCTTCTCCTATTTTATTTCACCTAATAAAGAATTGAAAAAATAAAAATAAGATGAAGCCTTAATGCAATTGTCCTTCTTGGAGGAGCCATTTCCATGTGCTCTGTCAGCTGTCGGGGCAGAGCGAAGCTCTGAGGACCCACCACAGGTGTCCGCCCAGCCCTCGGTGCAGGAGCTGCAGGGAGCCTTGTCCTTGGGAAATAGGAAAATTATTAAGCAGGTAACATCTGGGACCTGCTTCTCTGAGGCAACATCAGGGAGAGATAACTCTGTTAGTGTAAGTGATGGTCGAGGTTTCCAGGGCTGGCCGCTGCTCTGTGCTCAGTTTGATTGATTGGCAGGTGCTGGGACGAGCTTTGTCTGCTCCCTTCTCCCCACCAGGAGCAGCCTCTGCCTTTATCCAGAGCTCCCCACAGCAGCCCCTTCCCAGCAGGGTCTCTGGGCTTCTGCTGGAGCACGGGTGGGCAGGGGACACCGGGGTGACCCTGGGAACCAGCCTGCCCCAGGGCTGGGCAGGGACACAGGGAAGGGCTCGGTGTGAGCTGGGCTGTGGGGAGCTCTGTGCCAGAGCTCTGTGCCAGAGATGAGAGCCATGAAAAAAAACTCAAGAGTGAAAAGGCTGAGAATTTTTCAGTGGAGTCAGTTTACTCAGGAAACACCCTAAAGCACCATTTCTTCTCAACTTGAGTTTCTTTTCCAGGTCCTGCCTCAGCACCAGAAGTGCTGCCTGAGCACTGGCCATGGCGTGCAGGTTTCCCTGGGCAGTGCGGGTCACACACATGTGGCTCAGATCCGGCTTTCTGGCATTACATTGGGCTTAAATGGTTTTATATTGGAAGCAGCAGCAAATTTTCCCTCCAAACCACATCCCTCTCTGCAGCCTGGCATTTTGCAAGTAAATGTTATTTTCCCATTTGCAGAAATGCACATTATTTTTTCTGAATTTGAAGGACCTATTTCTACTTTGTTTTAAGAAAGATTCTTGATAGTACTGCCAGAGTTTGTCTCTGATTTTGTACAGTCAGGCTATCACTGTAAAAGGTGCCAATATATCTATGAATAAGCGGTTTAGTGCATCAGTGAAAAATTACATTCTTAAACACAGGTTATAAAAGATTATGTCACCAATCTGCATGCATGCACATACATATCCATATATTAAAAAAATATGCCGGTAATCAATTTAGAATAGCTTATTTCATTGTTTCTTGTGGAAACAATAATGGCTGTATCAACAAATTCTTCTGTTTCTGATTCTGATAATGAATTACCAGGCTCACATTTATATACTACTTTTCATTAGAGATGTACTGAAGACATTATGATGATTTTTTTCTTAATCAAACCACTGTACAGAAGAGATCTACTTAGGCTTTTCTTAAAGCAGCCTGACATCAAAAGATTTCAAAAGGACAAAGGCTGCTTTTAAAAGCTAACATACTATTTATGATTTCAAATGGCAGAGGTATGATTTAGCCTGCTTTATTGCAGATGTTATAAATGATGTTTCACATAAGAATATTATTCTCTTATTGCTTTCCAGGTAGAGTTTCCACTGGCTTCATTAAAGGCCTGAATGTAAAACAGCTGCAGAACCATGAATTGGGTCCTGATAAGTGAAATTGTCCACTTTTTTTTTTTTTTAATCATTTGACGTGGCAACATGGCAGCTATTTAATTACACTCATGCAAGAACAATAAATAAAAGTCCTATGACCTTTTGTTTCAATAAAATAAAATCTACTTATTCTTTTTAACTAAAATGTCATTTCCCATTTATTTTCCCCCAATGTGGTTGCCAGTGTCCAATTTTTAGGCTCAGTGCACAACAGTGATAAGGTCAAAACCTGAGACAGGGTGATGTGATTAGCCCTGTCCTGGGCTACCTCATAAAAATGTCTGCCACACAGCACATGCTCTGTCATGCAAGAAAAATTGTTTACAAAAGGGTTCAACCAAACAGAGTTGTATGAACATGCAAAGGACTTTCTACAGTTTTCTCTCAACTGATTTTTAAAAGTGAGATCCGGGAGAGGGGGAGGGGAATTTAAAAATGGGTAAAGAGAAGATAAAACTGGACACTGCGGAAAATCAAAAACTGAGGTGGGTGGTCTGGCAGCTCAAATAACTGTTGCAGATGACCTTATGAAGCCAAGGTGTGATTCATCAATCCCAGAAGATTTGCAATATGTGATATTTTCCCTGCTTCAGAATAGGCAGTAACCCAAACAAAACCTGACCTGATGAGGTTTGGCTCACAGAGGTCTCATCTCTCCATGAGAATAAGTGGAATTACAAGCATAAGTACCAAACACTAATATGGCACCATAGCCAGGGACTTTATTTATCATGCAGAGAGTGAAAACAAAGCTTTCTACTGGATTTATTGGTAAAAGGGAACACAGGAATCTGGTATGGACAAACTGCATGTTCCCCACATCTCAACTGCCAGGACTTCCTGCCTTCAGGCATAGATACATTTATCTGGTTATAATTCAGTGAAGTTGTGTGATTTCAAGCCATTCCAAATAAACAAAATATCTAGGATATCATTCAACAATGTCCTTACAATGCAATATTTCCCCTTTCAAATTAAAATAAAAAATAGAGATGCTAATTAAATGCTCTCACAAAGAGGAGTACTTCTCAGAAATTATTTTTATTAATTTTATTTTTTAAACAGCTTAAGGACTGTAAAAATTGAAATGATGACAGTTTTATCTGGATGAAATCATTATAGCATGTATATAACTGGGGGAGAGACAAAAGCATATGGAATATATATATATTCAGAGCTTGATTGTGCTGGTTCTTTGTATTCAAAGGCCTCTTTGACTTCACTGGAAATTTTACATATGTGACAGTCACAGAAATGAGTCCTCAAATTGTACAGAAATCAAATTTCCATGTTAAAGAGACCTTGTTTCTAATTTCACTTGGAAAAATCACAGTTTTTCATATGAACCCCATCTCGTTATTTTTCCAGCCTTTCTAAACATTGGTGCTGTTTGTAAGTGAGGGTCATTGGGGAGAAAAAAAAAAGAGATAGAAAGAAAAATAAGACTTTATGTGTACCAGGGGATAAATATGTTACTGGAACAAGTGTTTGGTGTTGAGTGTACTGTCAGGAGTAAAGAGAAACATGGATAATACTATTAGCGCCCCAGTGCTCAAAATAAAATATTAATGGCAGCATTTCCTGAGAAATTAAATTACTAGAGAAAAAAAGTCTTTAAAATATGCATTCCACTGCCTTGTTGAAAGCCCTCACACAAATTATGGTCAAATTAATATCCTTTTGTCTTTAGCACACATAGTTTATGACCTTGAGAGATGTTTTCATGTAAATGTCTGAGGTTTTCTTATTCAGAGATGGTCATATTTCTCACAGGCTCACTGGCCAAGGGAAAGAGCATAACCGTGAGCTACATTGAAATGGATGAAATTCAGGTGTCTGTTTGCAGGAGTCGTAAGATCATCTAGGGTCTGTTTAGCCTCTCTTAAACCTCCAAAACTGTTCAACTTTAGTCATTCTTGGCTTGAGGGCATTGATGCTGACCAGTCTGGTTTGTCCCAGCTGTACTGATGGACAGTCAGACTCAGCACATGGAAAGAGTGCTCTTTTTGTTGCAACACTTTTCACTTTCTTTAAGGTTCTTATTCAACCATTAGCAGTGACTCACTGGTTGTTAGATAACTGCAGTTCTCACTAAACTGAGAATAAAAAAATCAAGATCCATTCTCGCAGAGGTCCTCTATACATGATAAATACTGGCTGCTATGCTTCTAAGAAGACTATAATTAGCTAAAATATAATTCATTATGTCAAGTCTCCAGTGCACGCTATATTATCAACAGGAGTAAAAAAAAATATTTCTAGATCGTGACTTTTTCAAAAAGATTATTCCTTGAAGTAAAGAAGGGAAATATTATGACTCATGCCTATCAATTTTCTATTGCCTATATTCATTTTTTATCTGAAAAAATAAAAGAAAAAAAATCAATGTCCTGCCAATAAGTTGAAATTTTTAGCATGTTTTATACACATTAAAATCATGCGTCAAGTAGGTTAATAATACCCCACCACCTCAGAAGCAGTGGAGAACACAACCTTCCTTCCTTTGCCCTGACTGTGATACAGGAAAAGGCTTGCTCCTGCTGAGACTATGAGGGGGCTGAAGCTTTCCTTTCTCTAATAAGGTCACCAAGAAGCACAGATATTTGGGGCAGAAAGCTGCATTCAGTTGAATACTGTCAAATGAGAAAAATCTGTGTACTTCACAGAGTGCTCAGCGTCTTGTCCAACACTGGTGTACTGACTTCAGGTCAGGCCAAGGGCATGTTTCCTACCCTAGCCTTTGCAGGAAGACTATCCCTAACACTGTTCTTACAAAAATTATATAATTAACTATTTTCCACAGTCATAAATAATTTTTGCAGCAAGGTTTTTCACACTTTCCCCCCATTTTCTGATATAATCCACTCCACTACATTTTTGCAGAATTGAGGGAAACATGGTTAAACCTAAGATCCCACAGCAGTATAATAAATATTCATCAGTACTACATTTGTCTTTATGTACTTCCCAAGCTTCAAAACAGCTAAATGACACAAATTTGTTACAGTGGTAACAGCAACACAATTATGGTTAGTGGCCTGTCGCTGCTACCATCCAAATTTCAGCGTACAATAATACAAAACTCTTGACAGGCCATTCATGTATCAAACTTAAAATATAAGGAAAAAAGAGAAACTGTTTTAACAACAGAGAGTTTATGGAACTGCCAGATGACAAGCTAGTTATGGAAGAGAAAATTAAATGTACAGAGGAAAAAAACAAAGCCAACCACACACGTTGCAGGTAGGTTTTATACATGCACAAAATATTTACCTTGACTCTTTTAAAAATCAGTACTTTTCTTAAGGAATGGCAAGAAATTAAGACCCTGAGGGGATGTTCCTCTCCATGCCAGAGACCCAAACTAGCTCAGGAGAAACAGAAGTTCATCCTGCAGATATGAAAGGAATGGTTTCTGCCCAGATGGGCAGCAGGCAGCTGCTGGTGCTGGAGGTGAACATCTCGAGGGGGAATCCAGGAATAAATCCTCCTTGAAGGCTACAGGCACCTAATAGAGAAGTTTCCACTCCCTGATCCATCACAAGATATTACACCATAAACAAGGGGTAAAACATACAAACTGGTGTTCTTCATGGTCTGGGTCCGATGTATGGAGCAGGAAAAGAAGAGGAAGGAGTGGAATAGAGGAGCAGAAGAGAGAGGTTTCTGCCAAGGACACTCAAGTCAGGCTTCCACTCTACCCTGCCCAACATGAGTTTCTCTCTCTTCCTCAGCTCTTTGAAATCCAAAGGAGGAGAGCAACAAGCCGAGCTGCAGTGACCTTCCCAAGGTGACAGCCAGTCCTCCCCAGAATCTTCACCAGGATGGATCAGGCTGACCCTGAGAACTCAGGGCCTTCTTAGGGATTATCCCTGACACAAGGTTCCCCACTCAAGGAGGAGGTGCTCACCCATCTTCTCACAAAATATTGTATATCAGAGTGCTACAACAGGGCCTTTGGATATTCAAATACAATTTTTAGAGGAAATTCATTCTATAGCTCCATGTTCCAGCATCCAGTGAATTGCTAACACAAATAATTAAAACTAATATATGGTTGTAAAAATAAACGAATAAAGTATATTTCATTATGCAGTATCCTTGATTTTTATGGTGTTTGATTACTCACTAATTTGCAAAATGTGGTAATCTGCAGTATGCATCCAAGTCATTAGTGAAATCATACTGTACTTTAGTCAACAGGCTGATGATCTGACATGTCCCAACAGCACCCCTTCACAGAAGGGTAAAATGAATTAAAGGCCCTGATTCTTGTTCTTATAAAAGCCAGTTCACAACACTCAGAAAATGAAAAGTAACCATCAAGTTTCTACAGAGAGGCTTACAGTGGTATAAATGAACATTAAAATAAATAATAATGTGGCCAAAGGCACTTATGCCTTTCGGGGTTTCTTTTCACATATTTTATCTTTTATTGTCTCTGATTAAATTTGGTGAGAATATGTAGGTGACACCTAGAAGACAAATATAACTTTGTATGGATGAACAGTGTTAATTCCAACACTCAATTTTGAGAAACATATGTTCTCTTGAACAGATATATGGATGTTATCATTGGCACGGCTATAAATAAATATTAAGTCCTCATCAGTCAAAATAAGGAGTACTCTGAGGTTTCACTTTCATCACATAACAATAACACCTCTAGAAAAGCATTAAGTCTAAATGATAGCATATTTATTATTTGACAAAAACTATCTCGCAAAATATTTTGGTTTAATTCCCAGATGATTTACATAATAGATTATAGCAGCTGCTATAACAATTCCAAAGTTGTTTTTTTTTCTGAGTAGTCTTTGAATCCTCTAACACTACAAGTGTTTTTCCAGATCTTATTTTTTAAATTAGCATGCCTTGAGAAAATACCTACATGTATTTTCCTAGAATGACGCTAGCTATTGATCTCAGCTTGACAAAAGGGGAAGAATTCATAGGTCATTTCAAAGTCACCTGTTGAGCCAACAGAGAAGAAATATTTCTCCTTCGCCAGCCTAGAATCTTTAGAGAGCAGTGGATGGTGCAAAGGCTTCGCAGGGGCACATACGGTGGTGGTGCACAGCCAGAGCAGAGCATCCTGGCAGATTATCACAGTATTTCAGCTTTTTCATTTGAGCCCTGAAACAACTGGTTCTGTCCTGAGCTCCTTCTCAGGAAAGACTCCTGAAGCAGTGGCAGGCCTTTTGTTTAATTGTAGCCACGTGCAAATTTATTTTGGGATGAGCATATAATTAATCTATTAAAAGGTTCCATGGGACATTCCAAAAGTCGCCGTGAAAAATTATTGTCAGTGCACAGCTGAGATGCTGCTTTATAGAATTAGCTCATAAAGTGGTATCCTGTGTAATTGCATCCGTGTTGTCACTGTCTCTTTGTAAATCTCCAGAGATTTACAGCATCACACACTGGAGCAAGACCATCTAATATTTATAATGTTTCATTATTTTCATCTACTTGGAACAAAACTTGTAGACTTCTAGAAAATCTGACAAGATGTATCAGAAATAGCAGAGTCCACTTGCAGTATCCATAGCAGTACACAGAACACAGGCAGACACAACACCACAGGAATTGCAAGTGACCAAACAGCTGCATGACATTTACTCAAAATACTTTCTGCATTTAACACACTTATTGAGCAGAACTTGAAAATAGGGTCATTGTTTATTTGGGCGTAGGAGAGGGGAAACTTTGGGCTTTTTACTCGACCTACAGAGTATAAACAGATCTGTATTGTAAAGCCCTTTCATTTTACTTTTACAGGTAGAAATAATATTTTAACTAATGACAACTTTGGCTGGACAAAAGTTAAAAGGCTGCAGAACTTATCCTATAGTTTAACTCAAAGTCCTTCTTGGAAGAGGATGGACAGATTGCTCCTGCACAGACTCATATCAGAAGTGAGTTGTTTACAGCTTTTTGAAACATTTAGGATTTCATTTTAACACTTCCTCGTTTATGACAAGAAAAACTAGGAGCATGCAGTTTTCTGATCGCTACTATCAGCCAGCAGGAAAATGTTTAAACAAGAGTAAAACAATTTTCTTTATTACTGGTGGGGTCTTGAAGTATATATCCAAGCTTCATAAAGAACACAGCACCAACTGGAAATTTTGCCAGAATAAGAAAACAAGAATTTGGCCCTTTCTCTGCAACTACTGACAACACGCCACAATTTCATGCTGTTAGGATTTTTTAATTAAATGAGCTATTCTTCAGTACACAATAGAACTAAAAAGGAGAGAGTATCTAAGTATGAGGTTGAGTTTGTAAAGGGGTCTCTAAGTCCTTTGCAAAAGTGCACAGAAAATTAAAAATTCCTTGATACCAAGATTGCCAAGATTTTCTAGATAAGAAAGTCCATATATTTTTTAAGGGGCAGGGTTTTTTAAATAGCTGTGCTTTTTGCTACAGTCAATAAGTATCATGAGAAGGAGAAATATGATATTAAGCAGGATCTGATCCTAAACTTATGGCTCCAGTGGGAACCGACTAAACACCATTTATAGCATATCCCAACAGAAACACTCCATTTGCTGTAGCAGTGTTTACTGCATTCAATTCTCCTAGCAGAAAACAGCTTTTTCACAGTCAAGTTCCAATATGAGCAGTGAATTAATTATTATGTTATATTTGCAGGACCATGCTAAGGCTGAGAGAGCAGCAGGAGAGAGGAGGGGTCCCTCGTTGCTGTTACTCCTTGGCAAAGAAGAATATAGCCATGGTAATCTGGGCAATTTTCAACTTTTAGTCATGTGGCTGGAAAAAAACAAAAATTACTAGAAATGACCTGACCAAATCTTTTCTATAGTTACTGCATTCCTACAAAAACATGTGTTTGTCTAAAAGAACAATATTTTAAGAAATATCCTGAAATCAACCTTTGCTTGGATAAGGTGATTTGCATGTCATTTCCATCAGCTCTGCAATACAGTCCAGGTTTCTTATCTGCACTTGCATCCAAACACAGACCTTTTTATGCCAGACATGAATCAATAAATTTTAATCCAGAAGATTACCTGTAAACAATTTTAATCTAGAATGTTACCTGTAAACAACACACTATAAACCAAACCAAAACTGGAAAGAGAAGTGCTGTACCTGTACAGTGATTTACACTGAGCCTGTTCCAACTCCATGGACTCTCCCATTGATTTCAATGGGGTTTGTTCAATCCCTTATTTCAGCCCTCATGTGTTTTGCCAGTTTAATGTAGCCACCCTTCCTGATAGCCTTTGTCCACTGCTCCTTATAGGAACATTCAACAATTTGCTGTATGATTAAAAATGTCTGTGGAAGTATGAACCAAATATCACAGTGACCAAACATCACAAACAGTGATATCTGCAAATATCACAACAGAAAACTAATAGAGCATTAAAAGTCTTTTTATTTTAGTTTTTAAAAAATATCCTGACTAACAAGACAATTATAAATGGACAATATTAGGAATATTCATCTCAGTGAAAGTCCCGCAGCAAGCAGAAATGGTAAATAAAAATAAATAACAAAATCTAATTGGATCAAAAAATGTGACTGACACAAAAACTGCTGTAAGCATATATAACCTGCTTCACTCACCTATGTGAAAGATAATGGTTTTGATTTAAACATAGATATTCACATTAGATTTGTAACTGCCTGTATTATCACCCCACTTCCTAAACCTAACATGCCAATAAAGCATAAAGATACAACAAGGAAAATCCAGACCTGAATAATTAAACACTTTTTATAAATAGGAAAAAATACCTTGAGTGCTGGGTGCTGGCATTTTATTTGCAAATTCTTGATTTTTCAATCACACATATTAACAATGTTTCTTGATTTGTATCACAGAGCTAGTGGAAATACATTTCTGTGCAGCCCTCGTGTTATCTAGCAGATGAACATTTTCAGGGTCTTTCCTAGATTCTAGCTCTTTTAGATGTCAGGAAGAAACTACACTTGCTCTGTTAGGATTTTTTTTTTTCATGTGCAATACCTTGAAACCTAAAATTCCACTGCAAACCACCATCTGTTACAGCGCTTCATGCTGACCTGGGTGTAAACTTTCAGCATTCAAGAAAGTCAAAGGAGGGTGAAATTTTAAGTGCAAAAATACATCTATTTGCATGGGGGGCAGGGGGGGAAGAAAGGAGGGGAAGAAGGGGGAAGGGGGATTTTTTTTCAGAAATATTACACCTAGTCCAACTTAATGTCTAACGTGATCTGTTGGAGCTTGCTTGGCCTGCAGCCCGCAAAGGTATCCTCTCAGGTTGGCTGTCCATTTTGTTTTCGTATGAATTGTTAGTAAAATCTACTTGAAATAAAACAGAGCAAAAGATATACCATACATGAGTTTTTTATCAACTTCTGAGGGGACCACTTTACATTCAGACTGTAAAATACGCTCAGAAAATAGGCCTGAGAAAGAATTCTGAACATCACAGCATTTGGTTTATATTTTTTTGGCTAGAAGTGAAGTGTCTGGCACATCATTCATTTCTTCCTGGAAGGTGCAGATTTGAGGACATGTTCAACCCTGCTCTGAGTTTGGACAGTTTCAGAATAAAAGGGAACTATCCCCAAAGTCCCTGCCCTCTAGGTCTGCCTTTTAGATAATGAAGTTTCTGAAGGCGTTGCTCAACACAAACTGACTAAAGAGGAAAGGAGAAAAAAAAAAAAAAAAAAAGGAGGGGGGGAGGAGTAATATAACAAAAAAGTACATGATTTTGCATTTCTTCTGAGTTTATTCCGAATTATATCCATCTGGGCGAAACAGCTAGCTCCCTAGCAAATTAATGGTCTGATGATTCAGGGAAATGTAGAGCTAGGTTCTCAGTAGTAAAATACATGTAGATGAAGAAAGGGGTGCACAGAGGTGAATCCAGTTTGGTAGGATAGACGTTTTCATAGATCAAGGATTAATTTGGAAACGATAGACTCCTATTAAACGCCAACGTTATAATAGTTTTATTAAAACACTTGGAATATAGGATCAAATTGTCTCGGACTCAGCTGCAGCCTGCTGAGGAACCTGAGTAGAGTCACCATTTATTAGCAGAGGCGACTCATTGGAAAGGAGGGAAGAACTCGGTCCCGCTTGAGCGGGAAGTTTTGCCCGAGGAGCTCAGGATCGGCCCCTTGCCGTGCCCCTGCCCCTGCCGCCCGCTGCAGCGCGGGAGCGGCGCTCACCTCTTCCCGCGGGGAGAGGACCTCAGTCTGCGCCACGAAAACGCTCCACTGCCTCTAAAACAGGGATCCCCTGGCCAGCCAGCCTGAGCAGAGCAGCAGTACCCGCAGATGCTCAACAAATGATCGCCTAAAATACGAAACTCTGATTCCTCATTTTTCAGCCTTTTTTTTTTTTTTCCTTTTTGTGACAGCAACTTCTGGAGCTTAATCCCTCTCCAGAGTTTGCCCGTGCCTTGTCACGTCAGCATCGTCCTGCACAACTTAACGAGATAAACCCTGACAAGCTAATCAGGCCGGGCGGGGGCTGGCACGGCGTCCCAGGGCTCCGCGCCCCCGCCTGCGCTGCCGGCGCTGCCCGGATCGCTGCCCGCGCCGCGGAGCGGCCGCTGCGCGCCCCGGCCCCGCGCCCTCCGCCAGCGGGCCGGCCCCGAGGGCAGCGGGGCGGCGGCAGCGCTGGCCACCGGGCCCGGCCGCCGCCCCGCCGGCCGTGCGCACCCGCGGCCCCTGCGCGGCTGCGGCCCGGGGAGCCGCGGGAGGGAGCCGCCAGCAGGCGGGTACCGGGCTCCTTTCTCCGCGGCGCGCAGGGGACGAGCCCTGAACTTGGCGGTGCCCGCGGCTCCCCGCGCCTCTCCGCCGGGACCGGCTTCTGCCGCCGCCCCGGGGCTCCCGAGGCGCGGGGCAGCCCTAGCCCGGCTCCTTGCGCTGGGAGCCAGGCTCTGAGTATCGTTTTACCCGGAGAATTAGAGCGTCTAATTTATCCAGGCCTCATTTGCGACCGGTCTCCTGCTACATTATGTCAGCAAAAGGTCAGCTGGACTCAGCGGTTCTCTTCATTTTCTTAATTTTTAAAACAAACAAACAAAAAAAAAAAAAAAAGAGAGAGAAAAAAAAAGAGGAGGGGGGTGTGATGGGGGAGGGCGGGGGAGACAAACCAGCAAGTTATTCAAATTCAACCTCATCTGAATAATCGTGAATTTGATCCAGTCAGAGCTGCAGACTGTACATTAAAAATAAACGTCCAGGAGGCATTTACTGAAGTTGATTTATTTAAAAAAAAAAAAAAAAAAAAAGGTTTTAAAAATGCAACGTCTGTCTAGCCCTTCTCCCAAAGATGGAGTGAGTTTTCAGGTACTGCACGAACCTTGCAGAGTGGTATCAGTGTGTCTGCAACACTTAAGTTGAATGCTTGAGCCCCCCAATCATAATTGTATGTTCACAAAGCACATATGGCAGCTGCATTCTTTGTACAGTTTGTTATGATCTGATGTGTAATGTAAATATATAAGTTCCGACCGAAAACATAGGCTCGTTTTCCCCATAACAACCAAAAAAAAAAAAGAAAAAAAAAAGAAAAAAAAAAAAAAAAAAGAAAAGTTGCTTTGCAAACTTAAAAAGAATTACATTAGTGCCGTGCTACTGTCGGAGCCAGCAGTGATTATTTGGTCTGTTTGCTCCCATTCAGAGTTAATACACGACAATAGTTTTACTCTGTGCTGCTTGACGTGAAACCGCTGGGGTTGGGCAATTCTGCTCCAAACAAATACAACTTCTACACCCATCCCTGGGACAGCTAGCCGAGAGCTGAGCGAGTTTTGCAATGGAGAAAAGCATCACTTACCACGACGGGGATCTAGATCTCGGCAAATGCTGCCAGTAGGTCTGAGAAGTGAAAAAACTGGAAGGGAAGCGCAAAAAGCAGAAAGTTGGAAAGGGGGATTTGTGTGTGTGTGTGTGTGCGTGTGTAAAAGCCAGAGGGAAATGCGAGCACAGCGCTCCCTGCTCTCCCTGGTCGCCACCAAAACAAAGATCCAGGAGTTAAGGGAGCAAAGCTGTGCCAGATCTACACACACGGCTCCTCAGGGCCAAACCTCAGCTTCTCACTCACTCCAGCTAGCGACAAGGGTTAATGCTCCGGAGGGACAGGCTAGCCGGCCCCTGACACCATTGGCTAGGAAAAAAAGCAGGTTTAAGGTAAATTTACAGACGCTTTGCAAGTTGCAAAGGGATAGTTTTTGAATTAATGTAATAGTAACAACTACAATAACAATAACAATAATATTACTAACAAAAAAAAAAAAAAGCAACAACAACGATAATAATAGAGCCCATTCTTGTCCAGTTGGCTGAGAAGCGAGGGCACGTCCCCCTCCTCTGCCCCCGCAGCGAGCGCGGCGCGGTCCTGTCCTGGCGCAGACGCCCGCGCCCCGCGCCTGCCCCAGCCCACCGGGGGGACCTGGATATCGCTGGAAGCACAACAGGGGGACGAAGCCGGAGGGGAAAGGGCTGGGGGCAGGGAGGAAAAGAAGCAGCCATGAGCACTAAATTGAAAGGTTCAGGCTCACACTTAGAGATCAACAGTTTTCTTGGGAGCTAAGTGATGGGAGCGGATTCCCACGCCAAGGCGTGGGCATGTGGCTCAGGTGTGTGCCCGGGTGCCACTGCCCCCCTGAACGCCGCTGTCGCGCCCCTGCAATTACAGGGGAGCTTCCCCTTTGGCTAAGGGGGAAAATGGAAGAAAGAAAAAAGCCTGGATGGAAAGCAGGGGGAAAACATGTATGAATACGCATCTGTTTAAATGTTGGAGCAAATGGTGACAATAGTGAGTGCCAAGACAACCTTCCACTTGAGGAACCGAGGTCAGGATCTGCCCGTACTGAAATGAAAAGGCCACTTGATGGACATCGACTTTATTGTCGCCCCTTGTAGTCGGCTGGGGCGTGCAGGGAACCTCAGCCTTGCGGGGAGGGGGACACAGGCACTGCAGGTGTTGGCCGGAGAGGATTCCGCAAGCCAGCCCAGGAGCACACACCTACGGGCGCGTTGTCTGCAGCGCCGGGCAAGGAGGGGAGAGGGGGCGATGGAGAGAGGTGGGCTATGGCGGAGGTGGAAGAGGGAGAGAGAGGCTACGGAGAGGGAATTGTCGCTGGGCGATTTCCAGTCCTGGCTCCACACGGAAGGGCCTTTCTGGGAAGTTCGTGGGCGCTGGGCCGGGCCGTGCAGACGCGGCCGTGCCCGGGCCGGGGCAAGTGCCCAGGTGTGCCCGGAAGCCCACGCGGGCCCCGAGGGCTCCTGCCTCCCTCCTGCCCGCTCCTCACCGGGCTCAGGGGAAAGAAAAATCCACGTCATTACCAAGATACAGAAGCACATTTCTGATACTATGGGATGCTATTTTGCCACCGTACAAAAGGCTTTAAAATCACTTTGTGCGGCTGAACAATGAGTACTGGAAATTACTACTATTTGTTTAAAAAAAAATTAAAATTTTAAAACCTACAGCCTACAAAGGAATAAATACCAAGAGCCTGCGTTTCTTCCTCGGATCTATCATGCAATGTCGATATATCAGCAATAAAATATGATGGGCCATATTGTGTGATGAGGTTTTCTTAAGAGGAGCGAGACAGAAAGGAATCCATTTCAAGAACCTTTCTCCCTTCCCCAGAGACGGTTCTCTTCTGGTGACTGTACCCGTCGCGTTTTGACATATAAGCCCACGAAAAGCCACTCGGCCGGCGACCCCCGGAGCTGAGAACGGCTGTGAGGAGGGGCCCGGGGGATCGCTGAAGATCCCGTTAAAGAAGGGAGGTCGCGTTTGCCCAGCGTGCACGGGGAGGCTGAAAGCGCCTGCCCGGGCGCATCGGTGCGCGGCAGGGGCACGGCGCGGCGGGGCAGCCCCGGACGGGCGGTGCGGGGCGGTGCGGGGCGGTGGGGGTGCGGGGTGGGACGGTGCGGGGCGGGGAAAGGCGGGGGCGGTGCGGGGCGGGTGCGGGACGGTGTGGGTGAGGTGCGGTGCGGTGCGGATGAGGTGCGGTGCGGGACGGTGCGGGGCGGGGCGGATGAGGTGCGGAGCGGTGCGGGTGCGGTGAGGAGCGGGGCGGGGCGGGCGGGCAGCACGTGCGGCGGCGGCGCTGCCGTGCGCGGGCGCGGGGCGGGCGCGGGGCGGGCGCGGGGCGGGAGCGGGCACCTTCCGCGGGCGGCGGGGCCGCGTCATAAATATTCAACAGCACGTGCAGCCGCGCCGCCGGCGCGCATGCGCCACCGGGGCTGCCGCCGGGGCGCTCGGCGGGCGCTCACACACACACACACACACAGACAGATAGACATACACACAGACAGACACACAGACACAGCCAGACGCACACATCGCACACGCGGGACTCGTACAGAGCGCTCGCGCAGCACTCACACACGCATCACACGCGTGAAGATGCACACACCCATCCACATCACGCACACACAGCTCACACGCACACAGAGTACTCACACAAACACACACACACCCCACTGACACACACATCCACTGACACACACACATCCACTGACACACACACCCCACTGACACATACACCCCACTGACACACACACATCCACTGACACACACATCCACTGACACACACACCCCACTGACACACGCACATCCACTGACACACACATCCACTGACACACGCACATCCACTGACACACACACCCCACTGACACACGCACATCCACTGACACACACACCTTACTGACACACACACATCCCACTGACACACACACATCCACTGACACACACACATCCACTGACACACACATCCACTGACACACACACATCCACTGACACGCACAGAGCACTCACACTCACTCGCAGAGCACTCACGCACACGGCACTCACACACAGAGCGCTCCCACAAGCACAAACACTGAGACACACACACCCCACTGACACGCACCGCCCCCGCGCACAGCCGCGGTTTGCAGGAACCGTCCCCAGGTGGTCAGTCCTGAACCTCCCCGCTGCACCCCGGCCCACGAAAGAGGCAACATCAAGCACAAACACATGGCCTGGCGGGGGGAAGCTTGCTGATGTGGGGGTATTTTCCCCGGGCTTATTTTTTCTTCACTCTTTGGTCATATTTCCTCACGGGATTTTTGGAAGTGAAAAGGGTACTAAGGATCTTACAGTTCTGCCCCGTGCCAAAACACGACTTTCATTTTTTTGCTAAGCAAAGCCGTGCCCAGGTCTCGACAAGCAGCATGTGAGGACTCGGACTTGAGTGTGCCCTCTTGATTCTGCACCCTCGCTGCAGCTACCCCAGACAGCTAATTCTGTGTTTGGATCCCCAGATGTAAACACACGCACAATCACAGATGCACACATCGAGCATTTTTTTAATAGCAGTTTCATAGAGAGGTATTATGATCATATATATCTAAAAGGTAATTAATTTGATTTATTATACTTGAAAAATCCTGTCTGCAGTACGGGCGTCATCTGGAAACTTCATGCTATTTTATACTATCGTTCTGAAGCCGAAATAAATGTTACGAATTGATGACAGCTTCCAGCTGCATGATAAAAATAGCCCCTTCTCTTCACAGGATCGTGTTTCATGTTATCGAAGATGAACCAAATCTGACCCATAGACGTCCGCAGCAGGGGGAAAAAAAATGATACAAAATAAAAACCTTGGCCATTTTTAATAAACAATGCTCCCTAAAACGCGGTACCTATGTGGTGAAATGGAACCCACCTTCATACGTTCAGCAGGTTCAGGAAATCAGACCTGCCCCTCATTCAAAATAGAAATCTCAGTTATTAATCTTTCTGGGTGAATTTGGAAATTACACCCATTCTGTTACAAATGCCACCCACTGCACAGAACATTTGCACGGAGGTTCTGTGAGCCTTCGAAAATACACTTCCGCGTAAACACATGAACGTGTGTCCTTCTAGAAACACCGTTCTTTCTTTACGTACAAATGTAGACAGGGAGAGGGGTAATGTACAGATACGGACATATTTGTAATACAATCAGCGACCCGAACGGTGATTTCGGTGAGCTTGTGTGCATCTGCGGCAGTGACCGTGTGTCCCGTGAGTTGTAGCCACGGCACAGGCAATGTCCGTGCCCGCCACGGGACACCCCGCGCCCGCGGAGCCGCTCCGCAGGCCGGGCTGCGCGGCCGCGCTGGGCCCCGGCCGGGCCTCTCAGCCTTGCCCGGCCTCTCCCCGGCAGCAAAGCCCCGCTGAGCAGGGAATCGCCGGGCACCTTTTGAGGAAAACGTGCTGATTCCCGCGGGAACGCCGCGCTGGCCGCGGGGATCGAGCCCTCGTCTCGAGTGGCCGGCGCGCACGCGTGCGTGGGGCGGCGGGCGCGTCCCGGCCACGGGCGGGCACAGCCGCGGGCGGCTCCGCAGCCGTGCTGCGGGTGCGAACGGGGTGCGTGCGTGTGCAAATGCGGATGGAAACTTTGTGATGGTGATACACGGTGTGCCCGGTACCTGCACAGCTTTCTTCGTGGGCGTATCGCTCACGAATTGCTCTCCCTCTGAGCTCCAGCGGCAAAACGCACGCGGGTTCTTTTAGCGTCAGGTCACTTGACGTACTCTGCCCTTTCCAGAGGGGATCTCCTTCCCCGTCCTGCCTGCTGGAAGCGGGCTTTGTAGCGGGGCTCCGGCTCCGCGCCGGCCGCGCCGGGGCTCCTGCTGCCCCGGGCGTGCAGCGGGGCTCCTGCGCGCCCGCCGCCCCGGCCCGGCCCGCGGCCCGGCCCGCTGCTCGCTCCCTTTGAAAGCTGCTGCGAGAGGAGCGAGGGTTCTGGACACAGGAAAACTTACAAAGTCAGAGCCGTTTACTAGCGTGGCCAGAAAAGCAGTAAATAAAAGCGCCGATGCTCCGTGCATCAGCGCAGGGACTGCTGCTTCCTCACGGCTAAAAGAAGGGCGATAACCAGACGAGGCCAGCGCGGAGCGGGTGTCCCCATTTCAAACAGTGTCTGGCCTAAAGAAGCTAGCTTTGCCTTATGAATGCCGGACTTGCCTTTTAATAAATTCAAGCGATCATTCCCAAACCATTAAAGCGACCTGAAAGGCGAGTCTTTCGCGGGGGAAGTGGAAGCGCCCGATTATTGTTTTGCATTTAACTTTCTGAGTGCAAACGGCGCAAGCACGGCCGGGGGTTGCCACCCGAGAGGGGCCAGCGCACACAGCCCTCCACACACCCGGCAGAACAGCCTCCTGCACTCTCCCCGCCGGCACTGCCGTCCTGCTTTGGGTATCTTCAAACACTCTCCCGCGGCGGCGGGAGCCTTCGCGGGCGCGGGAGGCTGCGGACGGCAGACATCGGAGCCAAGCTTTTTGTCTAGCCCGAAGCAGGCAGCGCGGAGCGGCGCGGGGCTGTCGGCACGGCCTGCCGTGGGCTGCGAAATCTACTTTTCCCACGCAGGAATAGTACCGCGACACCATCTCCAGAGCCAGACATCGGAAAGAAAGTGATGGCGCCCGTTGAGGCTGGAGGGCTAGGGTCGGTGCTTCTCCTCGCAAGCCTTCGTGAATAAATCCGCAAAGGGAGCCTTGCTAGAGGAAAGTTGACTTTAGGGACTAAAACAGCGCAGAAACCCCCGAGAGAAACTTCACAACCTCTCTGCCTGAAAAACATCTCTCTCTCTGCCGGGGATTTCAAAGCACTGCTCCCCTCTCCAGAGCCAAGAGAACAGCGCAAGCACCAGCATGGCGTGGACTTGAATTCAGCATTAACAATTCCAGCCCCAGTGATCGTCGCTAATTCAGAACATACACGGGATGGAGTTCAACCAGTATCGCACAGTTCCCCCTCACCCCAGATAAAAAACCTACAGCAGCAGCAGCAACAACATTAGAATCATCCTTTCTGCTGTAGGACGCTCAAACAAACCTCAGACTGAAAGTTTAAAAGAAAACTCATTAGCCAAGTGTTCCAATCCACACAAGTAACAGATCTGTGTTAAGCGACCACTAGGGACTTTACACAAGTTCAAAGAAAGTTACAATACGCATCTTTAAAATATCTCACCCTCACCACGTTTCTCCGGGTTTACTTTACAGACGGGTGGCTCAGACGAGCTCAGCGATTCTTTTTTTCTTAGATACGCCCAGGTTACATTTTTTATAGACGATGGCCGGTAAAATCGCCGAGACAGTTACCCTGAAAGATTCGCAACAAAGCAACATTTTCGGCGCATGAAACACTTTTTCCCCCGGCTCTTTTGCCCGGTGAGCTACATTTCCTCAAGTCCCAGCACTTTCTGCCCCGGTCCCACCGGGCTCCAACTTTTCCTATGTCGACAAACCCTGCAAGGTGGCGCTCTTTTCATTGAAAACTGGTACGAGCCTTACAATAATAACATTTTGTAGAAAGTAAAGTTAAAGCGAAGCCTTCCCACGGGTGCTGCGGGGAGCAAGCGGCGATGCCGAACTGGCAGGAGCAGGGATTAGGATGAGCAAGACAAACTCTCTTTTTTTTTACCTTTTTTTTTTTTTTTTTTTTTTTTGAGTGGTGGGGGGTGAGTCTTATGCTCTCGGGCAGTGGAAAGTCTCTCCGAGTAAGATCCCCTAATGTTACGGACAAAGAAATATCCTTGCGGAGGGCTGCTGAGAGGCAGGGCTGTGCTCTGGGCGGGTTACCTCTGCCGGGGCTGCGGAGTGCCCGCACTGATGTGAGGGGAGAGCGGCTGCCCCCGCACCCCCGCCCCCCGAGCGCTTAATATGGCTATTGACTCGCTGTACACATAATATTTCTTTAAAGAAGCTGTTAAAGTGTCATCTTGGTCTACTGGAAGGTCAGTTTGTGCAATTCACTCTATGACATATCACAAGCCCTCGCAGCTTTAGCCAAGCTCATGATTTGTGTTGTCTGTTGATATGTTGTCTGCTTAATGGGGCGATCATGCAAGCTACAACCAGGAACAAAGCCCAACAGTTCCAACAACCGTAGCTAAGTTAGTGGAAGCAGTACAGCTTGCAAATCTATCAAACTAAACTGCAAGGAAGACAATCTGATTTAGAGAAAAGGCGTTCTGCTACAGTCATTAAGCACAAGTAATTTAGATTTTTTATATTGTCTTCTCATTTACAAATTTACTGTATCAACGCCAGCCAATGGAACGAATTTCTTAAGTAAATGAGAAATAAATAAAAGAGATAGAAAGATAATCAAATTACATAAAATAATTCTTATGCCCTACATTTATTTTTTTAGAAAGCTATTAACACTAGCAAAATTATAGTAATAATAATAACATAGCATAAGAAGTAATTGATTTAAATTAACATCACGTTTTAAGGAATATCAGCAAAGAAAAAAAAATGAAGGAAAAAATCAAATAAAAATACACACAACAACAACAACGGCCTTCGTCAAACAGTGCTGTACTTCTTGGAGTAAAAGGCCCAAGGAAAGTCATGAATCCACTGCCTAAGAATTAGTTATGGTCATAAATGCCTTAAATTAAAATAGCAACCGAAATCTCCTCTGTTTTAAATCTCCTAATATATGTTATCCGAATTAATTTAATTTAGGGACCCAGTCTATGCAGATTCATGGACAGTGTTGGACTGGAATGCAGCACTTCTCGTGTAACAATTCCCCACATTAATATTTATGTAGCATATGCAATCTATTTCTGTTATTTTTATGGTTGTTATTCTATGTCTGCAAAGGTCATTTAAATTATACTGCGGCCGAAAATTTGTTTCATAAATTTTGATATAAATACTAATTACACACTATAGTAATGCCAGCAGGGATCCTTTCATTTATCACATTTATATCACCTTCGCTGCTTTAGTGATGACATAATGGAAAGCAGTGAAAAACTGGGACAGTTTTATTCTAATATCCTAAAGCTAGTAGGAGTTGCAGCAGGTTGACTTAGTGAATAAGAATTCCTACCACAATTCTTGGGATTTAAGAATCTTTAATAAGGTACGAAATGTTACCAAACAGTTCTGTAAACTAAATTTTACATACCAATTCTTCTAGCCATAAATATTGAATATCTTGTAACAGGTATAACCGGACCTTTACATGCGGATAAATATGGAAATTAGGATTTATATACATTATGTTCTGGTATTTGCCAAAAGCAACGGACAGATATAGTTTATATCTTTTTTTTTTTTAATATCACTTTACATAAACAAATGTAACAGTTTGACACGCAGATCCAGGCTTTCACTATACGAATTTCTTGACAGGACGTGTAACAACATTTTACTGCACTACTTAGACTGGACTTTGGGACGAAATGTTGCACTTTATACAAAAAAGCACATTAATACCAATAATATTCTGTTAGATCGACGTTTAGACTGTAATAATACAAAGTAATTCACATTTTGATACACATTTACTAGAACATTCTTGCCATTCAGTACAAATAGTTGAATTTCTACCTCTTCCCTCTGCCCCCCCACCACCTCCGCCCCCCCGCCGCCGCTCCCTCCCGCCCGCCCCTCCCCCCACATATATGCAAAGACCACAAATCCACATATCCCCTTATTCAACTTGCGATATAACTATTTACAAAATCAAACAGTACACTTTTTTTGTTGTTTTGTTTTTGATGCTAATAATTCTGTATTTACAAGAGGGGATGGGGGGGAAGGCCGCTGCCCGAGCAGACATGCAGTTGGCGATCTCTAATCAGTGGTTTCCAGTGAAGCCCTACACAGTTGGCATTTGCCCTGGTAACCTTGTCTTCTTATGCGTTCTACTAACCCCTTCGCCTACCAAGCCTTGGAACAGAGCACAACAGTCAGGAAAAGAAAAAAAAAAAAAAAAAAAAAAAGAAAGAAAAAAAAGAAAAAAAAAAGAACGGAAAAATTAAAAAAAAAAAGAAAAAAAAAGAGAGAGAGAAATAATGGAGGACAAAAAAAAAATTTAAAAATTAAGTCTTCATTTTACTCAGTCCTGGGTCTACTGGCAGCATTTTTGTTTTTGTTTGCTCATTTAAATTTTGATTTCAGAGTGTCCATTATTTTGGAGTCTTTAAATAGGGTATTTGTTTGCTCGCTTGGGGCTTTTTTTTTTGTTTCGGTTTGTGTTTTGTTGTTGTTGTTGTTTTGTTTTAGCGTTTTAGACGTACCATTCGTTAAAATTTGATGTAAGCGTGCTGTGGCTGGACGTGTGATGGACTGCGGAGGAGGAAGGGGATAAGGAGCTGGCAGTCTGGTTTTCTGTGGATGGAGACACGATGGTTGGAGGGGTGGAGGACTCGTAGCCTGAGCTGGCGGCGGGAGAAGGCTGGGACCCCTGCGAGGATGATTCATGGACCTGCAAGAGAAAACCCGGGCAGAGATAGAGAGCGGCGGCGGACGGAGGCCTTCGCCCGGGGATGCGCCAGCCACGGGCACCCAGCAGCGGGCCCCAGGCTCGGGCTCTCCCGCGGGGCTCCCCGGCGGCCCCAGCTCCGGCCCCGGCCCCTGCCCGCCGGGCAAGGCCGGCCTGCGCCCCCCGGCCGCGTCCTGCCGCCGCCTCCCTGCCCTGCCCCTCCCCGGCCGAACCGCACCGACCGCAGGCCCCGCGGCGGGGCCGGGCCCGGGGCTGAGCGCGGCCCGGCGGGCCCGGAGCCGGGGCCCCGCTGCCGCCCGGGCCCGGGCCGCGCTCCGCCCGCACCGCAGGCACGGCCGCGCCGGCCCCGCCGCCCTCCGCCCGGGCAGGCCCGCACGCCGGGCGCCCTCCGTTTACCTTCATGTGCTTTCGGAGGGAGCTGGGGTGCGTGTAGGACTTGTCGCACATTTTGCAGAGATAGGGCTTGTCGGAAGTGTGCACATGCATGTGCTTTTTGCGGTCGCTGCTGTTTGCAAAGCGCCTGTCACAGCCCTCGAACTCACACTTAAATGGTTTTTCACCTATTGCAGAGGGAAGGGGGGGGGGGGGGGGGGGGGGGAAAGGGATCTGATTAAGCAGGGCCGGCCGGATCGCTCATTGTCACCGCACCGCCGGACGGAGCTCAGGGCTCCATTTCAAACACTTGCAACTTTCTAACTTCAGCGCGGCTCGAATCCCAAAACCTTGCTTCTAGTCTCTACCCTTTCCGGACCTCCGACTCCCGCAAAGCGCCCGATTCGGAGAGCAGCAGAGCTAAATAACTTTTTTTGCCCCCTCCTTTCCTTTGGAGGGGCGAGTTTCCTTTCAACCCCAGTCCCGGGCACCTCTCCCTCTTCACAACGCTCCGAGCGAGAGAGCAGGCGTGGCGGGATACTACACGCGATCCTCAGCGTCTGGTTCCCGATTTTATAGCTCGTTCTCGTAATATTTTACTCTCTCACCCCCCCCCCCCCCCAGCCCCCTCCCCCATATTTTCTTGCAATATTGAAAATTATCCGGTCCGAGAAATCAACGAGAGGGCAGCTCCACAAACCCTCGGCAAAAGCGCTAGGGAAAGCGGCTCTGGCTTTCAGCGTTCGGGGGTGGGAGTAAGGGGAGATCGCTCTCCCGGCCAGAGGCTGCAGCATTCCCACCTCCCACGAAGGAAAAAGTTCTCAGGAATACCGGCGCCTCCCCTCCGCACAACAATAACACAGTAACTCGCCGGGCTCGGTTTGTTTAATATCGCTCAACGGAATTAAATATTTACCGAGCCCTGAATTGCAGAGAGGAGACGAATGAGCTGCCTGCAACATTTAGCACAATTTCTCATCGTGCCACGGCCAAAACTGCCGAACAATAATTAATTAAAACCTATAAATTTAAACAGGACAGGTTGCTGCGATCCCCCACCCCACCCCCTCCGCCCTAACAATCCCAGCAGCAAACCCTGCCGTCCTCCCCCTCTGCCTCGGCAGGGATCATTTTCTTTTTGTTGCTGCTGCTGGCGTGGCTGTGACCGAGCTCGTTTTGCGGCGGAGCTCCGAGCCGGCCTCTCCCGGAAAAAAGCAGCGGTCCCTGGACCAAACCCCCTCCTCCCCGTGCGAGCCTCAGCCGAGCCGGCCCCCAGCCCCTCCGGCACGGCCCCGCGTCCCGCTCTGGCCCCGGCGCTCGGCGCTTCCACTCGCACAGAGAAAAGCGACAGAGAAGGTTACCGTACCTGTATGAGTTCTTTTGTGTATTTTGAGATTCTCTGATCTGGCAAACACTTTGCCACAGCCTGGGAAAGGGCAGGGGAAAGGTTTTTCACCTGTGTGGACTCTGATGTGATTTACAAGTTTATATTTGGCCTTGAAAGGTTTCCCTTCTCTTGGACACTCTTCCCAGAAACATATGTGATTGGACTGCTCGGGTCCTCCAACGTGCTCCACCGTGACATGAGTCACCAGCTCGTGCATCGTGCTGAAAGTTTTGTTGCAGGACTTTTTGGGGTTTGACAATTGCTCGGGCTCAATCCACTTACAGATGAGTTCCTGTTTGATGGGCTGCCTCATGTAACGAAAGAAGGCCCCTGCCCCGTGGTGGGCTGCCATGTTCATGTTCATGTGGCCGTAGCCGTGCAGCTGGGTCGAGGCGTAGTGCTCGGAGCGGGGGCTGGTGACCTGGCCGTACTGGTCGGGTCTGCCGTACATGTCTCCGGAGAAGCCCAGGCGCATCTGCCCGTTCACCACGTTAGGCGAAGCGTGGCTGGTGGCTTGTTCGTGCAGCCCCGGGAAAAGTATATGTCCCGCGGCATCTGTGTGTCCGTGGGGTCCGGCGAAGCTGCCGGCAGCGGAGGCGAAGAGGCTGTGCTGGGCGCTGGCGGCCGCCGCCTCCCCGAAGCCGCGGTTGCGGAACAGAAAGTCCCGGGTGGAGTTGAAGGCGGCGCTGGAATAGGAGCTGACATGGGTCGGGTGGTGGTGGTGCCCCAGGGCCGCCGCCGCGTAGCCGGGCGCCTGCGAGGTGAAGGCGGTCTGGCCGGCCGAGGCCAGCTCGTGGGTGCTGGGGTTGATTTTGAAGGCGCCCATGCCGTCGGCAAAGGGGTTGATCCCCAGCCCCACTTCTCTGTCCGTGACATCGGCCGTGGAGTGGTGGCGAGAGGATCCGAAGGTAGTGACTCCTATGGCGGGATACTGCGGTCCAGCATCCAGAAGCATCTTCCCAGCGTCGATGCAGCAACCAAAAAAAAAGCACGCGCGCACACACACAACGCGGAGAGAAGCAGCAGCAGCAGCAGCAGCGGCGGCGAAAACACCCTCTTTGGAAAGTCAGCGACGATCACCACCAAAGCAACCACATCAAAAACACCCCCTTCGGCATCAGCGCAGGGGGAAGGAAAAAAAAAAAAAGGAAAAAAAAAAAAAAAAGGGCTGGTGCGGAAGGGGGAAAGAGATCTTCGCAGTTGCAAATAATAATAATAATAAAAACGTGCCCCAAAAATATTCACTGTCTCTCTGCTTTGACTTTTCAGGGAGGTTTAAGTGGGGAGAGGGGGGTTGGGTGAGCTCAAAAATAAACTGGCTGCAAATAACAATAACGGCGAGAGTTCAACACAGGCAGCAAAAAAAAAAAAAAATTAAAAAAAAAACCAAAACAAAAAAGAAACTTCCTTCAGTGATTTTTTTGGCTATAGGAATGTTGCAAAGTGGCCGAGAGATTGTTTCTCTCTCCTCTTCGAGCTTCCCCACACTCACCCGATTTTTTTTTTCGGGGGGCCTTTTTTTTTTTTTTTTTCGCTCCGCAAAAAAAAGGCGCAAATCATGCACAATATTGTCTTTTGCGGTTTATCTTCCTGGGGAGAAACTTTCACCTCCTCAGCCGGGCGGTGAACGCGAGACTGATAGCGGCAATCATTCCTGCAGATAAATGAATTGAAAAGACGACACCGTCCCCCCCCTTGATGAATGGGAGCCGGGGGCGGAGCGCCGTGCGGGCGGACGTGGGCGCGCATTGGCCGCCGCCGGCTCCCCCTTCCCCGCGTCGCTGCCCCCGGCCCCGCCGGCTGCGGCCGCTGATTGGCCGCGCCGCCTCATCCATCGCAGGTATTGTGGCGCCCTGACACCGCTCTGACAAACGGGGCTGCGGCAGCCCCAACTTTTTTTTTTTTTTTTTTTTTTTTTTAATATATATATAAGGCTCTTTTTTTTTTTTTTTTGCTTTTGCCTTTTTTTTTTTTTTTTGCCCCCCACGAAAATATTTCCAGCGCATCTTTTTGTGTGTATGTGTACGCTAAGAAAAAAAAAAATCTATTATTATTAGGGTTATTTTGTCCCCCGCTCTCCCTCTTTCTGTCCCTCTGTCTCCAGCATTCTGATAATGATGGTTATGATGATTTCGTGGTGATCCTGAATTTTTAAGATCACTGAGCAACTTTTTAGGCTTTGCAAAGAGAAGCCCTATAGGGATTCGCGTCTTTTGAAGGTGTTTTCTTCTTATTTAAAACTGAAGCTCTCCGAGAGTAGGTGCTGGGTGCACTTGATCTAATTTTTAAACACCCGGCGTGATTTCTCTGTGTAGCTGACTCTATCCCTCCATCAGGTTTCTGAAATAAATCTTGTTTTCTGCACCCATCAAAACGCAGGTGGGTGAGCACTCTTAACTTTCTAATTTTGTTGTTGTTGTTTTGCCTCCTCTTTTTTATTTTCTTTCTCTTTTCTCTCTCGCTCTCCTTTTCTCTCGCTGTCTCTTGCTCTCTCTTTTACGGAGTCTCTCTCATTCAGGTAAAACTGTAAATTTTCCAAACCTACATTGTTTCTCCTCCTACTGCATGTAACTCACGGTTACTTTTCTCTCTCTCTCTTTTTTTTTTTTTTGGGGGGGGGGGAAGAAATTTATTTTAAGTCCTCGATAGGAGCAATGTAAATTTTCTGACATTCAAACCTTTTCTAGTTCACAAATCAGTCACCCTTGTCACAGTTATTGAAATTCCTCAACTTGCCACACCAGGACGGTGGAAAAAGCAGGCGGTGTCTTTGTTGCTGACCAGGCTTTTGATCGCCAGAGAAAATTTACTTACCTTCAGATGAGTGAGCAGAAAAAGAAATAACACTCCCTTTGATTTAGTTAGAAAAATGCAGACATTTGGATTCAGTGCAAACATACAACACTTGGTTGTTTTCTAGATGCAACCCTCGATTAACCTGTCTTTCCCCAGCTCAAAGTCTATTGAAAAACTGTGGATAGTTCTTTTTTGTTCCCGCTACAAAGAGCCATTGACTATATATTAAAATGATTGTTGAAATGTGTAAGTATGGTATTTAAAAGCAGAAAACCTTAGTGGCTTCATCAATTAAGCTAAGCAACATTTGTACAATATTTAAAACGATGCTTCGGCTCTTAAAAAAAAAATCTCAAGAAACTTTAAAATATAGACATCTTTGTGTGTGTATGTATGGATACACTTACGTATGTGCCCATGTGCGCACATATATAAAACTGGCAAATTATTTATTTACTCGGTCGCCTGCATATTCATTAGCTCTAATTATTTTCTAGTAACGAAAACACCAAAAGCTCGCTAAGAGTCAGACTCCATACATTTTGCCTTTGTTCAGCCCTTCCCTTGCCTCCTTCGCAGCTCAATCCGAGCCCCTCCAATTCCTAGTTCCAAACAAAGAAACTTTAAACTCATCCTCTCTAATTATAGCCGCTGGTAAGCAATCCGCAGCGCAGGTACTGGGGAGCCGGACCGCAGCGCCGCTGCGAGAACCCTTCTCGGGCGAGAACTGCCTCATTTTGAGAGGTATAAAATGGCCATTGCGGCTAGAAAACAAACAAACAAACATCAACGACAATAAATAAACTTTGATACGCCTTGACGGAATGTTTCACTGCAGTTTATCTGCAGACGCAGTGTGCCTGTGCTCGGTGCAGGAGATAGCTTTCAAAGCAGATCTGTTACGCAATTTTCCTTGGATCTCGGGAGGCTTTACAGGGTTTGGTGGGTTCTGGGGTGGTTTTTTTTTTTTTTTTTTTTTTTTTTTTAGAATAATGGTGAGCTGAATCTACACGTTTGCATTTATTCTACGGAATCTATTTGATGGAATTGCAATAGCTCAGAGCAACAGGTATACCCGCTCTAGGGAGCGCCTGGGTGTGGACGTAGTCTTAGGCGGGTGTTGCACTACTTTCTGTATTTGGTGCTAAAATTAAGCGAAGGACAGAGTTGTCAGCCTTATTGTGAAGTGTGCTGGGCGATGGCATTCGGAGAGCCAGAAAGTTGGGTAGTTCAGTGCTAGCCTGCCTCCCAGTGCAAGGGGAATCCAGTGATCATTCCAGGTCGGTGCAAAATGTACGAGAAGGCAGACGAGAAGGTATTTTTAGGAACCGTATCTAAATATACAGTGTAAGAGTGAATGTAAAAAAAAAAAAAATGTTGTGGGTTGTAGAAGTTATCAAGTGGGATTTGCGGTGCGCTCTCTGCAGGAAACGAAAGCTGCTCCAGTTCAAAGCCACATGCACCAACGTGACATATAAGCCATTAAAATATCATCCTGACGGCTCATTTCTGCTTCATCATACATTCCCTAACTGCTTCCAGAAAGCAAGAAAAGAAGAAATGAAGGATGACCGCCTCGATGCAAGCGCCAAAGAGGTGGTGGGTTCTTGGGGGGGGGGGGTTATTGTTTTCTTCTTTCATTCTTTCTTTCTTTTCCCTTCCCCTCCACCCCCAGTTTTATTTTCGCCAGTTCAGAAATGAGGGGAAACCTTCAACAGGTCGCAGGGGTAAGTGCCTGGGTGTACGGGGTGCCCGTGCAGTCCGGGCAGTTGGCTAGCCCCCACCGCCTGCCTCAAGGGCTGAACGAGAGCTCCCTGTCGTCGGGGGGGGGGGGGGGGTGGTCGTCGGGAGGAGGCTTGGCCACCCCGGGAAGAAGGGCTGGAACCTTGCGGTGCGGGAGGGGGCAGCGCCTCGGCCGCCCCTCGCCCACGTGGGGCAGGGTCCCGGCGGCACCTCGGCGGGCGGGGGAGGGCGGAGGGCCGAGAGCCCGGGAAGCACCGAAGGGGGGCTCCGACACCTTCTGTCGGACCCGGGAGCCGCGCTCGCCCCCCTGGAAGCAAAGGGAGGCTCGGCCCGGAGGTCCGCGCAGTGCATAGCGGCGGAGCTCCGCGGAACGGGCAGCGGGGCGCGCAGAGCGGGGCTGAGGCTCTCCCCACTCCGACTGCGGCCGGGCTCGCTTCGGACGGGCAAGCACCGGGAGCGGAAGGGTCCTGCGGCCGCCGAGGCAGGGCCGGGAACCCGGGGCGGCGTGCAGGGGGGGACGAGCGCTGACAATGGCGAGCCCCGTGGGGAGGCGTCCCGGGGGACGCGCTCCCCGCCCAGAACCTCGCCCACCGCCGCGCCCGGTGCCACGGGGGCCCTCCGGGGGAGCCGGCGCCCCGGCACCTCAAGCCCTGCTTTATAGGCGGGTGCGGGAGGGACGGAGCCCGGGAGCTCGGCCGGCCCCCTCCGGCCTCTCCCCGCCCCCCCGCAGGCAGAGCCGGGGGGGCTGCTCAGGGAACTGGGTGCTGCCGCCTGCTTCGTGCAGAGCCCGGGGAGGGGCTGCGACCCCGCTCCCGGCCCCGAGGGGCCGTCCCGCGTCTGAAATCGGCTGGGGAAGGGGCAAAGCTCCCAAACCCCTGCCCAGAGCGATACACCCGAAGGTGACCTCTGACCCGAGCCCAACTCAGTGTGCCAGCCCCGGGCACCGGCACAGCGCCGACCGATGGGGACTGGCGTGGGCTTCTCGCCGACCCCTTTCCTGTCACTCCTTTGTCACGCACCATCCCTCAGCCCCGGGGAGTCCAGCCCGTCGGCCGGGCTTGTCTCGGGGCTCTCTCCACCCAGAGACGAGAAACTTTATTTCTGCACCGAGCCCTTCCCGGGGAATGCTCCCTCCGCCCCGCGCGGCCGCGGAAAGCGCAGGTTGCGTGACAAGCCGCCGGCGGCGGGGCACACGCCGCGGCTGCTGCCGCCCACTCGGTCTGGCTCGAACCCCGCCCGGGGCCGCCGGGACCCAGCGCGGCGGCGGCGGCGGCTGCTCCGGCCCCGCTCAGCCGGCGCTCCCTCGGCCCGCTGCGGGAGCGAGCGTGCGGGGAAGGGGCGCGGGACGGCTCCCACCGCAGCCCCAGCGCGACACCGGGGGCGAACTGGTACCCCACACTAGCGCCCGACATCCCAACGCTTTGGGCAAGGGGACATCCTCACCCTCCTGCTCCGCCGACGGCACAGTGTGGATGAGAAAAACGTGCGAGGTCGAGCCAGAGTTTTAGCCAATATTTACTCTGAAATGCAGAAATGTTTTGCCTTCCTTTTTGTCATCTGGTAACCATTTGAAATATTAAATGCAGCGATTTTTTTTTTTTTTTTGTCCAGTTTCAACAAGTTTTGGTGAACACTTGGGAACTGAGCACTCCTCCAGCCTCCCACCCTAACCAATAAAGCACAACTCCTGCAAACCTCTCACTAGCGGGGCAATGTTGGCCGCTCTGACTTGGGAAAAGTGCGAGAATGAATGGAAGTTGACTAGAAATTTAAATTCCTATGGGATTACTAAAGTTTTGGCAGTAATTTTCATCACAGCAGTGAAAATATGGAGGACACCAAATTATTTATGAAAGATTATGACTGTGATACGATGATGATATTTTGTAATTAATATCATCAAGTGTTTGTCTTAGCACAGAGTTTTTGTTTACTAGCTTTGGAGTGCCTATAATAATAGTAGCGAGAGTAATAATAATAATATAGCGAGAGTAATAATAATAATAATAATAATAATAATAATAATAATAATAATAGCGTCATTTTAAGTAACTGATTCCAGATTCTAGTGTGCTTTTCTGTATGAAAAACCAAACAAACAAAATCCTGAGAATTTCAAAGGTATCTGCAAAAATTCAGACTCAGACACTGCATCCAGCCCCAGATCTGCTATTCCTGCAGCTCGAAGCAAGCTGTGCAAAGTTCTGCCTGTAGCAGTGGCAGTGCTCTGCCTTACAGAGAGCAAAGAGCAAGCTGAAAATTATAGGCAGGGAGAAGTGCCAGGGTGGTACTATACTAATCCTTGCTGAGACAACAACTTGTGTTGGAGGCTCGCAGAGAGTCCGGAATTTAATTTCGGGACGGAAGGATCTGTAAACAATATAGCAGAGTGGGTAAAAACTTGCCTTACAATAGCCTGCCAGAAGGTGAATGTCAGATCAAAGGAGAACTGAAAAGATGTCCTTTCATATTTTTTTTTCCCCCTAAATCAGCCATGGAAACTTCATGACTCCATAAAACATGTGCTGCTTTGCTGGGGAGACAGCCTCCAGTTTCCCCTCGGAGAAAGCTTCTCTTCCCCTCTCATTGCCTAACTAGTGTTTTGGTTTGGTTTCATGGGTTAGTTTTTTGGGGTTTTTGGGTTTTTTTCCTTTCTATTTGAATCCATGATGCCCAACATGTCTTACTCATTTCACATCACACACAAATGGTTTTGCTCTTAACTTTCTACCTCTCTCCCCAAACAGGAACAAAGTCAGGAAATGAGGCACAAGACTCCCCTTGTAATGAGGAAAAGAAAACGACTTTACAGAAACATCCTGGAAAAGTCAAGTAAGTTAAAATATGTCCTTTTTACAGTTCAAAGGAGACTGTATTTTTTTCAGCTTAGTGTTTAACGTACTTGCATAAACACAAATCAGCGACAGAACACCCCACCAGCAGCTGCCTAATCCTGCTCAATGCCTATTCATTTGGAGGTTCTAGAATTAATATTTGACGACTCTCTCATTGAAACAACAACCCCTGACCCCATGTGATTGCACTGTCACATTATTCTATGACATATTCATCTTGAATTCATTTACGGACGATTTGATTGGAATGAGGTTTGACATGTATTGGATCCTATTAAAGAAGAAGACTTTGATCTTGTTGATGGGGTTTACATGATATGTATCATCTTTACCAGGGATACCAGGCTTCCACAATGTGGTGTCTAAGTAGTCAGTGACTGACAGCTTATCTGACAGGAATACCTTAATCTTGAGGTCCTGAATGAAATATTCTATTTAAAATAAGCATATGATTTGCTTGTCCTAGGGTAGCTCTAGGTCACAAAATGTGAGAGGCAAACCTAGGCACAAACCGTTGCTTGTCTGGTAGCCGACTTCCCATTGTTCGGGAACCCTGAAATAAAGAAGTCCCCATAAGTGAATATGGGGCGAGGGAATAAAAACAAAGGCAGAGTGTGCTCTCGAGCTACTCGGTACCCTCTCCTCCCTGAGGTGAAACTGGGATTGCTGAAAGGCTTTCTTGAACCACCTCTTCCTAACCAGCAGTGCCTTCTGCCGGGGCAGCAGGGACTCGGGCTCAGGTCCTGAGTCTGCTTCCCGCATCCCTCTCTGCCAAAGCGAGTTTAAGGGATAAGGAATCACGCAGGGTGACTTTCTTGGTCCTCTCTATTTCTACTCCTCACGTTTTGTCTCTTTCTCCCAGTAAAGATAAGGGTTTTTCAGACTGATCTGTTCCCCTCCTCTCGTTTGGGATTTGAAGCCTAAAAATGTTACCCCCGAAGCCCGTCTGAAGTGTTCAGAGCATCCTGCCCGGCCCAGTCCTCGGGCACCGGCTGGATATTTTGTAGCTGGCTGGTCGGGAAGTTTCCACAGAAGTGGAAGTGGGAGAACATGGAGTGGGTGAAGGTCAAATTCGGCTTTCTTCAGGGCTTCCCGAGGGCAGGAGCTGTGCCTTGAGCTGAGCACGGTTATAAAGGGGGCTGTGTCTTCGAAGCTATGTTAGAGATAGCGACAAGCATCTTGATGTTTAGGTAGATTACTACCGGAAAAACAAGGCTAAGGTAAAGCCGCTGAGCAGCTGGGGCTGTTCCCACCCCGCAAAGGGATGTGCAGCCGGTCACACGCCGCAGGCCTCGGCGGCCCGGCGGGGCGGGGGTGCGGGCAGAGGCCGGAGGGTCGGGGCTGGCCCGCAGGCGGAGCTCTGGGCCCCGCATGGCGGAGCGGAAAGCAGGGAGGACAGCTCAGCCCCTCACCCAGGGCACAGCCCCGACCTTCTTCCACGAGAGCCGGGTCGGGGGCCAGAGAAGTGCTTGAGACGCGTCTTGACAACGTGTCACCTCTTTAGAACAAGCCTCCAGCTCGGGCCGGCTTTGGGGCCAGAGCTCGGGCTATGGACAGCAGCCATAGGAAAATCCGTACTCAGGATCAAGCTGCCAGTTTGTTGGCCCTGAAGAAGCTGATGTTGACACATTTGAGAGTTTGCCGAGAGCCCAGCGTGTCCGGTCAATCAGAGCTCAGGCCGCTGCCAGGAAGCAGGAGACCTCGGTCGCCTCTCGAGTGGCAGCAGTTTGAGCTCGAGCTGCCAAAGGGCTGCACATACAGGCGTTCAAGTTTTCAAAACATTGCGGGAGATGAGTGGAGCCCGCCCGGGTCTGGGCCCGCTTCCCTCCTCTTCCCCGTTTCTCCGCCTCCCCGCAGTCATGTGGCGGCCCCCGCCCGCCCCCCCAAGCACACAACCGGGGCTCCCATCAACCTCACCTGACAGCGAGGGACACCGAGGGCCAGGTTCTCCTACGCTGCCTGGAAAAGGGTGTGAGAGAGAGCCCTGAGTGGGGGGCAACTGAGAGCCATGAGTGTCTGGCAAGAAATCATCACAACATTTGAAATGAACTTAGGGCAAAGTGGTTATGACTTTTTTTTTTTTTTTAATTGGCAAACTCTTCCAGATGTTTTCTCCCTTGACTGAGAAGTGTTAGAATTGATGGATAACAAGTATGTAGAGATGCAATGTTTTAAGGAGGTATGAGGAAAGCAGCTTTATTTGGGATTCACAGTCTCAGTACATTTGTAAGTAACAGATTCATACTTCCTAACGTTTGTCTCTTCTGTGCACTCCCATTGAGATGGTCATGAATAGGACTGTCAAATCCATTTCGTAGAGCAAGTAGACTTGAAAGTTGAGATATTGTGAGAATGGTGTGTGGTTTAAAATGCCTGCGTAAACATGTTATGTAAGCTTGGGGAGCTAATTGCATCATTTGTCACTTTTCATCATCTCCACTCAGAAAGATGTGTGCAAGGATGTATCTATAGCTAGCTACCTGAATATCAGCCTAGTTTTACAGTGCAAGTATGGTAAATGCAAGCAGAGACAAAATACGTAATTGCAGCCAACCCAGAATATGCAAAGCTGTGTCAAAGATGTCTCCGATGTGGTTATGTATGTCCTAAACTTTAATCTTATGGTTTCCAGCATTGCCTTGCAGCTTCAGTTATGAAAGTAGCTGGGTTGACATTGCCAAGTAGTTTCTTGTTTTACTACTTCACATAAAGCCTATTGATCTCCAACACTTAAATTCTTATGGAAATGCAAAATTCTATGCTGGGAGCTTCACCTGACATGCATCTGGTAAAGAACCCACTGGCAAGTTAACAGCGAGTCAATGTACTAAAATGATGAGTTTGAAGGGATGGGTAGAGAATTAATAATTGCTATATTTCACAAGACTGTGAGGTTATTGGTGGAGCCGTTCTTGTGTCAGGATACAAGTACTGTAGTAATACAGTGGGTAGATATTTAGAGACGTGCTTTTCTTTCTTGGAGCAGAAGAATCTTTTCCCATGTTTCATCAACTTTTTTTAAGTTCACAATCCCCTTCTTAAAAACTTAAATAGATGCTTCCTCCTGTGCTGAAGCCCTAAGCTTTTCTAAACCTGTAAGGCCTCTGTGTGTCCAGCTAAAGCCCAAACCTACACTTCCACTACTAGCACGCAAACCCTGCAGACCGTGTTATTTCCCTCAGGTGAGAATCATCAGAACCGAGTCCACTATGAATGTTTGGCAATACTTTTCCTCCAAGCCAAGGACGGGGATTTTACGGGGAACTACCCTGTAAGTGTACGTGAGAGAAAGTGAGAGAGGGAAAGGGAGAGACTCCCTCTTCTGGGTTAAACATTCAGATTCAGCTTGAACATCCCGATTTCTCGCACTGCACCGGCGGCCAGTGATAACTGCTAAAACTTGTCAGAGGAGGGGGAAGGGGATGGGAGTCTCTCAGGGATCCTTTGTCCGGGCTCAGGCACCGGGCCGGCAGCCCGAGTCCCGGGCTGATCACGCCTGGCCAGGGAGCGGCCGGTGCGGCTCCGGCCGCAGCTTCTGCCGGGCAAGGACCCTCTCCCCGCGCTGGCAACAAGTGCCGAGCACCCGCCGGCAGGACCGGCACCGGGACCGCTCCGGCTGCTGCTGCTCTGGCCGGGGACCGGCGGGGCTGCCCGCGCTCTCCCGGGGGCGAACCCCGCGGCCGCCCGTTGTCTGAGGGCAGGACAGCGGGAACGGGCAGAGGCGAGGGGGAGGCCGGGGCTATGCCCTCCACTCCCGCCGAGGCATTTTTCCCTGGCGGCAGGCGGAAGCCCGGCAGTGCCCGGCCCTGGGCAGAGCCCCCCCGCGCCGAGACCCCGGGCCGGGCCGCGCATGAGGGCGCCGGGGGAAGGGTTGGCGCGGCCGCGCATGCGCAGCCCATCCCCGCGCGCGCCCCCCGCGGCACCGGCGATCTCCCTTTCAGGCGGCGGCGGACCTGTCACGGTGACGTCACGGCGGCGGCAGCCAATGGGCGGGCGCGGCGGTCGTGCGGCCGGCGGGGCAGCGGCGCGGCCGGAGCGCGGCCCGGCCGGTCCCGCCGCGCCGTGAGGGCCTCCCCGGCCCCGGGCAGGACGGGCCGCGCCGCGGGACCTCCCCGGCCGCCGCCAAAGCCTCCCGCCCTCCCCCCGAGCCCACCCGCTGGCACGACCGCCCGTGCGTCCCGCGCCAGGGCAGCGGGACCGGGAAACTTTTTTATTTTGGGAGAAAGGAGAAAAAAAAAAAAAAAAAGAAAAAAAATAGAAAGTTGTTTCCCCCGCTCCCCCCCCGCTGCCCTGTGTATCTCTCCTCCCGCTGTCAGGTGGCTTTTTAGCGTTAGAAGCTAATGAGCGTGGATGCTCTGGGGATCCCGGGGATGGACCCTGCTGCTCTCTCAAGGCGGAACACGGCGCTCAGATTAGTTGACTTGGCGGGGGCTCCTCGCCGCCATCACCACCCCCCTCAGAGCATGACAGGCTTCCCGGGCGTCGCCGGGCACCCCCACGCCACGGCGCCCACGCAGCCGGGGGAACACGCCGCCGAGTCCCGCCTCGGGCCGCAGCAGCTCCGGCCAGAACACATGGGGCACCGCCACCATCCTCATCCTTCTCCTCAGCATCACCCCGCGGCCCTTAAGATCAGCCCTGCCCCTCATCCCCACCACCAGCTCCACCACTACCATCATCATCATCATCATCATCATCATCATCATCAGGCAGGCCAAGCCGAGGTGGTCTCTAGTCAAACGGCAGCGTTTGGCCCGGCGCAGTCACCAGCAGCCCCCTACCCCGTGTCTCACCCAGCCCAGGCTCTGGCAGCAGGTAGGGACTTCTTCATACGCAGAGACCTGCCGGCCCCACTCATGCCAGGGCTGACCGAGCAGCACCCCGCTGCAAGTTCTCACCACGGACTGTTTGTCTCAACAACAGGTAGCTACCCTGGACACCATGGTCACCAGCACCACCACTCAGAAGCTGGGAATCCCTCTCTGTTCACTGGACTCCATGAGCAGCCTCCCCATGCAGCTCCAGGTGGCCATCTAAACGGACAGCTCAGACTGGGGTTACCTGGAGAAATGTACGCCAGGTCTGAACATTTCACTCAAGTACCAGCCTCCAGGACAGATCATTTTGCTGCTTCTTCGCTTCATAACTACGGTGGTATGAATCTGAACGTGAACCTGGCTCCACACCACGGCCCGGGTGCCTTCTTTCGTTACATGAGGCAGCCCATCAAACAGGAACTCATCTGTAAGTGGATTGAGTTGGACCAGACTCCCAAAAAATTATGCTCGAAAACTTTCAGCACGATGCACGAGCTGGTGACTCATGTCACGGTGGAGCACGTTGGAGGACCCGAGCAGTCCAATCACATATGTTTCTGGGAAGAGTGTCCAAGAGAAGGGAAACCTTTCAAGGCCAAATATAAACTTGTAAATCACATCAGAGTCCACACAGGTGAAAAACCTTTCCCCTGCCCTTTCCCAGGCTGTGGCAAAGTGTTTGCCAGATCAGAGAATCTCAAAATACACAAAAGAACTCATACAGGTCAGTATGTAAAGCTCTCTTTACTTTCTTTCTCTCTGTTATTCCGCGTACTGATTTCCTTTTTTTTTTTTTTTTTTTTTTTTTTTAATGTGTCCTTTGAGTTGTTATTGAATGCACGCCAAGTACTTCTGGAAAATAAATTCTCAGATTTGTTTGCTTCTTTACCGTTTGGAGAAGGGGGAGGAAAGGGGGGGGGAAGGGGAGTGAGAGCAAATCTCAGAATTTTGGTCCATATTTTTTTCTGGTTGTGCAGAGAGGTTGCTGTAATGTTTATACGGGTAGATCTGCGTAAATATCGAACGATATAGCTACTATTTCTGCTAATTCACATAGGCGAGGATGTTTTTTTCCGATTTAAAGTAGTCGGGGGGAAAAATGAAATCATTGTGCAAGCTCACAAATTAAAAGTGAACAATGGAAGTTACAACTTGTCTAGTCAGTTTTGACTGATGTCGCTGAGATGCTGCTGCTCGAACATTGTGAGAATAACACAGCTGCGACCTTTTCGTTCAACAGTTCTGTTTTGGGCAGAGGGAGTTTCAAATGCTTGATCTGAATAACACTGACATTTTTAATGAGCATTGCCTTCCAACGACTTTCTGCATTTGCGAATATGGGGAGCTGCGATTTCTGATTCTCGTGAGGGAAAAAAAAAAAAAAGAAAGAAAAGAAACCCTTGTGTTGTTTCGGCCTGTACATTCTGAAATGTCATTTGCAGATCTGTTAAGTGAAATTGGGACATGTGTCAGAAACATCTGTTAGTTCTAGTTAACAGAAAATAAAGTAACACGATGGACGATCTTGCAGAACTACGTTTGAACTCTTCCGGCCAGGAAAGCATTTATAATTAATGAAATTGCACGTAGAAAGTTTTCACACTTCCAGGAGCAGCTTGTGAAGTTGTATTAATTAGTTTAGCAGCCGGTGTTTGTAGTCCATAGCTCTGGCTTGTCCTTTTTTTTTTTTTTTTTTTTTTTTTTTCCTTCTCTAAAGAAGAAGATAAGAAATAAGCCCTTTTTGGAAAATTTAATCTGTTCCAGTATAGGGTTTTCCACCTCCCACCCCCTTCTGTACAGCCTTATGCACTGCGAGGGAAACTACATAATCCTATTGTAAGATCTGCTTACAGCCAAACGATTTTTTTCGCCTTCCAGTTCATAAAACTCCCCTTCCCCCATGCTCGGTGCAGGGCTTGACCTTCCAGGAGTTGCATTTTTTATGATAGAGCGCGACGTGATATAATATGCAGAACATACACTAATTTCGTATCGCTATCATCTAAACATAGCACTGAGATTTTACAGCGACCGTCACTCGTCACCTCATTATTTTTCCATCGCTCTAAGAGGAGTAAGTCTGTGTGCGGGGCGGGGGGGTGGGGGGGAGGAGGTGGACGACAGCGTAGTTGTGTTCCTCGGCTGCCTTCTTGGCCCCCTTTTTCCTCGAAAAAGGGCTATCCCCGGGTCACGCAACTTGTATCCCAGCCAGTTCCTTGTTGGATCAGCACAGGTACAGCCATTAACCGGGAGAGCTCATCTCTTAATGACAGTGTTTTTCTTAAGTAAACAAACTTTTACTGCTCTTTAACGGCCTCACTGTTTGAAGTCTCTGAAGCAGAAAATGGTTAAATTCTTGGGAAAACTGACCTACATCGGAGATGCAGGTTGAGGGCAAACCCGAGAGCGGAGATTTGCGTTTATTAAACACCATTCGGCGCGTCTGTACTTTTGGCTTTAACTTTCTCGGTGATTAATTGCTGTATTGTGCAAACTCCTGCAGGGCCTTTATGGTTCCACCGTTTCTATTAAACACCCAGAAGTTGTCAAAAACGCAATGTTTCTGAAACCCTAATAGAACTCACTACGAATTATTCATGAAGACAGTTCTAGATTCAACACGAAAATTATTGCCTCCTTAAATATTAATGACTTCTGATTTCTCCGAGGCTGGGGAGCAGGCAGAGGGATATCTGGCGATGTACGAGTTTTCCAGGTTGGAGGATAAGGCCGTCAAGGCGGCGGCAGCGGGACGAGCAGGGCGGGCTGGGATCACTTCACCGCCTTCCCTGAGGGCCAGGAACAATAGTGCGAGGCGTGGGACGGAGCCCCGCTCCCTCCCTGCGGCCCCCGCCGCCCCCGCGCCTCGCCCGCAGCCCGGGAGCCGCCAGCTCCGGCTTCCCCCCACCGCCACTCACCCGGAGAAGTTGGTAAATACCTTAATCCACTCCCGGAGACGGGGGATTATGCCACAAATTCCAGGCTGAGTTTCACTGAACACTTTTGCCCAGCTACAAGTGTGGGGGTAAAATGGCGGTTGAGTCTCCATCGCCCGCGGAACTTTGTGCGTGGCTGCGGCTCCGTGCCCGGGCTGCGGCAGCCGGGACCCGTGCGGTGTCCTCTCCCTGCCGGGCAGGGATTTCCTGCTCTCGTGAAAGGAATACTTGCAAAAGGCTCGGATGGCTCCTCTTTATTGAGGCGTTCGGGGAATGCAACCCGGGCAGCTGAGAAAATGCTGCCCTCTTCCCACTTGAAACCCGGCTGCACGGACGGACCTTTCAGTGGTTCTTTCAGGGGGTTAAGCGAAGTTGAACATTTTTCAGCTCGGCAAAGCGCAGTGCGGCGCAGCCCGCTTTTACCTGAATGGAACAAGCAGAGTGCTTATGAGGATGGCTTTCCCTGGGGTCTCCTAACTTACTGCTTGCTTGTACTACACTAATATCCTTGATTTGTTGTCTCAACTTAGATGCTGAAGGTCAAATTATTTCCTTACGTGGAACTCTAATTAGATTATAGGCGGGCGTGTGTCTATGCATATGCACCGCTGTATGTCGACGGTATTTGGTTACAGAATCCGCATCGTTTTGTGAGAGACCTTATTTTTAACCTCTTCCCTCCCTTCCCTCCAACGCCAGATATTTACCCATCCTCTGCGCAAATGTTAGCGGTGCAGGATGTCAGTGCTCCTCATTGACCATTACAGTGCGGAAAGAGCACACTTTAAACGCGGAGCCATGAGCCTCTCCCACCCACCTTGCATAAAGTGCATTCATGTGAAATATTTGGAATGCCTTCCTTTATTTTCCTCTGCTCGCAGCCGAGCCCGATGTAGACTGAGTCTCTCCTAAATTTAATCATGAACGAATTGAGGGGGAAAAAATAAAAACGACAAGCACAAACGCACAGCCCAAGAAATTAAAAAAAAAACAAACCAAAACAAACACACGAAACCAAATATTAGAAGTCCTTTTGGCTACATACGCCATGATGGTGAACACAGTTGCTTTGTTTGCGCTTCACGTTAAGGTTAGGCCATGTATTTTTGTGGAGTCCTCTCCGCCCTGATACTTTTTGACTTTTGACGGATGAGGGAGATATTTTCATAATCGGTTGGTACAGGACCTGGGTACCCCTTGGCAAGCAGGGTTTTGCAGTTTGCTATTGTCAGAGGCAATAATGCCGTCAGCATTTCATCCTGCATCTGGCTGTGGCGTGTTTCCTTGAAAACCTCCTGTATATCGTCTACCACGCCAGGTCCACACGATTCGAGGTTACACTTTCACACGACTCCAGCAACACGATTGTATTTCTATTATGCATAACACCACTTATTATATGATCAGACAATTTAATCCCCATTGCAATTCCTTCACTGGCTGTGTGGGTTGAAATGAAAAGGGAATCCTACCCTCGCGACAGTGCCGTGTGCTGGCCTAGTCATCCTTCTGCTGAATCTTTATCGTTCTTCCCCCACAATCAATGTCTTTCTGAAATATTTCATACTTTAGCACACGGTATCAGCAAGCTGGGGAGCGGGGAAAGGAAGGGGATGTGGATCTTCCATGGCATTGTAATCAGTGCAAGTATGAAGTGGATGAAATATGATCTAGCCCGCTTATGGAAAATATTTCCACGTGCCTGGGGGACTGTGAGAAATGTATTTAACGTTAAAGCCTTCGAAGGGATAAATCACTGACCGCTCTTTCTGCAGGACTTCGGAGTCTGCGGGCACAGCACAAGTTTGCTCGGAACGAGCAGCTCTCCTCTAAGTTTTCCTTGTTTCGGAGCTTTGTCTTTTGCACAAACCCTTACGATGACACACACACGGGCCAGGGGAAAGAGAAGAGAAGCTGGCCGGGCAGGGTGCTCCGCGTGCGGAGCCGGCCTCGCATCCGGGTGGGCACGGAGCGGCGGCTCCGGGGGATGCTCGGCGGGGCCCGCGGGGAAGGGCAGAGCTAGTGAGGAGATTCCGCGGGGAGAGGAGCCGTGGCAGGGCCGGAGAGAGGGGTCCGGGGAGGCTGTGGGCTGTGGGGGTGAGGGATGCGCTGCTCCCGGCCCCGCCGCCGCCGCTAATGGCTGTGCTCGCCCATTGCCTCCTGCAGGGGAGAAGCCGTTCAAATGTGAATTCGAGGGCTGTGACAGGCGCTTCGCCAACAGCAGCGACAGGAAGAAGCACTCGCATGTCCACACCAGCGACAAGCCCTACAACTGCAAAGTGAGAGGCTGCGACAAGTCCTACACCCACCCCAGCTCCCTGAGAAAACACATGAAAGTGCACTGCAAATCCCCTCCTCCCAGCTCCGGCTACGAGTCCTCCACGCCCTCCTTGGTGTCCCCCTCCTCGGACTCCGGCCGGGAGCCCCCCGCCTCCTGCTCCCACGCTGAGCCCTCCGCGCCCGCGCAGCCCGCCGCCAACCTGAGCGAATGGTACGTGTGTCAAGGCGCGGGGCCCCGCGGCCCCCCCGGGCCCCCCGGCGCCTCCCCGCCGCCGCGCCTCCCCGCCGAGCCCCGGCCCCGCTGCTAGGGCGCGCCGGGGGCGGCGGCGGGCGGCCCGGCCCGGCCCGGCCCGGCCGGCACGGGGAGCACCGCGCCGGGCACGGGGAAGCCGAGCGGGAGCGGCAGCGAGAGGCGCTTGGCGCAGGGAGAGAGGCTGCGGAGCGCGGGTGGGCCCTGCCCGCGCCCCCGGCACCGCGCACACGGGAGGGCTGCGCTCGCCTCGGCCGCGGCGCTGCCGCCTCCTCCCGCCTGTTTACATGCCAACTGATTTGCATTCCCTTTCCTTATTCCTGTCCTTTTCCCTTTCCTTCCCTTCCTTTCCCTTCCCCTTCCCCTTCCTCTTCCCGTTTTCCTTTCCTCTTCCCTTCAGTGGTTCCATACAGATTTTCTCTGTACAGATTTTCTCTTGTCAACAGTATTGTGTGCTGCACTGTTCTGTCCGCCCACGATTTTCTGTGAGAGTGTGTTTTTTAAAGAAATATATATATATATATATATAAACTATTATTTGTTACCAATTTGTACAAAATTGATCCATTAAATTTTTTGATTAATTAACCCGTTCGATGGACGTTTCTGTAAAGAATCTCCTTACTTTTCCCTGTTTCTGTATATAAATACATATATATATATTTCCTCCCCCACCCAGTAGTCGCTAATAAAGAAAGGCCCAGGGGGGTGCGATGATTGACTGTCCATTTTAGCTCCCACTGGTAATGACTTCTAATACCTAAACATGCCCGTCCCCACCCAGAGCGCGGCTCCTGTTGAACCGTGGGCGCTGCACTCCCGGGGGGGCGGTTCCGGCGGGCTGGGGGGAGACCGTTCCCTGACGTCACTGCCAGGGCGGGGGCCGGGCAGCCCCCGGCAGCGCGGGGACCTGGGGCCGCCGCTCCACGGCTCTGCCCTGCGAACAGCCCCGAGGAGACAGGAACCGCTCCCACAACGCGGCTTTAGCATCTCCGTGCTGTCCCAGAGTCTCAAACCTACAGGGTTCATTGCACTGGTTCAGAGAAAGAAGGGAGGGGGGTAAAAAAACAAACAACCCCCCAAATAAATAAACAAACCTCTCCACTGGGGTAGCTTGAAACTACCGAATGGTGCCGCTTTAATTACTTTAATTATGTTTAAGAATACCAGATAGTAGAGGCAAATAAATAGCATAGGCTGCTGGAAAGGGTTTCTGTGGCTTGCGGAGAGCAGACAGAAGGCTGCTGTAACCGCATCCTCTGGTGTCTGACAGATCACCTCCGCATCCAGGTGACTGGGGTTACTGTGAGTGTACAACTGTACCCACGCACATACACACATGCATGTTGATACCGAGACATATAAAAACGACGGGAAAATAAATAGCTGGTCAGTGACTAAAGCACCCCAATCCAATGCCCAGTGCTTTCCTTACTTATACAACCGTATTTTTCCCCCGAGGCACCAAAGTCGGCGTTCCTTTCTTCATTCGCCTAAACTCAACAACTTTTGTGTTTAAACACCACGGATAGTGACAACAGCATGTCGCTAATGGGAATACACTTAGGGAATCAGCTAGGTGAGAGCAATGTGTGAAAGAGGAATCTAAACAGGGGAGAGTTGTGCCCCTATCCAGCCCCCGAAACTTGTGTCATGGAAATCGAGAAGTGCAGAAGCCAGATGCGGGTAGGGAGGATATTTCCATCATGTCCCGAGATCTGTTTATTTCTTTATTTCTCTATTTACAGAAGTATTTGGATGTGCAGGCTAATCACCTTTAATTTTTCATTTGCTTGTTACAGATGTCTACCCCGTTGCTCTCAAGGTAATCTAGACAGACGCAGCTGAAAGCCTGAATCTTATGCCTTAGACATCAAAGCAAGCTCGCACAAAGAAGTATTTCTTCACAACGGTGAATCTTCATGGTAAGTTAGGATTTCTATGGCAATAGGCAAGTCATACTTAAATAGTGAAAGGCGAAGTCTGGAGCCCGTCCAGTCTTTTCATTAAGGACATAATATTTACGTCTAACAGCCCCTTTTTCTTGTGTATACAAGTATATATTTTTGTTTGACGCGAACTAAATCATTTTCATTTAATTTCCGGTAAACAAAACCCACGCGAACAGGGCACTTGTTCCAGACCATAATAAAAATGGATAAGACTGTCAGGAAGAAAAGGCCCGCTTGAACCGTCGCCTCGGCTCACTTTTGTTTCTGCTTTCTGCCAGGATCAGAGAATGCATTTGGGATTTGAGGGCAAGTTTCTAAAGGCAAGGAAATGGTTTTTAAGGGGGGAAAGAAAAGGAGAAAGGTCTAATCAAGCTCGGGTTGTTCAAAGGGCCTGATTTTGGGGTTGAAAGTGTGAGTTTTATGGTGCATCAGCATGCCACGTTAGGATCGCTATGGTAATGAGGAGAGCAATAGCAAGCGGCCTTCAAAGGAGGCACACTCCATTTGAGACAGTCTATTAAGATACATTTGCACTGACCTTTGGTTTCATGCTAGCTTAATACACTCAATCTGCTCCCCGCTAGAGATAGACTTCCTCCACCTAATGCACTTCGGCGGAGCTGGGTTTTGCTGGGCTTCGCCCTCCCCCCGAGGCGCGCTCCGTTCCGACGCTGTAGCCCCGGTCTCCTTCTCCCCAAAGTAAGGGACTGCCAGCCCCCCAAGCTCGGCAGGAGCTCCCGCCCGCTGTCCCCAGCCTTTCCGACCAGCTTCTAGCAGCAAAAACTGGCCACAAAGCCTGAGGATTACTTCCCTTCCTCCCCACCAAACGTGGGAGAGGAAGATAGGATGAAGACTGGAAGATCCCCCTCCTTGGGCTGCCCCTGTCTCGGGGAGTAGGTGTCCCGATGGAAATCCCCCAGGAGATGGAGAGCGGGGTGAGCTCCGGGGGGAGATGGCCGTACCCCCTTCTCACTCCGCCCGGCCCCGCTGTCGCTGCGTAGCAGCGAGCGGAGGTTCCGTGGTGCGGGGGAACTTGACACCCGCATGGCCGGGGCCATGGGCGCTGGGCCATGGGCCCGGGAAAGTTAGAAGTCCATGTTCCAGTAATTGTCTTGTTGTTTATTTTATCCAAGTACCCTAGTGAATAGGGGAAAAATAAACACGGGGAAAAAAAATTCAAACAGTTGAGTCGTCTTTAGTGCCAGCCCTTGTGGTTGAATAAAAAGGATGGTCCAATTTCTATTGAGCTGAGAAATCTTTGAAGTGGGAGTTATTATCTGAGAAATTCCTGCTCGTCGTCCTAACAACGCTGATGAAACGTAAAAGGTTCTTTGTCAGCGATTTGTTCTCCTCTCTGTCAAACTCACCCTGCCCGTTAGCTTTAAACCGTTTCTAAAGAGATAAAATCAAACTTTTAAAGATAACTTTAGGGGCCCAGAGGGTGCAGAAAATACCAAACTATCGAATCCTGTGTATAGACATACATCTGGATATATGTGGCTGTGTCTGCGTGAAACTCTGACTGTGTACAGATGTCCATGGATGTCTGTATGACCTTACAGTTCAAAAGTTGAAATGATGTCCATTGTTTTTGTATTTCATCCTCCAAACTTTTCCGTCTAATAAATTATTCCTACACACACACTGCACGGAATGCGATTCTTGGGCGAAGGCAGAAACGTTGGGTTTCATTAACACCACTTTGTGACCAACAAATGTTTTCTTTCCAGTAGAGTGAAAGCAAGAGCGTAGACATAGAGTAAATTCTTTGATCATTTAACAGTCCGAATACCTATCAAGCATGTATATACTGCAATGTATCGAAGTTGTTAACGCATTCAAAGTGATGGCTTCCATATGCTCTCATGTTTTATTGTCTGTACGTGTAACGATAGTCAAACTGCATCCCTTTTGTATCTTCATTTTATAAACATTATGGTATTGTACTGAAATGATTCCCTGATCAAGTTTTATTTAGTAGTTTCTCATTGGATATCATGCAGTGCCCTGTTCGGAATATGAATTCATTGAAGCTGTACTCATCAGTGTACTTCTGTTTTGGTTGTTAAAGAATTATCTGAGCCCAATCCTGCCATTCTAAGCCAAACCATTAATATAATGGGACCTTTTCTGAGTAAAGACAGAGTCAAATTACAGTGGAGTGGGTATTACTATTATTATTGTTGTTATTATTTTTTTGTCTTGTTATATTTATGGGGAAATCTAGCACATTCTTTGTGAACTGTACAGAGAAGAAGCCTCTGAAAAATGTAGCGTGCAGAAAAACATTTACAATGTTGGTATACTGTATCTCTTTCCAGACTTCTTATGTTCCTTATTTTTCTTTATCCCATGTTTGACAATGAAGGAGTGTTCTGTTGTGTGCTTGAACATACTATTTATTTTTAATACTTGGATTTTTTTTACAATAAATATTTATAAGCATTTCATTTCTATGGTTATTTTTACAAATGTGCACTTTTAAATTATGTGTTTGTACTGATGATACCGAGCCATTCCTAAAACACTGTGTAATCAACCTTCTCTTTCTGTTGGTTTTTATATCAGTTGAAAAAAAAATTGCCCAAACCTGTGTACTATTAATGTGGTGTACAATCAAGTATTAATGAGTGTTTTTTGTTGGTCTTTAACCTTTTTTAATGTTAATCGTTTTAGGTTGGCATTTCCATTAAAAGAACAGAACAAAACAAACCCCTTCTTTGACTTCATTTCTGCGACAACATTTTTTCAGATCGCAGACTGCAAACCAATTGTACTTTAAGCATTGGCCAAGGTGTGGGGTGCGGAAACAGAGCCTGGAGTCACCCAGGTGTCCCCCTGTCCCTCTGAGGGGTGGGTGCGTGTCCCGGTTACCTCCGCAGTGGCACTCTGGCTCCTCACGGGCACTGTGCGACTCTGGGGACACTAACACTGGGATGCTGGGCACCAACGCTCGGGGGATTGGCGTGAGTTTTCAGCGAGGGCCACCCCGAGAGGCTGCTGCTCCCCCCCGCCCGAAGGGTTGCTGTTTCGCAGGATGCAAGTTGAAGAATTTCGACACCTCTCCTCCAGAATGGGTCCCAGTCACAGCGAACTAAAACCTTTTTATAAGGTTCCTAGGCGGATTTAGCGCGTTTTATTTCTTTTTTAAGAGAGGGAAATCTTTCTGTAAATTACTGTAAAATTACTGTAAAAACAGTAATCTGAAAGTAAGCCTTCTTTGCCTTGCGCGTTCTCCTGATGGATGTTAACGCGTTCGGGGTTCCGCAGCTCCCGAACCGGCTCCGAGCTCCCTTGGCATGCCAAATGCCAGCTCCGCTCCTCGCAGGGACGCAGCAGCCTCGGGCACAGCGCGGCCCGAGCCCGGCGGGCGCCTCGCGCATGCGCTGCCTCCATGGCTTTCAGAAAAGGAAAACTTGAAAGAAGTTGCCTAACAAACAGAGATGACAAAAAGTTGGCTTTAGCTGCCAGGAATATTGTCAATAGAGAATACATTTGACTACATGAAGGGAGAGAGAGAGAGAAAGAAAGAAAATAATTTAAGAAATAATAGAATTCAAGGAAAAGAAATGAAGGAAAACATTTTTGCTGGTCTGTAAGAGACAAAAACTGGCCCATAAAGGAAAGGAGGGCTAACAGTACATGCTAATTAAAGAATACAATTCTATGGTCTATAATGATTGAGCGAAGACATGTACTTATTACACTTGACTGTCAACAAGGGAAGGAATGTCCCCTCAGACAACATGGTGAGAGACGTGTGGGCATTATTAGTGGCCCTTTTATAGACATTGCCTTTTCTTTCTCAATGCTGACAAACCATTTTGGAGGGAACCATCCCCTGTTGCTTCCTATCATCGATCCCCATGCAAGGCCCTGCATTGTGCAAGTGCATTAATTAAAGACCATTCATTTAACAATAGCACATTGTATGTTCAGGAAAGGAAGATTAGAAATATGAATCAGTAACCGAGACCCGTTTCCGCCACCTTACCGGGAGAAGCGGAGGGGAAGGAGGTGCAGCGTGCGGTTAAACACCCAGCACCACCCGGACGGAGCGGGGCTCCACTCCGCTTAGGCTTTTTGGGAGAGAAATCCTGAAACCGATTACAATTGGAACCAACAACAACAACAGAAAAAAGGTTGTCAAGTGTCTCCGTGGGCGCCAGATTGCTCGACCCTGCTCGGCGCCTCGCCAGCCGCCCGCTCGAAGGGGCCGCGCAGCCCGGCACGGCCCGGCTCTGTCCGGCGCCCCTTCCCGGGGCCGGCCCGCCCCGGCCGGGACCGACCGTGCCCGGGGCTGCTGTGCGTGTGCACACACATCCCCGCACACGTTTGTTACGTCAACAGCTTTTCTCCGGCTGCATGTAGAGGCACAGGCACAGGACCTGCGTCCATCCCTCCCCATCCCTGCGCTGCCCAGATTTTTGCAGTCCAAAGGAAAAACCATCTGGTGCCCCAAAGCCGGTCGTGACACAAACGTGACTTATCGTGAGAAGGTAGAAGGAATACGCAGGGAGAAGGAGGTTATGAGGGAGCGGGGGAAGGACAGAAGACGGATTCCCAGTATCACCCACATGACTTACTAAGCGGCTCCAGCTCCTCTAAAACCTCTGGGCCATATGTTAGTTTATTTACACCCTTTGTCTTTTCGTGTGTCGGCTGGTGAAATAATATTCCTGGGATATAAATGAAAGTAAGCTACCATAAACAAACAAGGGCAGCGCCTGCTAAAGCGATGTGTAACATTTCTGAGTTTCCAACAGAGTATGTCGTTCCCTTGGTTATAATGGGGCCAGGATACAACTAAAGCTTTTAGTTAAAGCTGCTAGGTTTTTAATGCTGAATGTCACGTTGACTCCATTTCCTCATAGATGATTTAGTTTTTTGCAGGATTACACTATGGGATGAGAAGGAGGGGAAAGAACAAAAGTCACCGCAAAAGCAAGTCTTTAACAGTTAAAAAGAAATGGCACAACAGACTAAGGTGTTCTTAATGATGTAACATCTGAGAGAAACGTCTGCAACTTCTCGTGAGGCTGACTTCAGTCTCAACTTCTCCATTTGGATCCACCCCGCTCCGACGCCAGGACCACTCTGGCTCCTTTGGATGAGGCGCCGAGAGCCCACGGGGCTGCAGAGGGTGCGGGCAGCATCTCCCGCGTTTCAAAATCCGTGCACCAACTTCGTTTTCGTCGTCATTAGGCAGCCAACCTCATGGCCGGGCTGGAGCTCGCCGGTCTACAAGGAAACCTTTTTCCTAAAATAAGTAGGACGCTCTAACAGATCGGCAGATTTTTTTCTTACCCCCCCAGTCAATGTTACCCAGAAGATCGGCTCTATACTGCCGCAAAACCCTTCTCCGGGTCATTGCGGGTTACCCGGGCCGGGAAAGCCACCCCGGGGGTCCGGGCTACACCCCCGGCAGCGGGAGCCGGGCTGAGCCCTGCGGGGCTGCGCCGGCCGCCCGGGCTGGGCGAGGCCCCGGGACGGCGCTGCCCGCGGCCAGCAGCTCCCTCCTGCCTCCCCTGCCTCGCTGCCGGCCCTGAGGGTACCTGCTACAGCACGCCCTGAAAATCAGACAAAAGCGCGGACACCACCACTCCCCCTCATCCCCCCAGCTGTTTCGGGAAGACGCACAAAATAAATTAGTCTTCAACTTTTGACTAGTGTCTGCTGGCTTAAATTATCCTCTGCCCTGGGTGGGGGCAACGGTGAAGCAATGCGAGCTCCCGGCTCCAGCGCCGGCTGCCGCGAGCGGCCGGGAAGCAGGGTGCGACTGAACTTGGGCACAAGCTGCCCGCCCGCAGCCCTCCCTCCTCCCTCGTCACGGGGAGTCCCGGAGTGGGGAGTCAAAGGGAGCTTTCAAGGGGGGAGGTTTTGTTATCCCTACCTGAGGACAGATTAATCCCCGCATATACTTGATAAAGATGAAGATCTTGCTGGGAGGAAGAGGGAAAAAACGGGTAGGAAAAGAAAGGAACCACTGGATTGTTATTGTCTAGAAAACAGGCCACCTTAAAAAACCTGTTGTAGAAATACAGAGAGTCCTTTAAGTGTGAAATATCATTTCATTGTAAATAGTCAAAAAAGAGTCGGTAATCCAACTTCCGGAAACTGTTCTGAATTATTTCAGCAGACTCTTTTAAAAGAGGATTAGCAGGGCTTTAGGGGCAAAATCCTTCTGTTTTATTCAATCTCTGATTTTATGTTATAATTACTAGATGTAAAGACCGGCGAATTAGTATGCAGGCGTCGTTCAGACATTATGCAGGTGCTATTCTAATCATTCAGCTTTTTAATTAAGGAACGAGGTAAGAAAACAGAATCATAAAAACACTTTTGTGAGAGCTGAGAAAATCGTGAGCGACTGCATGAATAAAGCCTTTATACCTTATCCTGACAGGTCAGACACCAATTGCCTGACTTACGACCTTTTCTTGCTGAAACAATGGTTAACAGCTTTCTCACCTTGTTCCCATTATAGCCTTTATTCTCGCAGAGAATTTATGGAAATGGCCCTAAAATGCTTACACTAAAGAGGGAGATGCAAAAGGTATTGCAATTTTAATTGGTGCGTGTCCCGTACAAAGATACTTTAATTCGGGTCGTTCGGGAATTGAGGCACTCGGCATGGCACGAGGATTTGGGTAGATCGAAAAGGTTTGAAGCATAAAATTCTCCTTCGGGAGAGGAGGGGACGCAAACAAACAAAAAAGCCACCCAAAGTTGCCGGAATGCCCGGACAGCCGCCACGGCTGGGACGGCGCGGGGTGCCCCTTTGTTCAGCGCATCAGAAGGCATCGTGTTCCCTGGTCCCGCGACGCAAACTTAAAGCCTTTGTGGGGCTTTGTTATTATTATTTAATTTCTTTCCCTTGCCTTCCTCCTCTCCCCTCCTCTCTACCCTCCCTACGCCTGGCACGACTGCATCACGTGTATTAACATATGAATGAAACAACCAGAGCCAATGCACTTAAGGTAATACCTATGCTCCGATCTCGCCTGATTATCTTTTTATAGAAAGTTACATTAACTAATGACATTTACATAAATATGAATAATTAGTAAGGTAAGTAATTCTGCTCCGACGGGGGAAGGCGGAGTAGGGAAGAGCCTGAGACCTGAGCCCAATTTTCGTCTCCGTAGACCTGGACGCTGCTTCGCCCTGGCACTGGACAGGAGGCATGGAGTCCTCTGCGGGGAGGAGGAGAACTGTCACGTTTATATTGTTCTCTCTCTCTTTTTTTTTTCCTCCCCCCCCCCTTTTTTTTTTTCCCTAATGCGAAACTTTTCTCTTGTGCCCCTCTTTTATCTCTCCTCCAGACCTCCAGTTCTGAGCAGAGTTCAGTGGCTGTAAATGATAGGTTCCCAAAAGCATCAATCCGCGCTCCTCTAGTACTTGGCCGAGAACAATGCAAGTATTAGGATATCAGCAGCACTCGAAATGATCACGCGTTAAATTATTTTGCTTTCACGGATGAGGGGGCTTTTTTCCAATGTAAATCAAGCGCTTTAGTTATTAAGTCTGAACACTAATCTCCAACAACCTTTACATAATGTGGCAGAATGTGCCACACCACTTCGCACCTGCACTCTGAATAGAGCCGCCTTTTCAATGTAAGACACGCTTGTTGCCCCTGGGCTCCAAAGGAGTTGTGTGAATAAGTCAAGCTTTTTGAATACCCCTACTCGCTTTCTCTTCCTCCTTTGATCACAGAAAATGTCTTCTAATTTGTCCTTTTTCATTGTAACAACGTTTTCAAGTCTCTTTTTATTTTCCAAACCACATATTTATAAAGAACATAAATCGCCCCAGAAAACAAAAGTTCTCTCCTCGCCAACTGGCCGAGTAGCCTATGACCACTTTGTTATTCACGACGAGAAGGGGAAAACAAAGTTCTCGCGAAGACTGTTGCTTCTCGAGTTTGTCCTAAACAAACGTTTAACTTCGGGACAGGACGCGGGGGGAGAAACATGTTTGTTTCCTTCACAAACAAGGGCAGGTCCATTTGCCCCGGCGATCTGCTTGCTGCTCTCTCCTGGATGGTGGGCAGCTGCGTTTCAACCTTCTATCGGCGATAAATGGCAAGGAGGAGGGCATAAGGGACCGGTATCTCTCTTTGACCACTGGAGTGACTGAAGCCTCCGCCAACTTCCTGAGCCCACCAGACAGCTCAGGGAGAAGCCAGCTGTAGAGAGCGGGTTTGCACGCATTAATTCTTAGCTGACCTGCCTACTTTGACGACCTTCGAGGATAATGAACTCTAATTTATAAATCCGAGAAAGATGTCAAAGTTAATAGGGAGCGGAACCGCTGAAAAAAACCCGCTGGTCTCCTTTCTCCCCCGCCCCGCCATCTCCCCGACACTATTTTTCCGCCGAGGAGTGGGGCAGCGGCTGCCCCGGCGCCGAGTGCGCCGTGCCCGGCCCGGTGGCTCCAGGCTGCCCTGCCCGCTCCGCAGCCCCGCATCAGCTGCGGGGGCAGAGGCGAGAGCCCAGCAGGGATTCCACCCCCTGCTTCCACCTCAGCCCTTTCTCAGACATCTCCGAGGTGCTTCGCCCGAGCGTCTGCTAAGGAGCAGTAGGTTAATGACATTTTAGTGAAGTTGCTCTCTCTGCAGGCTAAGCCCAACCTTAGGAGTTTCTCACTCCTCCTTCTCACAGACGGGTTTCCGGACCGCTCTTTAACATCCCTATTCATTAGCACGTTAATCAAGGCTGTAATCCCAGCGAAGAGGTGCCTGTGCATTCCTGCTGCAGCTAAAGCCGCCTCTCGAGCGTGCACCTATGTGCAGCACTGCGCAGCGCCCGCTCCCCCCTCCGACGGGTGCTTCCACCGAGAGGCTGTTTCCTTACATTACCGTAGGCTCCGGGTAAGAAAACTAACAAACCCTTCTAATACAGTTTAAAACACTTTGATGTCTTGCCAAGAAACACACTTCCTTCAAGAGACAAGTCAACATTTGTTTTTCACATTAAATGGCATTTAGTTGCCACTGAAAAAATGATGCTGAAGGACCACTTTTTAATTCGATGTATAACAACCGCGGGGGTCTAAGAGAAAATAACGGCGAAAGCTATAGACACAAATAACTAAATTACCAAAACGTTAGTATATCTCCTAGGTTCATTAATATGTAACAGACTCCCCAGTTAATCTCCAAAAGCCAGTGTTCCCCCTCTAAAATAGCACTCTGGGACGAATTGTACAGGAGATCAATCACTGCTAATGCAGTAAGGTTTACTGCAAGGGGGGAAAAAGCTATTTACACCTTCAAATAGAAGCTTTTGAGATTTAAGAGTAAGGGTCATACATCACCAAGAATAAATGATTATGAATTGGTAAACGCGCCCTCCAGCCATTAGCTATGCGACGCGATTTATCATTTCTGGGTGTTTTTCTTTTTAAAATCATCTGGCTGTTTGAAAAGAAAAGCATGACGGAGAAAAAAAACACCGCGGGAAAGTTTGTTTTTGCATATACTATAAGTCATCAAAACATGGCTATTCAGAAATAAACGGGGTCACTTATGAACTGCTTAACGAGAGACAATAAAGCCCTTTCATTGTACGCTTTTATGACTCAGGCATCGGTGGGCTTCTCCCAGCCCAGCCTCCGGCCGTCTCTGCCTTTTTTCCTCCTTTCCTTGTAACTTACAAGCCTGCGAGTGCTGTAAGAAATCATTTACGCCCCCAAAAAAAAAAAAAAAAAAAAAAAAAAAAAGAGCCAAAAGAGCCAAACTAAAACCGGTTGCCAGTGTCTTTCCGTCGCCTGGCACGTATTGAACTTCAACTACACGAGATATTTTGCCAGTTTTGAACAATTGCCAGTCTTTCGCCAAGATGGTTAGAAAAAGCCGTGTGAGGACTGGACGGGGAGGACCTGCCCTAGACGTGAGATGGTGCGACAGAAGACCTCTCGCTCCTTGTCTCATCAGAAAAAAAAAAAAAAAAAAGAAAAAAAAAAGAGATGAGAGCTAGTTTGGGTGGAAAACCTTGCAGCCCAGGTCCGTGGAAGCCAGTTCAGCACGTCTGGCGATATCTAGATATTCTTGTGTGTGCCTAGTTGACTATTTTTTTAAACGATTATCATTGAAACTCTTTCACAATGCCAAGCAAACCTTTTTCCACTTAGGCACTGCTCAGGGCGGTGGGAATGTTGTTCATCAAATGAAACAATTTGCAATAAAACACATACTTCAGAGATGGGAAAGAATGACAGCGTGCTGCCGAAGGGCGGGGAGAGGAGAGCTGGCGGCCCCCCGCCCCGGCTGCTGGTGGGCCGTGGGAGCGACTCCCAGGGCCGGGCAGCGCGGCCGCCGGCCGTGCCCTACAACCCCCAGCTTGGGGCAGGCAGCGGGATCTGCCGTCGGGGGACACAGCCGGGACATCCCATGGAGAGAGGGAGCGTAACCAACGAGGTTCTGGCGGGGAAGTCACCTGCCATCTCCTTGAAACCTCTTTCACTCCATAAACGACTAAGCGCCAGTCCAGGTGCGAGGGGCTGGCTGTGCGCAGGGAGGACGTCGAGGGCCACCTCTCTGGAGCACTCTCTGGATGTGGCCCTCGGAAACGTCGGGCAGAGCCTGCAGGCCTCTAGCAGAGGTGTGTTAGGACACCCGCTCGGGAGGGCCTCCGGGGAAAACACAGACTTCCCTAAACTCTTACATCCCGCTGCCCCGATACGTCGGGTTTCAATTGTGACAAGTGCCTGTTTTCTTAGGGTAAGAGATTTAATATGTCTGGTGAAAGGGTCTGTGGCAGTGAGGCTCACAGCAGGTAAGCAGCTCTGCTAGGAGGCTTTTTAGTCCCACTTCTAAGACTCCTAACATATTTGCAAGATTTGGGAATGAAGCGACTTGGTTTCAGTCTCGACGACGAGCTGAGCTTTCTGGTTTGTTTTACAAGCTCGTTACAGGCACATTTGGCCAACGGGCACTGTTTTATGTAAAGACAAAGACACAGAGCCCATTCTGGGAAATGCGGGGCTTTTAGAAAATTCTGCTCCGTGGCTTACTGTCTACTGGGTGGTTTGGGGAAAAAACCCCGCTCAAACACAAACCCAAGGCACTTGCACGCGATGGGCAGCTGACCCTCCGAGTGCAAATACCTTGGAGGTACATGGAGACATTTATCGGGGAACGCTGTCCTCTCTCATCTTCTGGGCATCTCCCTGCTCTCACGGTAAGCACCGAGGCGTTCCTGTGCCAGCCGCGGAGAGCCGGGAGCGCGGGCGGGGGTGGCGCAGGGCCCCATTCGGGCGGCCACCCTGTGCCGCTCGTCCACCAGAACAGTGGCCACCTCGCCGTGGACACTCTGGGGCATGAGCAAGTGTGCGCTGTGCAGAGAAGCGGGAGGACTGTGGAAACCTTCCATGGGTGCAGCCGGTGGGATGTGGAGGGGGCGGCAGCGGCCGGCACTGCCCGGGCCTGCCCGCACCCCCAGCCCCGTGCAGCCTCCTCTGCCCACGCCGAGCAGCGCCTGCTGCCCTCTCTCTCTCTCCGAGAAGACGAGTGATAATAAACTCGCAATTCGCCTTTGTCACAGGAGAGCAAAGGGAGGCCGTTCCTTGCCTCCCCGGGGTCCCCACTGGAACGTCCACTTCTTGGTCCACCAAAGAGGACTGGGGGGCAACACGTTTTGCTCAGAAATAGTCTTTTCTTTTAGAAGCCTGTCTCACAACGCAGAGGAAGGAAAAAAATAATAGTCTGAGATGATCTAGTTCTTTGGAATAGATGAAATTGTTTCCTTGAATATCTAATGCTGCAATTCCAGTTCGAAGTACACCCATTTCCTCTTTATTACATCATTCTGCATTTTATTTCTATGATTTTATGTTTTACTGCTGTTCCTGCAGAAGTCTATATTTTCAGCGTTATAGAAAGTCTCTGAAGATCCATAAGATTATTATTTATCTGACTTTCTGTGTCTCCGAGTGCTGTATACATTATATAATTGCCTTAAAATGTTTTCATAAATTACATTCAGAAATGTGTCATAGTAAATTACCTTTGTAATAAAATGTAAAAAATGCAAATGGCTGTTGTCTTTATTACGTTTTAAACCATTGGTTTATCTGCACTATTTCACTTGTCAGTTTCACAATATGTTGTATAAAGGGAAAGCACAGTTTGATAACAGATAGATGGAACCTCGTGTGTAATCTAGCAGGCACGTACAGTTTGGGTCATTTCCTTATCTCCCGCAGAAAAGACATTATCCCCCTCATATTTACATACTTTTCAATATTTGTCAAACAATCATAAATTATAAATTAATGAAATGTTCGACAGTCTTCAGAGATCAGGCTAATGAAGACATTTACCTTTTTGGTGATTTGGATTCTCATCTTTGTAAGTTTAATGACATTTAGACTCTCACGGTTTATTAGGCTTTATTAGATTTGTCCTTCACTCCTGCTGTCATTCAGATGTCTCTGCATAAACATCACCTGCTTCAGGTACAAGAACAAATCGTCTCTTCCTCTGGAGCAGCAGCGACACCACGCCTGGGCGGGAGCGGGGCGCGGAGCAGGGGCCGGGGCTGGCACAGGCCGCGCTCTGCTGTCCTCGCCCGCCACCTCGGGCTGCTCGCCACCCCGGCCGTGCTGGCAGCCCACTCGCTCTCCGGCTAGCCCCGGCGGCCGGGAGTTGCTAAACGCCCTCCCAAGCCAAGGAACCCATCTGCCTTTGGTTACGCCGGAGCCCGAGCCCAGCCCGCAGACAGGCGCACCCAGCCCGGCCCCTCGAGGCCACCCCTGTCGGGCTCCCGAGCGACGCCGGAGCGTGCCAGTGTCATGCGGCAGCTCTCAGCACGTTGTTTGTTCTCTCCTTGTGTTCCGAGGGCTGCTCCCGGTGCCGCGGAGCCCCAGGCCGGGCGGGCAGCCTGGCCGCGCTCGGCGTGGCGCAGGGACCTCGCTCTCCAGGGTGGTACCTGACCCCCCCAGCGCTATTAGGCTGCAGGAATTAAGTTGTCCTCAGAAAGGTCGGCACTCGTCCTCCTCCACCTTTGCTGGAGAGGCACGCTCTAAATCCCGCCGGCCAGACCCTGGCGCCATCTTCACGGGAACAAAGAGCCGGGGCTCCCCAGGCTCGCCGCCGCCCTGTAATCGAGTTTCCTAATTTCATTACTCCGCTGGCAAATGTCAGGAGCATGTGTTGGGGCACGCTGCCCCCGCCTCTCCGCAGGCCCCCGTCCCCGGGGACCCCCCGAGTGCCTCGACGGCCGGCCCGGCCCCGCGCTTCTCCCGGCCCCGGGAGCGGGCAGCGCGGTTGGGCACTGCCTCACAACCTCTGCACTCCATCAGAGGTCGGGTCTGAACCTCGCGCCACGAACCTCGAACATTATTTGTAGAGGCTTCCAAATATTTCCAAACAACGCTTTTTAAAAACACAACGGAGAGTTATTAAAGCGCTTGTTGGTAAAGTGAGCATGTGTTCTGCAATCATCAAAAATTGATATGTACCACCAGTAAAGTAATTATGCACCATCCTGAGGATACGAGAACAGTACATTGTTAATCCACTTGCACACCCGTTGACTTGCAGCATCAGGCTGCAAATAGCTTAATTAAGTCATACACGTGGAATATAACCATATTGTTACATTGCATTATGCACACTATATCTCAATTTATTGGGACAATTAATGCCAGTGATAGACCTCGGGCGAAAAATATTAACCACAAAGCACTAAAGTTGCATTCTGGTGACATTTGCAGCACGGCAAGTAAACACTGAAACAAGGCACAGCCTTCGAGAGCACCGAGGACTGCCGGGGACGCCTCTGCCCCCAAGCCCATCCTTAGCAGGCGGTGGGCAGCCGGAGGGAACGACGTCCACATTCCGTTCCTTGGCAGAGTCCTGACTTGAGAAAACGCTCAGAGGACCAAAACCGAAAAAAACCCCCTTATTCTTCTTTACTGCAGGGAAGTTTGGGTTGGTTGGGAGCTCCAGGATCGGTGCTCAGAAGGTGTGAAGTCCGGAGCAAGGGGCCTCAGAGCCAGAGCGAGTTTCCTCGCAGGGCAGAGGAGCTGTAACACAGCGGGGCGGGGATTGAACACCCGCGTTTCACGGGCAGCCTACAGCCGGGAGGACACACCAGCCCGTCTAATATCTTGCGCACCGTAAACATGACCACATGTCCGTATTTCCTACAGGGAAGCGGCGAGGCTGCGTCCCAGGGCGCGACTCTGGGCTGGCTCCCGGCCCACCGTGCCCGGAGCGCGGCAGAGCCGACCCGATGGGCCCGGATCCCGATGGAACCGGGTCACAACGTGTCGGCAGTGTCCAGTCTGTCAGAGGCCAGAGTGGGGAAGGCCAGCTGGTGACCAAGGTGGGGACGGCCAGCCCTGCCGGCAGTGCTGAGGCCCCGGCCCCGGGACAGCCTGCCCCCTCGCCGGCTCCAAACTGCGGGGCGCCCCACGCCGTCGTCCCCCGAGGGAGCCGGGGGGTGAAGGCAGCGCCAGTAGCGCTCACAGCATCCCGCATCCCCGGGGGGTCTCCAAGCGCTCTGCACAGGCTTCACAGGCGGGGCTGAGCGGCGCTGGGGGAGGCGGTGGGACCTGTCCCACGTAGAGGGAAGCGCTGGGGAAGAAGGGCCAAGGGGGCAGCTCCGAGGGGCAGCGGGTTTCTTTGTCCAGACCATTTGTGTAAGCGGGGGCAAGTACGCTTCTGGCAGCGTGCTACGGGGTGGTACCCCTTTATCCTCTGATTTACTCCCTTTTCTGTAAAACCGCTCAGAATCGATTTTATTTTATGGGCAACCAAATATTCCTAAATCAAAACCAAAACTTATTAGGTCGACCGATTTAACTGCTTCCTCCAAATTTTCTAAACACCCTTAGATGGTGCACTGTCATTCCCAGTGGGATGAAACCTCTTCAAATCTCCCCAGCTTGCGTTCTTTGGGGATGCAAGGGGAGCCTCTCGAGGTCTTTGATTTAACGGATTTCTCAAGCGTTTCGGGGAAAAGCCGTCTAGAAAATCATCGGAATTCCCCCAGACGTCTCTCTTGCCCACGTCGAGGTGACCCGCGAAGCGCAGCCGCAGGTGGAGGCAGGAACACAAGTTAGACCCGTGCGCTGGGCAGCGGCGGGGGCTGCCGAAGGTCAGGGCTTGCTAAGCGGGACACAGGTGCCCGCCCACCCCGCGGTGCCCAGGGCTCCTCAGCTGCCCACGCACACGAGTGGGGGAGCTGCTTGTCCCAAAGTTTTTCCTGCCGGCATCTCAGCGCTTCTCGTAAACCGCTGCGCCAGCGGGGAAACGACTGCAAACCGGTTTCTGCTCCTGCCCACTGTCGTGACTGGTGTCGTCTTCACCCCGGCAGCGCCTGTCGGGGAGCCATTCCCGCAGGTCGCTGGGAAACTCCGTATAAATTTGCTCTTTGAAGGGACAGTGTCCAGTGCGCTACTCGCCCACTCAGGCACGCAAAACCAGGCTCTTTCCTCCACTCCGTAGCTGGCTTTTAGCAGAGTAGAGGGTTATTTTCCTCCTATTTCGTTTAATCGTTTCCAAATTAAGCCAAATATCAAAAATTCATATCCCCACTGTCCTGGGGACACAGCCGGCTCTCGGGGATAACCCTGGGCTCCCGGGCACTGCCCGCAGCATTGCCTGCCCGCAGACCGGACCCCAGGCAGGACCTTGTGCCCCCTCGGTGGCTGGCAGCACCTGCCGCCTCCACGCGTGGGTTCGGTGACTCCCCCGCGGGGACGCAGCCGCCCTCGGGCCCCGCGCTCCGGTGGCCGCGCTACCTGTGCTAGTGGCGGGTGTCCCCGGCCCTGGGGCACCGGCGGCTGCGGGCACCGGGAGGCGCCGGCCCGGCCTCTCCGCCCGCCGTCTGCCCCTCTTGGCCGGTCCGGGGCTCCGGGTCCGGTCCCGTGGCCAGGGACAGAGGGGAGACAGGGGGACAGCTCGGCGTTGGGCACTTGTGGTGGCTGCAGCCCCCCTCCCCCGGGGAGGCCAGGACACTTGTTCTGCTGCATGGGAGAATTATGGAAGAAGGGGCAAGAGAAGCCCGGGCAGGACGGGCAGGGCTGGCAGGGAGCTTTCATTCCGCACTGCCCCTGCAGATTATTGTCACCCCTGCAGAGCCAGAACCATCTCCTTCCGTCCAGCGGCACCAGAAACTCTGTCCTGTTACTAAAGCAGGTGGGCACAGCCTCGGACTTAGGATGAGGCGTCACATCTCTGCCCTCGCTTGCAGCCAGGACAACTTCTGGAAGCCAATGGCAGTCTCCGAGTGCCACTGGGACCACAAGAATTGCAAAGCTTCTTACGGCAGAGGACATTGGAGTTTATAAGTGGTTTTAGGGCTGTTTATGGGTGTTTCCTAACAATAAGCAAAGTCTACACCGAATGCAACCCCCTGCCCCACACAGTCGCTATCCTGTGGTATTTATTTTTGTTATAATTATTAATAGCAGTTATTATTTAGATCTATTTATTACTCAGAAGAAAGACGGGAGCTGATTCCCAGCACAGCCTTCAGCTGCAATCCCTGCAGTCCCCTAGACTTGTCTTTTCTGGCTACAGCCGGGAAGCCCTCCTTGGAGATGAGACATGAGGTGCTGGTAAATTAAAAAGTAACACCTTGCCCAGGGACTACGAATACCGTGTCTTTTTTTTAAACTAATAAAATTTTTAAAAGGTTAAAAAAAGAAAAAAAAAAAAAAAAAAGCGAGAGAAATCCTGAGTTGAGGAGGGAAGAAAAACTGTTCGTGACATATGAATTGCAAAAGTTCAGTTTTGTTTATTTATTTGTTGAGACACTTTTAAGGGGGGCGGGGGAAGTGGGACAAAGGACGATAAACATAATAAGAAGCTAAAAGTCTGGGGGACTGTAACTTCGGTGGATAGGTTTAAAGCGGGCAGACTCTGTCTACCTTTGGCCATCTGGCTGATTTAAGCTTTTGCCCCCATGCTGTATGATTTTAGCTTAAAATCTCTTCCGTTGCAGTGCCGCTTTTATTGAATTCATCAAAAGCAAACTTTCCCTGAGGTTTTTTTTTTTTTTTTTTTTTTTTTTTTAAGAAGGGCTAAAATAATAAGTCGACCACTGTGACATTCTCTGGGCTTAGGCCATTTTTCATAACGCAGCTGATACGCTTTTGTGCAGCTAAGGCGACCAAACAGATGAATAACGAGAAAAGTCTCTCGAAAACTAAAGCTTCCAGCTTTTCCCATGTTTAAAAAGTTAAGTAAAATGAGAGGTGCATGTAAAAAAACCCCTTCCAAATCCAAAACCCAAATCCCATCACGCCAAAGATCAGGGCAATACTTTTATACCTCTGAATGGTAACGATGCCTTTTAAACAAGTTACTGCACACACACGCGCGCACACACACACACACACACACACACACACACACACACACACACACTCGCACAAAACTTTAAAGCTTGTGAAACTGCCCAGGTGGTGTTTATAGGACCGCAGCCAGTGAGTTGTAAAGAAATCCGAGACAGTTGAAGATTAAACTATTTAGAATTATATGACAAACCAATTTTTTTTTCTCTATATGATTCCTGTTTCACTGTATCCACCGTGTTTAATGCAGGGCTTGAAGGGTCAAGTTGTCTGCAGCACTAAAGAAGAGTCCCACAAATTGTGATGGTTTGGCAGGCGGGGGTAAGTTTATAATTATTTTTGACGTGTTTTCTCATGAGTGTATGCTTGTGTTTAAAGTTTGCGTTGCAAAGAAAATATGCCCTCGTGATTTTAATGTCATTTTAGCCATAAACGAGTTTTGCGCTCAGAATCACGTCTCTGGTGCTGTCGATGTTCTTCCTGGAGTTTTGTCAAAAAAGGAAAAAAATCCTCCTGCTTCTCGCAGCAGCAGAGCCAGGCAGAGCCAGACCCCACGGTGCGGGACTGGGAGGCGAGTGCCTCTGTGCCACAAGGCAACAAGTAAGAATTTCAGGAGCGTTCGCCAGGGTTCAAAATAATAGTTTTTATTTGGCGGTTTGTTAGGTTTTTCTTTTTTTGGTTGATTTCTTTTTTCATCCCACTGTCATGTTATTTATTTATTTATGTATTTATTTATTTATTTTGCACGTGCATCCCCCAGACCTGAGCGCCTTAAACCACAACTGTGAACTCCCTGTTTATTATGAAAAGTACTGTACGTACAGCCTGGGTGGAAGCACAGCCATTGGTTCAAATAAAATGACTATTGATTCAAAGTGCGAGCCCTCCAGGCTGAACCGAGAAGGAAGGAATGGGTCATCATTTTTTTTTTCTTTTTTCTTTTTTCTTTTTTTTTTTCTCCTTAAAAGAGAGAGAGAGAGAGACAGAGCGAGAGAGAGACACTTCTAAGCTGTGAGTGTGACAACCACCACCCAGTCCTTTGATTTTTTTTTTTTTTTTTGATAGATAGCAGGAAAAACATTCCTATGAGAAATAATAAGGTTTGCTTGGGAAAATCGGCAGGTAGATCACCCTCAGAAATAAATTCCAGCCTTTCCTATTCAAAACATGGCTTTTTAAAAATTGCGGCGACTTGGGGAGGAATGAGGATAATAAAGTAACTCGGTGCCTCCTCCCCCTCCTCCCCACGCACTTTCAATAAGGAGCCAAACTGCGCTTCCCTGCCACCGGGCTCTGCTCGCCCAATTTCTCCGGAGATGCTCAGTGCACCGAGCCGGCTGGCGATGGGCAGCCCGTCTTCGTTTGTCCGGGGGATGGGGAGGGAGAGGAAGAAAACACCAGGAAAGAAATAAATAGCGAGAAAAAGAGGAAAGAAAAAAAGGAAGGGAAAAAAAAAAAAAAAAAAAAAAAAAAAAGGATGAGGTCAGAACAGTACAAAAACCACCAGCTTATTGGAAGGCACTTGTTAGCAACGGGAGGTGATGGTGCAGTAGCTGCACCCCGGGCACCCTCTGAGCTCCCAGCCCTTCCACCCGGGAGCTGTCTGGAAACGATCACAGCCGGCTCACAGCTAATAATGCCCTTCGCAGAGGTTTGGTCTGCGGTGCTCGCAGAAAATGCAACTTTTGCCCCATTGGTTAGCTAGGTGAATTAGCACACACTGCAACTGAACAGTACTTGACCTTTGCCTTTATGTTTGCTCAAATGTTTGCCTAAAACACAATCACCCTTGACAAGAGAGCATGCTACCGTGTGACACTGCCTATTCAATAGATAGATGTTCCCTGCCACACACAACCCAGTTCAGCATTTTAAATAGCTTAGGTATTTGTAAAAGCCGTATAAATTAATGTCTGATGATTGCTAGTTGCTGGTTAAAGAGCCGACTATTTAACACGTAAAATAAGAGTCGGCTTTAAAAAGCCCAAACCAGACCAAACCAAAGGATCGGCTGTACAGGGATATAAGGTCAGAAAAGCGAACTTGTGGCCAGGGCGATCAACAGATTCTTAATCTGCCCAATTCACAGCGTGGCTTTGTCGAGCTGCTCTAGCAGCTGGCGTTTGGGACCGGCAATGGCAAACGTGTGATGGCACATATCCTCTCAGCCCTGGCACTGTCCCGGCACCGCTGATGGCGCAGATGTGAGGGCAGAGGTGCAACCGCGCACCTGAGAAATTCATGGGTGACACGGGGTGGAGGCAGGCAGGTTACCCTGCTGTAAATCTGACCCGTCCTTCTTCTCACAAGCCTCTCTGGCTGAAATTGGGCAAACATCATACAACTTTAGGGGAACAAACAAAAGTTGCCCTTTGGCGGAAGTGTTCGGTGCTTGAATTTGATGGCTGAGCCCACGGCATCGCCCCGAAGCCTGGTCGGGAGGCACGGTGGAGCGGGCTGGCGGGCAGGAGCCCGGCGGCTCTGGGCGGCTGCCGGACGGGCAGGGCGGCGGCCGGGACTCCGCGCTCCGCGACAGAGGCGACGGGAGGGGAGGCGGAGAGGGGCATGGAGCAGAAAACAGTCACCTTTCATAAATACAGTCACCCGTCACATTTATGAGGCAGCGCATCATTCATGAATAGAATGACACCTGATGTGCGGCTTTTGTTTCAAAGGGTACTTTATTATTTGGAAACGCGATAAAGCGGTTCTCTGGAACAGAATATTTATACCAAATGCAGTTTCTGATGTAAGCGGATACCTGCACATCTTGATAGTACTTCCAGTCGGTAAAATACTGCGCAGCCCAACAGGAAAAGTAAAACTGATATTGCAAACAGTTGCTCTGCTTTGATTTACCTTTACTGTCTTCATCTGGAGACTTTTTGATGACCAATTTTTTTACTGTCTATCAATTTTGGGAAACAGCACTTCCCCCCCTTCTCTCTCTCTGTGTTTTATTTTCACGTCACTATTAGTCAGGAGCATTTTTGAAAAATTTATTCATGTTTATACGAACATCTTTTTTCAGATCTAACTTTAACTTGGCATTAAAGCCAAACAGATAGGCTGAAACCAGGAAGCTAGCTTAGCCAAAACAGTTGTTGCAGAAGCGGGATTGAATGGCACCGAGTGAGAAATTCAGCTATTACTCGTTGCCAGTTAGACAGAGAATTTATTTCTATAAATCACTGGAAATTTTAAAATCGACAACTATATTATCTCGTTTACAACTATGCGGGAAATGACGTTTAGAAAAAGAGCAATCGGACTTTTCAAATAAGATATTTGCAATTGAAAGGAATCCAAATCTAGTTCCATTGGAGGCCGGTTGCTCCCGGATGAGCGCGTTTCCCAGCCCACGGACACGCGTGGGGGGCGTGCCCAGCCCCGCGCCCCCCGCGCTCCGCGGGTCGCGCCGCAGCCAAACCGGCGGCAAAGGTCAGCGCCTGCCGAGCGCCGCCCCCCCGGCACTCCGCGGCTCGCTCCGCTCTGCCTCCTGACACAGCCCAACCTGACCCGGTGGAAACAGCCTTCCCCACAGGCTGAAATGATACCTCGGATTATTCGCCTCTGTGTGGCCGGGTTTTGATGTGGACACATGTTTCCTTAGGCTTGTAAGTCACGAGTGACCTAGAATAACACAGCGCGTACCCCTAGAGGCAAAACGACCGAAGTGAACTTTCAGGCCAGATGATATTCAAAGCGAAGTTGCGCGGAGAGCGCCGGGGCTCGTTTGTGCCAGAGCGAGCGGGGATCAGAGCAGGGGCACGGGCGGAGCGCGGCTTCACCCACGCGCGGCCGCACACGCCGGGCGCCGCCTCGGCTCGGAGCCAGGGAACTCGTTAGGAAACTTCACCTGGGAGAAACGGCAGCTGAGGAAGCGCCCGAATGAAATGGCCATCGGCGCCAGGAGAGTTTTGAGAGTGTTTAGGGGTGCTCTCCTTGATTTTGCTGGGATTTAGAGTCCTTAGGAAGGAGAAGTCATCGGTTAAAGGAGAGACAGATTATTCTGCGCAGGCACTGTCAATAATGATTTCAAAACAAAACCACCTTTTAGAAAGGGAACAATCTTTATATACCAGAATTGAATATTTTTATTCATTTAGGTATAGAAAAGCAAGCGAGTCTGTTTTTTTCCTAGTGTCAAGAAAAAATAATTTCGAATGTTATAGCCTCCATTTTAAACAAGGGCTTGATGTGTTCCCGAAGCGATTGTTGTTTTCGGCTAATTTTGGTCGGGCGCTTTTTATATTTTCTGTGGAAAAGGTAATTTTCTAGGCACTCCGAGAAAAGTTTGAGGGTTTTTATTTTTTATTTTTAAATTTAAATTTTTTTAAAAATTTTTTGCCAACAGTCCAATTCCGGTCAGAAATTCTGCTCCTTTTGCACAGTAAAGCGCTCTTCCAGAGCAAAGGGCACAGCTCAGCATCATCGCCTGTTTCAGGAAAACCCACATGGCTTGCTTTGCCTTTATATCTTTAATTTCCAAAGGATGAGTTTTGCTGGCAGGAAGATCAAGGAAGTGTCTCTCTTCTATATTTGCTATGCTGCGCAGGTATCTGTAATTAGAATAAGACACCCAGCACAATGAGCAGCTATTGTATGAGAGTTTGAAGCGCGACACTTCTTCTTCTGGTTCAGAATCGCTGCCTACAGTTATTCTCCGATTTCCGATGCCTATTATGTATACAATCGAGCCTATAATTACCTGCTGATTTCTTTGTAATTGTTAAAGAGAGTTTGTAGTGCTCGGGCAATATTGTCCAGTCGTTATGTCTCCAGAAGCTGTCATGAAAGCTTGAATATACTCTGTACAGTCTGCAAGTAATCAATGAAATTTACGATCTCCACCTCCCCCTCCACACACATTTCCTGTCCAAAGAAGAAAAATTGAGATATGAAGGTGTCTGGGTCTCCTTCTCAGCACCCCTTACAGGGCGGCTTTGGCAGGGAAATGAGCGGCAGGCTCTGTAGTTTCGCACAGTAGCGAGACCTGGCTGGGAATTTCCCTCGGGACAGACCCCCGTGAGCTGCGAGGCAGGGGAGAGCCCGACGGGGGCCGGGCCCGGGGGGCTCCGAGGGGCTCTCCCCGCCCGGCTGTCGGCGGGAGCTCGGCCGAGGCTGGCCGGTGGCCCCGCTGCGCGAGTGCCGGTGGCGGGGCGGAGGGGCAGCTCCGGGGCGGCGGGAGCCTGAGGCGGCGCACGGCAGCCCTGCCCCGCTCCCCACCGGGCTGCGCGGCTCTGCCGGCTGCGGAGGGCGATGCCTTCGGCCCCAGCCGAATGCCCCGCTCCCATCCATTGCGCTGAAGTCAGCGCCGAGACGCCGCCCCCCGCCCCTGCGCCCTCGAGTCTCCTCGGGGCCGTGCGCGGCTCTCCGTGGATCCCAACTCCACGGTCAGGCTGCTGCTTCCCAAGCCACCTCCCTGTACCTCCCCCTCCCGAGCCTTCCAGGGCCGCAGCAGCCCGCAGGGAGCCGGGGCTTCCCGCGGAGATGGTGTCACCCATCTCGGGGTGGGCGCACTTTCACCATCCCCCCGCAAACCGTCCCGAGCGTGCCTGTGTGTTTGAGGGGGAGAGAGCTGCTCCAGGCATCTCGCTGCTTTCCTAAATGCCGACCCGCTGCGGCTTTTAAAAAAAAAAATCTGTTATTAAAGCAACATTTAGGGAGTGTGCATAATTGTATGGTTAAAAGGCATGGCTGATGCATCTCAGCTCAGAAGGTCGGATCAGGGTAGCAGCCCCCTGCCCTAAAAGATGGGGGAGGAGAGAAAAGAGGGGGTCCTGAAGTTTGACTAAAGCACTCATTAAAGAAAAAAAAAAAAAAAAAAAAAAAAAAAAAAGAAGATAAAGGAGAAAGGCACTTGCAGGCTGACACAATGGTGAATCCGCCCTGACCCAACAATTAATCTTGGGAAGAGAATGTGACCAGATAGGATGGGAAGTCGATTCCCTGGGGTGGGTGTGTGGGACAGGAGAAGGAGGGAAGGGGAACTGATCTTGAGCTCCAGGCCGGTCACATCTTCTTCCAGTGGTTATTTTTCAGAGAGGTGAAACCCAGCCCTCTCCCATCCCTTCTCTGTAAGGCCCAGGTACTGCCTGCAAGTGGAGGGTGTGGGTGTGTCCCCAATCCCCCCAGTGCCACACAAACCCTCCAGATCATTTTTAGGACAGACTCACTTCTGTGGTTTCTGGGCACGGACTGGGAGGAATGGGGTGGTAAAGGGTCAACTCTTGGGCACTGAGGGAGCCCTTTGGTCGGCATGGCGTGGGATCTGGGTTCAAATATCCAATGCAGGTTGTAGGCTATAGGTAGGAGGCACTGGTAAAGGTTAGGTGATGCCAGGGAGATGCAGCAGTGGAGACTTGGCTCTCCATGTATTGGATGGTGCACCCAGAACATTCCAGCTGTGATCTACGGCCAGACTTGAAATTGCCACAGCATATGGCTGGGACATCCAATGCTCTAACACCCAAGTGCCCACTCATAACTCAGTCCTGCTGGGAAAAGGCTGTGTCAGCCTGTTTCATGTCTGTCTGACAAAAATGCTGAAGTGAGGCCCCTGAGCCCCAGGGAGCCATCCAAGTCCCAGACCCTGCTTACAGCCCTCCAGTGAGGGGTGTATCTGCCTCCATTTGCAGTCCACAGCAAATGTTTCCCAGCAGCATAAACCCAGACAAGGGGTCTGATGCCCCTGTCTAAATTAATTGACTTCAACTAGGCATTTGGAAGGTGGTGATTTACTTTCAAAAATAACTAAGGAAAGATAGCCAGAGAGAGAACAAGCTCTCACCAAGGATGTCTGAGTTTCACAATAAATCTTCCTCTAACTTCCATTCTCTTCCCAATCTACCATATTCCCTTGCCCAGAAACTGACTCATTCAGAGTAGGAAACCAGCCTGTGATGGAGTTAATCAGCGAATCGTGCAGGAACACGTTTTAGCCAGGGCACCAAAGCAGTGAAACCGATACAGCACAGACCAGTCATTTCTGTTATTTCCTCTGCTGGCATTTTAATGAAAAGGAAGTAGCTGTAATGCAATCCTTTTGGAGAAATCAACACTTCCCGCTGCTTGAAGCAAGGCAAGGAGTTCAGATCACGAGGGTTAATTCCAGGAGGGTTACATGCATGGAGTCACATGTGAACTGAGACACTTGTTCTCCCGGAAAGAACCAAAACTAGCCCCAGTTTTTCATCTAGGATTATTTATAGCCTGTCCTACACATGTGACAACGACTGTTGTTGCTTACAAAGAAGTCAAATACACACTGGTATATTTGTATGGCCACTCCTTTTTCCAACATTTCAGCATCTCATGGCCTCACACAGCCCAGAATTGTCTGATTTTTTAGAAAAGGGTGTTAGTCTCACATTCATGTCTCTAACATTAACACAAAACCATTACTTGGGAAACAGCATCATTTTGCATCGTTTGTTGAACTACAGTGTGATGGGCATGCTTTTCACTGTACACATCTGTTATTAACATCAGCTTTAATTAGCAGACTTGGGTGATCTTCTCTGGGCCCTAAGCAAGGGTCATTGTCACCTCAGTGGTGTCCTGGGCCCAGCAGGTGGGAAGGCCCCAGCCTGCAGGAGAGTCTCAGGCCCGAGCTGAGGAGTGGGGGACACAGGTTGGGCAGCATCCGTCCTTATTCCTGGCTGCTTTGGGGAGGAGGAGGGGACAGGGAGGGGGGCCCTTGGCACACGCCATGCCCAGGGACGTCAGGACTGGAGAGAGCCCAACACACGAATAAACTACCCTCCTTCCCTGCCCCTGAAATTCTCAGGCACGAAAGTAGCCCCAAATTATAAAAGCCTGTTCTGTGCATCAGCAACAACAACAACAAAAAAAGCCCCCTATTCTCCCCTGACTTTGTTCTTTTGATTTTTTATAGATCAAAGGCAGGATAGAGAAAAAAAATTGGCAGGCGAAGATAGACATTGTTCTAGTGACAAGATGAGGGTCCCGAAAGGAGAATGCTTGCTCCATCGGAAGTGGCTGCGTGGCAAAGGGAGAAACCTCACTTTTCAAGCCCCTTTGCAAGGCATTGTCTTTGGGGCTGGCGCTGCTGCCATACAGTAGGGTCCCCATGGCAACGCAACCTGCTGCTGCTGCTGCTGCTGCCCCTCTTCCAGAGTTGAAGGCACTGAAAGGCAGCTGAAGTGACTGGGCTTAAAGAGCAACAGAATAAACAATATTTTGATTCATTGGGAGAAGAGAGAGAGGCTCCCGCCCCCCCACCCCCGCCCCCCGACCCATGAATGCTGGCATTGTCCATGCTTTTCTGAATCTGATTTACCATATCATAACCCCTAGGAAGAAGAAAACATCAATATCCCGAAGGAATGGAGATGTTTCTATGGAAAACCTAGGAATTTTAGTCCATAACAGATCTGGTGTAAAAATCAAAGAGATCAAAGGCGGCGCTCCCAGGAGTATAGATGCGTCTCTGAATTAAAGATGGACGATGCAGACTACAAAGTACTTTTTTTCCACCCTTCTTTATTCAGGCCTCTGTTTCCATTTCAAGGGAGGCGCTGTCCCAACATCATATCTGAGCCCAGACAGTCACCGCGAACAATGCCCGCGAAGGGGGAGAAAGGCTAAAGAAAGCAAATCATAACAACCATCCGGCCTGGCAGGATTGTTTCCATTACAAACCCGAGCGCAACAATTAATTACGAAATTGAGGGAAAAAAAAGAAAAAAAAAAAAAAAAAAAAAAAAAAGGGCGAGGCTCAAGCGGAGTGATTAATGTAGATGGCAAAGGCTGCGGGGAGTGGGGAGTGGTGCTCGGGCCTCTGCGGTTTGGGGGCCAGGTTGGCTGCTCTCCGCCACTCCCCGCATCCCAGTATCCCAGGCCGGAGGATCCCGGCTCCCGACGCCTCCCGGCAGCTGCCCCCGGCCGCGGGTGGAGGAGCGGGGCGCCCCGAGCCCCGCGGCTCTGCCTGCGCGGGTGGCGGCTGTGCCCGCGGAGCTGTGCGCGCCCGTGATCGATGGGCAGCTCCCAGGGCGGCTCCGGCTCTTCTCAGGTTGGCACCGGTCCACCGAGCGCCACAAAGAAAGCAAAACCACGTTTAAAACGTGACGGGGACAGTCAGCTCGCCTATCTACCGGCAGACGCCTCATCACGAGCGGCCCGCATCCTCTGTGCCAGCCGGAGCGACGCCGGCGACACGGCTGTCCCCTTGGGGCGCGTGTACTCATCTCCCTGCACAGCCATGCCCTCTGAAAGGTGAAGGTTTTCCATGCAGACACCCCTGGCCCTTTTTCCCGCAGGCTGGGAAGCGTGGCGGGAGAAAGGCGCTGTTTAGAGCCCAAGAAGATGAATATTAGAGAAGTCAATTAAGTTGTTTGGAAACACACGCAGGAAAAAAAAAGCGCTGGGACTACTGTTATGAAGAAAGCCAATTAAAATGGTTTGATAAGCATATGTATTAGCAACAAGTGTAGCACAGAGGTCAGAAACAACACTAAGTAAACAGAGTTGACAGAAGAGTGAATCTTTTGTGGCGGGTGCGCAGCTGTCCGGCCTCCCTTTGTCCGGGAGGAGGCTGGGTGCACGCTCCCTGCTGCCCTCTCCCCAACTCAATGCACAAAAACAGATTGGGATGTTCTGCATGCATAGGCAACATTGCAGCTCCAGTCCTCCCTTTTCTGTTCCTTCTTTAGGGGACAGGGCTCTCCAGACATTTTTTCCTGACAGTAACAAAGCGGGGCTGTAAAACAGTTCAGAATAGAAGGGGAGAAAGAAGAGAAAGGAGTCCCCGAGGGGGAAAAAAGCGCCATGTCACGGGACAAAAGAATAGGAAGTTGAAAATAGAAATAAAACTGAAAGCAAGAATTATCTTGTTAAACAGAGGTGCTTTTTTTTTTTTTTCCTTTTTTTTTTTTTTCCCCCAGAGTCGTCTTTGTGAAAGTTTTTAAAGTATCACGACGTGGAACAAGTGTGTAAGTCCTCACACATACTTCAGTCAAAGATTCATGAGCTTCCGAGAGCTTTGATGGCTTATTTATGTGTCAGCAAATTCTGCAGCTTAAATACTTCTGAAAAAACAGATCTGGGGTTAGTTGGAGTCCCGCAGACATGGCTTTAAATGTGCGGGGCGGGCAGGGGATTCCACCCGGGCCAGAGAAAGGAAATGAAAAGATCAAGAGGCAACGAGCAGGTTTCTTTATTCCAAGTCTGGAGAATAAACAGAGGCCAGGTTGTTTTCTGCCAAGCCTGGCTCGCACAGGGTCTGAGGTGAACGCCTCGGGGTGGTGCACGGAGCACCCCGCTCAGTGACAGAACACACTCCTGGCAGGGCAGCTGAGGTGCCAGGGCTGAGCTGTCCCAGCCGTGGCAGCCGGGTTGTGTCCCGCGGCTGTCACCCAGGTGATTTTCTCCCTTGGGTGATCAGATATTGTCGTGTGAGAACACATCACTTTCTTCTGCCACTGCTTCCCCAGGAAAGGAAGCATGCTTAGAGAATGATGTTTCGCTTCTCAGCTAAAGCCTCGGCATCACCACCTTGTCCTCATCTTTAGTTCTGCATTTGTCTTTCTTGATTTAATGTCACCAGAGGGGGAAAAAAAAGTTAAAAAGGACCCGGGGTTTGGGAGGAAACGACGCTAAGCCGGGATCAGCAACAAAGTCCCAAGAACACACACACCTCCCTGACTCCGCTCTTCCTCCATGTCCAACATGGAGCCTTGCTCGCCTTGCCCGAGAAACTTTCTCGGAGACAATTTTTGTTAAACCAGAGCTGACAGGGAATCCTCAGGAGAAGCAGTGCAACTTGGTTCTCAGGGACAACACGTGTTGCCCAATGTTTCCCAAATTGTCCTCAAAACAGCCGGAGCATCTGCGGAGAGTGTCTTTTGCAGTCCCCTGAGAAAGTGATAGTTCTTGTACGCTTTTGATCCTGGACTCTGGTTTAGTCAAGTTTTGGTTTGAAAAAGACAAATGCGAAAGTCTAAATTTTATGACTTTGGGATTTGAATATGAATCTTCGGTCTGGGCACAAGAACACACCAGTCCACTGCAAATCAGAGAGGCAAAATCATTATAGCCTGTCATTCGGGTTGTTGTTCTGTCTTTGAAGCGGAATCCAAGAGTAAACTTTTCTGATGAATCGAAGTCGTTAAATTTTAGTGCAGATGAATTATGGTTTAGCTTCTAAAATAGTGCAAATGTTTAATAAAAATCATCTCATCTGTGGCCTTTTAGATTCGCCTTGTTTCACCAGCGAAAATCCAATTTGAGGCAACTCACCCTTTTCTAAATGTCATCTTCCCAGCAAACTTCACTTATTAACATTATCAGTTTTCTCTTTCAAGTCTGTCAGTCTCATGATTTAAGGAGACTCTTTGTCTTAAAGATTTCACAATCGGAAAAAGCCGGCTCCACTCACACCGCTGCGTGATTTCGGAAGCGCGGACAAACAGCCCGGCTGGCGTGTGTTCCACGCTGAAAGCCCTGTGAAGGCACACGCGGGGCCCGGACCCACCGGCTGCGGGACGGGTCAGGACGGGCGCAGGAGCGGGGGCGAGCCGCGGGCGCGCTGCTCCGCGGGCTCTGCGCGGCCGCGGCGTCGGGCGGCTCTCGGCGGGCTGCGGGGCGTGTGCGCAGCTCCCAGCCGTGCCCAGCTCCCACCCGAGCCCAGCGGGCTCCGCTCCCACCCGTGCCCGGCTCCCAGCCGTGCCCAGCTCCCAGCCGTGCCCAGCGGGCTCTGCTCCCACCTATGCCCAGCTCCCAGCCGTGCCCAGCCCTCCCGAGCGCTGCCGGCCCGGGCCGGGGCTCCTTTCTCGCTCCCCCTGCCCGCCCGCGGTAGCCGCAGCTCTGGGTGGGTAGTGCGCGCATCAACGTGAACCTCAGTGAAACCAGATGCCAGGGTCCAAATTAGTACTAGTGTTTTGCAGATTCTATAACCATTAAAGCATCGAATTAATTAAGTTCTGCGGCTTTCTTTAGGTCGAATGCTTTCGCTTTATTCCCATCGATGGGAGGCGGGTCAGCGCACTCGGGCACAATGATCAGATACTTTCCAGAAGTTTGTCTGTACATCAGAACACGTTCTGAACCGATTCCAGAACACTTCGCCTCTCATCCGTGAAGCCTGCAAGCTCTGGAGCGTACAGTATAAATAGCGCGGACCAGGCTGTATTTGCAGCAGAGCAGACCCCGGCCCTCCCAAACTGGCCATTTGAAGGAGGGTGTAGATTTTTTTTTTTTTTTTTTTTAGAGGCTCTTTCCCGTAACCCCGCCCCATCACAGCTAGGTAAAGTCCATAGGCAGGGTCTAAATTACAAGTGGTTTAATGGAAGAGGGATTGACTGTATACCTCTCTCGTTCATCCCCCTGCAAATAAAAATTAAAAAGTTTCCTAGAGCACAGGAAAACTCGAAAACCCCGGTGACCTTACAGTTCACCTCGCACATTAAAACAGTGGCTGCACGGCTGCCTGCCTGACAAGAAAAAGCAATAGACTTCAGCGGAAATTGAAACAAGGACATTTCTGCTAAGAACGGACTTGGTCTGGTACATCTTTTGGATCAGATCAAGACAACTGGGTTTGATTTTGTTTGGCTTTACAGGGAGCACGGGAAAGAGAAAACCGCACCAAAGTGGGGCCCTGGGTTTCGGAAGGGAGCAGCTGATCAGCTCTTCTCCCCGCTCCGGAGCGGTGCCTTACGCTAGGCAGAGAGGCAGGTACAGCCCCTGCTCCGGGCTCTTGCAGCACATGGCAACACACGAGGAGGAGGAGGAGGTCTCTGAACGGGCTGCGGATCCCTTCGCTAAAAGAGGCGCTCTCAGCACCCCCCGGCTCCCTGGAGCCGAGAGCGGACCCCGTGCCCCGACCCCTCTTCCGCTCCCTCCCGCGCAGCTTCAGAGATTGTCCTTCTGCGCGGGTTTCCGCCATCCCTGGCCACTTGCTGCCCCTGAAATAGCAATCCCATCTGGCACAGGGGATCTGGCCGAGAGATTTCCTCCTCCTCCTCCTCGAGGAGCTGCGCCCTGCACAGTGGCACGACCGGGGGAGAACAAGCCAGCGAGCTGCCCGAGCCCTTTAGGGGACACACCGGCAGGTTAATAGACAGGCGGGAGGCACGCCCGGGGTTCCTCTGCCTGCTGGGGGTCACAAGGAGTGGGGGCCCCTTCTCAGCAGGCTTTCAGGGAAAGCACGGCAGCAGGGAGAAACTTGCTGTGTAGGACTCTTCAGCACAGAGTAGCTGCGTGCAGCTTCGTGTGAGCAGCAGAAATGAACGCGCAATTAGTCTGTATTCCCCCCGTGTTCAATGCCACGTTTAACCCCGCCTGCCTTCCCTCGCGCGTTCTCATTCCGTTAATTTCAGGAAAAAAGAAAAAGAGAAGATAAGTGTCCCGGAGGCCTCTGGAAAGCTGAGCGCATCCCGGGCTGGGTCAGGCTCAGCTCTCCGCGCCGCGCTGCCTGCCCGGGGCTGGCCTCGCCTGGCACCGCCACCCCGACATTATATCTGTCGCGACATGGATCGGGCCCCGCCAGCGCCGCACCCTCCTGCGGGTCCAGGCTGGGAGGCCGGGGACAGCTCCGGTCCAGGGCTGTTTCTCTGATATCCTCGAAGGTGGAAAAGTTTTCTGGCTTCCCATGGCCAGAGCAGGGGCTTGGGCTCGGCCGAGCTCACCAAGACTCTATCAGGAGTGTAAATATTTCAGTCTTGCTTATGAAAAAACCCCAAAATCAAAACCCCAAACCAGCCCTGGCCGGGGTAAAGTGCCCGCTCCGGAGTTTGCTGACCTCATCCCTCCCCGCCACCACATCTCCTCACTCAGGGACATCGGTGAGCTCCGATGATAAAGGAAAAATTACTTCAGAGCCAAGAGTCACATATACAGTCACAAAGTGCTGTAAATATTTTCATTACACTAAAAAAACAACTCGATTAAAGGATGCAGTTTATTGGCACAATGCGAGTGCTTTTCAAAGAAATCAAATACCCAGAGTTACTCAATATTCAGACACTCGAGGCTACAAAGCGAGGTGCAAACAAAGCTTTTTGCGGCAGAAGCGCAGTAACGCGCGGCACCTGAAGTAAGTCACTGCTGGGGAGCTGTGTCAGACACGACTAATTAACCTACTTTTCAACTGAGCTGATGTCAACTTTTTGTAAGCGAGGAGAGACGCGCTCTTCCCTGGAGGATGGACAGAGCCCATCGCGGTCCTTCGGCGTGCCCCCCGCCCCACCGATGCCCCCCGGCCCCGTCAGGGACCCCCCCACCCCCGTTCTGTGGGACTGAGCAGCATCAGTCAGACAAAGTTTGATTTGTGGCTTTATGCGGCGTTTGGGGCGCGCCGGGCAGCTCCGGTTGCAATTACTCCTTCCCCGGGAGTGACCCTCTGCCTCCTCGGCGTCACAGGGCAGTGGGTGGCCACGGACGACCGGGGACAGCAACCCCTCCCCCCCCCCCCCCCCCCCCCCCACCTCGGACTTCCAGTAAAAAAGTTATCCTCTGCGTGGGAAAGCTGCTCTTTGCTAGGGGGATGTAACACGCTGCTGTTTTACTTTAACAAACTCAGAGCAGGAAGACAAAATTAAATTTGCCTCTACACACCCATGGGTACATCTGAGGGATCTTGTAGCTCAACAACACGAAAACTTCTGAAACAGTGCTTAATGTATCCCCCATAACGCTCTAAATTTCTCATACAGCCACAAATAAAAAGGAAGATCCAGTCTTTCTAGTCCTTCTCTCCCCCACCTATCTCAACTCTGAATTTACATAGCCTTTAACTGGGTACAGATGTGTCAATTTATATCACCCGTGGATCTGGCCCATGGCTATATATATATATATATATATATATATATATATATATATATATATATATATATATATATATATATGAGAAAGCACTGCTACCTTTTTTTTCTTCCCTTTCTTTTCCTTTCTTTTCCTTGTTTGAATGCTCCTGCTAAGGGAGGGAAGGAGACCTAGTAGGTCACTGGTAGGTAATTTATACCTGGGTTTTGTATGTAGAAGAAAACTAAGATATTGTAGGTCTAGGCATGATTTGTGAGAAGATGTGGCGGAGAAAAAATTAGTGGAGAGAGGGCAAGGCTTAGAAGAACTGAGTACAGAAAAAGTTATTGGTGAGGAAAGGGCCTGAGCAAGGACTGAGCAGGCAGCAGAAGAGAGCAGGCTTGAATTGTAGCAAAGGGGCTTTGAGGCAGAGGTGGACTGAGGTCTCCAGCTGTAAGTGCTGAGTGTTGGAACTGACCTAAGGAGTTTTTGGGGTATCCGTCCATGGTGGAGAAGCCAGACAAGGCTCTGCTGGGGATGACATGAGTGTGATGATCCTACCTTTGAGGCAGACTACTAATTCTCTTTACTCTCTCTAGTTATATCTGATATCTTTTAGATAAGAGAAACTACAGATTTGGTACTGAAAAAAACAAAATAAAATAATATAAACTCAGTCTTGTAGCATCACTGTGCTAAAGGGGAAGAGGTTCAGACTGCATACAGATCCTCTGACATTGCTCCCAGCAAGTGGGACAAGTTTTGAGGATACTAAGGCAGGCTTTGGTAGTAAAGGATTGGTGTTTTATAGAGTTAGTATGGTATTTTAGGCATTTCATTATGTAATTGCCAAATTAAGAGACAAAGGGCAATCCAAGTGGAAATGTGAATTTTGCAATGTGGGAGGACTGGGTACTGCAGCTCCATCTAGGAGCTGGACTCATGAGGTCCCCATCTAAGGTGTGCATCACTGAGGTTGTTTTGCACCATGTACCGAGGTTGCAGGGACATCCCTAAGAAAACCTTTTACTGTGCAGCTGACCACTTTTCCAAAAGAAGCAAGGATCTGACTTTTAAAATCAGCACAAGTGCTAACAGCCCTGAATGTCAACATAAGTATTTAATTTTAGTTTTTCAGGTCTCTAATTCTTCTACCTACCAGACCACTGGGAATAAGGTTCAGCACATGTCCAAATGCTGAAAATGTGGCTGATTTTGTACCTGTATGTGTCTGAAATCAAACAAACAACTTTTCCTTAACTGGGAGCTGAAGAAAAAATATGTCGTCCTGAAGTTTGAGTTCTCAATGTATTGAAGGAAGTGTGCAAAGAGTGGTGAAAAACATGGAGGGAGCAATTTCTAATGGAAAACAGAACACAATTTTATAGTGCTCTCCCCTGGAATTTAGTTGTCATCCAAGTGTTTCCCACGAACAATAACATTCCAGATATATCCACCTGGTAGCAACGGGCACAGCTTTAGAGTTTTAAATGTTTTTTTTTTTAGCGTATATGAACCTGAAAACATACTTTCTACTGGGAGACAAGCTGTTTGGTGAAGAACTCCCACTCTTTCCTCTGCTTTGATATAAAATTTCTCTTTTCATTTACTAACATACTTATGGAAATAATTTGCAAACATATTGTATCTCTTAAGTTTGAGATATTATGCCATTTGTTCTTATGCAGACTCCTAAGTGAAGGCATTGTGGGGGTCCTGCTTAAACAGTGGATGTGAAGAAAGCTTCATGTATTTCATGGGTTGGTGGGTAGGGACTGTGTTACAGCATTTCACCTCCTGCTTGTTGAACAATTGCGCATTAACTTTTCACTTTTCGTTTAAAAGAAATAGCAAAAAGTTGAGTGTAGCAGCCTCAGTCACAGAGATTTTGATATAAAAATAAATTCCAGACCTAAAATAACAAATTATTTGAGGGAAGCTGAAATAAACTGTGGGTGTGAACAACCCCATCTATTTTAACAAGTTGCTAATTCAGAAGCAAAAACTAAATTGGGAAGAATGCTGTATTAAATAAATACCATATGCATGACTCATCAGCATGTTGTTCCTTTTCATATTTAATTATACCTAGGCTTCAAGGTCGATTGTATACCTTAAGATGGAAAGAAACACCATTTTTAAAAACAAAATGCAGTAAAATGTAGGGATTTCAGTGGCAGTTGCTTCATCAAAGTATCCAGGACACCAACTACCTGACAGGAAGAGCAAACTTTACATGTGATTATTTAATTTTGCAAAGTTTGCCATGCATCTGCTTTAGGACAATAAACACAAGCAGAAGAGCAGTGCAGCAATTACAACGCCAGACAGTCGTTTGTGTTGAATAGGTCATTTAGAATGGAGTTCTGGCAAGTGTAAATGTCTGCTGTGCTGCTTACAGTTCCTCTTGGGCACAATAAGATTTGTGAAAGTGTTTTCTACTTGGTGTTTCTTGAACAAACATTTTCTTTGGAGGAGTCAGGGATCTGTGTCTTTTTCTTGTTTGTTCTCCCTGAGCACAAATGACAACATAATTATTGCACGCAAGGTAGTGCTGGTGTTGAGGGACTTTCAGCATATTTATGATTTTATCTAAACTCTTTTACTTCCCCCGACTAAAATTTTTCAGAAAGATATTAATTGTCTGTATAGCTCATGTATAAGCCTCACAATTAATGAAATTACTATTGTTATGGATGATGGATAGTGACATTTTTACTTTCATATACCAAAACCTTGTTCTGTTGTTGATCTTATGAAATCTCAGAGCTTTCTGTGTAGGAAACAGACTTGCAGTTGGGATTTGGTCTCTAAAGACAGCCACAGTAGAGGGCTCTTTTTTTTTTTTTTTTCTTTTAAGTTTGGTGGATAAATAGCCTTATATGACAATAAAGAGGACAATCTGGTGTGCTGTCACTCGTGAAAAAAATGGCAGATTAAAATGTGGTGTAGACTGGTACTTCATGTATCTGGGAGTAGGATTTCTTAACATCTTTGCTACCACTGATGATAATTTATTTAATGAGATTATCTGAACCTGTTCACTGCTGAAATTAAAAAACAAAACCAAAACAACCAAAAAAAACCAAAAAACCCAGCAGAGTTCCTGGATCATTCACTTTTAGCCAGTTTAAAAGAGTCATGAGGTGTAGGAATTCAGCAAAGCACTTTTTGTTTTTATAATCATTGTCTCAGGGCTATGTACACCTCAGATGTAACCAAAAGTGACCCTTGCAAACCCCGCAATTCCTGCAGAATGGTGTGGTGAGGTGCATTTGTGTGGATGCTGAGGTTTTCTGAGCTGCCTCGGCTGCTGTGCTGTGAAGCTGAGGTGGATGGGAACGTGCAGTGCCACATCTGGTTCCATCAGGGACCTGGTGGGGGCTGCTGCCACCAGCCCTGCTGCCACCTGCACAGCCCACCTTGTCCTGCGAGGGCTTCTTCCCTTGGCTTTCTGCAGCCCATCCTGGGGCAGGTGGGAGCGCTGTTGGGAGAGGAGGGAAAATGGCTGGCAGCTGTGTTGCAGAAACACGACTTTGGCGATTGCTTCCTTGAAATGATTTCCTCCAGCAGCTGTGGCTCTGGGTACAACGGCTTAATTTCAAAGAAGTGAAATTTTTAGTAGTGCAATGCCTGGGCATTTGACAGTTCTGTGGTGTTCTCTACAGCCCAGAGTGGCAGGCCTGTTCTTTACTTTCTGGGGCAGTGACAAAGCAGAAGGTCTTTTCTAGACAGTAAGGCCCTAAAAAGATTTCATTGGGAATTCCTTTACTTCAGGCACATTGGCTGTTCATTGAATTTTTACTTGACTTTTTCTTGTCCTACATTCAACACTTTTAGGGAGAAGGGAACACAACTTTTTTTTTCTCTAGGAAAAGGCTTTATTTATTTATTTTAAAATTTATTATTTATTTATTTATTTCAAAATTTAAATTTCCTCCCCCTCCCGCTGTTGTTTTTCTTAAACCTTGAAGGTAATTTCCTGGTTGCAATGTCACCCTTGTCTTACTTGGTGTGCCCTGAGATAGGCTTGCTTTGCTATGGTGAAAGACTGGGGGTTTGATTTAGTTATTTTTGCTTTGGCTTGCACAGGCTTTTTTTGAGTGTTATTGGCTGTATCATTCATCCCATTACATCAGATGGCAAACTTTTTTTCCTGAACATCAGCTATATATAGAGGCAAGGAGATAAATTTCCAGACCAAAGATTTCTGATATTCTAGAGGCCTGTAATTTCAGACCATTGTCACACTAGTGAACAGCAAGGACCTTGGCAGACTTCAGTTTTATGTATAAGAGAGAAAAAAAAATTGAGCCTCTAGATATGATATGTCTGGCCTAATTCTGGTATGGTTCAGTGAGCTGTGCAGTGTTCTGCTTGATTTACCTCAGTGTAAACAGTGTTTGATCTCCTTTTACAGATTGGTCTGGTCCCCCCTCCCTAAGTAAGGAAGTCAGGAGAAGTTTTGATCCCCATAGTCAGAGCAGTGGCCTCCCACAACTTGTTTTATTTGAGGGCCTCCTCAGCCAAATCTCCTGTGTTCAATTGGATGCTGCTGCTTCCAGGATGTGCTGTTTGTGTTCACCCTGCTGTGCTGGCACTTCTCTGCAAGCCTTTAGTATGTCTGTGGTGCGAGGAGTACCCCAAGATGTACGGATAGCCTTTACCATGGTTTGCTTGAATTCCTTCTTTATTTTTAATGGCTCACACAGATCTGATAAGCTGATGCTTGTTTTCATCTAGATCACAGACCTCATCAGCCCTTAGCTGTTTGCTTGTTTGTCTGTGTGTGCAAAGTGCAGAGTTTTGTAGAAATTCAGTCCTGCAGGAAGAAAATACCTTTCAGATGTGCTTCCCCTGAAAAAAACAATTTCTCATTTTCCAACATTATGCATAGTTATGGTATTCTGATTTAATTACATACAGAATAAATATAACATAGACCCCAAACTGGTGAGATCAGCTTTCAATCACAGCAGGCCATAAGCTCTAGTAATTAACCATACCTCCACAAACCATCCCTGCTAATAAATCCAGGGGAAAAAAAGAACACAGCAGAGGAAAAAAGGAGAAATGAAAAAGACAAGATTTTATAGCAGAGGGCCAAACAGCGCCCTGATGGATACACAATCCATCCCTCAGAAAACATAGGGGGATGCTTTCCACACAGAGGTGCCTGAAGCTGGGGATCTGGAGCTCGTCCCTCGAGCTGCGGGGGGCTGAGCAGGGGGGCTGTGGAGCCTCAGCCCCCTGCCCTTCCCCACTGGCCCTGAGCCCCTTGGGGAGCCTGGGGAGGGGAGGTACCAGGGCATCCCCCAGCTTGGGGGGGTGTGGGCAAACAGCTTTTTGGAGGAGCTGGCCAAGGTGAGGTCTGGGCTGCTGTGAGCCAGTGTGGGAGATGGCAGCAGCACTGTCAAGCTGAGCCAAGAGACTGAGTAAATGTGGATTGTCCTCTCCCGTGTGGATTGGGAGGGCTTCACATGGATCTTTGCTGCTGCTTTTTAGTGGTGCTTGAAATTTTCCACTCAGCTTCTGATGTGGCACGTGCAGCCCTTGAAAGTTCCCAAACTAGAGTCTTAACAAAAGAGATATAAAGCAGGGAGTCATGCTTCAGCTAAAAACAAACAAAAATTCAAGACATTCTAAATGAAACAATGGGAATTGTAGAAAGATCACCTGTTTCATTTCAGTCAGGCCCCCAGAGATATTAAACACACTTACTTCACAGACTTAATTGCCTCAGGATGAGGCAATCCTGTATATCTTTTTTAGAACCATTAATAACCTACTTCACCTGATTGCAGCAAGTATTTTATTAGAGGATTTGTCAAATGGTAAATGCAAGGACTTTATGCACAGATAAACAACAAAAATTGACCAAATTTAGCCTCCACTTACAGCTAAAGCTCATTTTTATTTTAATCTTCCATTTAATTTGAAACTTAATAGCTTTTCAAAAATTAAACCTACGTGATTTTCCTACAACACTTATTTTGATTAAATCAAATATGCTCATTTGTACAATACTCAGTGCCTTGTTATTGAGCATTGTTGAATATGTGCAATTTTATACTTGCTCCTTTTATTCATGACACAACATAGAAGAAAGCAGAAATTCTAGAAAGATAATGCAAAACTAGCCGTCCACAATTTATACTTGTGTTTGTTTACATGTGTTTCTTTGCAAGCACATAGTGCTGCCCTTCAGAAGAAGCCAAGGCATGCACACAATTGAAATGTCTCATTGCCTGGATAGTAGGAAAGGCTCTGCCCGTGTCAGGTGTCTCAGTGGCAAGGTAAAGCTATGCAGGGATGGTGGACAGAGCAAGCACCGTGTTTGTGAGCAAGGGGAGGTTGCTGCTGTGTGACATCCAGCCCTCCTGGCCATGCTGAGAGGGAAGCAAGCTGCTGGGAATCCAGAGGACAACAGCAAACAAAAGCAGGAAGTTTGCAAATGCCTCCTTCAATGAAAGGATGCAATAATTTGCTTTCTTTAGCATTAACAGGAGGAGAATGAGAGGCCTAATTTTTGTTTTGGGATGAAGAGGTAGTAACAAAGAAAAGGCCATCCATTGTTTAATTCTCTGTAGCTGTTGTCCACAATTGGCTGATATTTGCAGGAAGGTAAGATTAGGCTGGATATTAGGGCAGAATTTCTAGCTGCTGGGCCAGTGAAACATGGAACAGATTGTCTGGGTATGCATAGAAATCTCCTTGATGGAAATTTGAAAAACCAAGTCAGACCTCTGCTATTTTGAGACAGGTCCATCCAGCTCCAGCTCTGGGCTGGTGCTCTGCTCCTCAGCTCTGTGCTCATGTGGCTCTGTCCTAGGGCAAGGGCAGGCAAACCCGTCTGCAGCACAGCAGAGAGACGTTTCTGTGAAACAGCACGAGGGTATCTGATCCTCAGTGTGCAACACACACTTCTGGCTGGGAGTGAAGACACGGGTGGAGAATGATGTCTGTCTGCTCTGCTTTACAGAGCTAATCCATTTTCTGCTGAAGCTACTTTTAACAGAATTTTGTATTATGAATTTACACTGCCATGTTTATCTTTTCTTAAAATAAACAAACCAAAAATCTAGCATGCCTTTGGCACCACCTTCCTCAATCCTAAATGTTTTAATCTAAAACACCACTGTGGTGCCTCAGAGTGCTTGCAGTTCAGTGTCTCACATCGCTAGCCTTTGCATGATCAGAGCATGCCTCAGAGCTCTGCAGCCAGAAATTCCCTCTTCTGTCTTCTGCTAGTGGACATAGTGGCAAAAGTGGAAATGGAAAAGAAAATGTGAAAGGGAAATAAAATTTCTAGAGAATATGGCTTTGCCTATTCTAAGACTCATTATTTTGATTTCCATTGAAATACATGTTACTTAAATGAAAAAAAAGGTATAAAACATGGAAACATTCCTGTGGCTATTAAAATCCATGTTCTGATATACCTATAGATTCACAGAGAACTTTTTTGTGTACATTTGAATGGAAGCTCAAGAAGAGGTTATCAAAAAGAAAGGAAATTTCCACTGCAGAAATATTATTTCCTTATGAAATACACTATGACTTACTCTGCTGTTGTGTGCTGGTGACTTAAAGAACATTGTGGAAGATAAGGAATGATTATGAATTCTGTGTTGGTGAAGATTAAAGATCCCCCTTAATTCCTGTTGAATTATTCTAAAAGGAAAATCTCATGTCTCAGCAGTGGATTCTGGATATCTGCTTGCTCTTTGGCAGGGGAAGACGGACAGACAGGGACCCTTCAACCCCAGGCTGTGTTCTGAGGAGAGTGCACTGCCAGTTCATCAGACAAGCTCACCCCTCTGACTAGCCGGCCAAAGGAGGAAGATATTTTCATGTACAAAATGCCCTTTAGCCCTAAGCCTCTTCTGAAGTGTCTAAATTTCAATTAGAAACCTAACCTCAGGCACTATTAATGCATTTTTTTAAAGCCCACCTTTGTTTCATTAAATGGGATATGTGCACTTACACTGCAAGAAGAATATGATGAAGAGAGGGAAATCAGCCTTCAATAACATCAGCTGATCATCAGTAATAAACTGAATAGCATTTGTATTTCAGTGATAAAAATCCAACTGGATCCAGTGCAGGATAATCCTTTTTGAGTCAACAGAAGCCAGCTTGGCACAGGTGGTCAGTTCTGCCCTGTCTCTCTTGCAATAGGCTTGTTCCTTCCCTTTCTTCAGTAGGTGCTCTTAATAGCAAAGTGTTCTCAACATTCCCTTCCTAAGGGAATGTCTGTCTGTCTCCCTCACCAGCTGCTGCCTAACTTGGGCTCCCCTTGGGGCTCTTTTTTCCTTCCCAGCAGTTGTTCATGTTGCATTTTAACTGGGGGCACAGTTCTGAAGGGTCTGTAGGGAGGTTGGCTGTGTGTGCTTTGCTCACCAGGCTTCCAACTCAACAGCCCTTGGTGGGTTGTTTTTTAACCTGCTCTTTTTGGCTTTCAGTCTGAGTGTCTGCTAGGATGCTGCCTCCTAGGAGCCCCAAACGGATCCTTTCTTTAGCTGTGTGTTGAAATCAGTCTGCTGCAGTCACTGGATGTTGAGGAGGGCTTGTCTGGCGCTTTGCAAAGGTCAGTCTTAGAGAGACAGGAATGACTGCTTTCAGTATCTCCACCAGACTTAAGAATGGGAGTGGTGCCAAGCTGCTTGTCATTAGGTGAAAACACAAAACATTGTGTATATGTTCAGACAAACTTTCCAAGTAATTTATTGCTTTTTTTTTCAAGGTAAGGAAAAAAAAAAGTGCAAGCTGGAATATTTTATAGCAGCTCTGCAGAGAGTTTTTAGATTCTTGAATTGTGGGTTTTTACATTTTGTTTAAGACTCATTTTAGGTGATTTATGTTCTGTTTGGATCAGGGCCCAAGGTATCACTAAGAAGCTTATAATTTTGCAGTGACCCACAGCTCTGTGGAGACTTAGATTTCTACCAGAACATTAACTTTGATAGAAAACTAGGTCTTTTCTGCACTTGAGACACTGGATCATAAAGTTATAGGACTGGAGAAGACCTCAAGAGGTGGGCCAGTCAACCCTCCTTTCCCAGCTACAGCTAAGCCCGTGTTTTAGGGTTGGAATGTATGTAGGAGACAGCTTGGGAATGGGGAAAGAAGTCTGGAAAATAAATAGCATCAGTTGATTTCTTGGTGAAAGGGCGAGTGATCAGAATAAAAAAACTCTAGCTTAAAATGACACAATGTATATCTCTGTGCCTAAGGAAACATGCTCTCAGGAGCCTCAACACAATACCAGTTGTAAATGAAATCTCTGAGAGCACTGCTGTCCCTGCTGCTTCACCCATCTGAGTTTTGAAGAACACCCTTCTCATGTTGTGCTTGCTGCTCTGCAGTGCTGATGACAAAGTCTCTGTGTTATGACTTTCTATGACTTCACACGGTGTTCTTTTGGCTCCGCTTCATTCCAAGACCTCTTTGCCATAGCTTCAAGTTTAAGTAATTTTAGTCATGGCCTGGTGAATGCTGCTCATCTTGATTGGGACCTTCAACCCCACTTGCAACTCAGCTGGTAGAATATAATGTTTGAAGTCCCTTTGGATGGTGAGCTGTTAGACAATGACTGGCTTCTCCTCTCAGGTGTGAAGTGCTGCACGAGCAGAGCTTAATAAACTCCGTGCGTGGGAAGAAGCATAACTATGGATCTGTACCCATTCTTTAGGCAGACATGGATGGGATCCCTTTCTCTTCAAGGAGTTGGAGAACAGATTTTAAAGGATGTTAAGGCAGACCAAGAAAAATCTTCATTTAAGACTTCCTTGTATGCATAACAGGGGCTTTTGTTTTCTTTTGCAAATGGTTTTGGTGTGGGTGGCTTTCATGGTACAGAACTGGAAAAGCATTCAAAAGGAACAGGGGAGAGCTAAAACAAAGTCTCAGAAGGGAGTTGCTGTTATTCAGGAAAGTAATCAAGACTATTCTTGCAGGAAAGCCAGTTTCTGCCTGATAACATTACTTCCTTTTCTTTAAAGAAGTATTGGTGGTGTTCCTCATCAATAGAAAAAATATTTTTTTTCTAAAAAGAACTGTTTTCCCATAAATTCTGGATAATGGAGTTCTGAAGAACTCCAGGTATGCAGGACACCCAGATGTGCTCCTCTAGAAAGTCTTTGTGAACTGGAAATTTTTCTCTATTTCAACTCTGTTTTTTTTTCTTTGAGTCGAAGACACTGGGAGCTTGATACAAACTGTTTTGTCTGGAGTTTTAATGAGACATTAATGGTCTGAGTTTCCCTTCTTTGCTGAGCAACTCAACAAACTTTTAATCAAAATCATTGCATTCTGATATCTGTCGTTTAGGTAACACTGGCATACAAAAGCAACCCATTAAAGTTCTTCTCCAATGTCTTAATTTCTGATAATAATGAGAAGATTTTTAAAACTCATTTGGCTTGGCACTTACATGCCTGAAAAAGATTGAAATGATGAGACCAGGGTAGGGCAAATGAGATGGTGTGGGAGAGAAAATCTCAGGCAAACCTGTCAGTTATGCAGTTTATCCCCTTGTGTTCTCCAAACATTGTGCTTGGAGATAGCAGAAGCTGCCACTGAATCTTGTAGCGACCTCAACTTGCATCTCTCTGTATCAGGAGTAGTCTATAACACAAATATAGAAGCATAGAACTCATCAGAATTGCAGAAAAACCTTCACAATGAAAAAAAAGCCTTTGCAAAAATGAATATTGCTGGTTTTGTTTCTTGGCAGGAGGCACTTGTTAGGTAACAGATTTCCCCCCCCCCCCCATAAAAAATTAGTGCTGTAGTAGCTGAGACTGTTTTTTCATTTCTTATAGGCAGAGGAAAGATGTCAATTTATTTTTGCTTTTACAGCCATAACAACTCTTTGCCTTACTTACATTTATGCACGTAACATTTTGCCATTGTGGCCTTAGACTGGTTCAATACGACCTGATGGAACAACTTCAGGCCATTGAGGCATTCACACAGGTTATTCATTTTCTGACCTAGATTGGTTTCTATGAGCAGATGAGGAGTCTCTCTGTTCATCAGGCACCTGTGCAGGAAACGATATTGCAGTGTTCTGTTGAACAGATAGATTTTGGGATAATCTATTTTTTTAAACATTTATGTCAGATCCTTTCAACTTTTTGGTTGGCTGATACTTTGTTCATGGTCTCATTTAGCTTATTTAACCAGCTCAGTGCTATCAACTGCATATTATCTGTATGTCTGGAAGGTTCTTTTGAAAACTAATTTTCATAAAATGGCACTTTTATAGAAGACAAATGCATATGAAGTCACAAAACTTCACATATCAAAATACCTTAGGATTTATTCACTGTCTTGTAATGACATCCAGGAATGGAAGAGCTCAAGTGATGTCACTAAATGAAGGCACCCAAAGTAAATTATTTTCCACACAATATGTAGTTAAGTTCTTAACATTTTGCCACGGGATACTAGAATTTCATAAGAGCTGAAGAGCTGATTGGACAACTTAATAGATGAAAACACTACTGAGAGCTAGAAACACTGGTTTCAGCATCCAGAAAATGGTTCAGGAAGTCTCTGTGCAACAAATGGCTGGAATTGAGACTATTGCCATTTGTCTCCCTGAGTGTTGGGCCTCCCTCTACAGGCACCCACATTCAGCCACTGTGGGAACAGGATACTCCAACAGATAAACCCTGGTTTTATCTACAACAGCTATTCTTGTCCCAGAGTTGGTTAATCAGGCAATCAGCTGAGGGATAAAGTACATATTTGTTTATCTAGATATACTTGCTGTTTTATTAAAAAAAAAAAAAAAAAAGAGCTTCCTAACTTGGAACTAACCCAAACCCCTCTGAAGTCATTGACTCCACAAGCTGACTTCCATTATAAGTTAGTTTGAAAACTGGAAATAGTAACAGCAGAAGTGTAAAACCAGAACATTTTTTTCTATTACTGTATTAGCTGATTGTGCTTTAGAAAAAGTGTTGGTTAAAGAGTAGAATGGACAGACCATGAGTTTCAGCTTCTTTTAAAACCTTATAGTTTTCAAGTATATTTTTGTACTGACATCTGGATATTTCAATATCTGAAGCAAATAGGAGCAAAACAGAAACCACCTGGATTTCCAAACTCCATATGTAGAAGATGTAAATGCTCACAGTTTTGCCTTTCTTCCTGTTTTCTTTGATTTTTTTTTTCTTCTCCTGCTCTGCTTGTTTGTCCTATGAAAGCTTCCTAATTGCTCTATTTTGATTTTTGAGTTCCTTTAAATAAACATAATGCTGTTTTTCAGCAGATGTGTAGGGAAACCCTGACCTCTGCTGAAGCCTAAGGGAGACCTACCTATTGTTGATCTGACTCCACTCCAGGACTTCACAGGGATAAGCTCTGGGTCTAGGAGTGGAATTTTTATAGTTACAATATCAGGACCAACCTAATCAAATCTAAACTTCTGTATAGGTCATGGTATGTGTTTCAATCCGTTTTCAGTGTTGAATATTCTCCTTTTGTTCATCCCCGTAACAGACAACATTGAAATACTGCTTTGGGTCTGGATGTGAAATTCAGCTGTCATACAATATTTGGCTCACTAGACTTCAGTAGTTAGATGAAGAATTAATTTAGACTGTTGAATTGAAATAAATTCAGTTAATTGAAGTCAGTCAATAGGAGCTCTTTGTACATATTTGAAAGAAGAATGTAGACCTTTTTAAGTCTAATCAACTACAGAACATTATTAAGTTCCCAGAAGAAATGGTTTAAGTGCAACGTGATAATGAAAAATGAGAGTGAAAAAATTTTGTTCATTTTGAGTAGCTCTACAATCTAGAATCTGAAAAGAAACCACTTTACATAATGGAAGGAGATACTTACAAAGCAGTCAGACTGAAAAATACCTAGAATTATAGAGGGTGGCAAATTAGAAAAGAGCTTGTAAAGTGATACAGTGGCAAAAGTAATCTTAGGCTGGAGAGATATCTTTTTAGAAACCAAGGAGGTGCTAATGCCTTTATTATGTGAAATGGTGCCTGCAACACCACACTGAGATCCGTGAGCCTCTGACAGTAGAAAAACATCACCAGAGAAAACAAAACGCAGCAAACCTGAAACATGCTTTGGAGGCTGGGGCAGAAGTAAGTACTGTACAGCCAAATGCTGATCCTTTCACTCTGCTTTAGAATTGCTAATTTAAGAGTCTCCTTAGTGATTTAAAAGTCAGACAAATGTTACAAAACAATACGAATAACCAGTGTTTACCAGCTTTTTTTGCCTTCAGGTAGAAGAGTTTGAAATTGATCTTTAGGTTGAATGTCTGGTTCCATTACTAAATATTAATATTGCCTTTGAGAAAGCCAGGACCAAATATCTCTGTGTACATCAGTATGCCTTTTCTTGAACTTGTCTCGTTCTCAGAGTGGTCCGCATCTCTTGCCTTGTTGCTGAAGACGTTGAAATGAATCAGACATCTCTACAGTCTTCTTCAAACGGAAGTGTCTGCACTAGACAGGGCCAGGGCTAAAGGTCAACTTAGACCAATATCCTGCACTTTACTATTGCCATGAGCAGATGCCTAGGGAGGAATGCAAGAACAACTGTTCAGTGATACTTAGAATTGCACTGAAGCTTCTTGTGGGTTTTTCTCCTGTACAGATGCCATGTTTCTGTTTACTAGTCTTGTTGAGTTCCTTTTCTGTTAATATCTCCAGATGTTTTTCAAATCCATATAGATTTTTTGGCAGTCCAGGAGTCTTCCAGTGAAGAGACTTCCTTACCCTAACTATGCACTGTATATCAAGAATGCCCTATTTTCCTTCTGAACTTGACATTTACAAGTTTCATATGATGGCCACTCACCTCTTCTGGAGAGTGACTGCTCCCTCCTCATACATCCTGTCCACATCATTCCTGATATTCTGGAGCTCTACTGTGTCTCTGTTAGTCATTTCAGTATTGTTTTCCAGTTCCAAGAAGCTTAGGGTGTTTAACTTGCCCATGCCTGGAGGCTGTAGCTGTGTTGTTCATACTTGTCACCCTCTCCAACTCTTTTCCCATTCTATTGCAGCTATTTGAGCAGCTATAGGGTGTAACTGGAACTGCTTTCCTTTTGAAAATTTAAGTATTTGGCTTCTAATCTTGCAGTGAGAGCCAAAGGGGTTGAATCTTGGTCAGCTGAACTGAGCTCAGTTCAGATCCCCTGCAAACATGTGATGAGGAAACTGGAACTCCAGAGAGGACAGAACCACATGTTCTCCTTCCTGGTGCGTGTGAGCAGCGTGGCTGAACCGTTTTCCCCGGTTCGCTCAAAAGGACTTTGCTCTTCAGGGGTGATTATTTCTTTGTAACTGTCAGTTAGGAAGACAAATCCTCTTTCTGTTCTTCTGAGTAACTGGACAAAGGACACTAAAATGTGAATAATAATTTTTAGTTAAATAACCCCACAAGGTTAGCTTTTATATATATATGTAAAAAAAAATTCTTAAAAATAAATTCCAGTCAAAGGGAAAGATTAGATCTTATGTCCTGAAGTTTTGGAAGACCATAAGATGAAAAACAATCAGCTGAAAATAGTCACTCAAAAGAGTGATTAACAGGAAAGGCAGAAATTTAAACAATGCTAGAAGAGCACCCTGCGGATGCTCAAAATTTTCAGTAGAATGGCTTAAAGCAAGGGAAGTTCAGCATGCTCATGAGTTCGTGCAGGACTGGGGCTACATGGAGGATGTGTTTTCTCTCTCCCTAGAGCTATATAAATGATACATCTTGGATGAAATTCATCCCCGATGTACAAGTTAAAAATAGAGATTAGAAACAATTCTTTTTAGAGCTAAACATTTGCAAGGGATAAGGACTATTGAATATTAAAAATCTGTGAAGTAACATAAAACAGAGCTGGACAGACATTCTCATAGAGCTCTGTAAAAACTTACAGAAACCTGAGGTAACGATCAGGCTAGGAATGTTTTTTTAAAAATAACTTTCCCCAGCTTTTTCGGGGTCTGTTAAATTTTATGTACTGAAAAAATATTTTCTGAATGGGATCTCATTCTCTGGCCTTCTCTGAAGGCCATCGGAAGCAGACTTTCTCTCCGATTTTTAGTGTAAAAAGGATCTTCTAAAATATCATATTTGCACACAAAGTTTATTTTTCATGAGTTTGTTTATTTCTTCTGTCTCCAGGCTGCAGAGGGTGAATTCTGCTCCATGCTAATCAGGCTGCTGGATGGTTAATGCCTGATTGGTGTGTTAAGTGTTTAGGTTTATGATGCTATATAAGTAAAGCGCTAAATACAAATGAAATAAACCCATCATTACTACAGCTTGCATTAGGTTTATAGTGTTGTGTTCTCAAGATGTGCAACCCGTTTGTGTGTAGCAATTGAAGGTTATACACTTCAGATTATAAGAAGTTCAAGCATGTGGTACAGGAAGAAACATCAAAGGTTAGACTGTTATTATTAGGACACTTCAAAGAAAAGAATTTCTGAAGCCTTTAAGTTTTACGGCAGGTGCATGAAGAGGTGCCAGGTCATCGCAGGGTGGTCAAAAGAAGACTACATTGAAACTAGATTGCATGGGACCCCTTTTATCTGTCAGAGACAGTTGGGACCCTGACTTGGAAAGAGTTTTAACAGTGATTTTGAATACTGGACATCAAGCCTCTCTAATTTCAGCTGCTCTCAGCATGGAAGCTCGCAGTCATGGTCTCTCCCAATGGGCACATCTGGGTAACAGAAGAGTGTCCTCCTGCCTTGTGGCAGGCACTGAGCTCCGGGGCGGCCAGCGCTGGGGCAGGCAGCCTCAGCTCCCACAGAACACTCGGGGGCTTGAAGCAGATATTTGCTTCCATAATTATGGCAGTGCAGGGGGATGACCTCTGGCTCCTGCTCAATGTCTGTAATCCATTTGGAGACAAAAATGTCATTCTGGTGTTACTTATTTGGGAGAAGTACAAAAGGAGATTAATTATATTTGTAGTTTAAACAAACTAGCACAATAAATCCAACACCTTCTGATTAGAATGTGATCATATGCCCCTAATGGGATATTGCAGGAAGCTATATGGAGAATAATATTTTAACAATCAAATTAAGCGACAGTGATGGTTAATTTTAGCTTATTAGAGCAATATCTGTTCAGAGCTTGGAACAAAAACATTTATTTCTTTAGCTAGTTCAGACATCTTTTTCCTGGAGACTTGCATCTCAGCCCCACTTGCTCTGTGCTATAATTTGTCAATTTAATACCACTTAACAAGTATATTCTTCTTTGGAACATCATCAGGCAAAATAATGACTTTGTCTTAATAAAATGAAAAAACAAAATTAATTCTATATTGCCAACAAAAACATATTCCCTGCAACCAACTGCAAGAGGGTTTCTTTCTGCTAATGAATTAATACATTAAACAATAATAGTTAAAAACCATTTTACATTGCTTTGATCATTCACTTACACGTCATTAAGTAGACTAAGCATTTTAGTGTGAAAAGGCTGTGTTTACAAATTAGTCCAGAGGACATGTTTCACACTGAAGATCAGCACATATATTGTGTTTTATTTCAGCTGCACATGACACAACCTTAATATTAGAGCCAGATGATTAAAAGAACATTACCTGAGCCTTGAGAGTCACTGAATGAGCTATGCTAAATTGGTTGTTTTCTATTTTGTGATTAATTGTGCTTCTAAACCATATTTTAGTGTGCTTTGTTTTTCTGTCCCCAGTCATCCCATATTATTAAAGAGAAATTCTGCATATCTCTCCTGGAGTCCAATTAAGGATTTGCATCATGACTAGATTTTTCACTTTAATTACTGTATATAAAGTAGGTTTTGACTTATTTCCATATTTATCAAACTATGCAGAAGAAGCAAAATTCATCAAATAAACAGATATCTGTGGCTATAATTGCAGCCTGCACTGAGCATGTAGGAAGAAAATATGAGGGTCCAAATTTCATTATGTAGAACATAATAAACATCTGAATAATTAAACTGTGTGTAAATCAAATGCTTGGCAGTAGTAAGAATAGAGAAGAGACACCTTACTTTGATCAGAAAAAAATACCATGTTTCTAAATATATATTAAAAAATATATTTCAAACATAATTCAATCAGCACTGAGTAGAAAACACACAAACCAAAGCCTTTAATTTGTGGCTTGTTATCAGGTGAGGGAGGATGTCATGTGCATTTAGAAACATTTTTTCATTAATGGCAAAGTAAGCTTAGCTCTCCTTTTTGTATGAGTCTTGAAAGCATGCTGCAAATAAACTAGAGGATGCAAACTCTTGCCTTGAAATAGCAAGTTCAATTACAACTTGCAGCTTGTTCTGATAAACTGCCTTAAATCAAATGGCATAATTGTTAAAGCAGAAGCTTTGTCAGATTTAACTGTGAGGACTTCATTGTTCACTTGAATATCTTCTTTTAGGTCTCAGTTAAAAGAGGAATACAGGAACACTTCTTTATTAAATGATTTCCAATTAGCAGCTTTAATTAATGTTTTTCCACTTGCTACGAAGTAGTGCTATAATCTATTTCTGTTACACATATCTTGAACTCTGGTATTTTTATTTCTATAAATATTTCAAGGAAACTATATTTCACACAGAACTGTGAAAAATTGTTCCAAGCTAAAAATAGTGAAAATAAAGTTTTGTGGACCAGATCTGACTTCAGTGTAAAATGTTACTGATGTTAAAACAATGATAAGAACATGAAGAGCATTCATGATGATTTGCATTAAAAAAAAAACAACAAAACAATCCACAGCCTCTTGTCAAGCAAACTGATGTCTACTTACTCCAGAAAAAATGCTGGATTTTTTTAGAATTTTAAAAAGTGGAATTTTAATTGCTACTTTGATTAGAATTTTTAGGTACTTAAAATCTTTTTAATTTGCTGGAAAACTTCTTGAAAAAGCATTTTGTTATTTAGTTTTTTAAAAATTATTTTTAGTGATGTTTATGGGAAGTGAAGAGCTATTCTTCTGTAATTGCGTCTTTTTGTAGATACTGAAGTTGTTTCTTGGAAACAAGAACTTGTTTTGTTAATTTATTTGGCCCGGCCTATTGAGTATACAAATAATGAGTGAAGAGGAGAAAGATAACACGGATAAGGGAGAGATACAAAACTTAATAAAAAAATGCTTTAAATGAACACACCAACAAAAAGGATTTAAGCCTGTGCAAGCAAGAGAAAGGAAAGCTAATGAAAATACCTGGAAGTAAAGAATATGTAGTGAAATTCTTGTCACATTTTAATCTATGCCCATCTGCCAATCCAATCTAGGCAGGCTGTAAGAGAGGCAGGAGATGTGCTGATCGAACAAAGCAAATCTGCTCTTGAGGAGGGAGGAATGGAAATGTGCCTCAGTGATTTCCTAGACTGAGACCTATCTAACAACCTCCCACACAACCACCACTCAGCAGAAAAGTCAAAAGGACCTTGGGTGATGCTGAGAGTCTGGATAAAAGCAAATGTAGGGCTCATTTTTAAATGAAGGAGGAATAATCACACAACGAGCATCCATTAGCACTAACATCACTTTCAAGCAAGGTACTGCAAAACCTCTGACAGATGTAGTGCTATGACGAGCAGCTTAGGTGTGGTTAAGCTCAGCTTACCGTATTAGGGACCATTATCTGCTATTACATCTGCAGCGTGTCACTCATGTGTGGCACTTAGCAAACAGCTGACATGTCAGGGCACGTGAGGATGAGAAGGAGCGCAGGGAAGTCAGAATGACAGGAGAAAAACCCAAAGCATGCTCTTGAAATAAGTGTAGTGTAACTGTCTGTCAGAGTGGAAACTTCCTACAAGGAAGGAAAATGGGATGGCAGGAGTGTAAAGGATAAAACTTGGTTCATGTTTTTCCACAGCATTAGTGCTGTGTGCTCTCTCTCCTAACTCTCCCTGTTTAGTCTCATCTGGCAGAGTAGAAAACCACCGGTAGGAAATACCAGCACAGGGTCATATTCTAACTCACAGAGTCTCAGCTAGCCATTGTGTTCTTTTAAATGCAAAACCAGGAGAAAGGACACAGGCGAGGCTTCCTTACTTGGCTTGTCTATCCTGTTTAGGACTGAGGAATATCAGTAGGAACCAAGGGAGAAGTTTGCAACACTGCTTGATGTGTTTAACTCAGTAAACAGAGGAAAAGCAAAGAGATAAAGAGGAAGGAATGCAAAGATCCTAAGGCTGCAATAACCAATAATCTTAAACACAGCAAGTTGGTGTTTCTGGAAGCTGACATACCAATCATCATATTGGTACAAAATTATTAACCCAAGAGAAATCTTTCATGCTAAAGAGCATAATAAACTTGTGTGTCTTAACATTACTGGGGGTCAAGGGCTGCTGTCAAGAAATGATCTTCCCAAACCTTAAGTAGTTCTCTCTGAACTACACTGTAAGTGCTGGTTTTCACCAACCAAAGTCACTGAAAAAAGAATTATGTGTCAAAGGAAAAGCAGGCCAGCTGTTCTCTATTGGTCACAGTCACCACTGGTTAAAATAACTTGTGCTCACAATTTCTGGACTGAGATTGGCAAGCTGAAAAAACTATGGAAAGTGTGATATTTATGCCTGGGAATAAGAGAGGAGTAAAAGAGCACGGAGAGCAGAAAGAGCTCAAGTGATACATCTGCACTTAGTGAAGGAGGCATACAGGAGAAAGGACAACATCCTCTCTCTTGAAGAGAAACACATTATAAAGAAATGCATTTAGGTTTACTGGCTCTCTTTCATCTGTTTTGAGCCTCTTCTCCCACCACTATCCTCCCCAAGGACTCACTTTTGCATGGAAATTATTGCATTGAGGGCTGTGATACAGAGGAAGTGGAGATCCACAGCTCATATTTCTGGGACCTGGTTACAATTTGGTTGCAATGCAAAAAGTGGCCAACTGTGCAGTGGAGTTTATTAGACTGTCCAGGTGTTTCCTGTACTTCCAGGGAAGGATCAAAGTTTGTAGTTACAAGAGTGCATAGACTATCAGAGTGCATGAAATATATCACAAATGTATTCATTGAAACTCTGTCAGAGCTACTGTTGGAACTGTACTATTAGCCTTAGAGACTTCAACATCCATATGAACATCAAACCAGATGAGGCAACATCTGTTTTCCTGGTAAGCCTGAGCAACCTAGATTTTACCCAGCCACTTGACAGGCATTCACAGAGCAGGAAAAAGTATTTGATTTTCATTTGCATATGGTCTAGTTGTCAGAAATACAAAGGGACCTTTTTTTTCTGTTTGAGAATTTTCAACTAAATTTCAATGTGAGAATTATTTTACCTTGCCTAATCAAAGCAGTTTCTTCAAGATCAGATAGAAGTTATTATTTCTAGGAGTTTTTTACCTTATGTGAAGCATAAGCTTTTTCTTCCTGGCTTATTGCTCGCAAAGACAACCAAATTCTCTCAGTTGTGGATAACATGGCAATCAATTTTATACTGATCTCTGTCCTTGAAAATAAGCTTGTTCAGTGGTTGAAGTTCACAACCTCTGGCTTAGGAGAGTTAGCTGGCATTTCTTTGACCTTCATATATAATATATATAGATATATCTTATTGACTATCATTCAGAATCTCTTTCCCAGTTCCAAAGCAATTTATTTTCAATCACTGCTTCTCTAGAAATATTCCTAAAAATTCAATGTTTTTAAGATTTAGGTGTTTAGGCACTGCAGTATTTCAAATAGAATCCCCTCTGCTCCCTTTCAGTAGACACCTTCTATTTTTTGTTTTGTTAATATGAGCATGTTTACATTTTCTTACTGTAATGCTGCATTCTTATTGTATTTTAGGGTGTATTAAATTCCTTAGTTACTTGATATGCTGAAAAATATAATTAGAACAATTATTAATTGCTATTTCTGCTCAGCTTACCCAAGCTGCTTTATTTCCAGCTATTTAAAAATTTTAGTTGTGTTTCATACTACATTTACTTACTACATTTTATTAAGAACTCATCCCTACAAAAGGTTGGGTTTGTTTTTAATGATATCTATTCTCCCCAGCAGTGGATTCCTTGGATTTTTAATCTGAAAATCACTTCAGAAGTCAGGTAAACACTCATGGGTCAATACCTGGCCTTTGCTGTCTTTGCTGTACAGCTCCTGTTCTACTGACTTTGAACTTGATGGGTTTGAAACCTACTGAACTGTAGGACATAATAACAAAGCACTCACAGAATATAATGCCAATATCAGAAGGGACAGAGGCTTAATAAAGAGTGCTTTTGATGGTAAAAAGTGCATACATTCATGAAAATAATTTTTGCACAAAAATGAGAGCTGTCATTCATTATTCTGCTTAAGGTTAATGAGACATGAAGCAAAACAAAGTGAACTGCACACTACTGACAAGCTTCTCTTGCTTTGCACAGAGCTGTTTTTTGCCTAGAGTGGATCAACCCTTGAATAGCATAAAACCAAACAGATTCTTTGAGGACTTTTGCTGTGAGAGCTGCAGTGGGGCTGGAGAAAGCCCCGTGAGCGCAGTGTCAGTGTCAGTGAAGGGCTGCTTGGCCCCTCAAGGCAGGGCCCTGCAGAGCTCTCCTCCTCCACAGGGCTTGGTGCCACAAGAACCACAGCACAGAAAGTCCTGCTGGAGCCCCACATGTGCTCAGTCCTATCTGACTCTACATTTCAGCTCGCTGGCTTTCCTTGTGCTGACTTCTGACTATGCTCCTCACATCTGGCATGTAAAATAACATCACCCCCAGTCCCCTTAAACTTACCTGACTGCTTGTGGGGAACTTTCTCAGGTTTTTGTTGGGTAAAGAGGAATATATGGTTTTTGCTGGCTCTGCTATCAAGGGTGTCAGCCAAAGCTTCACTTCCCTCTGCAGCTTAATCTTTATAGTACAGCACAGCAGGATTTGCTGAAGAGCTGGTGGTGCCATTTCAGTGGAGAGGGACAAGGAGAGGCTTCTCCCAGCCAGGGGAAATGTAAGTCAGGGAACCTCTGAGTGGCTACTCTGAAGACAATTGTCATGTACCAGTGCTCCATATTTCAAACTTAAATTAGTGTTTTTCTAATGTTTAACAGTGTTAAGCACATCTGCATTTCAACTATGCACATCTTGAGTCCCTTTTCAGTGCTGTAGTTAAACAGAGACTACAGAAGAACTGAGATTGCTGGAAAAAATTTTTCTTTAGGCTCAAAACTTCACCAATTGTATATTTTGTGATTCAGCTTCCATTTCTATGGAAGCTTTAATTATTATTGGAGCTTCCTCTTCAATTATATTAGTTCCTACAAAATTAGGTTTATAGAGTACATACCACTTGGAAGTTTTTCACTGCAGCCACTTACAGCAAATTTAACTGCTGGAAATGAAGCAAAGGGAAAGTCTAAATGGAAACTCAGCCCTGTATCTTGTCTGAAGAATGGGGATCACATTGTATTAACACACTTTTTGACTATATGAAACACACTTTGGGTACCTAAAGGGTCTATAAACACTGCAGTAAATTCTCATTACCTCTATTTATACACTACCATGGTATGGATAAAAGCTGCATGCTCGTTGCTTAACAGTATCAACTGCATGATGCTGGCTGTAAAAGGATGGCTTAGGAAAAGGGAAGTGGATGAATGCCATATGATATTGACAAATATAATGTGCAGATTGACACCGAATTATAAAGAGGCTGCACAAATAACCATTTTTGGGGCTGGGAGCGTTAGGGTCCTTACTCTCTGTAACAAAATATCCTGGTTTGTTTTCTCTGGCTGTAAAATTGGCTGAAGGTTGTTTTTCACATCCTACTCACTTTATCAGAAGAGGGTAGGTATGTTCAAAACCTTTCTGATTCCTTGGTTGTCCCCTCAGTGTTGGGTGACACAGGTGTGGAGCCATAGCAAGACTAAAATGGTGCAGAAGGGATGATAACATCCCCAGCCTTCAAGAGCTGCTTACGCCAGGCACAAAGAGGGATGGAAACTTGAGGCTGTGCTGTGCGAAGGAAGAAGTGAGGGTAGATTGTGCCCATGTAGCTGTACTCAAAACTCAGAGAGCTGAACGCAGTGGAAAAATGATCTAGCCTCTGATTCACAAATTCCAAAGAATGGGCAATATGAGACAAAATTAATACATTGACATTTCAGGACAAAAGGAAAAGCCTAGGTGTGTGCAATGGCAGAAGCTGGGCAGTGCAGAGCATGTGAGGAGCTGCACTGTGGTGGCTGTGCAGGAGGCTGCTGTGCCAGTGCTGGTGGTGGGCAGGTGGGGGACAGAGATGGGAGAATCCCCTAGTGTGTGACTCCCAGCTCCTGCCACAGGCATTACATACTGCTTTTCTGACTTTCATAGTGGATAAATAGACTGTGTAGAAACCTATTCATGTGTCTTTCAAGTCTCCTCATTTTTGTGTTTCTGCTCAGAATGCCTCTACTGAAAATACAGGTGGTAGGAAAAGTCCTCTGATTTGGTAGAGCATTTCAGAGTTATCCCTGAGCTACTGCCTTCCCCATTGCTGCAAGCAACCAGTGGTAACTGCTTTTAGGAGTAGATTTTAGATCCCAGCAGCATTTGACGTTTTGTACTCCTTTCCAGAACAACTTCATGCAGGCTCCATACTTTGTGAATGGTTTTATGATTGTCTAGGGCACAGAAAAACAATTCAAGGAATGACTATACTAACAAAGAATATGTTTCCCAAAAAGCTGCTACACTTTTCCTTGCACCAAATACTGTGTTCTTAATGCAAAGCTGTATCCCCAAGATATAATACCTCAGTGCTGGTAAATGGTAGATTATTGTTTAGGTATTAGGTGCCTGCTCTGATGTCCATCACTTCACTTGAACTTGAATGATGACAGATTTGGTATTCTCCATCAGTTTGCATTGAAGGCCTCTCTCTACCTGCCTTTTCAGTTCATCCTGGATAGCTCTGTTACAGATAATCACTAACAGCATATTTCAACAATTGAGTTAATCTATTGCAGCTAATCTTGCATTCTCAGCTCTCCACTCCTCTTTGCCATGATAATCCCATGCTCTTTGCACTTCCAAATTGCCAGCAGTGTAACTTGATGTTTCAGGGTTGTAAAAGCAATGGTTTTATAGCAACAACCTCCAGTGATATAAGCAAAATGAGATTTGTCATCATTCTGTGAGTTAGAACTCACTATAAATAGAAAGTGTTCAAAAGGTGTTATTTAGTAGTTTGCATTATGCAGCTGTCTATTTAAATCATTTAATTTTGGCATCTAATCTAACTCCCAGTCTCCATCAGAGACAAATAAGAAACCATATGTGAAAGCATCTGTGAAAATCTTTCTTTTATTTATGACAACATTAAAGAGAGGCTCTGATGTCAGTTATTTAACAATAATAGACGTTCCTTTGCACCTATAGTGCCTGGTTACTTGGGCATATCCCTCTGTGGTATCTTATACCTACTGCTGTTTGCTTCATTATATACAGATGCACAGCAGTGAAGACAGTAATAGTCTTTCTTAATTAAATAAAGCTAAATGTTAATTAGTCAGAAAAATTGATTTATTTTCAGTGCATGAAACTTTTCATTGTGTCTCTCTTCTTTTTAAAGAACAGGTTGGATATTCATTTAGGACTTTACATTTTTTCCCTTTATTTCTGCACTGTATTTGGACTCTTGTGGTGGGATCTAATCGTCATAGAAAAATTATAGGTCTACAGATGTTTTCAAGATGTTACTCTGTCAGTAGCAGATTATCCCCTGTAGCAAAATCTCATTAAAGTGCAATTTACAGAGCTCTGCTGATGTTGCCATCAACCAAAATTAAAGGCATTAATTTTTCAAAGTTCACAGAAGTCCTTACATAAATGATGTAGCAGTTTGCAAGAACAATTTACAGAAGTGTTATTTGCAGAATTAACCTACATTAGCAGAACAAATGTTGTAAGGGTATAAGAAAGGATTGGACAGTGAAATTACAGATGTTCACGGTTTGTTTTAGGTAGTGGGTGCAAAAAACTGTTGAAATAAACCAGTTATTATTCTTTGATGCAAAGTTGGGTAAGTAATTTGGAATCTGAACTCTGTCTGTGAAGAGTTAAGCTTATAATAGAGTGATCACCAGTTGGGGACACCCATGGAGACCTTAAATTCTACTTTGAAACATCTGTACTTGATAACTCTTAAAATATTCCCATTTAGAGAATGAGTTTATGTAGCTCATGTTGTGAGTATGCCTCTTCAATAGAGTACCAAATGCTTATCCAGGTATTTATAGTCTGAGGATGTCTGTATTTTAACCGAGCCTAGAACTTCCATGTCAAATACACTGGGAAATTTCAGGCTGTTGGTGTTTTATGGACCAGTACCAGAATAAACCTCAGTTAAAACATGGGAGGAGATGACTAATTTTCAATATTTAGAGCAATATGCATATGTAATGACCATGTTCAGCAAACGTTCACCTGCCTTTGCAGCACCCTGAAGTGCTGGCCAGCGTGGCTGTCATGGTGCATCCTCCACAGCCACAGTTATAACTTCTACTTTTGTACCTGCTCTACTTTGTTATCCAGAATTAACATTCAGCTGATGGGGAACCCCCTCCCTCCAACACAAACCAGCTGAGCATGTGCTTGGAGTTAAGAGTTACCATCTCTCCAGAACTGGGAGCCAACAGAAACATTTGAACTTCAGTACTTGCAAAGGACACACTCCCCACTCACGCATTGTTCTGGGTATTCATAGAAGGTTTCATACCACCGTAACAGGCTGATATAATTAAACCAACATTTTTACTTGACCTTTTTTTTTTGTCTATGGCAAACAGTTGTTTAGACATGAGCTGGTTAAGCTGGAACCGTATCACGTTGCTTTCCTGGGAAAGGCAATGGTGGCTCTAATATTTTAGTTCTTTGCTTTACTGTTTGGGGACACATTTGTGTTGAATGTTACTTTGGTTAACAATTTAACAAAAAATAGCCCAAAGATATGTTTTTATCTGTCACTGGTTTCTAGAATTCTCCCATTTTATATTCATGAAAGATTCAGACCTTTCAGAGAAAAAATCCCGTTTCTTTTCAAGCAGTCAGTTCATTCAGGTTTTGCCCCATGTGTTACCCACATTCTTGTCAGCTCTGAAGTGTCTTGCCCACCCCAATGGGCAGATATGAGGAACACTGTGAACTCCACCACCTTAGGAGTGCCTCTTGGCTGAGCTCTATTCAGCCTTCTCAGCTATTCAGTTTCCTAGGTGCTTAACACTGCTGTTGGGGATTTTGGTCTTTGGTCTTCTGTATTTGCAGAGGAAATGCTGAGTGCTGCCTGCTTTTCAGTACCTTGTTACTGAATTTGAGAGATTAAAATGGGTCGGGGTGCTCAAGAACAATCCTCCTGAGCACTGAGATGCCCACAGAGAAGGCCCCCACACTGTGGTGGCACCACTGTGTTTGTGGGCTGGCTGAAAAAGCCAGAGATGGACACAGGAGCTGCAGGAACAGCACAAGCTCACTGAAATGGCACAATTCCCAAATATAAAACCACAACCCAGCAGATTGCTTGTGAGTCACAGTTAGCCTTGGCAATTAGACAGCCTGGATATTTAAATTGTCTGTAGCTGCTAGAGACAAAAAAGTGTGCACTGGATGGTCATGTAGGTCATCACCTTGTCCATGTGTGCAGCAGAGCACAGGGCTATCCTGTGGGACAAAGACTGGCTTGTGGAGATTGGGTCTGACCCCAGAGGACCAGGACTGATCCAAGGGAACTAAGGCTAACCCAGGAGCTTTCATATCCCCATGAGTCTGTATACCCAGAGTAAGAGTGGAGGCTAGATCAGGCTAGGTATTTTCTTCAACCCAGCCATGCTGGGGGGAAATCTGATGCATTTAGGACTAAGGTATCTTTTAGGACTGGGTTTGCATGGCAGAAATTCCTTGAGTTTGCAGCAGCTGCAGTATGGGCACGTGTCTGATTGGCATCTGCCAGCCTGGTAAGGAGGACAGAGCATGTGCTGAGAGGTCTTGCAGGTTGGGACCATGAGTTACATGGCTTAGAGACCCTGCAAGAAGTGTCTGATGCATTAATCCAGGGTAGGTGCAACAATATACGTAAGGGAGAAGTTAAATTGAACTGCATTTATTGCCATTTTATAAATGTTGGCTTATTTATAGAGCCTACTAAAGCAATTTATTTTGGAGTATGGCTGGTAGCACTATACCATGATACACGTGCATAAATTACATTAGAGATACAAATGTCTGCTTGCTCCTCTAGTATTCAGTGAGTCTACAATTAAGCAGGAGTTGCTTGATAATACAGGCCATAAATCTCTCCCACAGTTTTGCCTTGAAGTTTTTGATTGATTCAGAGCATATAATTAAAAAAAATGCACGTGGAATGGATCACAGTTGTTGGTAACATGCTCTGGTGTTTGAACACAAAAGTAATGGTGTATCATAAGATTTTGAGTATCGGTGACTGCAGCTGAACATACTTAAATAAAACCAACCAAATAAGCAAACAAACAGCAAGACATGCTTTGTCTCATATTGCAGTTTTAATGATGTAGTTAGTGAAGAAGAGAATGTGATCCCTGATCGAAAATTTTTGCATCTCTTTTCCCAAGAGTTGCTGTCTCGATTTCTGTTTGTGTCCCTAAATATAGTGTTGTTTTTCAAACAGTAAACGCATCAGCTTTTCTTTGTATTCCAGCTGCCTCTGAGAGATTAGTATAAATCATATTGGCTTTCAATAGAAACATTTTCAGATAATTTGTAAAATTATGCAATGGAAGAATAGTTTGCAAAGGAAGAATATTGTGAAACTACACCACTTTAGCAATGTATCTGTATTCTGCAATAAGTTTTATAATCTGTCTCTTGCGTAGAAAATGTGTGATAAACACTGATCATCATCGTTGCCCTTTTTCTTTCCCATAGATGATAATGCTGTGACTTCAAAGAGTTAAAACACAAGACCATTTTAAGGACTAGTAAACACGTGTTCCTGATTTGCAGGAAATAATAATTTTTTCCATTCCTGTGAGCTGTTCCCCAAGAAGCCTTACCTTTCTCTCGCAAAACAGTGTTACTCAGCTAAAGTTCCTACCTATACGCGAACCGCTTTGATTCTTTCAAGAGCAGCGGCCCCGAGGCTCCCCCGGAGCTGAGCTGCGCCTCCACCAGCTCCAACCCTGTGCGCGGCCAGCCGGGGCCGGCTCCGCCGCAGGGCTCGGGCTCCGAGGGGCTGGGCACGGCTCAGGGTTCGGGTTCAGAGGGGCTGGGCACGGCTCAGGGTTCGGGTTCAGAGGGGCCGGGCACGGCTCAGGGTTCGGGTTCAGAGGGGCTGGGCACGGCTCAGGGCTCGGGTTCAGAGGGGCTGGGCACGGCTCAGGGCTCGGGCTCCGAGGGGCTGGGCACGGCTCAGGGTTCGGGTTCAGAGGGGCCGGGCACGGCTCAGGGCTCGGGTTCAGAGGGGCTGGGCACGGCTCAGGGTTCGGGTTCAGAGGGGCTGGGCACGGCTCAGGGTTCGGATTCCGAGGGGCCGGGCACGGCTCAGGGTTCGGGTTCAGAGGGGCTGGGCACGGCTCAGGGCTCGGGTTCAGAGGGGCTGGGCACGGCTCAGGGTTCGGGTTCCGAGGGGCTGGGCACGGCTCAGAGTTCGGGTTCAGAGGGGCCGGGCACATCGCAGGGTTCGGGTTCCGAGGGGCTGGGCACATCGCAGGTTGTGGTTCAGAGGGGCTGGGCACACCCCAGGGTTCGGGTTCCGAGGGGCTGGGCACATCGCAGGGTTCGGGTTCCGAGGGGCTGGGCACACCCCAGGGTTCGGGTTCAGAGGGGCTGTGCACGGCTTAGGGTTCGGGTTCCCAGGGGCTGGGCACGGCGCTGCCGGGCCCGGGGTTGCCGCCGGGGCCGCTCCCGGTCCCGGAGCCCCCGGGATCGCAGGAACGCGGCGCCCGCAGCTGCCGCGGCCCCGCTCCCACGGCCGCTCGGAGCCTCCCCCGCTGCCCGTGGGGACACAAGGACATCGGCCGGGAGGGTGGCAGCCCGTCCCTTCCCGGCATCGTCCCGCTGTGGGAAACCTCCCCGGGGCCGGGCGTCCGCTGGCGGGGCTGCCCTGGGAGCGCATGGGAAGAGAGTAGCGCTCGCTCCTTTTGGTTCCCGATGAGCCGGGTCCCTTCGAAACTGAAGGACGGCATCTAAAAGTAGTTGGAGATAATGTTGCCAGCGCTGTCAATTGTTATGCTCCCCTGGAAAATAAGCAGGAACCAAAATAAAAGTGTTATATTAATATTTAATACACGTTTGGCTATGTAAACGTAGAATGGGTTTTAAAAGAGATGGCACAGAGAGGTAAATGTGAATGTTTTCAAAGAAAACGATATTTCTCACAGCTTTTGGTAAATGCTTAAACTTAACTTGGGCTTGACGTTGCAGAAAATGTGAGAGCCATATGAATGCCTGTGCCTTATGGAAAGTCATGAAATCTAAAAGCATGAACCTCTGTTCACTATTAACAAGTAAAACCCTATTCTTTTTCTCTCTAAGGTCCTGATTAATGGACAAAAACCTTATTCCTTGTTTTTTCACATTCTTTTTGCAGTTCCTTAAATGTGAGACAGACAATAAATTATTTGTGCAGATCCTACTACATACCAGTTACTATTTGGAGCTTGACTGAGAAGCAGAAACAAATTTGGGTATTGTGAAAACCACACTGGGTACAAAGACTGCACACGGATTGCCACTTATAGTCAACAGCTGGGAATAATATGGGTCTTTATTAATCTGAATATTAGTGTTTGCCATTTTGTTTCTTATTTTATGATTTTGACAAGATGGTGGGAGGAAAGACATAAGGGATTTCTTGCTGATAAGGATACTCTTAATACTCCCTTTGTGCCAGTTTGTTTACTCCTTTTATGTGGGGTATTTATTTTCCCTTTAACAGCCTGAAACTTCTGTAATTAGAAAGAGAGAACTGAATTCAGAGCTGTACCAAAAATGGCAGTCCTGATCTGCAGTGCATTAGGAAAGGAGACAATGGGATGAAGCAGGCAGGAGAGTGGAGACAAGAAATTTATTACTGGGCATTGCCTAATGAGATGAAAATTCCTTGGGATTTTCAAATAAGCACCACAGAAGAGCAGTAATACCAGTGTTCATCTGCACAAACCTTCCCACGCTTCAATTTTAAAATAATAACTGTGTCTTGTTATGGAAGGACATGGACAGTGCTGGGAGGAAGGATGTGACTGTGGTTAAAGTGAGTATTGGATGCAGAAAACTTGACCTCTAATTCCACCTTTGGCAGTTTCAGTCAGTGGTAATTCACTCAGTGTGCCTCAGTTTCCCTGCTCGTAAAGCAGTGCTGATTGTGTGGCTGGGCACAGGGGACAGCTGAAATGTACATTCCAGTAGATAAAGCCCTATATAATCTAAGTGCATCATGTTATTTCTGGTTGAAATCCTTGCTTAAACAAAATTCTCCGTGACCTCCCTGAGAAGAGCTGCAAAGGTCAAGGCTATTACATTTGGGCCATTATTACACTCCAGGTCCAGGAGTAAGGAAATAAATCACAGATAATGAGAAAAAGTTTCACAAAAGGTTTTTTTACAAACAGAGAAGAAACTAAAAGTGGAACATTTTCTTGGAAAAGGACATTTTCATACACTATGGAACTAATGATAATTTTACTTTATGTTTCTAGTGTTTGCAGCTCTTACAGAAAAGAGGGGGATTCTGCAGAGCCCTCCAAATCCCCTTCTTTTTTAATGTGACTGCTTTTTGTGATTATAGGCTTAGACATGATCTGCAAGATTTAAATTCAAACAAAAGATGATGAAAACGAGAGGTGAAAGTGTTTTTTGTTTTCTATCATCTAGCTCTCTATGCTCTGCTTTTTATGTCATTGTTTTAATAATTTAGCTAAATTGCTGGGAAAACAGACAGTGTTTAAATCAATGTAACAGCCTGGTGTGGACACAAGTGTGTTAGCTATAAAGATATTTATTACAGTATAGCTTTAACGAAAGCAAGCAGCAGTGGTATAAATAAACTCTGTACCAATAATATTCTGTTTGTGATATGAGGCGGCACCGATTTTAGGCAAAACATTTTTTCCAATTGATTTGATTACTTTGGTGTAGAAACTGTACTGAGGCAAGGCCTGGGGTGGGGGAGGACCTGACGTGAACAAAAAATGTGTAGGAGGATGTATGTTGCCTGCCATGCCAGATAGATTCTGAAAGAATTGGGAAGAATCTTAACAAGGGAGATATTTACCTTTTGGGATGAGAAAATTTGTCACTTTTTTTTTTTTTTTTTTTTAAACTGGTAACATTAAGTAGTGTTTTGGGTTTAGTAATGTTTCTAGTCTTCAAATTTGTGGTATGAAAATACATGAAAATATTTTCACCGTGAAAAGATTACAGGATGGCTTTTCCAAGTTGCTCTTTAAGAATTATCTTATTGTGTTTATTCAGAGGTTTATGTTGGAAATAAAATATCTTTCCAGCTTTTGGGAACTAGGTCTCCTAAGAATAAATTGTTTTATATAAAATGTTAGCATTTGAACTGACTCATTTGCTTCCTGAAGACTGAGAACTTGTGTCATATCTGTAGAATATAATGCATCTTTCTCCTTTTATGCTTCTGTTCCCCGATTAAATTCTGTTTATCATATCAGACGAGACTGGGAGTAACTTTGTAAGTGAAGAATAAAAAACATTGCATTTCTTATTATAGACAAAATCCTGCCCAAGCCATAATAAGGTGAAAGCTTGGAGTATACCATGTACACGATACAACGGTTTGAATTTTCTTTGCAAATATCAGATTTGTTATGATTGTCCCACAGTTTCTGCTACTTAATATTGTTAATTATATTGCTTATGAAGTAATCACACTGTGGCAAACCAGGCTTTAATGCAAGCACACCAAAGGATAGAATAAAGGTTGAATGTTCACCGTTAACAGTGCCTATCCTCATTTTTATATGCTTAACTCTGCAGCTTTAATATTGCATTAACTTGGTTTTTAGAGAGAGCGTTTTGCCCTAAGTATAAGAAAAACGTTGATCTTTTATGTTGTCAGCCAGGGCAGACGCAAATCCTTCTATTTTTTATTGAAGAATTAACCATCTCCCTCTGGAGCACAAATGCCAGCAGTACTGGTATAATTTTATTTTTAAGGCTATGGCCTGTAGTAAGCTGATTGAAAGGTATAATATGTTCTATTCAAATCTGACTGCTTATGCACTTCGTTTCATAATGCCTTTGAAAATATATCGTGTTCCAAGATGAACACAAGTTATGCATAAAAAAGCTGTTTGTTACATAGCTTGGCAAATGTGGAATCAATTACTATTAGATTTAAGAAAACCAGGAGCCTTTATGATGAAAAAAAATTATTTAGTTTGTAGTAATAATATCAAGTTACAGTGCAACAAATTCCTTTCCCTTAGAAAACTAGTTCAGTTTTAGTTCAAAACAATAACTCTTAGGGGATAGCGAGTGCCTCAATTAATATTATGTCAATTTGTTTTACCATCTGCATGTATTTATTGACCCAGGATGTCTCAGAAGGTCTGCCCTAAAAATCACCATGTTTACTCAGCTGAAAACAAATCTGAAGATCCCATTTCATTTTCAAGCCACCAGGATATGTTAGAGTAAGTCCCATGTGTTGACAGATCCTTCAGGTTTTATTTATGGAACAGCATTTGCGTGAGAGATAATAGGCTAAGAATAACCATTACCTCACCTAATTGTTGTCTCCTTAAGGTTTCTAAAAATGTATTTGGGGTTGGAGAGCAGATAGCACAGGCGGTGTAAGGAGTCCACCAACTGGTACCGTCTGTCTTAGTTACTACTAATCCAATCACTTGGGATCAGATGGGCTTGTGGCAGCTTCTTCCCCCGTGGACAGAGAGACAGTTCTAGAATAGAAAGATGTAAGGGCATGTGGTAGATATATAACAGCTATATAACAGCTATATTAATAACAGATTATAGGCAGTCATTGTAATAATAATAAAATAATAGATACATCAATAAAGCTTGCCAGGAAAATGTTGTGCAACTTGTTGGCCAACAAAAACATTTTTTAAAAAAAGATGCATTTTAACCATATCCAAGCAAAACGTTCTTCTTACTTGTTGAATATTTTGAGTTCTTTTGAGCAATGTGTGTCTCTGCTTGACTGATATTTCCAGCCTGGCCCTGTAGCCAGGGGATGATATGGGGCAGGAGAAGGAGGAGAAAGTGGTGGGCATTTGGTGAGCAGGGAAAGGGGAATTTTTGTGTCTGCCCAACCACAACAGCAGCAGATTCCCTTGCAAAAGACCTATAGGGCATTTATAAGGACCTTGAAATCCTCCTCTTAGTCGCTATCCTACATTTCTCTATAAAAAAATCACAATGCTAGAGGAAAGAATGTTTTCATAACTTGATTCTTGCTTTCTTTCCTTATAAACATTGTTCTTTCAAAACACTCAGGTTTTGAGATCCCCCAAAACACAAGAGATCCTAGTAGTACTGTGGGTGTGTTTGAAAACTTTAAAAGTTGCCGAAGATTTGGGAAGAAGTTTGACTTTTTTCTGATTATATTGTTTTGACTCCAAAACAAAGCCTTCATAAATTTTAGTTATTGTGTTTTTCTTAAGAAAATTAAAACTGTTTGAAGGGAAGCAAAAAGTTTCCCTTGAATTTTTGGTAGCTGAGCACAGTTCAGTGCTGGCTAACCTTACGTAACTAATATGGGGCAAATCTGACTCTTTCTCTAGAGGGCAAGAGGCTAAACCCCACAGGTTATTTAATAAATCACCAGAGGACTGAGATAGACATAGGAGGATTTTTTTCCCTAGTGGAGCCCTGTGTCAGCAGCTACACTGAGCAGGTGGTAAAGGAAGGCTGTGGAGGGATGCCGTGTTTAGGCTTGCTCAAAACATGCCTGCTTCACCTGAGCCACAAACCTCTGTGCTTTGTTCTGGGTAGCCTTTTATGTGTGAGAGAGGTAAAGACCAAGCTGTGCCAGGCCAAGCGTGGGCATAGGAAGACCATTAAACAACAAAGATTTCCTTCAGGAAAACATTTCCTAAGGAAAGGTTGGATATTAACAGCATCTCTTACCATTTCCTAGGCAGGTGGAAGGTGATTTCCAGTCATCCTAGACAGAGACTGAAGGTAATTTAAAACAAACGTGGTGGGCTGTATATGTGTCAATGTATGGACAGGAACAGGATCTAAAGATTCACTGAAATACACCTATTTTCCTAGCATGATTAAGGAAGACATACAGAGAAGCTGAGATATTCACTGAGAAGGGAGTAGCATCCAAACCTGGAGTGATAAAGTGGTCTACTAATTCGTAAACACTTTAATTTAAAGTTACTACATATCATTATGAATATATTTGTAATTACATATGTGCATTAACTGGAAATGATAGTTGGAGGAAGAATTTAATTTCTGTGTACCTGTACAATTGTCTTCATTTGTGGCCTTTGCCTGTAATTACACTTCCATGGTTGCCCTTGGGCATGCTTTGACTTAATCCACTGACTCCAGCCAAAGCTGCACAAGATGTGAATTATGACCTTGCCTGGGAATGGCTTCTTATTTAGGAAAACACTTGAGTGAATGAGATTAATGTTTCCCTGAGCCTGTACCAGAGGACTAAAGCTCAGGCTCCTTTTGCAAGACCACAACGAGGGTGTACTGCTTTGAGTTTATGGGATATCTAAACACAAATCTCTCTGGTGTTCTGATAATCCTCCAGTCTGGGCCTGTAGTTCAACACTTACACAATTTCCATGTGCTGGTATAATTGTAAAATTCTCCAAGACTTAGTAGATCTTAGATGAGATTCTTTGAACAGCATAGCTATGAAGCAGCAACAAAACAAATTTGGGCCTTCAGTTGACCTTTTATTTCTGAGCCAAACAACCTCTTTCTGATGAAGTCCTAGAGAGAAGTGCAGATTCCACTAAATTCAGTGAGAATTTTGCTAATGACCTGAATAAATCAGTCATACTTCCTTAAGATAATGTTTTCACTCCTATTTTTGAGAAAATGCTATCATTATTGCAGCTCTACAGAGAGACTGTGAATAGTTTAAAGGTCTCCTAAAAGAGAGAACAAAAAAGGTGAAATCCTCACTCAGTGCAGCCACCCTAAGCAAGGTGCAATAGAAGAAAAGCTCCAAAAACCATTCTGTTTAAAGGATTCTTTTAGAAGATTGCTCCTCACAGGTTCTTGTAACCACCTTGCATGCTAAGGCTGGGAGAGGAAAAAAACCCCTCTGGACCAGCAGAGGCAAACATGTGACGTTCAGGAGGTAATGGCATTATGTTCATATGGCACTTGAATTCAGTGAGTGGTGACACAAATGATGTGCTCCTGAGTAATTTTCATGGAGCAGGACTGCTGCCTACCCCAGCGCCTGGGCTGGTCCTGCTCAGGGCAAGTGCTCACTGTGCCCCCAACCCCTCCTCAGAGGTCACTGCTCATTGCTTCATGGCCTTATACAGAGAACCTTTGGGCAGTTCTATGGGCTTAGAATTTTCTTCTTAAACAGCAAACAATTTCCATTAACTTACTTTGAAAGCAGTAAGTCGGAACCAGAGGAAGAATATGAAGTTAAACCACCAGAACACATGTGCAATGCCAAAGGCCAAAAGCCATAATGCTTTTATTTGCCTGTTTTTCATTTACTTAACTTTTTGGAACTGCTTTTTTTTGTTGCACCTTTAACACACAGTACATGGATGTGTAAACAAGACCAACTTCCTAAACAAGAGATCTCATTAAAAGTGAACCGTATGTGAATCTGCTGCTGCTTCAAAATAGGAAAACTATCTTAGCTCAGGTTTGGAGGGAGTGAGTACTGCAAACCCCTTTCAGAGCATCATTAACATATTCTAAACTGTTATCCAAAACAGCATCCCCTACACTGGCTCCCTGGGTCGGGGCCTTAAGTTATGCCACTCCATGTGAGCACTTCAAGAGCCGCAGTCCCTTAGCTGGAGATCAAACAACATTTTCTCCACACACAGAATTAAACCAACACATGAGGGTGCCTTTATCAAACTGTGTTTGATAATGAAGGCTTCAAAAAGCTAGGTGGGTCAAAATGTCAGTGTCTTTCTTTTGGTCTGTTCAGGTTCTGTATTGCCATACAAATTATAGAGGAAAAGTCTCAGAATGAGAGATGCCTGTTATTTCCCTTGGGAACTATTTCTTTATTGGCAGGAACTTCTCTTCTGTATGTTTCCTTTCCCCCCATCCCGATTTCTTGTGATTTTTCCAAGTGGTGTAATCCAAAACAGTTCTTGTCTTTCTCTTTATCTACCAGCATTTTAATTCCCTATCCATAAACTGATATCAATAGATCTGTGGGCAATTCATGAAGGAAAGTAATGTCTCTGGTATTGATTTTTTACTAATGAATAGAGAAAATTAATACAACTCGTCCAAACATTCTATCACTATATGGTGTGCTTGGGTCAAGTCGCATGACGAGTTGAGTATGTATGCAATAAAAAATGTAATTTAAATGCCTGTTGCTTTTAAAAAGTGATTTTATGCAAAAACTGGTGTAAATTATGCAAAAAACTGGTGTCCATTATTGCATGGTAGTGGATAGACCATGAAGCTGCTCTGCAGAATGTAAAAAGCATGTAAACAATCAGAAAAGGGAATTTGAAAATGAAGGGAAAGGAGCAAAGAATACCAGCTGATGAATAAAACATTTCCCAAAGTTCAGAAAAGTCAGCTGGTCTATGTTAAAGTGGTTGCCAGGCAACTCATCTTTTAAAACAAGTACTTCTGTGGCAGATAACTCATAAAGACATTGAAATGGCAAAATTAACTGCTCTTGAACAATTTCTTCGATACATTAGGTACAAACAGGCTTTCATTCATCATCAGGCGTGCATATCTTCTTGTTATAACTTTTTTCCTTGAACAAATGCATGTATTTTGTCCAAAGCACTGCATTTTTAACTCTTTCATCTTATTCCCCATGAGGGAAGAGCTAGGAATCTCTGCCTTAAATCTGGGCATTGATATAATCTAGTTTGGATGAAATAGGGGGACTCATTCTCTATTTTGAAAAACAGGCAGTCTTGTTTGGTACGATTAGAGCACTCACACGTAAAGAGGGGCTTGGTTGCAGTCCACCAAATATTTTCCATGAGGCAGACTGAGGGTGTAGCCAGAGAGGGAGAGGCTCCTTAATAGATTGCAAAAAAACTTCAGGGAGAAAGCAGGCAGGTCCTGGCAGTTCTCGCCGTGTAGAGGAGGATAAAGCAGTAACTGGAGGGGAAAACTGATCATATGGAATAATTTATTTGACTTTTTCCTTTCCAATTTTTAACTGAACAAAGTTGTGTTTTTTTTTTTTTCCCTTTACTATTATGTTCATTATTCATGATTGCTCAATGAGCACAAGGGATGTTTGCAGGCTGATCATAGTTCCTGTGTTTTCAGCACTTTGCTACTTGCTGTGTATCATTTGTAATTGATCACCGTTCATCATAAGATACTCTTTCCATCTCCAGATTATATAACTGAAAGTTTTACAGATGAGAAAGGGAAAACTGAAAAAGTTTCCAAGGAACTCCACAAGATTATTGTTTTCTGTTGAATACGACAATATCTTTACTGAAGTAGAAAACAAATAATAAAAAAGCTCTTACTAATTTCAAAGCACATCTGTAGCATATCAAAACCTGCTTGGAAATGTTTATAAATTCTTTTTTGAGTGCCAGCTCATCCCTGCCACTGTGGAAAATGCCCGGGATAACCCACCTCTCGAACAGAGCAGCACAGGGAGTGCTCCTTCCCCAGGTATTTGATTACTGCCAGCAATGCCACCACAAGCGAGAAATCCTCAGCCTTTGAATTTGTGGTTTTCCTCCTGAGTTACCTTCTACTGGTGATCCAGCCATAACCATTATTTCCTCAACCACATTCAGTAAAACAAAACAGAACAATCAATCCAATGACTGTGCAAAGTACCTTTCCTGTAAGAAGTTCAAATGTGCCACAGAAATGCGCATTGAGATGCAAATGAATGCAGTGGCGAGTCTTTTTGTTGGCCGCTCACAGTCAGGCCTTTGCAGTGCTGCTGTGGGGACATGTGGCTGATGTTAGGACAGCAGCTTTTCACTTGGCATCCCGCTGCACTCCTGGGACATTGCACTCAGAGCAGGACCTGTGGCAGGGACACCAGTCACTTGGCAGCAAATCAGCCCCTGGATTTCCATCTGAACATACCTTAGCTTGGTTTTGGAGTGATTTTACTAAAAGTATGTTAGAGAAAGAGATCAGGATGAAGTTGGGTAATGTTTTAATATAGAAGATTTTTCGTGCTAGTGTTAAAAATGCACAGTATTTTTAAGGTCTGTAATTTGTTTTGTTCTCAGCCAGTCACACAATCCCACTGAAATAATTAATTAAGGCACGGATAAGTTTAACTTTCCATTAGATGACACTTTTTAGAACAAGATTTGATATTAGGAAGAATTATTCACTGAATGGAAGGTGTAGCATTGGAACAGGCTGCCCAGGGAAGTGGTGGGATCACCATCCCTGAAAGTGTTCAAAGCACCCTGTAGTTGTGGTGTTTTTTTGGGACATGTGTCAGGGGTGGAACTGAGAGCATTAGTTTAGTGGCTGCTTGATCTTAGAGGGCTTTTCCAATCCACGATTCTCTTGATTTTAAACATTTGCTATTGGCATTTTGTGTACTCTTTACCTGAGTCTCTGATCTTCAACATTTTCTGTGCTCAGAATACCCTCCTGGGCTCTGCAGTCACCCGAGGTGAGCGCTGTGGTGTGTGGCAAGGGAGGATTCTCCTCTGTGGGGACAGTGATGTGATGTCCTGTGAAACACAGGCACTGCCACTCTGTCTGCTTCCCATGTCCCCATCTGTGGGCAAATGATGGGCTGGGATGCAGGAACACCACTGGAATACACAGCTAATGTACCACCTTCCCCTGCATGTGTATATAAATATATATGTGTGTGTGGATAATTAATGCACATAATTACTTAGATTGCTTGATACAGATACTTATTTTTGTTTGTAGTAAATATGTTGGAAGGCTTCAGAAACACAGTTAATGAGCCTATTTAGCTATGCAAAAGATAGAGGATCTGAAACTTTGGGAGTAGGAGGTGTTGCAGGAGCTGTAGCCTTTTATTCAGTTCCAGAGGTCAGACCACCAGCAGCTGTAAAAATCAATAAGGCTTACAAGGATGAAATGAACTTAAAAAAAGAAGCATTGACAGAGAATATTCCACAAAGCCACTCTTGTTCATACTGAAACCTGGAGAAGTTTTACTCTTTACTCTATGAGCTTTCAGCCAACATCAGGAACTTGCAGGATTCTTTGGGCAGAGGTTTCCAAAGTCTAGTCTTCTGATGGCTCATAAAAAAGGTGCCTGGATTCTCCAGTACTGGAGCACACTGAGGCAGTGCGTCTCACCATCAGTCCTTCCTGCTCTTCATTGATGGTTTTGGTGAAGCAGACACTAGTTTTGCTTGTTTGTTTGTTTGTTTTCTTTTTCAGAACCTTTCTGATTATTAAAAAACCCACATAACTTTGCTGGTCTTGCAAGTAAAATCAAGTTGTAGATATATTAATAGCACAGACCTGAGAGACCTTCACATAACGTGTTAGCAGTATAAATTTTAATATACACAGAAAGCATTCTAAATAGTATTCCAGACAGTGGAATAACATAAATCTTCTGATACAATCATAAATATTCTCTTCTTTCTCATTCTTCTATACTCTGATTTGATATCATATCAGATTTGACTGCAAAGACAGATGTAATCTATATTTTTAGGGCCAAAGGAACTATTCACAGTAGAAGGCACCTAGGATTGGAAGATGTATTCCTACAGAAAAACAGTCACAGCCAACACCTCAGAAAAAATTTTGGTCCCTGCTTTACATAATGTGCTTAAAATAAATCTTGGTAAACCACAATTATTTTCTTATAGAAAAAATGATTCTATGAGAAGTCTATATTCACAAGTCTGATGGCCTCTAAGATTTTTTTGATGTGTTTAAAATGGTCAAAAGAGTACATCTGCCAAGCCCAAGCAGTCATAAATGTGTCAAGCCCCTGAACAAAGATGAGCAGAATAAATAAAAAAAGAAAATCTGAGAAAATAATGTTGTGTCTGTTATGTACTGTCTCCTTTCATCAGCTTTATCATTCATGCTTGCTAGATTTTCTCTGCAGTTGGGAGGGTTAGAAAATGAGAAACTGAGGTTTTGCATAATCACAGGATTCTATGAAATGCACTTTTAGGGAAAATGACCAAATGTCACAGACAGTTGACAAGCATGACAAGCCATGAGAGGGTGCTGTCAGTTTCTGGGTGTGAACTTCCAGTTTTAGCCAAAGTTATGAACATAAATATACCATTTGTAACTTTGGAGTAGCATTTATTTATTAACTCATTTCACCAAATAAATAGTCAACTTTGTAAGTGTCTTCAAATCATTTGCTGTCACATGATTTGCAACACTTTTATGGCCTCTGTAATTTACGGTAAAGTGATTTAAAATATATACCTTGATTAGATCTACATTAGTCTTATATTTTTTATGTCAAATTATGTAAAAATGGAAATAATGATTAATTTTGCTATTGGAAATTTCACCAAGTTATAATAATTTCAGTCTTATCTCTTTGAGCTGCATGTTTCTCCTATTGCTTTAAAACTAATTTAGGCCACATTATATACAAAATTAAATCTTACTTTTATAGCTACACCCTTGGGGTTCAATGAAAAGACTTTATGAGCTAGAAATTAAAAGTACTAGCATTATACAAGCTATTATTAAGGCAATTTACAAAGTTGGTATTAAAACTATGCACATTTTTCATTGTTAGCACCCATATATTCAGCAAGCCCATGGGACCATTTTGTTTATAATCTGGCAAATAAAATCAACTGAAAGGTAAACAGTAAGTCCACAGCATTTCTTGATAGGGAAAATCGCACTATAATATCTGTAAAGCAGATTTAGCTTCAGATTGTTATTAATTTAGGTGATACACACCGCATTTGTTAAATGTAAAAATCAGTTTGAAACTGTGTTCCACAAATATTGCAGAACACACAGAGCTCTGAGTTTGCTTTCTCATAAAAAACCCAGATACCTTATATTCAATGAAATTAAATTTGGCACAAGTCTATTTTGCATCTTAAATGGGTAATCACAGTTGATTTTTGACTCCTATATTTCCAGAATTTGGAGGTGATATAATTGCTTGTTTTGCTTGGACTGTAGGTAACATAATGCTTTCATTTCTGAACAGTGATGTAAAAAACCTTGCAACATGATTTATGGTCTTTTAATTTCAAGGATGCTTAAAGAACAGAGACCACCAAGAAGCAGGGTGGAATATCAAATATTTGCCCAAGAGGACAATACTGAGACAGAGCCACATGAGCATGCAGTTGGTCCTTTAATGTTTTATATTTATGTGTTCTGCATCGGAGCACCCGAGGTGTCATATCAAAATGGGACAACTGTGTTTAAACAGAAGGGGAAAAGATTTATTCTTCCTCTCTTGGGGAAACCAACTGCAATAGTAGAAATGTTTGATCAAGAAAGCTGCTACCAGAATGGCTGGGTGCAGTGTGAGTGCTGGGAGGAGATGGAAGGATGGAGCATTTGCTGCAGCAGCATCACTCCTCAATCCCTTGCTGCTCTGTGGCTTGTTGGGAAGGTCTTGTTGCTGCGACTCAGAGGTTTTTTCCATCTACTTTCATTCCAATTTTACAGAAAAATTGTCACACTGCTGATGGAGTCAGAGGACAAGGAAGTGCTTCTCCTGGTTCCCAGGACTAGGTTCTAGCTAGCATTTGGCAGTAAGTTGAGAGGTCCAGGGCTTTTGGGGTTTAGCTGTTCTGAGGTTTAGTCCTGTGATTTATTTGGGCCATCTGTTCTTGCAGAGGAGTCTGAGAAAACACTCTCCAGACCTTTTGAAAGGGCTGATCCATGAGATGCTAGATTTTAACCAGACTAGGAGAGAGCAAGGATGCTCAGGCTGCTGCTGCTGTAAGTTCAGGGGGGAGCTGGGATATTAACTAAAAACCTGTCCAGATTCTGGGTAAAACAGCAAAATTGTTCTTGCTACTACCCTCTGTGGAAAGCTTGTGGCTCAGGAGCTGCCTGGGAAGGAAGAGCTGGTGTAAATGTGCTGCCCAGCCATGGGCATCCAGCTTTCAGGGGATGCTGTGGGATGCTGAAGGACAGAGATCCTTTCCTCGGATGCTCAGCAGTCAGCCTCTGCAGGACAAGGATGGATTAGGTATCAAAGGACACTGGCACACTGCATAATCAAACCAATAAACTCTGCTGTGTTACTGAGCAAAAGAAATTTTTACTGTTCCTATTGTGTTGGGACGGAGGGGATTCCATGCAGGAATGTTGTGCACAGCTGTAGTGACCTGAAGTGTGCTGCCAGTCTGCACTGAGGAGTCACAAAAACACCTGAAAGTGACTGATTTTATGTATGTGAGGGACCAATAACCCTTTAAATTAAATAAACCAAGAGTGCAAACTTTAGAAACTCCTTTTTTTTTTCACGTTACAAGAGCAATTTGAGAAGAAACATGATTTTATTTGGCTAACAAAACCTCCTCTAATCACCCAACTTTATTCCCATTGCTGACCATAAAGATATGATTTATAGAGATTAAAGAAGCCTAATAAAAAAGGAATAGCTCTGATATTTTATTTAATTTTGACAGTCTTTATTATCTGCTTACTGTCCCTTAAAGAAAAAGCTTTTATAACTATTACAGCATAATGCAAACATTGCTATTATTAGATATTCATATTTTATGGCCTTGGAAAATGTTGACATATAATTAATTTGATTATGGATAAAGTAATTCAATTTTAGATTGCCTACATTAATTTATTAAACACTGTAAAAGATAATAGATTGAGCGCAAAGGGAAATGGAGGAAATTATGTGTACTCAGAAAACTATCAAGCATGTTTAACATGTTTGTACAGAGAAAGCAAAAAAAAAAGACATTATGTAATACATCAATCAACCCACAGAGATTACATTTCAAAGCCTTTTTATATTGAACAAATGGAGCTTGATTTTTAGTCTTTTAGAAGTATCTGAATTTACAAAAGTATAAATTTATAAATAAGGCATTTTACTTTTGTTGCTATTGTTACTGTGGCCTGAGGATCAAAGTCTTAAATTAGGTATCTGAATTATATATAATGATCCCTAAGAACTGATAATCACCACACCAAGTCCTATTTACATAACTTTTCAGATTTAAATAACTGAATTATTAAAAAAAAAAAATTAAAATGAAGGAAAAAAGTTTAGGGAAGGGACACATCAAACCACAGGACAATTCTGGAAACCCTTACACACACATATCTTCCTCACTGTGTGCCTCTCTTCCCTTCAATGGGGATCCTTGTGTTACCCACACTGATTTCAGGGAATTGTTTTAAAGGTGGTATAATGGTCTTATAAATAAAATGGTATGAAACTGATCAGATTTCTTACTAAATGATATGTTTTCAGTAAAATCAATGAAAGTTCACATGTCTGCATGCAGGGATCTCTTTGTGTATGGTTTTGAAGCAGAAGGATCTACTCATCTAATTTTTCTCTTATAAAACAGTGTGTCTTTCATATCCTTGTACTGAATTGTATCTTCATCACTTTCCCACTGGTTTTAGCAAAAATATGTAAGGATTTTCTTAGGTCTTGGAAAGTTTGGCAGAAATACAAAAAATTACGTGTGCAAACTAAAGCTTTGTATGGGATTGTTTTAGATTTTGCTATTGGTGATTTTTCTGTCTTCCCCGCTGCTTTTAATTTATTGTTTAAATTTTATTCTAAGGAAACCATACTTACAACAATCTTTGATCCCAGGTCTACAAACACATACTCCCTTACAAATATGAAGAATCACAGTAGTCAGGAGCTACCCACATAATTACACCTACTTAATTACAGATTGAATTGTTATTCAGAATACGGACACTGTACTTACCAATTTTTTTCCATGATATGTTAGAGAAAATTTTTTACTTACAAAGGCTAAAGGCAAAAAAATTCTTCAACCCTTATCAGGAGTTCCTCATATCTTTCAAAGGTGATTTGAACTTTTAAAGGCTATAAAGGATGATAAAATATAGAAAATATATTTTAAGCTAATGTCTTGCAGTATGCCTTACAATGTTCTTGTTAGAACAAGATGTCCCTTGATGGAATATCACTCAGTTCTAAATGAAGATTCATTTCAAAGAGAGCATTTTTGTCAGTATGTTTTATTGCCATAATATACTACATTTGACATACATAAACATCAAATTTTGATATGCTTAGGCCAAGATATGTAACCTTTCTCTGTTTTCAAAGTCTTGATTTTAAAATTCTGAATTATGCTGTGCTGATTTGTTACCTTTGAAGCTTGTCTGACACTCACCTATTTTGAATTGATGGGAGTACTATTAGATTGAACCATTTCCTGGGGTGCAGTCATATATTTTTGAAATCTAATCACAATGAGCTCTTTACTACAAGAAACAATACCTGGATATTGCTGACATCTTACAAAGCAGATAGAAAGAAAAGAACATTAAATGCCCAAGTTAATTCCAAACATAAAAGGGAGGATGGTTTAACTCTCTCTTATCATATTTCATAGTAGTCTTGCATATACAGATGTGATATAAATCTATGACTGCAATGAGAGCACTTCTTGGCTATTAACACCCTCTAATTAATAATGAATTTGGTAATGATTACTATTACAGTTACTATTTAATACAAGCAAAAACTGAACATAATTTTCAAATGGGGCCAAGTAGAATCTCCTCGGTCCTTGTTATTTATGATTCTGCTTTCTGAAGGTCAGATTATTTTTCATTCTATTTAATAATTCACTAGGTATACAAAATGTTTACTTCATGTCTGAACGACAACCAATCTTGTTTTAATTAAATATACCTCCTGACATTGTTTTAACATATCAGTGAATTCAAATCAGCTAGTAAAATGTTAAGCAAATCAAATTTGTAGTCACTCTCCACTTCGAATATCCACTTCTCTAGTTTCTTCCCACCTGCTGTCATGTGTTAATTTTTTTAAAGCATCATCTATTTGCAAAAAAAAGAAAGAAATTGGTATTGTCTTGTGTTGTTTCATCCTTAAAGTGAAACCATTTGCAAGAAAATTATGGGTCCCTAGTGCTGAACTTCTTTGCATATTAATTTTGTTAGCCTTACCTCCTGTGGTCTTTAGTTCTGGAAGGCCTATTAGATAATACACAAGATAAATTTTCCCTGGTATCTTACAGCTAGTCAGAGGAAAATAATCCTTTCTTCTTAAAACTTAAAAATTGCAGTATTAGCCATGCATACTTTCCCCCTATTTTATTAGTAAAGATTAATTTAATTAAGCACAATAATCTAGTCAATATTGGTTGTATTTGTTTCCAGGTCTCAAGAAATTTATGCTTATGTTAATAAATGTGTCTCAAACGATAATGGATAAGAGATGGATTCTGCACAAAATTCTGTCGAATGGTGGGGGCAGAATGGGCTTTGGAGGAGTCTGTGTGTTTCATCTGAAATGCAGAAGCCAAGGGAAGCTGAGTAGCTGGAATAGCTGTGGTCAGACACACACGTCAGGCACTTCACGTGGTCACAAAAGCGGATTTAGTTGGATAAGGTTGGATGGCTGGAGACACTTGGATATTCAGAACTACAGAAAGATGACTGGTGAGGTTTACAAAAGTGTCCAAGCACACAAGACACAACTCCTATTTTCAGCCTGTGGCAGTGAATATTTTGGCATTTTGGTGAGTTTCTCTAAGTACCCAAGTACCTGCAAATTCCTTTGGAAATCTGTCTCAGGGTTATGATAACATAGCAGCTGACTTTCAATATGTTTCTCTGTGCCTAGGAAATGAACTTGGGGTTTTAGGAAATAAAGTGCTGGTGTTACATCTTTCCCCCTACAAATGACCAAATTACAGGTTAAATTTCTTCAGCTGCTTGATCGTATTTGCTGTTTCACTCAAGTATCATAAGCTTTTTGTCATAATACAATGAATGTGTGGAAAGCCCTCAGTTCTTGACAGATAACTTGTTTTTGAGTTATGTTTTCCCTCAAAACATCCTCTGCTTTTAGAACAATAGGACCGTTAATATCTCTCAAAACTTTATAGCTGAGCACAGACCAGTCAATTTGTTTCAGGATTTCCAGCTCATACTCTGAAAACAAAGTGAGCCCATCTTTAGGCTAAATTACATAATTATTTACTGGCACTGCCTATTGTTTAAAATGGCACACCAGGCCACAATCCTAAACAAGCCTGTAGTAGTATTTTAGACTCTAAAAGTATAGTGGAAAAAAAGACATTTCCACAGTTGTTGACATCTCTGATTTACAACTGCATTGGGAACTAGTTATCAAACAGGTTTCTTTGCTGTCACCAGATGTTTCTAAATATCTGTTTCATTTTTTAATTAAAATCCTTTAATACATTCTAAAGGCATTTTTTTCTCTTATATATTTGAAATCATTAAAATGCTCTTAAATCACAAACCATATGTAGATATTCTGTGCTCCTGAGAACTGTTAAACCATTATCTCTGACCCTTGCATTACCAGGGAGGATTTCTGGGAAAGAAAATTCACCTTTTTTTCCCCCCTGTACCAAGTCACACCTGAATGAGACATGCTGAGAGAGAGCACTCTTAACAGTGTGCCAGAAGTGAGAATCCACACCAAAACCACAAAACTTGTTTAGCTGATTTCCTTCAAAGAAAAAACCTATCAAAACTCACAACTTTTGCCTTTTGCTTTTTTAGCATTGAGACAAAACGGAGAGATTTAGAGAAAGAGTGTGGTATCTGCCAGTGTCAAAATAGAATGGATTTTTCTAGTTTACTATGCGATTATCAATATTAACCAATTAAATATGCAAAACATATTTTATGTATTTAGATGCAAAGAAGTTACAGACAATGGTCTGAAAGCATGTAAAAAGGATTTTTCCCCCCATTATTACTGGGCCATGGGATGAGTAATGAAAATAAACTACACAAGCCATCAATAAGTATTCACAGACAAGATCTACTCTGCTTCCTCGGGCAAATCTTCTGACCTTTCAATATTCCTGTTGTCCCTCTCTTTGCATATTTGATCTGTTTGGACTGTGGGGTGTCTGAAGAGAGAACTGGTTTCACTGTGGATGTGGAGCACCCAAACAGTTGCAAGATTTTGGTTTTCTGCAAAGCCTCGAGGCACCGCCAGGCTATTGATGCACCAAGCAGTATTTCAATCTAGGAAGTTTCTGCTTTATTGCTAGAAAAAGGATCTATCAATACAAAATGGCTTTCAGCCTGTGATCTTTCACCAGCGTGCTTGCCTACCATGTGCAGAGACCTGATCTCTGCAGGGCTCATTTGCTGTCTCCCGAATTCTGCTTCTGCATATGGCTGGTGGGAAGCAAGGAGGAGTAGATGGATTCTGCTGCAGATTCTGTTAGAGAAGAAGTGACATCACCAAGAGATGGAAAGCGGAGAGAAATGAGCTTCCCTGCAGGGCAAGGAAGAGTAAAGAGAATGTCATGGCAGTGTATTTGGGGAAGCAGGTTGGAGAGAAGAATGAACAGAAGGAGAGAGAGCAATAGAGACAACAGGAAGAAGAGTAAAGAATGAGCAATGAGACAATATGATTAGAGCTTTTTTTCCACCAGGGAGAAACATTTGCAATGCAAACAATTAAAATCCGTTAGACTTTCCTAATAATGTTTTTCCATGCATGTAATCATGGCGATTGCCAAAAGGATGGGGAGGAAACAGCAGGCAGGATATTTTTGGGTGCAAATGAAGAAGTGGGACTCGAGATTTGCAAATGGGAGACTGGATGATTTTTATCTTGTGGTTGGACATACGTTATTGGCACGCAATGGCAGAAGAAGTGGTCTGAATGGATTCTAGGGGATGGAAAGTATTCTGTGTCCTAAATCAAACTGTTCCTATTGAGATTAAAAGTTTTCATCGATGGTAAATGTACAGACTTACTTCTATACTGAGAGGAAAATCTTTTCTACAAGTATTTAATACATAAGGAATGAAAATACTGCTTTCCACTGAGTGTAAGCCTATTGTAATTTCTTCCTTACTTAAAAGGAGAAAATACCCTAGTAGGAAATTTTTGAACCTTTGAATAGCAAACAGTATCTGCTCAATGGAGGTATTTAAATCAGATGAAAAATAAATAGGAATTATCTTCAAAGACTTCTGGGATAAGTTTTAAATGTGGTCTTGTGAAAAGTCATTACACTGTACTCAGAGAATATGAAGGACGTGATACCATTTGAGTGTGGCAGAGCCATGATTAATACCTGGCAATACCCAGTGCCTTTCATTGTTTCTGCCCTGGCCAGTCTGTGCCAAGGAACAAAAAAGTGACTTCAGTAATCTTATTGATGAAATGCCAATGCCAAATGGTCTTCATGAAATGTAGCCTTGTGATACATTTGTTTAAACAAGGGCAGGTATAGCTGCTGAGCTTCTCTTCCTGAACACTGCACAGTAACATTAATGTGCTATTTTTGTTGGGCTACCCTGGCTCTGCTGAAGAGTATTCCAGTGTTTTATGTTTTATTTCATTGGAAAAAAACCCTGAACTTGAAGTTCAGTTGTATTCTATTTATTTTCTTTTTACGTTTGATAGTTTCATGTCAAGTAAGTGTTTATTTTTAATGTTGCCACAATGCTCTGTTTCCCAGAAATTAATAGTTGGGTTTTATTTTCCATTTCATTCAAGTTTATTTTATCACTTTACATCTTTATCTGTCAAACTCATTAGCTGTTTCTGTGAAAACTTCAGTAATTTCTTCAGGTTTTTTTTTTTTTTTCCCCAGATCATAAATAAACAAGAAATAATCTTTCAAAATAGATTTTCATGATTATTCTGTCCATTTTCAAATACCTCGTCTTAACAATCAAGGCCAATTCTTTATCTCTTCAGCAGTTTCTGTCACACTATTTGCAAATCACACAGTCTAGTGCTGAGTATTGTATTGGCATCTTCACAGATCTTAAGTCAATTGGGGTAGAATTTCTCCTGCTGACCCACTGTTACTTCTTCCAAGCTTTCCATGCAGTTTACTCATCATCATTTCTATTCTGTGCTATGGCATTAATTTTTCTCAGCAATACATTTTATATTTCTCTGCTGAAGTTTTCACTATGGTGATCTGGAGTATTCATTCGTATGTTTAAGAAAACAGGTAGCAATTTGTTTTCATGTTCAACATGTGGTGAAGCCACTTGAATAGCATCAGTAAGAATTAAACATTCTGGTTTGGATCTGATCCCCATTTTCAATTTGTTGAAACAGTCTCACCGTAGGTGTTGTGTCAGCTTTCTTCAATCTATTACTGCCTCCAAGGTTTGAAAAGGTATCTCTTTCTTCTATTTTATTTTTTTTTCATTGCTTCCTCCTTCCTCCTGAATAGTTTTGACAGAAGCTTTTTTGTCATGTACAGGCATTTCGGCTTCCTGACCTAATAGTTTTGCTGATCCCAATTTTCTTACATAATTCTTCTTGTTTCCTTAGGAAATGTAAATCTGCTGCAGCATCTGTTAGCTATCCTTGTTTATTAATAATTAGGCATGAATGTAATTATAAATTCTTTAATAATTTACCTTTACCACCTCTGAGAGGCCCATAACTGATCTCTTGTTTAAACATTTCAGATCTTTGTCTTACATTATTTTCATATATCATTCTCAAAGTGTTGACCACATTGTTGATACAAGCAAAATCTCATCCTCAGCTCTTGCCAGGAATTTATCTCTGAATGTGTTATCTCTTCTAATTGGACATTTGGGAGAGAACAGATTGCTGGAAGCTCAGCCCTACGGCTCCTTAATTCATAGCTGCTTGGCCCTTCACTAAATTAAAGCTGCATGGAGCTGCCTGATTTAAGAACTCAGAGTATTAAGAGCAGCAAAGGATGAGATACAGCAGGGCTATGTACTTTTATGCTGTTTATACACCCTGTTTGGATCAGGCTCCAAACACTAACATTCACTTTTCTCTTCATTTACTTTTGCCAAATTAATACTGCTGAAGGAAAAGAGGGATCTCCAGCCATTGAGGGGCTATTTTGACTGAAAATGTAGTGGAAAATGAGATTAGCAGACCAGAAATCTACTCCTCTTCAGGAGGTGAACAGATGTGTTCTTCCAGCTTCAGCTGTGCTGGTGGAAGATACTGGTGACCGCAGCCTGTCTCGGGGTGATTATCAGGAATCCCAAATCCCTTCGACTCTGCTAGTAGCGCTGCTCATACAAGCTTCCTCTAACCTGTTTTTTCAAAATTCACTAGATTAGCAAAGCCTTACTGTTTATCTGAACTAACCTGGCCTCCTTGAAAGTGGAGCAAGCCGGGGAGTGCTCGGGTAACCTGCTCTGCCAGCAGATCGGTAGGGGCAGCAAAGAACAGTGGACAGCGATCGCTGTCCCCGGCATAGCTGCTGCTAAGTACACGTCCGGCTAGACTCCAAATGCTGCTAGATATACTCCCTCCTATCCCCACGGTAATTCCAGATCCATTTACTCTTCTAATTTCTGCACTTTAGACTATTCTGCTTTTGACAGCAGCACTTTGTTTATTTCAAAAGCTTTCATTCTCCCAGCGGCTGAGTAGAGTGATGATCTGGTGAGCAGGAAAAAAGAGTGACTTCTAACTGCACACGTATGCTCCCCCTGGTTGTCTCCATTTAAGAAAATTTTATTACTTGCTACTTCTAAATTCCTCGGTGATAAATCACCAGATTCTGCCGTGTCACTCTTCTTTGTATTCTGAACCACAGGAAAAAAAAAAAATCAAATACTTACTTGCTTAGAAAAATATGTCAGGAAAGACTGTGCCTGCCCCATGGTGCTTCTGGCTCAAATGAGAGAAAACACAGATGTACTGGACACATTGTGGCAGAGGTCTCCTGCTCGAACAAAAAGATACCAGAAAGACCAAATTACATTACACAGGCTGGAGATTTGCTGTTTCTATATCATCAGATAAGGTTTTTTCACTTCTGTATTGCAGAATAGTAACGACAGCACTCAGCGTTTTAGGGTCACATTGGCTTATGTGTCTCAAGAAAAAGGATTCCTACCCCCCCCCCCCCCCCCCCCAAGTTAGAACTGTATTACAATACAATATTCTTATTTTTTTAGTTTTTCCCTTTGACAAGAAATTAAGATCTAAAATTCAATATTTTTGACATTTTGAAGGTGATTTTTTTCAGGCTGGGGATTTCCTAAGGGAGGGAAAAAAAAAGTTATCATATCCTTAAATTGCTCTAAGGATTTCAGAAAACATGTAGATTTAATGGTCTGCAGCTTTTCAGAGAGGAATCTGAAAGAGAATGAAAATATTGCAATGGGAGTGGGAGCCAGGTCCAGATGTACATGACAGCCTTAAGAGAGTCAAGGAAATTGAGGGCAGCTGAAGAGAAGGTGCACTGGGATTTATTGGCACCAAAAAAAGTCACAGGCTTAGAGAATTTTGGTCTGACTACTATTTACTGTGTGTTTAATCACAGAGGCTTTGGAGTCAGCCAAATCTGTCTGGAGAAAGCAGAGCTGAAAAAGTAATGCTTTTCTATTTTTTTTTTTTAATGGGTGAGAAGCTAGACAAGGGGAGAGCAAAATTAAACCAGATTTTGGAGGGAGGGAATGAAGCAGAAGGACGCAAACCGCGTGTCTGTCCAAGGCTCTAACGCTGAACATTCCACAGTGACGCATCTCCTTCCCTGGGGATCCCTCTGCTACGCGTGCGTGCCTTTGCGCGGAAGATGCGGCCTCGGGAATGACCAGAAAGTTAAAGATTATTAAACACAGAGAACAAATGCACCTTCCCTCGCTGTGCGAGCCCGGGCGGCCCCGGCGGTGGCGCTGGCAGCGCGCAGGAGCCGCGGGAGCGGAGCGGGGACCCGGCGGGGACGCGCAGGAGCTGCGGCTCCCGATGGGCAATGTTTGGCGGGGCAGGGGCGGGGGACAAGGTGGAGAGGGCGGCTCCCGGCAGTGCGAGCAGCACCGCGAATGGCTCGGGGGGCCGCAGGGAAGCGGAGCAGAGAGCTGCCCTCCTCCTGTGTCAGCGCTGCGCTCTGCCGGGGCTCGGCTCTGCGCGCCGCTCTTGCGTTGCTGTGCCTCCCCTAGGAGTGGGGTGTGAAAGTTGTGGAACCTCTCCCGTGGGTGATTCGCCTTGCAGAAAAATTGGCTGCTGTGGAAAGATTTCTAGGCCTATTTCTAGAACAGAATAAAAGTTTATAAAGTCCCCATGCTCGTGGTACTTTTCAAAGTAGATCCAAGTGACTCAGATTAGTGCATTTCAGGGCTTTTCTAGCAGTTATCATTCTAGATGGCCCTCCGTTTTCATTGTTTTGATTTGTGTTGCAGGAGACAAATGGGATTTGATGTTCTGTAGATGAACGCACACAAAGTTTGCATGCTTCTGTTGTTTTTTTTCCCTTGTCTCGTTTGTGGGTGCTTTGGGAATGTGGCAAAGGTGGCAGGGCTGTGAAGGGCATCCTTTGATGTGTCAGACTTTGGCCACCATGTCTCTTCCATTGGTATGTATTCAGACTTTCTCAAGAGAAAAGAATGTGTTGGTCATGCACTACTTCTATTTTAAATTGGAACACGAAAGAGTTATTAGTTTAACATTACCATTAGAAACACTTCTCTAGTGCTTTATCTGGCCTATCTTTCCACTGTTCAGAGGATTACTTACCTAAAGAGAACATTGGTCTATTAACAAAACAGTTTTTTCCTTTATAGACACTTATGTTTTATCTATCTGCATTTTTAAAATGCAGATCTGGCTGACCTAGGAGCAATATGGGCAAATAGAGAGGAGAGACATAGTTATCATGGGCAAAATAACACCCAGTTGCAGGTAAGGGACTGCAAGTAAAAAAAAAGCATCAGATTGTCACAATGGGTGAAGAAGTGAGAGATGGCAGAAAGCCTTGGAGAAAACCATGTTCTTATCACAACAAATAGTTCTGATGTTATTGTTGTACTTGGTGATGTCATCAGAAACCCTCAGTGCTTGGAGAGAATGCTAAATAAGTTTAAATATAAACAGTGATTGAGGGAAAGAAACTACAGGAACAAACTGTATTTGAAATGTAGGTGCTTCTGAACAAGAGTTACAAAAATGAACTAATTAGGTAAGGTACTATACATACCTGGTGTTCCCCTCTGTTTTTATGTTTTGGTGGTTTTACAGCTAGTTTTTAATTCTTCCTTTCCCTTGGTTTTGAGCAATCCAGAGAAACTGGAAAAATAAAATCTTGACAAAGAACAGAATTTCTCAAAAATTTTCCAAGTCTTTCTGGATGTGTTTATTTCAACTGATTTATATAAGTGCCTGTGGCAGATTAGCTGAACAGACATTTCCTAAAGTTTTGGCAGGACTGAGGTCTTTGGTGTTTCCTTGTTGATGAACTTTGTATGATCAGCTGCAGAATCACTTTAGTGTGATCACAACAATCACACCAGTAAGATCTTCCAGTATGAATTTCCTCGAGTTGTGGAGGAGAGCTATGCCTCTTTTTGATTTAATATTCTGCCACACTAAAGAGAGGCATGCTGAGGATTATTTGTGTTTTTAAGCAAAAGATATAAGCATTTAGATTTACAAATAATAGAACATTCAAGACTGAATTATTTTCCCATAATTTATTTTAAAAGAATATTTTACCATAACATAATATTAGGACACAGTTGTAAGGACAGAGGAGGATGTAAGATTAGCTCTTGGAGCAACATGATAGATGTCTTTTTATAAACATCTTGGTTTTGGAGTCGAGTATTTTGATTGTTTTACATGTTGTATGAGAGCTTTTATTCATCAAAGCACCTAAGCATGCACTTGAGGCTACTTTGTAATTTCTCATTTCTAAATGATTTAAATAATTTAAATTATTTCACTGCAATGAAAGTAGCATGTAATAACTCCTCCTTGTGTTTGCTGATCAGGGCAGTGCTGGTGGTGGAGGGGATGAGGAGAGACAAACATTTTCCTAGGCAGCTATACCCTTGACTCCCCCAATAGCATTGCCATTGTGGAAAAATCCTCAGTGATGGGAAGAATTTTCTAGAGCTTGTTGACTTCCTTAGGGCGACTTTTAGCAACAGCAAATTTGGGCATTGGGTTCTTATCATGTCAACTGAGCAGTTCTGCTCAGCTGTCTGTATCATCTTTTGACTTAAAGTCATAAATGTTTTTACAATTCTTATCAAATGTTAAAAATTAATGTTGAGGCAATAGTTAACTTTAGGCTAAGGGTGAAAATCCTTTTTCTCCAGAAGACTCAAATTTACCAGCTTCCACATCCACAAATCATTTATTTAACATGTACTAGTGCTTGTATCGTATAGAGATTTGATCCTACCAACACTTTAATAAGAGAGGGCTGGAACCCAAGTCCTTTTAAATTCTACTGGAACAGAGTTCTTGGCATGAAGATTTTTTTTAATCTAGGGCAGATAGTCTATGAGCTAGAGATGTATGTAAGTGGGGCATGGATCAGACATTCTTTCCCATTGCTTGTGACCCTGTCATCCTGAATCATCCCTTGTACTGCTGATGCATTTGAAGAGCACAGGGTCACTGGTAATTAAGACAGCTTTATAAAAGTGCTAGCAGTTGCAGCTGTAGGATGAAGAGTACCTGGAGTGCAGAATTTGTTAACCACATCGAATTGCCTTCGAAGAGGAAACCCTAACATTTGCCCATACACTGCTATCTCATGGGCTCAAAAGTTATACAGGGTTGCTTTAGGTCACTACTTGGATGGATGATCTCCATCAAAAATGCCAGGTGCTGCAGGAAGCCTTGCTGATGCCATGGTGGCCAGGACTTCCTCTCAGAGGCATTACTAAGCAGTGCTCCACATGCCTCAGGACCTTTTGGTTTGGTGGTGAGGATGTATTTTAAGCAGGCATCTCTCAGCTGAAGCATTTAACACTGACATATAAGGCACAGATCAAGGGCAGCAGCCTGCAAAATCCTTTTTGATCTGTATGAGAATGACAGGCACTGCGTGATAGCTGCAGTCCAGGTGGGAAAGATCAACACTGCTCTCTGAGCTAACCAAAAAGGTGTAAGGGTCTGGAGGGGAGAATTATTACATGTTACAGAGACACTGAGTAGGGAAAGAAGCCAGTTTAAAATGGCATCTGAAGCACATAAAATAAATCCTAGGGCTTGTCCTGCATGCCTTTGAATGTATCCTGACTGACTGCTCTGTGTTTATCCTGCCTGCTTCCTTAACCCAGAAATCCTGGAAGAAAAGCATAGGTGGGAGAAGTACACCATCATCTGGCACATGTAGGCTGATATGCCAGCCTTGATACCTGCCATGCATCACAGCTTCTGCACGGTACATTACAGTGACTCATGTGCAGAAAGACTAAAAGCAGGAGAGTGACACAATATGGCACAAAATTATATTTGCACCCACATTTACAATCCAGCTGGTGTCAGGACATCTTCACATAGAGATGAATATTATGACACAAGGCAAAGAATGAAAGTAATAAAAATCATTTTTTCCAATGAGGGCATAATGGCAAAACATGGCTGCATCTCCCACTTGTTAGTCTAAACAGCCTTGGACGGTACATGCCATTGTTAACACTGACAGATGGATGTAGAAACCAGCTGGGGAGTCTCAGATGGCAGTCATGACCAAAGTATGTGCTTGGACAAAGTTTTCATGGGATGAGTGTCCTGCTCATTCACTGAAGCAACTTTTATAGTAGAGGTAGGTATGGGGTAGCTGGAGTGAAGCATTAGGTCCTGCTGCCTTTGAGCCACCAAAGAAAGTTCCATTTCTGGAACAACCATCAAGCAGTTCATTGGCAGATACACTTGCATCTGGCACCATTTCCTAAGTGTTCACTGTGGAGCTGCACACACAAAAGTTTAAGAGAGACACCACATCCTCCTGGACTGCCCTGTAGAGAGAAGTGCCACGAAGCTGAGTTTCAACAAGACCATTAAAACAGTGGTGTGAGAGCAGCAACATCAGAATGTTCACTGAGCAAATAGAAATCTTGTTAACTGTGACAGCTAAAACATGAGATTGAACACATGTGTAGCAGAGAAGTGGGCCGGTCTTCCTAGGTTCAGGCCCACTGCTCTAACCACTTGATTATACTGAGATTACATTATTGTATCAGCCATTAAAATCATGGGAGATTTTCCACTGATTCTCCTGACCTTTGTATCACACCATTAAAGTATGGGTCACATAGTCAGTGACTTCTCTCATGTCATAGGTACATTCTTGCTCAATTACTTTATCCTATGTAATGGAGGACTTACCCTATCCTACTTTATCTCTGTAATGGAGATAGCAATTAAAGAAATAATCTTCATGTGTGACTGCACATCTGACCCTCTTTTTTTTTTGTGTGTTACACTAGAAGTAAAAGTGGTAGCAACCAGATTAATTTCCCTCCTCATTCCTCCCTGTAGGCTGGGGTCCAGGGGCCCGCAGAAGTGCATCAGGCAAGCCTCGTGTAAATAATTTTTCGTTTTAGAAATTACAAATTTGACAGTTTGCAAATACTTCCCTACATCAATACAACTATTTTGGCCCTGCACATGAATGTACATCTTCAGCGGCTCCTACAAGGCAATGCAGTTGGTATTTGCAGGCTGGTACTCAGTGGCATCCCAGCAGTGACATGTAGAGCTCTGCAGACACGGTCAGGTGCTGCAGCAGTGCCCTTGGAGCACAGCCACGGCAGGGCAATCTCCACAGGAAGGCACTGTTTGCCCTCATGTCCCCTTGGCCAGGCTGTGACGGTTTTCCTACCCTCCCCTTCTGGCTTTGTCACCCCAGAAGAATATTGATGGATTCTTTGAGTTGCAGTTTGTGCTGGGGTGCCAGGGTCTCTGCAATAATTGCTTCCCAGCGCAGTTTACCGCAGTGAATGTTGTCAGAACAGCGATACATATTTGTTGCTGTAGCCAACTGGCATCCAGCTTAAGGATCTTTCCCTCTGACTATTTAAATTAGAGTCTGCATTGTCTTGTGTGATAATGCTCACAGAGCAATAAGGCAGCGTGCTTTCTATGAAATGTCTTGTAGCCAGTGATCTTTTAAGCCTTTCTTGGCTGGTCTTCTGTTCTGAACATCTGTGCTCTGTCCCTCTTTCTGTGTAGTGTTCACTGCTATTGGACATTCTGCTTGAGGCAAGATCAAGTCTAGTGTTCTGCATTTCCCATCCTAATTGTGGTATTGTGTTGTTGCTGCATATGCTCTTAATCAGCTTTTGCAATCCTTCCTGGAATGTGTATGTAAAATTTGTGAAATACTCTTGGATCCTCTGGAATGATAGCAGAAGAAATATACTAGAAAGGAAAGGAATTTTTAAATCAGTAATATACCTTTTCAGTTTTCTCTACAGCATTCCCTACATTATGTATTATTTCAGGTCAATTATTATCTAGGCAGTTTCTAACTGTGTGGTGTCTGGCACCTGGGAGGGAACTCACAAAATCCAAGAAAACCATCCTAACCATCATCTGCTCTCTCCCTTTACCCCCAAATTCTTAACTTTCCCTTAGGGTTTCTTAAAGTCAAGGAGAACTCTGAAGTGGTAGGCAAATAATCTCTGGGGCAATACCTGCCTGGAATAATCCAAAAGATATTAAATTTTGTAATTATTTATTTAACATAATTTTCTGGTTTCTTTTTTTTTTACCCTTCTCATTGTTCCAGTGAACTAGCACACCTAAGGCAGCAAAGAAGAATATTGTTTTATATTTGCATATAAAATTTAACGCATCTCCACATCGCATTTCATGCAATCAGAAAAATAATAGTAAATGTCATTGCTTTGTTTTGTGCCAGTAAACAGGGGTCCTGCAACTTGTGTGGGATTCAGCAGCACTGCGTGCTGCAGGGTGGGCAGCAGTGCAGAGGTGACTGTATTTTTTCCTTCTAACAAAGTCACACTTGACCTTTGACCTCACGTCTCACTCTTGGTCCCAAGTGTGGGGTCATCTCACAGCAACCACCTGCCCTGCAATGTTCCTTCCACAACATATCAATTGCTCTGGCAAAGCAATTGCATGCGTTTAAAGGATTTGCAGGCATATTGTTCCCAGATGCGAGTTCTCCTGCAATGAGATATTCAGTTGTCACTCCTGGGGAACGTGGTGCCCCTTTAACCTCCACCCCAAGGCTTGTAAGGCTGAGCAAGGCTGAGCAAAAATTTCCTCTCGCACTGCAGGTAGTGCCAAGTGCTGTGTCTTACACAGACCTTTTCTGAAGCCTGTGTCTTGCATCTCTAGTCCAGGCTACCTTGCCTACCATGTTTTTGTGGTCACTGATATTCTTCATTTCTTTCTTATTCTTATTCTTATTCTTATTCTTATTCTTATTCTTATTCTTATTCTTTATTATTATTATTAGCCTTTTGTTCTGTGGTTGCTGATATTCTTGAAATAAATACAATTGAAGAATAATAGCCAACCTTTGGCATTCCAGTGAATGAAGTAAAGGAGAACTATCCCCACACTGCCAGACTAAAGTGAAAAATTCAGCATCAGAGAAAACAAAATGTTGCTGATCTGCTACAAATGTGACCACAACAATTTAGCCGTGTATTCACAGAGAGAAAGTTATTAGTGTTGGAAAGTGAAATGCTGTGTTGGAGGAAAGCTACTGGGGCCTTAACTGTTTTTGCCTCCTGCTTTGGCTGTCACAGATGTTAGTCACATTGCATAATGCACCACCTGAAGGCACTCAGCTACTCCAGTGACGAGGGCAGTATAAGAACCTATATAGAATAGAAACACTGTAAGCAGTGGTGTCCTGTGAGGAAAAATTCAGGGAAGAGGATGCCTAAGGGCTATATAAGCTAGTGGGTGGTTTCACTAGCCCAGGAAATGGAAATAAAGCTCCAAGCCTCAATCCTTTAAAGGCTTTCCGTCTTTGCCATTCTTTTTTTATTATCACTGAACAATCAGGAAAGCAGAAAGCAAATCGGTTTGAAAATTTTTTAAGGGTTTTCCGCACAAGCCCACAAGAGGAAGACACCATTTCCCCAGGTGTCTTCTGGCATTGCTTCTCCGCAATGTGTTTCTCTTCCGCCTTGAGCAGACCTGTGGGGACTTAGGACATATTAAGCTGCTGTAGAGTGTGCTGCAACCTTCCACAAATCAGTTGACAAAGAAAAAAAAAAATTATATTAGCCTACTTATGTAATGATAGCCTGTTGAAAGACTAATTTTCTTCTTCCTCACTCTCCAGAAACACTTGTGCTCTCCTCTCCAGTGAATCTTCAGAGCCAAAGAGGTCCAAATAGGTGCTTTATCTCAGCAGGGTGGAGGTGGTGCCGTGGCGAAGCGCAGCGGCAGTGATTGCTCCGTGATCCGGGTCAGGTTCCAGGTGCCTAATGAGAGCTATGGGAGGCACTAAGTGCAGAGCTGGCCTCAAAATGTGGCCACTACACTCTGGACATTAAGCACATGCAACTCCTCCTGAAATCAATGGGAGGCAAAGGCCTCTCAGCACTGGAAGTAGGAATGTGATTCATCTCTGAAATCTAACTCTACAGAGCGGTCACAGAGATTCTACCTCTGAACTTGAAACACTACATCTTAGCTGCATTTAGGGCTGGTGGAAAGAAATAAGCACAGCTAATTCTGGTCACCAGGTAATTCTAGGTAGGCTGTAGGTAATTGGAGGCAATTAAGCTGATATGAAATGAATTCTGCTCCTGCTGTCTAAAATCAAGGACTTGCTTATGGGGAGCAACCACAGTAATGGGAAACTTTTGAAGCTAATTAATGTATCCAGTGAAATATCTCATCAGAATGGCAGGGCCAAGGACAGGATCATGGAATCTGAACTCCCATTATCTTACATTCGTCAGGCACATCTGCAATGTAAAGTTTTGAGTGAAGATACCTAAAATATGGCTACTTTTAAACAGACAGCTAGTAATTTTGCTCTATGATAGACATATTATTAAAACTGTCTTTTTTAGAGCTGGAACCACTAGATTTTTCAAAATCCAGTAGTTATAATTTTAAGCAAAATCTGCAGAAATTAGTTAGACACTGAATCTCATTTACTTTATGTAAGATAAATGGGAATTATGGGCAAGATATGAAGATAGATTATGTTCTCTAGCTGTATTTCACAGTACTGCAAGAATTGTAAAAGAGCAATATATGTGGCAATCTGTAACTATTTCAACCATTTTTAGGTTGAAAATACATAGCAAGTGCTTAACTTACTTCTTATTGTGACCGTAGAAGAAGAATGTGATAACATTTGTGATAGTCCTGCACTGTGGAACTTGAGAGATGTTTCAAGTTCATAAATATGTTAAATGCTTCCTTCTTTGCTATTGTACCAAGTAATAAGCATGAAAATACACCATGCTGGATCTTCAATGGCTGACATTCATTCAGCCAAGTCTACTGCTTGCTCAATAAATTATGTATGTACATTAAAATATCATTTGTTGGATCTCCACTAAATGTATCCACTCTGCAATTCACGTGATACTGAAAAAAAATGCAATTATATTTAAATTTATTTGTTTTACCTGAATATCTGTCTCAATGGCCTCATCCTCAGGAAATGAAATTTGGTTTCAATGGATTTAGGAGAACCTGGTCCCCAAGACTTTGGCACTGTAGTGTAGTAGATTTTATTTACTGTTCTGGGCTGGCAGTTGCACCTTTTGGGGATGAATATTAATTCTCATCTTAGCATAATCATTTTAGAATATTCTCTTTGTTCCATTGCCCAGATGTGTCTCATGTCATCAGCAGATGAGCTGAACAGCAGTGGTTTGACATGCTCGGCGGCTGATTAGGCACACCGGTTGGAGGAGGCTGTGATGAAGGAATTCGTGTGGATGCAGCAGAGCTGTTTCTTACTTGTGCTTGGTGTTAAGCAGTGGTAATGAAGGGCTGGTGAGCAGGATGCTTTTGGGAGTGCCTGGGTCTTTAGGGCTGCACTCCCATTGTCAAGGCTGGAATATGCTTTGGGGAGAACCCCATGTATGTGCAGGATATCACGCTGTCACGAGAAAGGAGCCTTTACCTGCGGAGGTATGCCCTTCAACTATTGAAAATACTTTTGAACTGGGGAGAAACAGGTGGGAAATTTCTCCTAATTATGATTAGGATGAGTTAGACACAATTTCCCTGACAGCTGTAGCACTGTACCTACTGTCTGACTATGTGAGAGGAGAAAAAACCTCCAGCTGGTGTTTTCTTGATCAACTTCTTTCAAGTGGAGAGAAGGAAAAAAGCTGTAGGTTCAGCAGATGGTTTTAAATGGCCAGTGGCATTCCACAGCCTGTGCCTCTGGTACCTGGAATGGAGTCCTCTGACCACTGACACTGTTCTGCCTTAATGGGAGAAAAGCCATGAGAGAGAGCAAAACTTGTTCATAAAGCTGTGTCTGAAATGGGTGATTAGGCATGAGACAGTTATGATCATTTGTCCTAGGCGCCACGTTGATCACTTTATAGTCTCAAATTGTCTTAATGTATTTCTGTTTTCCGTCTTCCCACCAAGAGGCTTTTCCTTTCATTCCTCCTGCTGTAATGAACAGCACATAGCAGCAACCAGGCAGAGAACCATTACTTTTAGTTGGTGGCCTATGTCTTCTGCAGCAACTCCGACATAAGTGAGCCCAATTTTGTGACCGTAATTACACGTGGGCCCAACTGTTTGAACTTGCAATTGCACCCATTTAGAAGCTTTGCAATTGGGCAGTTAGTCTTCTAAATGGGGACAATTGCAAGCTACAAATAACTAGTCCAGCATTTAATTGCTGGTGTAAAATGATTCCTACAGCATTGGAGGTCAGGTAGAAGTCCAGCCAAAAACAAAACAAAACACAGCCTATTTGGGCAGCACAGAGGAGGCATGAACTTTCCTGGTCGATAAATCTGCCAGTGAACTACAAATGGTTGCAAAAATTGAAAGTCACGTGTGTTTGTGAGGAGAGAAAAAGAATGCCTGGGGCATTGTTGTGTAGCAGCAGTGCAGCAGGCTCAGGCTCTCACAACACAGGTGGATGAGCTGACTGGAAGCCATCCAAAACATACTTACTGGTATTTCAGTCACTGCAATGATGCTCAAAAAGCAGTTCCAAAAAGGTCATGTTCCAGACAAGCACATACTAGCTAAGTCTAAAGACCAAACAAATTTGGCTTATATTAAAAAAAGAAACTTTTTTTGTCACATGCATATTTGATACTTAAATAGCTTTTATACTTCAAAGGAGAAGTAGCCCCACAGCTTTCAAAATCTTGCCTTAAGGTTTTCACCATTTTTCTGAAGACAAATGAAGGCTATTAATAGATTGATGCCTAGTTTTTTTTTTTTGTGGGTGTTATAAAAATTCTTGATTACAAACCCAAATAATATCTCTGAGCTACATATCTCTGAAATACATGTATATATTTGGGCACAGGGTTATGATTGTTACTTTTTCCCTTTGACATTTTTATCCCATAACCAACTCACCAGAAAGCATTAATCAGGAAGAATGACTGATTTCAGGGGCTACAGAATTTAAGCATGAGTTTAGTTTAAAGCACATTCTGCTGCAAATCAAAGGAAAAGCTCTTTCTTTTAAAATTATTTAATTTCAAAAGATAAAGCTTTCAATGCAAGCTGGGTAGAAGGAACAACACAACCCCTTCAGATATCTGTTTGCATAGTTTGCTTTGATTGTATTTACACTCCTAAATATTTGCTCCCCTTGAATATTCTTTTAGGCAGATGAGTTTTCTGGGAGGAACAGTTATATGGAAACAGGGAATTTTAACCACCTTAAAAAAAAAATATATATATATGGGGAATAATTTCTAATTTGCAAATATAGTACTGCAACCTGGTTCAGAGAGCTTTTCAAATTTTATCAAAAAGTAGGAACATACTTGATAGATTAAAAAAAAAAAATCAGCAATTGCCTGTCAGATGAAGGACAGAGCAGTGAGAGGTTGTTGTAATTATTCCCTAAGTAGCTCCTAATAACAAATGAATTGCAGGGAATCTAGAGCTACTTCTGTGACCTATTCATATATAGAAAAAATCTACTTTGTTATATAAATTACTTTATCAATTATGCTAAAACTGATATTGCAACTGCCAAAGAATCCTGCCAGACACTCTAAGTTTTTTCCCTTGCTTTTCAATGAAATAATTTAAATCTTTTCTTAGCAGAAGGCTAGTTAAAACCTGAGGCTAATGTCAGTCCTGTACAGAGTGAGAAAATACAGATAATACATAATACAGAGTGCACCTTTGTATTATGACAGAGGACAAGAGAATTTGGATAATTTCAAAAAAGATTTTGATCCACTGCTGTGAAGAAATGGGGGAGAATTGCTCTCATATAAACTGGAGTTTATCCATGAATTCTCTATCAGCTGTTGGGTTTTCTACCTATACAGCTGCTGAGGTATTTATGTGTCTTTTGGCTTTATGGACATCAATTTCCCCATCAAAATCAGTTCTTACAATTAAGCACGGGATTAGCCATTTTGTCTGATCATTTTAGAATACATTCTTGGGATGACAAAGTCCCTCTGAGAACTGAATCCCACTGGGATGAGGTTATATCACTTGTATATACTTGGTTGTGTTAGTGACTATGGCAGTACTAATTCTGATATAAAATAACATACCCATATTTACACACATGAAAATCCACACATATATATATGCACAGTACATATGTATTTGATTTATATATATTATATATGTTGGGTTTTATATTTTGACCTCCTTGGGCTGCAGGGAGGGGGAGGCATCTCTGGTGAGCCTGACTGTCCCTCCTTGCTCCATAGGGTGTGGGTCTAGGGCACCACCAGCAATGGGGAGGTTCTTCTGACTGGAACATTGTCTTTGTGGTTTGTGAAATTGTTACTATTTACTTTTGGCTGTCATGCACTTCAGATTTGCCTGCTTGGGAATACCTAGGGGATACATGTTTGCTTGCAACGCATTGCGGCTTAATTAAGCTGATTTCAGTTGGATTGTTCTGTGTGCTTTATGGCAAGCATGGAATAAGCAAGTGGTTTATTTTATTTATTTTTTAAGAAAGAACTAAAAGGAAATGGTACAATGCAGAAGCATTATAGACAAGTATCCTCTGGGGCAATTGTTTATTGACCCACTTTTTAGCAAAACACCATATACATTATCATGCTACATCACAAGTATGATTCTGCCCTGTCAAACTGAAGGGGATTTTTGCCAGCATTTTAAATGAGAGAAACATTCAACCCTAAAACAGCATTCCTCACATCCTGATGAGTGTGAGATACTCATACAAATAGTTACTATTTGTACAGTGCATAGTAAAATAGCGAGCTCTTACTCCTGAATATATTCTTTCATGTGCAATTTTAAACATAGTTTCCTTTCCCCCTTTCTTTTTTTTTCAAGCTGTTATGGACGTTTGCCTAAATAATGTGCAGTCTGCTTTTCTTAAGTAAACATTTTCCAAATAGTGTTCATTAATGGCTATAAAGCAAATTTCAGTGCAAGCTGATCTTTTATGTTCCCCCTCCCTTATGTCCACATTTCTGAGAACATTGATGCTGGAACCAATACAAACCATCCCAGCTGTCTCCAAAATTAGTACTGAGAAAAATAAACTGTTCTTCAAAGTAATAATTTTATATAACTAAATAAATAAATATTGTCAACACTGGGTCAAAAATACAAGCAAAATTACATCAAATTCACTTCATAAGATGGATTGTATGAATGCATTTCAGTTCCTCTCTCATCATTCTCCTTTATATTTTTAGACAGTCTTTATGTGAATACAATGACTCCAATATCAAACATTTTAAATGATGCTTGAAATATCAGTCACTTGGCTTTGATGTCACACACAATTAAATTCAACCCATCTTCTCTCAGTTAATAACAGCAATCTCACCAAGTCTAGTGCCTAATTAATACAAGCTATTTGTCACATAGAGGTGACACATGTATATCAGAAAGCTTGAAATATTGTTTTGTGCTGCAGTAGCGCTACCCAGCCCTGCAATATAGAAACTGTCTTATGTGTGATTGTCTTTAAAGATTTCAAAAGGCCTCAGAGTTTGGTGTGCTCAAGCTGGGACTCGACAGTGCATAGAAGGCACTACTGATGTGTTGGCTCCCTTTAGGCTGCTAAATAGTGAGGTATTTAGAAAGAAACGCTGCTAGAATTGAAAGGATCATACCTGATCACTCATTTAGGTGATCGGCAGAATTATGGATACGCAGTGCCAGTGGTAATTTGCTTAACCTGCAGTTTTTAAGCTGTGTGATAGAATACACAATCATATATTTTCTTATTGTTGCATAAGCATTTCTTCATATTATTTATGCTCAGCACTTTTTAACAGTGTGTTTCAGCCAGTGTTGCTGTTGCCAAATAAATGAGCTTGTCTGCCTCATGTTAATTATCATTGTGTAATAAATAACTGTATAATAGGGTGGGCCTAATCCTGCCTTCTTAACTCAGGCAAGGATTCTGTCTGTCTCACTGAGCGTTTTGTCTATATTAAGGCAGCAGACTTGGGACCAAAAATTGCCTACATTGTTAGTAGCAGTAAATTAAGGATAATTTGTTATTGAACTCTTCGTGTGAATAAAGCACAACAGAGAAATCCACACAAAGTAAGAGAAGGAAGGAAGCCTTAGTTATCTCTGGAGTAGTAACCATAGTAGTACCTATGGATTTTCAATGCGTTATATTTTGCAGCAAGTGTGAAAGGTTTTTCCTGGATTTTTAAAAAATTATTATTATATGTGGTTTTGCTTCTTTTCTGTATTAGCAGTAGGGTGTTTGTAATGACAAAAACCACCTGTAGCACTTTGGGGCTTACTTCCACTCAGAACTGAGCATGGGAAGGTCTGCTCCAGCTGCTCTTATCTTGTGAGAAGGAATGCCACCAGAAGTCAGGGGACAGCTGATGCAAAATTCAAACCAACACAGTCTCTGGAGTCCTGTCTTGGTTCACAGCCAGTGTTACTGGTGGGCACAGTGATGTTCCAACTCCATGTGCACTTTTTTCTCTGAATTGCCATCTGAGTGGTGTTTCCTAAATGTAAGCCACTAAATCTTCTGGCAGAGATCGATATAAGTACAGAGATGGATCGAAGATTTTTCTCCCCTCCAGTCTACCCTTTGCAAGCTCTCTGTTAAATACCCTCAAGAGTGTGCAGCACAGGGAAAACTAATCTCAAGGTCTGGTCATTACAGCACTGGGATAAACTCTCTACCTTTCTTCATGGTATTTTAGGGAACATAGTCACGTACATTTGTGGTCAGTGAGGAATGGGAATGAGGGAGGCCTTTGTAGCAGAAACAAATGGGTTTTTCCATTGCTGCTTAAGAAAATGTGAGAAGTTAATATTACATTTTGTCAGACATATGCATGTTCACTTTTAAGGTCATTAAAAAATGAGTCTAGATCAAGGTGGAACTGAACAATAAATCAGATCTATATGCAGAAGACTGGAGAGTGCCCCAATCTCTGTAACACTTGAGCAGAAAGGTGCTGTTTGAGCTCACTGACAATCTAACAAGTCAGTCTGTCATAGATTTGTGGTAAGAGGGTTTTTTTTTCACAGCTGTGGTATCTGCAAACACATAAAAGTCACAGTTACTGGAAGGAAAAATTTAATTGAATACAATTACTATGAAGAGAATTTAAGGGTTGTGGTGGATAAATACCTGAATGTGAGCTCTGAAGGGATGTACTGGTTAGAAAGATTAATGTGCTAGTAGATGGTGGTGGTAGTAGTAGCAAGTTGATCTCTTTGTGCCAGATACATCATAAAGAGCCATGAGGAGTTTACAACCAATGCTGAAACTGAGCAGCAAGTAGGGCATAGAAGCACAGTGTGTTCTGTGAGATGGAGTGGTTGGACACTGAAATCTGACAGTTTAAGATTAGAAATCAGGTGCTTCTGTTTGACAGTGAAATTATTCACTGCTTAAATAGAGTGTTCAGAGTTACAGCGAATGCTTTACCACTTGGCATTTCTACATTGAGTCTGGAAGAATTTCCAAAGAGTAGGGTTTTTTACCTTTAGTGATGCAGCCTTCATGTAATAATTGCTAAATGAAGATTTATTCCAACATTCTGGAGGTTGGTTAAAAGATCATAACAGGCCTTTCTATACTTAAGATCTTTGAAGGGTTAGTTGATGAAAGGCAAATGTCTCCTTTGCATCCCTTGTTTTTTGAGTACCAAATCAACAGACCATCTTCCTCCCCTAGACACACCTGTTAAAACATACCATTCTTTTACTGCTGGTAACAGCAGAGTCTCTGAATTAGAAATCTCTCAAAGTTGAAAGGAAGGAGAAAACCTATTGCATAACTAATTGATTTACTATTACATGCAGAAATGTTTTTGGGATATTGAAAATATTCTTGTATGTGGTGTAAGATGTAGGAAAATTGCAAAGAACATTAGCTCTGGAAACGAAATAGCAGGCTGCACAAAGCAAAACTGGTATGTGATGTAGGGACAATGTCACCAATATGTCATATGTCGCACAGTGCCACAGTTCTCACTTCAAACCACAGACCTAGTTTCCACGTCACTGTCTCCTTGTGAACTTTAGCAAGGGTTGTCTTGTTATTTATTTCTTTTGGGTTTTTTTTTTTTGTGTGTTAACTTCCATCAAATTATGCTTCAGTTACCTAATAGACAAAATGCATCCTCCCTGATGGTCTGTCAGCTACTTCCTGCTACAAAGCTTCCAGGGGCTGAAGTGCTGGAGGCGAGCCACCCTGGCAGGTGTCCAGCCGCCTGGCCGGCCAGCTGGCTGCTGCTGCCTCTCCTCTCTGCCTGCCCGAGTGCAGCGCTTGCACAAAGGCTCCAAAGAATCTTGGAGTGACCGTTTGGGTTGCCAAAACTGTGCAATAAGGCTCTAACTGAGGGAAAAGGCAAGTGCTGGTTCATACCATATGCATTTATGGAGAGCTGTCTGTCCCCGCAACTGAGTGACTTGGGAGCGATTAATGAAGCTGTGTTTTGTTTGTGCAGGGTGCTAAGTGTGCCCAGTGCTGTGCAGATGATCGTGCTGGATGTTGTTCTTTTGCCGTATTGTTTTAGAGCTACTCCCTACCTTTTCCCCTGTAAAGCCAAAACAAAAGCAAGGACGTGGCGGCTGTGAGTACCTAGCCTGGCACACCCTCTCGCGTGAGGGAAGGAGCAAGGCCAGCTCAGGCCTCCCTTTCTCGCCGTGCATTCACGGCTGGGCTGAGGGACACTGAGAGGGTCAGCTCCCCCTGCTCTGCCCAGCCCCTGCTGCAGCCTGGCACCCTGCTGGGGGCTGTGGGCACATGCCCAAACGCTGCAGTGCAGGTGTCCAGGCTCCTCTTGTCCTTCTAAATTGGCGTGCAATTTTCCAGCCTCAGTCAGGGAAAAAATCCCTGTGAGCGGGTCAGAATCCAGCTACCTGAGGCTTTGCTTTTTGTTCTCTGTGCTGTGGCTGTGTGTCATTCCTGTGCCTCGGGATACAGAACACTGTTCTGTTGCTGTAGGGGTGAGTTTGATTTTGGCTGGAAGTGTTGATGAGGTGTTTCATGTGGCGCTCAGGACTGCAGCTCTTCAAGGGGACACGGTGTGACCTGCTTACAGTGTACTGGCCTGTATTTATAAAGCATGTGAGAACTTCTACCCAAATCTCTCCAAACAGGTCTTGTTTTGATCTCTTCAAAGGTATAAATGTGCTTTATTAACCAGAGTGTTAATAAGCCATGCATCCCCAGAGCAAATGCAGTAGGACTAAGAAAAGTGTGGGGCTTCCTCCTTCCACAATCTGACCTTCTAAATTAATCCCTGCTATTTATCTGCTCACACCTCTGTGCAGTAGATTCGGTAGCACCCAGGCTAGTGACATATACCTAGGAATCACTAGACTCAGAGCTAGCAGAGGTACTGAAATGCCTTGAAAATAGGCTGGCAATGCAAACTGGCTGTGAGCAAAACCAGCAAGTCCTGCTGAGGTCATTCCAAAGGCTCAGTATTTGCCAATTATTGCTACATACGGAACACAGCTATCCCCTTCACTCCTCAAAGTGAGATGAATGGGGTGAACTCAGGTGCTGTTGTAGGCTATCAGACAGTTTGATTCTGTCTGGATGTGTCTGATGTGGGGGAAGAAGGAGAAGTCTTTGGGTACAGGAGCCCATCCCACTTACAGAGTTATCTCACTGTTTGGAAACCAAACGTGTCCCTGTGCTCTCTAAGAGAGGACCATCCCCCAGGCAGCTCTTGCTGAAATTTCAAAGGTGTTCCTGGCTGGCTCGTGAGGGATCTTCCATGGCTTTGTTCCCCACACCAGTGCTGTGTCTTGGTGTCCTCTGGCTGGCATTGGTGCTGGTGACAGAGGTCCTCCTGTACCTTGGCTGACACAAAACTGCATGTGGAGATCCCTGAGCTCTGGAGGGATGATGTTGGCTGTTGGCCACATGCAAACAGGCTCAGCCTGGGATTTGTTGCTCCACAAACTGAAAGTTAGCACCAATTTAATTTCTATGCCTTTATGAGCAATTTTAAAGGTGAAGGATATTTTCTTGCCAATGTTTCCATATATTAGATTGGGAAAGTTGTCAAAATTAAGCACTCCACAGTGGGTGGATGTTTTGTTTGTAGCAAAATGGGTTTCCATAAAGTGATGAATTCATGAAATGAAGTATTGAGGATCATCACATTGCATTGCCAGAACAATGGGGGATCTATGAAATGATCTGCTCGTAAATAATTTCTGCTATCTGCTATGTACAACACTACTGAGTCTTATTTTCTATAATAAACACTGCCTTCTTTTAAAGAAAAAAGTAGAGAGTAGGACTGTCAAAATATTAAATTACAGAAGACTTAATAATATAATTTTATTTCTTGACATTACTTCCTCACCATTTTATCATGTTTATGTAAAATACCAAGGTAGTATTTATTTTCAAATGAATATCTTGGTACATCAATAGGATTTTTGTGTTTTTTGATTGCTTTACATTGTGATGAATGCAGAATGGTTGCACAAACTTTAAAATGTGTAATATTTCATGTAAATATTTTACAGGAAAAATCTCAGTGTGATGTGTGTTATTTTTGAGGTGTGTTGTTGACGCCGCAGAAAAGACATGTAAAAATAGAAATAAATAATTCAGTGATTTTAGATTTCTTATACTACAGTACTGGAAATAACTTTGTTAAAAAAGCAATGAAATTCTATTTGAATTGCTAAGGTAAATGGGGGATCTTTGAAATAACACCGCAGACTTCCATTGATACATTTTTCCATCTAAACTATGTTTTCTTGAAATAAATCCTTTTTTTAAAGAGTACTGATTTAAATGAAAATGTCTTGGTGAAAATAATTTGTAGCGAGGACAGATAAATGTTGCAAAAATGGCAGAGAAAGTATAATCACAAAATATTTTACTATTTAGAGGAATTGTTTAATGGTGCATCTGTGGCAATCAGTAGAACAATATTGCACCTTTGCAGGTGAATACATCATCATCTGATGATGAGCCATTTTGGAGCTACATTGATGTCTCTGTTAAAAAAGAAAAACAAATTAAAAAGTCTCTCATTCTGTGCTCTTTAGTTATTCTTACTGTTAAATTAATAATATCAATCAAATGAAAATAACCCACTTCTAGAAATGTCCTGTTCCTGCTGAATTCAGAGGGTGTGTAATAAATGCTTTTTAGGGGGTCTTAAAATATAATGAACTGACAGTGTAAAGGATGGTTTTCTCTCCTGTTGGAGTCAAGAGGAAATAGGGAAACCTGGCCAGAAGTGGAGTTCCCTGCAAGTGGAGTCAGTGTGACTCCAGCAGTGTGGCTGTGTGTGAGCCTTCCCACAGCTCATTAATGGATCAGGGCCTGGCTTAGGACTCTAAATCCTTATCTTAGCAATGTTATGTGCAGTACTTTAAATCAGGGGAACTTTGTTTCTTGGCTGATAAAACAAAGCTTGGATCCAGCTACCTAGGGTTTGATTCTGCATTTCTTGCACATCAAGGAATTTGGCTTTACAGGGAATTTTAAGCTTTGAAAGAAATCCTGGATTAAGCTCCTGAATGATTAAAATTTAAGTGCTGTCAGATTTCTACATATAAAGTGAAAATAAAATAAAAATTAACATTTAAAAAAATAATATCCACAGTCTCCAGGACCTGAGGCAGGCTTGGAGCATTGTAATGGAAATTTCAGTCCCATGTGCCACAGTAACTGCAGCACAGCAACTTTTTAAAATAGCCATAATGACGTTGTTGCTGGTGGTGAAGGGAAAATATCACAAACCCTTTCTTTCCCTAACATGTCTAGTAAAACTCAATAATGTGCAGCCAAATCATATTTTGTTAATTTTATATGTGTTTGAAGATTGCTGATGGCTACTTGAAAAGAGAGAAAAAAAAGTGCTTTCCTTGGCATCTGACACATTCTTATGGCAGACACAAATTTTGGCCAAACAAAAGAAATGACAACCCTTGCAGAATGGAATTGACACTCCAGTTTCCAACAGATTTTATTCATACAGTAAAATGTCTGTTTCTGGATCTTTAATTTTTAATTCTGGGTAGCATGTTAGTGTTTTAAATGTTAAAGAATAATGCTTCCATTACCGAGATCATCTGAGGGTTTGGTCTTGTTCTCTACATAGTAAGAACTGGTTTTGTGTAATTATTTTTCTCCCCTCAAAAAAGCAATATAATTTACTGGACAATTTTTTTTTAAACCTAATGCATGAGAAAGTTTGAAGGTCAAGCAGCGAGAGTTTTTTTAAGAGGTTGAGATAACTTTGGGCAATGATCCTTAGGGTAGATACATTTAAGATAAAATGCTTTTTGACATCAATTTTCATTTGTAACATACTTAATAGTTTACATTTAAACTATCTAAATCAAAGGAAACATTTTAATTTCATGTCAATTGGAAATTTATGTCAAAATCACGCACAAAAAAAGCAACAAACTTTCAAAAGGGCATAAAACATATAAAGTGGTGCCATACACAGGATACCTTTTTATTTAGTCTTTTTAATTTGGTGGTATAAAAATTATCTACATTAGTGCATTCAGTCAATCCAAACTCAAACTCTGAAAAAACAGTAAAATTGTGTTAGGTTCACAGTAGAATAATAATAAAAAACTTGCAGTATTTATGATGTTGAGAAGTCCTTATTGTAGGTTACGGAACAAATAAAGTCTTAAGTTACCTCTTCTGATTTTGATGGTAACAAAAGCAACCATTTCAGAAATATAGTGGTGTTAGAGCAATCAAAGAGAATGCTTTCTTACCATAATGTTAGCATCATCTCAGCATGTGGCACCAGAAAGGTTCTCTTTCTGCAGCATACCACTAATCCTGCATTGTCTTTATTATCTTTATTTTCTGATGCTTGTCCATGCTAATCATTCACAAACTGGAGAGATAGAACACTGAGGTCTTCAAATATTGATAAATTTTATTAATATCAGGATACCCTATAAAGTCTTTAGTATCCTTTGAATTCCAGGTTGCAATCAACCTGCAGTATATGTATAGATGTATACTAATATGAAGTAAATATTTTACACTCATATCACATAGGAAGAGGCAATGATTTATAGCCCTGCAGTAACAAGAAAATGTCATCTCTGGAATACATGTTTATGGATATCTTTTTGTGAAAGCTGATTTTACACGTGCCCATCCCCCTTTTCAGATGTAAGAAAAATATGTGCCTGAAATATGTGTGTCTGTATTTCTTGGTGCTTGTAAAAATGAATTGCAGATATAAACTGGAATGGTTGATTGGCACAAGCCCTTTCTTGGATGCAGACTTGTGTTGTAAATTAATTTTGGACAAGTGAGGACATAAACTCTGACCACAGCACATCTTTGTTACTGAAAACGCTCCTGACCATTGAGTATTTTTGTTTGCAATAGGTCACCTTATAGACTTAGCTGTGAAAATGTCTGTTGTGAAATGCAGGATATAACCTGTAAGTAATAGCAACTAAGTCATTGGTAGTGACTGGCTTCACAGAAACTGAATGTAAAAAACACTGTGAGTCCAATTACATTATCTTTACATTGAGTGCTTTCTCATATGAATATTTCTGTTGAAGTCATTTCACATACCTCCCAAAATGACTCTTTCAAAATAATTACAAAATCATTTTCAACAGTGAATAAATGTGTAAAGGTTCACCAGTGATTTTAAGGTTGAAAAAAAGGGCCTTTTGTGTTAGATAATTTCATTGCTCTATGTTCACAAGTGATTAACTCCCCAATGAGATCTGATTGCTTTTTGTATTCAGACCAAAAAAAGACTTGTAAAATGAGCAAAATGTTGTATTTTGAGCACTGACTATGGGGCAAGTTTAACATATGCTTGTTGGGACATCACAATGATTTGTTACTAGCTGTATTTGCTGCACACGTGCAACATGGTAGCCTGCCAAAATGCACACAATAGTTACATGATGGGTCACTGAGAAAAGAGATTTCAAACAGAGTATCTAAATACTTAATTCGTATAGAGATATGGGACCTCTTCTAAGACACTGTGGTCAATTAGGGAAATAATAATATACATTTTATTAGAAACACATGCTGCCTAGAAACCCAGTTCCTTCTTCCGTTTATGTAAATGAGAGCAAGCCTCGGACCTTAAGATACCCGGTCCAATTACACAGAAGGTAGAAAGACCCTTAAAGGGGGAGAATACCTGTCTTCTCGGGTGGAAAGAAGATGTAGACTTATCCTATAACGAAATGAGCTGATATGAATAATGTCCATCCTCTTGCCCTTTCCCAGCGTCTCTCATTTGTTGCTGTTCAGGATGCAAGCAGACAGAAATGTTTGAAATCACACTGGGCCAGCCCTCCATGTGTGACCCCATCCACATCCCATCACTGCCCTTGTGCAGTGGAACATGACTTCCGTTGCTTCAGGACCTTGCATGGAAACAGGGCAGGACTGCTGTCTAACTCTGGATGTTCTGTAGCTCTGTGGTCACAGCTGAAGGAAATTCCCAGCAAACTGACTGTAATAATAACATGGAAAATTACTCAGAGAGATGTTGTGCCAAGGTCATTGGTGAATAACTATTTCCCAAGTCAGCCATTCACTTAACATGGCATCAGAGGGTACAGCAAGTACCACATTAGTTTAGCTATCAGGTCACTCCTCCCTGGGTGGGCAGCTCCAACAAGCAATGACCCCATCCTCCCCTCAGCAGGGCCAAGAGCAGCTCATCTCGAGGGAGATGGTTAGGGCATGGCACTGCTAATTCCCATGGAAATCCTAGGTTTTGTGGAACTCTGGGATTGCTTGTAGACAGCCTTTGGAAATAGGGAGGCACTGGGCTGTCATGGAGGCTTATTGGTCTCCTGCACCAGGTGTGGTGGGAAATGCAGCTGGAGGATCTCATGCTCATGTGCGCCGGGGCAGCTCAGCATGGTGTCAGTAGTGCCCAGTGGATAGAGCGATTCATGTGTTCCTTTGCCTGTGTCCCAGCTACAGGGTTGCCCTAACTTTTCCAGGGTTGGGCAGTGACCATTACCAGCTGAACAAATGTTGACTCTGGGCTACACTGTCTTAGCTCTGCCACAGTAAATTCTTTAAATCAAGGTGCAGGGGTAGGTGGCTGCTGCCATGTGTTCCTGCTGCGTTTGTTGGCATGTGCTGGTGAACTCTAACACCCAGGCATAGTCTAAATGGAGAAGTCTCCAAATGGCTTCACTTGGGTACCACACTGACCATTGCCTTTTGCCAGGACTGGACCTGTTACTCCTCTTTGCATTTCTGCTGCTGGTTGTCCCCAACTCTTCTCCATTTTAACTCCTCTAGGAGCGCCTGTTCTCCACCTCCAGTGATGACCATGCAGCAGCTCTGGCATCCCACACAGTCCATGCTGAATCCTGGGCTGGGAGTTGAAATATTCTGTGTTCTCCCCATGTACAGCAAGTGCTGCTGGAGGTACTGGGTGTTACATGAGAGCACCCCAGCACAGTGGATCTCACTGTTCTAGCCTGACACGACAGCTGTGTATATGGTGGGTTTAAGAGCTAGATTTCTTTCTGGATTGAAATTTCTAAAATTTACGTGCTCTAAGACTGTTTATAAAGGGAATCTAACAGGCTTGGAGCTTTTTTTGTTTGAGTTTTTTAGTTTGTTTGGTTTTTTGAGAAAAAAAAAGAAAAATATTTTACCTGAATTTATGGAACAGAATGTTCCTGACTATTAATTCTTAACTGAATACGTAAAAAATGAAAACTGTTAGGGTAAGGTTGCCTAACTCCTTTGAATGTCAGGTATTTATAATTGTTCTACAGGCTATCAGTAAGAAACCAGCAAATAATATCTGTATTTAATATAATAAATTATCAAAGTCCAGTTTGGAGTTAAAAAAAAAACTATTTAAAATGTGATTAGATGTGGAAAAGGAAGGCTATTATGTTTGTCATAATAACAGTGTCTTTGATGTATATGTTAATAGCAAGGCTGTTGACACTGGAGAGATTGAAATTAATATTTGTCTATTAGTCCAAGGCCAGAAGTTGTTGCCTCAAACCAGAATAATTGATTCAGCAGTGCATTTGTCTAATGGCCCTGCATTATTCTGTAGTGTGCCAGAATGGATGGAGCACTCACAGCCTACCTGTGTTTGGGTGTACATTGTAATCCCGATTGTATTTACAGCAATGTAAAATAGGAACAACCACAAAGTCACATGGTGGCATTTGAATAAAATGGGTGAAAATCAGAATCAGCTCTGTGGGGCTCCATGGGATTTAGAAGAGAGACTTTAGCCATGAGAGAAGCTTTTCTTCACCCCTGAAATACCTCTTAGACTATTTTAATAGTTCTTATTTCAGAAATACTGATTTTGGGAGTGAAGAAGAAGAGTTAACAGGGTGAATCTCCAAGTGATTTGGTAGGGAATATTTCATTAGGAATACTTAGTCTTTAATGTCTAGGGATATTAAAAATAATCATATTTAACACGGATATTTTTATTTGCTGTGCTAACATATTGAGTTCATTGATAACCAGACACTACTAGTGGGCATAAAAAGAAATGTTTTGCCCAGTGAGGAGCATAAATCTATGTTTGAATGGACTTTACAGATAATAATGAACTACACTGGAGTTTCAAATATACATGTGGTTCACTTTGGAGGGAAAGAAATGCATTTAGAGTAATATGGCTATTCCAATGTTGACAAGGACTTTTACTATTTAGAAGATAAACAGTAAATTTAATTTGCATAATTAAGTTAATCTTTTTAGATTTTAATGTAGTGTATCATGAGTTCCCAGGCTTGTAAATGAGGTTTTACTAGTGAAACTCTTATTACTAGGACATATACCATTTCCCCCTAGCATCAGCACAGAGTGCAAATCTCATAGGTTCCTTTGTCTCAGGTCACCAGAATTTTACTGTTTTTTCTTCTCTTGAGGGTTGCTTTAAAAATTGTAATAAAAAATACAACTTCTGTGTAACGGTTGAAAGTCTATTGCTTTGCAGGAAAAAAATTGTACTTCTAAGGGCCTTCTGCCATAAGGACTCTCTTGTAAAGATGCCTGCCTTTAAAATGCAACTTTTTTGTTGGATGAACAGCCTAATGTTCCATGCATTGTACTAGTAGTAGCATTTTATGCAACATTGAAAGACTCAATTAATTTGCATAATTCCATGAGTATTACCATGACTTTAAGGTAGGTTAGCTTGCTCAGGAGTCTTGCCTACCCAATATATATGTTTGCCATTTTGACAAATTAATCACTTCTGAAAACAATTAATTATACTTATGACAAACTGAACCTTATACCCATGGGTCTTAAATTTTTATAGCAGAAATCTAATATTAATGTGTATAAGATCAGTGATTTAGTGAGTACCTTAACAGTCAGCAATGCCTAAGGCTGAACAAAATTAATATTTTGTTTCCCATCTGGAGACTTCAGTAAAATTAATGAGGAAGGGTGTCTTTTGTAATACATAATGGAAATAAATTTACAATATTTAACCCGGGGTTTCTACTGACATCAGCATTTAGATGTTTGGTCTGTTTCCCAGTTTGGTGGATGAGCCATGCAAATATCAAAGCAGGTAATCCTGGCCGTGTAGGGGACTCATATCTGTGCTTTTACTAGCAAAGGTAGACAACCAGATTAATTTTTCTTGTATGATGAAGTTCCTAATGTTAGAACAAAACATTTGTTTCTGCTAAGGTACTATTTGGATACAAAACATATTTGACCTTTCTAAAAATAAGAAAAAAGGGTAACTGCAACTTAAGTGCTTCATACAAAGCAAAACTTGGTGGAGAAAAATAAACAATGAATCATCAACATGCAGAATTATATATATAGATATATCTATCTATCTATATATATATCTATCTATATATATAAAGTGGCTGTGATCACTAAACAACAAGATAAAATTCTTGTCTATAAAATGCTCTGGAAATTGACTCACTACTCTGCAAAAGAAACAATCAATTTTGAAGCCTAAAACATTGCTATTTAGGAGCACCTAAATGCAGCAGTAGTGCTTCAATAGTTGAATTTTTTTTTCTACTAGTAAACTCTCCATGTCCCCCCCCTCTGACCTAGGTGCACCCATCATCAGCAAAATGAACCAGAACAGCAAAAACACTTCCATTCATCCCTTCCTGTGCTGTTTATTTTGGGATTATTAAATATATTTTTAATGACTTCATGTTTTTCAAAAGCAGTTTTTGCTCACGGCAGTGGCAAACATCCAGTGCAGTTCCTGGGTACAAGCTCGTACCCCTGTATCTGAACATCTGTTTGAGGTCTGAGCAGAGTGGTTTTCCTCCCCCTCAAATATCTCGTAGCTAAAATATCATCCACCAATTCCTGCAAAGTTTTTTGTAATACACTCCATCTGAAACACATTGCACGCCAGGTTGTAGTTGCTAAAAATACACGTGTAATAAATAGTTGATCTGCAAAAACAAAAGGGAGATAAGATGTTACCCGTGTGGTATGTATATATACTCTTTGATTAGGTTTTCTTTTTAGGAGGAATGGCAGATGAAATGTAAAAATAGCATAAAACAGCTACACAGGGCAACTCAATTGTTACTTAGATGGGAACAAACAACCAAATGTTGTGATGTGAGGTTTCCTGCAATTAATTTTGACACTTTAAATATCTCCTGTCTCTAATAAAAGAGAAGTTCTGGTAAAAGAAGAGATATTGTGTGCCATCTACTGAACTTTATGATAAACCCCAGTGTTTTTTAGTGCTAACAACTCCACAATGGTGGTATTAGAAATAAGACTTAATAAAAAGGCCTATGTGCCTAAATAATCTTACTTAATTGTATAATAGGTCTGATATAATGTGTGGATATAGCAATACAGTAATCTGTGTGTGTGTGGGACTGAGAGTGAGACAGTATAATATGGGATACTTTAGAGTTTAAAATTCCAAGTTAATACAAACTTGTAATTTTCCCAGTAATTAGCAGGTTTTTGGACCAAAAGAAAAGCATTGATGAAAAATACCAGTCAGATAAATAAATCTAATGTTTTGTGATGGGGAAAAAGTGGTTTTGGAGTCCCTATAAAAACAAAGCACTCAGTGCATCACATTTTGTATAAATCTGCATTATTAATTTGCAGTAAAATAGATCCAGTTGGAGTACTTGTTTTTTTGCATTAAATTGGTCCTTTGATGTTCTTTAATGCTTCAATTTAGCCTCTAATTTTTCA